>NC_082715.1:149339702-150708656 GCF_030144855.1 Hypanus sabinus | reverse complement strand
AGGTAGGTTACTGAATTCAGCTTGCATTGGAGTATTCCATGGCACTGAGCACTCTATATGCATTATCTATACAGTTCCAAACCACCCAGAGTAGTTATGTACACAACCTTACCACAGAATGCATTGAATAGAAAGTAATGCATTCAACTCAGAGTGTACAGTTCAATTTTGCTGATCACTACTACGTGCTAACATGATGTAAACATTGTTAGCACACTAACCATATGATTTAGAGTTGTCTGCAACCAATTTTATGAGAGTGCTACCTATTCTCCAGAAGTTAGTTTCAGTAACATTACCTTCTCTACCCAGTGGAACTTTAGCCTTTGTAGAAGTAAACCAAGTCAATGGCTGTTCCACTGTAAATGGTACCAGGTAGGTTAATGAATTCACCTTGCATTGGAGTATTCCATGACACTGAGCACTCTACATGCAAAATCAATACAGTTCCAAACAACCCAGAGTAGTTATGTACACAAACGTACCACAGAATGCATTGAATAGAAAGTAAAGCATTCAACTCAAAGGAGTGTACAGTTCAATTTTGCTGATAACTACTATGTGCTAACATGATGTAAACTTTGTTAGCACACTAACCATATGATTTAGAGTTGTCTGCAACCAATTTTATGAGTGTGCTACCTATTCTCCAGAAGTTACTTTCAGTAACATTACCTTCTCTAGACAGTGGATCTATAGTATTTGTAGAAGTAAACCAAGTCAATGGCTGTTCCACTGTAAATGGTACCAGGTAGGTTACTGAGTTCAACTTGCATTGCTGTATTCCATGGCACTGAGCACTCTACATGCAATATCTATACAGTTCCAAACCACCCAGAGCAGTTATGTACACAACCTTACCACAGAATGCATTGAATATAAAGTACTGCATTGAACTGAATGCAGTGTACAGTTCAATTTTGCTGATAACTACAATGTGCTGACATGATCTAAACATTGTTAGCACACTAGCCATATGATTTAGAGTTGTCTGCAACCAATTTTATGAGTGTGCTACCTATGCTCCAGAAGTTACTTTCAGTAACATTACCTTCACTACACAGAGGAACTTTAGCCTTTGCAGAAGTAAACCAAGTCAATGGCTGTTCCACTGTAATTGGTACCAGGTAGGTTACTGAATTCAGCTTGCATTGGAGTATTCCATGGCACTGAGCACTCTATATGCATTATCTATACAGTTCCAAACCACCCAGAGTAGTTATGTACACAACCTTACCACAGAATGCATTGAATAGAAAGTAATGCATTCAACTCAAAGGAGTGTACAGTTCAATTTTGCTGATGACTACTATGTGCTAACATGATGTAAACATTGTTAGCACACTAACCATATGATTTAGAGTTGTCTGCAACCAATTTTATGAGAGTGCTACCTATTCTCCAGAAGTTACTTTCAGTAACATTACCTTCTCTAGACAGTGGATCTATAGTATTTGTAGAAGTAAACCAAGTCAATGGCTGTTCCACTGTAAATGGTACCAGGTAGGTTACTGAGTTCAACTTGCATTGGTGTATTCCATGGCACTGAGCACTCTACATGCAAAATCAATACAGTTCCAAACAACCCAGAGTAGTTATGTACACAAACTTACCACAGAATGCATTGAATAGAAAGTAAAGCTTTCAACTCAAAGGAGTGTACAGTTCAATTTTGCTGATAACTACTATGTGCTAACATGATGTAAACTTTGTTAGCACAATAACCATATGATTTAGAGTTGTCTGCAACCAATTTTATGAGAGTGCTACCTATTCTCCAGGTTACTTTCAGTAACATTACCTTCTCTACCCAGTGGAACTTTAGCCTTTGTAGAAGTAAACCAAGTCAATGGCTGTTCCACTGTAAATGGTACCAGGTAGGTTACTGAATTCACCTTGCATTGTGGTATTCCATGGCACTGAGCACTCTACATGGAATATCTATACAGTTCCAAACCACCCAGAGCAGTTATGTACACAACCTTACCAAAGAATGCATTGAGTAGAAAGTAATGCATTCAACTCAGTGAAGTGTACAGTTCAATTTTGCTGATAACTACTATGTGCTAACATGATCTAAATATTGTTAGCACACTAGCCATATGATTTAGAGTTGTCTGCAACCAATTTTATGAGTGTGCTACCTATGCTCCCGAAGTTACTTTCAGTAACATTACCTTCACTACACAGAGGAACTTTAGCCTTTGCAGAAGTAAACCAAGTCAATGGCTGTTCCACTGTAATTGGTACCAGGTAGGTTACTGAATTCAGCTTGCACTGGAGTATTCCATGGCACTGAGCACTCTATATGCATTATCCATACAGTTCCAAACCACCCAGAGTAGTTATGTACACAAGCTTACCACAGAATGCATTGAATCGAAAGTAATGCATTCAAATCAAAGGAGTGTACAGTTCAATTTTGCTGATAACTACTATGTGCTAACATGATCTAAACATTGTTAGCACACTAGCCATATGATTTAGAGTTGTGTGCAACCAATTTTATGAGTGTGCTACCTATGCTGCAGAAGTTACTTTCAGTAACATTACCTTCTCTACCCAGAGGAACTTTAGCATTTGCAGAAGTAAACCAAGTCAATGGCTGTTCCACTGTAAATGGTACCAGGTAGGTTACTGAATTCACCTTGCATTGGTGTATTCCATGACACTGAGCACTCTACATGCAAAATCAATACAGTTCCAAACCACCCAGAGTAGTTATGTACACAAACTTACCACAGAATGCATTGAATAGAAAGTAAAGCATTCAACTCAAAGGAGTGTACAGTTCAATTTTGCTGATAACTACTATGTGCTAACATGATGTAAACTTTGTTAGCACAATAACCATATGATTTAGAGTTGTCTGCAACCAATTTTATGAGAGTGCTACCTATTCTCCAGGTTACTTTCAGTAACATTACCTTCTCTACCCAGAGGAACTTTAGCATTTGCAGAAGTAAACCAAGTCAATGGCTGTTCCACTGTAAATGGTACCAGGTAGGTTACTGAATTCACCTTGCATTGTGGTATTCCATGGCACTGAGCACTCTACATGGAATATCTATACAGTTCCAAACCACCCAGAGCAGTTATGTACACAACCTTACCAAAGAATGCATTGAGTAGAAAGTAATGCATTCAACTCAGTGAAGTGTACAGTTCAATTTTGCTGATAACTACTATGTGCTAACATGATCTAAATATTGTTAGCACACTAGCCATATGATTTAGAGTTGTCTGCAACCAATTTTATGAGTGTGCTACCTATCCTCCAGAAGTTACTTTCAGTAACATTACCTTCACTACACAGAGGAACTTTAGCCTTTGCAGAAGTAAACCAAGTCAATGGCTGTTCCACTGTAATTGGTACCAGGTAGGTTACTGAATTCAGCTTGCACTGGAGTATTCCATGGCACTGAGCACTCTATATGCATTATCCATACAGTTCCAAACCACCCAGAGTAGTTATGTACACAAGCTTATCACAGAATGCATTGAATAGAAAGTAATGCATTCAACTCAATGGAGTGTACAGTTCAATTTTGCTGATAACTACTATGTGCTAACATGATGTAAACATTGTTAGCACACTATCCATATGATTTACAGTTGTCTGTAACCAATTTTATGAGTGTGCTACCTATGCAGCTGAAGTTACTTTCAGTAACATTACCTTCTCTGCCCAGTGGAACTTTATCCTTTGCAGAAGTAAACCAAGTCAATGGATGTTCCACTGTAAATGGTACCAGGTACGTTACTGAATTCAACTTGCATTGTGGTATTACATTGCACTGAGCACTCTACATGCAATATTTATACAGTTCCAAACCACACAGAGTAGTTATGTACGCACCCTTACCACAGAATGCATTGAATAGAAAGTAATGCATTCAATTCAATGGAGTGTAGAGTTCAATTTTGCTGATCACTACTATGTGCTAACATGATGTAAACATTGTTAGCACACTACCCATATGATTTAGAGTTGTCTGCAACCAATTTTATGAGTGTGCTACCTATTCTCCAGAAGTTTCTTTCAGTAACATTACCTTCTCTACACAGTGGAACTATAGCCTTTGTAGAAGTAAACCAAGTCAATGGCTGTTCCACTGTAAATGGTACCAGGTAGGTTACTGAGTTCAACTTGCATTGGTGTATTCCATGGCACTGAGCACTCTACGTGCAATATCTATCCAGTTCCAAACCACCCAGAGCAGTTATGTACACAACCTTACCACAGAATGCATTGAATATAAAGTAATGCATTGAACTCAATGGAGTGTACAGTTCAATTTTGCTGATCACTACTATGTGCTAACATGATCTAAACATTGTTAGCACACTAACCATATGATTTAGAGTTGTCTGCAACCAATTTTATGAGTGTGCTACCTATGCTCCAGAAGTTACTTTCACTAACATTACCTTCACTACACAGAGGAACTTTAGCCTTTGCAGAAGTAAACCAAATCAATGGCTGTTCCAGTGTAAATGGTACCAGGTACGTTACTGGATTCAACTTGCATTGTGGTATTACATTGCACTGAGTACTCTACATGCAATATCTATACAGTTCCAAACCAGCCAGAGTAGTTATGTACGCAACCTTACCACAGAATGCATTGAATAGAAAGTAATGCATTGAACTCAATGGAGTGTAGAGTTCAATTTTGCTGATCACTACTATGTGCTAACATGATGTAAACATTGTTAGCACACTAACCATATGATTTAGAGTTGTCTGCAACCAATTTTATGAGTGTGCTACCTATTCTCCAGAAGTTTCTTTCAGTAACATTACCTTCTCTACACAGTGGAACTATAGCCTTTGTAGAAGTAAACCAAGTCAATGGCTGTTCCACTGTAAATGGTACCAGGTAGGTTACTGAATTCACCTTGCATTGGAGTATTCCATGACACTGAGCACTCTACATGCAAAATCAATACAGTTCCAAACAACCCAGAGTAGTTATGTACACAAACGTACCACAGAATTCATTGAATAGAAAGTAAAGCATTCAACTCAAAGGAGTGTACAGTTCAATTTTGCTGATAACTACTATGTGCTAACATGATGTAAACTTTGTTAGCACACTAACCATATGATTTAGAGTTGTCTGCAACCAATTTTATGAGTGTGCTACCTATTCTCCAGAAGTTACTTTCAGTAACATTACCTTCTCTAGACAGTGGATCTATAGTCTTTGTAGAAGTAAACCAAGTCAATGGCTGTTCCACTGTACATGGTACCAGGTAGGTTACTGAGTTCAACTTGCATTGGTGTATTCCAATGGCACTGAGCACTCTACATGCAATATCTATACAGTTCCAAACCACCCAGAGCAGTTATGTACACAACCTTACCACAGAATGCATTGAATATAAAGTAATGCATTGAACTCAATGGAGTGTACAGTTCAATTTTGCTGATCACTACTATGTGCTAACATGATCTAAACATTGTTAGCACACTAACCATATGATTTAGAGTTGTCTGCAACCAATTTTATGAGTGTGCTACCTATTCTCCAGAAGTTTCTTTCAGTAACATTACCTTCTCTACACAGTGGAACTATAGCCTTTGTAGAAGTAAACCAAGTCAATGGTTGTTCCACTGTAAATGGTACCAGGTAGGTTACTGAGTTCAACTTGCATTGGTGTATTCCATGGCACTGAGCACTCTACATGTAATATCTATACAGTTCCGAACCACCCAGAGCAGTTATGTACACAACCTTACCACAGAATGCATTGAATAGAAAGTAATGCATTGAACTGAATGGAGTGTACAGTTCAATTTTGCTGATAACTACTATGTGCTAACATGATGTAAACATTGTTAGCACACTAACCATATGATTTAGAGTTGTCTGCAACCAATTTTATGAGAGTGCTACCTATTCTCCAGAAGTTACTTTCAGTAACATTACCTTCTCTACCCAGTGGAACTTTAGCCTTTGTAGAAGTAAACCAAGTCAATGGCTGTTCCACTGTAAATGGTACCAGGTAGGTTACTGAATTCACCTTGCATTGGAGTATTCCATGACACTGAGCACTCTACATGCAAAATCAATACAGTTCCAAACAACCCAGAGTAGTTATGTACACAAACTTACCACAGAATGCATTGAATAGAAAGTAAAGCATTCAACTCAAAGGAGTGTACAGTTCAATTTTGCTGATAACTACTATGTGCTAACATGATGTAAACTTTGTTAGCACACTAACCATATGATTTAGAGTTGTCTGCAACCAATTTTATGAGTGTGCTACCTATTCTCCAGAAGTTATTTTCAGTAACATTACCTTCTCTAGACAGTGGATCTATAGTATTTTTAGAAGTAATCCAAGTCAATGGCTGTTCCACTGTAAATGGTACCAGGTAGGTTACTGAGTTCAACTTGCATTGGCGTATTCCATGGCACTGAGCACTCTACATGCAATATCTATACAGTTCCAAACCACCCAGAGCAGTTGTGTACACAACCTTACCACAGAATGCATTGAATAGAAAGTAATGCATTCAACTCAATGGAGTGTAGAGTTCAATTTTGCTGATCACTACTATGTGCTAACATGATGTAAACATTGTTAGCACACTAACCATATGATTTAGAGTTGTCTGCAACCAATTTTATGAGTGTGCTACCTATTCTCCAGAAGTTACTTTCAGTAACATTACCTTCTCTAGACAGTGGATCTATAGTCTTTGTAGAATTAAACCAAGTCAATGGCTGTTCCACTGTAAATGGTACCAGGTAGGTTACTGAGTTCAACTTGCATTGGTGTATTCCAATGGCACTGAGCACTCTACATGCAATATCTATACAGTTCCAAACCACCCAGAGCAGTTATGTACAAAACCTTACCACAGAATGCATTGAATATAAAGTAATGCATTGAACACAATGGAGTGTACAGTTCAATTTTGCTGATCACTACTATGTGCTAACATGATCTAAACATTGTTAGCACACTAACCATATGATTTAGAGTTGTCTGCAACCAATTTTATGAGTGTGCTACCTATTCTCCAGAAGTTTCTTTCAGTAACATTACCTTCTCTACACAGTGGAACTATAGCCTTTGTAGAAGTAAACCAAGTCAATGGTTGTTCCACTGTAAATGGTACCAGGTAGGTTACTGAGTTCAACTTGCATTGGTGTATTCCATGGCACTGAGCACTCTACATGCAATATCTATACAGTTCCGAACCACCCAGAGCAGTTATGTACACAACCTTACCACAGAATGCATTGAATATAAAGTAATGCATTCAACTCAAAGGAGTGTACAATTCAATTTTGTGGATATCTACTATGTGCTAACATGATCTAAACATTGTTAGCAAACTAACCATATGATTTAGAGTTGTCTGCAACCAATTTTATGAGTGTGCTACCTATGCTCCAGAAGTTACTTTCACTAACATTACCTTCACTACACAGAGGAACTTTAGCCTTTGCAGAAGTAAACCAAGTCAATGGCTGTTCCAGTGTAAATGGTACCAGGTACGTTACTGAATTCAACTTGCATTGTGGTATTCCATGGCACTGAGCACTCTACATGCAATATCTATACAGTTCCAAACCACCCAGAGCAGTTATGTACACAACCTTACCACAGAATGCATTGAATATAAAGTAATGCATTGAACTCAATGGAGTGTACAGTTCAATTTTGCTGATCACTACTATGTGCTAACATGATCTAAACATTGTTAGCACACTAACCATATGATTTAGAGTTGTCTGCAACCAATTTTATGAGTGTGCTACCTATTCTCCAGAAGTTTCTTTCAGTAACATTACCTTCTCTACACAGTGGAACTATAGCCTTTGTAGAAGTAAACCAAGTCAATGGTTGTTCCACTGTAAATGGTACCAGGTAGGTTACTGAGTTCAACTTGCATTGGTGTATTCCATGGCACTGAGCACTCTACATGTAATATCTATACAGTTCCGAACCACCCAGAGCAGTTATGTACACAACCTTACCACAGAATGCATTGAATAGAAAGTAATGCATTGAACTGAATGGAGTGTACAGTTCAATTTTGCTGATAACTACTATGTGCTAACATGATGTAAACATTGTTAGCACACTAACCATATGATTTAGAGTTGTCTGCAACCAATTTTATGAGAGTGCTACCTATTCTCCAGAAGTTACTTTCAGTAACATTACCTTCTCTACCCAGTGGAACTTTAGCCTTTGTAGAAGTAAACCAAGTCAATGGCTGTTCCACTGTAAATGGTACCAGGTAGGTTACTGAATTCACCTTGCATTGGAGTATTCCATGACACTGAGCACTCTACATGCAAAATCAATACAGTTCCAAACAACCCAGAGTAGTTATGTACACAAACTTACCACAGAATGCATTGAATAGAAAGTAAAGCATTCAACTCAAAGGAGTGTACAGTTCAATTTTGCTGATAACTACTATGTGCTAACATGATGTAAACTTTGTTAGCACACTAACCATATGATTTAGAGTTGTCTGCAACCAATTTTATGAGTGTGCTACCTATTCTCCAGAAGTTATTTTCAGTAACATTACCTTCTCTAGACAGTGGATCTATAGTATTTTTAGAAGTAATCCAAGTCAATGGCTGTTCCACTGTAAATGGTACCAGGTAGGTTACTGAGTTCAACTTGCATTGGCGTATTCCATGGCACTGAGCACTCTACATGCAATATCTATACAGTTCCAAACCACCCAGAGCAGTTGTGTACACAACCTTACCACAGAATGCATTGAATAGAAAGTAATGCATTCAACTCAATGGAGTGTAGAGTTCAATTTTGCTGATCACTACTATGTGCTAACATGATGTAAACATTGTTAGCACACTAACCATATGATTTAGAGTTGTCTGCAACCAATTTTATGAGTGTGCTACCTATTCTCCAGAAGTTACTTTCAGTAACATTACCTTCTCTAGACAGTGGATCTATAGTCTTTGTAGAATTAAACCAAGTCAATGGCTGTTCCACTGTAAATGGTACCAGGTAGGTTACTGAGTTCAACTTGCATTGGTGTATTCCAATGGCACTGAGCACTCTACATGCAATATCTATACAGTTCCAAACCACCCAGAGCAGTTATGTACAAAACCTTACCACAGAATGCATTGAATATAAAGTAATGCATTGAACACAATGGAGTGTACAGTTCAATTTTGCTGATCACTACTATGTGCTAACATGATCTAAACATTGTTAGCACACTAACCATATGATTTAGAGTTGTCTGCAACCAATTTTATGAGTGTGCTACCTATTCTCCAGAAGTTTCTTTCAGTAACATTACCTTCTCTACACAGTGGAACTATAGCCTTTGTAGAAGTAAACCAAGTCAATGGTTGTTCCACTGTAAATGGTACCAGGTAGGTTACTGAGTTCAACTTGCATTGGTGTATTCCATGGCACTGAGCACTCTACATGCAATATCTATACAGTTCCGAACCACCCAGAGCAGTTATGTACACAACCTTACCACAGAATGCATTGAATATAAAGTAATGCATTCAACTCAAAGGAGTGTACAATTCAATTTTGTGGATATCTACTATGTGCTAACATGATCTAAACATTGTTAGCAAACTAACCATATGATTTAGAGTTGTCTGCAACCAATTTTATGAGTGTGCTACCTATGCTCCAGAAGTTACTTTCACTAACATTACCTTCACTACACAGAGGAACTTTAGCCTTTGCAGAAGTAAACCAAGTCAATGGCTGTTCCAGTGTAAATGGTACCAGGTACGTTACTGAATTCAACTTGCATTGTGGTATTCCATGGCACTGAGCACTCTACATGCATTATCTATACAGTTCCAAACCACCCAGAGTAGTTATGTACACAACCTTACCACAGAATGCATTGAATAGAAAGTAATGCATTGAACTGAAAGGAGTGTACATTTCAATTTTGCTGATAACTACTATGTGCTAACATGATGTAAACATTGTTAGCACACTAACCATATGATTTAGAGTTGTATGCAACCAATTTTATGAGAGTGCTACCTATTCTCCAGAAGTTACTTTCAGTAACATTACCTTCTCTACCCAGTGGAACTTTAGCCTTTGTAGAAGTAAACCAAGTCAATGGCTGTTCCACTGTAAATGGTACCAGGTAGGTTACTGAATTCACCTTGCATTGGAGTATTCCATGACACTGAGCACTCTACATGCAAAATCAATACAGTTCCAAACAACCCAGAGTAGTTATGTACACAAACGTACCACAGAATGCATTGAATAGAAAGTAAAGCATTCAACTCAAAGGAGTGTACAGTTCAATTTTGCTGATAACTACTATGTGCTAACATGATGTAAACTTTGTTAGCACACTAACCATATGATTTAGAGTTGTCTGCAACCAATTTTATGAGTGTGCTACCTATTCTCCAGAAGTTACTTTCAGTAACATTACCTTCTCTAGACAGTGGATCTATAGTATTTGTAGAAGTAAACCAAGTCAATGGATGTTCCACTGTAAATGGTACCAGGTAGGTTACTGAGTTCAACTTGCATTGGTGTATTCCATGGCACTGAGCACTCTACATGCAATATCTATACAGTTCCAAACCACCCAGAGCAGTTATGTACACAACCTTACCACAGAATGCATTGAATATAAAGTAAAGCATTGAACTGAATGCAGTGTACAGTTCAATTTTGCTGATAACTACAATGTGCTGACATGATCTAAACATTGTTAGCACACTAACCATATGATTTAGAGTTGTCTGCAACCAATTTTATGAGTGTGCTACCTATTCTCCAGAAGTTTCTTTCAGTAACATTACCTTCTCTACACAGTGGAACTATAGCCTTTGTAGAAGTAAACCAAGTCAATGGTTGTTCCACTGTAAATGGTACCAGGTAGGTTACTGAGTTCAACTTGCATTGGTGTATTCCATGGCACTGAGCACTCTACATGTAATATCTATACAGTTCCGAACCACCCAGAGCAGTTATGTACACAACCTTACCACAGAATGCATTGAATAGAAAGTAATGCATTGAACTGAATGGAGTGTACAGTTCAATTTTGCTGATAACTACTATGTGCTAACATGATGTAAACATTGTTAGCACACTAACCATATGATTTAGAGTTGTCTGCAACCAATTTTATGAGAGTGCTACCTATTCTCCAGAAGTTACTTTCAGTAACATTACCTTCTCTACCCAGTGGAACTTTAGCCTTTGTAGAAGTAAACCAAGTCAATGGCTGTTCCACTGTAAATGGTACCAGGTAGGTTACTGAATTCACCTTGCATTGGAGTATTCCATGACACTGAGCACTCTACATGCAAAATCAATACAGTTCCAAACAACCCAGAGTAGTTATGTACACAAACTTACCACAGAATGCATTGAATAGAAAGTAAAGCATTCAACTCAAAGGAGTGTACAGTTCAATTTTGCTGATAACTACTATGTGCTAACATGATGTAAACTTTGTTAGCACACTAACCATATGATTTAGAGTTGTCTGCAACCAATTTTATGAGTGTGCTACCTATTCTCCAGAAGTTACTTTCAGTAACATTACCTTCTCTAGACAGTGGATCTATAGTATTTGTAGAAGTAAACCAAGTCAATGGCTGTTCCACTGTAAATGGTACCAGGTAGGTTACTGAGTTCAACTTGCATTGCTGTATTCCATGGCACTGAGCACTCTACATGCAATATCTATACAGTTCCAAACCACCCAGAGCAGTTATGTACACAACCTTACCACAGAATGCATTGAATATAAAGTAATGCATTGAACTCAATGGAGTGTACAGTTCAATTTTGCTGATCACTACTATGTGCTAACATGATCTAAACATTGTTAGCACACTAACCATATGATTTAGAGTTGTCTGCAACCAATTTTATGAGTGTGCTACCTATGCTCCAGAAGTTACTTTCAGTAACATTACCTTCTCTAGACAGTGGATCTATAGTATTTGTAGAAGTAAACCAAGTCAATGGCTGTTCCACTGTAAATGGTACCAGGTAGGTTACTGAGTTCAACTTGCATTGGTGTATTCCATGGCACTGAGCACTCTACATGCAATATCTATACAGTTCCAAACCACCCAGAGCAGTTATGTTCACAACCTTACCACAGAATGCATTGAATATAAAGTAATGCATTGAACTGAATGCAGTGTACAGTTCAATTTTGCTGATAACTACAATGTGCTGACATGATCTAAACATTGTTAGCACACTAACCATATGATTTAGAGTTGTCTGCAACCAATTTTATGAGTGTGCTACCTATTCTCCAGAAGTTTCTTTCAGTAACATTACCTTCTCTACCCAGTGGAACTTTAGCCTTTGTAGAAGTAAACCAAGTCAATGGCTGTTCCACTGTAAATGGTACCAGTTAGGTTACTGAATTCACCTTGCATTGTGGTATTCCATGGCACTGAGTACTCTACATGCAATATCTATACAGTTCCAAACCACCCAGAGTAGTTATGTACACAACCTTACCACAGAATGCATTGAATCGAAAGTAATGCATTCAAATCAAAGGAGTGTACAGTTCAATTTTGCTGATAACTACTATGTGCTAACATGATCTAAACATTGTTAGCACACTAGCCATATGATTTAGAGTTGTGTGCAACCAATTTTATGAGTGTGTTACCTATGCTGCAGAAGTTACTTTCAGTAACATTACCTTCTCTACCCAGAGGAACTTTAGCATTTGCAGAAGTAAACCAAGTCAATGGCTGTTCCACTGTAAATGGTACCAGGTAGGTTACTGAATTCACCTTGCATTGGTGTATTCCATGACACTGAGCACTCTACATGCAAAATCAATACAGTTCCAAACCACCCAGAGTAGTTATGTACACAAACTTACCACAGAATGCATTGAATAGAAAGTAAAGCTTTCAACTCAAAGGAGTGTACAGTTCAATTTTGCTGATAACTACTATGTGCTAACATGATGTAAACTTTGTTAGCACAATAACCATATGATTTAGAGTTGTCTGCAACCAATTTTATGAGAGTGCTACCTATTCTCCAGGTTACTTTCAGTAACATTACCTTCTCTACCCAGTGGAACTTTAGCGTTTGTAGAAGTAAACCAAGTCAATGGCTGTTCCACTGTAAATGGTACCAGGTAGGATACTGAATTCACCTTGCATTGTGGTATTCCATGGCACTGAGCACTCTACATGGAATATCTATACAGTTCCAAACCACCCAGAGCAGTTATGTACACAACCTTACCAAAGAATGCATTGAGTAGAAAGTAATGCATTCAACTCAGTGAAGTGTACAGTTCAATTTTGCTGATAACTACTATGTGCTAACATGATCTAAATATTGTTAGCACACTAGCCATATGATTTAGAGTTGTCTGCAACCAATTTTATGAGTGTGCTACCTATGCTCCAGAAGTTACTTTCAGTAACATTACCTTCACTACACAGAGGAACTTTAGCCTTTGCAGAAGTAAACCAAGTCAATGGCTGTTCCACTGTAATTGGTACCAGGTAGGTTACTGAATTCAGCTTACACTGGAGTATTCCATGGCACTGAGCACTCTATATGCATTATCCATACAGTTCCAAACCACCCAGAGTAGTTATGTACACAAGCTTATCACAGAATGCATTGAATAGAAAGTAATGCATTCAACTCAATGGAGTGTACAGTTCAATTTTGCTGATAACTACTATGTGCTAACATGATGTAAACATTGTTAGCACAGTATCCATATGATTTACAGTTGTCTGTAACCAATTTTATGAGTGTGCTACCTATGCAGCAGAAGTTACTTTCAGTAACATTACCTTCTCTGCCCAGTGGAACTTTATCCTTTGCAGAAGTAAACCAAGTCAATGGATGTTCCACTGTAAATGGTACCAGGTACGTTACTGAATTCAACTTGCATTGTGGTATTACATTGCACTGAGCAGTCTACATGCAATATTTATACAGTTCCAAACCACACAGAGTAGTTATGTACGCAACCTTACCACAGAATGCATTGAATAGAAAGTAATGCATTCAACTCAATGGAGTGTAGAGTTCAATTTTGCTGATCACTACTATGTGCTAACATGATGTAAACATTGTTAGCACACTAACCATATGATTTAGAGTTGTCTGCAACCAATTTTATGAGTGTGCTACCTATTCTCCAGAAGTTTCTTTCAGTAACATTACCTTCTCTGCCCAGTGGAACTTTATCCTTTGCAGAAGTAAACCAAGTCAATGGATGTTCCACTGTAAATGGTACCAGGTACGTTACTGAATTCAACTTGCATTGTGGTATTACATTGCACTGAGCACTCTACATGCAATATTTATACAGTTCCAAACCACACAGAGTAGTTATGTACGCAACCTTACCACAGAATGCATTGAATGGAAAGTAATGCATTCAACTCAATGGAGTGTAGAGTTCAATTTTGCTGATCACTACTATGTGCTAACATGATGTAAACATTGTTAGCACACTAACCATATGATTTAGAGTTGTCTGCAACCAATTTTATGAGTGTGCTACCTATTCTCCAGAAGTTTCTTTCAGTAACATTACCTTCTCTAGACAGTGGATCTATAGTCTTTGTAGAAGTAAACCAAGTCAATGGCTGTTCCACTGTAAATGGTACCAGGTAGGTTACTGAGTTCAACTTGCATTGGTGTATTCCATGGCACTGAGCACTCTACATGCAATATCTATACAGTTCCAAACCACCCAGAGCAGTTATGTACACAACCTTACCACAGAATGCATTGAATATAAAGTACTGCATTGAACTGAATGCAGTGTACAGTTCAATTTTGCTGATAACTACAATGTGCTGACATGATCTAAACATTGTTAGCACACTAGCCATATGATTTAGAGTTGTCTGCAACCAATTTTATGAGTGTGCTACCTATGCTCCAGAAGTTACTTTCAGTAACATTACCTTCACTACACAGAGGAACTTTAGCCTTTGCAGAAGTAAACCAAGTCAATGGCTGTTCCACTGTAATTGGTACCAGGTAGGTTACTGAATTCAGCTTGCATTGGAGTATTCCATGGCACTGAGCACTCTATATGCATTATCTATACAGTTCCAAACCACCCAGAGTAGTGATGTACACAACCTTACCACAGAATGCATTGAATAGAAAGTAATGCATTCAACTCAAAGGAGTGTACAGTTCAATTTTGCTGATGACTACTATGTGCTAACATGATGTAAACATTGTTAGCACACTAACCATATGATTTAGAGTTGTCTGCAACCAATTTTATGAGAGTGCTACCTATTCTCCAGAAGTTACTTTCAGTAACATTACCTTCTCTACCCAGTGGAACTTTAGCCTTTGTAGAAGTAAACCAAGTCAATGGCTATTCCACTGTAAATGGTACCAGTTAGGTTACTGAATTCACCTTGCATTGTGGTATTCCATGGCACTGAGTACTCTACATGCAATATCTATACAGTTCCAAACCACCCAGAGTAGTTATGTACACGAGCTTATCACAGAATGCATTGAATAGAAAGTAATGCATTCAACTCAATGGAGTGTACAGTTCAATTTTGCTGATCACTACTATGTGCTAACATGATCTAAACATTGTTAGCACAGTAACCATATGATTTAGAGTTGTCTGCAACCAATTTTATGAGTGTGCTACCTATTCTCCAGAAGTTTCTTTCAGTAACATTACCTTCTCTACACAGTGGAACTATAGCCTTTGTAGAAGTAAACCAAGTCAATGGTTGTTCCACTGTAAATGGTACCAGGTAGGTTACTGAGTTCAACTTGCATTGGTGTATTCCATGGCACTGAGCACTCTACATGCAATATCTATACAGTTCCAAACCACCCAGAGCAGTTATGTACACAACCTTACCACAGAATGCATTGAATATAAAGTAATGCATTGAACTCAATGGAGTGTACAGTTCAATTTTGCTGATCACTACTATGTGCTAACATGATCTAAACATTGTTAGCACACTAACCATATGATTTAGAGTTGTCTGCAACCAATTTTATGAGTGTGCTACCTATGCTCCAGAAGTTACTTTCACTAACATTACCTTCACTACACAGAGGAACTTTAGCCTTTGCAGAAGTAAACCAAGTCAATGGCTGTTCCAGTGTAAATGGTACCAGGTACGTTACTGAATTCAACTTGCATTGTGGTATTACATTGCACTGAGTACTCTACATGCAAAATCAATACAGTTCCAAACAACCCAGAGTAGTTATGTACACAAACGTACCACAGAATGCATTGAATAGAAAGTAAAGCATACAACTCAAAGGAGTGTACAGTTCAATTTTGCTGATAACTACTATGTGCTAACATGATGTAAACTTTGTTAGCACACTAACCATATGATTTAGAGTTGTCTGCAACCAATTTTATGAGTGTGCTACCTATGCTCCAGAAGTTACTTTCAGTAACATTACCTTCACTACACAGAGGAACTTTAGCCTTTGCAGAAGTAAACCAAGTCAATGGCTGTTCCACTGTAATTGGTACCAGGTAGGTTACTGAATTCAGCTTGCATTGGAGTATTCCATGGCACTGAGCACTCTATATGCATTATCTATACAGTTCCAAACCACCCAGAGTAGTTATGTACACAACCTTACCACAGAATGCATTGAATAGAAAGTAATGCATTCAACTCAGAGTGTACAGTTCAATTTTGCTGATCACTACTATGTGCTAACATGATGTAAACATTGTTAGCACACTAACCATATGATTTAGAGTTGTCTGCAACCAATTTTATGAGAGTGCTACCTATTCTCCAGAAGTTACTTTCAGTAACATTACCTTCTCTACCCAGTGGAACTTTAGCCTTTGTAGAAGTAAACCAAGTCAATGGCTGTTCCACTGTAAATGGTACCAGGTAGGTTAATGAATTCACCTTGCATTGGAGTATTCCATGACACTGAGCACTCTACATGCAAAATCAATACAGTTCCAAACAACCCAGAGTAGTTATGTACACAAACGTACCACAGAATGCATTGAATAGAAAGTAAAGCATTCAACTCAAAGGAGTGTACAGTTCAATTTTGCTGATAACTACTATGTGCTAACATGATGTAAACTTTGTTAGCACACTAACCATATGATTTAGAGTTGTCTGCAACCAATTTTATGAGTGTGCTACCTATTCTCCAGAAGTTACTTTCAGTAACATTACCTTCTCTAGACAGTGGATCTATAGTATTTGTAGAAGTAAACCAAGTCAATGGCTGTTCCACTGTAAATGGTACCAGGTAGGTTACTGAGTTCAACTTGCATTGGTGTATTCCATGGCACTGAGCACTCTACATGCAATATCTATACAGTTCCAAACCACCCAGAGCAGTTATGTACACAACCTTACCACAGAATGCATTGAATATAAAGTACTGCATTGAACTGAATGCAGTGTACAGTTCAATTTTGCTGATAACTACAATGTGCTGACATGATCTAAACATTGTTAGCACACTAGCCATATGATTTAGAGTTGTCTGCAACCAATTTTATGAGTGTGCTACCTATGCTCCAGAAGTTACTTTCAGTAACATTACCTTCACTACACAGAGGAACTTTAGCCTTTGCAGAAGTAAACCAAGTCAATGGCTGTTCCACTGTAATTGGTACCAGGTAGGTTACTGAATTCAGCTTGCATTGGAGTATTCCATGGCACTGAGCACTCTATATGCATTATCTATACAGTTCCAAACCACCCAGAGTAGTTATGTACACAACCTTACCACAGAATGCATTGAATAGAAAGTAATGCATTCAACTCAAAGGAGTGTACAGTTCAATTTTGCTGATGACTACTATGTGCTAACATGATGTAAACATTGTTAGCACACTAACCATATGATTTAGAGTTGTCTGCAACCAATTTTATGAGAGTGCTACCTATTCTCCAGAAGTTACTTTCAGTAACATTACCTTCTCTACCCAGTGGAACTTTAGCCTTTGTAGAAGTAAACCAAGTCAATGGCTATTCCACTGTAAATGGTACCAGTTAGGTTACTGAATTCACCTTGCATTGTGGTATTCCATGGCACTGAGTACTCTACATGCAATATCTATACAGTTCCAAACCACCCAGAGTAGTTATGTACACAACCTTACCACAGAATGCATTGAATCGAAAGTAATGCATTCAAATCAAAGGAGTGTACAGTTCAATTTTGCTGATAACTACTATGTGCTAACATGATCTAAATATTGTTAGCACACTAGCCATATGATTTAGAGTTGTCTGCAACCAATTTTATGAGTGTGCTACCTATGCTCCAGAAGTTACTTTCAGTAACATTACCTTCACTACACAGAGGAACTTTAGCCTTTGCAGAAGTAAACCAAGTCAATGGCTGTTCCACTGTAATTGGTACCAGGTAGGTTACTGAATTCAGCTTGCACTGGAGTATTCCATGGCACTGAGCACTCTATATGCATTATCCATACAGTTCCAAACCACCCAGAGTAGTTATGTACACAAGCTTATCACAGAATGCATTGAATAGAAAGTAATGCATTCAACTCAATGGAGTATACAGTTCAATTTTGCTGATCACTACTATGTGCTAACATGATCTAAACATTGTTAGCACAGTAACCATATGATTTAGAGTTGTCTGCAACCAATTTTATGAGTGTGCTACCTATTCTCCAGAAGTTTCTTTCAGTAACATTACCTTCTCTACACAGTGGAACTATAGCCTTTGTAGAAGTAAACCAAGTCAATGGTTGTTCCACTGTAAATGGTACCAGGTAGGTTACTGAGTTCAACTTGCATTGGTGTATTCCATGGCACTGAGCACTCTACATGCAATATCTATACAGTTCCAAACCACCCAGAGCAGTTATGTACACAACCTTACCACAGAATGCATTGAATATAAAGTAATGCATTGAACTCAATGGAGTGTACAGTTCAATTTTGCTGATCACTACTATGTGCTAACATGATCTAAACATTGTTAGCACACTAACCATATGATTTAGAGTTGTCTGCAACCAATTTTATGAGTGTGCTACCTATGCTCCAGAAGTTACTTTCACTAACATTACCTTCACTACACAGAGGAACTTTAGCCTTTGCAGAAGTAAACCAAGTCAATGGCTGTTCCAGTGTAAATGGTACCAGGTACGTTACTGAATTCAACTTGCATTGTGGTATTACATTGCACTGAGTACTCTACATGCAAAATCAATACAGTTCCAAACAACCCAGAGTAGTTATGTACACAAACGTACCACAGAATGCATTGAATAGAAAGTAAAGCATACAACTCAAAGGAGTGTACAGTTCAATTTTGCTGATAACTACTATGTGCTAACATGATGTAAACTTTGTTAGCACACTAACCATATGATTTAGAGTTGTCTGCAACCAATTTTATGAGTGTGCTGCCTATTCTCCAGAAGTTACTTTCAGTAACATTACCTTCTCTAGACAGTGGATCTATAGTATTTGTAGAAGTAAACCAAGTCAATGGCTGTTCCACTGTAAATGGTACCAGGTAGGTTACTGAGTTCAACTTGCATTGGTGTATTCCATGGCACTGAGCACTCTACATGCAATATCTATACAGTTCCAAACCACCCAGAGCAGTTATGTACACAACCTTACCACAGAATGCATTGAATATAAAGTAATGCATTGAACTGAATGCAGTGTACATTTCAATTTTGCTGATAACTACAATGTGCTGACATGATCTAAACATTGTTAGCACACTAGCCATATGATTTAGAGTTGTCTGCAACCAATTTTATGAGTGTGCTACCTATGCTCCAGAAGTTACTTTCAGTAACATTACCTTCACTACACAGAGGAACTTTAGCCTTTGCAGAAGTAAACCAAGTCAATGGCTGTTCCACTGTAATTGGTACCAGGTAGGTTACTGAATTCAGCTTGCATTGGAGTATTCCATGGCACTGAGCACTCTATATGCATTATCTATACAGTTCCAAACCACCCAGAGTAGTTATGTACACAACCTTACCACAGAATGCATTGAATAGAAAGTAATGCATTCAACTCAAAGGAGTGTACAGTTCAATTTTGCTGATGACTACTATGTGCTAACATGATGTAAACATTGTTAGCACACTAACCATATGATTTAGAGTTGTCTGCAACCAATTTTATGAGAGTGCTACCTATTCTCCAGAAGTTACTTTCAGTAACATTACCTTCTCTACCCAGTGGAACTTTAGCCTTTGTAGAAGTAAACCAAGTCAATGGCTGTTCCACTGTAAATGGTACCAGGTAGGTTACTGAATTCACCTTGCATTGTGGTATTCCATGGCACTGAGTACTCTACATGCAATATCTATACAGTTCCAAACCACCCAGAGTAGTTATGTACACAACCTTACCACAGAATGCATTGAATCGAAAGTAATGCATTCAAATCAAAGGAGTGTACAGTTCAATTTTGCTGATAACTACTATGTGCTAACATGATCTAAACATTGTTAGCACACTAGCCATATGATTTAGAGTTGTGTGCAAACAATTTTATGAGTGTGCTACCTATGCTGCAGAAGTTACTTTCAGTAACATTACCTTCTCTACCCAGAGGAACTTTAGCATTTGCAGAAGTAAACCAAGTCAATGGCTGTTCCACTGTAAATGGTACCAGGTAGGTTACTGAATTCACCTTGCATTGGTGTATTCCATGACACTGAGCACTCTACATGCAAAATCAATACAGTTCCAAACCACCCAGAGTAGTTATGTACACAAACTTACCACAGAATGCATTGAATAGAAAGTAAAGCTTTCAACTCAAAGGAGTGTACAGTTCAATTTTGCTGATAACTACTATGTGCTAACATGATGTAAACTTTGTTAGCACAATAACCATATGATTTAGAGTTGTCTGCAACCAATTTTATGAGAGTGCTACCTATTCTCCAGGTTACTTTCAGTAACATTACCTTCTCTACCCAGTGGAACTTTAGCCTTTGTAGAAGTAAACCAAGTCAATGGCTGTTCCACTGTAAATGGTACCAGGTAGGTTACTGAATTCACCTTGCATTGTGGTATTCCATGGCACTGAGCACTCTACATGGAATATCTATACAGTTCCAAACCACCCAGAGCAGTTA
This sequence comes from Hypanus sabinus, assembly GCF_030144855.1. NCBI lineage: Eukaryota > Metazoa > Chordata > Chondrichthyes > Myliobatiformes > Dasyatidae > Hypanus > Hypanus sabinus. Next base: position 150,687,514 of record NC_082715.1, on the reverse strand, counting down.
TGTACACAACCTTACCAAAGAATGCATTGAGTAGAAAGTAATGCATTCAACTCAGTGAAGTGTACAGTTCAATTTTGCTGATAACTACTATGTGCTAACATGATCTAAATATTGTTAGCACACTAGCCATATGATTTAGAGTTGTTTGCAACCAATTTTATGAGTGTGCTACCTATGCTCCAGAAGTTACTTTCAGTAACATTACCTTCACTACACAGAGGAACTTTAGCCTTTGCAGAAGTAAACCAAGTCAATGGCTGTTCCACTGTAATTGGTACCAGGTAGGTTACTGAATTCAGCTTGCACTGGAGTATTCCATGGCACTGAGCACTCTATATGCATTATCCATACAGTTCCAAACCACCCAGAGTAGTTATGTACACAAGCTTATCACAGAATGCATTGAATAGAAAGTAATGCATTCAACTCAATGGAGTGTAGAGTTCAATTTTGCTGATCACTACTATGTGCTAACATGATGTAAACATTGTTAGCACACTAACCATATGATTTAGAGTTGTCTGCAACCAATTTTATGAGTGTGCTACCTATTCTCCAGAAGTTTCTTTCAGTAACATTACCTTCTCTACACAGTGGAACTATAGCCTTTGTAGAAGTAAACCAAGTCAATGGCTGTTCCACTGTAAATGGTACCAGGTAGGTTACTGAATTCACCTTGCATTGGAGTATTCCATGACACTGAGCACTCTACATGCAAAATCAATACAGTTCCAAACAACCCAGAGTAGTTATGTACACAAACGTACCACAGAATGCATTGAATAGAAAGTAAAGCATTCAACTCAAAGGAGTGTACAGTTCAATTTTGCTGATAACTACTATGTGCTAACATGATATAAACTTTGTTAGCACACTAACCATATGATTTAGAGTTGTCTGCAACCAATTTTATGAGTGTGCTACCTATTCTCCAGAAGTTACTTTCAGTAACATTACCTTCTCTAGACAGTGGATCTATAGTCATTGTAGAAGTAAACCAAGTCAATGGCTGTTCCACTGTACATGGTACCAGGTAGGTTACTGAGTTCAACTTGCATTGGTGTATTCCAATGGCACTGAGCACTCTACATGCAATATCTATACAGTTCCAAACCACCCAGAGCAGTTATGTACACAACCTTACCACAGAATGCATTGAATATAAAGTAATGCATTGAACTCAATGGAGAGTACAGTTCAATTTTGCTGATCACTACTATGTGCTAACATGATCTAAACATTGTTAGCACACTAACCATATGATTTAGAGTTGTCTGCAACCAATTTTATGAGTGTGCTACCTATTCTCCAGAAGTTTCTTTCAGTAACATTACCTTCTCTAGACAGTGGATCTATAGTCTTTGTAGAAGTAAACCAAGTCAATGGCTGTTCCACTGTAAATGGTACCAGGTAGGTTACTGAGTTCAACTTGCATTGGTGTATTCCAATGGCACTGAGCACTCTACATGCAATATCTATACAGTTCCAAACCACACAGAGCAGTTATGTACACAACCTTACCACAGAATGCATTGAATATAAAGTAATGCATTGAACTCAATGGAGTGTACAGTTCAATTTTGCTGATCACTACTATGTGCTAACATGATCATCACATTGTTAGCACACTAACCATATGATTTAGAGTTGTCTGCAACCAATTTTATGAGTGTGCTACCTATTCTCCAGAAGTTTCTTTCAGTAACATTACCTTCTCTACACAGTGGAACTATAGCCTTTGTAGAAGTAAACCAAGTCAATGGTTGTTCCACTGTAAATGGTACCAGGTAGGTTACTGAGTTCAACTTGCATTGGTGTATTCCATGGCACTGAGCACTCTACATGCAATATCTATACAGTTCCGAACCACCCAGAGCAGTTATGTACACAACCTTACCACAGAATGCATTGAATATAAAGTAATGCATTCAACTCAAAGGAGTGTACAGTTCAATTTTGCTGATAACTACTATGTGCTAACATGATCTAAACATTGTTAGCACACTAACCATATGATTTAGAGTTGTCTGCAACCAATTTTATGAGAGTGCTACCTATTCTCCAGAAGTTACTTTCAGTAACATTACCTTCTCTACCCAGTGGAACTTTAGCCTTTGAAGAAGTAAACCAAGTCAATGGCTGTTCCACTGTAAATGGTACCAGGTAGGTTACTGAATTCACCTTGCATTGGAGTATTCCATGACACTGAGCACTCTACATGCAAAATCAATACAGTTCCAAACAACCCAGAGTAGTTATGTACACAAACGTACCACAGAATGCATTGAATAGAAAGTAAAGCATTCAACTCAAAGGAGTGTACAGTTCAATTTTGCTGATAACTACTATGTGCTAACATGATGTAAACTTTGTTAGCACACTAACCATATGATTTAGAGTTGTCTGCAACCAATTTTATGAGTGTGCTACCGATTCTCCAGAAGTTACTTTCAGTAACATTACCTTCTCTAGACAGTGGATCTATAGTATTTGTAGAAGTAAACCAAGTCAATGGCTGTTCCACTGTAAATGGTACCAGGTAGGTTACTGAGTTCAACTTGCATTGGTGTATTCCATGGCACTGAGCACTCTACATGCAATATCTATACAGTTCCAAACCACCCAGAGCAGTTATGTACACAACCTTACCACAGAATGCATTGAATATAAAGTAATGCATTGAACTGAATGCAGTGTACATTTCAATTTTGCTGATAACTACAATGTGCTGACATGATCTAAACATTGTTAGCACACTAGCCATATGATTTAGAGTTGTCTGCAACCAATTTTATGAGTGTGCTACCTATGCTCCAGAAGTTACTTTCAGTAACATTACCTTCACTACACAGAGGAACTTTAGCCTTTGCAGAAGTAAACCAAGTCAATGGCTGTTCCACTGTAATTGGTACCAGGTAGGTTACTGAATTCAGCTTGCATTGGAGTATTCCATGGCACTGAGCACTCTATCTGCATTATCTATACAGTTCCAAACCACCCAGAGTAGTTATGTACACAACCTTACCACAGAATGCATTGAATAGAAAGTAATGCATTCAACTCAAAGGAGTGTACAGTTCAATTTTGCTGATGACTACTATGTGCTAACATGATGTAAACATTGTTAGCACACTAACCATATGATTTAGAGTTGTCTGCAACCAATTTTATGAGAGTGCTACCTATTCTCCAGAAGTTACTTTCAGTAACATTACCTTCTCTACCCAGTGGAACTTTAGCCTTTGTAGAAGTAAACCAAGTCAATGGCTGTTCCACTGTAAATGGTACCAGGTAGGTTACTGAATTCACCTTGCATTGTGGTATTCCATGGCACTGAGTACTCTACATGCAATATCTATACAGTTCCAAACCACCCAGAGTAGTTATGTACACAACCTTACCACAGAATGCATTGAATCGAAAGTAATGCATTCAAATCAAAGGAGTGTACAGTTCAATTTTGCTGATAACTACTATGTGCTAACATGATCTAAACATTGTTAGCACACTAGCCATATGATTTAGAGTTGTGTGCAACCAATTTTATGAGTGTGCTACCTATGCTGCAGAAGTTACTTTCAGTAACATTACCTTCTCTACCCAGAGGAACTTTAGCATTTGCAGAAGTAAACCAAGTCAATGGCTGTTCCACTGTAAATGGTACCAGGTAGGTTACTGAATTCACCTTGCATTGGTGTATTCCATGACACTGAGCACTCTACATGCAAAATCAATACAGTTCCAAACCACCCAGAGTAGTTATGTACACAAACTTACCACAGAATGCATTGAATAGAAAGTAAAGCTTTCAACTCAAAGGAGTGTACAGTTCAATTTTGCTGATAACTACTATGTGCTAACATGATGTAAACTTTGTTAGCACAATAACCATATGATTTAGAGTTGTCTGCAACCAATTTTATGAGAGTGCTACCTATTCTCCAGGTTACTTTCAGTAACATTACCTTCTCTACCCAGTGGAACTTTAGCCTTTGTAGAAGTAAACCAAGTCAATGGCTGTTCCACTGTAAATGGTACCAGGTAGGTTACTGAATTCACCTTGCATTGTGGTATTCCATGGCACTGAGCACTCTACATGGAATATCTATACAGTTCCAAACCACCCAGAGCAGTTATGTACACAACCTTACCAAAGAATGCATTGAGTAGAAAGTAATGCATTCAACTCAGTGAAGTGTACAGTTCAATTTTGCTGATAACTACTATGTGCTAACATGATCTAAATATTGTTAGCACACTAGCCATATGATTTAGAGTTGTTTGCAACCAATTTTATGAGTGTGCTACCTATGCTCCAGAAGTTACTTTCAGTAACATTACCTTCACTACACAGAGGAACTTTAGCCTTTGCAGAAGTAAACCAAGTCAATGGCTGTTCCACTGTAATTGGTACCAGGTAGGTTACTGAATTCAGCTTGCACTGGAGTATTCCATGGCACTGAGCACTCTATATGCATTATCCATACAGTTCCAAACCACCCAGAGTAGTTATGTACACAAGCTTATCACAGAATGCATTGAATAGAAAGTAATGCATTCAACTCAATGGAGTGTACAGTTCAATTTTGCTGATCACTACTATGTGCTAACATGATCTAAACATTGTTAGCACACTAGCCATATGATCTAGAGTTGTCTGCAACCAATTTTATGAGAGTGCTACCTATTCTCCAGGTTACTTTCAGTAACATTACCTTCTCTGCCCAGTGGAACTTTATCCTTTGCAGAAGTAAACCAAGTCAATGGATGTTCCACTGTAAATGGTACCAGGTACGTTACTGAATTCAACTTGCATTGTGGTATTACATTGCACTGAGCACTCTACATGCAATATTTATACAGTTCCAAACCACACAGAGTAGTTATGTACGCAACCTTACCACAGAATGCATTGAATAGAAAGTAATGCATTCAACTCAATGGAGTGTAGAGTTCAATTTTGCTGATCACTACTATGTGCTAACATGATGTAAACATTGTTAGCACACTAACCATATGATTTAGAGTTGTCTGCAACCAATTTTATGAGTGTGCTACCTATTCTTCAGAAGTTTCTTTCAGTAACATTACCTTCTCTACACAGTGGAACTATAGCCTTTGTAGAAGTAAACCAAGTCAATGGCTGTTCCACTGTAAATGGTACCAGGTAGGTTACTGAGTTCAACTTGCATTGGTGTATTCCATGGCACTGAGCACTCTACGTGCAATATCTATCCAGTTCCAAACCACCCAGAGCAGTTATGTACACAACCTTACCACAGAATGCATTGAATATAAAGTAATGCATTGAACTCAATGGAGTGTACAGTTCAATTTTGCTGATCACTACTATGTGCTAACATGATCTAAACATTGTTAGCACACTAACCATATGATTTAGAGTTGTCTGCAACCAATTTTATGAGTGTGCTACCTATTCTCCAGAAGTTTCTTTCAGTAACATTACCTTCTCTACACAGTGGAACTATAGCCTTTGTAGAAGTAAACCAAGTCAATGGTTGTTCCACTGTAAATGGTACCAGGTAGGTTACTGAGTTCAACTTGCATTGGTGTATTCCATGCCACTGAGCACTCTACATGCAATATCTATACAGTTCCAAACCACCCAGAGCAGTTATGTACACAACCTTACCACAGAATGCATTGAATATAAAGTAATGCATTGAACTCAATGGAGTGTACAGTTCAATTTTGCTGATCACTACTATGTGCTAACATGATCTAAACATTGTTAGCACACTAGCCATATGATCTAGAGTTGTCTGCAACCAATTTTATGAGAGTGCTACCTATGCTCCAGAAGTTACTTTCACTAACATTACCTTCACTACACAGAGGAACTTTAGCCTTTGCAGAAGTAAACCAAGTCAATGGCTGTTCCAGTGTAAATGGTACCAGGTACGTTACTGAATTCAACTTGCATTGTGGTATTACATTGCACTGAGTACTCTACATGCAATATCTATACAGTTCCAAACCAGCCAGAGTAGTTATGTACGCAACCTTACCACAGAATGCATTGAATAGAAAGTAATGCATTCAACTCAATGGAGTGTAGAGTTCAATTTTGCTGATCACTACTATGTGCTAACATGATGTAAACATTGTTAGCACACTAACCATATGATTTAGAGTTGTCTGCAACCAATTTTATGAGTGTGCTACCTATTCTCCAGAAGTTTCTTTCAGTAACATTACCTTCTCTACACAGTGGAACTATAGCCTTTGTAGAAGTAAACCAAGTCAATGGCTGTTCCACTGTAAATGGTACCAGGTAGGTTACTGAATTCACCTTGCATTGGAGTATTCCATGACACTGAGCACTCTACATGCAAAATCAATACAGTTCCAAACAACCCAGAGTAGTTATGTACACAAACGTACCACAGAATGCATTGAATAGAAAGTAAAGCATTCAACTCAAAGGAGTGTACAGTTCAATTTTGCTGATAACTACTATGTGCTAACATGATCTAAACATTGTTAGCACACTAACCATATGATTTAGAGTTGTCTGCAACCAATTTTATGAGTGTGCTACCTATTCTCCAGAAGTTTCTTTCAGTAACATTACCTTCTCTACACAGTGGAACTATAGCCTTTGTAGAAGTAAACCAAGTCAATGGTTGTTCCACTGTAAATGGTACCAGGTAGGTTACTGAGTTCAACTTGCATTGGTGTATTCCATGGCACTGAGCACTCTACATGCAATATCTATACAGTTCCGAACAACCCAGAGCAGTTATGTACACAACCTTACCACAGAATGCATTGAATATAAAGTAATGCATTCAACTCAAAGGAGTGTACAATTCAATTTTGTGGATATCTACTATGTGCTAACATGATCTAAACATTGTTAGCACACTAACCATATGATTTAGAGTTGTCTGCAACCAATTTTATGAGTGTGCTACCTATGCTCCAGAAGTTACTTTCACTAACATTACCTTCACTACACAGAGGAACTTTAGCCTTTGCAGAAGTAAACCAAGTCAATGGCTGTTCCAGTGTAAATGGTACCAGGTACGTTACTGAATTCAACTTGCATTGTGGTATTCCATGGCACTGAGCACTCTACATGCATTATCTATACAGTTCCAAACCACCCAGAGTAGTTATGTACACAACCTTACCACAGAATGCATTGAATAGAAAGTAATGCTTTGAACTGAATGGAGTGTACAGTTCAATTTTGCTGATAACTACTATGTGCTAACATGATGTAAACATTGTTAGCACACTAACCATATGATTTAGAGTTGTCTGCAACCAATTTTATGAGAGTGCTACCTATTCTCCAGAAGTTACTTTCAGTAACATTACCTTCTCTACCCAGTGGAACTTTAGCCTTTGAAGAAGTAAACCAAGTCAATGGCTGTTCCACTGTAAATGGTACCAGGTAGGTTACTGAATTCACCTTGCATTGTGGTATTCCATGGCACTGAGTACTCTACATGCAATATCTATACAGTTCCAAACCACCCAGAGTAGTTATGTACACAACCTTACCACAGAATGCATTGAATCGAAAGTAATGCATTCAAATCAAAGGAGTGTACAGTTCAATTTTGCTGATAACTACTATGTGCTAACATGATCTAAACATTGTTAGCACACTAGCCATATGATTTAGAGTTGTGTGCAACCAATTTTATGAGTGTGCTACCTATGCTGCAGAAGTTACTTTCAGTAACATTACCTTCTCTACCCAGAGGAACTTTAGCATTTGCAGAAGTAAACCAAGTCAATGGCTGTTCCACTGTAAATGGTACCAGGTAGGTTACTGAATTCACCTTGCATTGGTGTATTCCATGACACTGAGCACTCTACATGCAAAATCAATACAGTTCCAAACCACCCAGAGTAGTTATGTACACAAACTTACCACAGAATGCATTGAATAGAAAGTAAAGCTTTCAACTCAAAGGAGTGTACAGTTCAATTTTGCTGATAACTACTATGTGCTAACATGATGTAAACTTTGTTAGCACAATAACCATATGATTTAGAGTTGTCTGCAACCAATTTTATGAGAGTGCTACCTATTCTCCAGGTTACTTTCAGTAACATTACCTTCTCTACCCAGTGGAACTTTAGCCTTTGTAGAAGTAAACCAAGTCAATGGCTGTTCCACTGTAAATGGTACCAGGTAGGTTACTGAATTCACCTTGCATTGTGGTATTCCATGGCACTGAGCACTCTACATGGAATATCTATACAGTTCCAAACCACCCAGAGCAGTTATGTACACAACCTTACCAAAGAATGCATTGAGTAGAAAGTAATGCATTCAACTCAGTGAAGTGTACAGTTCAATTTTGCTGATAACTACTATGTGCTAACATGATCTAAATATTGTTAGCACACTAGCCATATGATTTAGAGTTGTTTGCAACCAATTTTATGAGTGTGCTACCTATGCTCCAGAAGTTACTTTCAGTAACATTACCTTCACTACACAGAGGAACTTTAGCCTTTGCAGAAGTAAACCAAGTCAATGGCTGTTCCACTGTAATTGGTACCAGGTAGGTTACTGAATTCAGCTTGCACTGGAGTATTCCATGGCACTGAGCACTCTATATGCATTATCCATACAGTTCCAAACCACCCAGAGTAGTTATGTACACAAGCTTATCACAGAATGCATTGAATAGAAAGTAATGCATTCAACTCAATGGAGTGTACAGTTCAATTTTGCTGATCACTACTATGTGCTAACATGATCTAAACATTGTTAGCACACTAGCCATATGATCTAGAGTTGTCTGCAACCAATTTTATGAGAGTGCTACCTATTCTCCAGGTTACTTTCAGTAACATTACCTTCTCTGCCCAGTGGAACTTTATCCTTTGCAGAAGTAAACCAAGTCAATGGATGTTCCACTGTAAATGGTACCAGGTACGTTACTGAATTCAACTTGCATTGTGGTATTACATTGCACTGAGCACTCTACATGCAATATTTATACAGTTCCAAACCACACAGAGTAGTTATGTACGCAACCTTACCACAGAATGCATTGAATAGAAAGTAATGCATTCAACTCAATGGAGTGTAGAGTTCAATTTTGCTGATCACTACTATGTGCTAACATGATGTAAACATTGTTAGCACACTAACCATATGATTTAGAGTTGTCTGCAACCAATTTTATGAGTGTGCTACCTATTCTTCAGAAGTTTCTTTCAGTAACATTACCTTCTCTACACAGTGGAACTATAGCCTTTGTAGAAGTAAACCAAGTCAATGGCTGTTCCACTGTAAATGGTACCAGGTAGGTTACTGAGTTCAACTTGCATTGGTGTATTCCATGGCACTGAGCACTCTACGTGCAATATCTATCCAGTTCCAAACCACCCAGAGCAGTTATGTACACAACCTTACCACAGAATGCATTGAATATAAAGTAATGCATTGAACTCAATGGAGTGTACAGTTCAATTTTGCTGATCACTACTATGTGCTAACATGATCTAAACATTGTTAGCACACTAACCATATGATTTAGAGTTGTCTGCAACCAATTTTATGAGTGTGCTACCTATTCTCCAGAAGTTTCTTTCAGTAACATTACCTTCTCTACACAGTGGAACTATAGCCTTTGTAGAAGTAAACCAAGTCAATGGTTGTTCCACTGTAAATGGTACCAGGTAGGTTACTGAGTTCAACTTGCATTGGTGTATTCCATGCCACTGAGCACTCTACATGCAATATCTATACAGTTCCAAACCACCCAGAGCAGTTATGTACACAACCTTACCACAGAATGCATTGAATATAAAGTAATGCATTGAACTCAATGGAGTGTACAGTTCAATTTTGCTGATCACTACTATGTGCTAACATGATCTAAACATTGTTAGCACACTAACCATATGATTTAGCGTTGTCTGCAACCAATTTTATGAGTGTGCTACCTATGCTCCAGAAGTTACTTTCACTAACATTACCTTCACTACACAGAGGAACTTTAGCCTTTGCAGAAGTAAACCAAGTCAATGGCTGTTCCAGTGTAAATGGTACCAGGTACGTTACTGAATTCAACTTGCATTGTGGTATTACATTGCACTGAGTACTCTACATGCAATATCTATACAGTTCCAAACCAGCCAGAGTAGTTATGTACGCAACCTTACCACAGAATGCATTGAATAGAAAGTAATGCATTCAACTCAATGGAGTGTAGAGTTCAATTTTGCTGATCACTACTATGTGCTAACATGATGTAAACATTGTTAGCACACTAACCATATGATTTAGAGTTGTCTGCAACCAATTTTATGAGTGTGCTACCTATTCTCCAGAAGTTTCTTTCAGTAACATTACCTTCTCTACACAGTGGAACTATAGCCTTTGTAGAAGTAAACCAAGTCAATGGCTGTTCCACTGTAAATGGTACCAGGTAGGTTACTGAATTCACCTTGCATTGGAGTATTCCATGACACTGAGCACTCTACATGCAAAATCAATACAGTTCCAAACAACCCAGAGTAGTTATGTACACAAACGTACCACAGAATGCATTGAATAGAAAGTAAAGCATTCAACTCAAAGGAGTGTACAGTTCAATTTTGCTGATAACTACTATGTGCTAACATGATGTAAACTTTGTTAGCACACTAACCATATGATTTAGAGTTGTCTGCAACCAATTTTATGAGTGTGCTACCTATTCTCCAGAAGTTACTTTCAGTAACATTACCTTCTCTAGACAGTGGATCTATAGTCATTGTAGAAGTAAACCAAGTCAATGGCTGTTCCACTGTAAATGGTACCAGGTAGGTTACTGAGTTCAACTTGCATTGGTGTATTCCAATGGCACTGAGCACTCTACATGCAATATCTATACAGTTCCAAACCACACAGAGCAGTTATGTACACAACCTTACCACAGAATGCATTGAATATAAAGTAATGCATTGAACTCAATGGAGTGTACAGTTCAATTTTGCTGATCACTACTATGTGCTAACATGATCATCACATTGTTAGCACACTAACCATATGATTTAGAGTTGTCTGCAACCAATTTTATGAGTGTGCTACCTATTCTCCAGAAGTTTCTTTCAGTAACATTACCTTCTCTACACAGTGGAACTATAGCCTTTGTAGAAGTAAACCAAGTCAATGGTTGTTCCACTGTAAATGGTACCAGGTAGGTTACTGAGTTCAACTTGCATTGGTGTATTCCATGGCACTGAGCACTCTACATGCAATATCTATACAGTTCCGAACAACCCAGAGCAGTTATGTACACAACCTTACCACAGAATGCATTGAATATAAAGTAATGCATTCAACTCAAAGGAGTGTACAATTCAATTTTGTGGATATCTACTATGTGCTAACATGATCTAAACATTGTTAGCACACTAACCATATGATTTAGAGTTGTCTGCAACCAATTTTATGAGTGTGCTACCTATGCTCCAGAAGTTACTTTCACTAACATTACCTTCACTACACAGAGGAACTTTAGACTTTGCAGAAGTAAACCAAGTCAATGGCTGTTCCAGTGTAAATGGTACCAGGTACGTTACTGAATTCAACTTGCATTGTGGTATTCCATGGCACTGAGCACTCTACATGCATTATCTATACAGTTCCAAACCACCCAGAGTAGTTATGTACACAACCTTACCACAGAATGCATTGAATAGAAAGTAATGCATTGAAATGAATGGAGTGTACAGTTCAATTTTGCTGATAACTACTATGTGCTAACATGATGTAAACATTGTTAGCACACTAACCATATGATTTAGAGTTGTCTGCAACCAATTTTATGAGAGTGCTACCTATTCTCCAGAAGTTACTTTCAGTAACATTACCTTCTCTACCCAGTGGAACTTTAGCCTTTGAAGAAGTAAACCAAGTCAATGGCTGTTCCACTGTAAATGGTACCAGGTAGGTTACTGAATTCACCTTGCATTGGAGTATTCCATGACACTGAGCACTCTACATGCAAAATCAATACAGTTCCAAACAACCCAGAGTAGTTATGTACACAAACGTACCACAGAATGCATTGAATAGAAAGTAAAGCATTCAACTCAAAGGAGTGTACAGTTCAATTTTGCTGATAACTACTATGTGCTAACATGATGTAAACTTTGTTAGCACACTATCCATATGATTTAGAGTTGTCTGCAACCAATTTTATGAGTGTGCTACCTATTCTCCAGAAGTTACTTTCAGTAACATTACCTTCTCTAGACAGTGGATCTATAGTATTTGTAGAAGTAAACCAAGTCAATGGCTGTTCCACTGTAAATGGTACCAGGTAGGTTACTGAGTTCAACTTGCATTGGTGTATTCCATGGCACTGAGCACTCTACATGCAATATCTATACAGTTCCAAACCACCCAGAGCAGTTATGTACACAACCTTACCACAGAATGCATTGAATATAAAGTAATGCATTGAACTGAATGCAGTGTACAGTTCAATTTTGCTGATAACTACAATGTGCTGACATGATCTAAACATTGTTAGCACACTAGCCATATGATTTAGAGTTGTCTGCAACCAATTTTATGAGTGTGCTACCTATGCTCCAGAAGTTACTTTCAGTAACATTACCTTCACTACACAGAGGAACTTCAGCCTTTGCAGAAGTAAACCAAGTCAATGGCTGTTCCACTGTAATTGGTACCAGGTAGGTTACTGAATTCAGCTTGCATTGGAGTATTCCATGGCACTGAGCACTCTATATGCATTATCTATACAGTTCCAAACCACCCAGAGTAGTTATGTACACAACCTTACCACAGAATGCATTGAATAGAAAGTAATGCATTCAACTCAAAGGAGTGTACAGTTCAATTTTGCTGATGACTACTATGTGCTAACATGATGTAAACATTGTTAGCACACTAACCATATGCTTTAGAGTTGTCTGCAACCAATTTTATGAGAGTGCTACCTATTCTCCAGAAGTTACTTTCAGTAACATTACCTTCTCTACCCAGTGGAACTTTAGCCTTTGTAGAAGTAAACCAAGTCAATGGCTGTTCCACTGTAAATGGTACCAGGTAGGTTACTGAATTCACCTTGCATTGTGGTATTCCATGGCACTGAGTACTCTACATGCAATATCTATACAGTTCCAAACCACCCAGAGTAGTTATGTACACAACCTTACCACAGAATGCATTGAATCGAAAGTAATGCATTCAAATCAAAGGAGTGTACAGTTCAATTTTGCTGATGACTACTATGTGCTAACATGATGTAAACATTGTTAGCACACTAACCATATGATTTAGAGTTGTCTGCAACCAATTTTATGAGAGTGCTACCTATTCTCCAGAAGTTACTTTCAGTAACATTACCTTCTCTACCCAGTGGAACTTTAGCCTTTGTAGAAGTAAACCAAGTCAATGGCTGTTCCACTGTAAATGGTACCAGGTAGGTTACTGAATTCACCTTGCATTGGAGTATTCCATGACACTGAGCACTCTACATGCAAAATCAATACAGTTCCAAACCACCCAGAGTAGTTATGTACACAACCTTACCACAGAATGCATTGAATAGAAAGTAATGCATTCAACTCAAAGGAGTGTACAGTTCAATTTTGCTGATGACTACTATGTGCTAACATGATGTAAACATTGTTAGCACACTAACCATATGATTTAGAGTTGTCTGCAACCAATTTTATGAGAGTGCTACCTATTCTCCAGAAGTTACTTTCAGTAACATTACCTTCTCTACCCAGTGGAACTTTAGCCTTTGTAGAAGTAAACCAAGTCAATGGCTGTTCCACTGTAAATGGTACCAGGTAGGTTACTGAATTCACCTTGCATTGTGGTATTCCATGGCACTGAGTACTCTACATGCAATATCTATACAGTTCCAAACCACCCAGAGTAGTTATGTACACAACCTTACCACAGAATGCATTGAATCGAAAGTAATGCATTTAAATCAAAGGAGTGTACAGTTCAATTTTGCTGATAACTACTATGTGCTAACATGATCTAAACATTGTTAGCACACTAGCCATATGATTTAGAGTTGTGTGCAACCAATTTTATGAGTGTGCTACCTATGCTGCAGAAGTTACTTTCAGTAACATTACCTTCTCTACCCAGAGGAACTTTAGCATTTGCAGAAGTAAACCAAGTCAATGGCTGTTCCACTGTAAATGGTACCAGGTAGGTTACTGAATTCACCTTGCATTGGTGTATTCCATGACACTGAGCACTCTACATGCAAAATCAATACAGTTCCAAACCACCCAGAGTAGTTATGTACACAAACTTACCACAGAATGAATTGAATAGAAAGTAAAGCTTTCAACTCTAAGGAGTGTACAGTTCAATTTTGCTGATAACTACTATGTGCTAACATGATGTAAACTTTGTTAGCACAATAACCATATGATTTAGAGTTGTCTGCAACCAATTTTATGAGAGTGCTACCTATTCTCCAGGTTACTTTCAGTAACATTACCTTCTCTACCCAGTGGAACTTTAGCCTTTGTAGAAGTAAACCAAGTCAATGGCTGTTCCACTGTAAATGGTACCAGGTAGGTTACTGAATTCACCTTGCATTGTGGTATTCCATGGCACTGAGCACTCTACATGGAATATCTATACAGTTCCAAACCACCCAGAGCAGTTATGTACACAACCTTACCAAAGAATGCATTGAGTAGAAAGTAATGCATTCAACTCAGTGAAGTGTACAGTTCAATTTTGCTGATAACTACTATGTGCTAACATGATCTAAATATTGTTAGCACACTAGCCATATGATTTAGAGTTGTCTGCAACCAATTTTATGAGTGTGCTACCTATGCTCCAGAAGTTACTTTCAGTAACATTACCTTCACTACACAGAGGAACTTTAGCCTTTGCAGAAGTAAACCAAGTCAATGGCTGTTCAACTGTAATTGGTACCAGGTAGGTTACTGAATTCAGCTTGCACTGGAGTATTCCATGGCACTGAGCACTCTATATGCATTATCCATACAGTTCCAAACCACCCAGAGTAGTTATGTACACAAGCTTATCACAGAATGCATTGAATAGAAAGTAATGCATTCAACTCAATGGAGTGTACAGTTCAATTTTGCTGATAACTACTATGTGCTAACATGATGTAAACATTGTTAGCACACTATCCATATGATTTACAGTTGTCTGTAACCAATTTTATGAGTGTGCTACCTATGCAGCAGAAGTTACTTTCAGTAACATTACCTTCTCTGCCCAGTGGAACTTTATCCTTTGCAGAAGTAAACCAAGTCAATGGATGTTCCACTGTAAATGGTACCAGGTACGTTACTGAATTCAACTTGCATTGTGGTATTACATTGCACTGAGCAGTCTACATGCAATATTTATACAGTTCCAAACCACACAGAGTAGTTATGTACGCAACCTTACCACAGAATGCATTGAATAGAAAGTAATGCATTCAACTCAATGGAGTGTAGAGTTCAATTTTGCTGATCACTACTATGTGCTAACATGATGTAAACATTGTTAGCACACTAACCATATGATTTAGAGTTGTCTGCAACCAATTTTATGAGTGTGCTACCTATTCTCCAGAAGTTTCTTTCAGTAACATTACCTTCTCTGCCCAGTGGAACTTTATCCTTTGCAGAAGTAAACCAAGTCAATGGATGTTCCACTGTAAATGGTACCAGGTACGTTACTGAATTCAACTTGCATTGTGGTATTACATTGCACTGAGCACTCTACATGCAATATTTATACAGTTCCAAACCACACAGAGTAGTTATGTACGCAACCTTACCACAGAATGCATTGAATGGAAAGTAATGCATTCAACTCAATGGAGTGTAGAGTTCAATTTTGCTGATCACTACTATGTGCTAACATGATGTAAACATTGTTAGCACACTAACCATATGATTTACAGTTGTCTGCAACCAATTTTATGAGTGTGCTACCTATTCTCCAGAAGTTTCTTTCAGTAACATTACCTTCTCTACCCAGAGGAACTTTAGCATTTGCAGAAGTAAACCAAGTCAATGGCTGTTCCACTGTAAATGGTACCAGGTAGGTTACTGAATTCACCTTGCATTGGTGTATTCCATGACACTGAGCACTCTACATGCAAAATCAATACAGTTCCAAACCACCCAGAGTAGTTATGTACACAAACTTACCACAGAATGAATTGAATAGAAAGTAAAGCTTTCAACTCTAAGGAGTGTACAGTTCAATTTTGCTGATAACTACTATGTGCTAACATGATGTAAACTTTGTTAGCACAATAACCATATGATTTAGAGTTGTCTGCAACCAATTTTATGAGAGTGCTACCTATTCTCCAGGTTACTTTCAGTAACATTACCTTCTCTACCCAGTGGAACTTTAGCCTTTGTAGAAGTAAACCAAGTCAATGGCTGTTCCACTGTAAATGGTACCAGGTAGGTTACTGAATTCACCTTGCATTGTGGTATTCCATGGCACTGAGCACTCTACATGGAATATCTATACAGTTCCAAACCACCCAGAGCAGTTATGTACACAACCTTACCAAAGAATGCATTGAGTAGAAAGTAATGCATTCAACTCAGTGAAGTGTACAGTTCAATTTTGCTGATAACTACTATGTGCTAACATGATCTAAATATTGTTAGCACACTAGCCATATGATTTAGAGTTGTCTGCAACCAATTTTATGAGTGTGCTACCTATGCTCCAGAAGTTACTTTCAGTAACATTACCTTCACTACACAGAGGAACTTTAGCCTTTGCAGAAGTAAACCAAGTCAATGGCTGTTCAACTGTAATTGGTACCAGGTAGGTTACTGAATTCAGCTTGCACTGGAGTATTCCATGGCACTGAGCACTCTATATGCATTATCCATACAGTTCCAAACCACCCAGAGTAGTTATGTACACAAGCTTATCACAGAATGCATTGAATAGAAAGTAATGCATTCAACTCAATGGAGTGTACAGTTCAATTTTGCTGATAACTACCATGTGCTGACATGATCTAAACATTGTTAGCACACTAACCATATGATTTAGAGTTGTCTGCAACCAATTTTATGAGTGTGCTACCTATTCTCCAGAAGTTTCTTTCAGTAACATTACCTTCTCTACCCAGTGGAACTTTAGCCTTTGTAGAAGGAAACCAAGTCAATGGCTGTTCCACTGTAAATGGTACCAGTTAGGTTACTGAATTCACCTTGCATTGTGGTATTCCATGGCACTGAGTACTCTACATGCAATATCTATACAGTTCCAAACCACCCAGAGTAGTTATGTACACAACCTTACCACAGAATGCATTGAATCGAAAGTAATGCATTCAAATCAAAGGAGTGTACAGTTCAATTTTGCTGATAACTACTATGTGCTAACATGATCTAAACATTGTTAGCACACTAGCCATATGATTTAGAGTTGTGTGCAACCAATTTTATGAGTGTGTTACCTATGCTGCAGAAGTTACTTCAGTAACATTACCTTCTCTACCCAGAGGAACTTTAGCATTTGCAGAAGTAAACCAAGTCAATGGCTGTTCCACTGTAAATGGTACCAGGTAGGTTACTGAATTCACCTTGCATTGGTGTATTCCATGACACTGAGCACTCTACATGCAAAATCAGTACAGTTCCAAACCACCCAGAGTAGTTATGTACACAAACTTACCACAGAATGCATTGAATAGAAAGTAAAGCTTTCAACTCAAAGGAGTGTACAGTTCAATTTTGCTGATAACTACTATGTGCTAACATGATGTAAACTTTGTTAGCACAATAACCATATGATTTAGAGTTGTCTGCAACCAATTTTATGAGAGTGCTACCTATTCTCCAGGTTACTTTCAGTAACATTACCTTCTCTACCCAGTGGAACTTTAGCGTTTGTAGAAGTAAACCAAGTCAATGGCTGTTCCACTGTAAATGGTACCAGGTAGGATACTGAATTCACCTTGCATTGTGGTATTCCATGGCACTGAGCACTCTACATGGAATATCTATACAGTTCCAAACCACCCAGAGCAGTTATGTACACAACCTTACCAAAGAATGCATTGAGTAGAAAGTAATGCATTCAACTCAGTGAAGTGTACAGTTCAATTTTGCTGATAACTACTATGTGCTAACATGATCTAAATATTGTTAGCACACTAGCCATATGATTTAGAGTTGTCTGCAACCAATTTTATGAGTGTGCTACCTATGCTCCAGAAGTTACTTTCAGTAACATTACCTTCACTACACAGAGGAACTTTAGCCTTTGCAGAAGTAAACCAAGTCAATGGCTGTTCCACTGTAATTGGTACCAGGTAGGTTACTGAATTCAGCTTACACTGGAGTATTCCATGGCACTGAGCACTCTATATGCATTATCCATACAGTTCCAAACCACCCAGAGTAGTTATGTACACAAGCTTATCACAGAATGCATTGAATAGAAAGTAATGCATTCAACTCAATGGAGTGTACAGTTCAATTTTGCTGATAACTACTATGTGCTAACATGATGTAAACATTGTTAGCACAGTATCCATATGATTTACAGTTGTCTGTAACCAATTTTATGAGTGTGCTACCTATGCAGCAGAAGTTACTTTCAGTAACATTACCTTCTCTGCCCAGTGGAACTTTATCCTTTGCAGAAGTAAACCAAGTCAATGGATGTTCCACTGTAAATGGTACCAGGTACGTTACTGAATTCAACTTGCATTGTGGTATTACATTGCACTGAGCAGTCTACATGCAATATTTATACAGTTCCAAACCACACAGAGTAGTTATGTACGCAACCTTACCACAGAATGCATTGAATAGAAAGTAATGCATTCAACTCAATGGAGTGTAGAGTTCAATTTTGCTGATCACTACTATGTGCTAACATGATGTAAACATTGTTAGCACACTAACCATATGATTTAGAGTTGTCTGCAACCAATTTTATGAGTGTGCTACCTATTCTCCAGAAGTTTCTTTCAGTAACATTACCTTCTCTGCCCAGTGGAACTTTATCCTTTGCAGAAGTAAACCAAGTCAATGGATGTTCCACTGTAAATGGTACCAGGTACGTTACTGAATTCAACTTGCATTGTGGTATTACATTGCACTGAGCACTCTACATGCAATATTTATACAGTTCCAAACCACACAGAGTAGTTATGTACGCAACCTTACCACAGAATGCATTGAATGGAAAGTAATGCATTCAACTCAATGGAGTGTAGAGTTCAATTTTGCTGATCACTACTATGTGCTAACATGATGTAAACATTGTTAGCACACTAACCATATGATTTAGAGTTGTCTGCAACCAATTTTATGAGTGTGCTACCTATTCTCCAGAAGTTTCTTTCAGTAACATTACCTTCTCTAGACAGTGGATCTATAGTCTTTGTAGAAGTAAACCAAGTCAATGGCTGTTCCACTGTAAATGGTACCAGGTAGGTTACTGAGTTCAACTTGCATTGGTGTATTCCATGGCACTGAGCACTCTACATGCAATATCTATACAGTTCCAAACCACCCAGAGCAGTTATGTACACAACCTTACCACAGAATGCATTGAATATAAAGTACTGCATTGAACTGAATGCAGTGTACAGTTCAATTTTGCTGATAACTACAATGTGCTGACATGATCTAAACATTGTTAGCACACTAGCCATATGATTTAGAGTTGTCTGCAACCAATTTTATGAGTGTGCTACCTATGCTCCAGAAGTTACTTTCAGTAACATTACCTTCACTACACAGAGGAACTTTAGCCTTTGCAGAAGTAAACCAAGTCAATGGCTGTTCCACTGTAATTGGTACCAGGTAGGTTACTGAATTCAGCTTGCATTGGAGTATTCCATGGCACTGAGCACTCTATATGCATTATCTATACAGTTCCAAACCACCCAGAGTAGTGATGTACACAACCTTACCACAGAATGCATTGAATAGAAAGTAATGCATTCAACTCAAAGGAGTGTACAGTTCAATTTTGCTGATGACTACTATGTGCTAACATGATGTAAACATTGTTAGCACACTAACCATATGATTTAGAGTTGTCTGCAACCAATTTTATGAGAGTGCTACCTATTCTCCAGAAGTTACTTTCAGTAACATTACCTTCTCTACCCAGTGGAACTTTAGCCTTTGTAGAAGTAAACCAAGTCAATGGCTATTCCACTGTAAATGGTACCAGTTAGGTTACTGAATTCACCTTGCATTGTGGTATTCCATGGCACTGAGTACTCTACATGCAATATCTATACAGTTCCAAACCACCCAGAGTAGTTATGTACACGAGCTTATCACAGAATGCATTGAATAGAAAGTAATGCATTCAACTCAATGGAGTGTAGAGTTCAATTTTGCTGATCACTACTATGTGCTAACATGATCTAAACATTGTTAGCACAGTAACCATATGATTTAGAGTTGTCTGCAACCAATTTTATGAGTGTGCTACCTATTCTCCAGAAGTTTCTTTCAGTAACATTACCTTCTCTACACAGTGGAACTATAGCCTTTGTAGAAGTAAACCAAGTCAATGGTTGTTCCACTGTAAATGGTACCAGGTAGGTTACTGAGTTCAACTTGCATTGGTGTATTCCATGGCACTGAGCACTCTACATGCAATATCTATACAGTTCCAAACCACCCAGAGCAGTTATGTACACAACCTTACCACAGAATGCATTGAATATAAAGTAATGCATTGAACTCAATGGAGTGTACAGTTCAATTTTGCTGATCACTACTATGTGCTAACATGATCTAAACATTGTTAGCACACTAACCATATGATTTAGAGTTGTCTGCAACCAATTTTATGAGTGTGCTACCTATGCTCCAGAAGTTACTTTCACTAACATTACCTTCACTACACAGAGGAACTTTAGCCTTTGCAGAAGTAAACCAAGTCAATGGCTGTTCCAGTGTAAATGGTACCAGGTACGTTACTGAATTCAACTTGCATTGTGGTATTACATTGCACTGAGTACTCTACATGCAAAATCAATACAGTTCCAAACAACCCAGAGTAGTTATGTACACAAACGTACCACAGAATGCATTGAATAGAAAGTAAAGCATACAACTCAAAGGAGTGTACAGTTCAATTTTGCTGATAACTACTATGTGCTAACATGATGTAAACTTTGTTAGCACACTAACCATATGATTTAGAGTTGTCTGCAACCAATTTTATGAGTGTGCTACCTATGCTCCAGAAGTTACTTTCAGTAACATTACCTTCACTACACAGAGGAACTTTAGCCTTTGCAGAAGTAAACCAAGTCAATGGCTGTTCCACTGTAATTGGTACCAGGTAGGTTACTGAATTCAGCTTGCATTGGAGTATTCCATGGCACTGAGCACTCTATATGCATTATCTATACAGTTCCAAACCACCCAGAGTAGTTATGTACACAACCTTACCACAGAATGCATTGAATAGAAAGTAATGCATTCAACTCAGAGTGTACAGTTCAATTTTGCTGATCACTACTATGTGCTAACATGATGTAAACATTGTTAGCACACTAACCATATGATTTAGAGTTGTCTGCAACCAATTTTATGAGAGTGCTACCTATTCTCCAGAAGTTACTTTCAGTAACATTACCTTCTCTACCCAGTGGAACTTTAGCCTTTGTAGAAGTAAACCAAGTCAATGGCTGTTCCACTGTAAATGGTACCAGGTAGGTTAATGAATTCACCTTGCATTGGAGTATTCCATGACACTGAGCACTCTACATGCAAAATCAATACAGTTCCAAACAACCCAGAGTAGTTATGTACACAAACGTACCACAGAATGCATTGAATAGAAAGTAAAGCATTCAACTCAAAGGAGTGTACAGTTCAATTTTGCTGATAACTACTATGTGCTAACATGATGTAAACTTTGTTAGCACACTAACCATATGATTTAGAGTTGTCTGCAACCAATTTTATGAGTGTGCTACCTATTCTCCAGAAGTTACTTTCAGTAACATTACCTTCTCTAGACAGTGGATCTATAGTATTTGTAGAAGTAAACCAAGTCAATGGCTGTTCCACTGTAAATGGTACCAGGTAGGTTACTGAGTTCAACTTGCATTGGTGTATTCCATGGCACTGAGCACTCTACATGCAATATCTATACAGTTCCAAACCACCCAGAGCAGTTATGTACACAACCTTACCACAGAATGCATTGAATATAAAGTACTGCATTGAACTGAATGCAGTGTACAGTTCAATTTTGCTGATAACTACAATGTGCTGACATGATCTAAACATTGTTAGCACACTAGCCATATGATTTAGAGTTGTCTGCAACCAATTTTATGAGTGTGCTACCTATGCTCCAGAAGTTACTTTCAGTAACATTACCTTCACTACACAGAGGAACTTTAGCCTTTGCAGAAGTAAACCAAGTCAATGGCTGTTCCACTGTAATTGGTACCAGGTAGGTTACTGAATTCAGCTTGCATTGGAGTATTCCATGGCACTGAGCACTCTATATGCATTATCTATACAGTTCCAAACCACCCAGAGTAGTTATGTACACAACCTTACCACAGAATGCATTGAATAGAAAGTAATGCATTCAACTCAAAGGAGTGTACAGTTCAATTTTGCTGATGACTACTATGTGCTAACATGATGTAAACATTGTTAGCACACTAACCATATGATTTAGAGTTGTCTGCAACCAATTTTATGAGAGTGCTACCTATTCTCCAGAAGTTACTTTCAGTAACATTACCTTCTCTACCCAGTGGAACTTTAGCCTTTGTAGAAGTAAACCAAGTCAATGGCTATTCCACTGTAAATGGTACCAGTTAGGTTACTGAATTCACCTTGCATTGTGGTATTCCATGGCACTGAGTACTCTACATGCAATATCTATACAGTTCCAAACCACCCAGAGTAGTTATGTACACAACCTTACCACAGAATGCATTGAATCGAAAGTAATGCATTCAAATCAAAGGAGTGTACAGTTCAATTTTGCTGATAACTACTATGTGCTAACATGATCTAAACATTGTTAGCACACTAGCCATATGATTTAGAGTTGTGTGCAACCAATTTTATGAGTGTGCTACCTATGCTGCAGAAGTTACTTTCAGTAACATTACCTTCTCTAGACAGTGGATCTATAGTATTTGTAGAAGTAAACCAAGTCAATGGCTGTTCCACTGTAAATGGTACCAGGTAGGTTACTGAGTTCAACTTGCATTGGTGTATTCCATGGCACTGAGCACTCTACATGCAAAATCAATACAGTTCCAAACAACCCAGAGTAGTTATGTACACAAACTTACCACAGAATGCATTGAATAGAAAGTAAAGCTTTCAACTCAAAGGAGTGTACAGTTCAATTTTGCTGATAACTACTATGTGCTAACATGATGTAAACTTTGTTAGCACAATAACCATATGATTTAGAGTTGTCTGCAACCAATTTTATGAGAGTGCTACCTATTCTCCAGGTTACTTTCAGTAACATTACCTTCTCTACCCAGTGGAACTTTAGCCTTTGTAGAAGTAAACCAAGTCAATGGCTGTTCCACTGTAAATGGTACCAGGTAGGTTACTGAATTCACCTTGCATTGTGGTATTCCATGGCACTGAGCACTCTACATGGAATATCTATACAGTTCCAAACCACCCAGAGCAGTTATGTACACAACCTTACCAAAGAATGCATTGAGTAGAAAGTAATGCATTCAACTCAGTGAAGTGTACAGTTCAATTTTGCTGATAACTACTATGTGCTAACATGATCTAAATATTGTTAGCACACTAGCCATATGATTTAGAGTTGTCTGCAACCAATTTTATGAGTGTGCTACCTATGCTCCAGAAGTTACTTTCAGTAACATTACCTTCACTACACAGAGGAACTTTAGCCTTTGCAGAAGTAAACCAAGTCAATGGCTGTTCCACTGTAATTGGTACCAGGTAGGTTACTGAATTCAGCTTGCACTGGAGTATTCCATGGCACTGAGCACTCTATATGCATTATCCATACAGTTCCAAACCACCCAGAGTAGTTATGTACACAAGCTTATCACAGAATGCATTGAATAGAAAGTAATGCATTCAACTCAATGGAGTATACAGTTCAATTTTGCTGATCACTACTATGTGCTAACATGATCTAAACATTGTTAGCACAGTAACCATATGATTTAGAGTTGTCTGCAACCAATTTTATGAGTGTGCTACCTATTCTCCAGAAGTTTCTTTCAGTAACATTACCTTCTCTACACAGTGGAACTATAGCCTTTGTAGAAGTAAACCAAGTCAATGGTTGTTCCACTGTAAATGGTACCAGGTAGGTTACTGAGTTCAACTTGCATTGGTGTATTCCATGGCACTGAGCACTCTACATGCAATATCTATACAGTTCCAAACCACCCAGAGCAGTTATGTACACAACCTTACCACAGAATGCATTGAATATAAAGTAATGCATTGAACTCAATGGAGTGTACAGTTCAATTTTGCTGATCACTACTATGTGCTAACATGATCTAAACATTGTTAGCACACTAACCATATGATTTAGAGTTGTCTGCAACCAATTTTATGAGTGTGCTACCTATGCTCCAGAAGTTACTTTCACTAACATTACCTTCACTACACAGAGGAACTTTAGCCTTTGCAGAAGTAAACCAAGTCAATGGCTGTTCCAGTGTAAATGGTACCAGGTACGTTACTGAATTCAACTTGCATTGTGGTATTACATTGCACTGAGTACTCTACATGCAAAATCAATACAGTTCCAAACAACCCAGAGTAGTTATGTACACAAACGTACCACAGAATGCATTGAATAGAAAGTAAAGCATACAACTCAAAGGAGTGTACAGTTCAATTTTGCTGATAACTACTATGTGCTAACATGATGTAAACATTGTTAGCACACTAACCATATGATTTAGAGTTGTCTGCAACCAATTTTATGAGAGTGCTACCTATTCTCCAGAAGTTACTTTCAGTAACATTACCTTCTCTACCCAGTGGAACTTTAGCCTTTGTAGAAGTAAACCAAGTCAATGGCTGTTCCACTGTAAATGGTACCAGGTAGGTTAATGAATTCACCTTGCATTGGAGTATTCCATGACACTGAGCACTCTACATGCAAAATCAATACAGTTCCAAACAACCCAGAGTAGTTATGTACACAAACGTACCACAGAATGCATTGAATAGAAAGTAAAGCATTCAACTCAAAGGAGTGTACAGTTCAATTTTGCTGATAACTACTATGTGCTAACATGATGTAAACTTTGTTAGCACACTAACCATATGATTTAGAGTTGTCTGCAACCAATTTTATGAGTGTGCTGCCTATTCTCCAGAAGTTACTTTCAGTAACATTACCTTCTCTAGACAGTGGATCTATAGTATTTGTAGAAGTAAACCAAGTCAATGGCTGTTCCACTGTAAATGGTACCAGGTAGGTTACTGAGTTCAACTTGCATTGGTGTATTCCATGGCACTGAGCACTCTACATGCAATATCTATACAGTTCCAAACCACCCAGAGCAGTTATGTACACAACCTTACCACAGAATGCATTGAATATAAAGTACTGCATTGAACTGAATGCAGTGTACAGTTCAATTTTGCTGATAACTACAATGTGCTGACATGATCTAAACATTGTTAGCACACTAGCCATATGATTTAGAGTTGTCTGCAACCAATTTTATGAGTGTGCTACCTATGCTCCAGAAGTTACTTTCAGTAACATTACCTTCACTACACAGAGGAACTTTAGCCTTTGCAGAAGTAAACCAAGTCAATGGCTGTTCCACTGTAATTGGTACCAGGTAGGTTACTGAATTCAGCTTGCATTGGAGTATTCCATGGCACTGAGCACTCTATATGCATTATCTATACAGTTCCAAACCACCCAGAGTAGTTATGTACACAACCTTACCACAGAATGCATTGAATAGAAAGTAATGCATTCAACTCAAAGGAGTGTACAGTTCAATTTTGCTGATGACTACTATGTGCTAACATGATGTAAACATTGTTAGCACACTAACCATATGATTTAGAGTTGTCTGCAACCAATTTTATGAGAGTGCTACCTATTCTCCAGAAGTTACTTTCAGTAACATTACCTTCTCTACCCAGTGGAACTTTAGCCTTTGTAGAAGTAAACCAAGTCAATGGCTATTCCACTGTAAATGGTACCAGTTAGGTTACTGAATTCACCTTGCATTGTGGTATTCCATGGCACTGAGTACTCTACATGCAATATCTATACAGTTCCAAACCACCCAGAGTAGTTATGTACACAACCTTACCACAGAATGCATTGAATCGAAAGTAATGCATTCAAATCAAAGGAGTGTACAGTTCAATTTTGCTGATAACTACTATGTGCTAACATGATCTAAACATTGTTAGCACACTAGCCATATGATTTAGAGTTGTGTGCAACCAATTTTATGAGTGTGCTACCTATGCTGCAGAAGTTACTTTCAGTAACATTACCTTCTCTAGACAGTGGATCTATAGTATTTGTAGAAGTAAACCAAGTCAATGGCTGTTCCACTGTAAATGGTACCAGGTAGGTTACTGAGTTCAACTTGCATTGGTGTATTCCATGGCACTGAGCACTCTACATGCAAAATCAATACAGTTCCAAACAACCCAGAGTAGTTATGTACACAAACTTACCACAGAATGCATTGAATAGAAAGTAAAGCTTTCAACTCAAAGGAGTGTACAGTTCAATTTTGCTGATAACTACTATGTGCTAACATGATGTAAACTTTGTTAGCACAATAACCATATGATTTAGAGTTGTCTGCAACCAATTTTATGAGAGTGCTACCTATTCTCCAGGTTACTTTCAGTAACATTACCTTCTCTACCCAGTGGAACTTTAGCCTTTGTAGAAGTAAACCAAGTCAATGGCTGTTCCACTGTAAATGGTACCAGGTAGGTTACTGAATTCACCTTGCATTGTGGTATTCCATGGCACTGAGCACTCTACATGGAATATCTATACAGTTCCAAACCACCCAGAGCAGTTATGTACACAACCTTACCAAAGAATGCATTGAGTAGAAAGTAATGCATTCAACTCAGTGAAGTGTACAGTTCAATTTTGCTGATAACTACTATGTGCTAACATGATCTAAATATTGTTAGCACACTAGCCATATGATTTAGAGTTGTCTGCAACCAATTTTATGAGTGTGCTACCTATGCTCCAGAAGTTACTTTCAGTAACATTACCTTCACTACACAGAGGAACTTTAGCCTTTGCAGAAGTAAACCAAGTCAATGGCTGTTCCACTGTAATTGGTACCAGGTAGGTTACTGAATTCAGCTTGCACTGGAGTATTCCATGGCACTGAGCACTCTATATGCATTATCCATACAGTTCCAAACCACCCAGAGTAGTTATGTACACAAGCTTATCACAGATTGCATTGAATAGAAAGTAATGCATTCAACTCAATGGAGTATACAGTTCAATTTTGCTGATCACTACTATGTGCTAACATGATCTAAACATTGTTAGCACAGTAACCATATGATTTAGAGTTGTCTGCAACCAATTTTATGAGTGTGCTACCTATTCTCCAGAAGTTTCTTTCAGTAACATTACCTTCTCTACACAGTGGAACTATAGCCTTTGTAGAAGTAAACCAAGTCAATGGTTGTTCCACTGTAAATGGTACCAGGTAGGTTACTGAGTTCAACTTGCATTGGTGTATTCCATGGCACTGAGCACTCTACATGCAATATCTATACAGTTCCAAACCACCCAGAGCAGTTATGTACACAACCTTACCACAGAATGCATTGAATATAAAGTAATGCATTGAACTCAATGGAGTGTACAGTTCAATTTTGCTGATCACTACTATGTGCTAACATGATCTAAACATTGTTAGCACACTTACCATATGATTTAGAGTTGTCTGCAACCAATTTTATGAGTGTGCTACCTATGCTCCAGAAGTTACTTTCACTAACATTACCTTCACTACACAGAGGAACTTTAGCCTTTGCAGAAGTAAACCAAGTCAATGGCTGTTCCAGTGTAAATGGTACCAGGTACGTTACTGAATTCAACTTGCATTGTGGTATTACATTGCACTGAGTACTCTACATGCAAAATCAATACAGTTCCAAACAACCCAGAGTAGTTATGTACACAAACGTACCACAGAATGCATTGAATAGAAAGTAAAGCATACAACTCAAAGGAGTGTACAGTTCAATTTTGCTGATAACTACTATGTGCTAACATGATGTAAACTTTGTTAGCACACTAACCATATGATTTAGAGTTGTCTGCAACCAATTTTATGAGTGTGCTGCCTATTCTCCAGAAGTTACTTTCAGTAACATTACCTTTTCTAGACAGTGGATCTATAGTATTTGTAGAAGTAAACCAAGTCAATGGCTGTTCCACTGTAAATGGTACCAGGTAGGTTACTGAGTTCAACTTGCATTGGTGTATTCCATGGCACTGAGCACTCTACATGCAATATCTATACAGTTCCAAACCACCCAGAGCAGTTATGTACACAACCTTACCACAGAATGCATTGAATATAAAGTAATGCATTGAACTGAATGCAGTGTACATTTCAATTTTGCTGATAACTACAATGTGCTGACATGATCTAAACATTGTTAGCACACTAGCCATATGATTTAGAGTTGTCTGCAACCAATTTTATGAGTGTGCTACCTATGCTCCAGAAGTTACTTTCAGTAACATTACCTTCACTACACAGAGGAACTTTAGCCTTTGCAGAAGTAAACCAAGTCAATGGCTGTTCCACTGTAATTGGTACCAGGTAGGTTACTGAATTCAGCTTGCATTGGAGTATTCCATGGCACTGAGCACTCTATATGCATTATCTATACAGTTCCAAACCACCCAGAGTAGTTATGTACACAACCTTACCACAGAATGCATTGAATAGAAAGTAATGCATTCAACTCAAAGGAGTGTACAGTTCAATTTTGCTGATGACTACTATGTGCTAACATGATGTAAACATTGTTAGCACACTAACCATATGATTTAGAGTTGTCTGCAACCAATTTTATGAGAGTGCTACCTATTCTCCAGAAGTTACTTTCAGTAACATTACCTTCTCTACCCAGTGGAACTTTAGCCTTTGTAGAAGTAAACCAAGTCAATGGCTGTTCCACTGTAAATGGTACCAGGTAGGTTACTGAATTCACCTTGCATTGTGGTATTCCATGGCACTGAGTACTCTACATGCAATATCTATACAGTTCCAAACCACCCAGAGTAGTTATGTACACAACCTTACCACAGAATGCATTGAATCGAAAGTAATGCATTCAAATCAAAGGAGTGTACAGTTCAATTTTGCTGATAACTACTATGTGCTAACATGATCTAAACATTGTTAGCACACTAGCCATATGATTTAGAGTTGTGTGCAAACAATTTTATGAGTGTGCTACCTATGCTGCAGAAGTTACTTTCAGTAACATTACCTTCTCTACCCAGAGGAACTTTAGCATTTGCAGAAGTAAACCAAGTCAATGGCTGTTCCACTGTAATTGGTACCAGGTAGGTTACTGAATTCAGCTTGCATTGGAGTATTCCATGGCACTGAGCACTCTATATGCATTATCTATACAGTTCCAAACCACCCAGAGTAGTTATGTACACAACCTTACCACAGAATGCATTGAATAGAAAGTAATGCATTCAACTCAAAGGAGTGTACAGTTCAATTTTGCTGATGACTACTATGTGCTAACATGATGTAAACATTGTTAGCACACTAACCATATGATTTAGAGTTGTCTGCAACCAATTTTATGAGAGTGCTACCTATTCTCCAGAAGTTACTTTCAGTAACATTACCTTCTCTACCCAGTGGAACTTTAGCCTTTGTAGAAGTAAACCAAGTCAATGGCTGTTCCACTGTAAATGGTACCAGGTAGGTTACTGAATTCACCTTGCATTGTGGTATTCCATGGCACTGAGTACTCTACATGCAATATCTATACAGTTCCAAACCACCCAGAGTAGTTATGTACACAACCTTACCACAGAATGCATTGAATCGAAAGTAATGCATTCAAATCAAAGGAGTGTACAGTTCAATTTTGCTGATAACTACTATGTGCTAACATGATCTAAACATTGTTAGCACACTAGCCATATGATTTAGAGTTGTGTGCAAACAATTTTATGAGTGTGCTACCTATGCTGCAGAAGTTACTTTCAGTAACATTACCTTCTCTACCCAGTGGAACTTTAGCCTTTGTAGAAGTAAACCAAGTCAATGGCTGTTCCACTGTAAATGGTACCAGGTAGGTTACTGAATTCACCTTGCATTGTGGTATTCCATGGCACTGAGTACTCTACATGCAATATCTATACAGTTCCAAACCACCCAGAGTAGTTATGTACACAACCTTACCACAGAATGCATTGAATCGAAAGTAATGCATTCAAATCAAAGGAGTGTACAGTTCAATTTTGCTGATAACTACTATGTGCTAACATGATCTAAACATTGTTAGCACACTAGCCATATGATTTAGAGTTGTGTGCAAACAATTTTATGAGTGTGCTACCTATGCTGCAGAAGTTACTTTCAGTAACATTACCTTCTCTACCCAGAGGAACTTTAGCATTTGCAGAAGTAAACCAAGTCAATGGCTGTTCCACTGTAATTGGTACCAGGTAGGTTACTGAATTCAGCTTGCATTGGAGTATTCCATGGCACTGAGCACTCTATATGCATTATCTATACAGTTCCAAACCACCCAGAGTAGTTATGTACACAACCTTACCACAGAATGCATTGAATAGAAAGTAATGCATTCAACTCAAAGGAGTGTACAGTTCAATTTTGCTGATGACTACTATGTGCTAACATGATGTAAACATTGTTAGCACACTAACCATATGATTTAGAGTTGTCTGCAACCAATTTTATGAGAGTGCTACCTATTCTCCAGAAGTTACTTTCAGTAACATTACCTTCTCTACCCAGTGGAACTTTAGCCTTTGTAGAAGTAAACCAAGTCAATGGCTGTTCCACTGTAAATGGTACCAGGTAGGTTACTGAATTCACCTTGCATTGTGGTATTCCATGGCACTGAGTACTCTACATGCAATATCTATACAGTTCCAAACCACCCAGAGTAGTTATGTACACAACCTTACCACAGAATGCATTGAATCGAAAGTAATGCATTCAAATCAAAGGAGTGTACAGTTCAATTTTGCTGATAACTACTATGTGCTAACATGATCTAAACATTGTTAGCACACTAGCCATATGATTTAGAGTTGTGTGCAAACAATTTTATGAGTGTGCTACCTATGCTGCAGAAGTTACTTTCAGTAACATTACCTTCTCTACCCAGAGGAACTTTAGCATTTGCAGAAGTAAACCAAGTCAATGGCTGTTCCACTGTAAATGGTACCAGGTAGGTTACTGAATTCACCTTGCATTGGTGTATTCCATGACACTGAGCACTCTACATGCAAAATCAATACAGTTCCAAACCACCCAGAGTAGTTATGTACACAAACTTACCACAGAATGCATTGAATAGAAAGTAAAGCTTTCAACTCAAAGGAGTGTACAGTTCAATTTTGCTGATAACTACTATGTGCTAACATGATGTAAACTTTGTTAGCACAATAACCATATGATTTAGAGTTGTCTGCAACCAATTTTATGAGAGTGCTACCTATTCTCCAGGTTACTTTCAGTAACATTACCTTCTCTACCCAGTGGAACTTTAGCCTTTGTAGAAGTAAACCAAGTCAATGGCTGTTCCACTGTAAATGGTACCAGGTAGGTTACTGAATTCACCTTGCATTGTGGTATTCCATGGCACTGAGCACTCTACATGGAATATCTATACAGTTCCAAACCACCCAGAGCAGTTATGTACACAACCTTACCAAAGAATGCATTGAGTAGAAAGTAATGCATTCAACTCAGTGAAGTGTACAGTTCAATTTTGCTGATAACTACTATGTGCTAACATGATCTAAATATTGTTAGCACACTAGCCATATGATTTAGAGTTGTTTGCAACCAATTTTATGAGTGTGCTACCTATGCTCCAGAAGTTACTTTCAGTAACATTACCTTCACTACACAGAGGAACTTTAGCCTTTGCAGAAGTAAACCAAGTCAATGGCTGTTCCACTGTAATTGGTACCAGGTAGGTTACTGAATTCAGCTTGCACTGGAGTATTCCATGGCACTGAGCACTCTATATGCATTATCCATACAGTTCCAAACCACCCAGAGTAGTTATGTACACAAGCTTATCACAGAATGCATTGAATAGAAAGTAATGCATTCAACTCAATGGAGTGTACAGTTCAATTTTGCTGATAACTACTATGTGCTAACGTGATGTAAACATTGTTAGCACACTATCCATATGATTTACAGTTGTCTGTAACCAATTTTATGAGTGTGCTACCTATGCAGCTGAGGTTACTTTCAGTAACATTACCTTCTCTGCCCAGTGGAACTTTATCCTTTGCAGAAGTAAACCAAGTCAATGGATGTTCCACTGTAAATGGTACCAGGTAGGTTACTGAGTTCAACTTGCATTGGTGTATTCCATGGCACTGAGCACTCTACGTGCAATATCTATCCAGTTCCAAACCACCCAGAGCAGTTATGTACACAACCTTACCACAGAATGCATTGAATATAAAGTAATGCATTGAACTCAATGGAGTGTACAGTTCAATTTTGCTGATCACTACTATGTGCTAACATGATCTAAACATTGTTAGCACACTAACCATATGATTTAGAGTTGTCTGCAACCAATTTTATGAGTGTGCTACCTATTCTCCAGAAGTTTCTTTCAGTAACATTACCTTCTCTACACAGTGGAACTATAGCCTTTGTATAAGTAAACCAAGTCAATGGTTGTTCCACTGTAAATGGTACCAGGTAGGTTACTGAGTTCAACTTGCATTGGTGTATTCCATGCCACTGAGCACTCTACATGCAATATCTATACAGTTCCAAACCACCCAGAGCAGTTATGTACACAACCTTACCACAGAATGCATTGAATATAAAGTAATGCATTGAACTCAATGGAGTGTACAGTTCAATTTTGCTGATCACTACTATGTGCTAACATGATCTAAACATTGTTAGCACACTAACCATATGATTTAGAGTTGTCTGCAACCAATTTTATGAGTGTGCTACCTATGCTCCAGAAGTTACTTTCACTAACATTACCTTCACTACACAGAGGAACTTTAGCCTTTGCAGAAGTAAACCAAGTCAATGGCTGTTCCAGTGTAAATGGTACCAGGTACGTTACTGAATTCAACTTGCATTGTGGTATTACATTGCACTGAGTACTCTACATGCAATATCTATACAGTTCCAAACCAGCCAGAGTAGTTATGTACGCAACCTTACCACAGAATGCATTGAATAGAAAGTAATGCATTCAACTCAATGGAGTGTAGAGTTCAATTTTGCTGATCACTACTATGTGCTAACATGATGTAAACATTGTTAGCACACTAACCATATGATTTAGAGTTGTCTGCAACCAATTTTATGAGTGTGCTACCTATTCTCCAGAAGTTTCTTTCAGTAACATTACCTTCTCTACACAGTGGAACTATAGCCTTTGTAGAAGTAAACCAAGTCAATGGCTGTTCCACTGTAAATGGTACCAGGTAGGTTACTGAATTCACCTTGCATTGGAGTATTCCATGACACTGAGCACTCTACATGCAAAATCAATACAGTTCCAAACAACCCAGAGTAGTTATGTACACAAACGTACCACAGAATGCATTGAATAGAAAGTAAAGCATTCAACTCAAAGGAGTGTACAGTTCAATTTTGCTGATAACTACTATGTGCTAACATGATATAAACTTTGTTAGCACACTAACCATATGATTTAGAGTTGTCTGCAACCAATTTTATGAGTGTGCTACCTATTCTCCAGAAGTTACTTTCAGTAACATTACCTTCTCTAGACAGTGGATCTATAGTCATTGTAGAAGTAAACCAAGTCAATGGCTGTTCCACTGTACATGGTACCAGGTAGGTTACTGAGTTCAACTTGCATTGGTGTATTCCAATGGCACTGAGCACTCTACATGCAATATCTATACAGTTCCAAACCACCCAGAGCAGTTATGTACACAACCTTACCACAGAATGCATTGAATATAAAGTAATGCATTGAACTCAATGGAGAGTACAGTTCAATTTTGCTGATCACTACTATGTGCTAACATGATCTAAACATTGTTAGCACACTAACCATATGATTTAGAGTTGTCTGCAACCAATTTTATGAGTGTGCTACCTATTCTCCAGAAGTTTCTTTCAGTAACATTACCTTCTCTAGACAGTGGATCTATAGTCTTTGTAGAAGTAAACCAAGTCAATGGCTGTTCCACTGTAAATGGTACCAGGTAGGTTACTGAGTTCAACTTGCATTGGTGTATTCCAATGGCACTGAGCACTCTACATGCAATATCTATACAGTTCCAAACCACACAGAGCAGTTATGTACACAACCTTACCACAGAATGCATTGAATATAAAGTAATGCATTGAACTCAATGGAGTGTACAGTTCAATTTTGCTGATCACTACTATGTGCTAACATGATCATCACATTGTTAGCACACTAACCATATGATTTAGAGTTGTCTGCAACCAATTTTATGAGTGTGCTACCTATTCTCCAGAAGTTTCTTTCAGTAACATTACCTTCTCTACACAGTGGAACTATAGCCTTTGTAGAAGTAAACCAAGTCAATGGTTGTTCCACTGTAAATGGTACCAGGTAGGTTACTGAGTTCAACTTGCATTGGTGTATTCCATGGCACTGAGCACTCTACATGCAATATCTATACAGTTCCGAACCACCCAGAGCAGTTATGTACACAACCTTACCACAGAATGCATTGAATATAAAGTAATGCATTCAACTCAAAGGAGTGTACAGTTCAATTTTGCTGATAACTACTATGTGCTAACATGATCTAAACATTGTTAGCACACTAACCATATGATTTAGAGTTGTCTGCAACCAATTTTATGAGAGTGCTACCTATTCTCCAGAAGTTACTTTCAGTAACATTACCTTCTCTACCCAGTGGAACTTTAGCCTTTGAAGAAGTAAACCAAGTCAATGGCTGTTCCACTGTAAATGGTACCAGGTAGGTTACTGAATTCACCTTGCATTGGAGTATTCCATGACACTGAGCACTCTACATGCAAAATCAATACAGTTCCAAACAACCCAGAGTAGTTATGTACACAAACGTACCACAGAATGCATTGAATAGAAAGTAAAGCATTCAACTCAAAGGAGTGTACAGTTCAATTTTGCTGATAACTACTATGTGCTAACATGATGTAAACTTTGTTAGCACACTAACCATATGATTTAGAGTTGTCTGCAACCAATTTTATGAGTGTGCTACCGATTCTCCAGAAGTTACTTTCAGTAACATTACCTTCTCTAGACAGTGGATCTATAGTATTTGTAGAAGTAAACCAAGTCAATGGCTGTTCCACTGTAAATGGTACCAGGTAGGTTACTGAGTTCAACTTGCATTGGTGTATTCCATGGCACTGAGCACTCTACATGCAATATCTATACAGTTCCAAACCACCCAGAGCAGTTATGTACACAACCTTACCACAGAATGCATTGAATATAAAGTAATGCATTGAACTGAATGCAGTGTACATTTCAATTTTGCTGATAACTACAATGTGCTGACATGATCTAAACATTGTTAGCACACTAGCCATATGATTTAGAGTTGTCTGCAACCAATTTTATGAGTGTGCTACCTATGCTCCAGAAGTTACTTTCAGTAACATTACCTTCACTACACAGAGGAACTTTAGCCTTTGCAGAAGTAAACCAAGTCAATGGCTGTTCCACTGTAATTGGTACCAGGTAGGTTACTGAATTCAGCTTGCATTGGAGTATTCCATGGCACTGAGCACTCTATCTGCATTATCTATACAGTTCCAAACCACCCAGAGTAGTTATGTACACAACCTTACCACAGAATGCATTGAATAGAAAGTAATGCATTCAACTCAAAGGAGTGTACAGTTCAATTTTGCTGATGACTACTATGTGCTAACATGATGTAAACATTGTTAGCACACTAACCATATGATTTAGAGTTGTCTGCAACCAATTTTATGAGAGTGCTACCTATTCTCCAGAAGTTACTTTCAGTAACATTACCTTCTCTACCCAGTGGAACTTTAGCCTTTGTAGAAGTAAACCAAGTCAATGGCTGTTCCACTGTAAATGGTACCAGGTAGGTTACTGAATTCACCTTGCATTGTGGTATTCCATGGCACTGAGTACTCTACATGCAATATCTATACAGTTCCAAACCACCCAGAGTAGTTATGTACACAACCTTACCACAGAATGCATTGAATCGAAAGTAATGCATTCAAATCAAAGGAGTGTACAGTTCAATTTTGCTGATAACTACTATGTGCTAACATGATCTAAACATTGTTAGCACACTAGCCATATGATTTAGAGTTGTGTGCAACCAATTTTATGAGTGTGCTACCTATGCTGCAGAAGTTACTTTCAGTAACATTACCTTCTCTACCCAGAGGAACTTTAGCATTTGCAGAAGTAAACCAAGTCAATGGCTGTTCCACTGTAAATGGTACCAGGTAGGTTACTGAATTCACC
Source organism: Hypanus sabinus (assembly GCF_030144855.1). Classification (NCBI taxonomy): domain Eukaryota; kingdom Metazoa; phylum Chordata; class Chondrichthyes; order Myliobatiformes; family Dasyatidae; genus Hypanus; species Hypanus sabinus. The sequence goes on along the minus strand of NC_082715.1, from coordinate 150,650,761 downwards.
TTGCATTGGTGTATTCCATGACACTGAGCACTCTACATGCAAAATCAATACAGTTCCAAACCACCCAGAGTAGTTATGTACACAAACTTACCACAGAATGCATTGAATAGAAAGTAAAGCTTTCAACTCAAAGGAGTGTACAGTTCAATTTTGCTGATAACTACTATGTGCTAACATGATGTAAACTTTGTTAGCACAATAACCATATGATTTAGAGTTGTCTGCAACCAATTTTATGAGAGTGCTACCTATTCTCCAGGTTACTTTCAGTAACATTACCTTCTCTACCCAGTGGAACTTTAGCCTTTGTAGAAGTAAACCAAGTCAATGGCTGTTCCACTGTAAATGGTACCAGGTAGGTTACTGAATTCACCTTGCATTGTGGTATTCCATGGCACTGAGCACTCTACATGGAATATCTATACAGTTCCAAACCACCCAGAGCAGTTATGTACACAACCTTACCAAAGAATGCATTGAGTAGAAAGTAATGCATTCAACTCAGTGAAGTGTACAGTTCAATTTTGCTGATAACTACTATGTGCTAACATGATCTAAATATTGTTAGCACACTAGCCATATGATTTAGAGTTGTTTGCAACCAATTTTATGAGTGTGCTACCTATGCTCCAGAAGTTACTTTCAGTAACATTACCTTCACTACACAGAGGAACTTTAGCCTTTGCAGAAGTAAACCAAGTCAATGGCTGTTCCACTGTAATTGGTACCAGGTAGGTTACTGAATTCAGCTTGCACTGGAGTATTCCATGGCACTGAGCACTCTATATGCATTATCCATACAGTTCCAAACCACCCAGAGTAGTTATGTACACAAGCTTATCACAGAATGCATTGAATAGAAAGTAATGCATTCAACTCAATGGAGTGTACAGTTCAATTTTGCTGATCACTACTATGTGCTAACATGATCTAAACATTGTTAGCACACTAGCCATATGATCTAGAGTTGTCTGCAACCAATTTTATGAGAGTGCTACCTATTCTCCAGGTTACTTTCAGTAACATTACCTTCTCTGCCCAGTGGAACTTTATCCTTTGCAGAAGTAAACCAAGTCAATGGATGTTCCACTGTAAATGGTACCAGGTACGTTACTGAATTCAACTTGCATTGTGGTATTACATTGCACTGAGCACTCTACATGCAATATTTATACAGTTCCAAACCACACAGAGTAGTTATGTACGCAACCTTACCACAGAATGCATTGAATAGAAAGTAATGCATTCAACTCAATGGAGTGTAGAGTTCAATTTTGCTGATCACTACTATGTGCTAACATGATGTAAACATTGTTAGCACACTAACCATATGATTTAGAGTTGTCTGCAACCAATTTTATGAGTGTGCTACCTATTCTTCAGAAGTTTCTTTCAGTAACATTACCTTCTCTACACAGTGGAACTATAGCCTTTGTAGAAGTAAACCAAGTCAATGGCTGTTCCACTGTAAATGGTACCAGGTAGGTTACTGAGTTCAACTTGCATTGGTGTATTCCATGGCACTGAGCACTCTACGTGCAATATCTATCCAGTTACAAACCACCCAGAGCAGTTATGTACACAACCTTACCACAGAATGCATTGAATATAAAGTAATGCATTGAACTCAATGGAGTGTACAGTTCAATTTTGCTGATCACTACTATGTGCTAACATGATCTAAACATTGTTAGCACACTAACCATATGATTTAGAGTTGTCTGCAACCAATTTTATGAGTGTGCTACCTATTCTCCAGAAGTTTCTTTCAGTAACATTACCTTCTCTACACAGTGGAACTATAGCCTTTGTAGAAGTAAACCAAGTCAATGGTTGTTCCACTGTAAATGGTACCAGGTAGGTTACTGAGTTCAACTTGCATTGGTGTATTCCATGCCACTGAGCACTCTACATGCAATATCTATACAGTTCCAAACCACCCAGAGCAGTTATGTACACAACCTTACCACAGAATGCATTGAATATAAAGTAATGCATTGAACTCAATGGAGTGTACAGTTCAATTTTGCTGATCACTACTATGTGCTAACATGATCTAAACATTGTTAGCACACTAACCATATGATTTAGCGTTGTCTGCAACCAATTTTATGAGTGTGCTACCTATGCTCCAGAAGTTACTTTCACTAACATTACCTTCACTACACAGAGGAACTTTAGCCTTTGCAGAAGTAAACCAAGTCAATGGCTGTTCCAGTGTAAATGGTACCAGGTACGTTACTGAATTCAACTTGCATTGTGGTATTACATTGCACTGAGTACTCTACATGCAATATCTATACAGTTCCAAACCAGCCAGAGTAGTTATGTACGCAACCTTACCACAGAATGCATTGAATAGAAAGTAATGCATTCAACTCAATGGAGTGTAGAGTTCAATTTTGCTGATCACTACTATGTGCTAACATGATGTAAACATTGTTAGCACACTAACCATATGATTTAGAGTTGTCTGCAACCAATTTTATGAGTGTGCTACCTATTCTCCAGAAGTTTCTTTCAGTAACATTACCTTCTCTACACAGTGGAACTATAGCCTTTGTAGAAGTAAACCAAGTCAATGGCTGTTCCACTGTAAATGGTACCAGGTAGGTTACTGAATTCACCTTGCATTGGAGTATTCCATGACACTGAGCACTCTACATGCAAAATCAATACAGTTCCAAACAACCCAGAGTAGTTATGTACACAAACGTACCACAGAATGCATTGAATAGAAAGTAAAGCATTCAACTCAAAGGAGTGTACAGTTCAATTTTGCTGATAACTACTATGTGCTAACATGATGTAAACTTTGTTAGCACACTAACCATATGATTTAGAGTTGTCTGCAACCAATTTTATGAGTGTGCTACCTATTCTCCAGAAGTTACTTTCAGTAACATTACCTTCTCTAGACAGTGGATCTATAGTCATTGTAGAAGTAAACCAAGTCAATGGCTGTTCCACTGTAAATGGTACCAGGTAGGTTACTGAGTTCAACTTGCATTGGTGTATTCCAATGGCACTGAGCACTCTACATGCAATATCTATACAGTTCCAAACCACACAGAGCAGTTATGTACACAACCTTACCACAGAATGCATTGAATATAAAGTAATGCATTGAACTCAATGGAGTGTACAGTTCAATTTTGCTGATCACTACTATGTGCTAACATGATCATCACATTGTTAGCACACTAACCATATGATTTAGAGTTGTCTGCAACCAATTTTATGAGTGTGCTACCTATTCTCCAGAAGTTTCTTTCAGTAACATTACCTTCTCTACACAGTGGAACTATAGCCTTTGTAGAAGTAAACCAAGTCAATGGTTGTTCCACTGTAAATGGTACCAGGTAGGTTACTGAGTTCAACTTGCATTGGTGTATTCCATGGCACTGAGCACTCTACATGCAATATCTATACAGTTCCGAACAACCCAGAGCAGTTATGTACACAACCTTACCACAGAATGCATTGAATATAAAGTAATGCATTCAACTCAAAGGAGTGTACAATTCAATTTTGTGGATATCTACTATGTGCTAACATGATCTAAACATTGTTAGCACACTAACCATATGATTTAGAGTTGTCTGCAACCAATTTTATGAGTGTGCTACCTATGCTCCAGAAGTTACTTTCACTAACATTACCTTCACTACACAGAGGAACTTTAGCCTTTGCAGAAGTAAACCAAGTCAATGGCTGTTCCAGTGTAAATGGTACCAGGTACGTTACTGAATTCAACTTGCATTGTGGTATTCCATGGCACTGAGCACTCTACATGCATTATCTATACAGTTCCAAACCACCCAGAGTAGTTATGTACACAACCTTACCACAGAATGCATTGAATAGAAAGTAATGCATTGAACTGAATGGAGTGTACAGTTCAATTTTGCTGATAACTACTATGTGCTAACATGATGTAAACATTGTTAGCACACTAACCATATGATTTAGAGTTGTCTGCAACCAATTTTATGAGAGTGCTACCTATTCTCCAGAAGTTACTTTCAGTAACATTACCTTCTCTACCCAGTGGAACTTTAGCCTTTGAAGAAGTAAACCAAGTCAATGGCTGTTCCACTGTAAATGGTACCAGGTAGGTTACTGAATTCACCTTGCATTGGAGTATTCCATGACACTGAGCACTCTACATGCAAAATCAATACAGTTCCAAACAACCCAGAGTAGTTATGTACACAAACGTACCACAGAATGCATTGAATAGAAAGTAAAGCATTCAACTCAAAGGAGTGTACAGTTCAATTTTGCTGATAACTACTATGTGCTAACATGATGTAAACTTTGTTAGCACACTAACCATATGATTTAGAGTTGTCTGCAACCAATTTTATGAGTGTGCTACCTATTCTCCAGAAGTTACTTTCAGTAACATTACCTTCTCTAGACAGTGGATCTATAGTATTTGTAGAAGTAAACCAAGTCAATGGCTGTTCCACTGTAAATGGTACCAGGTAGGTTACTGAGTTCAACTTGCATTGGTGTATTCCATGGCACTGAGCACTCTACATGCAATATCTATACAGTTCCAAACCACCCAGAGCAGTTATGTACACAACCTTACCACAGAATGCATTGAATATAAAGTAATGCATTGAACTGAATGCAGTGTACAGTTCAATTTTGCTGATAACTACAATGTGCTGACATGATCTAAACATTGTTAGCACACTAGCCATATGATTTAGAGTTGTCTGCAACCAATTTTATGAGTGTGCTACCTATGCTCCAGAAGTTACTTTCAGTAACATTACCTTCACTACACAGAGGAACTTTAGCCTTTGCAGAAGTAAACCAAGTCAATGGCTGTTCCACTGTAATTGGTACCAGGTAGGTTACTGAATTCAGCTTGCATTGGAGTATTCCATGGCACTGAGCACTCTATATGCATTATCTATACAGTTCCAAACCACCCAGAGTAGTTATGTACACAACCTTACCACAGAATGCATTGAATAGAAAGTAATGCATTCAACTCAAAGGAGTGTACAGTTCAATTTTGCTGATGACTACTATGTGCTAACATGATGTAAACATTGTTAGCACACTAACCATATGCTTTAGAGTTGTCTGCAACCAATTTTATGAGAGTGCTACCTATTCTCCAGAAGTTACTTTCAGTAACATTACCTTCTCTACCCAGTGGAACTTTAGCCTTTGTAGAAGTAAACCAAGTCAATGGCTGTTCCACTGTAAATGGTACCAGGTAGGTTACTGAATTCACCTTGCATTGTGGTATTCCATGGCACTGAGTACTCTACATGCAATATCTATACAGTTCCAAACCACCCAGAGTAGTTATGTACACAACCTTAACACAGAATGCATTGAATCGAAAGTAATGCATTCAAATCAAAGGAGTGTACAGTTCAATTTTGCTGATGACTACTATGTGCTAACATGATGTAAACATTGTTAGCACACTAACCATATGATTTAGAGTTGTCTGCAACCAATTTTATGAGAGTGCTACCTATTCTCCAGAAGTTACTTTCAGTAACATTACCTTCTCTACCCAGTGGAACTTTAGCCTTTGTAGAAGTAAACCAAGTCAATGGCTGTTCCACTGTAAATGGTACCAGGTAGGTTACTGAATTCACCTTGCATTGGAGTATTCCATGACACTGAGCACTCTACATGCAAAATCAATACAGTTCCAAACCACCCAGAGTAGTTATGTACACAACCTTACCACAGAATGCATTGAATAGAAAGTAATGCATTCAACTCAAAGGAGTGTACAGTTCAATTTTGCTGATGACTACTATGTGCTAACATGATGTAAACATTGTTAGCACACTAACCATATGATTTAGAGTTGTCTGCAACCAATTTTATGAGAGTGCTACCTATTCTCCAGAAGTTACTTTCAGTAACATTACCTTCTCTACCCAGTGGAACTTTAGCCTTTGTAGAAGTAAACCAAGTCAATGGCTGTTCCACTGTAAATGGTACCAGGTAGGTTACTGAATTCACCTTGCATTGTGGTATTCCATGGCACTGAGTACTCTACATGCAATATCTATACAGTTCCAAACCACCCAGAGTAGTTATGTACACAACCTTACCACAGAATGCATTGAATCGAAAGTAATGCATTCAAATCAAAGGAGTGTACAGTTCAATTTTGCTGATAACTACTATGTGCTAACATGATCTAAACATTGTTAGCACACTAGCCATATGATTTAGAGTTGTGTGCAACCAATTTTATGAGTGTGCTACCTATGCTGCAGAAGTTACTTTCAGTAACATTACCTTCTCTACCCAGAGGAACTTTAGCATTTGCAGAAGTAAACCAAGTCAATGGCTGTTCCACTGTAAATGGTACCAGGTAGGTTACTGAATTCACCTTGCATTGGTGTATTCCATGACACTGAGCACTCTACATGCAAAATCAATACAGTTCCAAACCACCCAGAGTAGTTATGTACACAAACTTACCACAGAATGAATTGAATAGAAAGTAAAGCATTCAACTCAAAGGAGTGTACAGTTCAATTTTGCTGATAACTACTATGTGCTAACATGATGTAAACTTTGTTAGCACACTAACCATATGATTTAGAGTTGTCTGCAACCAATTTTATGAGTGTGCTACCTATTCTCCAGAAGTTACTTTCAGTAACATTACCTTCTCTAGACAGTGGATCTATAGTATTTGTAGAAGTAAACCAAGTCAATGGCTGTTCCACTGTAAATGGTACCAGGTAGGTTACTGAGTTCAACTTGCATTGGTGTATTCCATGGCACTGAGCACTCTACATGCAATATCTATACAGTTCCAAACCACCCAGAGCAGTTATGTACACAACCTTACCACAGAATGCATTGAATATAAAGTAATGCATTGAACTGAATGCAGTGTACAGTTCAATTTTGCTGATAACTACAATGTGCTGACATGATCTAAACATTGTTAGCACACTAGCCATATGATTTAGAGTTGTCTGCAACCAATTTTATGAGTGTGCTACCTATGCTCCAGAAGTTACTTTCAGTAACATTACCTTCACTACACAGAGGAACTTTAGCCTTTGCAGAAGTAAACCAAGTCAATGGCTGTTCCACTGTAATTGGTACCAGGTAGGTTACTGAATTCAGCTTGCATTGGAGTATTCCATGGCACTGAGCACTCTATATGCATTATCTATACAGTTCCAAACCACCCAGAGTAGTTATGTACACAACCTTACCACAGAATGCATTGAATAGAAAGTAATGCATTCAACTCAAAGGAGTGTACAGTTCAATTTTGCTGATGACTACTATGTGCTAACATGATGTAAACATTGTTAGCACACTAACCATATGCTTTAGAGTTGTCTGCAACCAATTTTATGAGAGTGCTACCTATTCTCCAGAAGTTACTTTCAGTAACATTACCTTCTCTACCCAGTGGAACTTTAGCCTTTGTAGAAGTAAACCAAGTCAATGGCTGTTCCACTGTAAATGGTACCAGGTAGGTTACTGAATTCACCTTGCATTGTGGTATTCCATGGCACTGAGTACTCTACATGCAATATCTATACAGTTCCAAACCACCCAGAGTAGTTATGTACACAACCTTACCACAGAATGCATTGAATCGAAAGTAATGCATTCAAATCAAAGGAGTGTACAGTTCAATTTTGCTGATGACTACTATGTGCTAACATGATGTAAACATTGTTAGCACACTAACCATATGATTTAGAGTTGTCTGCAACCAATTTTATGAGAGTGCTACCTATTCTCCAGAAGTTACTTTCAGTAACATTACCTTCTCTACCCAGTGGAACTTTAGCCTTTGTAGAAGTAAACCAAGTCAATGGCTGTTCCACTGTAAATGGTACCAGGTAGGTTACTGAATTCACCTTGCATTGGAGTATTCCATGACACTGAGCACTCTACATGCAAAATCAATACAGTTCCAAACCACCCAGAGTAGTTATGTACACAACCTTACCACAGAATGCATTGAATAGAAAGTAATGCATTCAACTCAAAGGAGTGTACAGTTCAATTTTGCTGATGACTACTATGTGCTAACATGATGTAAACATTGTTAGCACACTAACCATATGATTTAGAGTTGTCTGCAACCAATTTTATGAGAGTGCTACCTATTCTCCAGAAGTTACTTTCAGTAACATTACCTTCTCTACCCAGTGGAACTTTAGCCTTTGTAGAAGTAAACCAAGTCAATGGCTGTTCCACTGTAAATGGTACCAGGTAGGTTACTGAATTCACCTTGCATTGTGGTATTCCATGGCACTGAGTACTCTACATGCAATATCTATACAGTTCCAAACCACCCAGAGTAGTTATGTACACAACCTTACCACAGAATGCATTGAATCGAAAGTAATGCATTCAACTCAAAGGAGTGTACAGTTCAATTTTGCTGATGACTACTATGTGCTAACATGATGTAAACATTGTTAGCACACTAACCATATGCTTTAGAGTTGTCTGCAACCAATTTTATGAGAGTGCTACCTATTCTCCAGAAGTTACTTTCAGTAACATTACCTTCTCTACCCAGTGGAACTTTAGCCTTTGTAGAAGTAAACCAAGTCAATGGCTGTTCCACTGTAAATGGTACCAGGTAGGTTACTGAATTCACCTTGCATTGTGGTATTCCATGGCACTGAGTACTCTACATGCAATATCTATACAGTTCCAAACCACCCAGAGTAGTTATGTACACAACCTTACCACAGAATGCATTGAATCGAAAGTAATGCATTCAAATCAAAGGAGTGTACAGTTCAATTTTGCTGATGACTACTATGTGCTAACATGATGTAAACATTGTTAGCACACTAACCATATGATTTAGAGTTGTCTGCAACCAATTTTATGAGAGTGCTACCTATTCTCCAGAAGTTACTTTCAGTAACATTACCTTCTCTACCCAGTGGAACTTTAGCCTTTGTAGAAGTAAACCAAGTCAATGGCTGTTCCACTGTAAATGGTACCAGGTAGGTTACTGAATTCACCTTGCATTGGAGTATTCCATGACACTGAGCACTCTACATGCAAAATCAATACAGTTCCAAACCACCCAGAGTAGTTATGTACACAAACTTACCACAGAATGAATTGAATAGAAAGTAAAGCTTTCAACTCTAAGGAGTGTACAGTTCAATTTTGCTGATAACTACTATGTGCTAACATGATGTAAACTTTGTTAGCACAATAACCATATGATTTAGAGTTGTCTGCAACCAATTTTATGAGAGTGCTACCTATTCTCCAGGTTACTTTCAGTAACATTACCTTCTCTACCCAGTGGAACTTTAGCCTTTGTAGAAGTAAACCAAGTCAATGGCTGTTCCACTGTAAATGGTACCAGGTAGGTTACTGAATTCACCTTGCATTGTGGTATTCCATGGCACTGAGCACTCTACATGGAATATCTATACAGTTCCAAACCACCCAGAGCAGTTATGTACACAACCTTACCAAAGAATGCATTGAGTAGAAAGTAATGCATTCAACTCAGTGAAGTGTACAGTTCAATTTTGCTGATAACTACTATGTGCTAACATGATCTAAATATTGTTAGCACACTAGCCATATGATTTAGAGTTGTCTGCAACCAATTTTATGAGTGTGCTACCTATGCTCCAGAAGTTACTTTCAGTAACATTACCTTCACTACACAGAGGAACTTTAGCCTTTGCAGAAGTAAACCAAGTCAATGGCTGTTCAACTGTAATTGGTACCAGGTAGGTTACTGCATTCAGCTTGCACTGGAGTATTCCATGGCACTGAGCACTCTATATGCATTATCCATACAGTTCCAAACCACCCAGAGTAGTTATGTACACAAGCTTATCACAGAATGCATTGAATAGAAAGTAATGCATTCAACTCAATGGAGTGTACAGTTCAATTTTGCTGATAACTACTATGTGCTAACATGATGTAAACATTGTTAGCACACTATCCATATGATTTACAGTTGTCTGTAACCAATTTTATGAGTGTGCTACCTATGCAGCAGAAGTTACTTTCAGTAACATTACCTTCTCTGCCCAGTGGAACTTTATCCTTTGCAGAAGTAAACCAAGTCAATGGATGTTCCACTGTAAATGGTACCAGGTACGTTACTGAATTCAACTTGCATTGTGGTATTACATTGCACTGAGCAGTCTACATGCAATATTTATACAGTTCCAAACCACACAGAGTAGTTATGTACGCAACCTTACCACAGAATGCATTGAATAGAAAGTAATGCATTCAACTCAATGGAGTGTAGAGTTCAATTTTGCTGATCACTACTATGTGCTAACATGATGTAAACATTGTTAGCACACTAACCATATGATTTAGAGTTGTCTGCAACCAATTTTATGAGTGTGCTACCTATTCTCCAGAAGTTTCTTTCAGTAACATTACCTTCTCTGCCCAGTGGAACTTTATCCTTTGCAGAAGTAAACCAAGTCAATGGATGTTCCACTGTAAATGGTACCAGGTACGTTACTGAATTCAACTTGCATTGTGGTATTACATTGCACTGAGCACTCTACATGCAATATTTATACAGTTCCAAACCACACAGAGTAGTTATGTACGCAACCTTACCACAGAATGCATTGAATGGAAAGTAATGCATTCAACTCAATGGAGTGTAGAGTTCAATTTTGCTGATCACTACTATGTGCTAACATGATGTAAACATTGTTAGCACACTAACCATATGATTTACAGTTGTCTGCAACCAATTTTATGAGTGTGCTACCTATTCTCCAGAAGTTTCTTTCAGTAACATTACCTTCTCTACCCAGAGGAACTTTAGCATTTGCAGAAGTAAACCAAGTCAATGGCTGTTCCACTGTAAATGGTACCAGGTAGGTTACTGAATTCACCTTGCATTGGTGTATTCCATGACACTGAGCACTCTACATGCAAAATCAATACAGTTCCAAACCACCCAGAGTAGTTATGTACACAAACTTACCACAGAATGAATTGAATAGAAAGTAAAGCTTTCAACTCTAAGGAGTGTACAGTTCAATTTTGCTGATAACTACTATGTGCTAACATGATGTAAACTTTGTTAGCACAATAACCATATGATTTAGAGTTGTCTGCAACCAATTTTATGAGAGTGCTACCTATTCTCCAGGTTACTTTCAGTAACATTACCTTCTCTACCCAGTGGAACTTTAGCCTTTGTAGAAGTAAACCAAGTCAATGGCTGTTCCACTGTAAATGGTACCAGGTAGGTTACTGAATTCACCTTGCATTGTGGTATTCCATGGCACTGAGCACTCTACATGGAATATCTATACAGTTCCAAACCACCCAGAGCAGTTATGTACACAACCTTACCAAAGAATGCATTGAGTAGAAAGTAATGCATTCAACTCAGTGAAGTGTACAGTTCAATTTTGCTGATAACTACTATGTGCTAACATGATCTAAATATTGTTAGCACACTAGCCATATGATTTAGAGTTGTCTGCAACCAATTTTATGAGTGTGCTACCTATGCTCCAGAAGTTACTTTCAGTAACATTACCTTCACTACACAGAGGAACTTTAGCCTTTGCAGAAGTAAACCAAGTCAATGGCTGTTCAACTGTAATTGGTACCAGGTAGGTTACTGAATTCAGCTTGCACTGGAGTATTCCATGGCACTGAGCACTCTATATGCATTATCCATACAGTTCCAAACCACCCAGAGTAGTTATGTACACAAGCTTATCACAGAATGCATTGAATAGAAAGTAATGCATTCAACTCAATGGAGTGTACAGTTCAATTTTGCTGATAACTACTATGTGCTAACATGATGTAAACATTGTTAGCACACTATCCATATGATTTACAGTTGTCTGTAACCAATTTTATGAGTGTGCTACCTATGCAGCAGAAGTTACTTTCAGTAACATTACCTTCTCTGCCCAGTGGAACTTTATCCTTTGCTGAAGTAAACCAAGTCAATGGATGTTCCACTGTAAATGGTACCAGGTACGTTACTGAATTCAACTTGCATTGTGGTATTACATTGCACTGAGCACTCTACATGCAATATTTATACAGTTCCAAACCACACAGAGTAGTTATGTACGCAACCTTACCACAGAATGCATTGAATAGAAAGTAATGCATTCAACTCAATGGAGTGTAGAGTTCAATTTTGCTGATCACTACTATGTGCTAACATGATGTAAACATTGTTAGCACACTAACCATATGATTTAGAGTTGTCTGCAACCAATTTTATGAGTGTGCTACCTATTCTCCAGAAGTTTCTTTCAGTAACATTACCTTCTCTGCCCAGTGGAACTTTATCCTTTGCAGAAGTAAACCAAGTCAATGGATGTTCCACTGTAAATGGTACCAGGTACGTTACTGAATTCAACTTGCATTGTGGTATTACATTGCACTGAGCACTCTACATGCAATATTTATACAGTTCCAAACCACACAGAGTAGTTATGTACGCAACCTTACCACAGAATGCATTGAATGGAAAGTAATGCATTCAACTCAATGGAGTGTAGAGTTCAATTTTGCTGATCACTACTATGTGCTAACATGATGTAAACATTGTTAGCACACTAACCATATGATTTACAGTTGTCTGCAACCAATTTTATGAGTGTGCTACCTATTCTCCAGAAGTTTCTTTCAGTAACATTACCTTCTCTACACAGTGGAACTATAGCCTTTGTAGAAGTAAACCAAGTCAATGGCTGTTCCACTGTAAATGGTACCAGGTAGGTTACTGAGTTCAACTTGCATTGGTGTATTCCATGGCACTGAGCACTCTACGTGCAATATCTATCCAGTTCCAAACCACCCAGAGCAGTTATGTACACAACCTTACCACAGAATGCATTGAATATAAAGTAATGCATTGAACTCAATGGAGTGTACAGTTCAATTTTGCTGATCACTACTATGTGCTAACATGATCTAAACATTGTTAGCACACTAACCATATGATTTAGAGTTGTCTGCAACCAATTTTATGAGTGTGCTACCTATTCTCCAGAAGTTTCTTTCAGTAACATTACCTTCTCTACACAGTGGAACTATAGCCTTTGTAGAAGTAAACCAAGTCAATGGCTGTTCCACTGTAAATGGTACCAGGTAGGTTACTGAGTTCAACTTGCATTGGTGTATTCCATGGCACTGAGCACTCTACATGCAATATCTATACAGTTCCAAACCACCCAGAGCAGTTATGTACACAACCTTACCACAGAATGCATTGAATATAAAGTAATGCATTGAACTCAATGGAGTGTACAGTTCAATTTTGCTGATCACTACTATGTGCTAACATGATCTAAACATTGTTAGCACACTAACCATATGATTTACAGTTGTCTGCAACCAATTTTATGAGTGTGCTACCTATGCTCCAGCAGTTACTTTCACTAACATTACTTTCACTACACAGAGGAACTTTAGCCTTTGCAGAAGTAAACCAAGTCAATGGCTGTTCCAGTGTAAATGGTACCAGGTAGGTTACTGAATTCACCTTGCATTAGAGTATTCCATGACACTGAGCACTCTACATGCAAAATCAATACAGTTCCAAACAACCCAGAGTAGTTATGTACACAAACTTACCACAGAATGCATTGAATAGAAAGTAAAGCATTCAACTCAAAGGAGTGTACAGTTCAATTTTGCTGATAACTACTATGTGCTAACATGATGTAAACTTTGTTAGCACACTAACCATATGATTTAGAGTTGTCTGCAACCAATTTTATGAGTGTGCTACCTATTCTCCAGAAGTTACTTTCAGTAACATTACCTTCTCTAGACAGTGGATCTATAGTATTTGTAGAAGTAAACCAAGTCAATGCCTGTTCCACTGTAAATGGTACCAGGTAGGTTACTGAGTTCAACTTGCATTGGTGTATTCCATGGCACTGAGCACTCTACATGCAATATCTATACAGTTCCAAACCACCCAGAGCAGTTATGTACACAACCTTACCACAGAATGCATTGAATATAAAGTAATGCATTGAACTCAATGGAGTGTACAGTTCAATTTTGCTGATCACTACTATGTGCTAACATGATCTAAACATTGTTAGCACACTAACCATATGATTTAGAGCTGTCCGCTACCAATTTTATGAGTGTGCTACCTATTCTCCAGAAGTTACTTTCAGTAACATTACCTTCTCTACACAGTGGAACTATAGCCTTTGTAGAAGTAAACCAAGTCAATGGTTGTTCCACTGTAACTGGTACCAGGTAGGTTACTGAGTTCAACTTGCATTGGAGTATTCCATGGCACTGAGCACTCTACATGCAAAATCAATACAGTTCCAAACAACCCAGAGTAGTTATGTACACAAACTTACCACAGAATGCATTGAATAGAAAGTAAAGCATTCAACTCAAAGGAGTGTACAGTTCAATTTTGCTGATAGCTACTATGTGCTAACATGATGTAAACTTTGTTAGCACACTAACCATATGATTTAGAGTTGTCTGCAACCAATTTTATGAGTGTGCTACCTATTCTCCAGAAGTTACTTTCAGTAACATTAACTTCTCTAGACAGTGGCTCCATAGTCTTTGTAGAAGTAAACCAAGTCAATGGCTGTTCCACTGTAAATGGTACCAGGTAGGTTACTGAATTCACCTTGCATTGGAGTATTCCATGGCACTGAGCACTCTACATGCATTATCTATACAGTTCCAAACCACCCAGAGTAGTTATGTACTCAACCTTACCACAGAATGCATTGAATAGAAAGTAATGCATTGAACTGAATGGAGTGTACAGTTCAATTTTGCTGATAACTACAATGTGCTGACATGATCTAAACATTGTTAGCACACTAGCCATATGATTTAGAGTTGTCTGCAACCAATTTTATGAGTGTGCTACCTATGCTCCAGAAGTTACTTTCAGTTACATTACCTTCACTACACAGAGGAACTTTAGCCTTGGCAGAAGTAAACCAAGTCAATGGCTGTTCCACTGTAATTGGTACCAGGTAGGTTACTGAATTCAGCTTGCATTGGAGTATTCCATGGCACTGAGCACTCTATATGCATTATCTATACAGTTCCAAACCACCCAGAGTAGTTATGTACACAACCTTACCACAGAATGCATTGAATAGAAAGTAATGCATTCAACACAAAGGAGTGTACAGTTCAATTTTGCTGATGACTACTATGTGCTAACATGATCTAAACATTGTTAGCACACTAGCCATATGATTTAGAGTTGTGTGCAACCAATTTTATGAGTGTGCTACCTATGCTGCAGAAGTTACTTTCAGTAACATTACCTTCTCTAACCAGAGGAACTTTAGCATTTGCAGAAGTAAACCAAGTCAATGGCTGTTCCACTGTAAATGGTACCAGGTAGGTTACTGAATTCAGCTTGCATTGGAGTATTCCATGACACTGAGCACTCTACATGCAAAATCAATACAGTTCCAAACCACCCAGAGTAGTTATGTACACAAACTTACCACAGAATGCATTGAATAGAAAGTAAAGCATTCAACTCAAAGGAGTGTACAGTTCAATTTTGCTGATAACTACTATGTGCGAACATGATGTAAACTTTGTTAGCACACTAACCATATGATTTAGAGTTGTCTGCAACCAATTTTATGAGTGTGCTACCTATTTACCAGAAGTTACTTTCAGTAACATTACCTTCTCTAGACAGTGGAACTATAGCCTTTGTAGAAGTAAACCAAGTAAATGGCTGTTCCACTGTAAATGGTACCAGGTAGGTTACTGAATTCACCTTTCATTTGAGTATTCCATGGCACTGAGCACTCTACATGCAAAATCTATACAGTTCCACACCACCCAGAGTAGTTATGTACACAACCTTACCACAGAATGCATTGAATAGAAAGTAATGCATTCAACTCAAAGGAGTGTACAGTTCAATTTTGCTGATAACTACTATGTTCTAACATGATGTAAACATTGTTAGCACACTAGCCATATGATTTAGAGTTGTGTGCAACCAATTTTATGAGTGTGCTACCTATTCTCCAGAAGTTACTTTCAGTAACATTAACTTCTCTAGACAGTGGATCCATAGTCTTTGTAGAAGTAAACCAAGTCAATGGCTGTTCCACTGTAAATGGTACCAGGTAGGTTACTGAATTCACCTTGCATTGGAGTATTCCATGGCACTGAGCACTCTACATGCATTATCTATACAGTTCCAAACCACCCAGAGTAGTTATGTACTCAACCTTACCACAGAATGCATTGAATAGAAAGTAATGCATTGAACTGAATGGAGTGTACAGTTCAATTTTGCTGATAACTACAATGTGCTGACATGATCTAAACATTGTTAGCACACTAGCCATATGATTTAGAGTTGTCTGCAACCAATTTTATGAGTGTGCTACCTATGCTCCAGAAGTTACTTTCAGTTACATTACCTTCACTACACAGAGGAACTTTAGCCTTGGCAGAAGTAAACCAAGTCAATGGCTGTTCCACTGTAATTGGTACCAGGTAGGTTACTGAATTCAGCTTGCATTGGAGTATTCCATGGCACTGAGCACTCTATATGCATTATCTATACAGTTCCAAACCACCCAGAGTAGTTATGTACACAACCTTACCACAGAATGCATTGAATAGAAAGTAATGCATTCAACACAAAGGAGTGTACAGTTCAATTTTGCTGATGACTACTATGTGCTAACATGATCTAAACATTGTTAGCACACTAGCCATATGACTTAGAGTTGTGTGCAACCAATTTTATGAGTGTGCTACCTATGCTGCAGAAGTTACTTTCAGTAACATTACCTTCTCTAACCAGAGGAACTTTAGCATTTGCAGAAGTAAACGAAGTCAATGGCTGTTCCACTGTAAATGGTACCAGGTAGGTTACTGAATTCACCTTTCATTTGAGTATTCCATGGCACTGAGCACTCTACATGCAATATCTATACAGTTCCACACCACCCAGAGTAGTTATGTACACAACTTTACCACAGAATGCATTGAACAGAAAGTAATGCATTCAACTCAAAGGAGTGTACAGTTCAATTTTGCTGATAACTACTATGTTCTAACATGATGTAAACATTGTTAGCACACTAGCCATATGATTTAGAGTTGTCTGCAACCAATTTTATGAGTGTGCTACCTATGCTCCAGAAGTTACTTTCAGTTACATTACCTTCACTACACAGAGGAACTTTAGCCTTGGCAGAAGTAAACCAAGTCAATGGCTGTTCCACTGTAATTGGTACCAGGTAGGTTACTGAATTCAGCTTGCATTGGAGTATTCCATGGCACTGAGCACTCTATATGCATTATCTATACAGTTCCAAACCACCCAGAGTAGTTATGTACACAACCTTACCACAGAATGCATTGAATAGAATGTAATGCATTCAACACAAAGGAGTGTACAGTTCAATTTTGCTGATGACTACTATGTGCTAACATGATCTAAACATTGTTAGCACACTAGCCATATGATTTAGAGTTGTGTGCAACCAATTTTATGAGTGTGCTACCTATGCTGCAGAAGTTACTTTCAGTAACATTACCTTCTCTAACCAGAGGAACTTTAGCATTTGCAGAAGTAAACCAAGTCAATGGCTGTTCCACTGTAAATGGTACCAGGTAGGTTACTGAATTCAGCTTGCATTGGAGTATTCCATGACACTGAGCACTCTACATGCAAAATCAATACAGTTCCAAACCACCCAGAGTAGTTATGTACACAAACTTACCACAGAATGCATTGAATAGAAAGTAAAGCATTCAACTCAAAGGAGTGTACAGTTCAATTTTGCTGATAGCTACTATGTGCTAACATGATGTAAACTTTGTTAGCACACTAACCATATGATTTAGAGTTGTCTGCAACCAATTTTATGAGTGTGCTACCTATTCTCCAGAAGTTACTTTCAGTAACATTAACTTCTCTAGACAGTGGATCCATAGTCTTTGTAGAAGTAAACCAAGTCAATGGCTGTTCCACTGTAAATGGTACCAGGTAGGTTACTGAATTCACCTTGCATTGGAGTATTCCATGGCACTGAGCACTCTACATGCATTATCTATACAGTTCCAAACCACCCAGAGTAGTTATGTACTCAACCTTACCACAGAATGCATTGAATAGAAAGTAATGCATTGAACTGAATGGAGTGTACAGTTCAATTTTGCTGATAACTACAATGTGCTGACATGATCTAAACATTGTTAGCACACTAGCCATATGATTTAGAGTTGTCTGCAACCAATTTTATGAGTGTGCTACCTATGCTCCAGAAGTTACTTTCAGTTACATTACCTTCACTACACAGAGGAACTTTAGCCTTGGCAGAAGTAAACCAAGTCAATGGCTGTTCCACTGTAATTGGTACCAGGTAGGTTACTGAATTCAGCTTGCATTGGAGTATTCCATGGCACTGAGCACTCTATATGCATTATCTATACAGTTCCAAACCACCCAGAGTAGTTATGTACACAACCTTACCACAGAATGCATTGAATAGAAAGTAATGCATTCAACACAAAGGAGTGTACAGTTCAATTTTGCTGATGACTACTATGTGCTAACATGATCTAAACATTGTTAGCACACTAGCCATATGATTTAGAGTTGTGTGCAACCAATTTTATGAGTGTGCTACCTATGCTGCAGAAGTTACTTTCAGTAACATTACCTTCTCTAACCAGAGGAACTTTAGCATTTGCAGAAGTAAACCAAGTCAATGGCTGTTCCACTGTAAATGGTACCAGGTAGGTTACTGAATTCAGCTTGCATTGGAGTATTCCATGACACTGAGCACTCTACATGCAAAATCAATACAGTTCCAAACCACCCAGAGTAGTTATGTACACAAACTTACCACAGAATGCATTGAATAGAAAGTAAAGCATTCAACTCAAAGGAGTGTACAGTTCAATTTTGCTGATAGCTACTATGTGCTAACATGATGTAAACTTTGTTAGCACACTAACCATATGATTTAGAGTTGTCTGCAACCAATTTTATGAGTGTGCTACCTATTCTCCAGAAGTTACTTTCAGTAACATTAACTTCTCTAGACAGTGGATCCATAGTCTTTGTAGAAGTAAACCAAGTCAATGGCTGTTCCACTGTAAATGGTACCAGGTAGGTTACTGAATTCACCTTGCATTGGAGTATTCCATGGCACTGAGCACTCTACATGCATTATCTATACAGTTCCAAACCACCCAGAGTAGTTATGTACTCAACCTTACCACAGAATGCATTGAATAGAAAGTAATGCATTGAACTGAATGGAGTGTACAGTTCAATTTTGCTGATAACTACAATGTGCTGACATGATCTAAACATTGTTAGCACACTAGCCATATGATTTAGAGTTGTCTGCAACCAATTTTATGAGTGTGCTACCTATGCTCCAGAAGTTACTTTCAGTTACATTACCTTCACTACACAGAGGAACTTTAGCCTTGGCAGAAGTAAACCAAGTCAATGGCTGTTCCACTGTAATTGGTACCAGGTAGGTTACTGAATTCAGCTTGCATTGGAGTATTCCATGGCACTGAGCACTCTATATGCATTATCTATACAGTTCCAAACCACCCAGAGTAGTTATGTACACAACCTTACCACAGAATGCATTGAATAGAAAGTAATGCATTCAACACAAAGGAGTGTACAGTTCAATTTTGCTGATGACTACTATGTGCTAACATGATCTAAACATTGTTAGCACACTAGCCATATGATTTAGAGTTGTGTGCAACCAATTTTATGAGTGTGCTACCTATGCTGCAGAAGTTACTTTCAGTAACATTACCTTCTCTAACCAGAGGAACTTTAGCATTTGCAGAAGTAAACCAAGTCAATGGCTGTTCCACTGTAAATGGTACCAGGTAGGTTACTGAATTCAGCTTGCATTGGAGTATTCCATGACACTGAGCACTCTACATGCAAAATCAATACAGTTCCAAACCACCCAGAGTAGTTATGTACACAAACTTACCACAGAATGCATTGAATAGAAAGTAAAGCATTCAACTCAAAGGAGTGTACAGTTCAATTTTGCTGATAACTACTATGTTCTAACATGATGTAAACATTGTTAGCACACTAGCCATATGATTTAGAGTTGTGTGCAACCAATTTTATGAGTGTGCTACCTATTCTCCAGAAGTTACTTTCAGTAACATTAACTTCTCTAGACAGTGGATCCATAGTCTTTGTAGAAGTAAACCAAGTCAATGGCTGTTCCACTGTAAATGGTACCAGGTAGGTTACTGAATTCACCTTGCATTGGAGTATTCCATGGCACTGAGCACTCTACATGCATTATCTATACAGTTCCAAACCACCCATAGTAGTTATGTACACAACCTTACCACAGAATGCATTGAATAGAAAGTAATGCATTGAACTGAATGGAGTGTACAGTTCAATTTTGCTGATAACTACAATGTGCTGACATGATCTAAACATTGTTAGCACACTAGCCATATGATTTAGAGTTGTCTGCAACCAATTTTATGAGTGTGCTACCTATGCTCCAGAAGTTACTTTCAGTTACATTACCTTCACTACACAGAGGAACTTTAGCCTTGGCAGAAGTAAACCAAGTCAATGGCTGTTCCACTGTAATTGGTACCAGGTAGGTTACTGAATTCAGCTTGCATTGGAGTATTCCATGGCACTGAGCACTCTATATGCATTATCTATACAGTTCCAAACCACCCAGAGTAGTTATGTACACAACCTTACCACAGAATGCATTGAATAGAAAGTAATGCATTGAACTGAATGGAGTGTACAGTTCAATTTTGCTGATAACTACAATGTGCTGACATGATCTAAACATTGTTAGCACACTAGCCATATGATTTAGAGCTGTCTGCAACCAATTTTATGAGTGCGCTACCTATGATGCAGAAGTTACTTTCAGTAACATTACCTTCTCTACACAGAGGAACTTTAGCCTTTGCAGAGTTAACCAAGTCAATGGATGTTCCACTGTAAGTGGCACCAGGTAGGTTACTGAATTCACCTTGCATTGGAGTATTCCATGGCACTAAGCACTCTACATGCAAAATCTATACAGTTCCAAACCACCCAGAGTAGTTATGTACACAACCTTACCACAGAATGCATTAAATAGAAAGTAATGCATTCAACTCAAAGAGTGTACTGTTCAATTTTGCTGATCACTACTATGTGCTAACATGATGTAAACATTGTTAGCACACTAACCATATGATTTAGAGTTGTCTGCAACCAATTTTATGAGTGTGCTACCTATTCTCCAGAAGTTACTTTCAGTTACATTACCTTCTCTACACAGTGGAACTGAAGCCTTTGTAGAAGTAAACCAAGTCAATGGTTGTTCCACTGTAAATGGTACCAGGTAAGTTACTGATTTCAACTTGCATTGTGGTATTACTTGGCACTGAGCACTCTACATGCAATATCTATACAGTTCCAAACCACCCAGAGTAGTTATGTACGCAACCTTACCACAGAATGCATTGAACAGAAAGTAATGCATTGAACTGAATGGAGAGTACAGTTCAATTTTGCTGATAACTACAATGTGCTGACATGATGTAAACATTGTTAGCACACTAACCATATGATTTAGAGTTGTCTGCAACCAATTTTATGAGTGTGCTACCTATGCTCCAGAAGTTACTTTCACTAACATTACCTTCACTACACAGAGGAACTTTAGCCTTTGCAGAAGTAAACCAAGTCAATGGCTGTTCCAGTGTAATTGGTACCAGGTAGGTTACTGCGTTCAACTTGCATTGTTGTATTCCATGGCACTGAGCACTCTACATGCAATATCTATACAGTTCCAAACCACCCACAGCAGTTATGTACACAACCTTACCAAAGAATGCATTGAGTAGAAAGTAATGCATTGAACTCAGTGAAGTGTACAGTTCAATTTTGCTGATCACTACTATGTGCTAACATGATGTAAACATTGTTAGCACACTAACCATATGATTTAGAGTTGTCTGCAACCAATTTTATGAGTGTGCTACCTATTCTCCAGAAGTTTCTTTCAGTAACATTACCTTCTCTACACAGTGGAACTATAGCCTTTGTAGAAGTAAACCAAGTCAATGGTTGTTCCACTGTAAATGGTACCAGGTAGGTTACTGAGTTCAACTTGCATTGGTGTATTCCATGGCACTGAGCACTCTACATGCAATATCTATACAGTTCCAAACCACCCAGAGCAGTTATGTACACAACCTTACCACAGAATGCATTGAATATAAAGTAATGCATTGAACTCAAAGGAGTGCAGAGTTCAATTTTGCTGATCACTACTATGTGCTAACATGATCTAAACATTGTTAGCACACTAACCATATGATTTAGAGTTGTCTGCAACCAATGTTATGAGAGTGCTACCTATTCTCCAGAAGTTACTTTCAGTAACATTACCTTCTCTACCCAGTGTAACTTTAGCCTTTGTAGAAGTAAACCAAGTCAATGGCTGTTCCACTGTAATTGGTACCAGGTAGGTTACTGAATTCAGCTTGCATTGGAGTATTCCATGGCACTGAGCACTCTATATGCATTATCTATACAGTTCCAAACCACCCAGAGTAGTTATGTACACAACCTTACCACAGAATGCATTGAATAGAAAGTAATGCATTGAACTGAATGGAGTGTACAGTTCAATTTTGCTGATAACTACAATGTGCTGACATGATCTAAACATTGTTAGCACACTAGCCATATGATTTAGAGCTGTCTGCAACCAATTTTATGAGTGCGCTACCTATGATGCAGAAGTTACTTTCAGTAACATTACCTTCTCTACACAGAGGAACTTTAGCCTTTGCAGAGTTAACCAAGTCAATGGATGTTCCACTGTAAGTGGCACCAGGTAGGTTACTGAATTCACCTTGCATTGGAGTATTCCATGGCACTAAGCACTCTACATGCAAAATCTATACAGTTCCAAACCACCCAGAGTAGTTATGTACACAACCTTACCACAGAATGCATTAAATAGAAAGTAATGCATTCAACTCAAAGAGTGTACTGTTCAATTTTGCTGATCACTACTATGTGCTAACATGATGTAAACATTGTTAGCACACTAACCATATGATTTAGAGTTGTCTGCAACCAATTTTATGAGTGTGCTACCTATTCTCCAGAAGTTACTTTCAGTTACATTACCTTCTCTACACAGTGGAACTGAAGCCTTTGTAGAAGTAAACCAAGTCAATGGTTGTTCCACTGTAAATGGTACCAGGTAAGTTACTGATTTCAACTTGCATTGTGGTATTACTTGGCACTGAGCACTCTACATGCAATATCTATACAGTTCCAAACCACCCAGAGTAGTTATGTACGCAACCTTACCACAGAATGCATTGAACAGAAAGTAATGCATTGAACTGAATGGAGAGTACAGTTCAATTTTGCTGATAACTACAATGTGCTGACATGATGTAAACATTGTTAGCACACTAACCATATGATTTAGAGTTGTCTGCAACCAATTTTATGAGTGTGCTACCTATGCTCCAGAAGTTACTTTCACTAACATTACCTTCACTACACAGAGGAACTTTAGCCTTTGCAGAAGTAAACCAAGTCAATGGCTGTTCCAGTGTAATTGGTACCAGGTAGGTTACTGCGTTCAACTTGCATTGTTGTATTCCATGGCACTGAGCACTCTACATGCAATATCTATACAGTTCCAAACCACCCACAGCAGTTATGTACACAACCTTACCAAAGAATGCATTGAGTAGAAAGTAATGCATTGAACTCAGTGAAGTGTACAGTTCAATTTTGCTGATCACTACTATGTGCTAACATGATGTAAACATTGTTAGCACACTAACCATATGATTTAGAGTTGTCTGCAACCAATTTTATGAGTGTGCTACCTATTCTCCAGAAGTTTCTTTCAGTAACATTACCTTCTCTACACAGTGGAACTATAGCCTTTGTAGAAGTAAACCAAGTCAATGGTTGTTCCACTGTAAATGGTACCAGGTAGGTTACTGAGTTCAACTTGCATTGGTGTATTCCATGGCACTGAGCACTCTACATGCAATATCTATACAGTTCCAAACCACCCAGAGCAGTTATGTACACAACCTTACCACAGAATGCATTGAATATAAAGTAATGCATTGAACTCAAAGGAGTGCAGAGTTCAATTTTGCTGATCACTACTATGTGCTAACATGATCTAAACATTGTTAGCACACTAACCATATGATTTAGAGTTGTCTGCAACCAATGTTATGAGAGTGCTACCTATTCTCCAGAAGTTACTTTCAGTAACATTACCTTCTCTACCCAGTGGAACTTTAGCCTTTGTAGAAGTAAACCAAGTCAATGGCTGTTCCACTGTAAATGGTACCAGGTAGGTTACTGAATTCACCTTGCATTGCGGTATTCCATGGCACTGAGCACTCTACATGCAAAATCAATACAGTTCCAAACCACCCAGAGTAGTTATGTACACAAACTTACCACAGAATGCATTGAACAGAAAGTAAAGCATTCAACTCAAAGGAGTGTACAGTTCAATTTTGCTGATAACTACTATGTGCTAACATGATGTAAACTTTGTTAGCACACTAACCATATGATTTAGAGTTGTCTGCAACCAATTTTATGTGCTACCTATTCTCCAGAAGTTTCTTTCAGTAACATTACCTTCTCTACACAGTGGAACTATAGCCTTTGTAGAAGTAAACCAAGTCAATGGTTGTTCCACTGTAAATGGTACCAGGTAGGTTACTGAGTTCAACTTGCATTGGTGTATTCCATGGCACTGAGCACTCTACATGCATTATCTGTACAGTTCCAAACCACCCAGAGTAGTTATGTACACAACCTTACCAAAGAATGCATTGAGTAGAAAGTAATGCATTGAACTCAGTGAAGTGCAATTTTGCTGATCACTACTATGTGCTAACATGATGTAAACATTGTTAGCACACTAACCATATGATTTAGAGTTGTCTGCAACCAATTTTATGAGTGTGCTACCTATTCTCCAGAAGTTTCTTTCAGTAACATTACCTTCTCTAGACAGTGGAACTATAGCCTTTGTAGAAGTAAACCAAGTCAATGGCTGTTCCACTGTAAATGGTACCAGGTAGGTTACTGAATTCACCTTGCATTGGAGTATTCCATGGCACTGAGCACTCTACATGCATTATCTATACAGTTCCAAACCACCCAGAGTACTTATGTACACAACCTTACCACAGAATGCATTGAATAGAAAGTAATGCATTGAACTGAATGGAGTGTACAGTTCAATTTTGCTGATAACTACAATGTGCTGACATGATCTAAACATTGTTAGCACACTAGCCATATGATTTAGAGCTGTCTGCAACCAATTTTATGAGTGCGCTACCTATGATGCAGAAGTTACTTTCAGTAACATTACCTTCTCTACACAGAGGAACTTTAGCCTTTGCAGAGTTAACCAAGTCAATGGATGTTCCACTGTAAATGGTACCAGGTAAGTTACTGATTTCAACTTGCATTGTGGTATTACTTGGCACTGAGCAATCTACATGCAATATCTATACAGTTCCAAACCACCCAGAGTAGTTATGTACGCAACCTTACCACAGAATGCATTGAACAGAAAGTAATGCATTGAACTGAATGGAGAGTACAGTTCAATTTTGCTGATAACTACAATGTGCTGACATGATGTAAACATTGTTAGCACACTAACCATATGATTTAGAGTTGTCTGCAACCAATTTTATGAGTGTGCTACCTATGCTCCAGAAGTTACTTTCACTAACATTACCTTCACTACACAGAGGAACTTTAGCCTTTGCAGAAGTAAACCAAGTCAATGGCTGTTCCAGTGTAATTGGTACCAGGTAGGTTACTGCGTTCAACTTGCATTGTTGTATTCCATGGCACTGAGCACTCTACATGCAATATCTATACAGTTCCAAACCACCCACAGCAGTTATGTACACAACCTTACCAAAGAATGCATTGAGTAGAAAGTAATGCATTGAACTCAGTGAAGTGTACAGTTCAATTTTGCTGATCACTACTATGTGCTAACATGATGTAAACATTGTTAGCACACTAACCATATGATTTAGAGTTGTCTGCAACCAATTTTATGAGTGTGCTACCTATTCTCCAGAAGTTTCTTTCAGTAACATTACCTTCTCTACACAGTGGAACTATAGCCTTTGTAGAAGTAAACCAAGTCAATGGTTGTTCCACTGTAAATGGTACCAGGTAGGTTACTGAGTTCAACTTGCATTGGTGTATTCCATGGCACTGAGCACTCTACATGCAATATCTATACAGTTCCAAACCACCCACAGCAGTTATGTACACAACCTTACCACAGAATGCATAAAATAGAAAGTAATGCATTCAACTCAAAGAGTGTACTATTCAATTTTGCTGATCACTACTATGTGCTAACATGATGTAAACATTGTTAGCACACTAACCATATGATTTAGAGTTGTCTGCAACCAATTTTATGAGTGTGCTACCTATTCTCCAGAAGTTACTTTCAGTTACATTACCTTCTCTACACAGTGGAACTGAAGCCTTTGTAGAAGTAAACCAAGTCAATGGTTGCTCCACTGTAAATGGTACCAGGTAAGTTACTGATTTCAACTTGCATTGTGGTATTACTTGGCACTGAGCACTCTACATGCAATATCTATACAGTTCCAAACCACCCAGAGTAGTTATGTACGCAACCTTACCACAGAATGCATTGAACAGAAAGTAATGCATTGAACTGAATGGAGAGTACAGTTCAATTTTGCTGATAACTACAATGTGCTGACATGATGTAAACATTGTTAGCACACTAACCATATGATTTAGAGTTGTCTGCAACCAATTTTATGAGTGTGCTACCTACTCTCCAGAAGTTACTTTCAGTTACATTACCTTCTCTACACAGTGGAACTGAAGCCTTTGTAGAAGTAAACCAAGTCAATGGTTGCTCCACTGTAAATGGTACCAGGTAAGTTACTGATTTCAACTTGCATTGTGGTATTACTTGGCACTGAGCACTCTACATGCAATATCTATACAGTTCCAAACCACCCAGAGTATTTATGTACGCAACCTTACCACAGAATGCATTGAACAGAAAGTAATGCATTGAACTGAATGGAGAGTACAGTTCAATTTTGCTGATAACTACAATGTGCTGACATGATGTAAACATTGTTAGCACACTAACCATATGATTTAGAGTTGTCTGCAACCAATTTTATGAGTGTGCTAACTATGCTCCAGAAGTTACTTTCACTAACATTACCTTCTCTACACAGAGGAACTTTAGCCTTTGCAGAGTTAACCAAGTCAATGGCTGTTCCACTGTAAGTGGTACCAGGTAGGTTACTGAATTCAGCTTCAATTGGTGTATTCCATGGCACTGAGCACTCTACATGCAATATCTATACAGTTCCAAACCACCCAGAGCAGTTATGTACACAACCTTACCAAAGAATGCATTGAGTAGAAAGTAATGCATTGAACTCAGTGAAGTGTACAGTTCAATTTTGCTGATAACTACTGTGTGCTAACATAATCTAAACATTGTTAGCACACTAGCCATATGATTTAGAGTTGTCTGCAACCAATTTTATGAGTGTGCTACCTATGCTCCAGAAGTTACTTTCAGTAACATTACCTTCTCTACACAGTGGAACTTTAGCCTTTGCAGAAGTAAACCAAGTCAATGGCTGTTCCACTGTAAATGTTACCAGGTAGGTTACTGAATTCATCTTGCATTGGAGTATTCCACGGCACTGAGCACTCTACATGCATTATCTATACAGTTCCAAACCACCCAGAGTAGTTATGTACACAACCTTACCACAGAATGCATTGAATAGAAAGTAATGCATTGAACTGAATGGAGTGTACAGTTCAATTTTGCTGATAACTACTATGTGCTAACATGATGTAAACATTGTTAGCACACTAACCATATGATTTAGAGTTGTCTGCAACCAATGTTATGAGAGTGCTACCTATTCTCCAGAAGTTACTTTCAGTAACATTACCTTCTCTACCCAGTGGAACTTTAGCCTTTGTAGAAGTAAACCAAGTCAATGGCTGTTCCACTGTAAATGGTACCAGGTAGGTTACTGAATTCACCTTGCATTGTGGTATTCCATGGCACTGAGCACTCTACATGCAAAATCAATACAGTTCCAAACCACCCAGAGTAGTTATGTACACAAACTTACCACAGAATGCATTGAATAGAAAGTAAAGCATTCAACTCAAAGGAGTGTACAGTTCAATTTTGCTGATAACTACTATGTGCTGACATGATGTAAACTTTGTTAGCACACTAACCATATGATTTAGAGTTGTCTGCAACCAATTTTATGAGTGTGCTACCTATTCTCCAGAAGTTACTTTCAGTAATATTACCTTCTCTAGACAGTGGAACTATAGCCTTTGTAGAAGTAAACCAAGTCAATGGCTGTTCCACTGTAAATGGTACCAGGTAGGTTACTGAATTCACCTTGCATTGGAGTATTCCATGACACTGAGCACTCTATATGCAAAATCAATACAGTTCCAAACAACCCAGAGTAGTTATGTACACAAACTTACCACAGAATGCATTGAATAGAAAGTAAAGCATTCAACTCAAAGGAGTGTACAGTTCAATTTTGCTGATAGCTACTATGTGCTAACATGATGTAAACTTTGTTAGCACACTAACCATATGATTTAGAGTTGTCTGCAACCAATTTTATGTGCTACCTATTCTCCAGAAGTTTCTTTCAGTAACATTACCTTCTCTACACAGTGGAACTATAGCCTTTGTAGAAGTAAACCAAGTCAATGGTTGTTCCACTGTAAATGGTACCAGGTAGGTTACTGAGTTCAACTTGCATTGGTGTATTCCATGGCACTGAGCACTCTACATGCATTATCTGTACAGTTCCAAACCACCCAGAGTAGTTATGTACACAACCTTACCACAGAATGCATTGAATAGAAAATAATGCATTCAACTCAAAGGAGTGTACAGTTCAATTTTGCTGATAACTACTATGTGCTGACATGATCTAAACATTGTTAGCACACTAACCATATGATTTAGAGCTGTCTGCAACCAATTTTATGAGTGTGCTACCTATGCTCCAGAAGTTACTTTCAGTAACATTACCTTCACTACACAGAGGAACTTTAGCCTTTGCAGAAGTAAACCAAGTCAATGGCTGTTCCACTGTAAATGGTACCAGGTAGGTTACTGAATTCAGCTTGCATTGGAGTATTCCATGGCACTGAGCACTCTATATGCATTATCCATACAGTTCCAAACCACCCAGAGTAGTTATGTACACAACCTTATCACAGAATGCATTTAATATAAAGTAATGCATTGAACTCAATGGAGTGTACAGTTCAATTTTGCTGATAACTACTATGTGCTAACATGATGTAAACATTGTTAGCACACTAACCATATGATTTAGAGTTGTCTGCAACCAATTTTATGAGTGTGCTACCTATTCTCCAGAAGTTACTTTCAGTTACATTACCTTCTCTACACAGTGGAACTGAAGCCTTTGTAGAAGTAAACCAAGTCAATGGTTGTTCCACTGTAAATGGTACCAGGTAAGTTACTGATTTCAACTTGCATTGTGGTATTACTTGGCACTGAGCACTCTACATGCAATATCTATACAGTTCCAAACCACCCAGAGTAGTTATGTACGCAACCTTACCACAGAATGCATTGAACAGAAAGTAATGCATTGAACTGAATGGAGAGTACAGTTCAATTTTGCTGATAACTACAATGTGCTGACATGATGTAAACATTGTTAGCACACTAACCATATGATTTAGAGTTGTCTGCAACCAATTTTATGAGTGTGCTACCTATGCTCCAGAAGTTACTTTCACTAACATTACCTTCACTACACAGAGGAACTTTAGCCTTTGCAGAAGTAAACCAAGTCAATGGCTGTTCCAGTGTAATTGGTACCAGGTAGGTTACTGCGTTCAACTTGCATTGTTGTATTCCATGGCACTGAGCACTCTACATGCAATATCTATACAGTTCCAAACCACCCACAGCAGTTATGTACACAACCTTACCAAAGAATGCATTGAGTAGAAAGTAATGCATTGAACTCAGTGAAGTGTACAGTTCAATTTTGCTGATCACTACTATGTGCTAACATGATGTAAACATTGTTAGCACACTAAC
Source organism: Hypanus sabinus (assembly GCF_030144855.1). Classification (NCBI taxonomy): domain Eukaryota; kingdom Metazoa; phylum Chordata; class Chondrichthyes; order Myliobatiformes; family Dasyatidae; genus Hypanus; species Hypanus sabinus. Next base: position 150,620,507 of record NC_082715.1, on the reverse strand, counting down.
CATATGATTTAGAGTTGTCTGCAACCAATTTTATGAGTGTGCTACCTATTCTCCAGAAGTTTCTTTCAGTAACATTACCTTCTCTACACAGTGGAACTATAGCCTTTGTAGAAGTAAACCAAGTCAATGGTTGTTCCACTGTAAATGGTACCAGGTAGGTTACTGAGTTCAACTTGCATTGGTGTATTCCATGGCACTGAGCACTCTACATGCAATATCTATACAGTTCCAAACCACCCAGAGCAGTTATGTACAGAACCTTACCACAGAATGCATTGAATATAAAGTAATGCATTGAACTCAAAGGAGTGCAGAGTTCAATTTTGCTGATCACTACTATGTGCTAACATGATCTAAACATTGTTAGCACACTAACCGTATGATTTAGAGTTGTCTGCAACCAATTTTATGAGTGCGCTACCTATGATGCAGAAGTTACTTTCAGTAACATTACCTTCTCTACACATAGGAACTTTAGCCTTTGCAGAGTTAACCAAGTCAATGGCTGTTCCACTGTATGTGGTACCAGGTAGGTTACTGAATTCACCTTGCATTGGAGTATTCCATGGCACTAAGCACTCTACATGCAAAATCTATACAGTTCCAAACCACCCAGAGTAGTTATGTACACAACCTTACCACAGAATGCATAAAATAGAAAGTAATGCATTCAACTCAAAGAGTGTACTATTCAATTTTGCTGATCACTACTATGTGCTAACATGATGTAAACATTGTTAGCACACTAACCATATGATTTAGAGTTGTCTGCAACCAATTTTATGAGTGTGCTACCTATTCTCCAGAAGTTACTTTCAGTTACATTACCTTCTCTACACAGTGGAACTGAAGCCTTTGTAGAAGTAAACCAAGTCAATGGTTGCTCCACTGTAAATGGTACCAGGTAAGTTACTGATTTCAACTTGCATTGTGGTATTACTTGGCACTGAGCACTCTACATGCAATATCTATACAGTTCCAAACCACCCAGAGTATTTATGTACGCAACCTTACCACAGAATGCATTGAACAGAAAGTAATGCATTGAACTGAATGGAGAGTACAGTTCAATTTTGCTGATAACTACAATGTGCTGACATGATGTAAACATTGTTAGCACACTAACCATATGATTTAGAGTTGTCTGCAACCAATTTTATGAGTGTGCTACCTATGCTCCAGAAGTTACTTTCACTAACATTACCTTCTCTACACAGAGGAACTTTAGCCTTTGCAGAGTTAACCAAGTCAATGGCTGTTCCACTGTAAGTGGTACCAGGTAGGTTACTGAATTCAGCTTCAATTGGTGTATTCCATGGCACTGAGCACTCTACATGCAATATCTATACAGTTCCAAACCACCCAGAGCAGTTATGTACACAACCTTACCAAAGAATGCATTGAGTAGAAAGTAATGCATTGAACTCAGTGAAGTGTACAGTTCAATTTTGCTGATAACTACTATGTGCTAACATGATGTAAACTTTGTTAGCACACTAACCATATGATTTAGAGTTGTCTGCAACCAATTTTATGAGTGTGCTACCTATTCTCCAGAAGTTTCTTTCAGTAACATTACCTTCTCTACACAGTGGAACTTTAGCCTTTGCAGAAGTAAACCAAGTCAATGGCTGTTCCACTGTAAATGTTACCAGGTAGGTTACTGAATTCATCTTGCATTGGAGTATTCCACGGCACTGAGCACTCTACATGCATTATCTATACAGTTCCAAACCACCCAGAGTAGTTATGTACACAACCTTACCACAGAATGCATTGAATAGAAAGTAATGCATTGAACTGAATGGAGTGTAGAGTTCAATTTTGCTGATAACTACTATGTGCTAACATGATGTAAACATTGTTAGCACACTAACCATATGATTTAGAGTTGTCTGCAACCAATGTTATGAGAGTGCTACCTATTCTCCAGAAGTTACTTTCAGTAACATTACCTTCTCTACCCAGTGGAACTTTAGCCTTTGTAGAAGTAAACCAAGTCAATGGCTGTTCCACTGTAAATGGTACCAGGTAGGTTACTGAATTCACCTTGCATTGCGGTATTCCATGGCACTGAGCACTCTACATGCAAAATCAATACAGTTCCAAACCACCCAGAGTAGTTATGTACACAAACTTACCACAGAATGCATTGAATAGAAAGTAAAGCATTCAACTCAAAGGAGTGTACAGTTCAATTTTGCTGATAACTACTATGTGCTGACATGATGTAAACTTTGTTAGCACACTAACCATATGATTTAGAGTTGTCTGCAACCAATTTTATGAGTGTGCTACCTATTCTCCAGAAGTTACTTTCAGTAATATTACCTTCTCTAGACAGTGGAACTATAGCCTTTGTAGAAGTAAACCAAGTCAATGGCTGTTCCACTGTAAATGGTACCAGGTAGGTTACTGAATTCACCTTTCATTTGAGTATTCCATGGCACTACATGCAAAATCTATACAGTTCCAAACCACCCAGAGTAGTTATGTACACAACCTTACCACAGAATGCATTGAATAGAAAGTAATGCATTGAACTGAATGGAGTGTACAGTTCAATTTTGCTGATAACTACTATGTTCTAACATGATGTAAACATTGTTAGCACACTAGCCATATGATTTAGAGTTGTGTGCAACCAATTTTATGAGTGTGCTACCTATGCTGCAGAAGTTACTTTCAGTAACATTACCTTCTCTACCCAGAGGAACTTTAGCATTTGCAGAAGTAAACCAAGTCAATGGCTGTTCCACTGTAAATGGTACCAGGTAGGTTACTGAATTCACCTTGCATTGGAGTATTCCATGACACTGAGCACTCTATATGCAAAATCAATACAGTTCCAAACAACCCAGAGTAGTTATGTACACAAACTTACCACAGAATGCATTGAATAGAAAGTAAAGCATTCAACTCAAAGGAGTGTACAGTTCAATTTTGCTGATAACTACTATGTGCTAACATGATGTAAACTTTGTTAGCACACTAACCATATGATTTAGAGTTGTCTGCAAACAATTTTATGTGCTACCTATTCTCCAGAAGTTTCTTTCAGTAACATTACCTTCTCTACACAGTGGAACTATAGCCTTTGTAGAAGTAATCCAAGTCAATGGTTGTTCCACTGTAAATGGTACCAGGTAGGTTACTGAGTTCAACTTGCATTGGTGTATTCCATGGCACTGAGCACTCTACATGCATTATCTGTACAGTTCCAAACCACCCAGAGTAGTTATGTACACAACCTTACCACAGAATGCATTGAATAGAAAATAATGCATTCAACTCAAAGGAGTGTACAGTTCAATTTTGCTGATAACTACTATGTGCTAACATGATCTAAACATTGTTAGCACACTAACCATATGATTTAGAGTTGTCTGCAACCAATTTTATGAGTGTGCTACCTATGCTCCAGAAGTTACTTTCAGTAACATTACCTTCACTACACAGAGGAACTTTAGCCTTTGCAGAAGTAAACCAAGTCAATGGCTGTTCCACTGTAAATGGTACCAGGTAGGTTACTGAATTCAGCTTGCATTGGAGTATTCCATGGCACTGAGCACTCTATATGCATTATCCATACAGTTCCAAACCACCCAGAGTAGTTATGTACACAACCTTATCACAGAATGCATTTAATATAAAGTAATGCATTGAACTCAATGGAGTGTACAGTTCAATTTTGCTGATAACTACTATGTGCTAACATGATGTAAACATTGAAAGCACACTAACCATATGATCTAGAGTTGTCTGCAACCAATTTTATGAGAGTGCTACCTATTCTCCAGAAGTTACTTTCAGTAACATTACCTTCTCTACCCAGTGGAACTTTAGCCTTTGTAGAAGTAAACCAAGTCAATGGCTGTTCCACTGTAAATGGTACCAGGTAGGTTACTGAATTCACCTTGCATTGTGGTATTCCATGGCACTGAGCACTCTACATGCAATATCTATACAGTTCCAAAGCACCCAGTGTAGTTACGTACACAACCTTACCACAGAATGCATTGAATCGAAAGTAATGCATTCAACTCAAAGGAGTGTACAGTTCAATTTTGCTGATAACTACTATGTGCTAACATGATGTAAACATTGAAAGCACACTAACCATATGATCTAGAGTTGTCTGCAACCAATTTTATGAGAGTGCTACCTATTCTCCAGAAGTTACTTTCAGTAACATTACCTTCTCTACCCAGTGGAACTTTAGCCTTTGTAGAAGTAAACCAAGTCAATGGCTGTTCCACTGTAAATGGTACCAGGTAGGTTACTGAATTCACCTTGCATTGCGGTATTCCATGGCACTGAGCACTCTACATGCAAAATCAATACAGTTCCAAACCACCCAGAGTAGTTATGTACACAAACTTACCACAGAATTCATTGAATAGAAAGTAATGCATTCAACTCAAAGGAGTGTACAGTTCAATTTTGCTGATAACTACTATGTGCTAACATGATGTAAACATTGAAAGCACACTAACCATATGATCTAGAGTTGTCTGCAACCAATTTTATGAGAGTGCTACCTATTCTCCAGAAGTTACTTTCAGTAACATTACCTTCACTACACATAGGAACTTTAGCCTTTGCAGAAGTAAACCAAGTCAATGGCTGTTCCACTGTAATTGGTACCAGGTAGGTTACTGAATTCAGCTTGCATTGGAGTATTCCATGGCACTGAGCACTCTATATGCATTACCTATTCAGTTCCAAACCACCCAGAGTAGTTATGTACACAACCTTATCACAGAATGCATTTAATATAAAGTAATGCATTCAAATCAAAGGAGTGTACAGTTCAATTTTGCTGATAACTACTATGTGCTAACATGATGTAAACTTTGTTAGCACACTAACCATATGATTTAGAGTTGTCTGCAACCAATTTTATGAGTGTGCTACCTATGCTCCAGAAGTTACTTTCAGTAACATTACCTTCACTACACAGAGGAACTTTAGCCTTTGCAGAAGTAAACCAAGTCAATGGCTGTTCCACTGTAATTGGTACCAGGTAGGTTACTGAATTCAGCTTGCATTGGAGTATTCCATGGCACTGAGCACTCTATATGCATTATCTATACAGTTCCAAACCACCCAGAGTAGTTATGTACACAACCTTACCACAGAATTCATTGAATAGAAAGTAATGCATTCAACTCAAAGGAGTGTACAGTTCAATTTTGCTGATAACTACTATATGCGAACATGATGTAAACATTGAAAGCGCACTAACCATATGATCTAGAGTTGTCTGCAACCAATTTTATGAGAGTGCTACCTATTCTCCAGAAGTTACTTTCAGTAACATTACCTTCTCTACCCAGTGGAACTTTAGCCTTTGTAGAAGTAAACCAAGTCAATGGCTGTTCCACTGTAAATGGTACCAGGTAGGTTACTGAATTCACCTTGCATTGTGGTATTCCATGGCACTGAGCACTCTACATGCAATATCTATACAGTTCCAAACCACCCAGTGTAGTTATGTCCACAACCTTACCACAGAAAGCATTGAATCGAAAGTAATGCATTCAACTCAAAGGAGTGTACAGTTCAATTTTGCTGATAACTACTATGTGCTAACATGATCTAAACATTGTTAGCACACTACCCATATGATTTAGAGTTGTCTGTTACCAATTTTATGTGCTACCTATGCTCCAGAAGTTACTTTCAGTAACATTACCTTCACTAAACAGAGGAACTTTAGCCTTTGCAGAAGTAAACCAAGTCAATGGCTGTTCCACTGTAAATGGTACCAGGTAGGTTACTGAATTCACCTTGCATTGGAGTATTCCATGACACTGAGCTCTCTATATGCAAAATCAATACAGTTCCAAACAACCCAGAGTAGTTATGTACACAAACTTACCACAGAATGCATTGAATAGAAAGTAAAGCATTCAACTCAAAGGAGTGTACAGTTCAATTTTGCTGATAACTACTATGTGCTAAGATGATGTAAACATTGAAAGCACACTAACCATATGATCTAGAGTTGTCTGCAACCAATTTTATGAGAGTGCTACCTATTCTCCAGAAGTTACTTTCAGTAACATTACCTCCTCTACCCAGTGGAACTATAGCCTTTGTAGAAGTAAACCAAGTAAATGGCTGTTCCACTGTAAATGGTACCAGGTAGGTTACTGAATTCACCTTTCATTGGAGTATTCCATGGCACTGAGCACTCTACATGCAATATCTATACAGTTCCAAACCACCCAGTGTAGTTATGTACACAACCTTACCACAGAATGCATTGAATCGAAAGTAATGCATTCAACTCAAAGGAGTGTACAGTTCAATTTTGCTGATAACTACTATGTGCTAAGATGATGTAAACATTGAAAGCACACTAACCATATGATCTAGAGTTGTCTGCAACCAATTTTATGAGAGTGCTACCTATTCTCCAGAAGTTACTTTCAGTAACATTACCTCCTCTACCCAGTGGAACTTTAGCCTTTGTAGAAGTAAACCAAGTCAATGGCTGTTCCACTGTAAATGGTACCCGGTAGGTTACTGAATTCACCTTGCATTGTGGTATTCCATGGCACTGAGCACTCTACATGCAATATCTATACAGTTCCAAACCACCCAGAGTAGTTATGTACACAACCTTACCACAGAATGCATTGTATAGAAAGTAATGCATTCAACTCAAAGGAGTGTACAGTTCAATTTTGCTGATAACTACTATGTTCTAACATGATGTAAACATTGTTAGCACACTAGCCATATGATTTAGAGTTGTGTGCAACCAATTTTATGAGTGTGCTACCTATGCTGCAGAAGTTACTTTCAGTAACATTACCTTCTCTACCCAGAGGAACTTTAGCATTTGCAGAAGTAAACCAAGTCAATGGCTGTTCCACTGTAAATGGTACCAGGTAGGTTACTGAATTCACCTTGCATTGGAGTATTCCATGACACTGAGCTCTCTATATGCAAAATCAATACAGTTCCAAACAACCCAGAGTAGTTATGTACACAAACTTACCACAGAATGCATTGAATAGAAAGTAAAGCATTCAACTCAAAGGAGTGTACAGTTCAATTTTGCTGATAACTACTATGCGCTAACATGATGTAAACTTTGTTAGCACAGTAACCATATGATTTAGAGTTGTCTGCAACCAATTTTATGAGTGTGCTACCTATTCTCCAGAAGTTACTTTCAGTAACATTACCTTCTCTAGACAGTGGAACTATACCCTTTGTAGAAGTAAACCAAGTCAATGGCTGTTCCACTGTAAATGGTACCAGGTAGGTTACTGAATTCACCTTGCATTGGAGTATTCCATGGCACTGAGCACTCTACATGCATTATCTATACAGTTCCAAACCACCCAGAGTAGTTATGTACACAACCTTACCACAGAATGCATTGAACAGAAAGTAATGCATTGAACTGAATGGAGAGTACAGTTCAATTTTGCTGATAACTACTATGTGCTGACATGATGTAAACATTGTTAGCACACTAACCATATGATTTAGAGTTGTCTGCAACCAATTTTATGAGTGTGCTACCTATGCTCCAGGAGTTACTTTCAGTAACATTACCTTCACTACACAGAGGAACTTTAGCCTTTGCAGAAGTAAACCAAGTCAATGGCTGTTCCACTGTAAATGGTACCAGGTAGGTTACTGAATTCAGCTTGCATTGGAGTATTCCATGGCACTGAGCACTCTATATGCATTATCTGTACAGTTCCAAACCACCCAGAGTAGTTATGTACACAACCTTACCACAGAATGCATTGAATAGAAAGTAATGCATTCAACTCAAAGGAGTGTACAGTTGAATTTTGCTGATAACTACTATGTGCTAACATGATCTAAACATTGTTAGCACACTAACCATATGATTTAGAGTTGTCTGCAACCAATTTTATGAGTGTGCTACCTATGCTCCAGAAGTTACTTTCACTAACATTACCTTCACTACACAGAGGAACTTTAGCCTTTGCAGAAGTAAACCAAGTCAATGGCTGTTCCAGTGTAATTGGTACCAGGTAGGTTACTGCGTTCAACTTGCATTGTTGTATTCCATGGCACTGAGCACTCTACATGCAATATCTATACAGTTCCAAACCACCCACAGCAGTTATGTACACAACCTTACGAAAGAATGCATTGAGTAGAAAGTAATGCATTGAACTCAGTGAAGTGTACAGTTCAATTTTGCTGATCACTACTATGTGCTAACATGATGTAAACATTGTTAGCACACTAACCATATGATTTAGAGTTGTCTGCAACCAATTTTATGAGTGTGCTACCTATTCTCCAGAAGTTTCTTTCAGTAACATTACCTTCTCTACACAGTGGAACTATAGCCTTTGTAGAAGTAAACCAAGTCAATGGCTGTTCCACTGTAATTGGTACCAGGTAGGTTAATGAATTCAGCTTGCATTGGAGTATTCCATGGCACTGAGCACTCTATATGCATTATCTGTACAGTTCCAAACCACCCAGAGTAGTTATGTACACAACCTTACCACAGAATGCATTGAATAGAAAGTAATGCATTCAACTCAAAGGAGTGTACAGTTGAATTTTGCTGATAACTACTATGTGCTAACATGATGTAAACATTGAAAGCACACTAACCATATGATCTAGAGTTGTCTGCAACCAAATTTATGAGAGTGCTACCTATTCTCCAGAAGTTACTTTCAGTAACATTACCTTCTCTACCCAGTGGAACTTTAGCCTTTGTAGAAGTAAACCAAGTCAATGGCTGTTCCACTGTAAATGGTACCAGGTAGGTTACTGAATTCACCTTGCATTGTGGTATTCCATGGCACTGAGCACTCTACATGCAATATCTATACAGTTCCAAACCACCCAGTGTAGTTATGTCTACAACCTTACCACAGAAAGCATTGAATCGAAAGTAATGCATTCAACTCAAAGGAGTGTACAGTTCAATTTTGCTGATAACTACTATGTGCTAACATGATCTAAACATTGTTAGCACACTACCCATATGATTTAGAGTTGTCTGTTACCAATTTTATGTGCTACCTATGCTCCAGAAGTTACTTTCAGTAACATTACCTTCACTAAACAGAGGAACTTTAGCCTTTGCAGAAGTAAACCAAGTCAATGGCTGTTCCACTGTAATTGGTACCAGGTAGGTTAATGAATTCAGCTTGCATTGGATTATTCCATGGCACTGAGCACTCTATATGCATTATCTGTACAGTTCCAAACCACCCAGAGTAGTTATGTACACAACCTTACCACAGAATGCATTGAATAGAAAGTAATGCATTCAACTCAAAGGAGTGTACAGTTGAATTTTGCTGATAACTACTATGTGCTGACATGATGTAAACTTTGTTAGCACACTAACCATATGATTTAGAGTTGTCTGCAACCAATTTTATGAGTGTGCTACCTATTCTCCAGAAGTTTCTTTCAGTAACATTACCTTCTCTACACAGTGGAACTATAGCCTTTGTAGAAGTAAACCAAGTCAATGGTTGTTCCACTGTAAATGGTACCAGGTAGGTTACTGAGTTCAACTTGCATTGGTGTATTCCATGGCACTGAGCACTCTACATGCAATATCTATACAGTTCCAAACCACCCAGAGCAGTTATGTACACAACCTTACCACAGAATGCATTGAATAGAAAGTAATGCATTGAACTCAAAGGAGTGCAGAGTTCAATTTTGCTGATCACTACTATGTGCTAACATGATCTAAACATTGTTAGCACACTAACCGTATGATTTAGAGTTGTCTGCAACCAATTTTATGAGTGCGCTACCTATGATGCAGAAGTTACTTTCAGTAACATTACCTTCTCTACACATAGGAACTATAGCCTTTGCAGAGTTAACCAAGTCAATGGCTGTTCCACTGTATGTGGTACCAGGTAGGTTACTGAATTCACCTTGCATTGGAGTATTCCATGGCACTAAGCACTCTACATGCAAAATCTATACAGTTCCAAACCACCCAGAGTAGTTATGTACACAACCTTACCACAGAATGCATAAAATAGAAAGTAATGCATTCAACTCAAAGAGTGTACTATTCAATTTTGCTGATCACTACTATGTGCTAACATGATGTAAACATTGTTAGCACACTAACCATATGATTTAGAGTTGTCTGCAACCAATTTTATTAGTGTGCTACCTATTCTCCAGAAGTTACTTTCAGTTACATTACCTTCTCTACACAGTGGAACTGAAGCCTTTGTAGAAGTAAACCAAGTCAATGGTTGCTCCACTGTAAATGGTACCAGGTAAGTTACTGATTTCAACTTGCATTGTGGTATTACTTGGCACTGAGCACTCTACATGCAATATCTATACAGTTCCAAACCACCCAGAGTATTTATGTACGCAACCTTACCACAGAATGCATTGAACAGAAAGTAATGCATTGAACTGAATGGAGAGTACAGTTCAATTTTGCTGATAACTACAATGTGCTGACATGATGTAAACATTGTTAGCACACTAACCATATGATTTAGAGTTGTCTGCAACGAATTTTATGAGTGTGCTACCTATGCTCCAGAAGTTACTTTCACTAACATTACCTTCTCTACACAGAGGAACTTTAGCCTTTGCAGAGTTAACCAAGTCAATGGCTGTTCCACTGTAAGTGGTACCAGGTAGGTTACTGAATTCAGCTTCAATTGGTGTATTCCATGGCACTGAGCACTCTACATGCAATATCTATACAGTTCCAAACCACCCAGAGCAGTTATGTACACAACCTTACCAAAGAATGCATTGAGTAGAAAGTAATGCATTGAACTCAGTGAAGTGTACAGTTCAATTTTGCTGATAACTACTATGTGCTAACATGATGTAAACTTTGTTAGCACACTAACCATATGATTTAGAGTTGTCTGCAACCAATTTTATGAGTGTGCTACCTATTCTCCAGAAGTTTCTTTCAGTAACATTACCTTCTCTACACAGTGGAACTATAGCCTTTGTAGAAGTAAACCAAGTCAATGGCTGTTCCACTGTAAATGGTACCAGGTAGGTTACTGAATTCACCTTGCATTGTGGTATTCCATGGCACTGAGCACTCTACATGCAATATCTATACAGTTCCAAACCACCCAGAGTAGTTATGTACACAACCTTACCACAGAATGCATTGTATAGAAAGTAATGCATTCAACTCAAAGGAGTGTACAGTTCAATTTTGCTGATAACTACTATGTTCTAACATGATGTAAACATTGTTAGCACACTAGCCATATGATTTAGAGTTGTGTGCAACCAATTTTATGAGTGTGCTACCTATGCTGCAGAAGTTACTTTCAGTAACATTACCTTCTCTACCCAGAGGAACTTTAGCATTTGCAGAAGTAAACCAAGTCAATGGCTGTTCCACTGTAAATGGTACCAGGTAGGTTACTGAATTCACCTTGCATTGGAGTATTCCATGACACTGAGCTCTCTATATGCAAAATCAATACAGTTCCAAACAACCCAGAGTAGTTATGTACACAAACTTACCACAGAATGCATTGAATAGAAAGTAAAGCATTCAACTCAAAGGAGTGTACAGTTCAATTTTGCTGATAACTACTATGCGCTAACATGATGTAAACTTTGTTAGCACAGTAACCATATGATTTAGAGTTGTCTGCAACCAATTTTATGAGTGTGCTACCTATTCTCCAGAAGTTACTTTCAGTAACATTACCTTCTCTAGACAGTGGAACTATACCCTTTGTAGAAGTAAACCAAGTCAATGGCTGTTCCACTGTAAATGGTACCAGGTAGGTTACTGAATTCACCTTGCATTGGAGTATTCCATGGCACTGAGCACTCTACATGCATTATCTATACAGTTCCAAACCACCCAGAGTAGTTATGTACACAACCTTACCACAGAATGCATTGAACAGAAAGTAATGCATTGAACTGAATGGAGAGTACAGTTCAATTTTGCTGATAACTACTATGTGCTGACATGATGTAAACATTGTTAGCACACTAACCATATGATTTAGAGTTGTCTGCAACCAATTTTATGAGTGTGCTACCTATGCTCCAGGAGTTACTTTCAGTAACATTACCTTCACTACACAGAGGAACTTTAGCCTTTGCAGAAGTAAACCAAGTCAATGGCTGTTCCACTGTAAATGGTACCAGGTAGGTTACTGAATTCAGCTTGCATTGGAGTATTCCATGGCACTGAGCACTCTATATGCATTATCTGTACAGTTCCAAACCACCCAGAGTAGTTATGTACACAACCTTACCACAGAATGCATTGAATAGAAAGTAATGCATTCAACTCAAAGGAGTGTACAGTTGAATTTTGCTGATAACTACTATGTGCTAACATGATCTAAACATTGTTAGCACACTAACCATATGATTTAGAGTTGTCTGCAACCAATTTTATGAGTGTGCTACCTATGCTCCAGAAGTTACTTTCACTAACATTACCTTCACTACACAGAGGAACTTTAGCCTTTGCAGAAGTAAACCAAGTCAATGGCTGTTCCAGTGTAATTGGTACCAGGTAGGTTACTGCGTTCAACTTGCATTGTTGTATTCCATGGCACTGAGCACTCTACATGCAATATCTATACAGTTCCAAACCACCCACAGCAGTTATGTACACAACCTTACCAAAGAATGCATTGAGTAGAAAGTAATGCATTGAACTCAGTGAAGTGTACAGTTCAATTTTGCTGATCACTACTATGTGCTAACATGATGTAAACATTGTTAGCACACTAACCATATGATTTAGAGTTGTCTGCAACCAATTTTATGAGTGTGCTACCTATTCTCCAGAAGTTTCTTTCAGTAACATTACCTTCTCTACACAGTGGAACTATAGCCTTTGTAGAAGTAAACCAAGTCAATGGCTGTTCCACTGTAATTGGTACCAGGTAGGTTAATGAATTCAGCTTGCATTGGAGTATTCCATGGCACTGAGCACTCTATATGCATTATCTGTACAGTTCCAAACCACCCAGAGTAGTTATGTACACAACCTTACCACAGAATGCATTGAATAGAAAGTAATGCATTCAACTCAAAGGAGTGTACAGTTGAATTTTGCTGATAACTACTATGTGCTAACATGATGTAAACATTGAAAGCACACTAACCATATGATCTAGAGTTGTCTGCAACCAATTTTATGAGAGTGCTACCTATTCTCCAGAAGTTACTTTCAGTAACATTACCTTCTCTACCCAGTGGAACTTTAGCCTTTGTAGAAGTAAACCAAGTCAATGGCTGTTCCACTGTAAATGGTACCAGGTAGGTTACTGAATTCACCTTGCATTGTGGTATTCCATGGCACTGAGCACTCTACATGCAATATCTATACAGTTCCAAACCACCCAGTGTAGTTATGTCTACAACCTTACCACAGAAAGCATTGAATCGAAAGTAATGCATTCAACTCAAAGGAGTGTACAGTTCAATTTTGCTGATAACTACTATGTGCTAACATGATCTAAACATTGTTAGCACACTACCCATATGATTTAGAGTTGTCTGTTACCAATTTTATGTGCTACCTATGCTCCAGAAGTTACTTTCAGTAACATTACCTTCACTAAACAGAGGAACTTTAGCCTTTGCAGAAGTAAACCAAGTCAATGGCTGTTCCACTGTAATTGGTACCAGGTAGGTTAATGAATTCAGCTTGCATTGGAGTATTCCATGGCACTGAGCACTCTATATGCATTATCTGTACAGTTCCAAACCACCCAGAGTAGTTATGTACACAACCTTACCACAGAATGCATTGAATAGAAAGTAATGCATTCAACTCAAAGGAGTGTACAGTTGAATTTTGCTGATAACTACTATGTGCTGACATGATGTAAACTTTGTTAGCACACTAACCATATGATTTAGAGTTGTCTGCAACCAATTTTATGAGTGTGCTACCTATTCTCCAGAAGTTTCTTTCAGTAACATTACCTTCTCTACACAGTGGAACTATAGCCTTTGTAGAAGTAAACCAAGTCAATGGTTGTTCCACTGTAAATGGTACCAGGTAGGTTACTGAGTTCAACTTGCATTGGTGTATTCCATGGCACTGAGCACTCTACATGCAATATCTATACAGTTCCAAACCACCCAGAGCAGTTATGTACACAACCTTACCACAGAATGCATTGAATAGAAAGTAATGCATTGAACTCAAAGGAGTGCAGAGTTCAATTTTGCTGATCACTACTATGTGCTAACATGATCTAAACATTGTTAGCACACTAACCGTATGATTTAGAGTTGTCTGCAACCAATTTTATGAGTGCGCTACCTATGATGCAGAAGTTACTTTCAGTAACATTACCTTCTCTACACATAGGAACTTTAGCCTTTGCAGAGTTAACCAAGTCAATGGCTGTTCCACTGTATGTGGTACCAGGTAGGTTACTGAATTCACCTTGCATTGGAGTATTCCATGGCACTAAGCACTCTACATGCAAAATCTATACAGTTCCAAACCACCCAGAGTAGTTATGTACACAACCTTACCACAGAATGCATAAAATAGAAAGTAATGCATTCAACTCAAAGAGTGTACTATTCAATTTTGCTGATCACTACTATGTGCTAACATGATGTAAACATTGTTAGCACACTAACCATATGATTTAGAGTTGTCTGCAACCAATTTTATTAGTGTGCTACCTATTCTCCAGAAGTTACTTTCAGTTACATTACCTTCTCTACACAGTGGAACTGAAGCCTTTGTAGAAGTAAACCAAGTCAATGGTTGCTCCACTGTAAATGGTACCAGGTAAGTTACTGATTTCAACTTGCATTGTGGTATTACTTGGCACTGAGCACTCTACATGCAATATCTATACAGTTCCAAACCACCCAGAGTATTTATGTACGCAACCTTACCACAGAATGCATTGAACAGAAAGTAATGCATTGAACTGAATGGAGAGTACAGTTCAATTTTGCTGATAACTACAATGTGCTGACATGATGTAAACATTGTTAGCACACTAACCATATGATTTAGAGTTGTCTGCAACCAATTTTATGAGTGTGCTACCTATGCTCCAGAAGTTACTTTCACTAACATTACCTTCTCTACACAGAGGAACTTTAGCCTTTGCAGAGTTAACCAAGTCAATGGCTGTTCCACTGTAAGTGGTACCAGGTAGGTTACTGAATTCAGCTTCAATTGGTGTATTCCATGGCACTGAGCACTCTACATGCAATATCTATACAGTTCCAAACCACCCAGAGCAGTTATGTACACAACCTTACCAAAGAATGCATTGAGTAGAAAGTAATGCATTGAACTCAGTGAAGTGTACAGTTCAATTTTGCTGATAACTACTATGTGCTAACATGATGTAAACTTTGTTAGCACACTAACCATATGATTTAGAGTTGTCTGCAACCAATTTTATGAGTGTGCTACCTATTCTCCAGAAGTTTCTTTCAGTAACATTACCTTCTCTACACAGTGGAACTTTAGCCTTTGCAGAAGTAAACCAAGTCAATGGCTGTTCCACTGTAAATGTTACCAGGTAGGTTACTGAATTCATCTTGCATTGGAGTATTCCACGGCACTGAGCACTCTACATGCATTATCTATACAGTTCCAAACCACCCAGAGTAGTTATGTACACAACCTTACCACAGAATGCATTGAATAGAAAGTAATGCATTGAACTGAATGGAGTGTACAGTTGAATTTTGCTGATAACTACTATGTGCTAACATGATGTAAACATTGTTAGCACACTAACCATATGATTTAGAGTTGTCTGCAACCAATGTTATGAGAGTGCTACCTATTCTCCAGAAGTTACTTTCAGTAACATTACCTTCTCTACCCAGTGGAACTTTAGCCTTTGTAGAAGTAAACCAAGTCAATGGCTGTTCCACTGTAAATGGTACCAGGTAGGTTACTGAATTCACCTTGCATTGCGGTATTCCATGGCACTGAGCACTCTACATGCAAAATCAATACAGTTCCAAACCACCCAGAGTAGTTATGTACACAAACTTACCACAGAATGCATTGAATAGAAAGTAAAGCATTCAACTCAAAGGAGTGTACAGTTCAATTTTGCTGATAACTACTATGTGCTGACATGATGTAAACTTTGTTAGCACACTAACCATATGATTTAGAGTTGTCTGCAACCAATTTTATGAGTGTGCTACCTATTCTCCAGAAGTTACTTTCAGTAATATTACCTTCTCTAGACAGTGGAACTATAGCCTTTGTAGAAGTAAACCAAGTCAATGGCTGTTCCACTGTAAATGGTACCAGGTAGGTTACTGAATTCACCTTTCATTTGAGTATTCCATGGCACTACATGCAAAATCTATACAGTTCCAAACCACCCAGAGTAGTTATGTACACAACCTTACCACAGAATGCATTGAATAGAAAGTAATGCATTGAACTCAGTGAAGTGTACAGTTCAATTTTGCTGATCACTACTATGTGCTAACATGATGTAAACATTGTTAGCACACTAACCATATGATTTAGAGTTGTCTGCAACCAATTTTATGAGTGTGCTACCTATTCTCCAGAAGTTTCTTTCAGTAACATTACCTTCTCTACACAGTGGAACTTTAGCATTTGCAGAAGTAAACCAAGTCAATGGCTGTTCCACTGTAAATGGTACCAGGTAGGTTACTGAATTCACCTTGCATTGGAGTATTCCATGACACTGAGCACTCTATATGCAAAATCAATACAGTTCCAAACAACCCAGAGTAGTTATGTACACAAACTTACCACAGAATGCATTGAATAGAAAGTAAAGCATTCAACTCAAAGGAGTGTACAGTTCAATTTTGCTGATAACTACTATGTGCTAACATGATGTAAACTTTGTTAGCACACTAACCATATGATTTAGAGTTGTCTGCAAACAATTTTATGTGCTACCTATTCTCCAGAAGTTTCTTTCAGTAACATTACCTTCTCTACACAGTGGAACTATAGCCTTTGTAGAAGTAATCCAAGTCAATGGTTGTTCCACTATAAATGGTACCAGGTAGGTTACTGAGTTCAACTTGCATTGGTGTATTCCATGGCACTGAGCACTCTACATGCATTATCTGTACAGTTCCAAACCACCCAGAGTAGTTATGTACACAACCTTACCACAGAATGCATTGAATAGAAAATAATGCATTCAACTCAAAGGAGTGTACAGTTCAATTTTGCTGATAACTACTATGTGCTAACATGATCTAAACATTGTTAGCACACTAACCATATGATTTAGAGTTGTCTGCAACCAATTTTATGAGTGTGCTACCTATGCTCCAGAAGTTACTTTCAGTAACATTACCTTCACTACACAGAGGAACTTTAGCCTTTGCAGAAGTAAACCAAGTCAATGGCTGTTCCACTGTAAATGGTACCAGGTAGGTTACTGAATTCAGCTTGCATTGGAGTATTCCATGGCACTGAGCACTCTATATGCATTATCCATACAGTTCCAAACCACCCAGAGTAGTTATGTACACAACCTTATCACAGAATGCATTTAATATAAAGTAATGCATTGAACTCAATGGAGTGTACAGTTCAATTTTGCTGATAACTACTATGTGCTAACATGATGTAAACATTGAAAGCACACTAACCATATGATCTAGAGTTGTCTGCAACCAATTTTATGAGAGTGCTACCTATTCTCCAGAAGTTACTTTCAGTAACATTACCTTCTCTACCCAGTGGAACTTTAGCCTTTGTAGAAGTAAACCAAGTCAATGGCTGTTCCACTGTAAATGGTACCAGGTAGGTTACTGAATTCACCTTGCATTGTGGTATTCCATGGCACTGAGCACTCTACATGCAATATCTATACAGTTCCAAAGCACCCAGTGTAGTTACGTACACAACCTTACCACAGAATGCATTGAATCGAAAGTAATGCATTCAACTCAAAGGAGTGTACAGTTCAATTTTGCTGATAACTACTATGTGCTAACATGATGTAAACATTGAAAGCACACTAACCATATGATCTAGAGTTGTCTGCAACCAATTTTATGAGAGTGCTACCTATTCTCCAGAAGTTACTTTCAGTAACATTACCTTCTCTACCCAGTGGAACTTTAGCCTTTGTAGAAGTAAACCAAGTCAATGGCTGTTCCACTGTAAATGGTACCAGGTAGGTTACTGAATTCACCTTGCATTGCGGTATTCCATGGCACTGAGCACTCTACATGCAAAATCAATACAGTTCCAAACCACCCAGAGTAGTTATGTACACAAACTTACCACAGAATTCATTGAATAGAAAGTAATGCATTCAACTCAAAGGAGTGTACAGTTCAATTTTGCTGATAACTACTATGTGCTAACATGATGTAAACATTGAAAGCACACTAACCATATGATCTAGAGTTGTCTGCAACCAATTTTATGAGAGTGCTACCTATTCTCCAGAAGTTACTTTCAGTAACATTACCTTCACTACACATAGGAACTTTAGCCTTTGCAGAAGTAAACCAAGTCAATGGCTGTTCCACTGTAATTGGTACCAGGTAGGTTACTGAATTTAGCTTGCATTGGAGTATTCCATGGCACTGAGCACTCTATATGCATTATCTATTCAGTTCCAAACCACCCAGAGTAGTTATGTACACAACCTTATCACAGAATGCATTTAATATAAAGTAATGCATTCAAATCAAAGGAGTGTACAGTTCAATTTTGCTGATAACTACTATGTGCTAACATGATGTAAACTTTGTTAGCACACTAACCATATGATTTAGAGTTGTCTGCAACCAATTTTATGAGTGTGCTACCTATGCTCCAGAAGTTACTTTCAGTAACATTACCTTCACTACACAGAGGAACTTTAGCCTTTGCAGAAGTAAACCAAGTCAATGGCTGTTCCACTGTAATTGGTACCAGGTAGGTTACTGAATTCAGCTTGCATTGGAGTATTCCATGGCACTGAGCACTCTATATGCATTATCTATACAGTTCCAAACCACCCAGAGTAGTTATGTACACAACCTTACCACAGAATTCATTGAATAGAAAGTAATGCATTCAACTCAAAGGAGTGTACAGTTCAATTTTGCTGATAACTACTATGTGCTAACATGATGTAAACATTGAAAGCACACTAACCATATGATCTAGAGTTGTCTGCAACCAATTTTATGAGAGTGCTACCTATTCTCCAGAAGTTACTTTCAGTAACATTACCTTCTCTACCCAGTGGAACTTTAGCCTTTGTAGAAGTAAACCAAGTCAATGGCTGTTCCACTGTAAATGGTACCAGGTAGGTTACTGAATTCACCTTGCATTGTGGTATTCCATGGCACTGAGCACTCTACATGCAATATCTATACAGTTCCAAACCACCCAGTGTAGTTATGTCCACAACCTTACCACAGAAAGCATTGAATCGAAAGTAATGCATTCAACTCAAAGGAGTGTACAGTTCAATTTTGCTGATAACTACTATGTGCTAACATGATCTAAACATTGTTAGCACACTACCCATATGATTTAGAGTTGTCTGTTACCAATTTTATGTGCTACCTATGCTCCAGAAGTTACTTTCAGTAACATTACCTTCACTAAACAGAGGAACTTTAGCCTTTGCAGAAGTAAACCAAGTCAATGGCTGTTCCACTGTAATTGGTACCAGGTAGGTTAATGAATTCAGCTTGCATTGTATTCCATGGCACTGAGCACTCTATATGCATTATCTGTACAGTTCCAAACCACCCAGAGTAGTTATGTACACAACCTTACCACAGAATGCATTGAATAGAAAGTAATGCATTCAACTCAAAGGAGTGTACAGTTGAATTTTGCTGATAACTACTATGTGCTAACATGATCTAAACATTGTTAGCACACTAACCATATGATTTAGAGTTGTCTGCAACCAATTTTATGAGTGTGCTACCTATGCTCCAGAAGTTACTTTCAGTAACATTACCTTCACTACACAGAGGAACTTTAGCCTTTGCAGAAGTAAACCAAGTCAATGGCTGTTCCACTGTAATTGGTACCAGGTAGGTTACTGAATTCAGCTTGCATTGGAGTATTCCATGGCACTGAGCACTCTATATGCATTATCCATACAGTTCCAAACCACCCAGAGTAGTTATGTACACAACCTTACCACAGAATGCATTGAATAGAAAGTAATGCATTCAACTCAAAGGAGTGTACAGTTCAATTTTGCTGATAACTACTATGTGCTAACATGATGGAAACATTGTTAGCACACTAACCATATGATTTAGAGTTGTCTGCAACCAATTTTATGAGTGTGCTACCTATTCTCCAGAAGTTTCTTTCAGTAACATTACCTTCTCTACACAGTGGAACTATAGCCTTTGTAGAATTAAACCAAGTCAATGGTTGTTCCACTGTAAATGGTACCAGGTAGGTTACTGAGTTCAACTAGCATTGGTGTATTCCATGGCACTGAGCACTCTACATGCAATATCTATACAGTTCCAAACCACCCAGTGTAGTTATGTACACAACCTTACCACAGAATGCATTGAATAGAAAATAATGCATTCAACTCAAAGGAGTGTACAGTTCAATTTTGCTGATGACTACTATGTGCTAAGATGATGTAAACATTGAAATCACACTAACCATATGATCTAGAGTTGTCTGCAACCAATTTTATGAGAGTGCTACCTATTCTCCAGAAGTTACTTTCAGTAACATTACCTCCTCTACCCAGTGGAACTTTAGCCTTTGTAGAAGTAAACCAAGTCAATGGCTGTTCCACTGTAAATGGTACCAGGTAGGTTACTGAATTCACCTTGCATTGTGGTATTCCATGGCACTGAGCACTCTACATGCAATATCTATACAGTTCCAAACCACCCAGAGTAGTTATGTACACAACCTTACCACAGAATGCATTGTATAGAAAGTAATGCATTCAACTCAAAGGAGTGTACAGTTCAATTTTGCTGATAACTACTATGTTCTAACATGATGTAAACATTGTTAGCACACTAGCCATATGATTTAGAGTTGTGTGCAACCAATTTTATGAGTGTGCTACCTATAATGCAGAAGTTACTTTCAGTAACATTACCTTCTCTACCCAGAGGAACTTTAGCATTTGCAGAAGTAAACCAAGTCAATGGCTGTTCCACTGTAAATGGTACCAGGTAGGTTACTGAATTCACCTTGCATTGGAGTATTCCATGACACTGAGCTCTCTATATGCAAAATCAATACAGTTCCAAACAACCCAGAGTAGTTATGTACACAAACTTACCACAGAATGCATTGAATAGAAAGTAAAGCATTCAACTCAAAGGAGTGTACAGTTCAATTTTGCTGATAACTACTATGCGCTAACATGATGTAAACTTTGTTAGCACACTAACCATATGATTTAGAGTTGTCTGCAACCAATTTTATGAGTGTGCTACCTATTCTCCAGAAGTTACTTTCAGTAACATTACCTTCTCTAGACAGTGGAACTATACCCTTTGTAGAAGTAAACCAAGTCAATGGCTGTTCCACTGTAAATGGTACCAGGTAGGTTACTGAATTCACCTTGCATTGGAGTATTCCATGGCACTGAGCACTCTACATGCATTATCTATACAGTTCCAAACCACCCAGAGTAGTTATGTACACAACCTTACCACAGAATGCATTGAATAGAAAGTAATGCATTGAAATGAATGGAGTGTACAGTTCAATTTTGCTGATAACTACTATGTGCTAACATGATGTAAACATTGTTAGCACACTATCCATATGATTTACAGTTGTCCGTAACCAATTTTATGAGTGTGCTACCTATGCAGCAGAAGTTACTTTCGGTAACATTACCTTCTCTGCCCAGTGGAACTTTATCCTTTGCAGAAGTAAACCAAGTCAATGGATGTTCCACTGTAAATGGTACGAGGTACGTTACTGAATTCAACTTGCATTGTGGTATTACATTGCACTGAGCACTCTACATGCAATATCTATACAGTTCCAAACCACCCAGAGTAGTTATGTACGCAACCTTACCACAGAATGCATTGAATAGAAAGTAATGCATTCAACTCAATGGAGTGCAGAGTTCAATTTTGCTGATCACTACTATGTGCTAACATGATGGAAACATTGGTAGCACACTAACCATATGATTTAGAGTTGTCTGCAACCAATTTTATGAGTGTGCTACCTATGCTCCAGGAGTTACTTTCAGTAACATTACCTTCACTACACAGAGGAACTTTAGCCTTTGCAGAAGTAAACCAAGTCAATGGCTGTTCCACTGTAAATGGTACCAGGTAGGTTACTGAATTCAGCTTGCATTGGAGTATTCCATGGCACTGAGCACTCTATATACATTATCCATACAGTTCCAAACCACCCAGAGTAGTTATGTACACAACCTTATCACAGAATGCATTTAATATAAAGTAATGCATTGAACTCAATGGAGTGTACAGTTCAATTTTGCTGATAACTACTATGTGCTAACATGATGTAAACATTGAAAGCACACTAACCATATGATCTAGAGTTGTCTGCAACCAATTTTATGTGAGTGCTACCTATTCTCCAGAAGTTACTTTCAGTAACATTACCTTCTCTACCCAGTGGAACTTTAGCCTTTGTAGAAGTAAACCAAGTCAATGGCTGTTCCACTGTAAATGGTACCAGGTAGGTTACTGAATTCACCTTGCATTGTGGTATTCCATGGCACTGAGCACTCTACATGCAATATCTATACAGTTCCAAAGCACCCAGTGTAGTTATGTACACAACCTTACCACAGAATGCATTGAATCGAAAGTAATGCTTTCAACTCAAAGGAGTGTACAGTTCAATTTTGCTGATAACTACTATGTTCTAACATGATGTAAACATTGTTAGCACACTAGCCATATGATTTAGAGTTGTGTGCAACCAATTTTATGAGTGTGCTACCTATAATGCAGAAGTTACTTTCAGTAACATTACCTTCTCTACCCAGAGGAACTTTAGCATTTGCAGAAGTAAACCAAGTCAATGGCTGTTCCACTGTAAATGGTACCAGGTAGGTTACTGAATTCACCTTGCATTGGAGTATTCCATGACACTGAGCTCTCTACATGCAATATCTATACAGTTCCAAACCACCCAGAGCAGTTATGTACACAACCTTACCACAGAATGCATTGAATAGAAAGTAATGCATTGAACTCAAAGGAGTGCAGAGTTCAATTTTGCTGATCACTACTATGTGCTAACATGATCTAAACATTGTTAGCACACTAACCGTATGATTTAGAGTTGTCTGCAACCAATTTTATGAGTGCGCTACCTATGATGCAGAAGTTACTTTCAGTAACATTACCTTCTCTACACATAGGAACTTTAGCCTTTGCAGAGTTAACCAAGTCAATGGCTGTTCCACTGTATGTGGTACCAGGTAGGTTACTGAATTCACCTTGCATTGGAGTATTCCATGGCACTAAGCACTCTACATGCAAAATCTATACAGTTCCAAACCACCCAGAGTAGTTATGTACACAACCTTACCACAGAATGCATAAAATAGAAAGTAATGCATTCAACTCAAAGAGTGTACTATTCAATTTTGCTGATCACTACTATGTGCTAACATGATGTAAACATTGTTAGCACACTAACCATATGATTTAGAGTTGTCTGCAACCAATTTTATTAGTGTGCTACCTATTCTCCAGAAGTTACTTTCAGTTACATTACCTTCTCTACACAGTGGAACTGAAGCCTTTGTAGAAGTAAACCAAGTCAATGGTTGCTCCACTGTAAATGGTACCAGGTAAGTTACTGATTTCAACTTGCATTGTGGTATTACTTGGCACTGAGCACTCTACATGCAATATCTATACAGTTCCAAACCACCCAGAGTATTTATGTACGCAACCTTACCACAGAATGCATTGAACAGAAAGTAATGCATTGAACTGAATGGAGAGTACAGTTCAATTTTGCTGATAACTACAATGTGCTGACATGATGTAAACATTGTTAGCACACTAACCATATGATTTAGAGTTGTCTGCAACCAATTTTATGAGTGTGCTACCTATGCTCCAGAAGTTACTTTCACTAACATTACCTTCTCTACACAGAGGAACTTTAGCCTTTGCAGAGTTAACCAAGTCAATGGCTGTTCCACTGTAAGTGGTACCAGGTAGGTTACTGAATTCAGCTTCAATTGGTGTATTCCATGGCACTGAGCACTCTACATGCAATATCTATACAGTTCCAAACCACCCAGAGCAGTTATGTACACAACCTTACCAAAGAATGCATTGAGTAGAAAGTAATGCATTGAACTCAGTGAAGTGTACAGTTCAATTTTGCTGATAACTACTATGTGCTAACATGATGTAAACTTTGTTAGCACACTAACCATATGATTTAGAGTTGTCTGCAACCAATTTTATGAGTGTGCTACCTATTCTCCAGAAGTTTCTTTCAGTAACATTACCTTCTCTACACAGTGGAACTTTAGCCTTTGCAGAAGTAAACCAAGTCAATGGCTGTTCCACTGTAAATGTTACCAGGTAGGTTACTGAATTCATCTTGCATTGGAGTATTCCACGGCACTGAGCACTCTACATGCATTATCTATACAGTTCCAAACCACCCAGAGTAGTTATGTACACAACCTTACCACAGAATGCATTGAATAGAAAGTAATGCATTGAACTGAATGGAGTGTACAGTTGAATTTTGCTGATAACTACTATGTGCTAACATGATGTAAACATTGTTAGCACACTAACCATATGATTTAGAGTTGTCTGCAACCAATGTTATGAGAGTGCTACCTATTCTCCAGAAGTTACTTTCAGTAACATTACCTTCTCTACCCAGTGGAACTTTAGCCTTTGTAGAAGTAAACCAAGTCAATGGCTGTTCCACTGTAAATGGTACCAGGTAGGTTACTGAATTCACCTTGCATTGCGGTATTCCATGGCACTGAGCACTCTACATGCAAAATCAATACAGTTCCAAACCACCCAGAGTAGTTATGTACACAAACTTACCACAGAATGCATTGAATAGAAAGTAAAGCATTCAACTCAAAGGAGTGTACAGTTCAATTTTGCTGATAACTACTATGTGCTGACATGATGTAAACTTTGTTAGCACACTAACCATATGATTTAGAGTTGTCTGCAACCAATTTTATGAGTGTGCTACCTATTCTCCAGAAGTTACTTTCAGTAATATTACCTTCTCTAGACAGTGGAACTATAGCCTTTGTAGAAGTAAACCAAGTCAATGGCTGTTCCACTGTAAATGGTACCAGGTAGGTTACTGAATTCACCTTTCATTTGAATATTCCATGGCACTACATGCAAAATCTATACAGTTCCAAACCACCCAGAGTAGTTATGTACACAACCTTACCACAGAATGCATTGAATAGAAAGTAATGCATTGAACTCAGTGAAGTGTACAGTTCAATTTTGCTGATCACTACTATGTGCTAACATGATGTAAACATTGTTAGCACACTAACCATATGATTTAGAGTTGTCTGCAACCAATTTTATGAGTGTGCTACCTATTCTCCAGAAGTTTCTTTCAGTAACATTACCTTCTCTACACAGTGGAACTTTAGCATTTGCAGAAGTAAACCAAGTCAATGGCTGTTCCACTGTAAATGGTACCAGGTAGGTTACTGAATTCACCTTGCATTGGAGTATTCCATGACACTGAGCACTCTATATGCAAAATCAATACAGTTCCAAACAACCCAGAGTAGTTATGTACACAAACTTACCACAGAATGCATTGAATAGAAAGTAAAGCATTCAACTCAAAGGAGTGTACAGTTCAATTTTGCTGATAACTACTATGTGCTAACATGATGTAAACTTTGTTAGCACACTAACCATATGATTTAGAGTTGTCTGCAAACAATTTTATGTGCTACCTATTCTCCAGAAGTTTCTTTCAGTAACATTACCTTCTCTACACAGTGGAACTATAGCCTTTGTAGAAGTAATCCAAGTCAATGGTTGTTCCACTATAAATGGTACCAGGTAGGTTACTGAGTTCAACTTGCATTGGTGTATTCCATGGCACTGAGCACTCTACATGCATTATCTGTACAGTTCCAAACCACCCAGAGTAGTTATGTACACAACCTTACCACAGAATGCATTGAATAGAAAATAATGCATTCAACTCAAAGGAGTGTACAGTTCAATTTTGCTGATAACTACTATGTGCTAACATGATCTAAACATTGTTAGCACACTAACCATATGATTTAGAGTTGTCTGCAACCAATTTTATGAGTGTGCTACCTATGCTCCAGAAGTTACTTTCAGTAACATTACCTTCACTACACAGAGGAACTTTAGCCTTTGCAGAAGTAAACCAAGTCAATGGCTGTTCCACTGTAAATGGTACCAGGTAGGTTACTGAATTCAGCTTGCATTGGAGTATTCCATGGCACTGAGCACTCTATATGCATTATCCATACAGTTCCAAACCACCCAGAGTAGTTATGTACACAACCTTATCACAGAATGCATTTAATATAAAGTAATGCATTGAACTCAATGGAGTGTACAGTTCAATTTTGCTGATAACTACTATGTGCTAACATGATGTAAACATTGAAAGCACACTAACCATATGATCTAGAGTTGTCTGCAACCAATTTTATGAGAGTGCTACCTATTCTCCAGAAGTTACTTTCAGTAACATTACCTTCTCTACCCAGTGGAACTTTAGCCTTTGTAGAAGTAAACCAAGTCAATGGCTGTTCCACTGTAAATGGTACCAGGTAGGTTACTGAATTCACCTTGCATTGTGGTATTCCATGGCACTGAGCACTCTACATGCAATATCTATACAGTTCCAAAGCACCCAGTGTAGTTACGTACACAACCTTACCACAGAATGCATTGAATCGAAAGTAATGCATTCAACTCAAAGGAGTGTACAGTTCAATTTTGCTGATAACTACTATGTGCTAACATGATGTAAACATTGAAAGCACACTAACCATATGATCTAGAGTTGTCTGCAACCAATTTTATGAGAGTGCTACCTATTCTCCAGAAGTTACTTTCAGTAACATTACCTTCTCTACCCAGTGGAACTTTAGCCTTTGTAGAAGTAAACCAAGTCAATGGCTGTTCCACTGTAAATGGTACCAGGTAGGTTACTGAATTCACCTTGCATTGCGGTATTCCATGGCACTGAGCACTCTACATGCAAAATCAATACAGTTCCAAACCACCCAGAGTAGTTATGTACACAAACTTACCACAGAATTCATTGAATAGAAAGTAATGCATTCAACTCAAAGGAGTGTACAGTTCAATTTTGCTGATAACTACTATGTGCTAACATGATGTAAACATTGAAAGCACACTAACCATATGATCTAGAGTTGTCTGCAACCAATTTTATGAGAGTGCTACCTATTCTCCAGAAGTTACTTTCAGTAACATTACCTTCACTACACATAGGAACTTTAGCCTTTGCAGAAGTAAACCAAGTCAATGGCTGTTCCACTGTAATTGGTACCAGGTAGGTTACTGAATTTAGCTTGCATTGGAGTATTCCATGGCACTGAGCACTCTATATGCATTATCTATTCAGTTCCAAACCACCCAGAGTAGTTATGTACACAACCTTATCACAGAATGCATTTAATATAAAGTAATGCATTCAAATCAAAGGAGTGTACAGTTCAATTTTGCTGATAACTACTATGTGCTAACATGATGTAAACTTTGTTAGCACACTAACCATATGATTTAGAGTTGTCTGCAACCAATTTTATGAGTGTGCTACCTATGCTCCAGAAGTTACTTTCAGTAACATTACCTTCACTACACAGAGGAACTTTAGCCTTTGCAGAAGTAAACCAAGTCAATGGCTGTTCCACTGTAATTGGTACCAGGTAGGTTACTGAATTCAGCTTGCATTGGAGTATTCCATGGCACTGAGCACTCTATATGCATTATCTATACAGTTCCAAACCACCCAGAGTAGTTATGTACACAACCTTACCACAGAATTCATTGAATAGAAAGTAATGCATTCAACTCAAAGGAGTGTACAGTTCAATTTTGCTGATAACTACTATGTGCTAACATGATGTAAACATTGAAAGCACACTAACCATATGATCTAGAGTTGTCTGCAACCAATTTTATGAGAGTACTACCTATTCTCCAGAAGTTACTTTCAGTAACATTACCTTCTCTACCCAGTGGAACTTTAGCCTTTGTAGAAGTAAACCAAGTCAATGGCTGTTCCACTGTAAATGGTACCAGGTAGGTTACTGAATTCACCTTGCATTGTGGTATTCCATGGCACTGAGCACTCTACATGCAATATCTATACAGTTCCAAACCACCCAGTGTAGTTATGTCCACAACCTTACCACAGAAAGCATTGAATCGAAAGTAATGCATTCAACTCAAAGGAGTGTACAGTTCAATTTTGCTGATAACTACTATGTGCTAACATGATCTAAACATTGTTAGCACACTACCCATATGATTTAGAGTTGTCTGTTACCAATTTTATGTGCTACCTATGCTCCAGAAGTTACTTTCAGTAACATTACCTTCACTAAACAGAGGAACTTTAGCCTTTGCAGAAGTAAACCAAGTCAATGGCTGTTCCACTGTAATTGGTACCAGGTAGGTTAATGAATTCAGCTTGCATTGTATTCCATGGCACTGAGCACTCTATATGCATTATCTGTACAGTTCCAAACCACCCAGAGTAGTTATGTACACAACCTTACCACAGAATGCATTGAATAGAAAGTAATGCATTCAACTCAAAGGAGTGTACAGTTGAATTTTGCTGATAACTACTATGTGCTAACATGATCTAAACATTGTTAGCACACTAACCATATGATTTAGAGTTGTCTGCAACCAATTTTATGAGTGTGCTACCTATGCTCCAGAAGTTACTTTCAGTAACATTACCTTCACTACACAGAGGAACTTTAGCCTTTGCAGAAGTAAACCAAGTCAATGGCTGTTCCACTGTAATTGGTACCAGGTAGGTTACTGAATTCAGCTTGCATTGGAGTATTCCATGGCACTGAGCACTCTATATGCATTATCCATACAGTTCCAAACCACCCAGAGTAGTTATGTACACAACCTTACCACAGAATGCATTGAATAGAAAGTAATGCATTCAACTCAAAGGAGTGTACAGTTCAATTTTGCTGATAACTACTATGTGCTAACATGATGGAAACATTGTTAGCACACTAACCATATGATTTAGAGTTGTCTGCAACCAATTTTATGAGTGTGCTACCTATTCTCCAGAAGTTTCTTTCAGTAACATTACCTTCTCTACACAGTGGAACTATAGCCTTTGTAGAATTAAACCAAGTCAATGGTTGTTCCACTGTAAATGGTACCAGGTAGGTTACTGAGTTCAACTAGCATTGGTGTATTCCATGGCACTGAGCACTCTACATGCAATATCTATACAGTTCCAAACCACCCAGTGTAGTTATGTACACAACCTTACCACAGAATGCATTGAATCGAAAGTAATGCATTCAACTCAAAGGAGTGTACAGTTCAATTTTGCTGATAACTACTATGTGCTAAGATGATGTAAACATTGAAATCACACTAACCATATGATCTAGAGTTGTCTGCAACCAATTTTATGAGAGTGCTACCTATTCTCCAGAAGTTACTTTCAGTAACATTACCTCCTCTACCCAGTGGAACTTTAGCCTTTGTAGAAGTAAACCAAGTCAATGGCTGTTCCACTGTAAATGGTACCAGGTAGGTTACTGAATTCACCTTGCATTGTGGTATTCCATGGCACTGAGCACTCTACATGCAATATCTATACAGTTCCAAACCACCCAGAGTAGTTATGTACACAACCTTACCACAGAATGCATTGTATAGAAAGTAATGCATTCAACTCAAAGGAGTGTACAGTTCAATTTTGCTGATAACTACTATGTTCTAACATGATGTAAACATTGTTAGCACACTAGCCATATGATTTAGAGTTGTGTGCAACCAATTTTATGAGTGTGCTACCTATAATGCAGAAGTTACTTTCAGTAACATTACCTTCTATACCCAGAGGAACTTTAGCATTTGCAGAAGTAAACCAAGTCAATGGCTGTTCCACTGTAAATGGTACCAGGTAGGTTACTGAATTCACCTTGCATTGGAGTATTCCATGACACTGAGCTCTCTATATGCAAAATCAATACAGTTCCAAACAACCCAGAGTAGTTATGTACACAAACTTACCACAGAATGCATTGAATAGAAAGTAAAGCATTCAACTCAAAGGAGTGTACAGTTCAATTTTGCTGATAACTACTATGCGCTAACATGATGTAAACTTTGTTAGCACACTAACCATATGATTTAGAGTTGTCTGCAACCAATTTTATGAGTGTGCTACCTATTCTCCAGAAGTTACTTTCAGTAACATTACCTTCTCTAGACAGTGGAACTATACCCTTTGTAGAAGTAAACCAAGTCAATGGCTGTTCCACTGTAAATGGTACCAGGTAGGTTACTGAATTCACCTTGCATTGGAGTATTCCATGGCACTGAGCACTCTACATGCATTATCTATACAGTTCCAAACCACCCAGAGTAGTTATGTACACAACCTTACCACAGAATGCATTGAATAGAAAGTAATGCATTGAAATGAATGGAGTGTACAGTTCAATTTTGCTGATAACTACTATGTGCTAACATGATGTAAACATTGTTAGCACACTATCCATATGATTTACAGTTGTCCGTAACCAATTTTATGAGTGTGCTACCTATGCAGCAGAAGTTACTTTCGGTAACATTACCTTCTCTGCCCAGTGGAACTTTATCCTTTGCAGAAGTAAACCAAGTCAATGGATGTTCCACTGTAAATGGTACGAGGTACGTTACTGAATTCAACTTGCATTGTGGTATTACATTGCACTGAGCACTCTACATGCAATATCTATACAGTTCCAAACCACCCAGAGTAGTTATGTACGCAACCTTACCACAGAATGCATTGAATAGAAAGTAATGCATTCAACTCAATGGAGTGCAGAGTTCAATTTTGCTGATCACTACTATGTGCTAACATGATGGAAACATTGGTAGCACACTAACCATATGATTTAGAGTTGTCTGCAACCAATTTTATGAGTGTGCTACCTATGCTCCAGGAGTTACTTTCAGTAACATTACCTTCACTACACAGAGGAACTTTAGCCTTTGCAGAAGTAAACCAAGTCAATGGCTGTTCCACTGTAAATGGTACCAGGTAGGTTACTGAATTCAGCTTGCATTGGAGTATTCCATGGCACTGAGCACTCTATATACATTATCCATACAGTTCCAAACCACCCAGAGTAGTTATGTACACAACCTTATCACAGAATGCATTTAATATAAAGTAATGCATTGAACTCAATGGAGTGTACAGTTCAATTTTGCTGATAACTACTATGTGCTAACATGATGTAAACATTGAAAGCACACTAACCATATGATCTAGAGTTGTCTGCAACCAATTTTATGTGAGTGCTACCTATTCTCCAGAAGTTACTTTCAGTAACATTACCTTCTCTACCCAGTGGAACTTTAGCCTTTGTAGAAGTAAACCAAGTCAATGGCTGTTCCACTGTAAATGGTACCAGGTAGGTTACTGAATTCACCTTGCATTGTGGTATTCCATGGCACTGAGCACTCTACATGCAATATCTATACAGTTCCAAAGCACCCAGTGTAGTTATGTACACAACCTTACCACAGAATGCATTGAATCGAAAGTAATGCTTTCAACTCAAAGGAGTGTACAGTTCAATTTTGCTGATAACTACTATGTGCTAACATGATCGAAACATTGTTAGCACACTAGCCATATGATTTAGAGTTGTCTGCAACCAATTTTATGAGTGTGCTACCTATGCTCCAGAAGTTACTTTCAGTAACATTACCTTCACTACACAGAGGAACTTTAGCCTTTGCAGAAGTAAACCAAGTCAATGGCTGTTCCACTGTAATTGGTACCAGGTAGGTTACTGAATTCAGCTTGCATTGGAGCATTCCATGGCACTGAGCACTCTATATGCATTATCTATACAGTTCCAAACCACCCAGAGTAGTTATGTACACAACCTTACCACAGAATGCATTGAATAGAAAGTAAAGCATTCAACTCAAAGGAGTGTACAGTTCAATTTTGCTGATAACTACTATGTGCTCACATGATGTAAACTTTGTTAGCACACTAACCATATGATTTAGAGTTGTCTGCAACCAATTTTATGAGTGTGCTACCTATTCTCCAGAAGTTACTTTCAGTAATATTACCTTCTCTAGACAGTGGAACTATAGCCTTTGTAGAAGTAAACCAAGTCAATGGCTGTTCCACTGTAAATGGTACCAGGTAGGTTACTGAATTCACCTTTCATTTGAGCATTCCATGGCACTACATGCAAAATCTATACAGTTCCAAACCACCCAGAGTAGTTATGTACACAACCTTACCACAGAATGCATTGAATAGAAAGTAATGCATTGAACTGAATGGAGTGTACAGTTCAATTTTGCTGATAACTACTATGTTCTAACATGATGTAAACTTTGTTAGCACACTAACCATATGATTTAGAGTTGTCTGCAACCAATTTTATGAGTGTGCTACCTATTCTCCAGAAGTTACTTTCAGTAACATTACCTTCACTACACAGAGGAACTTTAGCCTTTGCAGAAGTAAACCAAGTCAATGGCTGTTCCACTGTAAATGGTACCAGGTAGGTTACTGAATTCACCTTGCATTGGAGTATTCCATGACACTGAGCACTCTATATGCAAAATCAATACAGTTCCAAACAACCCAGAGTAGTTATGTACACAAACTTACCACAGAATGCATTGAATAGAAAGTAAAGCATTCAACTCAAAGGAGTGTACAGTTCAATTTTGCTGATAACTACTATGTGCTAACATGATGTAAACTTTGTTAGCACACTAACCATATGATTTAGAGTTGTCTGCAACCAATTTTATGTGCTACCTATTCCCCAGAAGTTTCTTTCAGTAACATTACCTTCTCTACACAGTGGAACTATAGCCTTTGTAGAAGTAAACCAAGTCAATGGTTGTTCCACTGTAAATGGTACCAGGTAGGTTACTGAGTTCAACTTGCATTGGTGTATTCCATGGCACTGAGCACTCTACATGCATTATCTGTACAGTTCCAAACCACCCAGAGTAGTTATGTACACAACCTTACCACAGAATGCATTGAATAGAAAATAATGCATTCAACTCAAAGGAGTGTACAGTTCAATTTTGCTGATAACTACTATGTGCTAACATGATCTAAACATTGTTAGCACACTAACCATATGATTTAGAGTTGTCTGCAACCAATTTTATGAGTGTGCTACCTATGCTCCAGAAGTTACTTTCAGTAACATTACCTTCACTACACAGAGGAACTTTAGCCTTTGCAGAAGTAAACCAAGTCATTGGCTGTTCCACTGTAAATGGTACCAGGTAGGTTACTGAATTCAGCTTGCATTGGAGTATTCCATGGCACTGAGCACTCTATATGCATTATCCATACAGTTCCAAACCACCCAGAGTAGTTATGTACACAACCTTATCACAGAATGCATTTAATATAAAGTAATGCATTGAACTCAATGGAGTTTACAGTTCAATTTTGCTGATAACTACTATGTGCTAACATGATGTAAACATTGAAAGCACACAAACCATATGATCTAGAGTTGTCTGCAACCAATTTTATGAGAGTGCTACCTATTCTCCAGAAGTTACTTTCAGTAACATTACCTTCTCTACCCAGTGGAACTTTAGCCTTTGTAGAAGTAAACCAAGTCAATGGCTGTTCCACTGTAAATGGTACCAGGTAGGTTACTGAATTCACCTTGCATTGTGGTATTCCATGGCACTGAGCACTCTACATGCAATATCTATACAGTTCCAAAGCACCCAGTGTAGTTATGTACACAACCTTACCACAGAATGCATTGAATCGAAAGTAATGCTTTCAACTCAAAGGAGTGTACAGTTCAATTTTGCTGATAACTACTATGTGCTAACATGATCGAAACATTGTTAGCACACTAGCCATATGATTTAGAGTTGTCTGCAACCAATTTTATGAGTGTGCTACCTATGCTCCAGAAGTTACTTTCAGTAACATTACCTTCACTACACAGAGGAACTTTAGCCTTTGCAGAAGTAAACCAAGTCAATGGCTGTTCCACTGTAATTGGTACCAGGTAGGTTACTGAATTCAGCTTGCATTGGAGCATTCCATGGCACTGAGCACTCTATATGCAAAATCAATACAGTTCCAAACAACCCAGAGTAGTTATGTACACAAACTTACCACAGAATGCATTGAATAGAAAGTAAAGCATTCAACTCAAAGGAGTGTACAGTTCAATTTTGCTGATAACTACTATGTGCTAACATGATGTAAACTTTGTTAGCACACTAACCATATGATTTAGAGTTGTCTGCAACCAATTTTATGTGCTACCTATTCCCCAGAAGTTTCTTTCAGTAACATTACCTTCTCTACACAGTGGAACTATAGCCTTTGTAGAAGTAAACCAAGTCAATGGTTGTTCCACTGTAAATGGTACCAGGTAGGTTACTGAGTTCAACTTGCATTGGTGTATTCCATGGCACTGAGCACTCTACATGCATTATCTGTACAGTTCCAAACCACCCAGAGTAGTTATGTACACAACCTTACCACAGAATGCATTGAATAGAAAATAATGCATTCAACTCAAAGGAGTGTACAGTTCAATTTTGCTGATAACTACTATGTGCTAACATGATCTAAACATTGTTAGCACACTAACCATATGATTTAGAGTTGTCTGCAACCAATTTTATGAGTGTGCTACCTATGCTCCAGAAGTTACTTTCAGTAACATTACCTTCACTACACAGAGGAACTTTAGCCTTTGCAGAAGTAAACCAAGTCAATGGCTGTTCCACTGTAAATGGTACCAGGTAGGTTACTGAATTCAGCTTGCATTGGAGTATTCCATGGCACTGAGCACTCTATATGCATTATCCATACAGTTCCAAACCACCCAGAGTAGTTATGTACACAACCTTATCACAGAATGCATTTAATATAAAGTAATGCATTGAACTCAATGGAGTTTACAGTTCAATTTTGCTGATAACTACTATGTGCTAACATGATGTAAACATTGAAAGCACACTAACCATATGATCTAGAGTTGTCTGCAACCAATTTTATGAGAGTGCTACCTATTCTCCAGAAGTTACTTTCAGTAACATTACCTTCTCTACCCAGTGGAACTTTAGCCTTTGTAGAAGTAAACCAAGTCAATGGCTGTTCCACTGTAAATGGTACCAGGTAGGTTACTGAATTCACCTTGCATTGTGGTATTCCATGGCACTGAGCACTCTACATGCAATATCTATACAGTTCCAAAGCACCCAGTGTAGTTACGTACACAACCTTACCACAGAATGCATTGAATCGAAAGTAATGCATTCAACTCAAAGGAGTGTACAGTTCAATTTTGCTGATAACTACTATGTGCTAACATGATCTAAACATTGTTAGCACACTAGCCATATGATTTAGAGTTGTCTGCAACCAATTTTATGAGTGTGCTACCTATGCTCCAGAAGTTACTTTCAGTAACATTACCTTCACTACACAGAGGAACTTTAGCCTTTGCAGAAGTAAACCAAGTCAATGGCTGTTCCACTGTAATTGGTACCAGGTAGGTTACTGAATTCAGCTTGCATTGGAGTATTCCATGGCACTGAGCACTCTATATGCATTATCTATACAGTTCCAAACCACCCAGAGTAGTTATGTACACAACCTTACCACAGAATTCATTGAATAGAAAGTAATGCATTCAACTCAAAGGAGTGTACAGTTCAATTTTGCTGATAACTACTATGTGCTAACATGATGTAAACATTAAAAGCACACTAACCATATGATCTAGAGTTGTCTGCAACCAATTTTATGAGAGTGCTACCTATTCTCCAGAAGTTACTTTCAGTAACATTACCTTCTCTACCCAGAGGAACTTTAGCATTTGCAGAAGTAAACCAAGTCAATGGCTGTTCCACTGTAAATGGTACCAGGTAGGTTACTGAATTCACCTTGCATTGGAGTATTCCATGACACTGAGCACTCTATATGCAAAATCAATACAGTTCCAAACAACCCAGAGTAGTTATGTACACAAACTTACCACAGAATGCATTGAATAGAAAGTAAAGCATTCAACTCAAAGGAGTGTACAGTTCAATTTTGCTGATAACTACTATGCGCTAACATGTTGTAAACTTTGTTAGCACACTAACCATATGATTTAGAGTTGTCTGCAACCAATTTTATGAGTGTGCTACCTATTCTCCAGAAGTTACTTTCAGTAACATTACCTTCTCTAGACAGTGGAACTATACCCTTTGTAGAAGTAAACCAAGTCAATGGCTGTTCCACTGTAAATGGTACCAGGTAGGTTACTGAATTCACCTTGCATTGGAGTATTCCATGGCACTGAGCACTCTACATGCATTATCTATACAGTTCCAAACCACCCAGAGTAGTTATGTACACAACCTTACCACAGAATGCATTGAATAGAAAGTAATGCATTGAAATGAATGGAGTGTACAGTTCAATTTTGCTGATAACTACTATGTGCTAACATGATGTAAACATTGTTAGCACACTATCCATATGATTTACAGTTGTCCGTAACCAATTTTATGAGTGTGCTACTTATGCAGCAGAAGTTACTTTCAGTAACATTACCTTCTCTGCCCAGTGGAACTTTATCCTTTGCAGAAGTAAACCAAGTCAATGGATGTTCCACTGTAAATGGTACGAGGTACGTTACTGAATTCAACTTGCATTGTGGTATTACATTGCACTGAGCACTCTACATGCAATATCTATACAGTTCCAAACCACCCAGAGTAGTTATGTACGCAACCTTACCACAGAATGCATTGAATAGAAAGTAATGCATTCAACTCAATGGAGTGCAGAGTTCAATTTTGCTGATCACTACTATG
Organism: Hypanus sabinus; assembly: GCF_030144855.1. Lineage (NCBI taxonomy): Eukaryota > Metazoa > Chordata > Chondrichthyes > Myliobatiformes > Dasyatidae > Hypanus > Hypanus sabinus. The sequence goes on along the minus strand of NC_082715.1, from coordinate 150,583,412 downwards.
TGCTAACATGATGGAAACATTGGTAGCACACTAACCATATGATTTAGAGTTGTCTGCAACCAATTTTATGAGTGTGCTACCTATGCTCCAGGAGTTACTTTCAGTAACATTACCTTCACTACACAGTGGAACTTTAGCCTTTGCAGAAGTAAACCAAGTCAATGTCTGTTCCACTGTAAATGGTACCAGGTAGGTTACTGAATTCAGCTTGCATTGGAGTATTCCATGGCACTGAGCACTCTATATGCATTATCCATACAGTTCCAAACCACCCAGAGTAGTTATGTACACAACCTTATCACAGAATGCATTTAATATAAAGTAATGCATTGAACTCAATGGAGTGTACAGTTCAATTTTGCTGATAACTACTATGTGCTAACATGATGTAAACATTGAAAGCACACTAACCATATGATCTAGAGTTGTCTGCAACCAATTTTATGTGAGTGCTACTTATTCTCCAGAAGTTACTTTCAGTAACATTACCTTCTCTACCCAGTGCAACTTTAGCCTTTGTAGAAGTAAACCAAGTCAATGGCTGTTCCACTGTAAATGGTACCAGGTAGGTTACTGAATTCACCTTGCATTGTGGTATTCCATGGCACTGAGCACTCTACATGCAATATCTATACAGTTCCAAAGCACCCAGTGTAGTTATGTACACAACCTTACCACAGAATGCATTGAATCGAACGTAATGCTTTCAACTCAAAGGAGTGTACAGTTCAATTTTGCTGATAACTACTATGTGCTAACATGATCGAAACATTGTTAGCACACTAGCCATATGATTTAGAGTTGTCTGCAACCAATTTTATGAGTGTGCTACCTATGCTCCAGAAGTTACTTTCAGTAACATTACCTTCACTACACAGAGGAACTTTAGCCTTTGCAGAAGTAAACCAAGTCAATGGCTGTTCCACTGTAATTGGTACCAGGTAGGTTACTGAATTCAGCTTGCATTGGAGCATTCCATGGCACTGAGCACTCTATATGCATTATCTATACAGTTCCAAACCACCCAGAGTAGTTATGTACACAACCTTACCACAGAATGCATTGAATAGAAAGTAAAGCATTCAACTCAAAGGAGTGTACAGTTCAATTTTGCTGATAACTACTATGTGCTGACATGATGTAAACTTTGTTAGCACACTAACCATATGATTTAGAGTTGTCTGCAACCAATTTTATGAGTGTGCTACCTATTCTCCAGAAGTTACTTTCAGTAATATTACCTTCTCTAGACAGTGGAACTATAGCCTTTGTAGAAGTAAACCAAGTCAATGGCTGTTCCACTGTAAATGGTACCAGGTAGGTTACTGAATTCACCTTTCATTTGAGTATTCCATGGCACTACATGCAAAATCTATACAGTTCCAAACCACCCAGAGTAGTTATGTACACAACCTTACCACAGAATGCATTGAATAGAAAGTAATGCATTGAACTGAATGGAGTGTACAGTTCAATTTTGCTGATAACTGCTATGTTCTAACATGATGTAAACATTGTTAGCACACTAGCGATATGATTTAGAGTTGTGTGCAACCAATTTTATGAGTGTGCTACCTATGCTGCAGAAGTTACTTTCAGTAACATTACCTTCTCTACCCAGAGGAACTTTAGCATTTGCAGAAGTAAACCAAGTCAATGGCTGTTCCACTGTAAATGGTACCAGGTAGGTTACTGAATTCACCTTGCATTGGAGTATTCCATGACACTGAGCACTCTATATGCAAAATCAATACAGTTCCAAACAACCCAGAGTAGTTATGTACACAAACTTACCACAGAATGCATTGAATAGAAAGTAAAGCATTCAACTCAAAGGAGTGTACAGTTCAATTTTGCTGATAACTACTATGTGCTAACATGATGTAAACTTTGTTAGCACACTAACCATATGATTTAGAGTTGTCTGCAACCAATTTTATGTGCTACCTATTCTCCAGAAGTTTCTTTCAGTAACATTACCTTCTCTACACAGTGGAACTATAGCCTTTGTAGAAGTAAACCAAGTCAATGGTTGTTCCACTGTAAAGGGTACCAGGTAGGTTACTGAGTTCAACTTGCATTGGTGTATTCCATGGCACTGAGCACTCTACATGCATTATCTGTACAGTTCCAAACCACCCAGAGTAGTTATGTACACAACCTTACCACAGAATGCATTGAATAGAAAATAATGCATTCAACTCAAAGGAGTGTACAGTTAAATTTTGCTGATAACTACTATGTGCTAACATGATCTAAACATTGTTAGCACACTAACCATATGATTTAGAGTTGTCTGCAACCAATTTTATGAGTGTGCTACCTATGCTCCAGAAGTTACTTTCAGTAACATTACCTTCACTACACAGAGGAACTTTAGCCTTTGCAGAAGTAAACCAAGTCAATGGCTGTTCCACTGTAAATGGTACCAGGTAGGTTACTGAATTCAGCTTGCATTGGAGTATTCCATGGCACTGAGCACTCTATATGCATTATCCATACAGTTCCAAACCATCCATAGTAGTTATGTATACAACCTTATCACAGAATGCATTTAATATAAAGTAATGCATTGAACTCAATGGAGTTTACAGTTCAATTTTGCTGATAACTACTATGTGCTAACATGATGTAAACATTGAAAGCACACTAACCATATGATCTAGAGTTGTCTGCAACCAATTTTATGAGAGTGCTACCTATTCTCCAGAAGTTACTTTCAGTAACATTACCTTCTCTACCCAGTGGAACTTTAGCCTTTGTAGAAGTAAACCAAGTCAATGGCTGTTCCACTGTAAATGGTACCAGGTAGGTTACTGAATTCACCTTGCATTGTGGTATTCCATGGCACTGAGCACTCTACATGCAATATCTATACAGTTCCAAAGCACCCAGTGTAGTTATGTACACAACCTTACCACAGAATGCATTGAATCGAACGTAATGCTTTCAACTCAAAGGAGTGTACAGTTCAATTTTGCTGATAACTACTATGTGCTAACATGATCGAAACATTGTTAGCACACTAGCCATATGATTTAGAGTTGTCTGCAACCAATTTTATGAGTGTGCTACCTATGCTCCAGAAGTTACTTTCAGTAACATTACCTTCACTACACAGAGGAACTTTAGCCTTTGCAGAAGTAAACCAAGTCAATGGCTGTTCCACTGTAATTGATACCAGGTAGGTTACTGAATTCAGCTTGCATTGGAGCATTCCATGGCACTGAGCACTCTATATGCATTATCTATACAGTTCCAAACCACCCAGAGTAGTTATGTACACAACCTTACCACAGAATGCATTGAATAGAAAGTAAAGCATTCAACTCAAAGGAGTGTACAGTTCAATTTTGCTGATAACTACTATGTGCTGACATGATGTAAACTTTGTTAGCACACTAACCATATGATTTAGAGTTGTCTGCAACCAATTTTATGAGTGTGCTACCTATTCTCCAGAAGTTACTTTCAGTAATATTACCTTCTCTAGACAGTGGAACTATAGCCTTTGTAGAAGTAAACCAAGTCAATGGCTGTTCCACTGTAAATGGTACCAGGTAGGTTACTGAATTCACCTTTCATTTGAGTATTCCATGGCACTACATGCAAAATCTATACAGTTCCAAACCACCCAGAGTAGTTATGTACACAACCTTACCACAGAATGCATTGAATAGAAAGTAATGCATTGAACTGAATGGAGTGTACAGTTCAATTTTGCTGATAACTGCTATGTTCTAACATGATGTAAACATTGTTAGCACACTAGCGATATGATTTAGAGTTGTGTGCAACCAATTTTATGAGTGTGCTACCTATGCTGCAGAAGTTACTTTCAGTAACATTACCTTCTCTACCCAGAGGAACTTTAGCATTTGCAGAAGTAAACCAAGTCAATGGCTGTTCCACTGTAAATGGTACCAGGTAGGTTACTGAATTCACCTTGCATTGGAGTATTCCATGACACTGAGCACTCTATATGCAAAATCAATACAGTTCCAAACAACCCAGAGTAGTTATGTACACAAACTTACCACAGAATGCATTGAATAGAAAGTAAAGCATTCAACTCAAAGGAGTGTACAGTTCAATTTTGCTGATAACTACTATGTGCTAACATGATGTAAACTTTGTTAGCACACTAACCATATGATTTAGAGTTGTCTGCAACCAATTTTATGTGCTACCTATTCTCCAGAAGTTTCTTTCAGTAACATTACCTTCTCTACACAGTGGAACTATAGCCTTTGTAGAAGTAAACCAAGTCAATGGTTGTTCCACTGTAAAGGGTACCAGGTAGGTTACTGAGTTCAACTTGCATTGGTGTATTCCATGGCACTGAGCACTCTACATGCATTATCTGTACAGTTCCAAACCACCCAGAGTAGTTATGTACACAACCTTACCACAGAATGCATTGAATAGAAAATAATGCATTCAACTCAAAGGAGTGTACAGTTAAATTTTGCTGATAACTACTATGTGCTAACATGATCTAAACATTGTTAGCACACTAACCATATGATTTAGAGTTGTCTGCAACCAATTTTATGAGTGTGCTACCTATGCTCCAGAAGTTACTTTCAGTAACATTACCTTCACTACACAGAGGAACTTTAGCCTTTGCAGAAGTAAACCAAGTCAATGGCTGTTCCACTGTAAATGGTACCAGGTAGGTTACTGAATTCAGCTTGCATTGGAGTATTCCATGGCACTGAGCACTCTATATGCATTATCCATACAGTTCCAAACCATCCATAGTAGTTATGTATACAACCTTATCACAGAATGCATTTAATATAAAGTAATGCATTGAACTCAATGGAGTTTACAGTTCAATTTTGCTGATAACTACTATGTGCTAACATGATGTAAACATTGAAAGCACACTAACCATATGATCTAGAGTTGTCTGCAACCAATTTTATGAGAGTGCTACCTATTCTCCAGAAGTTACTTTCAGTAACATTACCTTCTCTACCCAGTGGAACTTTAGCCTTTGTAGAAGTAAACCAAGTCAATGGCTGTTCCACTGTAAATGGTACCAGGTAGGTTACTGAATTCACCTTGCATTGTGGTATTCCATGGCACTGAGCACTCTACATGCAATATCTATACAGTTCCAAAGCACCCAGTGTAGTTACGTACACAACCTTACCACAGAATGCATTGAATCGAAAGTAATGCATTCAACTCAAAGGAGTGTACAGTTCAATTTTGCTGATAACTACTATGTGCTAACATGATCTAAACATTGTTAGCACACTAGCCATATGATTTAGAGTTGTCTGCAACCAATTTTATGAGTGTGCTACCTATGCTCCAGAAGTTACTTTCAGTAACATTACCTTCACTACACAGAGGAACTTTAGCCTTTGCAGAAGTAAACCAAGTCAATGGCTGTTCCACTGTAATTGGTACCAGGTAGGTTACTGAATTCAGCTTGCATTGGAGTATTCCATGGCACTGAGCACTCTATATGCATTATCTATACAGTTCCAAACCACCCAGAGTAGTTATGTACACAACCTTACCACAGAATTCATTGAATAGAAAGTAATGCATTCAACTCAAAGGAGTGTACAGTTCAATTTTGCTGATAACTACTATGTGCTAACATGATGTAAACATTGAAAGCACACTAACCATATGATCTAGAGTTGTCTGCAACCAATTTTATGAGAGTGCTACCTATTCTCCAGAAGTTACTTTCAGTAACATTACCTTCTCTACCCAGAGGAACTTTAGCATTTGCAGAAGTAAACCAAGTCAATGGCTGTTCCACTGTAAATGGTACCAGGTAGGTTACTGAATTCACCTTGCATTGGAGTATTCCATGACACTGAGCACTCTATATGCAAAATCAATACAGTTCCAAACAACCCAGAGTAGTTATGTACACAAACTTACCACAGAATGCATTGAATAGAAAGTAAAGCATTCAACTCAAAGGAGTGTACAGTTCAATTTTGCTGATAACTACTATGCGCTAACATGTTGTAAACTTTGTTAGCACACTAACCATATGATTTAGAGTTGTCTGCAACCAATTTTATGAGTGTGCTACCTATTCTCCAGAAGTTACTTTCAGTAACATTACCTTCTCTAGACAGTGGAACTATACCCTTTGTAGAAGTAAACCAAGTCAATGGCTGTTCCACTGTAAATGGTACCAGGTAGGTTACTGAATTCACCTTGCATTGGAGTATTCCATGGCACTGAGCACTCTACATGCATTATCTATACAGTTCCAAACCACCCAGAGTAGTTATGTACACAACCTTACCACAGAATGCATTGAATAGAAAGTAATGCATTGAAATGAATGGAGTGTACAGTTCAATTTTGCTGATAACTACTATGTGCTAACATGATGTAAACATTGTTAGCACACTATCCATATGATTTACAGTTGTCCGTAACCAATTTTATGAGTGTGCTACCTATGCAGCAGAAGTTACTTTCAGTAACATTACCTTCTCTGCCCAGTGGAACTTTATCCTTTGCAGAAGTAAACCAAGTCAATGGATGTTCCACTGTAAATGGTACGAGGTACGTTACTGAATTCAACTTGCATTGTGGTATTACATTGCACTGAGCACTCTACATGCAATATCTATACAGTTCCAAACCACCCAGAGTAGTTATGTACGCAACCTTACCACAGAATGCATTGAATAGAAAGTAATGCATTCAACTCAATGGAGTGCAGAGTTCAATTTTGCTGATCACTACTATGTGCTAACATGATGGAAACATTGGTAGCACACTAACCATATGATTTAGAGTTGTCTGCAACCAATTTTATGAGTGTGCTACCTATGCTCCAGGAGTTACTTTCAGTAACATTACCTTCACTACACAGTGGAACTTTAGCCTTTGCAGAAGTAAACCAAGTCAATGGCTGTTCCACTGTAAATGGTACCAGGTAGGTTACTGAATTCAGCTTGCATTGGAGTATTCCATGGCACTGAGCACTCTATATGCATTATCCATACAGTTCCAAACCACCCAGAGTAGTTATGTACACAACCTTATCACAGAATGCATTTAATATAAAGTAATGCATTGAACTCAATGGAGTGTACAGTTCAATTTTGCTGATAACTACTATGTGCTAACATGATGTAAACATTGAAAGCACACTAACCATATGATCTAGAGTTGTCTGCAACCAATTTTATGTGAGTGCTACCTATTCTCCAGAAGTTACTTTCAGTAACATTACCTTCTCTACCCAGTGGAACTTTAGCCTTTGTAGAAGTAAACCAAGTCAATGGCTGTTCCACTGTAAATGGTACCAGGTAGGTTACTGAATTCACCTTGCATTGTGGTATTCCATGGCACTGAGCACTCTACATGCAATATCTATACAGTTCCAAAGCACCCAGTGTAGTTATGTACACAACCTTACCACAGAATGCATTGAATCGAAAGTAATGCTTTCAACTCAAAGGAGTGTACAGTTCAATTTTGCTGATAACTACTATGTGCTAACATGATCGAAACATTGTTAGCACACTAGCCATATGATTTAGAGTTGTCTGCAACCAATTTTATGAGTGTGCTACCTATGCTCCAGAAGTTACTTTCAGTAACATTACCTTCACTACACATAGGAACTTTAGCCTTTGCAGAAGTAAACCAAGTCAATGGCTGTTCCACTGTAATTGGTACCAGGTAGGTTACTGAATTCAGCTTGCATTGGAGCATTCCATGGCACTGAGCACTCTATATGCATTATCTATACAGTTCCAAACCACCCAGAGAAGTTATGTACACAACCTTACCACAGAATGCATTGAATAGAAAGTAAAGCATTCAACTCAAAGGAGTGTATAGTTCAATTTTGCTGATAACTACTATGTGCTGACATGATGTAAACTTTGTTAGCACACTAACCATATGATTTAGAGTTGTCTGCAACCAATTTTATGAGTGTGCTACCTATTCTCCAGAAGTTACTTTCAGTAATATTACCTTCTCTAGACAGTGGAACTATAGCCTTTGTAGAAGTAAACCAAGTCAATGGCTGTTCCACTGTAAATGGTACCAGGTAGGTTACTGAATTCACCTTTCATTTGAGTATTCCATGGCACTACATGCAAAATCTATACAGTTCCAAACCACCCAGAGTAGTTATGTACACAACCTTACCACAGAATGCATTGAATAGAAAGTAATGCATTGAACTGAATGGAGTGTACAGTTCAATTTTGCTGATAACTACTATGTTCTAACATGATGTAAACATTGTTAGCACACTAGCCATATGATTTAGAGTTGTGTGCAACCAATTTTATGAGTGTGCTACCTATGCTGCAGAAGTTACTTTCAGTAACATTACCTTCTCTACCCAGAGGAACTTTAGCAGTTGCAGAAGTAAACCAAGTCAATGGCTGTTCCACTGTAAATGGTACCAGGTAGGTTACTGAATTCACCTTGCATTGGAGTATTCCATGACACTGAGCACTCTATATGCAAAATCAATACAGTTCCAAACAACCCAGAGTAGTTATGTACACAAACTTACCACAGAATGCATTGAATAGAAAGTAAAGCATTCAACTCAAAGGAGTGTACAGTTCAATTTTGCTGATAACTACTATGTGCTAACATGATGTAAACTTTGTTAGCACACTAACCATATGATTTAGAGTTGTCTGCAACCAATTTTATGTGCTACCTATTCTCCAGAAGTTTCTTTCAGTAACATTACCTTCTCTACACAGTGGAACTATAGCCTTTGTAGAAGTAAACCAAGTCAATGGTTGTTCCACTGTAAATGGTACCAGGTAGGTTACTGAGTTCAACTTGCATTGGTGTATTCCATGGCACTGAGCACTCTACATGCATTATCTGTACAGTTCCAAACCACCCAGAGTAGTTATGTACACAACCTTACCACAGAATGCATTGAATAGAAAATAATGCATTCAACTCAAAGGAGTGTACAGTTAAATTTTGCTGATAACTACTATGTGCTAACATGATCTAAACATTGTTAGCACACTAACCATATGATTTAGAGTTGTCTGCAACCAATTTTATGAGTGTGCTACCTATGCTCCAGAAGTTACTTTCAGTAACATTACCTTCACTACACAGAGGAACTTTAGCCTTTGCAGAAGTAAACCAAGTCAATGGCTGTTCCACTGTAATTGGTACCAGGTAGGTTACTGAATTCAGCTTGCATTGGAGCATTCCATGGCACTGAGCACTCTATATGCATTATCTATACAGTTCCAAACCACCCAGAGTAGTTATGTACACAACCTTACGACAGAATGCATTGAATAGAAAGTAAAGCATTCAACTCAAAGGAGTGTACAGTTCAATTTTGCTGATAACTACTATGTGCTGACATGATGTAAACTTTGTTAGCACACTAACCATATGATTTAGAGTTGTCTGCAACCAATTTTATGAGTGTGCTACCTATTCTCCAGAAGTTACTTTCAGTAATATTACCTTCTCTAGACAGTGGAACTATAGCCTTTGTAGAAGTAAACCAAGTCAATGGCTGTTCCACTGTAAATGGTACCAGGTAGGTTACTGAATTCACCTTTCATTTGAGTATTCCATGGCACTACATGCAAAATCTATACAGTTCCAAACCACCCAGAGTAGTTATGTACACAACCTTACCACAGAATGCATTGAATAGAAAGTAATGCATTGAACTGAATGGAGTGTACAGTTCAATTTTGCTGATAACTACTATGTTCTAACATGATGTAAACATTGTTAGCACACTAGCCATATGATTTAGAGTTGTGTGCAACCAATTTTATGAGTGTGCTACCTATGCTGCAGAAGTTACTTTCAGTAACATTACCTTCTCTACCCAGTGGAACTTTAGCCTTTGTAGAAGTAAACCAAGTCAATGGCTGTTCCACTGTAAATGGTACCAGGTAGGTTACTGAATTCACCTTGCATTGTGGTATTCCATGGCACTGAGCACTCTACATGCAATATCTATACAGTTCCAAAGCACCCAGTGTAGTTATGTACACAACCTTACCACAGAATGCATTGAATCGAAAGTAATGCTTTCAACTCAAAGGAGTGTACAGTTCAATTTTGCTGATAACTACTATGTGCTAACATGATCGAAACATTGTTAGCACACTAGCCATATGATTTAGAGTTGTCTGCAACCAATTTTATGAGTGTGCTACCTATGCTCCAGAAGTTACTTTCAGTAACATTACCTTCACTACACATAGGAACTTTAGCCTTTGCAGAAGTAAACCAAGTCAATGGCTGTTCCACTGTAATTGGTACCAGGTAGGTTACTGAATTCAGCTTGCATTGGAGCATTCCATGGCACTGAGCACTCTATATGCATTATCTATACAGTTCCAAACCACCCAGAGAAGTTATGTACACAACCTTACCACAGAATGCATTGAATAGAAAGTAAAGCATTCAACTCAAAGGAGTGTATAGTTCAATTTTGCTGATAACTACTATGTGCTGACATGATGTAAACTTTGTTAGCACACTAACCATATGATTTAGAGTTGTCTGCAACCAATTTTATGAGTGTGCTACCTATTCTCCAGAAGTTACTTTCAGTAATATTACCTTCTCTAGACAGTGGAACTATAGCCTTTGTAGAAGTAAACCAAGTCAATGGCTGTTCCACTGTAAATGGTACCAGGTAGGTTACTGAATTCACCTTTCATTTGAGTATTCCATGGCACTACATGCAAAATCTATACAGTTCCAAACCACCCAGAGTAGTTATGTACACAACCTTACCACAGAATGCATTGAATAGAAAGTAATGCATTGAACTGAATGGAGTGTACAGTTCAATTTTGCTGATAACTACTATGTTCTAACATGATGTAAACATTGTTAGCACACTAGCCATATGATTTAGAGTTGTGTGCAACCAATTTTATGAGTGTGCTACCTATGCTGCAGAAGTTACTTTCAGTAACATTACCTTCTCTACCCAGAGGAACTTTAGCAGTTGCAGAAGTAAACCAAGTCAATGGCTGTTCCACTGTAAATGGTACCAGGTAGGTTACTGAATTCACCTTGCATTGGAGTATTCCATGACACTGAGCACTCTATATGCAAAATCAATACAGTTCCAAACAACCCAGAGTAGTTATGTACACAAACTTACCACAGAATGCATTGAATAGAAAGTAAAGCATTCAACTCAAAGGAGTGTACAGTTCAATTTTGCTGATAACTACTATGTGCTAACATGATGTAAACTTTGTTAGCACACTAACCATATGATTTAGAGTTGTCTGCAACCAATTTTATGTGCTACCTATTCTCCAGAAGTTTCTTTCAGTAACATTACCTTCTCTACACAGTGGAACTATAGCCTTTGTAGAAGTAAACCAAGTCAATGGTTGTTCCACTGTAAATGGTACCAGGTAGGTTACTGAGTTCAACTTGCATTGGTGTATTCCATGGCACTGAGCACTCTACATGCATTATCTGTACAGTTCCAAACCACCCAGAGTAGTTATGTACACAACCTTACCACAGAATGCATTGAATAGAAAATAATGCATTCAACTCAAAGGAGTGTACAGTTAAATTTTGCTGATAACTACTATGTGCTAACATGATCTAAACATTGTTAGCACACTAACCATATGATTTAGAGTTGTCTGCAACCAATTTTATGAGTGTGCTACCTATGCTCCAGAAGTTACTTTCAGTAACATTACCTTCACTACACAGAGGAACTTTAGCCTTTGCAGAAGTAAACCAAGTCAATGGCTGTTCCACTGTAATTGGTACCAGGTAGGTTACTGAATTCAGCTTGCATTGGAGCATTCCATGGCACTGAGCACTCTATATGCATTATCTATACAGTTCCAAACCACCCAGAGTAGTTATGTACACAACCTTACGACAGAATGCATTGAATAGAAAGTAAAGCATTCAACTCAAAGGAGTGTACAGTTCAATTTTGCTGATAACTACTATGTGCTGACATGATGTAAACTTTGTTAGCACACTAACCATATGATTTAGAGTTGTCTGCAACCAATTTTATGAGTGTGCTACCTATTCTCCAGAAGTTACTTTCAGTAATATTACCTTCTCTAGACAGTGGAACTATAGCCTTTGTAGAAGTAAACCAAGTCAATGGCTGTTCCACTGTAAATGGTACCAGGTAGGTTACTGAATTCACCTTTCATTTGAGTATTCCATGGCACTACATGCAAAATCTATACAGTTCCAAACCACCCAGAGTAGTTATGTACACAACCTTACCACAGAATGCATTGAATAGAAAGTAATGCATTGAACTGAATGGAGTGTACAGTTCAATTTTGCTGATAACTACTATGTTCTAACATGATGTAAACATTGTTAGCACACTAGCCATATGATTTAGAGTTGTGTGCAACCAATTTTATGAGTGTGCTACCTATGCTGCAGAAGTTACTTTCAGTAACATTACCTTCTCTACCCAGAGGAACTTTAGCATTTGCAGAAGTAAACCAAGTCAATGGCTGTTCCACTGTAAATGGTACCAGGTAGGTTACTGAATTCACCTTGCATTGGAGTATTCCATGACACTGAGCACTCTATATGCAAAATCAATACAGTTCCAAACAACCCAGAGTAGTTATGTACACAAACTTACCACAGAATGCATTGAATAGAAAGTAAAGCATTCAACTCAAAGGAGTGTACAGTTCAATTTTGCTGATAACTACTATGTGCTAACATGATGTAAACTTTGTTAGCACACTAACCATATGATTTAGAGTTGTCTGCAACCAATTTTATGTGCTACCTATTCTCCAGAAGTTTCTTTCAGTAACATTACCTTCTCTACACAGTGGAACTATAGCCTTTGTAGAAGTAAACCAAGTCAATGGTTGTTCCACTGTAAATGGTACCAGGTAGGTTACTGAGTTCAACTTGCATTGGTGTATTCCATGGCACTGAGCACTCTACATGCAGTATCTGTACAGTTCCAAACCACCCAGAGTAGTTATGTACACAACCTTACCACAGAATGCATTGAATAGAAAATAATGCATTCAACTCAAAGGAGTGTACAGTTAAATTTTGCTGATAACTACTATGTGCTAACATGATCTAAACATTGTTAGCACACTAACCATATGATTTAGAGTTGTCTGCAACCAATTTTATGAGTGTGCTACCTATGCTCCAGAAGTTACTTTCAGTAACATTACCTTCACTACACAGAGGAACTTTAGCCTTTGCAGAAGTAAACCAAGTCAATGGCTGTTCCACTGTAAATGGTACCAGGTAGGTTACTGAACTCAGCTTGCATTGGAGTATTCCATGGCACTGAGCACTCTATATGCATTATCCATACAGTTCCAAACCACCCAGAGTAGTTATGTACACAACCTTATCACAGAATGCATTTAATATAAAGTAATGCATTGAACTCAATGGAGTTTACAGTTCAATTTTGCTGATAACTACTATGTGCTAACATGATGTAAACATTGAAAGCACACTAACCGTATGATCTAGAGTTGTCTGCAACCAATTTTATGAGAGTGCTACCTATTCTCCAGAAGTTACTTTCAGTAACATTACCTTCTCTACCCAGTGGAACTTTAGCCTTTGTAGAAGTAAACCAAGTCAATGGCTGTTCCACTGTAAATGGTACCAGGTAGGTTACTGAATTCACCTTGCATTGTGGTATTCCATGGCACTGAGCACTCTACATGCAATATCTATACAGTTCCAAAGCACCCAGTGTAGTTACGTACACAACCTTACCACAGAATGCATTGAATCGAAAGTAATGCATTCAACTCAAAGGAGAGTACAGTTCAATTTTGCTGATAACTACTATGTGCTAACATGATCTAAACATTGTTAGCACACTAGCCATATGATTTAGAGTTGTCTGCAACCAATTTTATGAGTGTGCTACCTATGCTCCAGAAGTTACTTTCAGTAACATTACCTTCACTACACAGAGGAACTTTAGCCTTTGCAGAAGTAAACCAAGTCAATGGCTGTTCCACTGTAATTGGTACCAGGTAGGTTACTGAATTCAGCTTGCATTGGAGTATTCCATGGCACTGAGCACTCTATATGCATTATCTATACAGTTCCAAACCACCCAGAGTAGTTATGTACACAACCTTACCACAGAATTCATTGAATAGAAAGTAATGCATTCAACTCAAAGGAGTGTACAGTTCAATTTTGCTGATAACTACTATGTGCTAACATGATGTAAACATTGAAAGCACACTAACCATATGATCTAGAGTTGTCTGCAACCAATTTTATGAGAGTGCTACCTATTCTCCAGAAGTTACTTTCAGTAACATTACCTTCTCTACCCAGTGGAACTTTAGCCTTTGTAGAAGTAAACCAAGTCAATGGTTGTTCCACTGTAAATGGTACCAGGTAGGTTACTGAGTTCAACTTGCATTGGTGTATTCCATGGCACTGAGCACTCTACATGCAAAATCAATACAGTTCCAAACCACCCAGAGTAGTTATGTACACAAACTTACCACAGAATTCATTGAATAGAAAGTAATGCATTCAACTCAAAGGAGTGTACAGTTCAATTTTGCTGATAACTACTATGTGCTAACATGATGTAAACATTGAAAGCACACTAACCATATGATCTAGAGTTGTCTGCAACCAATTTTATGAGAGTGCTACCTATTCTCCAGAAGTTACTTTCAGTAACATTACCTTCTCTACCCAGTGGAACTTTAGCCTTTGTAGAAGTAAACCAAGTCAATGGCTGTTCCACTGTAAATGGTACCAGGTAGGTTACTGAATTCACCTTGCATTGTGGTATTCCATGGCACTGAGCACTCTACATGCAATATCTATACAGTTCCAAAGCACCCAGTGTAGTTATGTACACAACCTTATCACAGAATGCATTGAATCGAAAGTAATGCATTCAACTCAAAGGAGTGTACAGTTCAATTTTGCTGATAACTACTATGTGCTAACATGATCTAAACATTGTTAGCACACTAGCCATATGATTTAGAGTTGTCTGCAACCAATTTTATGAGTGTGCTACCTATGCTCCAGAAGTTACTTTCAGTAACATTACCTTCACTACACAGAGGAACTTTAGCCTTTGCAGAAGTAAACCAAGTCAATGGCTGTTCCACTGTAATTGGTACCAGGTAGGTTACTGAATTCACCTTGCATTGGAGTATTCCACGGCACTGAGCTCTCTACATGCATTATCTATACAGTTCCAAACCACCCAGAGTAGTTATGTACACAACCTTACCACAGAATGCATTGAATAGAAAGTAATGCATTGAACTGAATGGAGTGTACAGTTCAATTTTGCTGATAACTACTATGTGCTAACATGATGTAAACATTGTTAGCACACTAACCATATGATTTAGAGTTGTCTGCAACCAATGTTATGAGAGTGCTACCTATTCTCCAGAAGTTACTTTCAGTAACATTACCTTCTCTACCCAGTGGAACTTTAGCCTTTGTAGAAGTAAACCAAGTCAATGGCTGTTCCACTGTAAATGGTACCAGGTAGGTTACTGAATTCACCTTGCATTGCGGTATTCCATGGCACTGAGCACTCTACATGCAAAATCAATACAGTTCCAAACCACCCAGAGTAGTTATGTACACAAACTTACCACAGAATTCATTGAATAGAAAGTAATGCATTCAACTCAAAGGAGTGTACAGTTCAATTTTGCTGATAACTACTATGTGCTAACATGATGTAAACATTGAAAGCACACTAACCATATGATCTAGAGTTGTCTGCAACCAATTTTATGAGAGTGCTACCTATGCTGCAGAAGTTACTTTCAGTAACATTACCTTCACTACACATAGGAACTTTAGCCTTTGCAGAAGTAAACCAAGTCAATGGCTGTTACACTGTAATTGGTACCAGGTAGGTTACTGAATTCAGCTTGCATTGGAGTATTCCATGGCACTGAGCACTCTATATGCATTATCTATACAGTTCCAAACCACCCAGAGTAGTTATGTACACAACCTTACCACAGAATGCATTGAATATAAAGTAATGCATTCAACTCAAAGGAGTGTACAGTTCAATTTTGCTGATAACTACTATGTGCTAACATGATCTAAACATTGTTAGCACACTAACCATATGATTTAGAGTTGTCTGCAACCAATTTTATGAGTGTGCTACCTATGCTCCAGAAGTTACTTTCAGTAACATTACCTTCACTACACAGAGGAACTTTAGCCTTTGCAGAAGTAAACCAAGTCAATGGCTGTTCCACTGTAATTGGTACCAGGCAGGTTACTGAATTCACCTTGCATTGGTGTATTCCACGGCACTGAGCACTCTACATGCATTATCTATACAGTTCCAAACCACCCAGAGTAGTTATGTACACAACCTTACCACAGAATGCATTGAATAGAAAGTAATGCATTGAACTGAATGGAGTGTACAGTTCAATTTTGGTGATAACTACTATGTGCTAACATGATGTAAACATTGTTAGCACACTAACCATATGATTTAGAGTTGTCTGCAACCAATGTTATGAGAGTGCTACCTATTCTCCAGAAGTTACTTTCAGTAACATTACCTTCTCTACCCAGTGGAACTTTAGCCTTTGTAGAAGTAAACCAAGTCAATGGCTGTTCCACTGTAAATGGTACCAGGTAGTTTACTGAATTCACCTTGCATTGCGGTATTCCATGGCACTGAGCACTCTACATGCAAAATCTATACAGTTCCAAACCACCCAGAGTAGTTATGTACACAACCTTACCACAGAATGCATTGTATAGAAAGTAATGCATTCAACTCAAAGGAGTGTACAGTTCAATTTTGCTGATAACTACTATGTTCTAACATGATGTAAACATTGTTAGCACACTAGCCATATGATTTAGAGTTGTGTGCAACCAATTTTATGAGTGTGCTACCTATGCTGCAGAAGTTACTTTCAGTAACATTACCTTCTCTACCCAGAGGAACTTTAGCATTTTCAGAAGTAAACCAAGTCAATGGCTGTTCCACTGTAAATGGTACCAGGTAGGTTACTGAATTCACCTTGCATTGGAGTATTCCATGACACTGAGCACTCTATATGCAAAATCAATACAGTTCCAAACAACCCAGAGTAGTTATGTACACAAACTTACCACAGAATGCATTGAATAGAAAGTAAAGCATTCAACTCAAAGGAGTGTACAGTTCAATTTTGCTGATAACTACTATGTGCTAACATGATGTAAACTTTGTTAGCACACTAACCATATGATTTAGAGTTGTCTGCAACCAATTTTATGTGCTACCTATTCTCCAGAAGTTTCTTTCAGTAACATTACCTTCTCTACACAGTGGAACTATAGCCTTTGTAGAAGTAAACCAAGTCAATGGTTGTTCCACTGTAAATGGTACCAGGTAGGTTACTGAGTTCAACTTGCATTGGTGTATTCCATGGCACTCAGCACTCTACATGCATTATCTGTACAGTTCCAAACCACCCAGAGTAGTTATGTACACAACCTTACCACAGAATGCATTGAATAGAAAATAATGCATTCAACTCAAAGGAGTGTACAGTTCAATTTTGCTGATAACTACTATGTGCTAACATGATCTAAACATTGTTAGCACACTAACCATATGATTTAGAGTTGTCTGCAACCAATTTTATGAGTGTGCTACCTATGCTCCAGAAGTTACTTTCAGTAACATTACCTTCACTACACAGAGGAACTTTAGCCTTTGCAGAAGTAAACCAAGTCAATGGCTGTTCCACTGTAATTGGTACCAGGTAGGTTACTGAATTCACCTTGCATTGGAGTATTCCACGGCACTGAGCTCTCTACATGCATTATCTATACAGTTCCAAACCACCCAGAGTAGCTATGTACACAACCTTACCACAGAATGCATTGAATAGAAAGTAATGCATTGAACTGAATGGAGTGTACAGTTCAATTTTGCTGATAACTACTATGTGCTAACATGATGTAAACATTGTTAGCACACTAACCATATGATTTAGAGTTGTCTGCAACCAATGTTAAGAGAGTGCTACCTATTCTCCAGAAGTTACTTTCAGTAACATTACCTTCTCTACCCAGTGGAACTTTAGCCTTTGTAGAAGTAAACCAAGTCAATGGTTGTTCCACTGTAAATGGTACCAGGTAGGTTACTGAATTCACCTTGCATTGCGGTATTCCATGGCACTGAGCACTCTACATGCAAAATCAATACAGTTCCAAACCACCCAGAGTAGTTATGTACACAAACTTACCACAGAATTCATTGAATAGAAAGTAATGCATTCAACTCAAAGGAGTGTACAGTTCAATTTTGCTGATAACTACTATGTGCTAACATGATGTAAACATTGAAAGCACACTAACCATATGATCTAGAGTTGTCTGCAACCAATTTTATGAGAGTGCTACCTATGCTGCAGAAGTTACTTTCAGTAACATTACCTTCACTACACATAGGAACTTTAGCCTTTGCAGAAGTAAACCAAGTCAATGGCTGTTACACTGTAATTGGTACCAGGTAGGTTACTGAATTCAGCTTGCATTGGAGTATTCCATGGCACTGAGCACTCTATATGCATTATCTATACAGTTCCAAACCACCCAGAGTAGTTATGTACACAACCTTATCACAGAATGCATTTAATATAAAGTAATGCATTCAACTCAAAGGAGTGTACAGTTCAATTTTGCAGATAACTACTATGTGCTAACATGATGTAAACTTTGTTAGCACACTAACCATATGATTTAGAGTTGTCTGCAACCAATTTTATGTGCTACCTATTCTCCAGAAGTTTCTTTCAGTAACATTACCTTCTCTACACAGTGGAACTATAGCCTTTGTAGAAGTAAACCAAGTCAATGGTTGTTCCACTGCAAATGGTACCAGGTAGGTTACTGAGTTCAACTTGCATTGGTGTATTCCATGGCACTGAGCACTCTACATGCATTATCTGTACAGTTCCAGACCACCCAGAGTAGTTATGTACACAACCTTACCACAGAATGCATTGAATCGAAAGTAATGCATTCAACTCAAAGGAGTGTACAGTTCAATTTTGCTGATAACTACTATGTGCTAACATGATGTAAACATTGAAAGCACACTAACCATATGATCTAGAGTTGTCTGCAACCAATTTTATGAGAGTGCTACCTATTCTCCAGAAGTTACTTTCAGTAACATTACCTTCTCTACCCAGTGGAACTTTAGCCTTTGTAGAAGTAAACCAAGTCAATGGCTGTTCCACTGTAAATGGTACCAGGTAGGTTACTGAATTCACCTTGCATTGTGGTATTCCATGGCACTGAGCACTCTACATGCAATATCTATACAGTTCCAAAGCACCCAGTGTAGTTATGTACACAACCTTACCACAGAATGCATTGAATCGCAAGTAATGCATTCAACTCAAAGGAGTGTACAGTTCAATTTTACTGATAACTACTATGTGCTAACATGATCTAAACATTGTTAGCACACTAGCCATATGATTTAGAGTTCTCTGCAACCAATTTTATGAGTGTGCTACCTATGCTCCAGAAGTTACTTTCAGTAACATTACCTTCAGTACACAGAGGAACTTTAGCCTTTGCAGAAGTAAACCAAGTCAATGGCTGTTCCACTGTAATTGGTACCAGGTAGGTTACTGAATTCAGCTTGCATTGGAGTATTCCATGGCACTGAGCACTCTATATGCATTATCTATACAGTTCCAAACCACACAGAGTAGTTATGTACACAACCTTACCACAGAATTCATTGAATAGAAAGTAATGCATTCAACTCAAAGGAGTGTACAGTTCAATTTTGCTGATAACTACTATGTGCTAACATAATCTAAACATTGTTAGCACACTAGCCATATGATTTAGAGTTGTCTGTTACCAATTTTATGAGTGTGCTACCTATGCTCCAGAAGTTACTTTCAGTAACATTACCTTCACTAAACAGAGGAACTTTAGCCTTTGCAGAAGTAAACCAAGTCAATGGCTGTTCCACTGTAATTGGTACCAGGTAGGTTAATGAATTCAGCTTGCATTGGAGTATTCCATGGCACTGAGCACTCTATATGCATTATCTGTACAGTTCCAAACCACCCAGAGTAGTTATGTACACAACCTTACCACAGAATGCATTGAATAGAAAGTAATGCATTCAACTCAAAGGAGTGTACAGTTCAATTTTGCTGATAACTATGTGCTAACATGATGTAAACTTTGTTAGCACACTAACCATATGATTTAGAGTTGTCTGTTACCAATTTTATGAGTGTGCTACCTATGCTCCAGAAGTTACTTTCAGTAACATTACCTTCACTAAACAGAGGAACTTTAGCCTTTGCAGAAGTAAACCAAGTCAATGGCTGTTCCACTGTAATTGGTACCAGGTAGGTTAATGAATTCAGCTTGCATTGGAGTATTCCATGGCACTGAGCACTCTATATGCATTATCTGTACAGTTCCAAACCACCCAGAGTAGTTATGTACACAACCTTACCACAGAATGCATTGAATAGAAAGTAAAGCATTCAACTCAAAGGAGTGTACAGTTCAATTTTGCTGATAACTACTGTGCGCTAACATGATGTAAACTTTGTTAGCACACTAACCATATGATTTAGAGTTGTCTGCAACCAATTTTATGAGTGTGCTACCTATTCTCCAGAAGTTACTTTCAGTAACATTACCTTCTCTAGACAGTGGAACTATACCCTTTGTAGAAGTAAACCAAGTCAATGGCTGTTCCACTGTAAATGGTACCAGGTAGGTTACTGAATTCACCTTGCATTGGAGTATTCCATGGCACTGAGCACTCTATATGCATTATCTATACAGTTCCAAACCACCCAGAGTAGTTATGTACACAACCTTACCACAGAATGCATTGAATAGAAAGTAATGCATTGAAATGAATGGACTGTACAGTTCAATTTTGCTGATAACTACTATGTGCTAACATGATGTAAACATTGTTAGCACACTATCCATATGATTTACAGTTGTCTGCAACCAATTTTATGAGTGTGCTACCTATGCTCCAGGAGTTACTTTCAGTAACATTACCTTCACTACACAGAGGAACTTTAGCCTTTGCAGAAGTAAACCAAGTCAATGGCTGTTCCACTGTAAATGGTACCAGGTAGGTTACTGAATTCAGCTTGCATTGGAGTATTCCATGGCACTGAGCACTCTATATGCATTATCCATACAGTTCCAAACCACCCAGAGTAGTTATGTACACAACCTTATCACAGAATGCATTTAATATAAAGTAATGCATTGAACTCAATGGAGTGTACAGTTCAATTTTGCTGATAACTACTATGTGCTAACATGATGTAAACATTGAAAGCACACTAACCATATGATCTAGAGTTGTCTGCAACCAATTTTATGAGAGTGCTACCTATTCTCCAGAAGTTACTTTCAGTAACATTACCTTCTCTACCCAGTGGAACTTTAGCCTTTGTAGAAGTAAACCAAGTCAATGGCTGTTCCACTGTAAATGGTACCAGGTAGGTTACTGAATTCACCTTGCATTGTGGTATTCCATGGCACTGAGCACTCTACATGCAATATCTATACAGTTCCAAAGCACCCAGTGTAGTTATGTACACAACCTTACCACAGAATGCATTGAATCGAAAGTAATGCTTTCAACTCAAAGGAGTGTACAGTTCAATTTTGCTGATAACTACTATGTGCTAACATGATCGAAACATTGTTAGCACACTAGCCATATGATTTAGAGTTGTCTGCAACCAATTTTATGAGTGTGCTACCTATGCTCCAGAAGTTACTTTCAGTAACATTACCTTCACTACACAGAGGAACTTTAGCCTTTGCAGAAGTAAACCAAGTCAATGGCTGTTCCACTGTAATTGGTACCAGGTAGGTTACTGAATTCAGCTTGCATTGGAGCATTCCATGGCACTGAGTACTCTATATGCATTATCTATACAGTTCCAAACCACCCAGAGTAGTTATGTACACAACCTTACCACAGAATTCATTGAATAGAAAGTAATGCATTCAACTCAAAGGAGTGTACAGTTCAATTTTGCTGATAACTACTATGTGCTAACATGATGTAAACATTGGAAGCACACTAACCATATGATCTAGAGTTGTCTGCAACCAATTTTATGAGAGTGCTACCTATTCTCCAGAAGTTACTTTCAGTAACATTACCTTCTCTACCCAGTGGAACTTTAGCCTTTGTAGAAGTAAACCAAGTCAATGGCTGTTCCACTGTAAATGGTACCAGGTAGGTTACTGAATTCACCTTGCATTGTGGTATTCCATGGCACTGAGCACTCTACATGCAATATCTATACAGTTCCAAACCACCCAGTGTAGTTATGTCCACAACCTTACCACAGAAAGCATTGAATCGAAAGTAATGCATTCAACTCAAAGGAGTGTACAGTTCAATTTTGCTGATAACTACTATGTGCTAACATGATCTAAACATTGTTAGCACACTAGCCATATGATTTAGAGTTGTCTGTTACCAATTTTATGAGTGTGCTACCTATGCTCCAGAAGTTACTTTCAGTAACATTACCTTCACTAAACAGAGAAACTTTAGCCTTTGCAGAAGTAAACCAAGTCAATGGCTGTTCCACTGTAATTGGTACCAGGTAGGTTAATGAATTCAGCTTGCATTGGAGTATTCCATGGCACTGAGCACTCTATATGCATTATCTGTACAGTTCCAAACCACCCAGAGTAGTTATGTACACAACCTTACCACAGAATGCATTGAATAGAAAGTAATGCATTCAACTCAAAGGAGTGTACAGTTCAATTTTGCTGATAACTACTATGTGCTAACATGATCTAAACATTGTTAGCACACTAACCATATGATTTAGAGTTGTCTGCAACCAATTTTATGAGTGTGCTACCTATGCTCCAGAAGTTACTTTCAGTAACATTACCTTCACTACACAGAGGAACTTTAGCCTTTGCAGAAGTAAACCAAGTCAATGGCTGTTCCACTGTAATTGGTACCAGGTAGGTTACTGAATTCAGCTTGCATTGGAGTATTCCATGGCACTGAGCACTCTGTATGCATTATCCATACAGTTCCAAACCACCCAGAGTAGTTATGTACACAACCTTACCACAGAATGCATTGAATCGAAAGTAATGCATTCAACTCAAAGGAGTGTACAGTTCAATTTTGCTGATAACTACTATGTGCTAACATGATGTAAACATTGAAAGCACACTAACCATATGATCTAGAGTTGTCTGCAACCAATTTTATGAGAGTGCTACCTATTCTCCAGAAGTTACTTTCAGTAACATTACCTTCTCTACCCAGTGGAACTTTAGCCTTTGTAGAAGTAAACCAAGTCAATGGCTGTTCCACTGTAAATGGTACCAGGTAGGTTACTGAATTCACCTTGCATTGTGGTATTCCATGGCACTGAGCACTGTACATGCAATATCTATACAGTTCCAAACCACCCAGTGTAGTTATGTCCACAACCTTACCACAGAATGCATTGAATCGAAAGTAATGCATTCAACTCAAAGGAGTGTACAGTTCAATTTTGCTGATAACTACTATGTGCTAACATGATCTAAACATTGTTAGCACACTAACCATATGATTTAGAGTTGTCTGCAACCAATTTTATGAGTGTGCTACCTATTCTCCAGAAGTTACTTTCAGTAACATTACCTTCTCTAGACAGTGGAACTATACCCTTTGTAGAAGTAAACCAAGTCAATGGCTGTTCCACTGTAAATGGTACCAGGTAGGTTACTGAATTCACCTTGCATTGTGGTATTCCATGGCACTGAGCACTCTACATGCAATATCTATACAGTTCCAAAGCACCCAGTGTAGTTATGTACACAACCTTACCACAGAATGCATTGAATCGCAAGTAATGCATTCAACTCAAAGGAGTGTACAGTTCAATTTTGCTGATAACTACTATGTGCTATCATGATCTAAACATTGTTAGCACACTAGCCATATGATTTAGAGTTCTCTGCAACCAATTTTATGAGTGTGCTACCTATGCTCCAGAAGTTACTTTCAGTAACATTACCTTCAGTACACAGAGGAACTTTAGCCTTTGCAGAAGTAAACCAAGTCAATGGCTGTTCCACTGTAATTGGTACCAGGTAGGTTACTGAATTCAGCTTGCATTGGAGTATTCCATGGCACTGAGCACTCTATATGCATTATCTATACAGTTCCAAACCACACAGAGTAGTTATGTACACAACACCACAGAATTCATTGAATAGAAAGTAATGCATTCAACTCAAAGGAGTGTACAGTTCAATTTTGCTGATAACTACTATGTGCTAACATAATCTAAACATTGTTAGCACACTAGCCATATGATTTAGAGTTGTCTGTTACCAATTTTATGAGTGTGCTACCTATGCTGCAGAAGTTACTTTCAGTAACATTACCTTCACTACACATAGGAACTTTAGCCTTTGCAGAAGTAAACCAAGTCAATGGCTGTTACACTGTAATTGGTACCAGGTAGGTTACTGAATTCAGCTTGCATTGGAGTATTCCATGGCACTGAGCACTCTATATGCATTATCTATACAGTTCCAAACCACCCAGAGTAGTTATGTACACAACCTTATCACAGAATGCATTTAATATAAAGTAATGCATTCAACTCAAAGGAGTGTACAGTTCAATTTTGCAGATAACTACTATGTGCTAACATGATGTAAACTTTGTTAGCACACTAACCATATGATTTAGAGTTGTCTGCAACCAATTTTATGTGCTACCTATTCTCCAGAAGTTTCTTTCAGTAACATTACCTTCTCTACACAGTGGAACTATAGCCTTTGTAGAAGTAAACCAAGTCAATGGTTGTTCCACTGCAAATGGTACCAGGTAGGTTACTGAGTTCAACTTGCATTGGTGTATTCCATGGCACTGAGCACTCTACATGCATTATCTGTACAGTTCCAGACCACCCAGAGTAGTTATGTACACAACCTTACCACAGAATGCATTGAATAGAAAGTAATGCATTCAACTCAAAGGAGTGTACAGTTCAATTTTGCTGATAACTACTATGTGCTAACATGATGGAAACATTGTTAGCACACTAACCATATGATTTAGAGTTGTCTGCCACCAATTTTATGAGTGTGCTACCTATTCTCCAGAAGTTTCTTTCAGTAACATTACCTTCTCTACACTGTGGAACTATAGCCTTTGTAGAAGTAAACCAAGTCAATGGCTGTTCCACTGTAAATGGTACCAGGTAGGTTACTGAATTCACCTTTCATTTGAGTATTCCATGGCACTGAGCACTCTACATGCAAAATCTATACAGTTCCAAACAACCCAGAGTAGTTATGTACACAACCTTACCACAGAATGCATTGTATAGAAAGTAATGCATTCAACTCAAAGGAGTGTACAGTTCAATTTTGCTGATAACTACTATGTTCTAACATGATGTAAACATTGTTAGCACACTAGCCATATGATTTAGAGTTGTGTGCAACCAATTTTATGAGTGTGCTACCTATGCTGCAGAAGTTACTTTCAGTAACATTACCTTCTCTACCCAGAGGAACTTTAGCATTTGCAGAAGTAAACCAAGTCAATGGCTGTTCCACTGTAAATGGTACCAGGTAGGTTACTGAATTCACCTTGCATTGGAGTATTCCATGACACTGAGCACTCTATATGCAAAATCAATACAGTTCCAAACAACCCAGAGTAGTTATGTACACAAACTTACCACAGAATGCATTGAATAGAAAGTAAAGCATTCAACTCAAAGGAGTGTACAGTTCAATTTTGCTGATAACTATGTGCTAACATGATGTAAACTTTGTTAGCACACTAACCATATGATTTCGAGTTGTCTGTTACCAATTTTATGAGTGTGCTACCTATGCTCCAGAAGTTACTTTCAGTAACATTACCTTCACTAAACAGAGGAACTTTAGCCTTTGCAGAAGTAAACCAAGTCAATGGCTGTTCCACTGTAATTGGTACCAGGTAGGTTAATGAATTCAGCTTGCATTGGAGTATTCCATGGCACTGAGCACTCTATATGCATTATCTGTACAGTTCCAAACCACCCAGAGTAGTTATGTACACAACCTTACCACAGAATGCATTGAATAGAAAGTAAAGCATTCAACTCAAAGGAGTGTACAGTTCAATTTTGCTGATAACTACTGTGCGCTAACATGATGTAAACTTTGTTAGCACACTAACCATATGATTTAGAGTTGTCTGCAACCAATTTTATGAGTGTGCTACCTATTCTCCAGAAGTTACTTTCAGTAACATTACCTTCTCTAGACAGTGGAACTATACCCTTTGTAGAAGTAAACCAAGTCAATGGCTGTTCCACTGTAAATGGTACCAGGTAGGTTACTGAATTCACCTTGCATTGGAGTATTCCATGGCACTGAGCACTCTATATGCATTATCTATACAGTTCCAAACCACCCAGAGTAGTTATGTACACAACCTTACCACAGAATGCATTGAATAGAAAGTAATGCATTGAAATGAATGGACTGTACAGTTCAATTTTGCTGATAACTACTATGTGCTAACATGATGTAAACATTGTTAGCACACTATCCATATGATTTACAGTTGTCTGCAACCAATTTTATGAGTGTGCTACCTATGCTCCAGGAGTTACTTTCAGTAACATTACCTTCACTACACAGAGGAACTTTAGCCTTTGCAGAAGTAAACCAAGTCAATGGCTGTTCCACTGTAAATGGTACCAGGTAGGTTACTGAATTCAGCTTGCATTGGAGTATTCCATGGCACTGAGCACTCTATATGCATTATCCATACAGTTCCAAACCACCCAGAGTAGTTATGTACACAACCTTATCACAGAATGCATTTAATATAAAGTAATGCATTGAACTCAATGGAGTGTACAGTTCAATTTTGCTGATAACTACTATGTGCTAACATGATGTAAACATTGAAAGCACACTAACCATATGATCTAGAGTTGTCTGCAACCAATTTTATGAGAGTGCTACCTATTCTCCAGAAGTTACTTTCAGTAACATTACCTTCTCTACCCAGTGGAACTATACCCTTTGTAGAAGTAAACCAAGTCAATGGCTGTTCCACTGTAAATGGTACCAGGTAGGTTACTGAATTCACCTTGCATTGTGGTATTCCATGGCACTGAGCACTCTACATGCAATATCTATACAGTTCCAAAGCACCCAGTGTAGTTATGTACACAACCTTACCACAGAATGCATTGAATCGCAAGTAATGCATTCAACTCAAAGGAGTGTACAGTTCAATTTTGCTGATAACTACTATGTGCTATCATGATCTAAACATTGTTAGCACACTAGCCATATGATTTAGAGTTCTCTGCAACCAATTTTATGAGTGTGCTACCTATGCTCCAGAAGTTACTTTCAGTAACATTACCTTCAGTACACAGAGGAACTTTAGCCTTTGCAGAAGTAAACCAAGTCAATGGCTGTTCCACTGTAATTGGTACCAGGTAGGTTACTGAATTCAGCTTGCATTGGAGTATTCCATGGCACTGAGCACTCTATATGCATTATCTATACAGTTCCAAACCACCCAGAGTAGTTATGTACACAACCTTACCACAGAATTCATTGAATAGAAAGTAATGCATTCAACTCAAAGGAGTGTACAGTTCAATTTTGCTGATAACTACTATGTGCTAACATGATGTAAACATTGGAAGCACACTAACCATATGATCTAGAGTTGTCTGCAACCAATTTTATGAGAGTGCTACCTATTCTCCAGAAGTTACTTTCAGTAACATTACCTTCTCTACCCAGTGGAACTTTAGCCTTTGTAGAAGTAAACCAAGTCAATGGCTGTTCCACTGTAAATGGTACCAGGTAGGTTACTGAATTCACCTTGCATTGTGGTATTCCATGGCACTGAGCACTCTACATGCAATATCTATACAGTTCCAAACCACCCAGTGTAGTTATGTCCACAACCTTACCACAGAAAGCATTGAATCGAAAGTAATGCATTCAACTCAAAGGAGTGTACAGTTCAATTTTGCTGATAACTACTATGTGCTAACATGATCTAAACATTGTTAGCACACTAGCCATATGATTTAGAGTTGTCTGTTACCAATTTTATGAGTGTGCTACCTATGCTCCAGAAGTTACTTTCAGTAACATTACCTTCACTAAACAGAGGAACTTTAGCCTTTGCAGAAGTAAACCAAGTCAATGGCTGTTCCACTGTAATTGGTACCAGGTAGGTTAATGAATTCAGCTTGCATTGGAGTATTCCATGGCACTGAGCACTCTATATGCATTATCTGTACAGTTCCAAACCACCCAGAGTAGTTATGTACACAACCTTACCACAGAATGCATTGAATAGAAAGTAATGCATTCAACTCAAAGGAGTGTACAGTTCAATTTTGCTGATAACTACTATGTGCTAACATGATCTAAACATTGTTAGCACACTAACCATATGATTTAGAGTTGTCTGCAACCAATTTTATGAGTGTGCTACCTATGCTCCAGAAGTTACTTTCAGTAACATTACCTTCACTACACAGAGGAACTTTAGCCTTTGCAGAAGTAAACCAAGTCAATGGCTGTTCCACTGTAATTGGTACCAGGTAGGTTACTGAATTCAGCTTGCATTGGAGTATTCCATGGCACTGAGCACTCTGTATGCATTATCCATACAGTTCCAAACCACCCAGAGTAGTTATGTACACAACCTTACCACAGAATGCATTGAATCGAAAGTAATGCATTCAACTCAAAGGAGTGTACAGTTCAATTTTGCTGATAACTACTATGTGCTAACATGATGTAAACATTGAAAGCACACTAACCATATGATCTAGAGTTGTCTGCAACCAATTTTATGAGAGTGCTACCTATTCTCCAGAAGTTACTTTCAGTAACATTACCTTCTCTACCCAGTGGAACTTTAGCCTTTGTAGAAGTAAACCAAGTCAATGGCTGTTCCACTGTAAATGGTACCAGGTAGGTTACTGAATTCACCTTGCATTGTGGTATTCCATGGCACTGAGCACTCTACATGCAATATCTATACAGTTCCAAAGCACCCAGTGTAGTTATGTACACAACCTTACCACAGAATGCATTGAATCGAAAGTAATGCTTTCAACTCAAAGGAGTGTACAGTTCAATTTTGCTGATAACTACTATGTGCTAACATGATCGAAACATTGTTAGCACACTAGCCATATGATTTAGAGTTGTCTGCAACCAATTTTATGAGTGTGCTACCTATGCTCCAGAAGTTACTTTCAGTAACATTACCTTCACTACACAGAGGAACTTTAGCCTTTGCAGAAGTAAACCAAGTCAATGGCTGTTCCACTGTAATTGGTACCAGGTAGGTTACTGAATTCAGCTTGCATTGGAGCATTCCATGGCACTGAGTACTCTATATGCATTATCTATACAGTTCCAAACCACCCAGAGTAGTTATGTACACAACCTTACCACAGAATTCATTGAATAGAAAGTAATGCATTCAACTCAAAGGAGTGTACAGTTCAATTTTGCTGATAACTACTATGTGCTAACATGATGTAAACATTGGAAGCACACTAACCATATGATCTAGAGTTGTCTGCAACCAATTTTATGAGAGTGCTACCTATTCTCCAGAAGTTACTTTCAGTAACATTACCTTCTCTACCCAGTGGAACTTTAGCCTTTGTAGAAGTAAACCAAGTCAATGGCTGTTCCACTGTAAATGGTACCAGGTAGGTTACTGAATTCACCTTGCATTGTGGTATTCCATGGCACTGAGCACTCTACATGCAATATCTATACAGTTCCAAACCACCCAGTGTAGTTATGTCCACAACCTTACCACAGAAAGCATTGAATCGAAAGTAATGCATTCAACTCAAAGGAGTGTACAGTTCAATTTTGCTGATAACTACTATGTGCTAACATGATCTAAACATTGTTAGCACACTAGCCATATGATTTAGAGTTGTCTGTTACCAATTTTATGAGTGTGCTACCTATGCTCCAGAAGTTACTTTCAGTAACATTACCTTCACTAAACAGAGGAACTTTAGCCTTTGCAGAAGTAAACCAAGTCAATGGCTGTTCCACTGTAATTGGTACCAGGTAGGTTAATGAATTCAGCTTGCATTGGAGTATTCCATGGCACTGAGCACTCTATATGCATTATCTGTACAGTTCCAAACCACCCAGAGTAGTTATGTACACAACCTTACCACAGAATGCATTGAATAGAAAGTAATGCATTCAACTCAAAGGAGTGTACAGTTCAATTTTGCTGATAACTACTATGTGCTAACATGATCTAAACATTGTTAGCACACTAACCATATGATTTAGAGTTGTCTGCAACCAATTTTATGAGTGTGCTACCTATGCTCCAGAAGTTACTTTCAGTAACATTACCTTCACTACACAGAGGAACTTTAGCCTTTGCAGAAGTAAACCAAGTCAATGGCTGTTCCACTGTAATTGGTACCAGGTAGGTTACTGAATTCAGCTTGCATTGGAGTATTCCATGGCACTGAGCACTCTGTATGCATTATCCATACAGTTCCAAACCACCCAGAGTAGTTATGTACACAACCTTACCACAGAATGCATTGAATCGAAAGTAATGCATTCAACTCAAAGGAGTGTACAGTTCAATTTTGCTGATAACTACTATGTGCTAACATGATGTAAACATTGAAAGCACACTAACCATATGATCTAGAGTTGTCTGCAACCAATTTTATGAGAGTGCTACCTATTCTCCAGAAGTTACTTTCAGTAACATTACCTTCTCTACCCAGTGGAACTTTAGCCTTTGTAGAAGTAAACCAAGTCAATGGCTGTTCCACTGTAAATGGTACCAGGTAGGTTACTGAATTCACCTTGCATTGCGGTATTCCATGGCACTGAGCACTCTACATGCAAAATCAATACAGTTCCAAACCACCCAGAGTAGTTATGTCCACAACCTTACCACAGAATGCATTGAATAGAAAGTAATGCATTCAACTCAAAGGAGTGTACAGTTCAATTTTGCTGATAACTACTATGTGCTAACATGATGTAAACATTGAAAGCACACTAACCATATGATCTAGAGTTGTCTGCAACCAATTTTATGAGAGTGCTACCTATTCTCCAGAAGTTACTTTCAGTAACATTACCTTCTCTACCCAGTGGAACTTTAGCCTTTGTAGAAGTAAACCAAGTCAATGGCTGTTCCACTGTAAATGGTACCAGGTAGGTTACTGAATTCACCTTGCATTGTGGTATTCCATGGCACTGAGCACTCTACATGCAATATCTATACAGTTCCAAACCACCCAGTGTAGTTATGTCCACAACCTTACCACAGAAAGCATTGAATCGAAAGTAATGCATTCAACTCAAAGGAGTGTACAGTTCAATTTTGCTGATAACTACTATGTGCTAACATGATCTAAACATTGTTAGCACACTAGCCATATGATTTAGAGTTGTCTGTTACCAATTTTATGAGTGTGCTACCTATGCTCCAGAAGTTACTTTCAGTAACATTACCTTCACTAAACAGAGGAACTTTAGCCTTTGCAGAAGTAAACCGTCAATGGCTGTTCCACTGTAATTGGTACCAGGTAGGTTAATGAATTCAGCTTGCATTGGGGTATTCCATGGCACTGAGCACTCTATATGCATTATCTGTACAGTTCCAAACCACCCAGAGTAGTTATGTACACAACCTTACCACAGAATGCATTGAATAGAAAGTAATGCATTCAACTCAAAGGAGTGTACAGTTCAATTTTGCTGATAACTACTATGTGCTAACATGATCTAAACATTGTTAGCACACTAACCATATGATTTAGAGTTGTCTGCAACCAATTTTATGAGTGTGCTACCTATGCTCCAGAAGTTACTTTCAGTAACATTACCTTCACTACACAGAGGAACTTTAGCCTTTGCAGAAGTAAACGAAGTCAATGGCTGTTCCACTGTAATTGGTACCAGGTAGGTTACTGAATTCAGCTTGCATTGGAGTATTCCATGGCACTGAGCACTCTATATGCATTATCCATACAGTTCCAAACCACCCAGAGTAGTTATGTACACAACCTTACCACAGAATGCATTGAATAGAAAGTAATGCATTCAACTCAAAGGAGTGTACAGTTCAATTTTGCTGATAACTACTATGTGCTAACATGATGGAAACATTGTTAGCACACTAACCATATGATTTAGAGTTGTCTGCCACCAATTTTATGAGTGTGCTACCTATTCTCCAGAAGTTTCTTTCAGTAACATTACCTTCTCTACACTGTGGAACTATAGCCTTTGTAGAATTAAACCAAGTCAATGGTTGTTCCACTGTAAATGGTACCAGGTAGGTTACTGAGTTCAACTAGCATTGGTGTATTCCATGGCACTGAGCACTCTACATGCAATAACTATACAGTTCCAAACCACCCAGTGTAGTTATGTACACAACCTTACCACAGAATGCATTGAATCGAAAGTAATGCTTTCAACTCAAAGGAGTGTACAGTTCAATTTTGCTGATAACTACTATGTGCTAACATGATGTAAACATTGAAAGCACACTAACCATATGATCTAGAGTTGTCTGCAACCAATTTTATGAGTGTGCTACCTATTCTCCAGAAGTTACTTTCAGTAATATTACCTTCTCTAGACAGTGGAACTATGGCCTTTGTAGAAGTAAACCAAGTCAATGGCTGTTCCACTGTAAATGGTACCAGGTAGGTTACTGAATTCACCTTTCATTTGAGTATTCCATGGCACTGAGCACTCTACATGCAAAATCTATACAGTTCCAAACCACCCAGAGTAGTTATGTACACAACCTTACCACAGAATGCATTGTATAGAAAGTAATGCATTCAACTCAAAGGAGTGTACAGTTCAATTTTGCTGATAACTACTATGTTCTAACATGATGTAAACATTGTTAGCACACTAGCCATATGATTTAGAGTTGTGTGCAACCAATTTTATGAGTGTGCTACCTATGCTGCAGAAGTTACTTTCAGTAACATTACCTTCTCTACCCAGAGGAACTTTAGCATTTGCAGAAGTAAACCAAGTCAATGGCTGTTCCACTGTAAATGGTACCAGGTAGGTTACTGAATTCACCTTGCATTGGAGTATTCCATGACACTGAGCACTCTATATGCAAAATCAATACAGTTCCAAACAACCCAGAGTAGTTATGTACACAAACTTACCACAGAATGCATTGAATAGAAAGTAAAGCATTCAACTCAAAGGAGTGTACAGTTCAATTTTGCTGATAACTATGTGCTAACATGATGTAAACTTTGTTAGCACACTAACCATATGATTTAGAGTTGTCTGTTACCAATTTTATGAGTGTGCTACCTATGCTCCAGAAGTTACTTTCAGTAACATTACCTTCACTAAACAGAGGAACTTTAGCCTTTGCAGAAGTAAACCAAGTCAATGGCTGTTCCACTGTAATTGGTACCAGGTAGGTTAATGAATTCAGCTTGCATTGGAGTATTCCATGGCACTGAGCACTCTATATGCATTATCTGTACAGTTCCAAACCACCCAGAGTAGTTATGTACACAACCTTACCACAGAATGCATTGAATAGAAAGTAAAGCATTCAACTCAAAGGAGTGTACAGTTCAATTTTGCTGATAACTACTGTGCGCTAACATGATGTAAACTTTGTTAGCACACTAACCATATGATTTAGAGTTGTCTGCAACCAATTTTATGAGTGTGCTACCTATTCTCCAGAAGTTACTTTCAGTAACATTACCTTCTCTAGACAGTGGAACTATACCCTTTGTAGAAGTAAACCAAGTCAATGGCTGTTCCACTGTAAATGGTACCAGGTAGGTTACTGAATTCACCTTGCATTGGAGTATTCCATGGCACTGAGCACTCTATATGCATTATCTATACAGTTCCAAACCACCCAGAGTAGTTATGTACACAACCTTACCACAGAATGCATTGAATAGAAAGTAATGCATTGAAATGAATGGACTGTACAGTTCAATTTTGCTGATAACTACTATGTGCTAACATGATGTAAACATTGTTAGCACACTATCCATATGATTTACAGTTGTCTGCAACCAATTTTATGAGTGTGCTACCTATGCTCCAGGAGTTACTTTCAGTAACATTACCTTCACTACACAGAGGAACTTTAGCCTTTGCAGAAGTAAACCAAGTCAATGGCTGTTCCACTGTAAATGGTACCAGGTAGGTTACTGAATTCAGCTTGCATTGGAGTATTCCATGGCACTGAGCACTCTATATGCATTATCCATACAGTTCCAAACCACCCAGAGTAGTTATGTACACAACCTTATCACAGAATGCATTTAATATAAAGTAATGCATTGAACTCAATGGAGTGTACAGTTCAATTTTGCTGATAACTACTATGTGCTAACATGATGTAAACATTGAAAGCACACTAACCATATGATCTAGAGTTGTCTGCAAACAATTTTATGAGAGTGCTACCTATTCTCCAGAAGTTACTTTCAGTAACATTACCTTCTCTACCCAGTGGAACTTTAGCCTTTGTAGAAGTAAACCAAGTCAATGGCTGTTCCACTGTAAATGGTACCAGGTAGGTTACTGAATTCACCTTGCATTGTGGTATTCCATGGCACTGAGCACTCTACATGCAATATCTATACAGTTCCAAAGCACCCAGTGTAGTTATGTACACAACCTTACCACAGAATGCATTGAATCGAAAGTAATGCTTTCAACTCAAAGGAGTGTACAGTTCAATTTTGCTGATAACTACTATGTGCTAACATGATCGAAACATTGTTAGCACACTAGCCATATGATTTAGAGTTGTCTGCAACCAATTTTATGAGTGTGCTACCTATGCTCCAGAAGTTACTTTCAGTAACATTACCTTCACTACACAGAGGAACTTTAGCCTTTGCAGAAGTAAACCAAGTCAATGGCTGTTCCACTGTAATTGGTACCAGGTAGGTTACTGAATTCAGCTTGCATTGGAGCATTCCATGGCACTGAGTACTCTATATGCATTATCTATACAGTTCCAAACCACCCAGAGTAGTTATGTACACAACCTTACCACAGAATTCATTGAATAGAAAGTAATGCATTCAACTCAAAGGAGTGTACAGTTCAATTTTGCTGATAACTACTATGTGCTAACATGATGTAAACATTGGAAGCACACTAACCATATGATCTAGAGTTGTCTGCAACCAATTTTATGAGAGTGCTACCTATTCTCCAGAAGTTACTTTCAGTAACATTACCTTCTCTACCCAGTGGAACTTTAGCCTTTGTAGAAGTAAACCAAGTCAATGGCTGTTCCACTGTAAATGGTACCAGGTAGGTTACTGAATTCACCTTGCATTGTGGTATTCCATGGCACTGAGCACTCTACATGCAATATCTATACAGTTCCAAACCACCCAGTGTAGTTATGTCCACAACCTTACCACAGAAAGCATTGAATCGAAAGTAATGCATTCAACTCAAAGGAGTGTACAGTTCAATTTTGCTGATAACTACTATGTGCTAACATGATCTAAACATTGTTAGCACACTAGCCATATGATTTAGAGTTGTCTGTTACCAATTTTATGAGTGTGCTACCTATGCTCCAGAAGTTACTTTCAGTAACATTACCTTCACTAAACAGAGGAACTTTAGCCTTTGCAGAAGTAAACCAAGTCAATGGCTGTTCCACTGTAATTGGTACCAGGTAGGTTAATGAATTCAGCTTGCATTGGAGTATTCCATGGCACTGAGCACTCTATATGCATTATCTGTACAGTTCCAAACCACCCAGAGTAGTTATGTACACAACCTTACCACAGAATGCATTGAATAGAAAGTAATGCATTCAACTCAAAGGAGTGTACAGTTCAATTTTGCTGATAACTACTATGTGCTAACATGATCTAAACATTGTTAGCACACTAACCATATGATTTAGAGTTGTCTGCAACCAATTTTATGAGTGTGCTACCTATGCTCCAGAAGTTACTTTCAGTAACATTACCTTCACTACACAGAGGAACTTTAGCCTTTGCAGAAGTAAACCAAGTCAATGGCTGTTCCACTGTAATTGGTACCAGGTAGGTTACTGAATTCAGCTTGCATTGGAGTATTCCATGGCACTGAGCACTCTGTATGCATTATCCATACAGTTCCAAACCACCCAGAGTAGTTATGTACACAACCTTACCACAGAATGCATTGAATCGAAAGTAATGCATTCAACTCAAAGGAGTGTACAGTTCAATTTTGCTGATAACTACTATGTGCTAACATGATGTAAACATTGAAAGCACACTAACCATATGATCTAGAGTTGTCTGCAACCAATTTTATGAGAGTGCTACCTATTCTCCAGAAGTTTCTTTCAGTAACATTACCTTCTCTACCCAGTGGAACTTTAGCCTTTGTAGAAGTAAACCAAGTCAATGGCTGTTCCACTGTAAATGGTACCAGGTAGGTTACTGAATTCACCTTGCATTGTGGTATTCCATGGCACTGAGCACTGTACATGCAATATCTATACAGTTCCAAACCACCCAGTGTAGTTATGTCCACAACCTTACCACAGAATGCATTGAATCGAAAGTAATGCATTCAACTCAAAGGAGTGTACAGTTCAATTTTGCTGATAACTACTATGTGCTAACATGATCTAAACATTGTTAGCACACTAACCATATGATTTAGAGTTGTCTGCAACCAATTTTATGAGTGTGCTACCTATTCTCCAGAAGTTACTTTCAGTAACATTACCTTCTCTAGACAGTGGAACTATACCCTTTGTAGAAGTAAACCAAGTCAATGGCTGTTCCACTGTAAATGGTACCAGGTAGGTTACTGAATTCACCTTGCATTGTGGTATTCCATGGCACTGAGCACTCTACATGCAATATCTATACAGTTCCAAAGCACCCAGTGTAGTTATGTACACAACCTTACCACAGAATGCATTGAATCGCAAGTAATGCATTCAACTCAAAGGAGTGTACAGTTCAATTTTGCTGATAACTACTATGTGCTATCATGATCTAAACATTGTTAGCACACTAGCCATATGATTTAGAGTTCTCTGCAACCAATTTTATGAGTGTGCTACCTATGCTCCAGAAGTTACTTTCAGTAACATTACCTTCAGTACACAGAGGAACTTTAGCCTTTGCAGAAGTAAACCAAGTCAATGGCTGTTCCACTGTAATTGGTACCAGGTAGGTTACTGAATTCAGCTTGCATTGGAGTATTCCATGGCACTGAGCACTCTATATGCATTATCTATACAGTTCCAAACCACACAGAGTAGTTATGTACACAACCTTACCACAGAATTCATTGAATAGAAAGTAATGCATTCAACTCAAAGGAGTGTACAGTTCAATTTTGCTGATAACTACTATGTGCTAACATAATCTAAACATTGTTAGCACACTAGCCATATGATTTAGAGTTGTCTGTTACCAATTTTATGAGTGTGCTACCTATGCTCCAGAAGTTACTTTCAGTAACATTACCTTCACTAAACAGAGGAACTTTAGCCTTTGCAGAAGTAAACCAAGTCAATGGCTGTTCCACTGTAATTGGTACCAGGTAGGTTAATGAATTCAGCTTGCATTGGAGTATTCCATGGCACTGAGCACTCTATATGCATTATCTGTACAGTTCCAAACCACCCAGAGTAGTTATGTACACAACCTTACCACAGAATGCATTGAATAGAAAGTAATGCATTCAACTCAAAGGAGTGTACAGTTCAATTTTGCTGATAACTACTATGTGCTAACATGATGGAAACATTGTTAGCACACTAGCCATATGATTTAGAGTTGTGTGCAACCAATTTTATGAGTGTGCTACCTATGCTGCAGAAGTTACTTTCAGTAACATTACCTTCTCTACCCAGAGGAACTTTAGCATTTGCAGAAGTAAACCAAGTCAATGGCTGTTCCACTGTAAATGGTACCAGGTAGGTTACTGAATTCACCTTGCATTGGAGTATTCCATGACACTGAGCACTCTATATGCAAAATCAATACAGTTCCAAACAACCCAGAGTAGTTATGTACACAAACTTACCACAGAATGCATTGAATAGAAAGTAAAGCATTCAACTCAAAGGAGTGTACAGTTCAATTTTGCTGATAACTATGTGCTAACATGATGTAAACTTTGTTAGCACACTAACCATATGATTTAGAGTTGTCTGTTACCAATTTTATGAGTGTGCTACCTATGCTCCAGAAGTTACTTTCAGTAACATTACCTTCACTAAACAGAGGAACTTTAGCCTTTGCAGAAGTAAACCAAGTCAATGGCTGTTCCACTGTAATTGGTACCAGGTAGGTTAATGAATTCAGCTTGCATTGGAGTATTCCATGGCACTGAGCACTCTATATGCATTATCTGTACAGTTCCAAACCACCCAGAGTAGTTATGTACACAACCTTACCACAGAATGCATTGAATAGAAAGTAAAGCATTCAACTCAAAGGAGTGTACAGTTCAATTTTGCTGATAACTACTGTGCGCTAACATGATGTAAACTTTGTTAGCACACTAACCATATGATTTAGAGTTGTCTGCAACCAATTTTATGAGTGTGCTACCTATTCTCCAGAAGTTACTTTCAGTAACATTACCTTCTCTAGACAGTGGAACTATACCCTTTGTAGAAGTAAACCAAGTCAATGGCTGTTCCACTGTAAATGGTACCAGGTAGGTTACTGAATTCACCTTGCATTGGAGTATTCCATGGCACTGAGCACTCTATATGCATTATCTATACAGTTCCAAACCACCCAGAGTAGTTATGTACACAACCTTACCACAGAATGCATTGAATAGAAAGTAATGCATTGAAATGAATGGACTGTACAGTTCAATTTTGCTGATAACTACTATGTGCTAACATGATGTAAACATTGTTAGCACACTATCCATATGATTTACAGTTGTCTGCAACCAATTTTATGAGTGTGCTACCTATGCTCCAGGAGTTACTTTCAGTAACATTACCTTCACTACACAGAGGAACTTTAGCCTTTGCAGAAGTAAACCAAGTCAATGGCTGTTCCACTGTAAATGGTACCAGGTAGGTTACTGAATTCAGCTTGCATTGGAGTATTCCATGGCACTGAGCACTCTATATGCATTATCCATACAGTTCCAAACCACCCAGAGTAGTTATGTACACAACCTTATCACAGAATGCATTTAATATAAAGTAATGCATTGAACTCAATGGAGTGTACAGTTCAATTTTGCTGATAACTACTATGTGCTAACATGATGTAAACATTGAAAGCACACTAACCATATGATCTAGAGTTGTCTGCAACCAATTTTATGAGAGTGCTACCTATTCTCCAGAAGTTACTTTCAGTAACATTACCTTCTCTACCCAGTGGAACTTTAGCCTTTGTAGAAGTAAACCAAGTCAATGGCTGTTCCACTGTAAATGGTACCAGGTAGGTTACTGAATTCACCTTGCATTGTGGTATTCCATGGCACTGAGCACTCTACATGCAATATCTATACAGTTCCAAAGCACCCAGTGTAGTTATGTACACAACCTTACCACAGAATGCATTGAATCGAAAGTAATGCTTTCAACTCAAAGGAGTGTACAGTTCAATTTTGCTGATAACTACTATGTGCTAACATGATCGAAACATTGTTAGCACACTAGCCATATGATTTAGAGTTGTCTGCAACCAATTTTATGAGTGTGCTACCTATGCTCCAGAAGTTACTTTCAGTAACATTACCTTCACTACACAGAGGAACTTTAGCCTTTGCAGAAGTAAACCAAGTCAATGGCTGTTCCACTGTAATTGGTACCAGGTAGGTTACTGAATTCAGCTTGCATTGGAGCATTCCATGGCACTGAGTACTCTATATGCATTATCTATACAGTTCCAAACCACCCAGAGTAGTTATGTACACAACCTTACCACAGAATTCATTGAATAGAAAGTAATGCATTCAACTCAAAGGAGTGTACAGTTCAATTTTGCTGATAACTACTATGTGCTAACATGATGTAAACATTGGAAGCACACTAACCATATGATCTAGAGTTGTCTGCAACCAATTTTATGAGAGTGCTACCTATTCTCCAGAAGTTACTTTCAGTAACATTACCTTCTCTACCCAGTGGAACTTTAGCCTTTGTAGAAGTAAACCAAGTCAATGGCTGTTCCACTGTAAATGGTACCAGGTAGGTTACTGAATTCACCTTGCATTGTGGTATTCCATGGCACTGAGCACTCTACATGCAATATCTATACAGTTCCAAACCACCCAGTGTAGTTATGTCCACAACCTTACCACAGAAAGCATTGAATCGAAAGTAATGCATTCAACTCAAAGGAGTGTACAGTTCAATTTTGCTGATAACTACTATGTGCTAACATGATCTAAACATTGTTAGCACACTAGCCATATGATTTAGAGTTGTCTGTTACCAATTTTATGAGTGTGCTACCTATGCTCCAGAAGTTACTTTCAGTAACATTACCTTCACTAAACAGAGGAACTTTAGCCTTTGCAGAAGTAAACCAAGTCAATGGCTGTTCCACTGTAATTGGTACCAGGTAGGTTAATGAATTCAGCTTGCATTGGAGTATTCCATGGCACTGAGCACTCTATATGCATTATCTGTACAGTTCCAAACCACCCAGAGTAGTTATGTACACAACCTTACCACAGAATGCATTGAATAGAAAGTAATGCATTCAACTCAAAGGAGTGTACAGTTCAATTTTGCTGATAACTACTATGTGCTAACATGATCTAAACATTGTTAGCACACTAACCATATGATTTAGAGTTGTCTGCAACCAATTTTATGAGTGTGCTACCTATGCTCCAGAAGTTACTTTCAGTAACATTACCTTCACTACACAGAGGAACTTTAGCCTTTGCAGAAGTAAACCAAGTCAATGGCTGTTCCACTGTAATTGGTACCAGGTAGGTTACTGAATTCAGCTTGCATTGGAGTATTCCATGGCACTGAGCACTCTGTATGCATTATCCATACAGTTCCAAACCACCCAGAGTAGTTATGTACACAACCTTACCACAGAATGCATTGAATCGAAAGTAATGCATTCAACTCAAAGGAGTGTACAGTTCAATTTTGCTGATAACTACTATGTGCTAACATGATGTAAACATTGAAAGCACACTAACCATATGATCTAGAGTTGTCTGCAACCAATTTTATGAGAGTGCTACCTATTCTCCAGAAGTTACTTTCAGTAACATTACCTTCTCTACCCAGTGGAACTTTAGCCTTTGTAGAAGTAAACCAAGTCAATGGCTGTTCCACTGTAAATGGTACCAGGTAGGTTACTGAATTCACCTTGCATTGTGGTATTCCATGGCACTGAGCACTGTACATGCAATATCTATACAGTTCCAAACCACCCAGTGTAGTTATGTCCACAACCTTACCACAGAATGCATTGAATCGAAAGTAATGCATTCAACTCAAAGGAGTGTACAGTTCAATTTTGCTGATAACTACTATGTGCTAACATGATCTAAACAT
This sequence comes from Hypanus sabinus, assembly GCF_030144855.1. NCBI lineage: Eukaryota > Metazoa > Chordata > Chondrichthyes > Myliobatiformes > Dasyatidae > Hypanus > Hypanus sabinus. Next base: position 150,541,759 of record NC_082715.1, on the reverse strand, counting down.
TGTTAGCACACTAACCATATGATTTAGAGTTGTCTGCAACCAATTTTATGAGTGTGCTACCTATTCTCCAGAAGTTACTTTCAGTAACATTACCTTCTCTAGACAGTGGAACTATACCCTTTGTAGAAGTAAACCAAGTCAATGGCTGTTCCACTGTAAATGGTACCAGGTAGGTTACTGAATTCACCTTGCATTGTGGTATTCCATGGCACTGAGCACTCTACATGCAATATCTATACAGTTCCAAAGCACCCAGTGTAGTTATGTACACAACCTTACCACAGAATGCATTGAATCGCAAGTAATGCATTCAACTCAAAGGAGTGTACAGTTCAATTTTGCTGATAACTACTATGTGCTATCATGATCTAAACATTGTTAGCACACTAGCCATATGATTTAGAGTTCTCTGCAACCAATTTTATGAGTGTGCTACCTATGCTCCAGAAGTTACTTTCAGTAACATTACCTTCAGTACACAGAGGAACTTTAGCCTTTGCAGAAGTAAACCAAGTCAATGGCTGTTCCACTGTAATTGGTACCAGGTAGGTTACTGAATTCAGCTTGCATTGGAGTATTCCATGGCACTGAGCACTCTATATGCATTATCTATACAGTTCCAAACCACCCAGAGTAGTTATGTACACAACCTTACCACAGAATTCATTGAATAGAAAGTAATGCATTCAACTCAAAGGAGTGTACAGTTCAATTTTGCTGATAACTACTATGTGCTAACATGATGTAAACATTGGAAGCACACTAACCATATGATCTAGAGTTGTCTGCAACCAATTTTATGAGAGTGCTACCTATTCTCCAGAAGTTACTTTCAGTAACATTACCTTCTCTACCCAGTGGAACTTTAGCCTTTGTAGAAGTAAACCAAGTCAATGGCTGTTCCACTGTAAATGGTACCAGGTAGGTTACTGAATTCACCTTGCATTGTGGTATTCCATGGCACTGAGCACTCTACATGCAATATCTATACAGTTCCAAACCACCCAGTGTAGTTATGTCCACAACCTTACCACAGAAAGCATTGAATCGAAAGTAATGCATTCAACTCAAAGGAGTGTACAGTTCAATTTTGCTGATAACTACTATGTGCTAACATGATCTAAACATTGTTAGCACACTAGCCATATGATTTAGAGTTGTCTGTTACCAATTTTATGAGTGTGCTACCTATGCTCCAGAAGTTACTTTCAGTAACATTACCTTCACTAAACAGAGGAACTTTAGCCTTTGCAGAAGTAAACCAAGTCAATGGCTGTTCCACTGTAATTGGTACCAGGTAGGTTAATGAATTCAGCTTGCATTGGAGTATTCCATGGCACTGAGCACTCTATATGCATTATCTGTACAGTTCCAAACCACCCAGAGTAGTTATGTACACAACCTTACCACAGAATGCATTGAATAGAAAGTAATGCATTCAACTCAAAGGAGTGTACAGTTCAATTTTGCTGATAACTACTATGTGCTAACATGATCTAAACATTGTTAGCACACTAACCATATGATTTAGAGTTGTCTGCAACCAATTTTATGAGTGTGCTACCTATGCTCCAGAAGTTACTTTCAGTAACATTACCTTCACTACACAGAGGAACTTTAGCCTTTGCAGAAGTAAACCAAGTCAATGGCTGTTCCACTGTAATTGGTACCAGGTAGGTTACTGAATTCAGCTTGCATTGGAGTATTCCATGGCACTGAGCACTCTGTATGCATTATCCATACAGTTCCAAACCACCCAGAGTAGTTATGTACACAACCTTACCACAGAATGCATTGAATCGAAAGTAATGCATTCAACTCAAAGGAGTGTACAGTTCAATTTTGCTGATAACTACTATGTGCTAACATGATGTAAACATTGAAAGCACACTAACCATATGATCTAGAGTTGTCTGCAACCAATTTTATGAGAGTGCTACCTATTCTCCAGAAGTTACTTTCAGTAACATTACCTTCTCTACCCAGTGGAACTTTAGCCTTTGTAGAAGTAAACCAAGTCAATGGCTGTTCCACTGTAAATGGTACCAGGTAGGTTACTGAATTCACCTTGCATTGTGGTATTCCATGGCACTGAGCACTCTACATGCAATATCTATACAGTTCCAAAGCACCCAGTGTAGTTATGTACACAACCTTACCACAGAATGCATTGAATCGAAAGTAATGCTTTCAACTCAAAGGAGTGTACAGTTCAATTTTGCTGATAACTACTATGTGCTAACATGATCGAAACATTGTTAGCACACTAGCCATATGATTTAGAGTTGTCTGCAACCAATTTTATGAGTGTGCTACCTATGCTCCAGAAGTTACTTTCAGTAACATTACCTTCACTACACAGAGGAACTTTAGCCTTTGCAGAAGTAAACCAAGTCAATGGCTGTTCCACTGTAATTGGTACCAGGTAGGTTACTGAATTCAGCTTGCATTGGAGCATTCCATGGCACTGAGTACTCTATATGCATTATCTATACAGTTCCAAACCACCCAGAGTAGTTATGTACACAACCTTACCACAGAATTCATTGAATAGAAAGTAATGCATTCAACTCAAAGGAGTGTACAGTTCAATTTTGCTGATAACTACTATGTGCTAACATGATGTAAACATTGGAAGCACACTAACCATATGATCTAGAGTTGTCTGCAACCAATTTTATGAGAGTGCTACCTATTCTCCAGAAGTTACTTTCAGTAACATTACCTTCTCTACCCAGTGGAACTTTAGCCTTTGTAGAAGTAAACCAAGTCAATGGCTGTTCCACTGTAAATGGTACCAGGTAGGTTACTGAATTCACCTTGCATTGTGGTATTCCATGGCACTGAGCACTCTACATGCAATATCTATACAGTTCCAAACCACCCAGTGTAGTTATGTCCACAACCTTACCACAGAAAGCATTGAATCGAAAGTAATGCATTCAACTCAAAGGAGTGTACAGTTCAATTTTGCTGATAACTACTATGTGCTAACATGATCTAAACATTGTTAGCACACTAGCCATATGATTTAGAGTTGTCTGTTACCAATTTTATGAGTGTGCTACCTATGCTCCAGAAGTTACTTTCAGTAACATTACCTTCACTAAACAGAGGAACTTTAGCCTTTGCAGAAGTAAACCAAGTCAATGGCTGTTCCACTGTAATTGGTACCAGGTAGGTTAATGAATTCAGCTTGCATTGGAGTATTCCATGGCACTGAGCACTCTATATGCATTATCTGTACAGTTCCAAACCACCCAGAGTAGTTATGTACACAACCTTACCACAGAATGCATTGAATAGAAAGTAATGCATTCAACTCAAAGGAGTGTACAGTTCAATTTTGCTGATAACTACTATGTGCTAACATGATCTAAACATTGTTAGCACACTAACCATATGATTTAGAGTTGTCTGCAACCAATTTTATGAGTGTGCTACCTATGCTCCAGAAGTTACTTTCAGTAACATTACCTTCACTACACAGAGGAACTTTAGCCTTTGCAGAAGTAAACCAAGTCAATGGCTGTTCCACTGTAATTGGTACCAGGTAGGTTACTGAATTCAGCTTGCATTGGAGTATTCCATGGCACTGAGCACTCTGTATGCATTATCCATACAGTTCCAAACCACCCAGAGTAGTTATGTACACAACCTTACCACAGAATGCATTGAATCGAAAGTAATGCATTCAACTCAAAGGAGTGTACAGTTCAATTTTGCTGATAACTACTATGTGCTAACATGATGTAAACATTGAAAGCACACTAACCATATGATCTAGAGTTGTCTGCAACCAATTTTATGAGAGTGCTACCTATTCTCCAGAAGTTACTTTCAGTAACATTACCTTCTCTACCCAGTGGAACTTTAGCCTTTGTAGAAGTAAACCAAGTCAATGGCTGTTCCACTGTAAATGGTACCAGGTAGGTTACTGAATTCACCTTGCATTGCGGTATTCCATGGCACTGAGCACTCTACATGCAAAATCAATACAGTTCCAAACCACCCAGAGTAGTTATGTCCACAACCTTACCACAGAATGCATTGAATAGAAAGTAATGCATTCAACTCAAAGGAGTGTACAGTTCAATTTTGCTGATAACTACTATGTGCTAACATGATGTAAACATTGAAAGCACACTAACCATATGATCTAGAGTTGTCTGCAACCAATTTTATGAGAGTGCTACCTATTCTCCAGAAGTTACTTTCAGTAACATTACCTTCTCTACCCAGTGGAACTTTAGCCTTTGTAGAAGTAAACCAAGTCAATGGCTGTTCCACTGTAAATGGTACCAGGTAGGTTACTGAATTCACCTTGCATTGTGGTATTCCATGGCACTGAGCACTCTACATGCAATATCTATACAGTTCCAAACCACCCAGTGTAGTTATGTCCACAACCTTACCACAGAAAGCATTGAATCGAAAGTAATGCATTCAACTCAAAGGAGTGTACAGTTCAATTTTGCTGATAACTACTATGTGCTAACATGATCTAAACATTGTTAGCACACTAGCCATATGATTTAGAGTTGTCTGTTACCAATTTTATGAGTGTGCTACCTATGCTCCAGAAGTTACTTTCAGTAACATTACCTTCACTAAACAGAGGAACTTTAGCCTTTGCAGAAGTAAACCGTCAATGGCTGTTCCACTGTAATTGGTACCAGGTAGGTTAATGAATTCAGCTTGCATTGGGGTATTCCATGGCACTGAGCACTCTATATGCATTATCTGTACAGTTCCAAACCACCCAGAGTAGTTATGTACACAACCTTACCACAGAATGCATTGAATAGAAAGTAATGCATTCAACTCAAAGGAGTGTACAGTTCAATTTTGCTGATAACTACTATGTGCTAACATGATCTAAACATTGTTAGCACACTAACCATATGATTTAGAGTTGTCTGCAACCAATTTTATGAGTGTGCTACCTATGCTCCAGAAGTTACTTTCAGTAACATTACCTTCACTACACAGAGGAACTTTAGCCTTTGCAGAAGTAAACGAAGTCAATGGCTGTTCCACTGTAATTGGTACCAGGTAGGTTACTGAATTCAGCTTGCATTGGAGTATTCCATGGCACTGAGCACTCTATATGCATTATCCATACAGTTCCAAACCACCCAGAGTAGTTATGTACACAACCTTACCACAGAATGCATTGAATAGAAAGTAATGCATTCAACTCAAAGGAGTGTACAGTTCAATTTTGCTGATAACTACTATGTGCTAACATGATGGAAACATTGTTAGCACACTAACCATATGATTTAGAGTTGTCTGCCACCAATTTTATGAGTGTGCTACCTATTCTCCAGAAGTTTCTTTCAGTAACATTACCTTCTCTACACTGTGGAACTATAGCCTTTGTAGAATTAAACCAAGTCAATGGTTGTTCCACTGTAAATGGTACCAGGTAGGTTACTGAGTTCAACTAGCATTGGTGTATTCCATGGCACTGAGCACTCTACATGCAATAACTATACAGTTCCAAACCACCCAGTGTAGTTATGTACACAACCTGACCACAGAATGCATTGAATCGAAAGTAATGCTTTCAACTCAAAGGAGTGTACAGTTCAATTTTGCTGATAACTACTATGTGCTAACATGATGTAAACATTGAAAGCACACTAACCATATGATCTAGAGTTGTCTGCAACCAATTTTATGAGTGTGCTACCTATTCTCCAGAAGTTACTTTCAGTAATATTACCTTCTCTAGACAGTGGAACTATGGCCTTTGTAGAAGTAAACCGTCAATGGCTGTTCCACTGTAAATGGTACCAGGTAGGTTACTGAATTCACCTTTCATTTGAGTATTCCATGGCACTGAGCACTCTACATGCAAAATCTATACAGTTCCAAACCACCCAGAGTAGTTATGTACACAACCTTACCACAGAATGCATTGTATAGAAAGTAATGCATTCAACTCAAAGGAGTGTACAGTTCAATTTTGCTGATAACTACTATGTTCTAACATGATGTAAACATTGTTAGCACACTAGCCATATGATTTAGAGTTGTGTGCAACCAATTTTATGAGTGTGCTACCTATGCTGCAGAAGTTACTTTCAGTAACATTACCTTCTCTACCCAGAGGAACTTTAGCATTTGCAGAAGTAAACCAAGTCAATGGCTGTTCCACTGTAAATGGTACCAGGTAGGTTACTGAATTCACCTTGCATTGGAGTATTCCATGACACTGAGCACTCTATATGCAAAATCAATACAGTTCCAAACAACCCAGAGTAGTTATGTACACAAACTTACCACAGAATGCATTGAATAGAAAGTAAAGCATTCAACTCAAAGGAGTGTACAGTTCAATTTTGCTGATAACTATGTGCTAACATGATGTAAACTTTGTTAGCACACTAACCATATGATTTAGAGTTGTCTGTTACCAATTTTATGAGTGTGCTACCTATGCTCCAGAAGTTACTTTCAGTAACATTACCTTCACTAAACAGAGGAACTTTAGCCTTTGCAGAAGTAAACCAAGTCAATGGCTGTTCCACTGTAATTGGTACCAGGTAGGTTAATGAATTCAGCTTGCATTGGAGTATTCCATGGCACTGAGCACTCTATATGCATTATCTGTACAGTTCCAAACCACCCAGAGTAGTTATGTACACAACCTTACCACAGAATGCATTGAATAGAAAGTAAAGCATTCAACTCAAAGGAGTGTACAGTTCAATTTTGCTGATAACTACTGTGCGCTAACATGATGTAAACTTTGTTAGCACACTAACCATATGATTTAGAGTTGTCTGCAACCAATTTTATGAGTGTGCTACCTATTCTCCAGAAGTTACTTTCAGTAACATTACCTTCTCTAGACAGTGGAACTATACCCTTTGTAGAAGTAAACCAAGTCAATGGCTGTTCCACTGTAAATGGTACCAGGTAGGTTACTGAATTCACCTTGCATTGGAGTATTCCATGGCACTGAGCACTCTATATGCATTATCTATACAGTTCCAAACCACCCAGAGTAGTTATGTACACAACCTTACCACAGAATGCATTGAATAGAAAGTAATGCATTGAAATGAATGGACTGTACAGTTCAATTTTGCTGATAACTACTATGTGCTAACATGATGTAAACATTGTTAGCACACTATCCATATGATTTACAGTTGTCTGCAACCAATTTTATGAGTGTGCTACCTATGCTCCAGGAGTTACTTTCAGTAACATTACCTTCACTACACAGAGGAACTTTAGCCTTTGCAGAAGTAAACCAAGTCAATGGCTGTTCCACTGTAAATGGTACCAGGTAGGTTACTGAATTCAGCTTGCATTGGAGTATTCCATGGCACTGAGCACTCTATATGCATTATCCATACAGTTCCAAACCACCCAGAGTAGTTATGTACACAACCTTATCACAGAATGCATTTAATATAAAGTAATGCATTGAACTCAATGGAGTGTACAGTTCAATTTTGCTGATAACTACTATGTGCTAACATGATGTAAACATTGAAAGCACACTAACCATATGATCTAGAGTTGTCTGCAACCAATTTTATGAGAGTGCTACCTATTCTCCAGAAGTTACTTTCAGTAACATTACCTTCTCTACCCAGTGGAACTTTAGCCTTTGTAGAAGTAAACCAAGTCAATGGCTGTTCCACTGTAAATGGTACCAGGTAGGTTACTGAATTCACCTTGCATTGTGGTATTCCATGGCACTGAGCACTCTACATGCAATATCTATACAGTTCCAAAGCACCCAGTGTAGTTATGTACACAACCTTACCACAGAATGCATTGAATCGAAAGTAATGCTTTCAACTCAAAGGAGTGTACAGTTCAATTTTGCTGATAACTACTATGTGCTAACATGATCGAAACATTGTTAGCACACTAGCCATATGATTTAGAGTTGTCTGCAACCAATTTTATGAGTGTGCTACCTATGCTCCAGAAGTTACTTTCAGTAACATTACCTTCACTACACAGAGGAACTTTAGCCTTTGCAGAAGTAAACCAAGTCAATGGCTGTTCCACTGTAATTGGTACCAGGTAGGTTACTGAATTCAGCTTGCATTGGAGCATTCCATGGCACTGAGTACTCTATATGCATTATCTATACAGTTCCAAACCACCCAGAGTAGTTATGTACACAACCTTACCACAGAATTCATTGAATAGAAAGTAATGCATTCAACTCAAAGGAGTGTACAGTTCAATTTTGCTGATAACTACTATGTGCTAACATGATGTAAACATTGGAAGCACACTAACCATATGATCTAGAGTTGTCTGCAACCAATTTTATGAGAGTGCTACCTATTCTCCAGAAGTTACTTTCAGTAACATTACCTTCTCTACCCAGTGGAACTTTAGCCTTTGTAGAAGTAAACCAAGTCAATGGCTGTTCCACTGTAAATGGTACCAGGTAGGTTACTGAATTCACCTTGCATTGTGGTATTCCATGGCACTGAGCACTCTACATGCAATATCTATACAGTTCCAAACCACCCAGTGTAGTTATGTCCACAACCTTACCACAGAAAGCATTGAATCGAAAGTAATGCATTCAACTCAAAGGAGTGTACAGTTCAATTTTGCTGATAACTACTATGTGCTAACATGATCTAAACATTGTTAGCACACTAGCCATATGATTTAGAGTTGTCTGTTACCAATTTTATGAGTGTGCTACCTATGCTCCAGAAGTTACTTTCAGTAACATTACCTTCACTAAACAGAGGAACTTTAGCCTTTGCAGAAGTAAACCAAGTCAATGGCTGTTCCACTGTAATTGGTACCAGGTAGGTTAATGAATTCAGCTTGCATTGGAGTATTCCATGGCACTGAGCACTCTATATGCATTATCTGTACAGTTCCAAACCACCCAGAGTAGTTATGTACACAACCTTACCACAGAATGCATTGAATAGAAAGTAATGCATTCAACTCAAAGGAGTGTACAGTTCAATTTTGCTGATAACTACTATGTGCTAACATGATCTAAACATTGTTAGCACACTAACCATATGATTTAGAGTTGTCTGCAACCAATTTTATGAGTGTGCTACCTATGCTCCAGAAGTTACTTTCAGTAACATTACCTTCACTACACAGAGGAACTTTAGCCTTTGCAGAAGTAAACCAAGTCAATGGCTGTTCCACTGTAATTGGTACCAGGTAGGTTACTGAATTCAGCTTGCATTGGAGTATTCCATGGCACTGAGCACTCTGTATGCATTATCCATACAGTTCCAAACCACCCAGAGTAGTTATGTACACAACCTTACCACAGAATGCATTGAATCGAAAGTAATGCATTCAACTCAAAGGAGTGTACAGTTCAATTTTGCTGATAACTACTATGTGCTAACATGATGTAAACATTGAAAGCACACTAACCATATGATCTAGAGTTGTCTGCAACCAATTTTATGAGAGTGCTACCTATTCTCCAGAAGTTACTTTCAGTAACATTACCTTCTCTACCCAGTGGAACTTTAGCCTTTGTAGAAGTAAACCAAGTCAATGGCTGTTCCACTGTAAATGGTACCAGGTAGGTTACTGAATTCACCTTGCATTGTGGTATTCCATGGCACTGAGCACTGTACATGCAATATCTATACAGTTCCAAAGCACCCAGTGTAGTTATGTACACAACCTTACCACAGAATGCATTGAATCGCAAGTAATGCATTCAACTCAAAGGAGTGTACAGTTCAATTTTGCTGATAACTACTATGTGCTATCATGATCTAAACATTGTTAGCACACTAGCCATATGATTTAGAGTTCTCTGCAACCAATTTTATGAGTGTGCTACCTATGCTCCAGAAGTTACTTTCAGTAACATTACCTTCAGTACACAGAGGAACTTTAGCCTTTGCAGAAGTAAACCAAGTCAATGGCTGTTCCACTGTAATTGGTACCAGGTAGGTTACTGAATTCAGCTTGCATTGGAGTATTCCATGGCACTGAGCACTCTATATGCATTATCTATACAGTTCCAAACCACACAGAGTAGTTATGTACACAACCTTACCACAGAATTCATTGAATAGAAAGTAATGCATTCAACTCAAAGGAGTGTACAGTTCAATTTTGCTGATAACTACTATGTGCTAACATAATCTAAACATTGTTAGCACACTAGCCATATGATTTAGAGTTGTCTGTTACCAATTTTATGAGTGTGCTACCTATGCTCCAGAAGTTACTTTCAGTAACATTACCTTCACTAAACAGAGGAACTTTAGCCTTTGCAGAAGTAAACCAAGTCAATGGCTGTTCCACTGTAATTGGTACCAGGTAGGTTAATGAATTCAGCTTGCATTGGAGTATTCCATGGCACTGAGCACTCTATATGCATTATCTGTACAGTTCCAAACCACCCAGAGTAGTTATGTACACAACCTTACCACAGAATGCATTGAATAGAAAGTAATGCATTCAACTCAAAGGAGTGTACAGTTCAATTTTGCTGATAACTACTATGTGCTAACATGATCTAAACATTGTTAGCACACTAACCATATGATTTAGAGTTGTCTGCAACCAATTTTATGAGTGTGCTACCTATGCTCCAGAAGTTACTTTCAGTAACATTACCTTCACTACACAGAGGAACTTTAGCCTTTGCAGAAGTAAACCAAGTCAATGGCTGTTCCACTGTAATTGGTACCAGGTAGGTTAATGAATTCAGCTTGCATTGGAGTATTCCATGGCACTGAGCACTCTATATGCATTATCTGTACAGTTCCAAACCACCCAGAGTAGTTATGTACACAACCTTACCACAGAATGCATTGAATAGAAAGTAATGCATTCAACTCAAAGGAGTGTACAGTTCAATTTTGCTGATAACTACTATGTGCTAACATGATCTAAACATTGTTAGCACACTAACCATATGATTTAGAGTTGTCTGCAACCAATTTTATGAGTGTGCTACCTATGCTCCAGAAGTTACTTTCAGTAACATTACCTTCACTACACAGAGGAACTTTAGCCTTTGCAGAAGTAAACCAAGTCAATGGCTGTTCCACTGTAATTGGTACCAGGTAGGTTACTGAATTCAGCTTGCATTGGAGTATTCCATGGCACTGAGCACTCTATATGCATTATCCATACATTTCCAAACCACCCAGAGTAGTTATGTACACAACCTTACCACAGAATGCATTGAATAGAAAGTAATGCATTCAACTCAAAGGAGTGTACAGTTCAATTTTGCTGATAACTACTATGTGCTAACATGATGGAAACATTGTTAGCACACTAACCATATGATTTAGAGTTGTCTGCCACCAATTTTATGAGTGTGCTACCTATTCTCCAGAAGTTTCTTTCAGTAACATTACCTTCTCTACACAGTGGAACTATAGCCTTTGTAGAATTAAACCAAGTCAATGGTTGTTCCACTGTAAATGGTACCAGGTAGGTTACTGAGTTCAACTAGCATTGGTGTATTCCATGGCACTGAGCACTCTACATGCAATAACTATACAGTTCCAAACCACCCAGTGTAGTTATGTACACAACCTTACCACAGAATGCATTGAATCGAAAGTAATGCTTTCAACTCAAAGGAGTGTACAGTTCAATTTTGCTGATAACTACTATGTGCTAACATGATGTAAACATTGAAAGCACACTAACCATATGATCTAGAGTTGTCTGCAACCAATTTTATGAGTGTGCTACCTATTCTCCAGAAGTTACTTTCAGTAATATTACCTTCTCTAGACAGTGGAACTATGGCCTTTGTAGAAGTAAACCAAGTCAATGGCTGTTCCACTGTAAATGGTACCAGGTAGGTTACTGAATTCACCTTTCATTTGAGTATTCCATGGCACTGAGCACTCTACATGCAAAATCTATACAGTTCCAAACCACCCAGAGTAGTTATGTACACAACCTTACCACAGAATGCATTGTATAGAAAGTAATGCATTCAACTCAAAGGAGTGTACAGTTCAATTTTGCTGATAACTACTATGTTCTAACATGATGTAAACATTGTTAGCACACTAGCCATATGATTTAGAGTTGTGTGCAACCAATTTTATGAGTGTGCTACCTATGCTGCAGAAGTTACTTTCAGTAACATTACCTTCTCTACCCAGAGGAACTTTAGCATTTGCAGAAGTAAACCAAGTCAATGGCTGTTCCACTGTAAATGGTACCAGGTAGGTTACTGAATTCACCTTGCATTGGAGTATTCCATGACACTGAGCACTCTATATGCAAAATCAATACAGTTCCAAACAACCCAGAGTAGTTATGTACACAAACTTACCACAGAATGCATTGAATAGAAAGTAAAGCATTCAACTCAAAGGAGTGTACAGTTCAATTTTGCTGATAACTATGTGCTAACATGATGTAAACTTTGTTAGCACACTAACCATATGATTTAGAGTTGTCTGTTACCAATTTTATGAGTGTGCTACCTATGCTCCAGAAGTTACTTTCAGTAACATTACCTTCACTAAACAGAGGAACTTTAGCCTTTGCAGAAGTAAACCAAGTCAATGGCTGTTCCACTGTAATTGGTACCAGGTAGGTTAATGAATTCAGCTTGCATTGGAGTATTCCATGGCACTGAGCACTCTATATGCATTATCTGTACAGTTCCAAACCACCCAGAGTAGTTATGTACACAACCTTACCACAGAATGCATTGAATAGAAAGTAAAGCATTCAACTCAAAGGAGTGTACAGTTCAATTTTGCTGATAACTACTATGTGCTAACATGATCTAAACATTGTTAGCACACTAGCCATATGATTTAGAGTTGTCTGTTACCAATTTTATGAGTGTGCTACCTATGCTCCAGAAGTTACTTTCAGTAACATTACCTTCACTAAACAGAGGAACTTTAGCCTTTGCAGAAGTAAACCAAGTCAATGGCTGTTCCACTGTAATTGGTACCAGGTAGGTTAATGAATTCAGCTTGCATTGGAGTATTCCATGGCACTGAGCACTCTATATGCATTATCTGTACAGTTCCAAACCACCCAGAGTAGTTATGTACACAACCTTACCACAGAATGCATTGAATAGAAAGTAATGCATTCAACTCAAAGGAGTGTACAGTTCAATTTTGCTGATAACTACTATGTGCTAACATGATCTAAACATTGTTAGCACACTAACCATATGATTTAGAGTTGTCTGCAACCAATTTTATGAGTGTGCTACCTATGCTCCAGAAGTTACTTTCAGTAACATTACCTTCACTACACAGAGGAACTTTAGCCTTTGCAGAAGTAAACCAAGTCAATGGCTGTTCCACTGTAATTGGTACCAGGTAGGTTAATGAATTCAGCTTGCATTGGAGTATTCCATGGCACTGAGCACTCTATATGCATTATCTGTACAGTTCCAAACCACCCAGAGTAGTTATGTACACAACCTTACCACAGAATGCATTGAATAGAAAGTAATGCATTCAACTCAAAGGAGTGTACAGTTCAATTTTGCTGATAACTACTATGTGCTAACATGATCTAAACATTGTTAGCACACTAACCATATGATTTAGAGTTGTCTGCAACCAATTTTATGAGTGTGCTACCTATGCTCCAGAAGTTACTTTCAGTAACATTACCTTCACTACACAGAGGAACTTTAGCCTTTGCAGAAGTAAACCAAGTCAATGGCTGTTCCACTGTAATTGGTACCAGGTAGGTTACTGAATTCAGCTTGCATTGGAGTATTCCATGGCACTGAGCACTCTATATGCATTATCCATACATTTCCAAACCACCCAGAGTAGTTATGTACACAACCTTACCACAGAATGCATTGAATAGAAAGTAATGCATTCAACTCAAAGGAGTGTACAGTTCAATTTTGCTGATAACTACTATGTGCTAACATGATGGAAACATTGTTAGCACACTAACCATATGATTTAGAGTTGTCTGCCACCAATTTTATGAGTGTGCTACCTATTCTCCAGAAGTTTCTTTCAGTAACATTACCTTCTCTACACAGTGGAACTATAGCCTTTGTAGAATTAAACCAAGTCAATGGTTGTTCCACTGTAAATGGTACCAGGTAGGTTACTGAGTTCAACTAGCATTGGTGTATTCCATGGCACTGAGCACTCTACATGCAATAACTATACAGTTCCAAACCACCCAGTGTAGTTATGTACACAACCTTACCACAGAATGCATTGAATCGAAAGTAATGCTTTCAACTCAAAGGAGTGTACAGTTCAATTTTGCTGATAACTACTATGTTCTAACATGATGTAAACATTGTTAGCACACTAGCCATATGATTTAGAGTTGTGTGCAACCAATTTTATGAGTGTGCTACCTATGCTGCAGAAGTTACTTTCAGTAACATTACCTTCTCTACCCAGAGGAACTTTAGCATTTGCAGAAGTAAACCAAGTCAATGGCTGTTCCACTGTAAATGGTACCAGGTAGGTTACTGAATTCACCTTGCATTGGAGTATTCCATGACACTGAGCACTCTATATGCAAAATCAATACAGTTCCAAACAACCCAGAGTAGTTATGTACACAAACTTACCACAGAATGCATTGAATAGAAAGTAAAGCATTCAACTCAAAGGAGTGTACAGTTCAATTTTGCTGATAACTATGTGCTAACATGATGTAAACTTTGTTAGCACACTAACCATATGATTTAGAGTTGTCTGTTACCAATTTTATGAGTGTGCTACCTATGCTCCAGAAGTTACTTTCAGTAACATTACCTTCACTAAACAGAGGAACTTTAGCCTTTGCAGAAGTAAACCAAGTCAATGGCTGTTCCACTGTAATTGGTACCAGGTAGGTTAATGAATTCAGCTTGCATTGGAGTATTCCATGGCACTGAGCACTCTATATGCATTATCTGTACAGTTCCAAACCACCCAGAGTAGTTATGTACACAACCTTACCACAGAATGCATTGAATAGAAAGTAAAGCATTCAACTCAAAGGAGTGTACAGTTCAATTTTGCTGATAACTACTATGTGCTAACATGATGTAAACTTTGTTAGCACACTAACCATATGATTTAGAGTTGTCTGCAACCAATTTTATGAGTGTGCTACCTATTCTCCAGAAGTTACTTTCAGTAACATTACCTTCTCTAGACAGTGGAACTATACCCTTTGTAGAAGTAAACCAAGTCAATGGCTGTTCCACTGTAAATGGTACCAGGTAGGTTACTGAATTCACCTTGCATTGGAGTATTCCATGGCACTGAGCACTCTATATGCATTATCTATACAGTTCCAAACCACCCAGAGTAGTTATGTACACAACCTTACCACAGAATGCATTGAATAGAAAGTAATGCATTGAAATGAATGGACTGTACAGTTCAATTTTGCTGATAACTACTATGTGCTAACATGATGTAAACATTGTTAGCACACTATCCATATGATTTACAGTTGTCTGCAACCAATTTTATGAGTGTGCTACCTATGCTCCAGGAGTTACTTTCAGTAACATTACCTTCACTACACAGAGGAACTTTAGCCTTTGCAGAAGTAAACCAAGTCAATGGCTGTTCCACTGTAAATGGTACCAGGTAGGTTACTGAATTCAGCTGGCATTGGAGTATTCCATGGCACTGAGCACTCTATATGCATTATCCATACAGTTCCAAACCACCCAGAGTAGTTATGTACACAACCTTATCACAGAATGCATTTAATATAAAGTAATGCATTGAACTCAATGGAGTGTACAGTTCAATTTTGCTGATAACTACTATGTGCTAACATGATGTAAACATTGAAAGCACACTAACCATATGATCTAGAGTTGTCTGCAACCAATTTTATGAGAGTGCTACCTATTCTCCAGAAGTTACTTTCAGTAACATTACCTTCTCTACCCAGTGGAACTTTAGCCTTTGTAGAAGTAAACCAAGTCAATGGCTGTTCCACTGTAAATGGTACCAGGTAGGTTACTGAATTCACCTTGCATTGTGGTATTCCATGGCACTGAGCACTCTACATGCAATATCTATACAGTTCCAAAGCACCCAGTGTAGTTATGTACACAACCTTACCACAGAATGCATTGAATCGAAAGTAATGCTTTCAACTCAAAGGAGTGTACAGTTCAATTTTGCTGATAACTACTATGTGCTAACATGATCGAAACATTGTTAGCACACTAGCCATATGATTTAGAGTTGTCTGCAACCAATTTTATGAGTGTGCTACCTATGCTCCAGAAGTTACTTTCAGTAACATTACCTTCACTACACAGAGGAACTTTAGCCTTTGCAGAAGTAAACCAAGTCAATGGCTGTTCCACTGTAATTGGTACCAGGTAGGTTACTGAATTCAGCTTGCATTGGAGCATTCCATGGCACTGAGCACTCTATATGCATTATCTATACAGTTCCAAACCACCCAGAGTAGTTATGTACACAACCTTACCACAGAATTCATTGAATAGAAAGTAATGCATTCAACTCAAAGGAGTGTACAGTTCAATTTTGCTGATAACTACTATGTGCTAACATGATGTAAACATTGGAAGCACACTAACCATATGATCTAGAGTTGTCTGCAACCAATTTTATGAGAGTGCTACCTATTCTCCAGAAGTTACTTTCAGTAACATTACCTTCTCTACCCAGTGGAACTTTAGCCTTTGTAGAAGTAAACCAAGTCAATGACTGTTCCACTGTAAATGGTACCAGGTAGGTTACTGAATTCACCTTGCATTGTGGTATTCCATGGCACTGAGCACTCTACATGCAATATCTATACAGTTCCAAACCACCCAGTGTAGTTATGTCCACAACCTTACCACAGAAAGCATTGAATCGAAAGTAATGCATTCAACTCAAAGGAGTGTACAGTTCAATTTTGCTGATAACTACTATGTGCTAACATGATCTAAACATTGTTAGCACACTAGCCATATGATTTAGAGTTGTCTGTTACCAATTTTATGAGTGTGCTACCTATGCTCCAGAAGTTACTTTCAGTAACATTACCTTCACTAAACAGAGGAACTTTAGCCTTTGCAGAAGTAAACCAAGTCAATGGCTGTTCCACTGTAATTGGTACCAGGTAGGTTAATGAATTCAGCTTGCATTGGAGTATTCCATGGCACTGAGCACTCTATATGCATTATCTGTACGGTTCCAAACCACCCAGAGTAGTTATGTACACAACCGTACCACAGAATGCATTGAATAGAAAGTAATGCATTCAACTCAAAGGAGTGTACAGTTCAATTTTGCTGATAACTACTATGTGCTAACATGATCTAAACATTGTTAGCACACTAACCATATGATTTAGAGTTGTCTGCAACCAATTTTATGAGTGTGCTACCTATGCTCCAGAAGTTACTTTCAGTAACATTACCTTCACTACACAGAGGAACTTTAGCCTTTGCAGAAGTAAACCAAGTCAATGGCTGTTCCACTGTAATTGGTACCAGGTAGGTTACTGAATTCAGCTTGCATTGGAGTATTCCATGGCACTGAGCACTCTGTATGCATTATCCATACAGTTCCAAACCACCCAGAGTAGTTATGTACACAACCTTACCACAGAATGCATTGAATCGAAAGTAATGCATTCAACTCAAAGGAGTGTACAGTTCAATTTTGCTGATAACTACTATGTGCTAACATGATGTAAACATTGAAAGCACACTAACCATATGATCTAGAGTTGTCTGCAACCAATTTTATGAGAGTGCTACCTATTCTCCAGAAGTTACTTTCAGTAACATTACCTTCTCTACCCAGTGGAACTTTAGCCTTTGTAGAAGTAAACCAAGTCAATGGCTGTTCCACTGTAAATGGTACCAGGTAGGTTACTGAATTCACCTTGCATTGTGGTATTCCATGGCACTGAGCACTGTACATGCAATATCTATACAGTTCCAAACCACCCAGTGTAGTTATGTCCACAACCTTACCACAGAATGCATTGAATCGAAAGTAATGCATTCAACTCAAAGGAGTGTACAGTTCAATTTTGCTGATAACTACTATGTGCTAACATGATGTAAACATTGAAAGGACACTAACCATATGATCTAGAGTTGTCTGCAACCAATTTTATGAGAGTGCTACCTATTCTCCAGAAGTTACTTTCAGTAACATTACCTTCTCTAGACAGTGGAACTATACCCTTTGTAGAAGTAAACCAAGTCAATGGCTGTTCCACTGTAAATGGTACCAGGTAGGTTACTGAATTCACCTTGCATTGGAGTATTCCATGGCACTGAGCACTCTACATGCATTATCTATACAGTTCCAAACCACCCAGAGTAGTTATGTACACAACCTTACCACAGAATGCATTGAATAGAAAGTAATGCATTGAAATGAATGGAGTGTACAGTTCAATTTTGCTGATAACTACTATGTGCTAACATGATGTAAACATTGTTAGCACACTATCCATATGATTTACAGTTGTCCGTAACCAATTTTATGAGTGTGCTACCTATGCAGCAGAAGTTACTTTCAGTAACATTACCTTCTCTGCCCAGTGGAACTTTATCCTTTGCAGAAGTAAACCAAGTCAATGGATGTTCCACTGTAAATGGTACGAGGTACGTTACTGAATTCAACTTGCATTGTGGTATTACATTGCACTGAGCACTCTACATGCAATATCTATACAGTTCCAAACCACCCAGAGTAGTTATGTACGCAACCTTACCACAGAATGCATTGAACAGAAAGTAATGCATTCAACTCAATGGAGTGCAGAGTTCAATTTTGCTGATCACTACTATGTGCTAACATGATGGAAACATTGGTAGCACACTAACCATATGATTTAGAGTTGTCTGCAACCAATTTTATGAGTGTGCTACCTATGCTCCAGGAGTTACTTTCAGTAACATTACCTTCACTACACAGAGGAACTTTAGCCTTTGCAGAAGTAAACCAAGTCAATGGCTGTTCCACTGTAAATGGTACCAGGTAGGTTACTGAATTCAGCTTGCATTGGAGTATTCCATGGCACTGAGCACTCTATATGCATTATCCATACAGTTCCAAACCACCCAGAGTAGTTATGTACACAACCTTATCACAGAATGCATTTAATATAAAGTAATGCATTGAACTCAATGGAGTGTACAGTTCAATTTTGCTGATAACTACTATGTGCTAACATGATGTAAACATTGAAAGCACACTAACCATATGATCTAGAGTTGTCTGCAACCAATTTTATGAGAGTGCTACCTATTCTCCAGAAGTTACTTTCAGTAACATTACCTTCTCTACCCAGTGGAACTTTAGCCTTTGTAGAAGTAAACCAAGTCAATGGCTGTTCCACTGTAAATGGTACCAGGTAGGTTACTGAATTCACCTTGCATTGTGGTATTCCATGGCACTGAGCACTCTACATGCAATATCTATACAGTTCCAAACCACCCAGTGTAGTTATGTCCACAACCTTACCACAGAAAGCATTGAATCGAAAGTAATGCATTCAACTCAAAGGAGTGTACAGTTCAATTTTGCTGATAACTACTATGTGCTAACATGATCTAAACATTGTTAGCACACTAGCCATATGATTTAGAGTTGTCTGTTACCAATTTTATGAGTGTGCTACCTATGCTCCAGAAGTTACTTTCAATAACATTACCTTCACTAAACAGAGGAACTTTAGCCTTTGCAGAAGTAAACCAAGTCAATGGCTGTTCCACTGTAATTGGTACCAGGTAGGTTAATGAATTCAGCTTGCATTGGAGTATTCCATGGCACTGAGCACTCTATATGCATTATCTGTACAGTTCCAAACCACCCAGAGTAGTTATGTACACAACCTTAGCACAGAATGCATTGAATAGAAAGTAATGCATTCAACTCAAAGGAGTGTACAGTTCAATTTTGCTGATAACTACTATGTGCTAACATGATCTAAACATTGTTAGCACACTAACCATATGATTTAGAGTTGTCTGCAACCAATTTTATGAGTGTGCTACCTATGCTCCAGAAGTTACTTTCAGTAACATTACCTTCACTACACAGAGGAACTTTAGCCTTTGCAGAAGTAAACCAAGTCAATGGCTGTTCCAGTGTAATTGGTACCAGGTAGGTTACTGAATTCAGCTTGCATTGGAGTATTCCATGGCACTGAGCACTCTATATGCATTATCCATACAGTTCCAAACCACCCAGAGTAGTTATGTACACAACCTTACCACAGAATGCATTGAATAGAAAGTAATGCATTCAACTCAAAGGAGTGTACAGTTCAATTTTGCTGATAACTACTATGTGCTAACATGATGGAAACATTCTTAGCACACTAACCATATGATTTAGAGTTGTCTGCAACCAATTTTATGAGTGTGCTACCTATTCTCCAGAAGTTTCTTTCAGTAACATTACCTTCTCTACACAGTGGAACTATAGCCTTTGTAGAATTAAACCAAGTCAATGGTTGTTCCACTGTAAATGGTACCAGGTAGGTTACTGAGTTCAACTTGCATTGGTGTATTCCATGGCACTGAGCACTCTACATGCAATGTCTATACAGTTCCAAACCACCCAGTGTAGTTATGTACACAACCTTACCACAGAATGCATTTAATCGAAAGTAATGCATTGAACTCAATGGAGTGTACAGTTCAATTTTGCTGATAACTACTATGTGCTAACATGATGTTATCATTGAAAGCACACTAACCATATGATCTAGAGTTGTCTGCAACCAATTTTATGAGAGTGCTACCTATTCTCCAGAAGTTACTTTCAGTAACATTACCTTCTCTACCCAGTGGAACTTTAGCCTTTGTAGAAGTAAACCAAGTCAATGGCTGTTCCACTGTAAATGGTACCAGGTAGGTTACTGAATTCACCTTGCATTGTGGTATTCCATGGCACTGAGCACTCTACATGCAATATCTATACAGTTCCAAAGCACCCAGTGTAGTTATGTACACAACCTTACCACAGAATGCATTGAATCGAAAGTAATGCTTTCAACTCAAAGGAGTGTACAGTTCAATTTTGCTGATAACTACTATGTGCTAACATGATCTAAACATTGTTAGCACACTAGCCATATGATTTAGAGTTGTCTGCAACCAATTTTATGAGTGTGCTACCTATGCTCCAGAAGTTACTTTCAGTAACATTACCTTCACCACACAGAGGAACTTTAGCCTTTGCAGAAGTAAACCAAGTCAATGGCTGTTCCACTGTAATTGGTACCAGGTAGGTTACTGAATTCAGCTTGCATTGGAGTATTCCATGGCACTGATCACTCTATATGCATTATCTATACAGTTCCAAACCACCCAGAGTAGTTATGTAAACAACCTTACCACAGAATTCATTGAATAGAAAGTAATGCATTCAACTCAAAGGAGTGTACAGTTCAATTTTGCTGATAACTACTATGTGCTAACATGATGTAAACATTGAAAGGACACTAACCATATGATCTAGAGTTGTCTGCAACCAATTTTATGAGAGTGCTACCTATTGTCCAGAAGTTACTTTCAGTAACATTACCTTCTCTACCCAGTGGAACTTTAGCCTTTGTAGAAGTAAACCAAGTCAATGGCTGTTCCACTGTAAATGGTACCAGGTAGGTTACTGAATTCACCTTGCATTGTGGTATTCCATGGCACTGAGCACTCTACATGCAATATCTATACAGTTCCAAACCACCCAGTGTAGTTATGTCCGCAACCTTACCACAGAAAGCATTGAATCGAAAGTAATGCATTCAACTCAAAGGAGTGTACAGTTCAATTTTGCTGATAACTACTATGTGCTAACATGATCTAAACATTGTTAGCACACTAGCCATATGATTTAGAGTTGTCTGTTACCAATTTTATGAGTGTGCTACCTATGCTCCAGAAGTTACTTTCAGTAACATTACCTTCACTACACAGAGGAACTTTAGCCTTTGCAGAAGTAAACCAAGTCAATGGCTGTTCCACTGTAATTGGTACCAGGTAGGTTACTGAATTCAGCTTGCATTGGAGTATTCCATGGCACTGAGCACTCTATATGCATTATCTATACAGTTCCAAACCACCCAGAGTAGTTATGTACACAACCTTACCACAGAATTCATTGAATAGAAAGTAATGCATTCAACTCAAAGGAGTGTACAGTTCAATTTTGCTGATAACTACTATGTGCTAACATGATGTAAACATTGAAAGCACACTAACCATATGATCTAGAGTTGTCTGCAACCAATTTTATGAGAGTGCTACCTATTCTCCAGAAGTTACTTTCAGTAACATTACCTTCTCTACCCAGTGGAACTTTAGCCTTTGTAGAAGTAAACCAAGTCAATGGCTGTTCCACTGTAAATGGTACCAGGTAGGTTACTGAATTCACCTTGCATTGCGGTATTCCATGGCACTGAGCACTCTACATGCAAAATCAATACAGTTCCAAACCACCCAGAGTAGTTATGTCCACAACCTTACCACAGAATGCATTGAATCGAAAGTAATGCATTCAACTCAAAGGAGTGTACAGTTCAATTTTGCTGATAACTACTATGTGCTAACATGATGTAAACATTGAAAGCACACTAACCATATGATCTAGAGTTGTCTGCAACCAATTTTATGAGAGTGCTACCTATTCTCCAGAAGTTACTTTCAGTAACATTACCTTCTCTACCCAGTGGAACTTTAGCCTTTGTAGAAGTAAACCAAGTCAATGGCTGTTCCACTGTAAATGGTACCAGGTAGGTTACTGAATTCACCTTGCATTGTGGTATTCCATGGCACTGAGCACTCTACATGCAATATCTATACAGTTCCAAACCACCCAGTGTAGTTATGTCCGCAACCTTACCACAGAAAGCATTGAATCGAAAGTAATGCATTCAACTCAAAGGAGTGTACAGTTCAATTTTGCTGATAACTACTATGTGCTAACATGATCTAAACATTGTTAGCACACTAGCCATATGATTTAGAGTTGTCTGTTACCAATTTTATGAGTGTGCTACCTATGCTCCAGAAGTTACTTTCAGTAACATTACCTTCACTAAACAGAGGAACTTTAGCCTTTGCAGAAGTAAACCAAGTCAATGGCTGTTCCACTGTAATTGGTACCAGGTAGGTTAATGAATTCAGCTTGCATTGGAGTATTCCATGGCACTGAGCACTCTATATGCATTATCTGTACAGTTCCAAACCACCCAGAGTAGTTATGTACACAACCTTACCACAGAATGCATTGAATAGAAAGTAATGCATTCAACTCAAAGGAGTGTACAGTTCAATTTTGCTGATAACTACTATGTGCTAACATGATCTAAACATTGTTAGCAGACTAACCATATGATTTAGAGTTGTCTGCAACCAATTTTATGAGTGTGCTACCTATGCTCCAGAAGTTACTTTCAGTAACATTACCTTCACTACACAGAGGAACTTTAGCCTTTGCAGAAGTAAACCAAGTCAATGGCTGTTCCACTGTAATTGGTACCAGGTAGGTTACTGAATTCAGCTTGCATTGGAGTATTCCATGGCACTGAGCACTCTATCTGCATTATCCATACAGTTCCAAACCACCCAGAGTAGTTATGTACACAACCTTACCACAGAATGCATTGAATAGAATGTAATGCATTCAACTCAAAGGAGTGTACAGTTCAATTTTGCTGATAACTACTATGTGCTAACATGATGGAAACATTGTTAGCACACTAACCATATGATTTAGAGTTGTCTGCAACCAATTTTATGAGTGTGCTACCTATTCTCCAGAAGTTTCTTTCAGTAACATTACCTTCTCTACACAGTGGAACTATAGCCTTTGTAGAATTAAACCAAGTCAATGGTTGTTCCACTGTAAATGGTACCAGGTAGGTTACTGAGTTCAACTTGCATTGGTGTATTCCATGGCACTGAGCACTCTACATGCAATATCTATACAGTTCCAAACCACCCAGTGTAGTTATGTACACAACCTTACCACAGAATGCATTGAATCGAAAGTAATGCATTCAACTCAAAGGAGTGTACAGTTCAATTTTGCTGATAACTACTATGTGCTAACATGATGTAAACATTGAAAGCACACTAACCATATGATCTAGAGTTGTCTGCAACCAATTTTATGAGAGTGCTACCTATTCTCCAGAAGTTACTTTCAGTAACATTACCTTCTCTACCCAGTGGAACTTTAGCCTTTGTAGAAGTAAACCAAGTCAATGGCTGTTCCACTGTAAATGGTACCAGGTAGGTTACTGAATTCACCTTGCCTTGCGGTATTCCATGGCACTGAGCACTCTACATGCAAAATCAATACAGTTCCAACCCACCCAGAGTAGTTATGTACACAAACTTACCACAGAATGCATTGAATAGAATGTAAAGCATTCAACTCAAAGGAGTGTACAGTTCAATTTTGCTGATAACTACTATGTGCTAACATGATCTAAACATTGTTAGCACACTAGCCATATGATTTAGAGTTGTCTGCAACCAATTTTATGAGTGTGCTACCTATGCTCCAGAAGTTACTTTCAGTAACATTACCTTCACTACACAGAGGAACTTTAGCCTTTGCAGAAGTAAACCAAGTCAATGGCTGTTCCACTGTAATTGGTACCAGGTAGGTTACTGAATTCAGCTTGCATTGGAGTATTCCATGGCACTGAGCACTCTATATGCATTATCTATACAGTTCCAAACCACCCAGAGTAGTTATGTACACAACCTTACCACAGAATTCATTGAATAGAAAGTAATGCATTCAACTCAAAGGAGTGTACAGTTCAATTTTGCTGATAACTACTATGTGCTAACATGATGTAAACATTGAAAGCACACTAACCATATGATCTAGAGTTGTCTGCAACCAATTTTATGAGAGTGCTACCTATTCTCCAGAAGTTACTTTCAGTAACATTACCTTCTCTACCCAGTGGAACTTTAGCCTTTGTAGAAGTAAACCAAGTCAATGGCTGTTCCACTGTAAATGGTACCAGGTAGGTTACTGAATTCACCTTGCATTGCGGTATTCCATGGCACTGAGCACTCTACATGCAAAATCAATACAGTTCCAAACCACCCAGAGTAGTTATGTCCACAAGCTTACCACAGAATGCATTGAATCGAAAGTAATGCATTCAACTCAAAGGAGTGTACAGTTCAATTTTGCTGATAACTACTATGTGCTAACATGATGTAAACATTGAAAGCACACTAACCATATGATCTAGAGTTGTCTGCAACCAATTTTATGAGAGTGCTACCTATTCTCCAGAAGTTACTTTCAGTAACATTACCTTCTCTACCCAGTGGAACTTTAGCCTTTGTAGAAGTAAACCAAGTCAATGGCTGTTCCACTGTAAATGGTACCAGGTAGGTTACTGAATTCACCTTGCATTGTGGTATTCCATGGCACTGAGCACTCTACATGCAATATCTATACAGTTCCAAACCACCCAGTGTAGTTATGTCCACAACCTTACCACAGAAAGCATTGAATCGAAAGTAATGCATTCAACTCAAAGGAGTGTACAGTTCAATTTTGCTGATAACTACTATGTGCTAACATGATCTAAACATTGTTAGCACACTAGCCATATGATTTAGAGTTGTCTGTTACCAATTTTATGAGTGTGCTACCTATGCTCCAGAAGTTACTTTCAGTAACATTACCTTCACTAAACAGAGGAACTTTAGCCTTTGCAGAAGTAAACCGTCAATGGCTGTTCCACTGTAATTGGTACCAGGTAGGTTAATGAATTCAGCTTGCATTGGGGTATTCCATGGCACTGAGCACTCTATATGCATTATCTGTACAGTTCCAAACCACCCAGAGTAGTTATGTACACAACCTTACCACAGAATGCATTGAATAGAAAGTAATGCATTCAACTCAAAGGAGTGTACAGTTCAATTTTGCTGATAACTACTATGTGCTAACATGATCTAAACATTGTTAGCACACTAACCATATGATTTAGAGTTGTCTGCAACCAATTTTATGAGTGTGCTACCTATGCTCCAGAAGTTACTTTCAGTAACATTACCTTCTCTAGACAGTGGAACTATAGCCTTTGTAGAAGTAAACCAAGTCAATGGCTGTTCCACTGTAAATGGTACCAGGTAGGTTACTGAATTCACCTTTCATTTGAGTATTCCATGGCACTGAGCACTCTACATGCAAAATCTATACAGTTCCAAACCACCCAGAGTAGTTATGTACACAACCTTGCCACAGAATGCATTGTATAGAAAGTAATGCATTCAACTCAAAGGAGTGTACAGTTCAATTTTGCTGATAACTACTATGTTCTAACATGATGTAAACATTGTTAGCACACTAGCCATATGATTTAGAGTTGTCTGCAACCAATTTTATGAGTGTGCTACCTATGCTCCAGAAGTTACTTTCAGTAACATTACCTTCACTACACAGAGGAACTTTAGCCTTTGCAGAAGTAAACCAAGTCAATGGCTGTTCCACTGTAATTGGTACCAGGTAGGTTACTGAATTCAGCTTGCATTGGAGTATTCCATGGCACTGAGCACTCTATATGCATTATCTATACAGTTCCAAACCACCCAGAGTAGTTATGTACACAACCTTACCACAGAATTCATTGAATAGAAAGTAATGCATTCAACTCAAAGGAGTGTACAGTTCAATTTTGCTGATAACTACTATGTGCTAACATGATGTAAACATTGAAAGCACACTAACCATATGATCTAGAGTTGTCTGCAACCAATTTTATGAGAGTGCTACCTATTCTCCAGAAGTTACTTTCAGTAACATTACCTTCTCTACCCAGTGGAACTTTAGCCTTTGTAGAAGTAAACCAAGTCAATGGCTGTTCCACTGTAAATGGTACCAGGTAGGTTACTGAATTCACCTTGCATTGCGGTACTCCATGGCACTGAGCACTCTACATGCAAAATCAATACAGTTCCAAACCACCCAGAGTAGTTATGTCCACAACCTTACCACAGAATGCATTGAATCGAAAGTAATGCATTCAACTCAAAGGAGTGTACAGTTCAATTTTGCTGATAACTACTATGTGCTAACATGATGTAAACATTGAAAGCACACTAACCATATGATCTAGAGTTGTCTGCAACCAATTTTATGAGAGTGCTACCTATTCTCCAGAAGTTACTTTCAGTAACATTACCTTCTCTACCCAGTGGAACTTTAGCCTTTGTAGAAGTAAACCAAGTCAATGGCTGTTCCACTGTAAATGGTACCAGGTAGGTTACTGAATTCAACTTGCATTGTGGTATTCCATGGCACTGAGCACTCTACATGCAATATCTATACAGTTGCAAACCACCCAGTGTAGTTATGTCCACAACCTTACCACAGAAAGCATTGAATCGAAAGTAATGCATTCAACTCAAAGGAGTGTACAGTTCAATTTTGCTGATAACTACTATGTGCTAACATGATCTAAACATTGTTAGCACACTAGCCATATGATTTAGAGTTGTCTGTTACCAATTTTATGAGTGTGCTACCTATGCTCCAGAAGTTACTTTCAGTAACATTACCTTCACTAAACAGAGGAACTTTAGCCTTTGCAGAAGTAAACCGTCAATGGCTGTTCCACTGTAATTGGTACCAGGTAGGTTAATGAATTCAGCTTGCATTGGGGTATTCCATGGCACTGAGCACTCTATATGCATTATCTGTACAGTTCCAAACCACCCAGAGTAGTTATGTACACAACCTTACCACAGAATGCATTGAATAGAAAGTAATGCATTCAACTCAAAGGAGTGTACAGTTCAATTTTGCTGATAACTACTATGTGCTAACATGATCTAAACATTGTTAGCACACTAACCATATGATTTAGAGTTGTCTGCAACCAATTTTATGAGTGTGCTACCTATGCTCCAGAAGTTACTTTCAGTAACATTACCTTCTCTAGACAGTGGAACTATAGCCTTTGTAGAAGTAAACCAAGTCAATGGCTGTTCCACTGTAAATGGTACCAGGTAGGTTACTGAATTCACCTTTCATTTGAGTATTCCATGGCACTGAGCACTCTACATGCAAAATCTATACAGTTCCAAACCACCCAGAGTAGTTATGTACACAACCTTGCCACAGAATGCATTGTATAGAAAGTAATGCATTCAACTCAAAGGAGTGTACAGTTCAATTTTGCTGATAACTACTATGTTCTAACATGATGTAAACATTGTTAGCACACTAGCCATATGATTTAGAGTTGTCTGCAACCAATTTTATGAGTGTGCTACCTATGCTCCAGAAGTTACTTTCAGTAACATTACCTTCACTACACAGAGGAACTTTAGCCTTTGCAGAAGTAAACCAAGTCAATGGCTGTTCCACTGTAATTGGTACCAGGTAGGTTACTGAATTCAGCTTGCATTGGAGTATTCCATGGCACTGAGCACTCTATATGCATTATCTATACAGTTCCAAACCACCCAGAGTAGTTATGTACACAACCTTACCACAGAATTCATTGAATAGAAAGTAATGCATTCAACTCAAAGGAGTGTACAGTTCAATTTTGCTGATAACTACTATGTGCTAACATGATGTAAACATTGAAAGCACACTAACCATATGATCTAGAGTTGTCTGCAACCAATTTTATGAGAGTGCTACCTATTCTCCAGAAGTTACTTTCAGTAACATTACCTTCTCTACCCAGTGGAACTTTAGCCTTTGTAGAAGTAAACCAAGTCAATGGCTGTTCCACTGTAAATGGTACCAGGTAGGTTACTGAATTCACCTTGCATTGCGGTACTCCATGGCACTGAGCACTCTACATGCAAAATCAATACAGTTCCAAACCACCCAGAGTAGTTATGTCCACAACCTTACCACAGAATGCATTGAATCGAAAGTAATGCATTCAACTCAAAGGAGTGTACAGTTCAATTTTGCTGATAACTACTATGTGCTAACATGATGTAAACATTGAAAGCACACTAACCATATGATCTAGAGTTGTCTGCAACCAATTTTATGAGAGTGCTACCTATTCTCCAGAAGTTACTTTCAGTAACATTACCTTCTCTACCCAGTGGAACTTTAGCCTTTGTAGAAGTAAACCAAGTCAATGGCTGTTCCACTGTAAATGGTACCAGGTAGGTTACTGAATTCAACTTGCATTGTGGTATTCCATGGCACTGAGCACTCTACATGCAATATCTATACAGTTGCAAACCACCCAGTGTAGTTATGTCCACAACCTTACCACAGAAAGCATTGAATCGAAAGTAATGCATTCAACTCAAAGGAGTGTACAGTTCAATTTTGCTGATAACTACTATGTGCTAACATGATCTAAACATTGTTAGCACACTAGCCATATGATTTAGAGTTGTCTGTTACCAATTTTATGAGTGTGCTACCTATGCTCCAGAAGTTACTT
The DNA here is from genome assembly GCF_030144855.1 of Hypanus sabinus. NCBI lineage: Eukaryota > Metazoa > Chordata > Chondrichthyes > Myliobatiformes > Dasyatidae > Hypanus > Hypanus sabinus. Next base: position 150,512,368 of record NC_082715.1, on the reverse strand, counting down.
TCAGTAACATTACCTTCACTAAACAGAGGAACTTTAGCCTTTGCAGAAGTAAACCGTCAATGGCTGTTCCACTGTAATTGGTACCAGGTAGGTTAATGAATTCAGCTTGCATTGGGGTATTCCATGGCACTGAGCACTCTATATGCATTATCTGTACAGTTCCAAACCACCCAGAGTAGTTATGTACACAACCTTACCACAGAATGCATTGAATAGAAAGTAATGCATTCAACTCAAAGGAGTGTACAGTTCAATTTTGCTGATAACTACTATGTGCTAACATGATCTAAACATTGTTAGCACACTAACCATATGATTTAGAGTTGTCTGCAACCAATTTTATGAGTGTGCTACCTATGCTCCAGAAGTTACTTTCAGTAACATTACCTTCTCTAGACAGTGGAACTATAGCCTTTGTAGAAGTAAACCAAGTCAATGGCTGTTCCACTGTAAATGGTACCAGGTAGGTTACTGAATTCACCTTTCATTTGAGTATTCCATGGCACTGAGCACTCTATATGCAAAATCTATACAGTTCCAAACCACCCAGTGTAGTTATGTCCACAACCTTACCACAGAAAGCATTGAATCGAAAGTAATGCATTCAACTCAAAGGAGTGTACAGTTCAATTTTGCTGATAACTACTATGTGCTAACATGATCTAAACATTGTTAGCACACTAACCATATGATTTAGAGTTGTCTGCAACCAATTTTATGAGTGTGCTACCTATGCTCCAGAAGTTACTTTCAGTAACATTACCTTCACTACACAGAGGAACTTTAGCCTTTGCAGAAGTAAACCAAGTCAATGGCTGTTCCAGTGTAATTGGTACCAGGTAGGTTACTGAATTCAGCTTGCATTGGAGTATTCCATGGCACTGAGCACTCTATATGCATTATCCATACAGTTCCAAACCACCCAGAGTAGTTATGTACACAACCTTACCACAGAATGCATTTAATCGAAAGTAATGCATTGAACTCAATGGAGTGTACAGTTCAATTTTGCTGATAACTACTATGTGCTAACATGATGTAAACATTGAAAGCACACTAACCATATGATCTAGAGTTGTCTGCAACCAATTTTATGAGAGTGCTACCTATTCTCCAGAAGTTACTTTCAGTAACATTACCTTCTCTACCCAGTGGAACTTTAGCCTTTGTAGAAGTAAACCAAGTCAATGGCTGTTCCACTGTAAATGGTACCAGGTAGGTTACTGAATTCACCTTGCATTGTGGTATTCCATGGCACTGAGCACTCTACATGCAATATCTATACAGTTCCAAAGCACCCAGCGTAGTTATGTACACAACCTTACCACAGAATGCATTGAAACGAAAGTAATGCTTTCAACTCAAAGGAGTGTACAGTTCAATTTTGCTGATAACTACTATGTGCTAACATGATCTAAACATTGTTAGCACACTAGCCATATGATTTAGAGTTGTCTGCAACCAATTTTATGAGTGTGCTACCTATGCTCCAGAAGTTACTTTCAGTAACATTACCTTCACCACACAGAGGAACTTTAGCCTTTGCAGAAGTAAACCAAGTCAATGGCTGTTCCACTGTAATTGGTACCAGGTAGGTTACTGAATTCAGCTTGCATTGGAGTATTCCATGGCACTGATCACTCTATATGCATTATCTATACAGTTCCAAACCACCCAGAGTAGTTATGTACACAACCTTACCACAGAATTCATTGAATAGAAAGTAATGCATTCAACTCAAAGGAGTGTACAGTTCAATTTTGCTGATAACTACTATGTGCTAACATGATGTAAACATTGAAAGGACACTAACCATATGATCTAGAGTTGTCTGAAACCAATTTTATGAGAGTGCTACCTATTCTCCAGAAGTTACTTTCAGTAACATTACCTTCTCTACCCAGTGGAACTTTAGCCTTTGTAGAAGTAAACCAATGGCTGTTCCACTGTAAATGGTACCAGGTAGGTTACTGAATTCACCTTGCATTGTGGTATTCCATGGCACTGAGCACTCTACATGCAATATCTATACAGTTCCAAACCACCCAGTGTAGTTATGTCCACAACCTTACCACAGAAAGCATTGAATCGAAAGTAATGCATTCAACTCAAAGGAGTGTACAGTTCAATTTTGCTGATAACTACTATGTGCTAACATGATCTAAACATTGTTAGCACACTAGCCATATGATTTAGAGTTGTCTGTTACCAATTTTATGAGTGTGCTACCTATGCTCCAGAAGTTACTTTCAGTAACATTACCTTCACTAAACAGAGGAACTTTAGCCTTTGCAGAAGTAAACCAAGTCAATGGCTGTTCCACTGTAATTGGTACCAGGTAGGTTAATGAATTCAGCTTGCATTGGAGTATTCCATGGCACTGAGCACTCTATATGCATTATCTGTACAGTTCCAAACCACCCAGAGTAGTTATGTACACAACCTTACCACAGAATGCATTGAATAGAAAGTAATGCATTCAACTCAAAGGAGTGTACAGTTCAATTTTGCTGATAACTACTATGTGCTAACATGATCTAAACATTGTTAGCACACTAACCATATGATTTAGAGTTGTCTGCAACCAATTTTATGAGTGTGCTACCTATGCTCCAGAAGTTACTTTCAGTAACATTACCTTCACTACACAGAGGAACTTTAGCCTTTGCAGAAGTAAACCAAGTCAATGGCTGTTCCACTGTAATTGGTACCAGGTAGGTTACTGAATTCAGCTTGCATTGGAGTATTCCATGGCACTGAGCACTCTATCTGCATTATCCATACAGTTCCAAACCACCCAGAGTAGTTATGTACACAACCTTACCACAGAATGCATTGAATAGAATGTAATGCATTCAACTCAAAGGAGTGTACAGTTCAATTTTGCTGATAACTACTATGTGCTAACATGATGGAAACATTGTTAGCACACTAACCATATGATTTAGAGTTGTCTGCAACCAATTTTATGAGTGTGCTACCTATTCTCCAGAAGTTTCTTTCAGTAACATTACCTTCTCTACACAGTGGAACTATAGCCTTTGTAGAATTAAACCAAGTCAATGGTTGTTCCACTGTAAATGGTACCAGGTAGGTTACTGAGTTCAACTTGCATTGGTGTATTCCATGGCACTGAGCACTCTACATGCAATATCTATACAGTTCCAAACCACCCAGTGTAGTTATGTACACAACCTTACCACAGAATGCATTGAATCGAAAGTAATGCATTCAACTCAAAGGAGTGTACAGTTCAATTTTGCTGATAACTACTATGTGCTAACATGATGTAAACATTGAAAGCACACTAACCATATGATCTAGAGTTGTCTGCAACCAATTTTATGAGAGTGCTACCTATTCTCCAGAAGTTACTTTCAGTAACATTACCTTCTCTACCCAGTGGAACTTTAGCCTTTGTAGAAGTAAACCAAGTCAATGGCTGTTCCACTGTAAATGGTACCAGGTAGGTTACTGAATTCACCTTGCCTTGCGGTATTCCATGGCACTGAGCACTCTACATGCAAAATCAATACAGTTCCAACCCACCCAGAGTAGTTATGTACACAAACTTACCACAGAATGCATTGAATAGAAAGTAAAGCATTCAACTCAAAGGAGTGTACAGTTCAATTTTGCTGATAACTACTATGTGCTAACATGATCTAAACATTGTTCGCACACTAGCCATATGATTTAGAGTTGTCTGCAACCAATTTTATGAGTGTGCTACCTATGCTCCAGAAGTTACTTTCAGTAACATTACCTTCACTACACAGAGGAACTTTAGCCTTTGCAGAAGTAAACCAAGTCAATGGCTGTTCCACTGTAATTGGTACCAGGTAGGTTACTGAATTCAGCTTGCATTGGAGTATTCCATGGCACTGAGCACTCTATATGCATTATCTATACAGTTCCAAACCACCCAGAGTAGTTATGTACACAACCTTACCACAGAATTCATTGAATAGAAAGTAATGCATTCAACTCAAAGGAGTGTACAGTTCAATTTTGCTGATAACTACTATGTGCTAACATGATGTAAACATTGAAAGCACACTAACCATATGATCTAGAGTTGTCTGCAACCAATTTTATGAGAGTGCTACCTATTCTCCAGAAGTTACTTTCAGTAACATTACCTTCTCTACCCAGTGGAACTTTAGCCTTTGTAGAAGTAAACCAAGTCAATGGCTGTTCCACTGTAAATGGTACCAGGTAGGTTACTGAATTCACCTTGCATTGCGGTATTCCATGGCACTGAGCACTCTACATGCAAAATCAATACAGTTCCAAACCACCCAGAGTAGTTATGTCCACAACCTTACCACAGAATGCATTGAATCGAAAGTAATGCATTCAACTCAAAGGAGTGTACAGTTCAATTTTGCTGATAACTACTATGTGCTAACATGATGTAAACATTGAAAGCACACTAACCATATGATCTAGAGTTGTCTGCAACCAATTTTATGAGAGTGCTACCTATTCTCCAGAAGTTACTTTCAGTAACATTACCTTCTCTACCCAGTGGAACTTTAGCCTTTGTAGAAGTAAACCAAGTCAATGGCTGTTCCACTGTAAATGGTACCAGGTAGGTTACTGAATTCACCTTGCCTTGCGGTATTCCATGGCACTGAGCACTCTACATGCAAAATCAATACAGTTCCAACCCACCCAGAGTAGTTATGTACACAAACTTACCACAGAATGCATTGAATAGAAAGTAAAGCATTCAACTCAAAGGAGTGTACAGTTCAATTTTGCTGATAACTACTATGTGCTAACATGATCTAAACATTGTTCGCACACTAGCCATATGATTTAGAGTTGTCTGCAACCAATTTTATGAGTGTGCTACCTATGCTCCAGAAGTTACTTTCAGTAACATTACCTTCACTACACAGAGGAACTTTAGCCTTTGCAGAAGTAAACCAAGTCAATGGCTGTTCCACTGTAATTGGTACCAGGTAGGTTACTGAATTCAGCTTGCATTGGAGTATTCCATGGCACTGAGCACTCTATATGCATTATCTATACAGTTCCAAACCACCCAGAGTAGTTATGTACACAACCTTACCACAGAATTCATTGAATAGAAAGTAATGCATTCAACTCAAAGGAGTGTACAGTTCAATTTTGCTGATAACTACTATGTGCTAACATGATGTAAACATTGAAAGCACACTAACCATATGATCTAGAGTTGTCTGCAACCAATTTTATGAGAGTGCTACCTATTCTCCAGAAGTTACTTTCAGTAACATTACCTTCTCTACCCAGTGGAACTTTAGCCTTTGTAGAAGTAAACCAAGTCAATGGCTGTTCCACTGTAAATGGTACCAGGTAGGTTACTGAATTCACCTTGCATTGCGGTATTCCATGGCACTGAGCACTCTACATGCAAAATCAATACAGTTCCAAACAACCCAGAGTAGTTATGTCCACAACCTTACCACAGAATGCATTGAATCGAAAGTAATGCATTCAACTCAAAGGAGTGTACAGTTCAATTTTGCTGATAACTACTATGTGCTAACATGATGTAAACATTGAAAGCACACTAACCATATGATCTAGAGTTGTCTGCAACCAATTTTATGAGAGTGCTACCTATTCTCCAGAAGTTACTTTCAGTAACATTACCTTCTCTACCCAGTGGAACTTTAGCCTTTGTAGAAGTAAACCAAGTCAATGGCTGTTCCACTGTAAATGGTACCAGGTAGGTTACTGAATTCACCTTGCCTTGCGGTATTCCATGGCACTGAGCTCTCTACATGCAAAATCAATACAGTACCAACCCACCCAGAGTAGTTATGTACACAAACTTACCACAGAATGCATTGAATAGAAAGTAAAGCATTCAACTCAAAGGAGTGTACAGTTCAATTTTGCTGATAACTACTATGTGCTAACATGATCTAAACATTGTTCGCACACTAGCCATATGATTTAGAGTTGTCTGCAACCAATTTTATGAGTGTGCTACCTATGCTCCAGAAGTTACTTTCAGTAACATTACCTTCACTACACAGAGGAACTTTAGCCTTTGCAGAAGTAAACCAAGTCAATGGCTGTTCCACTGTAATTGGTACCAGGTAGGTTACTGAATTCAGCTTGCATTGGAGTATTCCATGGCACTGAGCACTCTATATGCATTATCTATACAGTTCCAAACCACCCAGAGTAGTTATGTACACAACCTTACCACAGAATTCATTGAATAGAAAGTAATGCATTCAACTCAAAGGAGTGTACAGTTCAATTTTGCTGATAACTACTATGTGCTAACATGATGTAAACATTGAAAGCACACTAACCATATGATCTAGAGTTGTCTGCAACCAATTTTATGAGAGTGCTACCTATTCTCCAGAAGTTACTTTCAGTAACATTACCTTCTCTACCCAGTGGAACTTTAGCCTTTGTAGAAGTAAACCAAGTCAATGGCTGTTCCACTGTAAATGGTACCAGGTAGGTTACTGAATTCACCTTGCATTGCGGTATTCCATGGCACTGAGCACTCTACATGCAAAATCAATACAGTTCCAAACCACCCAGAGTAGTTATGTCCACAACCTTACCACAGAATGCATTGAATAGAAAGTAATGCATTCAACTCAAAGGAGTGTACAGTTCAATTTTGCTGATAACTACTATGTGCTAACATGATGTAAACATTGAAAGCACACTAACCATATGATCTAGAGTTGTCTGCAACCAATTTTATGAGAGTGCTACCTATTCTCCAGAAGTTACTTTCAGTAACATTACCTTCTCTACCTAGTGGAACTTTAGCCTTTGTAGAAGTAAACCAAGTCAATGGCTGTTCCACTGTAAATGGTACCAGGTAGGTTACTGAATTCACCTTGCATTGTGGTATTCCATGGCACTGAGCACTCTACATGCAATATCTATACAGTTCCAAACCACCCAGTGTAGTTATGTCCACAACCTTACCACAGAAAGCATTGAATCGAAAGTAATGCATTCAACTCAAAGGAGTGTACAGTTCAATTTTGCTGATAACTACTATGTGCTAACATGATCTAAACATTGTTAGCACACTAGCCATATGATTTAGAGTTGTCTGTTACCAATTTTATGAGTGTGCTACCTATGCTCCAGAAGTTACTTTCAGTAACATTACCTTCACTAAACAGAGGAACTTTAGCCTTTGCAGAAGTAAACCGTCAATGGCTGTTCCACTGTAATTGGTACCAGGTAGGTTAATGAATTCAGCTTGCATTGGGGTATTCCATGGCACTGAGCACTCTATATGCATTATCTGTACAGTTCCAAACCACCCAGAGTAGTTATGTACACAACCTTACCACAGAATGCATTGAATAGAAAGTAATGCATTCAACTCAAAGGAGTGTACAGTTCAATTTTGCTGATAACTACTATGTGCTAACATGATCTAAACATTGTTAGCACACTAACCATATGATTTAGAGTTGTCTGCAACCAATTTTATGAGTGTGCTACCTATGCTCCAGAAGTTACTTTCAGTAACATTACCTTCACTACACAGAGGAACTTTAGCCTTTGCAGAAGTAAACCAAGTCAATGGCTGTTCCACTGTAATTGGTACCAGGTAGGTTACTGAATTCAGCTTGCATTGGAGTATTCCATGGCACTGAGCACTCTATATGCATTATCTATACAGTTCCAAACCACCCAGAGTAGTTATGTACACAACCTTACCACAGAATTCATTGAATAGAAAGTAATGCATTCAACTCAAAGGAGTGTACAGTTCAATTTTGCTGATAACTACTATGTGCTAACATGATGTAAACATTGAAAGCACACTAACCATATGATCTAGAGTTGTCTGCAACCAATTTTATGAGAGTGCTACCTATTCTCCAGAAGTTACTTTCAGTAACATTACCTTCTCTACCCAGTGGAACTTTAGCCTTTGTAGAAGTAAACCAAGTCAATGGCTGTTCCACTGTAAATGGTACCAGGTAGGTTACTGAATTCACCTTGCATTGCGGTATTCCATGGCACTGAGCACTCTACATGCAAAATCAATACAGTTCCAAACAACCCAGAGTAGTTATGTCCACAACCTTACCACAGAATGCATTGAATCGAAAGTAATGCATTCAACTCAAAGGAGTGTACAGTTCAATTTTGCTGATAACTACTATGTGCTAACATGATGTAAACATTGAAAGCACACTAACCATATGATCTAGAGTTGTCTGCAACCAATTTTATGAGAGTGCTACCTATTCTCCAGAAGTTACTTTCAGTAACATTACCTTCTCTACCCAGTGGAACTTTAGCCTTTGTAGAAGTAAACCAAGTCAATGGCTGTTCCACTGTAAATGGTACCAGGTAGGTTACTGAATTCACCTTGCCTTGCGGTATTCCATGGCACTGAGCACTCTACATGCAAAATCAATACAGTACCAACCCACCCAGAGTAGTTATGTACACAAACTTACCACAGAATGCATTGAATAGAAAGTAAAGCATTCAACTCAAAGGAGTGTACAGTTCAATTTTGCTGATAACTACTATGTGCTAACATGATATAAACATTGTTCGCACACTAGCCATATGATTTAGAGTTGTCTGCAACCAATTTTATGAGTGTGCTACCTATGCTCCAGAAGTTACTTTCAGTAACATTACCTTCACTACACAGAGGAACTTTAGTCTTTGCAGAAGTAAACCAAGTCAATGGCTGTTCCACTGTAATTGGTACCAGGTAGGTTACTGAATTCAGCTTGCATTGGAGTATTCCATGGCACTGAGCACTCTATATGCATTATCTATACAGTTCCAAACCACCCAGAGTAGTTATGTACACAACCTTACCACAGAATTCATTGAATAGAAAGTAATGCATTCAACTCAAAGGAGTGTACAGTTCAATTTTGCTGATAACTACTATGTGCTAACATGATGTAAACATTGAAAGCACACTAACCATATGATCTAGAGTTGTCTGCAACCAATTTTATGAGAGTGCTACCTATTCTCCAGAAGTTACTTTCAGTAACATTACCTTCTCTACCCAGTGGAACTTTAGCCTTTGTAGAAGTAAACCAAGTCAATGGCTGTTCCACTGTAAATGGTACCAGGTAGGTTACTGAATTCACCTTGCATTGCGGTATTCCATGGCACTGAGCACTCTACATGCAAAATCAATACAGTTCCAAACCACCCAGAGTAGTTATGTCCACAACCTTACCACAGAATGCATTGAATAGAAAGTAATGCATTCAACTCAAAGGAGTGTACAGTTCAATTTTGCTGATAACTACTATGTGCTAACATGATGTAAACATTGAAAGCACACTAACCATATGATCTAGAGTTGTCTGCAACCAATTTTATGAGAGTGCTACCTATTCTCCAGAAGTTACTTTCAGTAACATTACCTTCTCTACCTAGTGGAACTTTAGCCTTTGTACAAGTAAACCAAGTCAATGGCTGTTCCACTGTAAATGGTACCAGGTAGGTTACTGAATTCACCTTGCATTGTGGTATTCCATGGCACTGAGCACTCTACATGCAATATCTATACAGTTCCAAACCACCCAGTGTAGTTATGTCCACAACCTTACCACAGAAAGCATTGAATCGAAAGTAATGCATTCAACTCAAAGGAGTGTACAGTTCAATTTTGCTGATAACTACTATGTGCTAACATGATCTAAACATTGTTAGCACACTAGCCATATGATTTAGAGTTGTCTGTTACCAATTTTATGAGTGTGCTACCTATGCTCCAGAAGTTACTTTCAGTAACATTACCTTCACTAAACAGAGGAACTTTAGCCTTTGCAGAAGTAAACCGTCAATGGCTGTTCCACTGTAATTGGTACCAGGTAGGTTAATGAATTCAGCTTGCATTGGGGTATTCCATGGCACTGAGCACTCTATATGCATTATCTGTACAGTTCCAAACCACCCAGAGTAGTTATGTACACAACCTTACCACAGAATGCATTGAATAGAAAGTAATGCATTCAACTCAAAGGAGTGTACAGTTCAATTTTGCTGATAACTACTATGTGCTAACATGATCTAAACATTGTTAGCACACTAACCATATGATTTAGAGTTGTCTGCAACCAATTTTATGAGTGTGCTACCTATGCTCCAGAAGTTACTTTCAGTAACATTACCTTCACTACACAGAGGAACTTTAGCCTTTGCAGAAGTAAACGAAGTCAATGGCTGTTCCACTGTAAATGGTACCAGGTAGGTTACTGAATTCACCTTGCATTGCGGTATTCCATGGCACTGAGCACTCTACATGCAAAATCAATACAGTTCCAAACCACCCAGAGTAGTTATGTACACAAACTTACCACAGAATGCATTGAATAGAAAGTAAAGCATTCAACTCAAAGGAGTGTACAGTTCAATTTTGCTGATAACTACTATGTGCTGACATGATGTAAACTTTGTTAGCACACTAACCATATGATTTAGAGTTGTCTGCAACCAATTTTATGAGTGTGCTACCTATTCTCCAGAAGTTACTTTCAGTAATATTACCTTCTCTAGACAGTGGAACTATAGCCTTTGTAGAAGTAAACCAAGTCAATGGTTGTTCCACTGTAAATGGTACCAGGTAGGTTACTGAGTTCAACTTGCATTGGTGTATTCCATGGCACTGAGCACTCTACATGCATTATCTGTACAGTTCCAAACCACCCAGAGTAGTTATGTACACAACCTTACCACAGAATGCATTGAATAGAAAATAATGCATTCAACTCAAAGGAGTGTACAGTTCAATTTTGCTGATAACTACTATGTGCTAACATGATCTAAACATTGTTAGCACACTAACCATATGATTTAGAGTTGTCTGCAACCAATTTTATGAGTGTGCTACCTATGCTCCAGAAGTTACTTTCAGTAACATTACCTTCTCTACCCAGTGGAACTTTAGCCTTTGTAGAAGTAAACCAGGTCAATGGCTGTTCCACTGTAAATGGTACCAGGTAGGTTACTGAATTCACCTTGCATTGTGGTATTCCATGGCACTGAGCACTCTACATGCAATATCTATACAGTTCCAAAGCACCCAGTGTAGTTATGTACACAACCTTACCACAGAATGCATTGAATCGAAAGTAATGCATTCAACTCAAAGGAGTGTACAGTTCAATTTTGCTGATAACTACTATGTGCTAACATGATCTAAACATTGTTAGCACACTAGCCATATGATTTAGAGTTGTCTGCAACCAATTTTATGAGTGTGCTACCTATGCTCCAGAAGTTACTTTCAGTAACATTACCTTCACTACACCGAGGAACTTTAGCCTTTGCAGAAGTAAACCAAGTCAATGGCTGTTCCACTGTAATTGGTACCAGGTAGGTTACTGAATTCAGCTTGCATTGGAGTATTCCATGGCACTGAGCACTCTATATGCAATATCTATACAGTTCCAAACCACCCAGAGTAGTTATGTACACAACCTTACCACAGAATTCATTGAATAGAAAGTATTGCATTCAACTCAAAGGAGTGTACAGTTCAATTTTGCTGATAACTACTATGTGCTAACATGATCTAAACATTGTTAGCACACTAACCATATGATTTAGAGTTGTCTGCAACCAATTTTATGAGTGTGCTACCTATGCTCCAGAAGTTACTTTCAGTAACATTACCTTCACTACACAGAGGAACTTTAGCCTTTGCAGAAGTAAACCAAGTCAATGGCTGTTCCACTGTAATTGGTACCAGGTAGGTTACTGAATTCAGCTTGCATTGGAGTATTCCATGGCACTGAGCACTCTATATGCATTATCCATACAGTTCCAAACCACCCAGAGTAGTTATGTACACAACCTTACCACAGAATGCATTGAATAGAAAGTAATGCATTCAACTCAAAGGAGTGTACAGTTCAATTTTGCTGATAACTACTATGTGCTAACATGATGGAAACATTGTTAGCACACTAACCATATGATTTAGAGTTGTCTGCAACCAATTTTATGAGTGTGCTACCTATTCTCCAGAAGTTTCTTTCAGTAACATTACCTTCTCTACACAGTGGAACTATAGCCTTTGTAGAATTAAACCAAGTCAATGGTTGTTCCACTGTAAATGGTACCAGGTAGGTTACTGAGTTCAACTTGCATTGGTGTATTCCATGGCACTGAGCACTCTACATGCAATATCTATACAGTTCCAAACCACCCAGTGTAGTTATGTACACAACCTTACCACAGAATGCATTGAATCGAAAGTAATGCATTCAACTCAAAGGAGTGTACAGTTCAATTTTGCTGATAACTACTATGTGCTAACATGATGTAAACATTGAAAGCACACTAACCATATGATCTAGAGTTGTCTGCAACCAATTTTATGAGAGTGCTACCTATTCTCCAGAAGTTACTTTCAGTAACATTACCTTCTCTACCCAGTGGAACTTTAGCCTTTGTAGAAGTAAACCAAGTCAATGGCTGTTCCACTGTAAATGGTACCAGGTAGGTTACTGAATTCACCTTGCATTGCGGTATTCCATGGCACTGAGCACTCTACATGCAAAATCAATACAGTTCCAAACCACCCAGAGTAGTTATGTCCACAACCTTACCACAGAATGCATTGAATCGAAAGTAATGCATTCAACTCAAAGGAGTGTACAGTTCAATTTTGCTGATAACTACTATGTGCTAACATGATGTAAACATTGAAAGCACACTAACCATATGATCTAGAGTTGTCTGCAACCAATTTTATGAGAGTGCTACCTATTCTCCAGAAGTTACTTTCAGTAACATTACCTTCTCTACCCAGTGGAACTTTAGCCTTTGTAGAAGTAAACCAAGTCAATGGCTGTTCCACTGTAAATGGTACCAGGTAGGTTACTGAATTCACCTTGCATTGCGGTATTCCATGGCACTGAGCACTCTACATGCAAAATCAATACAGTTCCAAACCACCCAGAGTAGTTATGTCCACAACCTTACCACAGAATGCATTGAATCGAAAGTAATGCATTCAACTCAAAGGAGTGTACAGTTCAATTTTGCTGATAACTACTATGTGCTAACATGATGTAAACATTGAAAGCACACTAACCATATGATCTAGAGTTGTCTGCAACCAATTTTATGAGAGTGCTACCTATTCTCCAGAAGTTACTTTCAGTAACATTACCTTCTCTACCCAGTGGAACTTTAGCCTTTGTAGAAGTAAACCAAGTCAATGGCTGTTCCACTGTAAATGGTACCAGGTAGGTTACTGAATTCACCTTGCCTTGCGGTATTCCATGGCACTGAGCACTCTACATGCAAAATCAATACAGTTCCAACCCACCCAGAGTAGTTATGTACACAAACTTACCACAGAATGCATTGAATAGAAAGTAAAGCATTCAACTCAAAGGAGTGTACAGTTCAATTTTGCTGATAACTACTATGTGCTAACATGATCTAAACATTGTTCGCACACTAGCCATATGATTTAGAGTTGTCTGCAACCAATTTTATGAGTGTGCTACCTATGCTCCAGAAGTTACTTTCAGTAACATTACCTTCACTACACAGAGGAACTTTAGCCTTTGCAGAAGTAAACCAAGTCAATGGCTGTTCCACTGTAATTGGTACCAGGTAGGTTACTGAATTCAGCTTGCATTGGAGTATTCCATGGCACTGAGCACTCTATATGCATTATCTATACAGTTCCAAACCACCCAGAGTAGTTATGTACACAACCTTACCACAGAATTCATTGAATAGAAAGTAATGCATTCAACTCAAAGGAGTGTACAGTTCAATTTTGCTGATAACTACTATGTGCTAACATGATGTAAACATTGAAAGCACACTAACCATATGATCTAGAGTTGTCTGCAACCAATTTTATGAGAGTGCTACCTATTCTCCAGAAGTTACTTTCAGTAACATTACCTTCTCTACCCAGTGGAACTTTAGCCTTTGTAGAAGTAAACCAAGTCAATGGCTGTTCCACTGTAAATGGTACCAGGTAGGTTACTGAATTCACCTTGCATTGCGGTATTCCATGGCACTGAGCACTCTACATGCAAAATCAATACAGTTCCAAACCACCCAGAGTAGTTATGTCCACAACCTTACCACAGAATGCATTGAATAGAAAGTAATGCATTCAACTCAAAGGAGTGTACAGTTCAATTTTGCTGATAACTACTATGTGCTAACATGATGTAAACATTGAAAGCACACTAACCATATGATCTAGAGTTGTCTGCAACCAATTTTATGAGAGTGCTACCTATTCTCCAGAAGTTACTTTCAGTAACATTACCTTCTCTACCCAGTGGAACTTTAGCCTTTGTAGAAGTAAACCAAGTCAATGGCTGTTCCACTGTAAATGGTACCAGGTAGGTTACTGAATTCACCTTGCATTGTGGTATTCCATGGCACTGAGCACTCTACATGCAATATCTATACAGTTCCAAACCACCCAGTGTAGTTATGTCCACAACCTTACCACAGAAAGCATTGAATCGAAAGTAATGCATTCAACTCAAAGGAGTGTACAGTTCAATTTTGCTGATAACTACTATGTGCTAACATGATCTAAACATTGTTAGCACACTAGCCATATGATTTAGAGTTGTCTGTTACCAATTTTATGAGTGTGCTACCTATGCTCCAGAAGTTACTTTCAGTAACATTACCTTCACTAAACAGAGGAACTTTAGCCTTTGCAGAAGTAAACCGTCAATGGCTGTTCCACTGTAATTGGTACCAGGTAGGTTAATGAATTCAGCTTGCATTGGGGTATTCCATGGCACTGAGCACTCTATATGCATTATCTGTACAGTTCCAAACCACCCAGAGTAGTTATGTACACAACCTTACCACAGAATGCATTGAATAGAAAGTAATGCATTCAACTCAAAGGAGTGTACAGTTCAATTTTGCTGATAACTACTATGTGCTAACATGATCTAAACATTGTTAGCACACTAACCATATGATTTAGAGTTGTCTGCAACCAATTTTATGAGTGTGCTACCTATGCTCCAGAAGTTACTTTCAGTAACATTACCTTCACTACACAGAGGAACTTTAGCCTTTGCAGAAGTAAACGAAGTCAATGGCTGTTCCACTGTAAATGGTACCAGGTAGGTTACTGAATTCACCTTGCATTGCGGTATTCCATGGCACTGAGCACTCTACATGCAAAATCAATACAGTTCCAAACCACCCAGAGTAGTTATGTACACAAACTTACCACAGAATGCATTGAATAGAAAGTAAAGCATTCAACTCAAAGGAGTGTACAGTTCAATTTTGCTGATAACTACTATGTGCTGACATGATGTAAACTTTGTTAGCACACTAACCATATGATTTAGAGTTGTCTGCAACCAATTTTATGAGTGTGCTACCTATTCTCCAGAAGTTACTTTCAGTAATATTACCTTCTCTAGACAGTGGAACTATAGCCTTTGTAGAAGTAAACCAAGTCAATGGCTGTTCCACTGTAAATGGTACCAGGTAGGTTACTGAATTCACCTTTCATTTGAGTATTCCATGGCACTGAGCACTCTACATGCAAAATCTATACAGTTCCAAACCACCCAGAGTAGTTATGTACACAACCTTGCCACAGAATGCATTGTATAGAAAGTAATGCATTCAACTCAAAGGAGTGTACAGTTCAATTTTGCTGATAACTACTATGTTCTAACATGATGTAAACATTGTTAGCACACTAGCCATATGATTTAGAGTTGCGTGCAACCAATTTTATGAGTGTGCTACCTATGCTGCAGAAGTTACTTTCAGTAACATTACCTTCTCTACCCAGAGGAACTTTAGCATTTGCAGAAGTAAACCAAGTCAATGGCTGTTCCACTGTAAATGGTACCAGGTAGGTTACTGAATTCACCTTGCATTGGAGTATTCCATGACACTGAGCACTCTATATGCAAAATCAATACAGTTCCAAACAACCCAGAGTAGTTATGTACACAAACTTACCACAGAATGCATTGAATAGAAAGTAAAGCATTCAACTCAAAGGAGTGTACAGTTCAATTTTGCTGATAACTACTATGTGCTAACATGATGTAAACTTTGTTAGCACACTAACCATATGATTTAGAGTTGTCTGCAACCAATTTTATGTGCTACCTATTCTCCAGAAGTTTCTTTCAGTAACATTACCTTCTCTACACAGTGGAACTATAGCCTTTGTAGAAGTAAACCAAGTCAATGGTTGTTCCACTGTAAATGGTACCAGGTAGGTTACTGAGTTCAACTTGCATTGGTGTATTCCATGGCACTGAGCACTCTACATGCATTATCTGTACAGTTCCAAACCACCCAGAGTAGTTATGTACACAACCTTACCACAGAATGCATTGAATAGAAAATAATGCATTCAACTCAAAGGAGTGTACAGTTCAATTTTGCTGATAACTACTATGTGCTAACATGATCTAAACATTGTTAGCACACTAACCATATGATTTAGAGTTGTCTGCAACCAATTTTATGAGTGTGCTACCTATGCTCCAGAAGTTACTTTCAGTAACATTACCTTCTCTACCCAGTGGAACTTTAGCCTTTGTAGAAGTAAACCAGGTCAATGGCTGTTCCACTGTAAATGGTACCAGGTAGGTTACTGAATTCACCTTGCATTGTGGTATTCCATGGCACTGAGCACTCTACATGCAATATCTATACAGTTCCAAAGCACCCAGTGTAGTTATGTACACAACCTTACCACAGAATGCATTGAATCGAAAGTAATGCATTCAACTCAAAGGAGTGTACAGTTCAATTTTGCTGATAACTACTATGTGCTAACATGATCTAAACATTGTTAGCACACTAGCCATATGATTTAGAGTTGTCTGCAACCAATTTTATGAGTGTGCTACCTATGCTCCAGAAGTTACTTTCAGTAACATTACCTTCACTACACCGAGGAACTTTAGCCTTTGCAGAAGTAAACCAAGTCAATGGCTGTTCCACTGTAATTGGTACCAGGTAGGTTACTGAATTCAGCTTGCATTGGAGTATTCCATGGCACTGAGCACTCTATATGCAATATCTATACAGTTCCAAACCACCCAGAGTAGTTATGTACACAACCTTACCACAGAATTCATTGAATAGAAAGTATTGCATTCAACTCAAAGGAGTGTACAGTTCAATTTTGCTGATAACTACTATGTGCTAACATGATCTAAACATTGTTAGCACACTAACCATATGATTTAGAGTTGTCTGCAACCAATTTTATGAGTGTGCTACCTATGCTCCAGAAGTTACTTTCAGTAACATTACCTTCACTACACAGAGGAACTTTAGCCTTTGCAGAAGTAAACCAAGTCAATGGCTGTTCCACTGTAATTGGTACCAGGTAGGTTACTGAATTCAGCTTGCATTGGAGTATTCCATGGCACTGAGCACTCTATATGCATTATCCATACAGTTCCAAACCACCCAGAGTAGTTATGTACACAACCTTACCACAGAATGCATTGAATAGAAAGTAATGCATTCAACTCAAAGGAGTGTACAGTTCAATTTTGCTGATAACTACTATGTGCTAACATGATGGAAACATTGTTAGCACACTAACCATATGATTTAGAGTTGTCTGCAACCAATTTTATGAGTGTGCTACCTATTCTCCAGAAGTTTCTTTCAGTAACATTACCTTCTCTACACAGTGGAACTATAGCCTTTGTAGAATTAAACCAAGTCAATGGTTGTTCCACTGTAAATGGTACCAGGTAGGTTACTGAGTTCAACTTGCATTGGTGTATTCCATGGCACTGAGCACTCTACATGCAATATCTATACAGTTCCAAACCACCCAGTGTAGTTATGTACACAACCTTACCACAGAATGCATTGAATCGAAAGTAATGCATTCAACTCAAAGGAGTGTACAGTTCAATTTTGCTGATAACTACTATGTGCTAACATGATGTAAACATTGAAAGCACACTAACCATATGATCTAGAGTTGTCTGCAACCAATTTTATGAGAGTGCTACCTATTCTCCAGAAGTTACTTTCAGTAACATTACCTTCTCTACCCAGTGGAACTTTAGCCTTTGTAGAAGTAAACCAAGTCAATGGCTGTTCCACTGTAAATGGTACCAGGTAGGTTACTGAATTCACCTTGCATTGTGGTATTCCATGGCACTGAGCACTGTACATGCAATATCTATACAGTTCCAAACCACCCAGTGTAGTTATGTCCACAACCTTACCACAGAATGCATTGAATCGAAAGTAATGCATTCAACTCAAAGGAGTGTACAGTTCAATTTTGCTGATAACTACTATGTGCTAACATGATCTAAACATTGTTAGCACACTAACCATATGATTTAGAGTTGTCTGCAACCAATTTTATGAGTGTGCTACCTATGCTCCAGGAGTTACTTTCAGTAACATTACCTTCACTACACAGAGGAACTTTAGCCTTTGCAGAAGTAAACCAAGTCAATGGCTGTTCCACTGTAATTGGTACCAGGTAGGTTACTGAATTCAGCTTGCATTGGAGTATTCCATGGCACTGAGCACTCTATATGCATTATCTATACAGTTCCAAACCACCCAGAGTAGTTATGTACACAACCTTACCACAGAATTCATTGAATAGAAAGTAATGCATTCAACTCAAAGGAGTGTACAGTTCAATTTTGCTGATAACTACTATGTGCTAACATGATGTAAACATTGAAAGCACCCTAACCATATGATCTAGAGTTGTCTGCAACCAATTTTATGAGAGTGCTACCTATTCTCCAGAAGTTACTTTCAGTAACATTACCTTCTCTACCCAGTGGAACTTTAGCCTTTGTAGAAGTAAACCAAGTCAATGGCTGTTCCACTGTAAATGGTACCAGGTAGGTTACTGAATTCACCTTGCATTGCGGTATTCCATGGCACTGAGCACTCTACATGCAAAATCAATACAGTTCCAAACCACCCAGAGTAGTTATGTACACAAACTTACCACAGAATGCATTGAATAGAAAGTAAAGCATTCAACTCAAAGGAGTGTACAGTTCAATTTTGCTGATAACTACTATGTGCTAACATGATCTAAATATTGTTAGCACACTAGCCATATGATTTAGAGTTGTCTGCAACCAATTTTATGAGTGTGCTACCTATGCTCCAGAAGTTACTTTCAGTAACATTACCTTCACTACACAGAGGAACTATAGCCTTTGCAGAAGTAAACCAAGTCAATGGCTGTTCCACTGTAATTGGTACCAGGTAGGTTACTGAATTCAGCTTGCATTGGAGTATTCCATGGCACTGAGCACTCTATATGCATTATCCATACAGTTCCAAACCACCCAGAGTAGTTATGTACACAACCTTACCACAGAATGCATTGAATAGAAAGTAATGCATTCAACTCAAAGGAGTGTACAGTTCAATTTTGCTGATAACTACTATGTGCTAACATGATGGAAACATTGTTAGCACACTAACCATATGATTTAGAGTTGTCTGCAACCAATTTTATGAGTGTGCTACCTATTCTCCAGAAGTTTCTTTCAGTAACATTACCTTCTCTACACAGTGGAACTATAGCCTTTGTAGAATTAAACCAAGTCAATGGTTGTTCCACTGTAAATGGTACCAGGTAGGTTACTGAGTTCAACTTGCATTGGTGTATTCCATGGCACTGAGCACTCTACATGCAATATCTATACAGTTCCAAACCACCCAGTGTAGTTATGTACACAACCTTACCACAGAATGCATTGAATCGAAAGTAATGCATTCAACTCAAAGGAGTGTACAGTTCAATTTTGCTGATAACTACTATGTGCGAACATGATGTAAACATTGAAAGCACACTAACCATATGATCTAGAGTTGTCTGCAACCAATTTTATGAGTGTGCTACCTATTCTCCAGAAGTTTCTTTCAGTAACATTACCTTCTCTACACAGTGGAACTATAGCCTTTGTAGAAGTAAACCAAGTCAATGGTTGTTCCACTGTAAATGGTACCAGGTAGGTTACTGAGTTCAACTTGCATTGGTGTATTCCATGGCACTGAGCACTCTACATGCATTATCTGTACAGTTCCAAACCACCCAGTGTAGTTATGTACACAACCTTACCACAGAATGCATTGAATAGAAAATAATGCATTCAACTCAAAGGAGTGTACAGTTCAATTTTGCTGATAACTACTATGTGCTAACATGATCTAAACATTGTTAGCACACTAACCATATGATTTAGAGTTGTCTGCAACCAATTTTATGAGTGTGCTACCTATGCTCCAGGAGTTACTTTCAGTAACATTACCTTCACTACACAGAGGAACTTTAGCCTTTGCAGAAGTAAACCAAGTCAATGGCTGTTCCACTGTAAATGGTTCCAGGTAGGTTACTGAATTCAGCTTGCATTGGAGTATTCCATGGCACTGATCACTCTATATGCATTATCTATACAGTTCCAAACCACCCAGAGTAGTTATGTACACAACCTTACCACAGAATTCATTGAATAGAAAGTAATGCATTCAACTCAAAGGAGTGTACAGTTCAATTTTGCTGATAACTACTATGTGCTAACATGATGTAAACATTGAAAGCACACTAACCATATGATCTAGAGTTGTCTGCAACCAATTTTATGAGAGTGCTACCTATTCTCCAGAAGTTACTTTCAGTAACATTACCTTCTCTACCCAGTGGAACTTTAGCCTTTGTAGAAGTAAACCAAGTCAATGGCTGTTCCACTGTAAATGGTACCAGGTAGGTTACTGAATTCACCTTGCATTGTGGTATTCCATGGCACTGAGCACTCTATATGCATTATCCATACAGTTCCAAACCACCCAGAGTAGTTATGTACACAACCTTACCACAGAATGCATTGAATAGAAAGTAATGCATTCAACTCAAAGGAGTGTACAGTTCAATTTTGCTGATAACTACTATGTGCTAACATGATCTAAACATTGTTAGCACACTAACCATATGATTTAGAGTTGTCTGCAACCAATTTTATGAGTGTGCTACCTATGCTCCAGAAGTTACTTTCAGTAACATTACCTTCTCTAGACAGTGGAACTATAGCCTTTGTAGAAGTAAACCAAGTCAATGGCTGTTCCACTGTAAATGGTACCAGGTAGGTTACTGAATTCACCTTTCATTTGAGTATTCCATGGCACTGAGCACTCTACATGCAAAATCTATACAGTTCCAAACCACCCAGAGTAGTTATGTACACAACCTTGCCACAGAATGCATTGTATAGAAAGTAATGCATTCAACTCAAAGGAGTGTACAGTTCAATTTTGCTGATAACTACTATGTTCTAACATGATGTAAACATTGTTAGCACACTAGCCATATGATTTAGAGTTGTCTGCAACCAATTTTATGAGTGTGCTACCTATGCTCCAGAAGTTACTTTCAGTAACATTACCTTCTCTACCCAGTGGAACTTTAGCCTTTGTAGAAGTAAACCAAGTCAATGGCTGTTCCACTGTAAATGGTACCAGGTAGGTTACTGAATTCACCTTGCATTGCGGTATTCCATGGCACTGAGCACTCTACATGCAAAATCAATACAGTTCCAAACCACCCAGAGTAGTTATGTACACAAACTTACCACAGAATGCATTGAATAGAAAGTAAAGCATTCAACTCAAAGGAGTGTACAGTTCAATTTTGCTGATAACTACTATGTGCTAACATGATCTAAATATTGTTAGCACACTAGCCATATGATTTAGAGTTGTCTGCAACCAATTTTATGAGTGTGCTACCTATGCTCCAGAAGTTACTTTCAGTAACATTACCTTCACTACACAGAGGAACTATAGCCTTTGCAGAAGTAAACCAAGTCAATGGCTGTTCCACTGTAATTGGTACCAGGTAGGTTACTGAATTCAGCTTGCATTGGAGTATTCCATGGCACTGAGCACTCTATATGCATTATCCATACAGTTCCAAACCACCCAGAGTAGTTATGTACACAACCTTACCACAGAATGCATTGAATAGAAAGTAATGCATTCAACTCAAAGGAGTGTACAGTTCAATTTTGCTGATAACTACTATGTGCTAACATGATGGAAACATTGTTAGCACACTAACCATATGATTTAGAGTTGTCTGCAACCAATTTTATGAGTGTGCTACCTATTCTCCAGAAGTTTCTTTCAGTAACATTACCTTCTCTACACAGTGGAACTATAGCCTTTGTAGAATTAAACCAAGTCAATGGTTGTTCCACTGTAAATGGTACCAGGTAGGTTACTGAGTTCAACTTGCATTGGTGTATTCCATGGCACTGAGCACTCTACATGCAATATCTATACAGTTCCAAACCACCCAGTGTAGTTATGTACACAACCTTACCACAGAATGCATTGAATCGAAAGTAATGCATTCAACTCAAAGGAGTGTACAGTTCAATTTTGCTGATAACTACTATGTGCGAACATGATGTAAACATTGAAAGCACACTAACCATATGATCTAGAGTTGTCTGCAACCAATTTTATGAGTGTGCTACCTATTCTCCAGAAGTTTCTTTCAGTAACATTACCTTCTCTACACAGTGGAACTATAGCCTTTGTAGAAGTAAACCAAGTCAATGGTTGTTCCACTGTAAATGGTACCAGGTAGGTTACTGAGTTCAACTTGCATTGGTGTATTCCATGGCACTGAGCACTCTACATGCATTATCTGTACAGTTCCAAACCACCCAGTGTAGTTATGTACACAACCTTACCACAGAATGCATTGAATAGAAAATAATGCATTCAACTCAAAGGAGTGTACAGTTCAATTTTGCTGATAACTACTATGTGCTAACATGATCTAAACATTGTTAGCACACTAACCATATGATTTAGAGTTGTCTGCAACCAATTTTATGAGTGTGCTACCTATGCTCCAGGAGTTACTTTCAGTAACATTACCTTCACTACACAGAGGAACTTTAGCCTTTGCAGAAGTAAACCAAGTCAATGGCTGTTCCACTGTAAATGGTTCCAGGTAGGTTACTGAATTCAGCTTGCATTGGAGTATTCCATGGCACTGATCACTCTATATGCATTATCTATACAGTTCCAAACCACCCAGAGTAGTTATGTACACAACCTTACCACAGAATTCATTGAATAGAAAGTAATGCATTCAACTCAAAGGAGTGTACAGTTCAATTTTGCTGATAACTACTATGTGCTAACATGATGTAAACATTGAAAGCACACTAACCATATGATCTAGAGTTGTCTGCAACCAATTTTATGAGAGTGCTACCTATTCTCCAGAAGTTACTTTCAGTAACATTACCTTCTCTACCCAGTGGAACTTTAGCCTTTGTAGAAGTAAACCAAGTCAATGGCTGTTCCACTGTAAATGGTACCAGGTAGGTTACTGAATTCACCTTGCATTGTGGTATTCCATGGCACTGAGCACTCTATATGCATTATCCATACAGTTCCAAACCACCCAGAGTAGTTATGTACACAACCTTACCACAGAATGCATTGAATAGAAAGTAATGCATTCAACTCAAAGGAGTGTACAGTTCAATTTTGCTGATAACTACTATGTGCTAACATGATCTAAACATTGTTAGCACACTAACCATATGATTTAGAGTTGTCTGCAACCAATTTTATGAGTGTGCTACCTATGCTCCAGAAGTTACTTTCAGTAACATTACCTTCTCTAGACAGTGGAACTATAGCCTTTGTAGAAGTAAACCAAGTCAATGGCTGTTCCACTGTAAATGGTACCAGGTAGGTTACTGAATTCACCTTTCATTTGAGTATTCCATGGCACTGAGCACTCTACATGCAAAATCTATACAGTTCCAAACCACCCAGAGTAGTTATGTACACAACCTTGCCACAGAATGCATTGTATAGAAAGTAATGCATTCAACTCAAAGGAGTGTACAGTTCAATTTTGCTGATAACTACTATGTTCTAACATGATGTAAACATTGTTAGCACACTAGCCATATGATTTAGAGTTGTCTGCAACCAATTTTATGAGTGTGCTACCTATGCTCCAGAAGTTACTTTCAGTAACATTACCTTCACTACACAGAGGAACTTTAGCCTTTGCAGAAGTAAACCAAGTCAATGGCTGTTCCACTGTAATTGGTACCAGGTAGGTTACTGAATTCAGCTTGCATTGGAGTATTCCATGGCACTGAGCACTCTATATGCATTATCTATACAGTTCCAAACCACCCAGAGTAGTTATGTACACAACCTTACCACAGAATTCATTGAATAGAAAGTAATGCATTCAACTCAAAGGAGTGTACAGTTCAATTTTGCTGATAACTACTATGTGCTAACATGATGTAAACATTGAAAGCACACTAACCATATGATCTAGAGTTGTCTGCAACCAATTTTATGAGAGTGCTACCTATTCTCCAGAAGTTACTTTCAGTAACATTACCTTCTCTACCCAGTGGAACTTTAGCCTTTGTAGAAGTAAACCAAGTCAATGGCTGTTCCACTGTAAATGGTACCAGGTAGGTTACTGAATTCACCTTGCCTTGCGGTATTCCATGGCACTGAGCACTCTACATGCAAAATCAATACAGTTCCAACCCACCCAGAGTAGTTATGTACACAAACTTACCACAGAATGCATTGAATAGAAAGTAAAGCATTCAACTCAAAGGAGTGTACAGTTCAATTTTGCTGATAACTACTATGTGCTAACATGATCTAAACATTGTTAGCACACTAGCCATATGATTTAGAGTTGTCTGCAACCAATTTTATGAGTGTGCTACCTATGCTCCAGAAGTTACTTTCAGTAACATTACCTTCACTACACAGAGGAACTTTAGCCTTTGCAGAAGTAAACCAAGTCAATGGCTGTTCCACTGTAATTGGTACCAGGTAGGTTACTGAATTCAGCTTGCATTGGAGTATTCCATGGCACTGAGCACTCTATATGCATTATCTATACAGTTCCAAACCACCCAGAGTAGTTATGTACACAACCTTACCACAGAATTCATTGAATAGAAAGTAATGCATTCAACTCAAAGGAGTGTACAGTTCAATTTTGCTGATAACTACTATGTGCTAACATGATGTAAACATTGAAAGCACACTAACCATATGATCTAGAGTTGTCTGCAACCAATTTTATGAGAGTGCTACCTATTCTCCAGAAGTTACTTTCAGTAACATTACCTTCTCTACCCAGTGGAACTTTAGCCTTTGTAGAAGTAAACCAAGTCAATGGCTGTTCCACTGTAAATGGTACCAGGTAGGTTACTGAATTCACCTTGCATTGCGGTATTCCATGGCACTGAGCACTCTACATGCAAAATCAATACAGTTCCAAACCACCCAGAGTAGTTATGTCCACAACCTTACCACAGAATGCATTGAATCGAAAGTAATGCATTCAACTCAAAGGAGTGTACAGTTCAATTTTGCTGATAACTACTATGTGCTAACATGATGTAAACATTGAAAGCACACTAACCATATGATCTAGAGTTGTCTGCAACCAATTTTATGAGAGTGCTACCTATTCTCCAGAAGTTACTTTCAGTAACATTACCTTCTCTACCCAGTGGAACTTTAGCCTTTGTAGAAGTAAACCAAGTCAATGGCTGTTCCACTGTAAATGGTACCAGGTAGGTTACTGAATTCACCTTGCATTGTGGTATTCCATGGCACTGAGCACTCTACATGCAATATCTATACAGTTCCAAACCACCCAGTGTAGTTATGTCCACAACCTTACCACAGAAAGCATTGAATCGAAAGTAATGCATTCAACTCAAAGGAGTGTACAGTTCAATTTTGCTGATAACTACTATGTGCTAACATGATCTAAACATTGTTAGCACACTAGCCATATGATTTAGAGTTGTCTGTTACCAATTTTATGAGTGTGCTACCTATGCTCCAGAAGTTACTTTCAGTAACATTACCTTCACTAAACAGAGGAACTTTAGCCTTTGCAGAAGTAAACCGTCAATGGCTGTTCCACTGTAATTGGTACCAGGTAGGTTAATGAATTCAGCTTGCATTGGGGTATTCCATGGCACTGAGCACTCTATATGCATTATCTGTACAGTTCCAAACCACCCAGAGTAGTTATGTACACAACCTTACCACAGAATGCATTGAATAGAAAGTAATGCATTCAACTCAAAGGAGTGTACAGTTCAATTTTGCTGATAACTACTATGTGCTAACATGATCTAAACATTGTTAGCACACTAACCATATGATTTAGAGTTGTCTGCAACCAATTTTATGAGTGTGCTACCTATGCTCCAGAAGTTACTTTCAGTAACATTACCTTCTCTCACAGTGGAACTATAGCCTTTGTAGAAGTAAACCAAGTCAATGGCTGTTCCACTGTAAATGGTACCAGGTAGGTTACTGAATTCACCTTTCATTTGAGTATTCCATGGCACTGAGCACTCTACATGCAAAATCTATACAGTTCCAAACCACCCAGAGTAGTTATGTACACAACCTTGCCACAGAATGCATTGTATAGAAAGTAATGCATTCAACTCAAAGGAGTGTACAGTTCAATTTTGCTGATAACTACTATGTTCTAACATGATGTAAACATTGTTAGCACACTAGCCATATGATTTAGAGTTGTCTGCAACCAATTTTATGAGTGTGCTACCTATGCTCCAGAAGTTACTTTCAGTAACATTACCTTCACTACACAGAGGAACTTTAGCCTTTGCAGAAGTAAACCAAGTCAATGGCTGTTCCACTGTAATTGGTACCAGGTAGGTTACTGAATTCAGCTTGCATTGGAGTATTCCATGGCACTGAGCACTCTATATGCATTATCTATACAGTTCCAAACCACCCAGAGTAGTTATGTACACAACCTTACCACAGAATTCATTGAATAGAAAGTAATGCATTCAACTCAAAGGAGTGTACAGTTCAATTTTGCTGATAACTACTATGTGCTAACATGATGTAAACATTGAAAGCACACTAACCATATGATCTAGAGTTGTCTGCAACCAATTTTATGAGAGTGCTACCTATTCTCCAGAAGTTACTTTCAGTAACATTACCTTCTCTACCCAGTGGAACTTTAGCCTTTGTAGAAGTAAACCAAGTCAATGGCTGTTCCACTGTAAATGGTACCAGGTAGGTTACTGAATTCACCTTGCATTGCGGTACTCCATGGCACTGAGCACTCTACATGCAAAATCAATACAGTTCCAAACCACCCAGAGTAGTTATGTACACAAACTTACCACAGAATGCATTGAATAGAAAGTAAAGCATTCAACTCAAAGGAGTGTACAGTTCAATTTTGCTGATAACTACTATGTGCTGACATGATGTAAACTTTGTTAGCACACTAACCATATGATTTAGAGTTGTCTGCAACCAATTTTATGAGTGTGCTACCTATTCTCCAGAAGTTACTTTCAGTAATATTACCTTCTCTAGACAGTGGAACTATAGCCTTTGTAGAAGTAAACCAAGTCAATGGCTGTTCCACTGTAAATGGTACCAGGTAGGTTACTGAATTCACCTTTCATTTGAGTATTCCATGGCACTGAGCACTCTACATGCAAAATCTATACAGTTCCAAACCACCCAGAGTAGTTATGTACACAACCTTGCCACAGAATGCATTGTATAGAAAGTAATGCATTCAACTCAAAGGAGTGTACAGTTCAATTTTGCTGATAACTACTATGTTCTAACATGATGTAAACATTGTTAGCACACTAGCCATATGATTTAGAGTTGCGTGCAACCAATTTTATGAGTGTGCTACCTATGCTGCAGAAGTTACTTTCAGTAACATTACCTTCTCTACCCAGAGGAACTTTAGCATTTGCAGAAGTAAACCAAGTCAATGGCTGTTCCACTGTAAATGGTACCAGGTAGGTTACTGAATTCACCTTGCATTGGAGTATTCCATGACACTGAGCACTCTATATGCAAAATCAATACAGTTCCAAACAACCCAGAGTAGTTATGTACACAAACTTACCACAGAATGCATTGAATAGAAAGTAAAGCATTCAACTCAAAGGAGTGTACAGTTCAATTTTGCTGATAACTACTATGTGCTAACATGATGTAAACTTTGTTAGCACACTAACCATATGATTTAGAGTTGTCTGCAACCAATTTTATGTGCTACCTATTCTCCAGAAGTTTCTTTCAGTAACATTACCTTCTCTACACAGTGGAACTATAGCCTTTGTAGAAGTAAACCAAGTCAATGGTTGTTCCACTGTAAATGGTACCAGGTAGGTTACTGAGTTCAACTTGCATTGGTGTATTCCATGGCACTGAGCACTCTACATGCATTATCTGTACAGTTCCAAACCACCCAGAGTAGTTATGTACACAACCTTACCACAGAATGCATTGAATAGAAAATAATGCATTCAACTCAAAGGAGTGTACAGTTCAATTTTGCTGATAACTACTATGTGCTAACATGATCTAAACATTGTTAGCACACTAACCATATGATTTAGAGTTGTCTGCAACCAATTTTATGAGTGTGCTACCTATGCTCCAGAAGTTACTTTCAGTAACATTACCTTCTCTACCCAGTGGAACTTTAGCCTTTGTAGAAGTAAACCAGGTCAATGGCTGTTCCACTGTAAATGGTACCAGGTAGGTTACTGAATTCACCTTGCATTGTGGTATTCCATGGCACTGAGCACTCTACATGCAATATCTATACAGTTCCAAAGCACCCAGTGTAGTTATGTACACAACCTTACCACAGAATGCATTGAATCGAAAGTAATGCATTCAACTCAAAGGAGTGTACAGTTCAATTTTGCTGATAACTACTATGTGCTAACATGATCTAAACATTGTTAGCACACTAGCCATATGATTTAGAGTTGTCTGCAACCAATTTTATGAGTGTGCTACCTATGCTCCAGAAGTTACTTTCAGTAACATTACCTTCACTACACCGAGGAACTTTAGCCTTTGCAGAAGTAAACCAAGTCAATGGCTGTTCCACTGTAATTGGTACCAGGTAGGTTACTGAATTCAGCTTGCATTGGAGTATTCCATGGCACTGAGCACTCTATATGCAATATCTATACAGTTCCAAACCACCCAGAGTAGTTATGTACACAACCTTACCACAGAATTCATTGAATAGAAAGTATTGCATTCAACTCAAAGGAGTGTACAGTTCAATTTTGCTGATAACTACTATGTGCTAACATGATCTAAACATTGTTAGCACACTAACCATATGATTTAGAGTTGTCTGCAACCAATTTTATGAGTGTGCTACCTATGCTCCAGAAGTTACTTTCAGTAACATTACCTTCACTACACAGAGGAACTTTAGCCTTTGCAGAAGTAAACCAAGTCAATGGCTGTTCCACTGTAATTGGTACCAGGTAGGTTACTGAATTCAGCTTGCATTGGAGTATTCCATGGCACTGAGCACTCTATATGCATTATCCATACAGTTCCAAACCACCCAGAGTAGTTATGTACACAACCTTACCACAGAATGCATTGAATAGAAAGTAATGCATTCAACTCAAAGGAGTGTACAGTTCAATTTTGCTGATAACTACTATGTGCTAACATGATGGAAACATTGTTAGCACACTAACCATATGATTTAGAGTTGTCTGCAACCAATTTTATGAGTGTGCTACCTATTCTCCAGAAGTTTCTTTCAGTAACATTACCTTCTCTACACAGTGGAACTATAGCCTTTGTAGAATTAAACCAAGTCAATGGTTGTTCCACTGTAAATGGTACCAGGTAGGTTACTGAGTTCAACTTGCATTGGTGTATTCCATGGCACTGAGCACTCTACATGCAATATCTATACAGTTCCAAACCACCCAGTGTAGTTATGTACACAACCTTACCACAGAATGCATTGAATCGAAAGTAATGCATTCAACTCAAAGGAGTGTACAGTTCAATTTTGCTGATAACTACTATGTGCTAACATGATGTAAACATTGAAAGCACACTAACCATATGATCTAGAGTTGTCTGCAACCAATTTTATGAGAGTGCTACCTATTCTCCAGAAGTTACTTTCAGTAACATTACCTTCTCTACCCAGTGGAACTTTAGCCTTTGTAGAAGTAAACCAAGTCAATGGCTGTTCCACTGTAAATGGTACCAGGTAGGTTACTGAATTCACCTTGCATTGTGGTATTCCATGGCACTGAGCACTGTACATGCAATATCTATACAGTTCCAAACCACCCAGTGTAGTTATGTCCACAACCTTACCACAGAATGCATTGAATCGAAAGTAATGCATTCAACTCAAAGGAGTGTACAGTTCAATTTTGCTGATAACTACTATGTGCTAACATGATCTAAACATTGTTAGCACACTAACCATATGATTTAGAGTTGTCTGCAACCAATTTTATGAGTGTGCTACCTATGCTCCAGGAGTTACTTTCAGTAACATTACCTTCACTACACAGAGGAACTTTAGCCTTTGCAGAAGTAAACCAAGTCAATGGCTGTTCCACTGTAATTGGTACCAGGTAGGTTACTGAATTCAGCTTGCATTGGAGTATTCCATGGCACTGAGCACTCTATATGCATTATCTATACAGTTCCAAACCACCCAGAGTAGTTATGTACACAACCTTACCACAGAATTCATTGAATAGAAAGTAATGCATTCAACTCAAAGGAGTGTACAGTTCAATTTTGCTGATAACTACTATGTGCTAACATGATGTAAACATTGAAAGCACCCTAACCATATGATCTAGAGTTGTCTGCAACCAATTTTATGAGAGTGCTACCTATTCTCCAGAAGTTACTTTCAGTAACATTACCTTCTCTACCCAGTGGAACTTTAGCCTTTGTAGAAGTAAACCAAGTCAATGGCTGTTCCACTGTAAATGGTACCAGGTAGGTTACTGAATTCACCTTGCATTGCGGTATTCCATGGCACTGAGCACTCTACATGCAAAATCAATACAGTTCCAAACCACCCAGAGTAGTTATGTACACAAACTTACCACAGAATGCATTGAATAGAAAGTAAAGCATTCAACTCAAAGGAGTGTACAGTTCAATTTTGCTGATAACTACTATGTGCTAACATGATCTAAATATTGTTAGCACACTAGCCATATGATTTAGAGTTGTCTGCAACCAATTTTATGAGTGTGCTACCTATGCTCCAGAAGTTACTTTCAGTAACATTACCTTCACTACACAGAGGAACTATAGCCTTTGCAGAAGTAAACCAAGTCAATGGCTGTTCCACTGTAATTGGTACCAGGTAGGTTACTGAATTCAGCTTGCATTGGAGTATTCCATGGCACTGAGCACTCTATATGCATTATCCATACAGTTCCAAACCACCCAGAGTAGTTATGTACACAACCTTACCACAGAATGCATTGAATAGAAAGTAATGCATTCAACTCAAAGGAGTGTACAGTTCAATTTTGCTGATAACTACTATGTGCTAACATGATGGAAACATTGTTAGCACACTAACCATATGATTTAGAGTTGTCTGCAACCAATTTTATGAGTGTGCTACCTATTCTCCAGAAGTTTCTTTCAGTAACATTACCTTCTCTACACAGTGGAACTATAGCCTTTGTAGAATTAAACCAAGTCAATGGTTGTTCCACTGTAAATGGTACCAGGTAGGTTACTGAGTTCAACTTGCATTGGTGTATTCCATGGCACTGAGCACTCTACATGCAATATCTATACAGTTCCAAACCACCCAGTGTAGTTATGTACACAACCTTACCACAGAATGCATTGAATCGAAAGTAATGCATTCAACTCAAAGGAGTGTACAGTTCAATTTTGCTGATAACTACTATGTGCGAACATGATGTAAACATTGAAAGCACACTAACCATATGATCTAGAGTTGTCTGCAACCAATTTTATGAGTGTGCTACCTATTCTCCAGAAGTTTCTTTCAGTAACATTACCTTCTCTACACAGTGGAACTATAGCCTTTGTAGAAGTAAACCAAGTCAATGGTTGTTCCACTGTAAATGGTACCAGGTAGGTTACTGAGTTCAACTTGCATTGGTGTATTCCATGGCACTGAGCACTCTACATGCATTATCTGTACAGTTCCAAACCACCCAGTGTAGTTATGTACACAACCTTACCACAGAATGCATTGAATAGAAAATAATGCATTCAACTCAAAGGAGTGTACAGTTCAATTTTGCTGATAACTACTATGTGCTAACATGATCTAAACATTGTTAGCACACTAACCATATGATTTAGAGTTGTCTGCAACCAATTTTATGAGTGTGCTACCTATGCTCCAGGAGTTACTTTCAGTAACATTACCTTCACTACACAGAGGAACTTTAGCCTTTGCAGAAGTAAACCAAGTCAATGGCTGTTCCACTGTAAATGGTTCCAGGTAGGTTACTGAATTCAGCTTGCATTGGAGTATTCCATGGCACTGATCACTCTATATGCATTATCTATACAGTTCCAAACCACCCAGAGTAGTTATGTACACAACCTTACCACAGAATTCATTGAATAGAAAGTAATGCATTCAACTCAAAGGAGTGTACAGTTCAATTTTGCTGATAACTACTATGTGCTAACATGATGTAAACATTGAAAGCACACTAACCATATGATCTAGAGTTGTCTGCAACCAATTTTATGAGAGTGCTACCTATTCTCCAGAAGTTACTTTCAGTAACATTACCTTCTCTACCCAGTGGAACTTTAGCCTTTGTAGAAGTAAACCAAGTCAATGGCTGTTCCACTGTAAATGGTACCAGGTAGGTTACTGAATTCACCTTGCATTGTGGTATTCCATGGCACTGAGCACTCTATATGCATTATCCATACAGTTCCAAACCACCCAGAGTAGTTATGTACACAACCTTACCACAGAATGCATTGAATAGAAAGTAATGCATTCAACTCAAAGGAGTGTACAGTTCAATTTTGCTGATAACTACTATGTGCTAACATGATCTAAACATTGTTAGCACACTAACCATATGATTTAGAGTTGTCTGCAACCAATTTTATGAGTGTGCTACCTATGCTCCAGAAGTTACTTTCAGTAACATTACCTTCTCTAGACAGTGGAACTATAGCCTTTGTAGAAGTAAACCAAGTCAATGGCTGTTCCACTGTAAATGGTACCAGGTAGGTTACTGAATTCACCTTTCATTTGAGTATTCCATGGCACTGAGCACTCTACATGCAAAATCTATACAGTTCCAAACCACCCAGAGTAGTTATGTACACAACCTTGCCACAGAATGCATTGTATAGAAAGTAATGCATTCAACTCAAAGGAGTGTACAGTTCAATTTTGCTGATAACTACTATGTTCTAACATGATGTAAACATTGTTAGCACACTAGCCATATGATTTAGAGTTGTCTGCAACCAATTTTATGAGTGTGCTACCTATGCTCCAGAAGTTACTTTCAGTAACATTACCTTCACTACACAGAGGAACTTTAGCCTTTGCAGAAGTAAACCAAGTCAATGGCTGTTCCACTGTAATTGGTACCAGGTAGGTTACTGAATTCAGCTTGCATTGGAGTATTCCATGGCACTGAGCACTCTATATGCATTATCTATACAGTTCCAAACCACCCAGAGTAGTTATGTACACAACCTTACCACAGAATTCATTGAATAGAAAGTAATGCATTCAACTCAAAGGAGTGTACAGTTCAATTTTGCTGATAACTACTATGTGCTAACATGATGTAAACATTGAAAGCACACTAACCATATGATCTAGAGTTGTCTGCAACCAATTTTATGAGAGTGCTACCTATTCTCCAGAAGTTACTTTCAGTAACATTACCTTCTCTACCCAGTGGAACTTTAGCCTTTGTAGAAGTAAACCAAGTCAATGGCTGTTCCACTGTAAATGGTACCAGGTAGGTTACTGAATTCACCTTGCCTTGCGGTATTCCATGGCACTGAGCACTCTACATGCAAAATCAATACAGTTCCAACCCACCCAGAGTAGTTATGTACACAAACTTACCACAGAATGCATTGAATAGAAAGTAAAGCATTCAACTCAAAGGAGTGTACAGTTCAATTTTGCTGATAACTACTATGTGCTAACATGATCTAAACATTGTTAGCACACTAGCCATATGATTTAGAGTTGTCTGCAACCAATTTTATGAGTGTGCTACCTATGCTCCAGAAGTTACTTTCAGTAACATTACCTTCACTACACAGAGGAACTTTAGCCTTTGCAGAAGTAAACCAAGTCAATGGCTGTTCCACTGTAATTGGTACCAGGTAGGTTACTGAATTCAGCTTGCATTGGAGTATTCCATGGCACTGAGCACTCTATATGCATTATCTATACAGTTCCAAACCACCCAGAGTAGTTATGTACACAACCTTACCACAGAATTCATTGAATAGAAAGTAATGCATTCAACTCAAAGGAGTGTACAGTTCAATTTTGCTGATAACTACTATGTGCTAACATGATGTAAACATTGAAAGCACACTAACCATATGATCTAGAGTTGTCTGCAACCAATTTTATGAGAGTGCTACCTATTCTCCAGAAGTTACTTTCAGTAACATTACCTTCTCTACCCAGTGGAACTTTAGCCTTTGTAGAAGTAAACCAAGTCAATGGCTGTTCCACTGTAAATGGTACCAGGTAGGTTACTGAATTCACCTTGCATTGCGGTATTCCATGGCACTGAGCACTCTACATGCAAAATCAATACAGTTCCAAACCACCCAGAGTAGTTATGTCCACAACCTTACCACAGAATGCATTGAATCGAAAGTAATGCATTCAACTCAAAGGAGTGTACAGTTCAATTTTGCTGATAACTACTATGTGCTAACATGATGTAAACATTGAAAGCACACTAACCATATGATCTAGAGTTGTCTGCAACCAATTTTATGAGAGTGCTACCTATTCTCCAGAAGTTACTTTCAGTAACATTACCTTCTCTACCCAGTGGAACTTTAGCCTTTGTAGAAGTAAACCAAGTCAATGGCTGTTCCACTGTAAATGGTACCAGGTAGGTTACTGAATTCACCTTGCATTGTGGTATTCCATGGCACTGAGCACTCTACATGCAATATCTATACAGTTCCAAACCACCCAGTGTAGTTATGTCCACAACCTTACCACAGAAAGCATTGAATCGAAAGTAATGCATTCAACTCAAAGGAGTGTACAGTTCAATTTTGCTGATAACTACTATGTGCTAACATGATCTAAACATTGTTAGCACACTAGCCATATGATTTAGAGTTGTCTGTTACCAATTTTATGAGTGTGCTACCTATGCTCCAGAAGTTACTTTCAGTAACATTACCTTCACTAAACAGAGGAACTTTAGCCTTTGCAGAAGTAAACCGTCAATGGCTGTTCCACTGTAATTGGTACCAGGTAGGTTAATGAATTCAGCTTGCATTGGGGTATTCCATGGCACTGAGCACTCTATATGCATTATCTGTACAGTTCCAAACCACCCAGAGTAGTTATGTACACAACCTTACCACAGAATGCATTGAATAGAAAGTAATGCATTCAACTCAAAGGAGTGTACAGTTCAATTTTGCTGATAACTACTATGTGCTAACATGATCTAAACATTGTTAGCACACTAACCATATGATTTAGAGTTGTCTGCAACCAATTTTATGAGTGTGCTACCTATGCTCCAGAAGTTACTTTCAGTAACATTACCTTCTCTCACAGTGGAACTATAGCCTTTGTAGAAGTAAACCAAGTCAATGGCTGTTCCACTGTAAATGGTACCAGGTAGGTTACTGAATTCACCTTTCATTTGAGTATTCCATGGCACTGAGCACTCTACATGCAAAATCTATACAGTTCCAAACCACCCAGTGTAGTTATGTCCACAACCTTACCACAGAAAGCATTGAATCGAAAGTAATGCATTCAACTCAAAGGAGTGTACAGTTCAATTTTGCTGATAACTACTATGTGCTAACATGATCTAAACATTGTTAGCACACTAGCCATATGATTTAGAGTTGTCTGTTACCAATTTTATGAGTGTGCTACCTATGCTCCAGAAGTTACTTTCAGTAACATTACCTTCACTAAACAGAGGAACTTTAGCCTTTGCAGAAGTAAACCGTCAATGGCTGTTCCACTGTAATTGGTACCAGGTAGGTTAATGAATTCAGCTTGCATTGGAGTATTCCATGGCACTGAGCACTCTATATGCATTATCTATACAGTTCCAAACCACCCAGAGTAGTTATGTACACAACCTTACCACAGAATTCATTGAATAGAAAGTAATGCATTCAACTCAAAGGAGTGTACAGTTCAATTTTGCTGATAACTACTATGTGCTAACATGATGTAAACATTGAAAGCACACTAACCATATGATCTAGAGTTGTCTGCAACCAATTTTATGAGAGTGCTACCTATTCTCCAGAAGTTACTTTCAGTAACATTACCTTCTCTACCCAGTGGAACTTTAGCCTTTGTAGAAGTAAACCAAGTCAATGGCTGTTCCACTGTAAATGGTACCAGGTAGGTTACTGAATTCACCTTGCATTGCGGTACTCCATGGCACTGAGCACTCTACATGCAAAATCAATACAGTTCCAAACCACCCAGAGTAGTTATGTCCACAACCTTACCACAGAATGCATTGAATCGAAAGTAATGCATTCAACTCAAAGGAGTGTACAGTTCAATTTTGCTGATAACTACTATGTGCTAACATGATGTAAACATTGAAAGCACACTAACCATATGATCTAGAGTTGTCTGCAACCAATTTTATGAGAGTGCTACCTATTCTCCAGAAGTTACTTTCAGTAACATTACCTTCTCTACCCAGTGGAACTTTAGCCTTTGTAGAAGTAAACCAAGTCAATGGCTGTTCCACTGTAAATGGTACCAGGTAGGTTACTGAATTCAACTTGCATTGTGGTATTCCATGGCACTGAGCACTCTACATGCAATATCTATACAGTTGCAAACCACCCAGTGTAGTTATGTCCACAACCTTACCACAGAAAGCATTGAATCGAAAGTAATGCATTCAACTCAAAGGAGTGTACAGTTCAATTTTGCTGATAACTACTATGTGCTAACATGATCTAAACATTGTTAGCACACTAGCCATATGATTTAGAGTTGTCTGTTACCAATTTTATGAGTGTGCTACCTATGCTCCAGAAGTTACTTTCAGTAACATTACCTTCACTAAACAGAGGAACTTTAGCCTTTGCAGAAGTAAACCGTCAATGGCTGTTCCACTGTAATTGGTACCAGGTAGGTTAATGAATTCAGCTTGCATTGGGGTATTCCATGGCACTGAGCACTCTATATGCATTATCTGTACAGTTCCAAACCACCCAGAGTAGTTATGTACACAACCTTACCACAGAATGCATTGAATAGAAAGTAATGCATTCAACTCAAAGGAGTGTACAGTTCAATTTTGCTGATAACTACTATGTGCTAACATGATCTAAACATTGTTAGCACACTAACCATATGATTTAGAGTTGTCTGCAACCAATTTTATGAGTGTGCTACCTATGCTCCAGAAGTTACTTTCAGTAACATTACCTTCTCTAGACAGTGGAACTATAGCCTTTGTAGAAGTAAACCAAGTCAATGGCTGTTCCACTGTAAATGGTACCAGGTAGGTTACTGAATTCACCTTTCATTTGAGTATTCCATGGCACTGAGCACTCTACATGCAAAATCTATACAGTTCCAAACCACCCAGAGTAGTTATGTACACAACCTTGCCACAGAATGCATTGTATAGAAAGTAATGCATTCAACTCAAAGGAGTGTACAGTTCAATTTTGCTGATAACTACTATGTTCTAACATGATGTAAACATTGTTAGCACACTAGCCATATGATTTAGAGTTGTCTGCAACCAATTTTATGAGTGTGCTACCTATGCTCCAGAAGTTACTTTCAGTAACATTACCTTCACTACACAGAGGAACTTTAGCCTTTGCAGAAGTAAACCAAGTCAATGGCTGTTCCACTGTAATTGGTACCAGGTAGGTTACTGAATTCAGCTTGCATTGGAGTATTCCATGGCACTGAGCACTCTATATGCATTATCTATACAGTTCCAAACCACCCAGAGTAGTTATGTACACAACCTTACCACAGAATTCATTGAATAGAAAGTAATGCATTCAACTCAAAGGAGTGTACAGTTCAATTTTGCTGATAACTACTATGTGCTAACATGATGTAAACATTGAAAGCACACTAACCATATGATCTAGAGTTGTCTGCAACCAATTTTATGAGAGTGCTACCTATTCTCCAGAAGTTACTTTCAGTAACATTACCTTCTCTACCCAGTGGAACTTTAGCCTTTGTAGAAGTAAACCAAGTCAATGGCTGTTCCACTGTAAATGGTACCAGGTAGGTTACTGAATTCACCTTGCCTTGCGGTATTCCATGGCACTGAGCACTCTACATGCAAAATCAATACAGTTCCAACCCACCCAGAGTAGTTATGTACACAAACTTACCACAGAATGCATTGAATAGAAAGTAAAGCATTCAACTCAAAGGAGTGTACAGTTCAATTTTGCTGATAACTACTATGTGCTAACATGATCTAAACATTGTTAGCACACTAGCCATATGATTTAGAGTTGTCTGCAACCAATTTTATGAGTGTGCTACCTATGCTCCAGAAGTTACTTTCAGTAACATTACCTTCACTACACAGAGGAACTTTAGCCTTTGCAGAAGTAAACCAAGTCAATGGCTGTTCCACTGTAATTGGTACCAGGTAGGTTACTGAATTCAGCTTGCATTGGAGTATTCCATGGCACTGAGCACTCTATATGCATTATCTATACAGTTCCAAACCACCCAGAGTAGTTATGTACACAACCTTACCACAGAATTCATTGAATAGAAAGTAATGCATTCAACTCAAAGGAGTGTACAGTTCAATTTTGCTGATAACTACTATGTGCTAACATGATGTAAACATTGAAAGCACACTAACCATATGATCTAGAGTTGTCTGCAACCAATTTTATGAGAGTGCTACCTATTCTCCAGAAGTTACTTTCAGTAACATTACCTTCTCTACCCAGTGGAACTTTAGCCTTTGTAGAAGTAAACCAAGTCAATGGCTGTTCCACTGTAAATGGTACCAGGTAGGTTACTGAATTCACCTTGCATTGCGGTATTCCATGGCACTGAGCACTCTACATGCAAAATCAATACAGTTCCAAACCACCCAGAGTAGTTATGTCCACAACCTTACCACAGAATGCATTGAATCGAAAGTAATGCATTCAACTCAAAGGAGTGTACAGTTCAATTTTGCTGATAACTACTATGTGCTAACATGATGTAAACATTGAAAGCACACTAACCATATGATCTAGAGTTGTCTGCAACCAATTTTATGAGAGTGCTACCTATTCTCCAGAAGTTACTTTCAGTAACATTACCTTCTCTACCCAGTGGAACTTTAGCCTTTGTAGAAGTAAACCAAGTCAATGGCTGTTCCACTGTAAATGGTACCAGGTAGGTTACTGAATTCACCTTGCATTGTGGTATTCCATGGCACTGAGCACTCTACATGCAATATCTATACAGTTCCAAACCACCCAGTGTAGTTATGTCCACAACCTTACCACAGAAAGCATTGAATCGAAAGTAATGCATTCAACTCAAAGGAGTGTACAGTTCAATTTTGCTGATAACTACTATGTGCTAACATGATCTAAACATTGTTAGCACACTAGCCATATGATTTAGAGTTGTCTGTTACCAATTTTATGAGTGTGCTACCTATGCTCCAGAAGTTACTTTCAGTAACATTACCTTCACTAAACAGAGGAACTTTAGCCTTTGCAGAAGTAAACCGTCAATGGCTGTTCCACTGTAATTGGTACCAGGTAGGTTAATGAATTCAGCTTGCATTGGGGTATTCCATGGCACTGAGCACTCTATATGCATTATCTGTACAGTTCCAAACCACCCAGAGTAGTTATGTACACAACCTTACCACAGAATGCATTGAATAGAAAGTAATGCATTCAACTCAAAGGAGTGTACAGTTCAATTTTGCTGATAACTACTATGTGCTAACATGATCTAAACATTGTTAGCACACTAACCATATGATTTAGAGTTGTCTGCAACCAATTTTATGAGTGTGCTACCTATGCTCCAGAAGTTACTTTCAGTAACATTACCTTCTCTCACAGTGGAACTATAGCCTTTGTAGAAGTAAACCAAGTCAATGGCTGTTCCACTGTAAATGGTACCAGGTAGGTTACTGAATTCACCTTTCATTTGAGTATTCCATGGCACTGAGCACTCTACATGCAAAATCTATACAGTTCCAAACCACCCAGAGTAGTTATGTACACAACCTTGCCACAGAATGCATTGTACAGAAAGTAATGCATTCAACTCAAAGGAGTGTACAGTTCAATTTTGCTGATAACTACTATGTTCTAACATGATGTAAACATTGTTAGCACACTAGCCATATGATTTAGAGTTGTCTGCAACCAATTTTATGAGTGTGCTACCTATGCTCCAGAAGTTACTTTCAGTAACATTACCTTCACTACACAGAGGAACTTTAGCCTTTGCAGAAGTAAACCAAGTCAATGGCTGTTCCACTGTAATTGGTACCAGGTAGGTTACTGAATTCAGCTTGCATTGGAGTATTCCATGGCACTGAGCACTCTATATGCATTATCTATACAGTTCCAAACCACCCAGAGTAGTTATGTACACAACCTTACCACAGAATTCATTGAATAGAAAGTAATGCATTCAACTCAAAGGAGTGTACAGTTCAATTTTGCTGATAACTACTATGTGCTAACATGATGTAAACATTGAAAGCACACTAACCATATGATCTAGAGTTGTCTGCAACCAATTTTATGAGAGTGCTACCTATTCTCCAGAAGTTACTTTCAGTAACATTACCTTCTCTACCCAGTGGAACTTTAGCCTTTGTAGAAGTAAACCAAGTCAATGGCTGTTCCACTGTAAATGGTACCAGGTAGGTTACTGAATTCACCTTGCATTGCGGTACTCCATGGCACTGAGCACTCTACATGCAAAATCAATACAGTTCCAAACCACCCAGAGTAGTTATGTCCACAACCTTACCACAGAATGCATTGAATCGAAAGTAATGCATTCAACTCAAAGGAGTGTACAGTTCAATTTTGCTGATAACTACTATGTGCTAACATGATGTAAACATTGAAAGCACACTAACCATATGATCTAGAGTTGTCTGCAACCAATTTTATGAGAGTGCTACCTATTCTCCAGAAGTTACTTTCAGTAACATTACCTTCTCTACCCAGTGGAACTTTAGCCTTTGTAGAAGTAAACCAAGTCAATGGCTGTTCCACTGTAAATGGTACCAGGTAGGTTACTGAATTCAACTTGCATTGTGGTATTCCATGGCACTGAGCACTCTACATGCAATATCTATACAGTTGCAAACCACCCAGTGTAGTTATGTCCACAACCTTACCACAGAAAGCATTGAATCGAAAGTAATGCATTCAACTCAAAGGAGTGTACAGTTCAATTTTGCTGATAACTACTATGTGCTAACATGATCTAAACATTGTTAGCACACTAGCCATATGATTTAGAGTTGTCTGTTACCAATTTTATGAGTGTGCTACCTATGCTCCAGAAGTTACGTTCAGTAACATTACCTTCACTAAACAGAGGAACTTTAGCCTTTGCAGAAGTAAACCGTCAATGGCTGTTCCACTGTAATTGGTAGCAGGTAGGTTAATGAATTCAGCTTGCATTGGGGTATTCCATGGCACTGAGCACTCTATATGCATTATCTGTACAGTTCCAAACCACCCAGAGTAGTTATGTACACAACCTTACCACAGAATGCATTGAATAGAAAGTAATGCATTCAACTCAAAGGAGTGTACAGTTCAATTTTGCTGATAACTACTATGTGCTAACATGATCTAAACATTGTTAGCACACTAACCATATGATTTAGAGTTGTCTGCAACCAATTTTATGAGTGTGCTACCTATGCTCCAGAAGTTACTTTCAGTAACATTACCTTCTCTAGACAGTGGAACTATAGCCTTTGTAGAAGTAAACCAAGTCAATGGCTGTTCCACTGTAAATGGTACCAGGTAGGTTACTGAATTCACCTTTCATTTGAGTATTCCATGGCACTGAGCACTCTACATGCAAAATCTATACAGTTCCAAACCACCCAGTGTAGTTATGTCCACAACCTTACCACAGAAAGCATTGAATCGAAAGTAATGCATTCAACTCAAAGGAGTGTACAGTTCAATTTTGCTGATAACTACTATGTGCTAACATGATCTAAACATTGTTAGCACACTAGCCATATGATTTAGAGTTGTCTGTTACCAATTTTATGAGTGTGCTACCTATGCTCCAGAAGTTACTTTCAATAACATTACCTTCACTAAACAGAGGAACTTTAGCCTTTGCAGAAGTAAACCAAGTCAATGGCTGTTCCACTGTAATTGGTACCAGGTAGGTTAATGAATTCAGCTTGCATTGGAGTATTCCATGGCACTGAGCACTCTATATGCATTATCTGTACAGTTCCAAACCACCCAGAGTAGTTATGTACACAACCTTACCACAGAATGCATTGAATAGAAAGTAATGCATTCAACTCAAAGGAGTGTACAGTTCAATTTTGCTGATAACTACTATGTGCTAACATGATCTAAACATTGTTAGCACACTAACCATATGATTTAGAGTTGTCTGCAACCAATTTTATGAGTGTGCTACCTATGCTCCAGAAGTTACTTTCAGTAACATTACCTTCACTACACAGAGGAACTTTAGCCTTTGCAGAAGTAAACCAAGTCAATGGCTGTTCCAGTGTAATTGGTACCAGGTAGGTTACTGAATTCAGCTTGCATTGGAGTATTCCATGGCACTGAGCACTCTATATGCATTATCCATACAGTTCCAAACCACCCAGAGTAGTTATGTACACAACCTTACCACAGAATGCATTGAATAGAAAGTAATGCATTCAACTCAAAGGAGTGTACAGTTCAATTTTGCTGATAACTACTATGTGCTAACATGATGGAAACATTCTTAGCACACTAACCATATGATTTAGAGTTGTCTGCAACCAATTTTATGAGTGTGCTACCTATTCTCCAGAAGTTTCTTTCAGTAACATTACCTTCTCTACACAGTGGAACTATAGCCTTTGTAGAATTAAACCAAGTCAATGGTTGTTCCACTGTAAATGGTACCAGGTAGGTTACTGAGTTCAACTTGCATTGGTGTATTCCATGGCACTGAGCACTCTACATGCAATATCTATACAGTTCCAAACCACCCAGTGTAGTTATGTACACAACCTTACCACAGAATGCATTTAATCGAAAGTAATGCATTGAACTCAATGGAGTGTACAGTTCAATTTTGCTGATAACTACTATGTGCTAACATGATGTAAACATTGAAAGCACACTAACCATATGATCTAGAGTTGTCTGCAACCAATTTTATGAGAGTGCTACCTATTCTCCAGAAGTTACTTTCAGTAACATTACCTTCTCTACCCAGTGGAACTTTAGCCTTTGTAGAAGTAAACCAAGTCAATGGCTGTTCCACTGTAAATGGTACCAGGTAGGTTACTGAATTCACCTTGCATTGTGGTATTCCATGGCACTGAGCACTCTACATGCAATATCTATACAGTTCCAAAGCACCCAGCGTAGTTATGTACACAACCTTACCACAGAATGCATTGAAACGAAAGTAATGCTTTCAACTCAAAGGAGTGTACAGTTCAATTTTGCTGATAACTACTATGTGCTAACATGATCTAAACATTGTTAGCACACTAGCCATATGATTTAGAGTTGTCTGCAACCAATTTTATGAGTGTGCTACCTATGCTCCAGAAGTTACTTTCAGTAACATTACCTTCACCACACAGAGGAACTTTAGCCTTTGCAGAAGTAAACCAAGTCAATGGCTGTTCCACTGTAATTGGTACCAGGTAGGTTACTGAATTCAGCTTGCATTGGAGTATTCCATGGCACTGATCACTCTATATGCATTATCTATACAGTTCCAAACCACCCAGAGTAGTTATGTACACAACCTTACCACAGAATTCATTGAATAGAAAGTAATGCATTCAACTCAAAGGAGTGTACAGTTCAATTTTGCTGATAACTACTATGTGCTAACATGATGTAAACATTGAAAGGACACTAACCATATGATCTAGAGTTG
The DNA here is from genome assembly GCF_030144855.1 of Hypanus sabinus. NCBI lineage: Eukaryota > Metazoa > Chordata > Chondrichthyes > Myliobatiformes > Dasyatidae > Hypanus > Hypanus sabinus. The sequence continues at coordinate 150,468,084 of NC_082715.1, read as the reverse complement.
TCTGCAACCAATTTTATGAGAGTGCTACCTATTCTCCAGAAGTTACTTTCAGTAACATTACCTTCTCTACCCAGTGGAACTTTAGCCTTTGTAGAAGTAAACCAATGGCTGTTCCACTGTAAATGGTACCAGGTAGGTTACTGAATTCACCTTGCATTGTGGTATTCCATGGCACTGAGCACTCTACATGCAATATCTATACAGTTCCAAACCACCCAGTGTAGTTATGTCCACAACCTTACCACAGAAAGCATTGAATCGAAAGTAATGCATTCAACTCAAAGGAGTGTACAGTTCAATTTTGCTGATAACTACTATGTGCTAACATGATCTAAACATTGTTAGCACACTAGCCATATGATTTAGAGTTGTCTGTTACCAATTTTATGAGTGTGCTACCTATGCTCCAGAAGTTACTTTCAGTAACATTACCTTCACTAAACAGAGGAACTTTAGCCTTTGCAGAAGTAAACCAAGTCAATGGCTGTTCCACTGTAATTGGTACCAGGTAGGTTAATGAATTCAGCTTGCATTGGAGTATTCCATGGCACTGAGCACTCTATATGCATTATCTGTACAGTTCCAAACCACCCAGAGTAGTTATGTACACAACCTTACCACAGAATGCATTGAATAGAAAGTAATGCATTCAACTCAAAGGAGTGTACAGTTCAATTTTGCTGATAACTACTATGTGCTAACATGATCTAAACATTGTTAGCACACTAACCATATGATTTAGAGTTGTCTGCAACCAATTTTATGAGTGTGCTACCTATGCTCCAGAAGTTACTTTCAGTAACATTACCTTCACTACACAGAGGAACTTTAGCCTTTGCAGAAGTAAACCAAGTCAATGGCTGTTCCACTGTAATTGGTACCAGGTAGGTTACTGAATTCAGCTTGCATTGGAGTATTCCATGGCACTGAGCACTCTATCTGCATTATCCATACAGTTCCAAACCACCCAGAGTAGTTATGTACACAACCTTACCACAGAATGCATTGAATAGAATGTAATGCATTCAACTCAAAGGAGTGTACAGTTCAATTTTGCTGATAACTACTATGTGCTAACATGATGGAAACATTGTTAGCACACTAACCATATGATTTAGAGTTGTCTGCAACCAATTTTATGAGTGTGCTACCTATTCTCCAGAAGTTTCTTTCAGTAACATTACCTTCTCTACACAGTGGAACTATAGCCTTTGTAGAATTAAACCAAGTCAATGGTTGTTCCACTGTAAATGGTACCAGGTAGGTTACTGAGTTCAACTTGCATTGGTGTATTCCATGGCACTGAGCACTCTACATGCAATATCTATACAGTTCCAAACCACCCAGTGTAGTTATGTACACAACCTTACCACAGAATGCATTGAATCGAAAGTAATGCATTCAACTCAAAGGAGTGTACAGTTCAATTTTGCTGATAACTACTATGTGCTAACATGATGTAAACATTGAAAGCACACTAACCATATGATCTAGAGTTGTCTGCAACCAATTTTATGAGAGTGCTACCTATTCTCCAGAAGTTACTTTCAGTAACATTACCTTCTCTACCCAGTGGAACTTTAGCCTTTGTAGAAGTAAACCAAGTCAATGGCTGTTCCACTGTAAATGGTACCAGGTAGGTTACTGAATTCACCTTGCCTTGCGGTATTCCATGGCACTGAGCACTCTACATGCAAAATCAATACAGTACCAACCCACCCAGAGTAGTTATGTACACAAACTTACCACAGAATGCATTGAATAGAAAGTAAAGCATTCAACTCAAAGGAGTGTACAGTTCAATTTTGCTGATAACTACTATGTGCTAACATGATCTAAACATTGTTCGCACACTAGCCATATGATTTAGAGTTGTCTGCAACCAATTTTATGAGTGTGCTACCTATGCTCCAGAAGTTACTTTCAGTAACATTACCTTCACTACACAGAGGAACTTTAGCCTTTGCAGAAGTAAACCAAGTCAATGGCTGTTCCACTGTAATTGGTACCAGGTAGGTTACTGAATTCAGCTTGCATTGGAGTATTCCATGGCACTGAGCACTCTATATGCATTATCTATACAGTTCCAAACCACCCAGAGTAGTTATGTACACAACCTTACCACAGAATTCATTGAATAGAAAGTAATGCATTCAACTCAAAGGAGTGTACAGTTCAATTTTGCTGATAACTACTATGTGCTAACATGATGTAAACATTGAAAGCACACTAACCATATGATCTAGAGTTGTCTGCAACCAATTTTATGAGAGTGCTACCTATTCTCCAGAAGTTACTTTCAGTAACATTACCTTCTCTACCCAGTGGAACTTTAGCCTTTGTAGAAGTAAACCAAGTCAATGGCTGTTCCACTGTAAATGGTACCAGGTAGGTTACTGAATTCACCTTGCATTGCGGTATTCCATGGCACTGAGCACTCTACATGCAAAATCAATACAGTTCCAAACCACCCAGAGTAGTTATGTCCACAACCTTACCACAGAATGCATTGAATAGAAAGTAATGCATTCAACTCAAAGGAGTGTACAGTTCAATTTTGCTGATAACTACTATGTGCTAACATGATGTAAACATTGAAAGCACACTAACCATATGATCTAGAGTTGTCTGCAACCAATTTTATGAGAGTGCTACCTATTCTCCAGAAGTTACTTTCAGTAACATTACCTTCTCTACCCAGTGGAACTTTAGCCTTTGTAGAAGTAAACCAAGTCAATGGCTGTTCCACTGTAAATGGTACCAGGTAGGTTACTGAATTCACCTTGCATTGTGGTATTCCATGGCACTGAGCACTCTACATGCAATATCTATACAGTTCCAAACCACCCAGTGTAGTTATGTCCACAACCTTACCACAGAAAGCATTGAATCGAAAGTAATGCATTCAACTCAAAGGAGTGTACAGTTCAATTTTGCTGATAACTACTATGTGCTAACATGATCTAAACATTGTTAGCACACTAGCCATATGATTTAGAGTTGTCTGTTACCAATTTTATGAGTGTGCTACCTATGCTCCAGAAGTTACTTTCAGTAACATTACCTTCACTAAACAGAGGAACTTTAGCCTTTGCAGAAGTAAACCGTCAATGGCTGTTCCACTGTAATTGGTACCAGGTAGGTTAATGAATTCAGCTTGCATTGGGGTATTCCATGGCACTGAGCACTCTATATGCATTATCTGTACAGTTCCAAACCACCCAGAGTAGTTATGTACACAACCTTACCACAGAATGCATTGAATAGAAAGTAATGCATTCAACTCAAAGGAGTGTACAGTTCAATTTTGCTGATAACTACTATGTGCTAACATGATCTAAACATTGTTAGCACACTAACCATATGATTTAGAGTTGTCTGCAACCAATTTTATGAGTGTGCTACCTATGCTCCAGAAGTTACTTTCAGTAACATTACCTTCACTACACAGAGGAACTTTAGCCTTTGCAGAAGTAAACGAAGTCAATGGCTGTTCCACTGTAAATGGTACCAGGTAGGTTACTGAATTCACCTTGCATTGCGGTATTCCATGGCACTGAGCACTCTACATGCAAAATCAATACAGTTCCAAACCACCCAGAGTAGTTATGTACACAAACTTACCACAGAATGCATTGAATAGAAAGTAAAGCATTCAACTCAAAGGAGTGTACAGTTCAATTTTGCTGATAACTACTATGTGCTGACATGATGTAAACTTTGTTAGCACACTAACCATATGATTTAGAGTTGTCTGCAACCAATTTTATGAGTGTGCTACCTATTCTCCAGAAGTTACTTTCAGTAATATTACCTTCTCTAGACAGTGGAACTATAGCCTTTGTAGAAGTAAACCAAGTCAATGGCTGTTCCACTGTAAATGGTACCAGGTAGGTTACTGAATTCACCTTTCATTTGAGTATTCCATGGCACTGAGCACTCTACATGCAAAATCTATACAGTTCCAAACCACCCAGAGTAGTTATGTACACAACCTTGCCACAGAATGCATTGTATAGAAAGTAATGCATTCAACTCAAAGGAGTGTACAGTTCAATTTTGCTGATCACTACTATGTTCTAACATGATGTAAACATTGTTAGCACACTAGCCATATGATTTAGAGTTGTGTGCAACCAATTTTATGAGTGTGCTACCTATGCTGCAGAAGTTACTTTCAGTAACATTACCTTCTCTACCCAGAGGAACTTTAGCATTTGCAGAAGTAAACCAAGTCAATGGCTGTTCCACTGTAAATGGTACCAGGTAGGTTACTGAATTCACCTTGCATTGGAGTATTCCATGACACTGAGCACTCTATATGCAAAATCAATACAGTTCCAAACAACCCAGAGTAGTTATGTACACAAACTTACCACAGAATGCATTGAATAGAAAGTAAAGCATTCAACTCAAAGGAGTGTACAGTTCAATTTTGCTGATAACTACTATGTGCTAACATGATGTAAACTTTGTTAGCACACTAACCATATGATTTAGAGTTGTCTGCAACCAATTTTATGTGCTACCTATTCTCCAGAAGTTTCTTTCAGTAACATTACCTTCTCTACCCAGTGGAACTATAGCCTTTGTAGAAGTAAACCAAGTCAATGGTTGTTCCACTGTAAATGGTACCAGGTAGGTTACTGAGTTCAACTTGCATTGGTGTATTCCATGGCACTGAGCACTCTACATGCATTATCTGTACAGTTCCAAACCACCCAGAGTAGTTATGTACACAACCTTACCACAGAATGCATTGAATAGAAAATAATGCATTCAACTCAAAGGAGTGTACAGTTCAATTTTGCTGATAACTACTATGTGCTAACATGATCTAAACATTGTTAGCACACTAACCATATGATTTAGAGTTGTCTGCAACCAATTTTATGAGTGTGCTACCTATGCTCCAGAAGTTACTTTCAGTAACATTACCTTCTCTACCCAGTGGAACTTTAGCCTTTGTAGAAGTAAACCAGGTCAATGGCTGTTCCACTGTAAATGGTACCAGGTAGGTTACTGAATTCACCTTGCATTGTGGTATTCCATGGCACTGAGCACTCTACATGCAATATCTATACAGTTCCAAAGCACCCAGTGTAGTTATGTACACAACCTTACCACAGAATGCATTGAATCGAAAGTAATGCATTCAACTCAAAGGAGTGTACAGTTCAATTTTGCTGATAACTACTATGTGCTAACATGATCTAAACATTGTTAGCACACTAGCCATATGATTTAGAGTTGTCTGCAACCAATTTTATGAGTGTGCTACCTATGCTCCAGAAGTTACTTTCAGTAACATTACCTTCACTACACCGAGGAACTTTAGCCTTTGCAGAAGTAAACCAAGTCAATGGCTGTTCCACTGTAATTGGTACCAGGTAGGTTACTGAATTCAGCTTGCATTGGAGTATTCCATGGCACTGAGCACTCTATATGCAATATCTATACAGTTCCAAACCACCCAGAGTAGTTATGTACACAACCTTACCACAGAATTCATTGAATAGAAAGTATTGCATTCAACTCAAAGGAGTGTACAGTTCAATTTTGCTGATAACTACTATGTGCTAACATGATCTAAACATTGTTAGCACACTAACCATATGATTTAGAGTTGTCTGCAACCAATTTTATGAGTGTGCTACCTATGCTCCAGAAGTTACTTTCAGTAACATTACCTTCACTACACAGAGGAACTTTAGCCTTTGCAGAAGTAAACGAAGTCAATGGCTGTTCCACTGTAAATGGTACCAGGTAGGTTACTGAATTCACCTTGCATTGCGGTATTCCATGGCACTGAGCACTCTACATGCAAAATCAATACAGTTCCAAACCACCCAGAGTAGTTATGTACACAAACTTACCACAGAATGCATTGAATAGAAAGTAAAGCATTCAACTCAAAGGAGTGTACAGTTCAATTTTGCTGATAACTACTATGTGCTGACATGATGTAAACTTTGTTAGCACACTAACCATATGATTTAGAGTTGTCTGCAACCAATTTTATGAGTGTGCTACCTATTCTCCAGAAGTTACTTTCAGTAATATTACCTTCTCTAGACAGTGGAACTATAGCCTTTGTAGAAGTAAACCAAGTCAATGGCTGTTCCACTGTAAATGGTACCAGGTAGGTTACTGAATTCACCTTTCATTTGAGTATTCCATGGCACTGAGCACTCTACATGCAAAATCTATACAGTTCCAAACCACCCAGAGTAGTTATGTACACAACCTTGCCACAGAATGCATTGTATAGAAAGTAATGCATTCAACTCAAAGGAGTGTACAGTTCAATTTTGCTGATAACTACTATGTTCTAACATGATGTAAACATTGTTAGCACACTAGCCATATGATTTAGAGTTGTGTGCAACCAATTTTATGAGTGTGCTACCTATGCTGCAGAAGTTACTTTCAGTAACATTACCTTCTCTACCCAGAGGAACTTTAGCATTTGCAGAAGTAAACCAAGTCAATGGCTGTTCCACTGTAAATGGTACCAGGTAGGTTACTGAATTCACCTTGCATTGGAGTATTCCATGACACTGAGCACTCTATATGCAAAATCAATACAGTTCCAAACAACCCAGAGTAGTTATGTACACAAACTTACCACAGAATGCATTGAATAGAAAGTAAAGCATTCAACTCAAAGGAGTGTACAGTTCAATTTTGCTGATAACTACTATGTGCTAACATGATGTAAACTTTGTTAGCACACTAACCATATGATTTAGAGTTGTCTGCAACCAATTTTATGTGCTACCTATTCTCCAGAAGTTTCTTTCAGTAACATTACCTTCTCTACACAGTGGAACTATAGCCTTTGTAGAAGTAAACCAAGTCAATGGTTGTTCCACTGTAAATGGTACCAGGTAGGTTACTGAGTTCAACTTGCATTGGTGTATTCCATGGCACTGAGCACTCTACATGCATTATCTGTACAGTTCCAAACCACCCAGAGTAGTTATGTACACAACCTTACCACAGAATGCATTGAATAGAAAATAATGCATTCAACTCAAAGGAGTGTACAGTTCAATTTTGCTGATAACTACTATGTGCTAACATGATCTAAACATTGTTAGCACACTAACCATATGATTTAGAGTTGTCTGCAACCAATTTTATGAGTGTGCTACCTATGCTCCAGAAGTTACTTTCAGTAACATTACCTTCTCTACCCAGTGGAACTTTAGCCTTTGTAGAAGTAAACCAGGTCAATGGCTGTTCCACTGTAAATGGTACCAGGTAGGTTACTGAATTCACCTTGCATTGTGGTATTCCATGGCACTGAGCACTCTACATGCAATATCTATACAGTTCCAAAGCACCCAGTGTAGTTATGTACACAACCTTACCACAGAATGCATTGAATCGAAAGTAATGCATTCAACTCAAAGGAGTGTACAGTTCAATTTTGCTGATAACTACTATGTGCTAACATGATCTAAACATTGTTAGCACACTAGCCATATGATTTAGAGTTGTCTGCAACCAATTTTATGAGTGTGCTACCTATGCTCCAGAAGTTACTTTCAGTAACATTACCTTCACTACACCGAGGAACTTTAGCCTTTGCAGAAGTAAACCAAGTCAATGGCTGTTCCACTGTAATTGGTACCAGGTAGGTTACTGAATTCAGCTTGCATTGGAGTATTCCATGGCACTGAGCACTCTATATGCAATATCTATACAGTTCCAAACCACCCAGAGTAGTTATGTACACAACCTTACCACAGAATTCATTGAATAGAAAGTATTGCATTCAACTCAAAGGAGTGTACAGTTCAATTTTGCTGATAACTACTATGTGCTAACATGATCTAAACATTGTTAGCACACTAACCATATGATTTAGAGTTGTCTGCAACCAATTTTATGAGTGTGCTACCTATGCTCCAGAAGTTACTTTCAGTAACATTACCTTCACTACACAGAGGAACTTTAGCCTTTGCAGAAGTAAACCAAGTCAATGGCTGTTCCACTGTAATTGGTACCAGGTAGGTTACTGAATTCAGCTTGCATTGGAGTATTCCATGGCACTGAGCACTCTATATGCATTATCCATACAGTTCCAAACCACCCAGAGTAGTTATGTACACAACCTTACCACAGAATGCATTGAATAGAAAGTAATGCATTCAACTCAAAGGAGTGTACAGTTCAATTTTGCTGATAACTACTATGTGCTAACATGATGGAAACATTGTTAGCACACTAACCATATGATTTAGAGTTGTCTGCAACCAATTTTATGAGTGTGCTACCTATTCTCCAGAAGTTTCTTTCAGTAACATTACCTTCTCTACACAGTGGAACTATAGCCTTTGTAGAATTAAACCAAGTCAATGGTTGTTCCACTGTAAATGGTACCAGGTAGGTTACTGAGTTCAACTTGCATTGGTGTATTCCATGGCACTGAGCACTCTACATGCATTATCTGTACAGTTCCAAACCACCCAGAGTAGTTATGTACACAACCTTACCACAGAATGCATTGAATAGAAAATAATGCATTCAACTCAAAGGAGTGTACAGTTCAATTTTGCTGATAACTACTATGTGCTAACATGATCTAAACATTGTTAGCACACTAACCATATGATTTAGAGTTGTCTGCAACCAATTTTATGAGTGTGCTACCTATGCTCCAGAAGTTACTTTCAGTAACATTACCTTCTCTACCCAGTGGAACTTTAGCCTTTGTAGAAGTAAACCAGGTCAATGGCTGTTCCACTGTAAATGGTACCAGGTAGGTTACTGAATTCACCTTGCATTGTGGTATTCCATGGCACTGAGCACTCTACATGCAATATCTATACAGTTCCAAAGCACCCAGTGTAGTTATGTACACAACCTTACCACAGAATGCATTGAATCGAAAGTAATGCATTCAACTCAAAGGAGTGTACAGTTCAATTTTGCTGATAACTACTATGTGCTAACATGATCTAAACATTGTTAGCACACTAGCCATATGATTTAGAGTTGTCTGCAACCAATTTTATGAGTGTGCTACCTATGCTCCAGAAGTTACTTTCAGTAACATTACCTTCACTACACCGAGGAACTTTAGCCTTTGCAGAAGTAAACCAAGTCAATGGCTGTTCCACTGTAATTGGTACCAGGTAGGTTACTGAATTCAGCTTGCATTGGAGTATTCCATGGCACTGAGCACTCTATATGCAATATCTATACAGTTCCAAACCACCCAGAGTAGTTATGTACACAACCTTACCACAGAATTCATTGAATAGAAAGTATTGCATTCAACTCAAAGGAGTGTACAGTTCAATTTTGCTGATAACTACTATGTGCTAACATGATCTAAACATTGTTAGCACACTAACCATATGATTTAGAGTTGTCTGCAACCAATTTTATGAGTGTGCTACCTATGCTCCAGAAGTTACTTTCAGTAACATTACCTTCACTACACAGAGGAACTTTAGCCTTTGCAGAAGTAAACCAAGTCAATGGCTGTTCCACTGTAATTGGTACCAGGTAGGTTACTGAATTCAGCTTGCATTGGAGTATTCCATGGCACTGAGCACTCTATATGCATTATCCATACAGTTCCAAACCACCCAGAGTAGTTATGTACACAACCTTACCACAGAATGCATTGAATAGAAAGTAATGCATTCAACTCAAAGGAGTGTACAGTTCAATTTTGCTGATAACTACTATGTGCTAACATGATGGAAACATTGTTAGCACACTAACCATATGATTTAGAGTTGTCTGCAACCAATTTTATGAGTGTGCTACCTATTCTCCAGAAGTTTCTTTCAGTAACATTACCTTCTCTACACAGTGGAACTATAGCCTTTGTAGAATTAAACCAAGTCAATGGTTGTTCCACTGTAAATGGTACCAGGTAGGTTACTGAGTTCAACTTGCATTGGTGTATTCCATGGCACTGAGCACTCTACATGCAATATCTATACAGTTCCAAACCACCCAGTGTAGTTATGTACACAACCTTACCACAGAATGCATTGAATCGAAAGTAATGCATTCAACTCAAAGGAGTGTACAGTTCAATTTTGCTGATAACTACTATGTGCTAACATGATGTAAACATTGAAAGCACACTAACCATATGATCTAGAGTTGTCTGCAACCAATTTTATGAGAGTGCTACCTATTCTCCAGAAGTTACTTTCAGTAACATTACCTTCTCTACCCAGTGGAACTTTAGCCTTTGTAGAAGTAAACCAAGTCAATGGCTGTTCCACTGTAAATGGTACCAGGTAGGTTACTGAATTCACCTTGCATTGTGGTATTCCATGGCACTGAGCACTGTACATGCAATATCTATACAGTTCCAAACCACCCAGTGTAGTTATGTCCACAACCTTACCACAGAATGCATTGAATCGAAAGTAATGCATTCAACTCAAAGGAGTGTACAGTTCAATTTTGCTGATAACTACTATGTGCTAACATGATCTAAACATTGTTAGCACACTAACCATATGATTTAGAGTTGTCTGCAACCAATTTTATGAGTGTGCTACCTATGCTCCAGGAGTTACTTTCAGTAACATTACCTTCACTACACAGAGGAACTTTAGCCTTTGCAGAAGTAAACCAAGTCAATGGCTGTTCCACTGTAATTGGTACCAGGTAGGTTACTGAATTCAGCTTGCATTGGAGTATTCCATGGCACTGAGCACTCTATATGCATTATCTATACAGTTCCAAACCACCCAGAGTAGTTATGTACACAACCTTACCACAGAATTCATTGAATAGAAAGTAATGCATTCAACTCAAAGGAGTGTACAGTTCAATTTTGCTGATAACTACTATGTGCTAACATGATGTAAACATTGAAAGCACACTAACCATATGATCTAGAGTTGTCTGCAACCAATTTTATGAGAGTGCTACCTATTCTCCAGAAGTTACTTTCAGTAACATTACCTTCTCTACCCAGTGGAACTTTAGCCTTTGTAGAAGTAAACCAAGTCAATGGCTGTTCCACTGTAAATGGTACCAGGTAGGTTACTGAATTCACCTTGCATTGCGGTATTCCATGGCACTGTGCACTCTACATGCAAAATCAATACAGTTCCAAACCACCCAGAGTAGTTATGTACACAAACTTACCACAGAATGCATTGAATAGAAAGTAAAGCATTCAACTCAAAGGAGTGTACAGTTCAATTTTGCTGATAACTACTATGTGCTAACATGATCTAAACATTGTTAGCACACTAGCCATATGATTTAGAGTTGTCTGCAACCAATTTTATGAGTGTGCTACCTATGCTCCAGAAGTTACTTTCAGTAACATTACCTTCACTACACAGAGGAACTTTAGCCTTTGCAGAAGTAAACCAAGTCAATGGCTGTTCCACTGTAATTGGTACCAGGTAGGTTACTGAATTCAGCTTGCATTGGAGTATTCCATGGCACTGAGCACTCTATATGCATTATCCATACAGTTCCAAACCACCCAGAGTAGTTATGTACACAACCTTACCACAGAATGCATTGAATAGAAAGTAATGCATTCAACTCAAAGGAGTGTACAGTTCAATTTTGCTGATAACTACTATGTGCTAACATGATGGAAACATTGTTAGCACACTAACCATATGATTTAGAGTTGTCTGCAACCAATTTTATGAGTGTGCTACCTATTCTCCAGAAGTTTCTTTCAGTAACATTACCTTCTCTACACAGTGGAACTATAGCCTTTGTAGAATTAAACCAAGTCAATGGTTGTTCCACTGTAAATGGTACCAGGTAGGTTACTGAGTTCAACTTGCATTGGTGTATTCCATGGCACTGAGCACTCTACATGCAATATCTATACAGTTCCAAACCACCCAGTGTAGTTATGTACACAACCTTACCACAGAATGCATTGAATCGAAAGTAATGCATTCAACTCAAAGGAGTGTACAGTTCAATTTTGCTGATAACTACTATGTGCGAACATGATGTAAACATTGAAAGCACACTAACCATATGATCTAGAGTTGTCTGCAACCAATTTTATGAGTGTGCTACCTATTCTCCAGAAGTTTCTTTCAGTAACATTACCTTCTCTACACAGTGGAACTATAGCCTTTGTAGAAGTAAACCAAGTCAATGGTTGTTCCACTGTAAATGGTACCAGGTAGGTTACTGAGTTCAACTTGCATTGGTGTATTCCATGGAACTGAGCACTCTACATGCATTATCTGTACAGTTCCAAACCACCCAGTGTAGTTATGTACACAACCTTACCACAGAATGCATTGAATAGAAAATAATGCATTCAACTCAAAGGAGTGTACAGTTCAATTTTGCTGATAACTACTATGTGCTAACATGATCTAAACATTGTTAGCACACTAACCATATGATTTAGAGTTGTATGCAACCAATTTTATGAGTGTGCTACCTATGCTCCAGGAGTTACTTTCAGTAACATTACCTTCACTACACAGAGGAACTTTAGCCTTTGCAGAAGTAAACCAAGTCAATGGCTGTTCCACTGTAAATGGTTCCAGGTAGGTTACTGAATTCAGCTTGCATTGGAGTATTCCATGGCACTGATCACTCTATATGCATTATCTATACAGTTCCAAACCACCCAGAGTAGTTATGTACACAACCTTACCACAGAATTCATTGAATAGAAAGTAATGCATTCAACTCAAAGGAGTGTACAGTTCAATTTTGCTGATAACTACTATGTGCTAACATGATGTAAACATTGAAAGCACACTAACCATATGATCTAGAGTTGTCTGCAACCAATTTTATGAGAGTGCTACCTATTCTCCAGAAGTTACTTTCAGTAACATTACCTTCTCTACCCAGTGGAACTTTAGCCTTTGTAGAAGTAAACCAAGTCAATGGCTGTTCCACTGTAAATGGTACCAGGTAGGTTACTGAATTCACCTTGCATTGTGGTATTCCATGGCACTGAGCACTCTACATGCAATATCTATACAGTTCCAAACCACCCAGTGTAGTTATGTCCACAACCTTACCACAGAAAGCATTGAATCGAAAGTAATGCATTCAACTAAAAGGAGTGTACAGTTCAATTTTGCTGACAACTACTATGTGCTAACATGATCTAAACATTGTTAGCACACTAGCCATATGATTTAGAGTTGTCTGTTACCAATTTTATGAGTGTGCTACCTATGCTCCAGAAGTTACTTTCAGTAACATTACCTTCACTAAACAGAGGAACTTTAGCCTTTGCAGAAGTAAACCAAGTCAATGGCTGTTCCACTGTAATTGGTACCAGGTAGGTTAATGAATTCAGCTTGCATTGGAGTATTCCATGGCACTGAGCACTCTATATGCATTATCTGTACAGTTCCAAACCACCCAGAGTAGTTATGTACACAACCTTACCACAGAATGCATTGAATAGAAAGTAATGCATTCAACTCAAAGGAGTGTACAGTTCAATTTTGCTGATAACTACTATCTGCTAACATGATCTAAACATTGTTAGCACACTAACCATATGATTTAGAGTTGTCTGCAACCAATTTTATGAGTGTGCTACCTATGCTCCAGAAGTTACTTTCAGTAACATTACCTTCACTACACAGAGGAACTTTAGCCTTTGCAGAAGTAAACCAAGTCAATGGCTGTTCCACTGTAATTGGTACCAGGTAGGTTACTGAATTCAGCTTGCATTGGAGTATTCCATGGCACTGAGCACTCTATATGCATTATCCATACAGTTCCAAACCACCCAGAGTAGTTATGTACACAACCTTACCACAGAATGCATTGAATAGAAAGTAATGCATTCAACTCAAAGGAGTGTACAGTTCAATTTTGCTGATAACTACTATGTGCTAACATGATGGAAACATTGTTAGCACACTAACCATATGATTTAGAGTTGTCTGCAACCAATTTTATGAGTGTGCTACCTATTCTCCAGAAGTTTCTTTCAGTAACATTACCTTCTCTACACAGTGGAACTATAGCCTTTGTAGAATTAAACCAAGTCAATGGTTGTTCCACTGTAAATGGTACCAGGTAGGTTACTGAGTTCAACTTGCATTGGTGTATTCCATGGCACTGAGCACTCTACATGCATTATCTGTACAGTTCCAAACCACCCAGTGTAGTTATGTACACAACCTTACCACAGAATGCATTGAATAGAAAATAATGCATTCAACTCAAAGGAGTGTACAGTTCAATTTTGCTGATAACTACTATGTGCTAACATGATCTAAACATTGTTAGCACACTAACCATATGATTTAGAGTTGTCTGCAACCAATTTTATGAGTGTGCTACCTATGCTCCAGGAGTTACTTTCAGTAACATTACCTTCACTACACAGAGGAACTTTAGCCTTTGCAGAAGTAAACCAAGTCAATGGCTGTTCCACTGTAAATGGTTCCAGGTAGGTTACTGAATTCAGCTTGCATTGGAGTATTCCATGGCACTGATCACTCTATATGCATTATCTATACAGTTCCAAACCACCCAGAGTAGTTATGTACACAACCTTACCACAGAATGCATTGAATAGAAAGTAATGCATTCAACTCAAAGGAGTGTACAGTTCAATTTTGCTGATAACTACTATGTGCTAACATGATGTAAACATTGAAAGCACACTAACCATATGATCTAGAGTTGTCTGCAACCAATTTTATGAGAGTGCTACCTATTCTCCAGAAGTTACTTTCAGTAACATTACCTTCTCTACCCAGTGGAACTTTAGCCTTTGTAGAAGTAAACCAAGTCAATGGCTGTTCCACTGTAAATGGTACCAGGTAGGTTACTGAATTCACCTTGCATTGTGGTATTCCATGGCACTGAGCACTCTACATGCAATATCTATACAGTTCCAAAACACCCAGTGTAGTTATGTCCACAACCTTACCACAGAAAGCATTGAATCGAAAGTAATGCATTCAACTCAAAGGAGTGTACAGTTCAATTTTGCTGATAACTACTATGTGCTAACATGATCTAAACATTGTTAGCACACTAGCCATATGATTTAGAGTTGTCTGTTACCAATTTTATGAGTGTGCTACCTATGCTCCAGAAGTTACTTTCAGTAACATTACCTTCACTAAACAGAGGAACTTTAGCCTTTGCAGAAGTAAACCAAGTCAATGGCTGTTCCACTGTAATTGGTACCAGGTAGGTTAATGAATTCAGCTTGCATTGGAGTATTCCATGGCACTGAGCACTCTATATGCATTATCTGTACAGTTCCAAACCACCCAGAGTAGTTATGTACACAACCTTACCACAGAATGCATTGAATAGAAAGTAATGCATTCAACTCAAAGGAGTGTACAGTTCAATTTTGCTGATAACTACTATGTGCTAACATGATCTAAGCATTGTTAGCACACTAACCATATGATTTAGAGTTGTCTGCAACCAATTTTATGAGTGTGCTACCTATGCTCCAGAAGTTACTTTCAGTAACATTACCTTCACTACACAGAGGAACTTTAGCCTTTGCAGAAGTAAACCAAGTCAATGGCTGTTCCACTGTAATTGGTACCAGGTAGGTTACTGAATTCAGCTTGCATTGGAGTATTCCATGGCACTGAGCACTCTATATGCATTATCCATACAGTTCCAAACCACCCAGAGTAGTTATGTACACAACCTTACCACAGAATGCATTGAATAGAAAGTAATGCATTCAACTCAAAGGAGTGTACAGTTCAATTTTGCTGATAACTACTATGTGCTAACATGATGGAAACATTGTTAGCACACTAACCATATGATTTAGAGTTGTCTGCAACCAATTTTATGAGTGTGCTACCTATTCTCCAGAAGTTTCTTTCAGTAACATTACCTTCTCTACACAGTGGAACTATAGCCTTTGTAGAATTAAACCAAGTCAATGGTTGTTCCACTGTAAATGGTACCAGGTAGGTTACTGAGTTCAACTTGCATTGGTGTATTCCATGGCACTGAGCACTCTACATGCAATATCTATACAGTTCCAAACCACCCAGTGTAGTTATGTACACAACCTTACCACAGAATGCATTGAATCGAAAGTAATGCATTCAACTCAAAGGAGTGTACAGTTCAATTTTGCTGATAACTACTATGTGCTAACATGATGTAAACATTGAAAGCACACTAACCATATGATCTAGAGTTGTCTGCAACCAATTTTATGAGAGTGCTACCTATTCTCCAGAAGTTACTTTCAGTAACATTACCTTCTCTACCCAGTGGAACTTTAGCCTTTGTAGAAGTAAACCAAGTCAATGGCTGTTCCACTGTAAATGGTACCAGGTAGGTTACTGAATTCACCTTGCATTGTGGTATTCCATGGCACTGAGCACTGTACATGCAATATCTATACAGTTCCAAACCACCCAGTGTAGTTATGTCCACAACCTTACCACAGAATGCATTGAATCGAAAGTAATGCATTCAACTCAAAGGAGTGTACAGTTCAATTTTGCTGATAACTACTATGTGCTAACATGATCTAAACATTGAAAGCACACTAACCATATGATTTAGAGTTGTCTGCAACCAATTTTATGAGTGTGCTACCTATGCTCCAGGAGTTACTTTCAGTAACATTACCTTCACTACACAGAGGAACTTTAGCCTTTGCAGAAGTAAACCAAGTCAATGGCTGTTCCACTGTAAATGGTTCCAGGTAGGTTACTGAATTCAGCTTGCAATGGAGTATTCCATGGCACTGATCACTCTATATGCATTATCTATACAGTTCCAAACCACCCAGAGTAGTTATGTACACAACCTTACCACAGAATTCATTGAATAGAAAGTAATGCATTCAACTCAAAGGAGTGTACAGTTCAATTTTGCTGATAACTACTATGTGCTAACATGATGTAAACATTGAAAGCACACTAACCATATGATCTAGAGTTGTCTGCAACCAATTTTATGAGAGTGCTACCTATTCTCCAGAAGTTACTTTCAGTAACATTACCTTCTCTACCCAGTGGAACTTTAGCCTTTGTAGAAGTAAACCAAGTCAATGGCTGTTCCACTGTAAATGGTACCAGGTAGGTTACTGAATTCACCTTGCATTGTGGTATTCCATGGCACTGAGCACTCTACATGCAATATCTATACAGTTCCAAACCACCCAGTGTAGTTATGTCCACAACCTTACCACAGAAAGCATTGAATCGAAAGTAATGCATTCAACTCAAAGGAGTGTACAGTTCAATTTTGCTGATAACTACTATGTGCTAACATGATCTAAACATTGTTAGCACACTAGCCATATGATTTAGAGTTGTCTGTTACCAATTTTATGAGTGTGCTACCTATGCTCCAGAAGTTACTTTCAGTAACATTACCTTCACTAAACAGAGGAACTTTAGCCTTTGCAGAAGTAAACCAAGTCAATGGCTGTTCCACTGTAATTGGTACCAGGTAGGTTAATGAATTCAGCTTGCATTGGAGTATTCCATGGCACTGAGCACTCTATATGCATTATCTGTACAGTTCCAAACCACCCAGAGTAGTTATGTACACAACCTTACCACAGAATGCATTGAATAGAAAGTAATGCATTCAACTCAAAGGAGTGTACAGTTCAATTTTGCTGATAACTACTATGTGCTAACATGATCTAAACATTGTTAGCACACTAACCATATGATTTAGAGTTGTCTGCAACCAATTTTATGAGTGTGCTACCTATGCTCCAGAAGTTACTTTCAGTAACATTACCTTCACTACACAGAGGAACTTTAGCCTTTGCAGAAGTAAACCAAGTCAATGGCTGTTCCACTGTAATTGGTACCAGGTAGGTTACTGAATTCAGCTTGCATTGGAGTATTCCATGGCACTGAGCACTCTATATGCATTATCCATACAGTTCCAAACCACCCAGAGTAGTTATGTACACAACCTTACCACAGAATGCATTGAATAGAAAGTAATGCATTCAACTCAAAGGAGTGTACAGTTCAATTTTGCTGATAACTACTATGTGCTAACATGATGGAAACATTGTTAGCACACTAACCATATGATTTAGAGTTGTCTGCAACCAATTTTATGAGTGTGCTACCTATTCTCCAGAAGTTTCTTTCAGTAACATTACCTTCTCTACACAGTGGAACTATAGCCTTTGTAGAATTAAACCAAGTCAATGGTTGTTCCACTGTAAATGGTACCAGGTAGGTTACTGAGTTCAACTTGCATTGGTGTATTCCATGGCACTGAGCACTCTACATGCAATATCTATACAGTTCCAAACCACCCAGTGTAGTTATGTACACAACCTTACCACAGAATGCATTGAATCGAAAGTAATGCATTCAACTCAAAGGAGTGTACAGTTCAATTTTGCTGATAACTACTATGTGCGAACATGATGTAAACATTGAAAGCACACTAACCATATGATCTAGAGTTGTCTGCAACCAATTTTATGAGTGTGCTACCTATTCTCCAGAAGTTTCTTTCAGTAACATTACCTTCTCTACACAGTGGAACTATAGCCTTTGTAGAAGTAAACCAAGTCAATGGTTGTTCCACTGTAAATGGTACCAGGTAGGTTACTGAGTTCAACTTGCATTGGTGTATTCCATGGCACTGAGCACTCTACATGCATTATCTGTACAGTTCCAAACCACCCAGTGTAGTTATGTACACAACCTTACCACAGAATGCATTGAATAGAAAATAATGCATTCAACTCAAAGGAGTGTACAGTTCAATTTTGCTGATAACTACTATGTGCTAACATGATCTAAACATTGTTAGCACACTAACCATATGATTTAGAGTTGTCTGCAACCAATTTTATGAGTGTGCTACCTATGCTCCAGGAGTTACTTTCAGTAACATTACCTTCACTACACAGAGGAACTTTAGCCTTTGCAGAAGTAAACCAAGTCAATGGCTGTTCCACTGTAAATGGTTCCAGGTAGGTTACTGAATTCAGCTTGCAATGGAGTATTCCATGGCACTGATCACTCTATATGCATTATCTATACAGTTCCAAACCACCCAGAGTAGTTATGTACACAACCTTACCACAGAATTCATTGAATAGAAAGTAATGCATTCAACTCAAAGGAGTGTACAGTTCAATTTTGCTGATAACTACTATGTGCTAACATGATGTAAACATTGAAAGCACACTAACCATATGATCTAGAGTTGTCTGCAACCAATTTTATGAGAGTGCTACCTATTCTCCAGAAGTTACTTTCAGTAACATTACCTTCTCTACCCAGTGGAACTTTAGCCTTTGTAGAAGTAAACCAAGTCAATGGCTGTTCCACTGTAAATGGTACCAGGTAGGTTACTGAATTCACCTTGCATTGTGGTATTCCATGGCACTGAGCACTCTACATGCAATATCTATACAGTTCCAAACCACCCAGTGTAGTTATGTCCACAACCTTACCACAGAAAGCATTGAATCGAAAGTAATGCATTCAACTCAAAGGAGTGTACAGTTCAATTTTGCTGATAACTACTATGTGCTAACATGATCTAAACATTGTTAGCACACTAGCCATATGATTTAGAGTTGTCTGTTACCAATTTTATGAGTGTGCTACCTATGCTCCAGAAGTTACTTTCAGTAACATTACCTTCACTAAACAGAGGAACTTTAGCCTTTGCAGAAGTAAACCAAGTCAATGGCTGTTCCACTGTAATTGGTACCAGGTAGGTTAATGAATTCAGCTTGCATTGGAGTATTCCATGGCACTGAGCACTCTATATGCATTATCTGTACAGTTCCAAACCACCCAGAGTAGTTATGTACACAACCTTACCACAGAATGCATTGAATAGAAAGTAATGCATTCAACTCAAAGGAGTGTACAGTTCAATTTTGCTGATAACTACTATGTGCTAACATGATCTAAACATTGTTAGCACACTAACCATATGATTTAGAGTTGTCTGCAACCAATTTTATGAGTGTGCTACCTATGCTCCAGAAGTTACTTTCAGTAACATTACCTTCACTACACAGAGGAACTTTAGCCTTTGCAGAAGTAAACCAAGTCAATGGCTGTTCCACTGTAATTGGTACCAGGTAGGTTACTGAATTCAGCTTGCATTGGAGTATTCCATGGCACTGAGCACTCTATATGCATTATCCATACAGTTCCAAACCACCCAGAGTAGTTATGTACACAACCTTACCACAGAATGCATTGAATAGAAAGTAATGCATTCAACTCAAAGGAGTGTACAGTTCAATTTTGCTGATAACTACTATTTGCTAACATGATGGAAACATTGTTAGCACACTAACCATATGATTTAGAGTTGTCTGCAACCAATTTTATGAGTGTGCTACCTATTCTCCAGAAGTTTCTTTCAGTAACATTACCTTCTCTACACAGTGGAACTATAGCCTTTGTAGAATTAAACCAAGTCAATGGTTGTTCCACTGTAAATGGTACCAGGTAGGTTACTGAGTTCAACTTGCATTGGTGTATTCCATGGCACTGAGCACTCTACATGCAATATCTATACAGTTCCAAACCACCCAGTGTAGTTATGTACACAACCTTACCACAGAATGCATTGAATCGAAAGTAATGCATTCAACTCAAAGGAGTGTACAGTTCAATTTTGCTGATAACTACTATGTGCGAACATGATGTAAACATTGAAAGCACACTAACCATATGATCTAGAGTTGTCTGCAACCAATTTTATGAGTGTGCTACCTATTCTCCAGAAGTTTCTTTCAGTAACATTACCTTCTCTACACAGTGGAACTATAGCCTTTGTAGAAGTAAACCAAGTCAATGGTTGTTCCACTGTAAATGGTACCAGGTAGGTTACTGAGTTCAACTTGCATTGGTGTATTCCATGGCACTGAGCACTCTACATGCATTATCTGTACAGTTCCAAACCACCCAGTGTAGTTATGTACACAACCTTACCACAGGATGCATTGAATAGAAAATAATGCATTCAACTCAAAGGAGTGTACAGTTCAATTTTGCTGATAACTACTATGTGCTAACATGATCTAAACATTGTTAGCACACTAACCATATGATTTAGAGTTGTCTGCAACCAATTTTATGAGTGTGCTACCTATGCTCCAGGAGTTACTTTCAGTAACATTACCTTCACTACACAGAGGAACTTTAGCCTTTGCAGAAGTAAACCAAGTCAATGGCTGTTCCACTGTAAATGGTTCCAGGTAGGTTACTGAATTCAGCTTGCATTGGAGTATTCCATGGCACTGATCACTCTATATGCATTATCTATACAGTTCCAAACCACCCAGAGTAGTTATGTACACAACCTTACCACAGAATTCATTGAATAGAAAGTAATGCATTCAACTCAAAGGAGTGTACAGTTCAATTTTGCTGATAACTACTATGTGCTAACATGATGTAAACATTGAAAGCACACTAACCATATGATCTAGAGTTGTCTGCAACCAATTTTATGAGAGTGCTACCTATTCTCCAGAAGTTACTTTCAGTAACATTACCTTCTCTACCCAGTGGAACTTTAGCCTTTGTAGAAGTAAACCAAGTCAATGGCTGTTCCACTGTAAATGGTACCAGGTAGGTTACTGAATTCACCTTGCATTGTGGTATTCCATGGCACTGAGCACTCTACATGCAATATCTATACAGTTCCAAACCACCCAGTGTAGTTATGTCCACAACCTTACCACAGAAAGCATTGAATCGAAAGTAATGCATTCAACTCAAAGGAGTGTACAGTTCAATTTTGCTGATAACTACTATGTGCTAACATGATCTAAACATTGTTAGCACACTAGCCATATGATTTAGAGTTGTCTGTTACCAATTTTATGAGTGTGCTACCTATGCTCCAGAAGTTACTTTCAGTAACATTACCTTCACTAAACAGAGGAACTTTAGCCTTTGCAGAAGTAAACCAAGTCAATGGCTGTTCCACTGTAATTGGTACCAGGTAGGTTAATGAATTCAGCTTGCATTGGAGTATTCCATGGCACTGAGCACTCTATATGCATTATCTGTACAGTTCCAAACCACCCAGAGTAGTTATGTACACAACCTTACCACAGAATGCATTGAATAGAAAGTAATGCATTCAACTCAAAGGAGTGTACAGTTCAATTTTGCTGATAACTACTATGTGCTAACATGATCTAAACATTGTTAGCACACTAACCATATGATTTAGAGTTGTCTGCAACCAATTTTATGAGTGTGCTACCTATGCTCCAGAAGTTACTTTCAGTAACATTACCTTCACTACACAGAGGAACTTTAGCCTTTGCAGAAGTAAACCAAGTCAATGGCTGTTCCACTGTAATTGGTACCAGGTAGGTTACTGAATTCAGCTTGCATTGGAGTATTCCATGGCACTGAGCACTCTATATGCATTATCCATACAGTTCCAAACCACCCAGAGTAGTTATGTACACAACCTTACCACAGAATGCATTGAATAGAAAGTAATGCATTCAACTCAAAGGAGTGTACAGTTCAATTTTGCTGATAACTACTATGTGCTAACATGATGGAAACATTGTTAGCACACTAACCATATGATTTAGAGTTGTCTGCAACCAATTTTATGAGTGTGCTACCTATTCTCCAGAAGTTTCTTTCAGTAACATTACCTTCTCTACACAGTGGAACTATAGCCTTTGTAGAATTAAACCAAGTCAATGGTTGTTCCACTGTAAATGGTACCAGGTAGGTTACTGAGTTCAACTTGCATTGGTGTATTCCATGGCACTGAGCACTCTACATGCAATATCTATACAGTTCCAAACCACCCAGTGTAGTTATGTACACAACCTTACCACAGAATGCATTGAATCGAAAGTAATGCATTCAACTCAAAGGAGTGTACAGTTCAATTTTGCTGATAACTACTATGTGCTAACATGATGTAAACATTGAAAGCACACTAACCATATGATCTAGAGTTGTCTGCAACCAATTTTATGAGAGTGCTACCTATTCTCCAGAAGTTACTTTCAGTAACATTACCTTCTCTACCCAGTGGAACTTTAGCCTTTGTAGAAGTAAACCAAGTCAATGGCTGTTCCACTGTAAATGGTACCAGGTAGGTTACTGAATTCACCTTGCATTGTGGTATTCCATGGCACTGAGCACTGTACATGCAATATCTATACAGTTCCAAACCACCCAGTGTAGTTATGTCCACAACCTTACCACAGAATGCATTGAATCGAAAGTAATGCATTCAACTCAAAGGAGTGTACAGTTCAATTTTGCTGATAACTACTATGTGCTAACATGATCTAAACATTGAAAGCACACTAACCATATGATTTAGAGTTGTCTGCAACCAATTTTATGAGTGTGCTACCTATGCTCCAGGAGTTACTTTCAGTAACATTACCTTCACTACACAGAGGAACTTTAGCCTTTGCAGAAGTAAACCAAGTCAATGGCTGTTCCACTGTAAATGGTTCCAGGTAGGTTACTGAATTCAGCTTGCAATGGAGTATTCCATGGGACTGATCACTCTATATGCATTATCTATACAGTTCCAAACCACCCAGAGTAGTTATGTACACAACCTTACCACAGAATTCATTGAATAGAAAGTAATGCATTCAACTCAAAGGAGTGTACAGTTCAATTTTGCTGATAACTACTATGTGCTAACATGATGTAAACATTGAAAGCACACTAACCATATGATCTAGAGTTGTCTGCAACCAATTTTATGAGAGTGCTACCTATTCTCCAGAAGTTACTTTCAGTAACATTACCTTCTCTACCCAGTGGAACTTTAGCCTTTGTAGAAGTAAACCAAGTCAATGGCTGTTCCACTGTAAATGGTACCAGGTAGGTTACTGAATTCACCTTGCATTGTGGTATTCCATGGCACTGAGCACTCTACATGCAATATCTATACAGTTCCAAACCACCCAGTGTAGTTATGTCCACAACCTTACCACAGAAAGCATTGAATCGAAAGTAATGCATTCAACTCAAAGGAGTGTACAGTTCAATTTTGCTGATAACTACTATGTGCTAACATGATCTAAACATTGTTAGCACACTAGCCATATGATTTAGAGTTGTCTGTTACCAATTTTATGAGTGTGCTACCTATGCTCCAGAAGTTACTTTCAGTAACATTACCTTCACTAAACAGAGGAACTTTAGCCTTTGCAGAAGTAAACCAAGTCAATGGCTGTTCCACTGTAATTGGTACCAGGTAGGTTAATGAATTCAGCTTGCATTGGAGTATTCCATGGCACTGAGCACTCTATATGCATTATCTGTACAGTTCCAAACCACCCAGAGTAGTTATGTACACAACCTTACCACAGAATGCATTGAATAGAAAGTAATGCATTCAACTCAAAGGAGTGTACAGTTCAATTTTGCTGATAACTACTATGTGCTAACATGATCTAAACATTGTTAGCACACTAACCATATGATTTAGAGTTGTCTGCAACCAATTTTATGAGTGTGCTACCTATGCTCCAGAAGTTACTTTCAGTAACATTACCTTCACTACACAGAGGAACTTTAGCCTTTGCAGAAGTAAACCAAGTCAATGGCTGTTCCACTGTAATTGGTACCAGGTAGGTTACTGAATTCAGCTTGCATTGGAGTATTCCATGGCACTGAGCACTCTATATGCATTATCCATACAGTTCCAAACCACCCAGAGTAGTTATGTACACAACCTTACCACAGAATGCATTGAATAGAAAGTAATGCATTCAACTCAAAGGAGTGTACAGTTCAATTTTGCTGATAACTACTATTTGCTAACATGATGGAAACATTGTTAGCACACTAACCATATGATTTAGAGTTGTCTGCAACCAATTTTATGAGTGTGCTACCTATTCTCCAGAAGTTTCTTTCAGTAACATTACCTTCTCTACACAGTGGAACTATAGCCTTTGTAGAATTAAACCAAGTCAATGGTTGTTCCACTGTAAATGGTACCAGGTAGGTTACTGAGTTCAACTTGCATTGGTGTATTCCATGGCACTGAGCACTCTACATGCATTATCTGTACAGTTCCAAACCACCCAGTGTAGTTATGTACACAACCTTACCACAGAATGCATTGAATAGAAAATAATGCATTCAACTCAAAGGAGTGTACAGTTCAATTTTGCTGATAACTACTATGTGCTAACATGATCTAAACATTGTTAGCACACTAACCATATGATTTAGAGTTGTCTGCAACCAATTTTATGAGTGTGCTACCTATGCTCCAGGAGTTACTTTCAGTAACATTACCTTCACTACACAGAGGAACTTTAGCCTTTGCAGAAGTAAACCAAGTCAATGGCTGTTCCACTGTAAATGGTTCCAGGTAGGTTACTGAATTCAGCTTGCATTGGAGTATTCCATGGCACTGATCACTCTATATGCATTATCTATACAGTTCCAAACCACCCAGAGTAGTTATGTACACAACCTTACCACAGAATTCATTGAATAGAAAGTAATGCATTCAACTCAAAGGAGTGTACAGTTCAATTTTGCTGATAACTACTATGTGCTAACATGATGTAAACATTGAAAGCACACTAACCATATGATCTAGAGTTGTCTGCAACCAATTTTATGAGAGTGCTACCTATTCTCCAGAAGTTACTTTCAGTAACATTACCTTCTCTACCCAGTGGAACTTTAGCCTTTGTAGAAGTAAACCAAGTCAATGGCTGTTCCACTGTAAATGGTACCAGGTAGGTTACTGAATTCACCTTGCATTGTGGTATTCCATGGCACTGAGCACTCTACATGCAATATCTATACAGTTCCAAACCACCCAGTGTAGTTATGTCCACAACCTTACCACAGAAAGCATTGAATCGAAAGTAATGCATTCAACTCAAAGGAGTGTACAGTTCAATTTTGCTGATAACTACTATGTGCTAACATGATCTAAACATTGTTAGCACACTAGCCATATGATTTAGAGTTGTCTGTTACCAATTTTATGAGTGTGCTACCTATGCTCCAGAAGTTACTTTCAGTAACATTACCTTCACTAAACAGAGGAACTTTAGCCTTTGCAGAAGTAAACCAAGTCAATGGCTGTTCCACTGTAATTGGTACCAGGTAGGTTAATGAATTCAGCTTGCATTGGAGTATTCCATGGCACTGAGCACTCTATATGCATTATCTGTACAGTTCCAAACCACCCAGAGTAGTTATGTACACAACCTTACCACAGAATGCATTGAATAGAAAGTAATGCATTCAACTCAAAGGAGTGTACAGTTCAATTTTGCTGATAACTACTATGTGCTAACATGATCTAAACATTGTTAGCACACTAACCATATGATTTAGAGTTGTCTGCAACCAATTTTATGAGTGTGCTACCTATGCTCCAGAAGTTACTTTCAGTAACATTACCTTCACTACACAGAGGAACTTTAGCCTTTGCAGAAGTAAACCAAGTCAATGGCTGTTCCACTGTAATTGGTACCAGGTAGGTTACTGAATTCAGCTTGCATTGGAGTATTCCATGGCACTGAGCACTCTATATGCATTATCCATACAGTTCCAAACCACCCAGAGTAGTTATGTACACAACCTTACCACAGAATGCATTGAATAGAAAGTAATGCATTCAACTCAAAGGAGTGTACAGTTCAATTTTGCTGATAACTACTATGTGCTAACATGATGGAAACATTGTTAGCACACTAACCATATGATTTAGAGTTGTCTGCAACCAATTTTATGAGTGTGCTACCTATGCTCCAGGAGTTACTTTCAGTAACATTACCTTCTCTACCCAGTGGAACTTTAGCCTTTGTAGAAGTAAACCAAGTCAATGGCTGTTCCACTGTAAATGGTACCAGGTAGGTTACTGAATTCACCTTGCATTGTGGTATTCCATGGCACTGAGCACTCTACATGCAATATCTATACAGTTCCAAACCACCCAGTGTAGTTATGTCCACAACCTTACCACAGAAAGCATTGAATCGAAAGTAATGCATTCAACTCAAAGGAGTGTACAGTTCAATTTTGCTGATAACTACTATGTGCTAACATGATCTAAACATTGTTAGCACACTAGCCATATGATTTAGAGTTGTCTGTTACCAATTTTATGAGTGTGCTACCTATGCTCCAGAAGTTACTTTCAGTAACATTACCTTCACTAAACAGAGGAACTTTAGCCTTTGCAGAAGTAAACCAAGTCAATGGCTGTTCCACTGTAATTGGTACCAGGTAGGTTAATGAATTCAGCTTGCATTGGAGTATTCCATGGCACTGAGCACTCTATATGCATTATCTGTACAGTTCCAAACCACCCAGAGTAGTTATGTACACAACCTTACCACAGAATGCATTGAATAGAAAGTAATGCATTCAACTCAAAGGAGTGTACAGTTCAATTTTGCTGATAACTACTATGTGCTAACATGATCTAAACATTGTTAGCACACTAACCATATGATTTAGAGTTGTCTGCAACCAATTTTATGAGTGTGCTACCTATGCTCCAGAAGTTACTTTCAGTAACATTACCTTCACTAAACAGAGGAACTTTAGCCTTTGCAGAAGTAAACCAAGTCAATGGCTGTTCCACTGTAATTGGTACCAGGTAGGTTAATGAATTCAGCTTGCATTGGAGTATTCCATGGCACTGAGCACTCTATATGCATTATCTGTACAGTTCCAAACCACCCAGAGTAGTTATGTACACAACCTTACCACAGAATGCATTGAATAGAAAGTAATGCATTCAACTCAAAGGAGTGTACAGTTCAATTTTGCTGATAACTACTATGTGCTAACATGATCTAAACATTGTTAGCACACTAACCATATGATTTAGAGTTGTCTGCAACCAATTTTATGAGTGTGCTACCTATGCTCCAGAAGTTACTTTCAGTAACATTACCTTCACTACACAGAGGAACTTTAGCCTTTGCAGAAGTAAACCAAGTCAATGGCTGTTCCACTGTAATTGGTACCAGGTAGGTTACTGAATTCAGCTTGCATTGGAGTATTCCATGGCACTGAGCACTCTATATGCATTATCCATACAGTTCCAAACCACCCAGAGTAGTTATGTACACAACCTTACCACAGAATGCATTGAATAGAAAGTAATGCATTCAACTCAAAGGAGTGTACAGTTCAATTTTGCTGATAACTACTATGTGCTAACATGATGGAAACATTGTTAGCACACTAACCATATGATTTAGAGTTGTCTGCAACCAATTTTATGAGTGTGCTACCTATGCTCCAGGAGTTACTTTCAGTAACATTACCTTCTCTACCCAGTGGAACTTTAGCCTTTGTAGAAGTAAACCAAGTCAATGGCTGTTCCACTGTAAATGGTACCAGGTAGGTTACTGAATTCACCTTGCATTGTGGTATTCCATGGCACTGAGCACTCTACATGCAATATCTATACAGTTCCAAACCACCCAGTGTAGTTATGTCCACAACCTTACCACAGAAAGCATTGAATCGAAAGTAATGCATTCAACTCAAAGGAGTGTACAGTTCAATTTTGCTGATAACTACTATGTGCTAACATGATCTAAACATTGTTAGCACACTAGCCATATGATTTAGAGTTGTCTGTTACCAATTTTATGAGTGTGCTACCTATGCTCCAGAAGTTACTTTCAGTAACATTACCTTCACTAAACAGAGGAACTTTAGCCTTTGCAGAAGTAAACCAAGTCAATGGCTGTTCCACTGTAATTGGTACCAGGTAGGTTAATGAATTCAGCTTGCATTGGAGTATTCCATGGCACTGAGCACTCTATATGCATTATCTGTACAGTTCCAAACCACCCAGAGTAGTTATGTACACAACCTTACCACAGAATGCATTGAATAGAAAGTAATGCATTCAACTCAAAGGAGTGTACAGTTCAATTTTGCTGATAACTACTATGTGCTAACATGATCTAAACATTGTTAGCACACTAACCATATGATTTAGAGTTGTCTGCAACCAATTTTATGAGTGTGCTACCTATGCTCCAGAAGTTACTTTCAGTAACATTACCTTCACTACACAGAGGAACTTTAGCCTTTGTAGAAGTAAACCAAGTCAATGGCTGTTCCACTGTAAATGGTACCAGGTAGGTTACTGAATTCACCTTGCATTGTGGTATTCCATGGCACTGAGCACTGTACATGCAATATCTATACAGTTCCAAACCACCCAGTGTAGTTATGTCCACAA
Source organism: Hypanus sabinus (assembly GCF_030144855.1). Classification (NCBI taxonomy): domain Eukaryota; kingdom Metazoa; phylum Chordata; class Chondrichthyes; order Myliobatiformes; family Dasyatidae; genus Hypanus; species Hypanus sabinus. The sequence goes on along the minus strand of NC_082715.1, from coordinate 150,438,906 downwards.
CCTTACCACAGAATGCATTGAATCGAAAGTAATGCATTCAACTCAAAGGAGTGTACAGTTCAATTTTGCTGATAACTACTATGTGCTAACATGATGTAAACATTGAAAGCACACTAACCATATGATCTAGAGTTGTCTGCAACCAATTTTATGAGAGTGCTACCTATTCTCCAGAAGTTACTTTCAGTAACATTACCTTCTCTACCCAGTGAAACTTTAGCCTTTGTAGAAGTAAACCAAGTCAATGGCTGTTCCACTGTAAATGGTACCAGGTAGGTTACTGAATTCACCTTGCCTTGCGGTATTCCATGGCACTGAGCACTCTACATGCAAAATCAATACAGTTCCAAACCACCCAGAGTAGTTATGTACACAAACTTACCACAGAATGCATTGAATAGAAAGTAAAGCATTCAACTCAAAGGAGTGTACAGTTCAATTTTGCTGATAACTACTATGTGCTAACATGATCTAAACATTGTTAGCACACTAGCCATATGATTTAGAGTTGTCTGCAACCAATTTTATGAGTGTGCTACCTATGCTCCAGAAGTTACTTTCAGTAACATTACCTTCACTACACAGAGGAACTTTAGCCTTTGCAGAAGTAAACCAAGTCAATGGCTGTTCCACTGTAATTGGTACCAGGTAGGTTACTGAATTCAGCTTGCATTGGAGTATTCCATGGCACTGAGCACTCTATATGCATTATCTATACAGTTCCAAACCACCCAGAGTAGTTATGTACACAACCTTACCACAGAATTCATTGAATAGAAAGTAATGCATTCAACTCAAAGGAGTGTACAGTTCAATTTTGCTGATAACTACTATGTGCTAACATGATCTAAACATTGTTAGCACACTAGCCATATGATTTAGAGTTGTCTGTTACCAATTTTATGAGTGTGCTACCTATGCTCCAGAAGTTACTTTCAGTAACATTACCTTCACTAAACAGAGGAACTTTAGCCTTTGCAGAAGTAAACCAAGTCAATGGCTGTTCCACTGTAATTGGTACCAGGTAGGTTAATGAATTCAGCTTGCATTGGAGTATTCCATGGCACTGAGCACTCTATATGCATTGTCTGTACAGTTCCAAACCACCCAGAGTAGTTATGTACACAACCTTACCACAGAATGCATTGAATAGAAAGTAATGCATTCAACTCAAAGGAGTGTACAGTTCAATTTTGCTGATAACTACTATGTGCTAACATGATCTAAACATTGTTAGCACACTAACCATATGATTTAGAGTTGTCTGCAACCAATTTTATGAGTGTGCTACCTATGCTCCAGAAGTTACTTTCAGTAACATTACCTTCACTACACAGAGGAACTTTAGCCTTTGCAGAAGTAAACCAAGTCAATGGCTGTTCCACTGTAATTGGTACCAGGTAGGTTACTGAATTCAGCTTGCATTGGAGTATTCCATGGCACTGAGCACTCTATATGCATTATCCATACAGTTCCAAACCACCCAGAGTAGTTATGTACACAACCTTACCACAGAATGCATTGAATAGAAAGTAATGCATTCAACTCAAAGGAGTGTACAGTTCAATTTTGCTGATAACTACTATGTGCTAACATGATCTAAACATTGTTAGCACACTAGCCATATGATTTAGAGTTGTCTGTTACCAATTTTATGAGTGTGCTACCTATGCTCCAGAAGTTACTTTCAGTAACATTACCTTCACTAAACAGAGGAACTTTAGCCTTTGCAGAAGTAAACCAAGTCAATGGCTGTTCCACTGTAATTGGTACCAGGTAGGTTAATGAATTCAGCTTGCATTGGAGTATTCCATGGCACTGAGCACTCTATATGCATTATCTGTACAGTTCCAAACCACCCAGAGTAGTTATGTACACAACCTTACCACAGAATGCATTGAATAGAAAGTAATGCATTCAACTCAAAGGAGTGTACAGTTCAATTTTGCTGATAACTACTATGTGCTAACATGATCTAAACATTGTTAGCACACTAACCATATGATTTAGAGTTGTCTGCAACAAATTTTATGAGTGTGCTACCTATGCTCCAGAAGTTACTTTCAGTAACATTACCTTCACTACACAGAGGAACTTTAGCCTTTGCAGAAGTAAACCAAGTCAATGGCTGTTCCACTGTAATTGGTACCAGGTAGGTTACTGAATTCAGCTTGCATTGGAGTATTCCATGGCACTGAGCACTCTATATGCATTATCCATACAGTTCCAAACCACCCAGTGTAGTTATGTACACAACCTTACCACAGAATGCATTGAATAGAAAATGCATTCAACTCAAAGGAGTGTACAGTTCAATTTTGCTGATAACTACTATGTGCTAACATGATGGAAACATTGTTAGCACACTAACCATATGATTTAGAGTTGTCTGCAACCAATTTTATGAGTGTGCTACCTATTCTCCAGAAGTTTCTTTCAGTAACATTACCTTCTCTACACAGTGGAACTATAGCCTTTGTAGAATTAAACCAAGTCAATGGTTGTTCCACTGTAAATGGTACCAGGTAGGTTACTGAGTTCAACTTGCATTGGTGTATTCCATGGCACTGAGCACTCTACATGCAATATCTATACAGTTCCAAACCACCCAGTGTAGTTATGTACACAACCTTACCACAGAATGCATTGAATCGAAAGTAATGCATTCAACTCAAAGGAGTGTACAGTTCAATTTTGCTGATAACTACTATGTGCTAACATGATGTAAACATTGAAAGCACACTAACCATATGATCTAGAGTTGTCTGCAACCAATTTTATGAGAGTGCTACCTATTCTCCAGAAGTTACTTTCAGTAACATTACCTTCTCTACCCAGTGGAACTTTAGCCTTTGTAGAAGTAAACCAAGTCAATGGCTGTTCCACTGTAAATGGTACCAGGTAGGTTACTGAATTCACCTTGCATTGTGGTATTCCATGGCACTGAGCACTGTACATGCAATATCTATACAGTTCCAAACCACCCAGTGTAGTTATGTCCACAACCTTACCACAGAATGCATTGAATCGAAAGTAATGCATTCAACTCAAAGGAGTGTACAGTTCAATTTTGCTGATAACTACTATGTGCTAACATGATCTAAACATTGTTAGCACACTAACCATATGATTTAGAGTTGTCTGCAACCAATTTTATGAGTGTGCTACCTATGCTCCAGGAGTTACTTTCAGTAACATTACCTTCACTACACAGAGGAACTTTAGCCTTTGCAGAAGTAAACCAAGTCAATGGCTGTTCCACTGTAATTGGTACCAGGTAGGTTACTGAATTCAGCTTGCATTGGAGTATTCCATGGCACTGAGCACTCTATATGCATTATCTATACAGTTCCAAACCACCCAGAGTAGTTATGTACACAACCTTACCACAGAATTCATTGAATAGAAAGTAATGCATTCAACTCAAAGGAGTGTACAGTTCAATTTTGCTGATAACTACTATGTGCTAACATGATGTAAACATTGAAAGCACACTAACCATATGATCTAGAGTTGTCTGCAACCAATTTTATGAGAGTGCTACCTATTCTCCAGAAGTTACTTTCAGTAACATTACCTTCTCTACCCAGTGGAACTTTAGCCTTTGTAGAAGTAAACCAAGTCAATGGCTGTTCCACTGTAAATGGTACCAGGTAGGTTACTGAATTCACCTTGCATTGCGGTATTCCATGGCACTGAGCACTCTACATGCAAAATCAATACAGTTCCAAACCACCCAGAGTAGTTATGTACACAAACTTACCACAGAATGCATTGAATAGAAAGTAAAGCATTTAACTCAAAGGAGTGTACAGTTCAATTTTGCTGATAACTACTATGTGCTAACATGATCTAAACATTGTTAGCACACTAGCCATATGATTTAGAGTTGTCTGCAACCAATTTTATGAGTGTGCTACCTATGCTCCAGAAGTTACTTTCAGTAACATTACCTTCACTACACAGAGGAACTTTAGCCTTTGCAGAAGTAAACCAAGTCAATGGCTGTTCCACTGTAATTGGTACCAGGTAGGTTACTGAATTCAGCTTGCATTGGAGTATTCCATGGCACTGAGCACTCTATATGCATTATCCATACAGTTCCAAACCACCCAGAGTAGTTATGTACACAACCTTACCACAGAATGCATTGAATAGAAAGTAATGCATTCAACTCAAAGGAGTGTACAGTTCAATTTTGCTGATAACTACTATGTGCTAACATGATGGAAACATTGTTAGCACACTAACCATATGATTTAGAGTTGTCTGCAACCAATTTTATGAGTGTGCTACCTATTCTCCAGAAGTTTCTTTCAGTAACATTACCTTCTCTACACAGTGGAACTATAGCCTTTGTAGAATTAAACCAAGTCAATGGTTGTTCCACTGTAAATGGTACCAGGTAGGTTACTGAGTTCAACTTGCATTGGTGTATTCCATGGCACTGAGCACTCTACATGCAATATCTATACAGTTCCAAACCACCCAGTGTAGTTATGTACACAACCTTACCACAGAATGCATTGAATCGAAAGTAATGCATTCAACTCAAAGGAGTGTACAGTTCAATTTTGCTGATAACTACTATGTGCGAACATGATGTAAACATTGAAAGCACACTAACCATATGATCTAGAGTTGTCTGCAACCAATTTTATGAGTGTGCTACCTATTCTCCAGAAGTTTCTTTCAGTAACATTACCTTCTCTACACAGTGGAACTATAGCCTTTGTAGAAGTAAACCAAGTCAATGGTTGTTCCACTGTAAATGGTACCAGGTAGGTTACTGAGTTCAACTTGCATTGGTGTATTCCATGGCACTGAGCACTCTACATGCATTATCTGTACAGTTCCAAACCACCCAGTGTAGTTATGTACACAACCTTACCACAGAATGCATTGAATAGAAAATAATGCATTCAACTCAAAGGAGTGTACAGTTCAATTTTGCTGATAACTACTATGTGCTAACATGATCTAAACATTGTTAGCACACTAACCATATGATTTAGAGTTGTCTGCAACCAATTTTATGAGTGTGCTACCTATGCTCCAGGAGTTACTTTCAGTAACATTACCTTCACTACACAGAGGAACTTTAGCCTTTGCAGAAGTAAACCAAGTCAATGGCTGTTCCACTGTAAATGGTTCCAGGTAGGTTACTGAATTCAGCTTGCATTGGAGTATTCCATGGCACTGATCACTCTATATGCATTATCTATACAGTTCCAAACCACCCAGAGTAGTTATGTACACAACCTTACCACAGAATTCATTGAATAGAAAGTAATGCATTCAACTCAAAGGAGTGTACAGTTCAATTTTGCTGATAACTACTATGTGCTAACATGATGTAAACATTGAAAGCACACTAACCATATGATCTAGAGTTGTCTGCAACCAATTTTATGAGAGTGCTACCTATTCTCCAGAAGTTACTTTCAGTAACATTACCTTCTCTACCCAGTGGAACTTTAGCCTTTGTAGAAGTAAACCAAGTCAATGGCTGTTCCACTGTAAATGGTACCAGGTAGGTTACTGAATTCACCTTGCATTGTGGTATTCCATGGCACTGAGCACTCTACATGCAATATCTATACAGTTCCAAACCACCCAGTGTAGTTATGTCCACAACCTTACCACAGAAAGCATTGAATCGAAAGTAATGCATTCAACTCAAAGGAGTGTACAGTTCAATTTTGCTGATAACTACTATGTGCTAACATGATCTAAACATTGTTAGCACACTAGCCATATGATTTAGAGTTGTCTGTTACCAATTTTATGAGTGTGCTACCTATGCTCCAGAAGTTACTTTCAGTAACATTACCTTCACTAAACAGAGGAACTTTAGCCTTTGCAGAAGTAAACCAAGTCAATGGCTGTTCCACTGTAATTGGTACCAGGTAGGTTAATGAATTCAGCTTGCATTGGAGTATTCCATGGCACTGAGCACTCTATATGCATTATCTGTACAGTTCCAAACCACCCAGAGTAGTTATGTACACAACCTTACCACAGAATGCATTGAATAGAAAGTAATGCATTCAACTCAAAGGAGTGTACAGTTCAATTTTGCTGATAACTACTATGTGCTAACATGATCTAAACATTGTTAGCACACTAACCATATGATTTAGAGTTGTCTGCAACCAATTTTATGAGTGTGCTACCTATGCTCCAGAAGTTACTTTCAGTAACATTACCTTCACTACACAGAGGAACTTTAGCCTTTGCAGAAGTAAACCAAGTCAATGGCTGTTCCACTGTAATTGGTACCAGGTAGGTTACTGAATTCAGCTTGCATTGGAGTATTCCATGGCACTGAGCACTCTATATGCATTATCCATACAGTTCCAAACCACCCAGAGTAGTTATGTACACAACCTTACCACAGAATGCATTGAATAGAAAGTAATGCATTCAACTCAAAGGAGTGTACAGTTCAATTTTGCTGATAACTACTATGTGCTAACATGATGGAAACATTGTTAGCACACTAACCATATGATTTAGAGTTGTCTGCAACCAATTTTATGAGTGTGCTACCTATTCTCCAGAAGTTTCTTTCAGTAACATTACCTTCTCTACACAGTGGAACTATAGCCTTTGTAGAATTAAACCAAGTCAATGGTTGTTCCACTGTAAATGGTACCAGGTAGGTTACTGAGTTCAACTTGCATTGGTGTATTCCATGGCACTGAGCACTCTACATGCAATATCTATACAGTTCCAAACCACCCAGTGTAGTTATGTACACAACCTTACCACAGAATGCATTGAATCGAAAGTAATGCATTCAACTCAAAGGAGTGTACAGTTCAATTTTGCTGATAACTACTATGTGCGAACATGATGTAAACATTGAAAGCACACTAACCATATGATCTAGAGTTGTCTGCAACCAATTTTATGAGTGTGCTACCTATTCTCCAGAAGTTTCTTTCAGTAACATTACCTTCTCTACACAGTGGAACTATAGCCTTTGTAGAAGTAAACCAAGTCAATGGTTGTTCCACTGTAAATGGTACCAGGTAGGTTACTGAGTTCAACTTGCATTGGTGTATTCCATGGCACTGAGCACTCTACATGCATTATCTGTACAGTTCCAAACCACCCAGTGTAGTTATGTACACAACCTTACCACAGAATGCATTGAATAGAAAATAATGCATTCAACTCAAAGGAGTGTACAGTTCAATTTTGCTGATAACTACTATGTGCTAACATGATCTAAACATTGTTAGCACACTAACCATATGATTTAGAGTTGTCTGCAACCAATTTTATGAGTGTGCTACCTATGCTCCAGGAGTTACTTTCAGTAACATTACCTTCACTACACAGAGGAACTTTAGCCTTTGCAGAAGTAAACCAAGTCAATGGCTGTTCCACTGTAAATGGTTCCAGGTAGGTTACTGAATTCAGCTTGCATTGGAGTATTCCATGGCACTGATCACTCTATATGCATTATCTATACAGTTCCAAACCACCCAGAGTAGTTATGTACACAACCTTACCACAGAATTCATTGAATAGAAAGTAATGCATTCAACTCAAAGGAGTGTACAGTTCAATTTTGCTGATAACTACTATGTGCTAACATGATGTAAACATTGAAAGGACACTAACCATATGATCTAGAGTTGTCTGCAACCAATTTTATGAGAGTGCTACCTATTCTCCAGAAGTTACTTTCAGTAACATTACCTTCTCTACCCAGTGGAACTTTAGCCTTTGTAGAAGTAAACCAAGTCAATGGCTGTTCCACTGTAAATGGTACCAGGTAGGTTACTGAATTCACCTTGCATTGTGGTATTCCATGGCACTGAGCACTCTACATGCAATATCTATACAGTTCCAAACCACCCAGTGTAGTTATGTCCACAACCTTACCACAGAAAGCATTGAATCGAAAGTAATGCATTCAACTCAAAGGAGTGTACAGTTCAATTTTGCTGATAACTACTATGTGCTAACATGATCTAAACATTGTTAGCACACTAGCCATATGATTTAGAGTTGTCTGTTACCAATTTTATGAGTGTGCTACCTATGCTCCAGAAGTTACTTTCAGTAACATTACCTTCACTAAACAAAGGAACTTTAGCCTTTGCAGAAGTAAACCAAGTCAATGGCTGTTCCACTGTAATTGGTACCAGGTAGGTTAATGAATTCAGCTTGCATTGGAGTATTCCATGGCACTGAGCACTCTATATGCATTATCTGTACAGTTCCAAACCACCCAGAGTAGTTATGTACACAACCTTACCACAGAATGCATTGAATAGAAAGTAATGCATTCAACTCAAAGGAGTGTACAGTTCAATTTTGCTGATAACTACTATGTGCTAACATGATCTAAACATTGTTAGCACACTAACCATATGATTTAGAGTTGTCTGCAACCAATTTTATGAGTGTGCTACCTATGCTCCAGAAGTTACTTTCAGTAACATTACCTTCACTACACAGAGGAACTTTAGCCTTTGCAGAAGTAAACCAAGTCAATGGCTGTTCCACTGTAATTGGTACCAGGTAGGTTACTGAATTCAGCTTGCATTGGAGTATTCCATGGCACTGAGCACTCTATATGCATTATCCATACAGTTCCAAACCACCCAGAGTAGTTATGTACACAACCTTACCACAGAATGCATTGAATAGAAAGTAATGCATTCAACTCAAAGGAGTGTACAGTTCAATTTTGCTGATAACTACTATGTGCTAACATGATGGAAACATTGTTAGCACACTAACCATATGATTTAGAGTTGTCTGCAACCAATTTTATGAGTGTGCTACCTATGCTCCAGGAGTTACTTTCAGTAACATTACCTTCTCTACCCAGTGGAACTTTAGCCTTTGTAGAAGTAAACCAAGTCAATGGCTGTTCCACTGTAAATGGTACCAGGTAGGTTACTGAATTCACCTTGCATTGTGGTATTCCATGGCACTGAGCACTCTACATGCAATATCTATACAGTTCCAAACCACCCAGTGTAGTTATGTCCACAACCTTACCACAGAAAGCATTGAATCGAAAGTAATGCATTCAACTCAAAGGAGTGTACAGTTCAATTTTGCTGATAACTACTATGTGCTAACATGATCTAAACATTGTTAGCACACTAGCCATATGATTTAGAGTTGTCTGTTACCAATTTTATGAGTGTGCTACCTATGCTCCAGAAGTTACTTTCAGTAACATTACCTTCACTAAACAGAGGAACTTTAGCCTTTGCAGAAGTAAACCAAGTCAATGGCTGTTCCACTGTAATTGGTACCAGGTAGGTTAATGAATTCAGCTTGCATTGGAGTATTCCATGGCACTGAGCACTCTATATGCATTATCTGTACAGTTCCAAACCACCCAGAGTAGTTATGTACACAACCTTACCACAGAATGCATTGAATAGAAAGTAATGCATTCAACTCAAAGGAGTGTACAGTTCAATTTTGCTGATAACTACTATGTGCTAACATGATCTAAACATTGTTAGCACACTAACCATATGATTTAGAGTTGTCTGCAACCAATTTTATGAGTGTGCTACCTATGCTCCAGAAGTTACTTTCAGTAACATTACCTTCACTACACAGAGGAACTTTAGCCTTTGCAGAAGTAAACCAAGTCAATGGCTGTTCCACTGTAATTGGTACCAGGTAGGTTACTGAATTCAGCTTGCATTGGAGTATTCCATGGCACTGAGCACTCTATATGCATTATCCATACAGTTCCAAACCACCCAGAGTAGTTATGTACACAACCTTACCACAGAATGCATTGAATAGAAAGTAATGCATTCAACTCAAAGGAGTGTACAGTTCAATTTTGCTGATAACTACTATGTGCTAACATGATGGAAACATTGTTAGCACACTAACCATATGATTTAGAGTTGTCTGCAACCAATTTTATGAGTGTGCTACCTATTCTCCAGAAGTTTCTTTCAGTAACATTACCTTCTCTACACAGTGGAACTATAGCCTTTGTAGAATTAAACCAAGTCAATGGTTGTTCCACTGTAAATGGTACCAGGTAGGTTACTGAGTTCAACTTGCATTGGTGTATTCCATGGCACTGAGCACTCTACATGCAATATCTATACAGTTCCAAACCACCCAGTGTAGTTATGTACACAACCTTACCACAGAATGCATTGAATCGAAAGTAATGCATTCAACTCAAAGGAGTGTACAGTTCAATTTTGCTGATAACTACTATGTGCTAACATGATGTAAACATTGAAAGCACACTAACCATATGATCTAGAGTTGTCTGCAACCAATTTTATGAGAGTGCTACCTATTCTCCAGAAGTTACTTTCAGTAACATTACCTTCTCTACCCAGTGGAACTTTAGCCTTTGTAGAAGTAAACCAAGTCAATGGCTGTTCCACTGTAAATGGTACCAGGTAGGTTACTGAATTCACCTTGCATTGTGGTATTCCATGGCACTGAGCACTGTACATGCAATATCTATACAGTTCCAAACCACCTAGTGTAGTTATGTCCACAACCTTACCACAGAATGCATTGAATCGAAAGTAATGCATTCAACTCAAAGGAGTGTACAGTTCAATTTTGCTGATAACTACTATGTGCTAACATGATGTAAACATTGAAAGCACACTAACCATATGATCTAGAGTTGTCTGCAACCAATTTTATGAGAGTGCTACCTATTCTCCAGAAGTTACTTTCAGTAACATTACCTTCTCTACCCAGTGGAACTTTAGCCTTTGTAGAAGTAAACCAAGTCAATGGCTGTTCCACTGTAAATGGTACCAGGTAGGTTACTGAATTCACCTTGCCTTGCGGTATTCCATGGCACTGAGCACTCTACATGCAAAATCAATACAGTTCCAAACCACCCAGAGTAGTTATGTACACAAACTTACCACAGAATGCATTGAATAGAAAGTAAAGCATTCAACTCAAAGGAGTGTACAGTTCAATTTTGCTGATAACTACTATGTGCTAACATGATCTAAACATTGTTAGCACACTAGCCATATGATTTAGAGTTGTCTGCAACCAATTTTATGAGTGTGCTACCTATGCTCCAGAAGTTACTTTCAGTAACATTACCTTCACTACACAGAGGAACTTTAGCCTTTGCAGAAGTAAACCAAGTCAATGGCTGTTCCACTGTAATTGGTACCAGGTAGGTTACTGAATTCAGCTTGCATTGGAGTATTCCATGGCACTGAGCACTCTATATGCATTATCTATACAGTTCCAAACCACCCAGAGTAGTTATGTACACAACCTTACCACAGAATTCATTGAATAGAAAGTAATGCATTCAACTCAAAGGAGTGTACAGTTCAATTTTGCTGATAACTACTATGTGCTAACATGATCTAAACATTGTTAGCACACTAGCCATATGATTTAGAGTTGTCTGTTACCAATTTTATGAGTGTGCTACCTATGCTCCAGAAGTTACTTTCAGTAACATTACCTTCACTAAACAGAGGAACTTTAGCCTTTGCAGAAGTAAACCAAGTCAATGGCTGTTCCACTGTAATTGGTACCAGGTAGGTTAATGAATTCAGCTTGCATTGGAGTATTCCATGGCACTGAGCACTCTATATGCATTGTCTGTACAGTTCCAAACCACCCAGAGTAGTTATGTACACAACCTTACCACAGAATGCATTGAATAGAAAGTAATGCATTCAACTCAAAGGAGTGTACAGTTCAATTTTGCTGATAACTACTATGTGCTAACATGATCTAAACATTGTTAGCACACTAACCATATGATTTAGAGTTGTCTGCAACCAATTTTATGAGTGTGCTACCTATGCTCCAGAAGTTACTTTCAGTAACATTACCTTCACTACACAGAGGAACTTTAGCCTTTGCAGAAGTAAACCAAGTCAATGGCTGTTCCACTGTAATTGGTACCAGGTAGGTTACTGAATTCAGCTTGCATTGGAGTATTCCATGGCACTGAGCACTCTATATGCATTATCCATACAGTTCCAAACCAGCCAGAGTAGTTATGTACACAACCTTACCACAGAATGCATTGAATAGAAAGTAATGCATTCAACTCAAAGGAGTGTACAGTTCAATTTTGCTGATAACTACTATGTGCTAACATGATCTAAACATTGTTAGCACACTAGCCATATGATTTAGAGTTGTCTGTTACCAATTTTATGAGTGTGCTACCTATGCTCCAGAAGTTACTTTCAGTAACATTACCTTCACTAAACAGAGGAACTTTAGCCTTTGCAGAAGTAAACCAAGTCAATGGCTGTTCCACTGTAATTGGTACCAGGTAGGTTAATGAATTCAGCTTGCATTGGAGTATTCCATGGCACTGAGCACTCTATATGCATTATCTGTACAGTTCCAAACCACCCAGAGTAGTTATGTACACAACCTTACCACAGAATGCATTGAATAGAAAGTAATGCATTCAACTCAAAGGAGTGTACAGTTCAATTTTGCTGATAACTACTATGTGCTAACATGATCTAAACATTGTTAGCACACTAACCATATGATTTAGAGTTGTCTGCAACCAATTTTATGAGTGTGCTACCTATGCTCCAGAAGTTACTTTCAGTAACATTACCTTCACTACACAGAGGAACTTTAGCCTTTGCAGAAGTGAACCAAGTCAATGGCTGTTCCACTGTAATTGGTACCAGGTAGGTTACTGAATTCAGCTTGCATTGGAGTATTCCATGGCACTGAGCACTCTATATGCATTATCCATACAGTTCCAAACCACCCAGAGTAGTTATGTACACAACCTTACCACAGAATGCATTGAATAGAAAGTAATGCATTCAACTCAAAGGAGTGTACAGTTCAATTTTGCTGATAACTACTATGTGCTAACATGATGGAAACATTGTTAGCACACTAACCATATGATTTAGAGTTGTCTGCAACCAATTTTATGAGTGTGCTACCTATTCTCCAGAAGTTTCTTTCAGTAACATTACCTTCTCTACACAGTGGAACTATAGCCTTTGTAGAATTAAACCAAGTCAATGGTTGTTCCACTGTAAATGGTACCAGGTAGGTTACTGAGTTCAACTTGCATTGGTGTATTCCATGGCACTGAGCACTCTACATGCAATATCTATACAGTTCCAAACCACCCAGTGTAGTTATGTACACAACCTTACCACAGAATGCATTGAATCGAAAGTAATGCATTCAACTCAAAGGAGTGTACAGTTCAATTTTGCTGATAACTACTATGTGCTAACATGATGTAAACATTGAAAGCACACTAACCATATGATCTAGAGTTGTCTGCAACCAATTTTATGAGAGTGCTACCTATTCTCCAGAAGTTACTTTCAGTAACATTACCTTCTCTACCCAGTGGAACTTTAGCCTTTGTAGAAGTAAACCAAGTCAATGGCTGTTCCACTGTAAATGGTACCAGGTAGGTTACTGAATTCACCTTGCATTGTGGTATTCCATGGCACTGAGCACTGTACATGCAATATCTATACAGTTCCAAACCACCCAGTGTAGTTATGTCCACAACCTTACCACAGAATGCATTGAATCGAAAGTAATGCATTCAACTCAAAGGAGTGTACAGTTCAATTTTGCTGATAACTACTATGTGCTAACATGATGTAAACATTGAAAGCACACTAACCATATGATCTAGAGTTGTCTGCAACCAATTTTATGAGAGTGCTACCTATTCTCCAGAAGTTACTTTCAGTAACATTACCTTCTCTACCCAGTGGAACTTTAGCCTTTGTAGAAGTAAACCAAGCCAATGGCTGTTCCACTGTAAATGGTACCAGGTAGGTTACTGAATTCACCTTGCCTTGCGGTATTCCATGGCACTGAGCACTCTACATGCAAAATCAATACAGTTCCAAACCACCCAGAGTAGTTATGTACACAAACTTACCACAGAATGCATTGAATAGAAAGTAAAGCATTCAACTCAAAGGAGTGTACAGTTCAATTTTGCTGATAACTACTATGTGCTAACATGATCTAAACATTGTTAGCACACTAGCCATATGATTTAGAGTTGTCTGCAACCAATTTTATGAGTGTGCTACCTATGCTCCAGAAGTTACTTTCAGTAACATTACCTTCACTACACAGAGGAACTTTAGCCTTTGCAGAAGTAAACCAAGTCAATGGCTGTTCCACTGTAATTGGTACCAGGTAGGTTACTGAATTCAGCTTGCATTGGAGTATTCCATGGCACTGAGCACTCTATATGCATTATCTATACAGTTCCAAACCACCCAGAGTAGTTATGTACACAACCTTACCACAGAATTCATTGAATAGAAAGTAATGCATTCAACTCAAAGGAGTGTACAGTTCAATTTTGCTGATAACTACTATGTGCTAACATGATCTAAACATTGTTAGCACACTAGCCATATGATTTAGAGTTGTCTGTTACCAATTTTATGAGTGTGCTACCTATGCTCCAGAAGTTACTTTCAGTAACATTACCTTCACTAAACAGAGGAACTTTAGCCTTTGCAGAAGTAAACCAAGTCAATGGCTGTTCCACTGTAATTGGTACCAGGTAGGTTAATGAATTCAGCTTGCATTGGAGTATTCCATGGCACTGAGCACTCTATATGCATTATCTGTACAGTTCCAAACCACCCAGAGTAGTTATGTACACAACCTTACCACAGAATGCATTGAATAGAAAGTAATGCATTCAACTCAAAGGAGTGTACAGTTCAATTTTGCTGATAACTACTATGTGCTAACATGATCTAAACATTGTTAGCACACTAACCATATGATTTAGAGTTGTCTGCAACCAATTTTATGAGTGTGCTACCTATGCTCCAGAAGTTACTTTCAGTAACATTACCTTCACTACACAGAGGAACTTTAGCCTTTGCAGAAGTAAACCAAGTCAATGGCTGTTCCACTGTAAATGGTACCAGGTAGGTTACTGAATTCACCTTGCATTGTGGTATTCCATGGCACTGAGCACTCTACATGCAATATCTATACAGTTCCAAACCACCCAGTGTAGTTATGTCCACAACCTTACCACAGAAAGCATTGAATCGAAAGTAATGCATTCAACTCAAAGGAGTGTACAGTTCAATTTTGCTGATAACTACTATGTGCTAACATGATCTAAACATTGTTAGCACACTAGCCATATGATTTAGAGTTGTCTGTTACCAATTTTATGAGTGTGCTACCTATGCTCCAGAAGTTACTTTCAGTAACATTACCTTCACTAAACAGAGGAACTTTAGCCTTTGCAGAAGTAAACCAAGTCAATGGCTGTTCCACTGTAATTGGTACCAGGTAGGTTAATGAATTCAGCTTGCATTGGAGTATTCCATGGCACTGAGCACTCTATATGCATTATCTGTACAGTTCCAAACCACCCAGAGTAGTTATGTACACAACCTTACCACAGAATGCATTGAATAGAAAGTAATGCATTCAACTCAAAGGAGTGTACAGTTCAATTTTGCTGATAACTACTATGTGCTAACATGATCTAAACATTGTTAGCACACTAACCATATGATTTAGAGTTGTCTGCAACCAATTTTATGAGTGTGCTACCTATGCTCCAGAAGTTACTTTCAGTAACATTACCTTCACTACACAGAGGAACTTTAGCCTTTGCAGAAGTAAACCAAGTCAATGGCTGTTCCACTGTAATTGGTACCAGGTAGGTTACTGAATTCAGCTTGCATTGGAGTATTCCATGGCACTGAGCACTCTATATGCATTATCCATACAGTTCCAAACCACCCAGAGTAGTTATGTACACAACCTTACCACAGAATGCATTGAATAGAAAGTAATGCATTCAACTCAAAGGAGTGTACAGTTCAATTTTGCTGATAACTACTATGTGCTAACATGATGGAAACATTGTTAGCACACTAACCATATGATTTAGAGTTGTCTGCAACCAATTTTATGAGTGTGCTACCTATGCTCCAGGAGTTACTTTCAGTAACATTACCTTCTCTACCCAGTGGAACTTTAGCCTTTGTAGAAGTAAACCAAGTCAATGGCTGTTCCACTGTAAATGGTACCAGGTAGGTTACTGAATTCACCTTGCATTGTGGTATTCCATGGCACTGAGCACTCTACATGCAATATCTATACAGTTCCAAACCACCCAGTGTAGTTATGTCCACAACCTTACCACAGAAAGCATTGAATCGAAAGTAATGCATTCAACTCAAAGGAGTGTACAGTTCAATTTTGCTGATAACTACTATGTGCTAACATGATCTAAACATTGTTAGCACACTAGCCATATGATTTAGAGTTGTCTGTTACCAATTTTATGAGTGTGCTACCTATGCTCCAGAAGTTACTTTCAGTAACATTACCTTCACTAAACAGAGGAACTTTAGCCTTTGCAGAAGTAAACCAAGTCAATGGCTGTTCCACTGTAATTGGTACCAGGTAGGTTAATGAATTCAGCTTGCATTGGAGTATTCCATGGCACTGAGCACTCTATATGCATTATCTGTACAGTTCCAAACCACCCAGAGTAGTTATGTACACAACCTTACCACAGAATGCATTGAATAGAAAGTAATGCATTCAACTCAAAGGAGTGTACAGTTCAATTTTGCTGATAACTACTATGTGCTAACATGATCTAAACATTGTTAGCACACTAACCATATGATTTAGAGTTGTCTGCAACCAATTTTATGAGTGTGCTACCTATGCTCCAGAAGTTACTTTCAGTAACATTACCTTCACTACACAGAGGAACTTTAGCCTTTGCAGAAGTAAACCAAGTCAATGGCTGTTCCACTGTAATTGGTACCAGGTAGGTTACTGAATTCAGCTTGCATTGGAGTATTCCATGGCACTGAGCACTCTATATGCATTATCCATACAGTTCCAAACCACCCAGAGTAGTTATGTACACAACCTTACCACAGAATGCATTGAATAGAAAGTAATGCATTCAACTCAAAGGAGTGTACAGTTCAATTTTGCTGATAACTACTATGTGCTAACATGATGGAAACATTGTTAGCACACTAACCATATGATTTAGAGTTGTCTGCAACCAATTTTATGAGTGTGCTACCTATTCTCCAGAAGTTTCTTTCAGTAACATTACCTTCTCTACACAGTGGAACTATAGCCTTTGTAGAATTAAACCAAGTCAATGGTTGTTCCACTGTAAATGGTACCAGGTAGGTTACTGAGTTCAACTTGCATTGGTGTATTCCATGGCACTGAGCACTCTACATGCAATATCTATACAGTTCCAAACCACCCAGTGTAGTTATGTACACAACCTTACCACAGAATGCATTGAATCGAAAGTAATGCATTCAACTCAAAGGAGTGTACAGTTCAATTTTGCTGATAACTACTATGTGCTAACATGATGTAAACATTGAAAGCACACTAACCATATGATCTAGAGTTGTCTGCAACCAATTTTATGAGAGTGCTACCTATTCTCCAGAAGTTACTTTCAGTAACATTACCTTCTCTACCCAGTGGAACTTTAGCCTTTGTAGAAGTAAACCAAGTCAATGGCTGTTCCACTGTAAATGGTACCAGGTAGGTTACTGAATTCACCTTGCATTGTGGTATTCCATGGCACTGAGCACTGTACATGCAATATCTATACAGTTCCAAACCACCCAGTGTAGTTATGTCCACAACCTTACCACAGAATGCATTGAATCGAAAGTAATGCATTCAACTCAAAGGAGTGTACAGTTCAATTTTGCTGATAACTACTATGTGCTAACATGATGTAAACATTGAAAGCACACTAACCATATGATCTAGAGTTGTCTGCAACCAATTTTATGAGAGTGCTACCTATTCTCCAGAAGTTACTTTCAGTAACATTACCTTCTCTACCCAGTGGAACTTTAGCCTTTGTAGAAGTAAACCAAGTCAATGGCTGTTCCACTGTAAATGGTACCAGGTAGGTTACTGAATTCACCTTGCATTGCGGTATTCCATGGCACTGAGCACTCTACATGCAAAATCAATACAGTTCCAAACCACCCAGAGTAGTTATGTCCACAACCTTACCACAGAATGCATTGAATCGAAAGTAATGCATTCAACTCAAAGGAGTGTACAGTTCAATTTTGCTGATAACTACTATGTGCTAACATGATGTAAACATTGTTAGCACACTAACCATATGATTTAGAGTTGTCTGCAACCAATTTCATGAGTGTGCTACCTATTCTCCAGAAGTTTCTTTCAGTAACATTACCTTCTCTACACAGTGGAACTATAGCCTTTGTAGAATTAAACCAAGTCAATGGTTGTTCCACTGTAAATGGTACCAGGTAGGTTACTGAGTTCAACTTGCATTGGTGTATTCCATGGCACTGAGCACTCTACATGCAATATCTATACAGTTCCAAACCACCCAGTGTAGTTATGTACAGAACCTTACCACAGAATGCATTGAATCGAAAGTAATGCATTCAACTCAAAGGAGTGTACAGTTCAATTTTGCTGATAACTACTATGTGCTAACATGATGTAAACATTGAAAGCACACTAACCATATGATCTAGAGTTGTCTGCAACCAATTTTATGAGAGTGCTACCTATTCTCCAGAAGTTACTTTCAGTAACATTACCTTCTCTACCCAGTGGAACTTTAGCCTTTGTAGAACTAAACCAAGTCAATGGCTGTTCCACTGTAAATGGTACCAGGTAGGTTACTGAATTCACCTTGCATTGTGGTATTCCATGGCACTGAGCACTGTACATGCAATATCTATACAGTTCCAAACCACCCAGTGTAGTTATGTCCACAACCTTACCACAGAATGCATTGAATCGAAAGTAATGCATTCAACTCAAAGGAGTGTACAGTTCAATTTTGCTGATAACTACTATGTGCTAACATGATGTAAACATTGAAAGCACACTAACCATATGATCTAGAGTTGTCTGCAACCAATTTTATGAGAGTGCTACCTATTCTCCAGAAGTTACTTTCAGTAACATTACCTTCTCTACCCAGTGGAACTTTAGCCTTTGTAGAAGTAAACCAAGTCAATGGCTGTTCCACTGTAAATGGTACCAGGTAGGTTACTGAATTCACCTTGCCTTGCGGTATTCCATGGCACTGAGCACTCTACATGCAAAATCAATACAGTTCCAAACCACCCAGAGTAGTTATGTACACAAACTTACCACAGAATGCATTGAATAGAAAGTAAAGCATTCAACTCAAAGGAGTGTACAGTTCAATTTTGCTGATAACTACTATGTGCTAACATGATCTAAACATTGTTAGCACACTAGCCATATGATTTAGAGTTGTCTGCAACCAATTTTATGAGTGTGCTACCTATGCTCCAGAAGTTACTTTCAGTAACATTACCTTCACTACACAGAGGAACTTTAGCCTTTGCAGAAGTAAACCAAGTCAATGGCTGTTCCACTGTAATTGGTACCAGGTAGGTTACTGAATTCAGCTTGCATTGGAGTATTCCATGGCACTGAGCACTCTATATGCATTATCTATACAGTTCCAAACCACCCAGAGTAGTTATGTACACAACCTTACCACAGAATTCATTGAATAGAAAGTAATGCATTCAACTCAAAGGAGTGTACAGTTCAATTTTGCTGATAACTACTATGTGCTAACATGATCTAAACATTGTTAGCACACTAGCCATATGATTTAGAGTTGTCTGTTACCAATTTTATGAGTGTGCTACCTATGCTCCAGAAGTTACTTGCAGTAACATTACCTTCACTAAACAGAGGAACTTTAGCCTTTGCAGAAGTAAACCAAGTCAATGGCTGTTCCACTGTAATTGGTACCAGGTAGGTTAATGAATTCAGCTTGCATTGGAGTATTCCATGGCACTGAGCACTCTATATGCATTGTCTGTACAGTTCCAAACCACCCAGAGTAGTTATGTACACAACCTTACCACAGAATGCATTGAATAGAAAGTAATGCATTCAACTCAAAGGAGTGTACAGTTCAATTTTGCTGATAACTACTATGTGCTAACATGATCTAAACATTGTTAGCACACTAACCATATGATTTAGAGTTGTCTGCAACCAATTTTATGAGTGTGCTACCTATGCTCCAGAAGTTACTTTCAGTAACATTACCTTCACTACACAGAGGAACTTTAGCCTTTGCAGAAGTAAACCAAGTCAATGGCTGTTCCACTGTAATTGGTACCAGGTAGGTTACTGAATTCAGCTTGCATTGGAGTATTCCATGGCACTGAGCACTCTATATGCATTATCCATACAGTTCCAAACCACCCAGAGTAGTTATGTACACAACCTTACCACAGAATGCATTGAATAGAAAGTAATGCATTCAACTCAAAGGAGTGTACAGTTCAATTTTGCTGATAACTACTATGTGCTAACATGATCTAAACATTGTTAGCACACTAGCCATATGATTTAGAGTTGTCTGTTACCAATTTTATGAGTGTGCTACCTATGCTCCAGAAGTTACTTTCAGTAACATTACCTTCACTAAACAGAGGAACTTTAGCCTTTGCAGAAGTAAACCAAGTCAATGGCTGTTCCACTGTAATTGGTACCAGGTAGGTTAATGAATTCAGCTTGCATTGGAGTATTCCATGGCACTGAGCACTCTATATGCATTATCTGTACAGTTCCAAACCACCCAGAGTAGTTATGTACACAACCTTACCACAGAATGCATTGAATAGAAAGTAATGCATTCAACTCAAAGGAGTGTACAGTTCAATTTTGCTGATAACTACTATGTGCTAACATGATCTAAACATTGTTAGCACACTAACCATATGATTTAGAGTTGTCTGCAACCAATTTTATGAGTGTGCTACCTATGCTCCAGAAGTTACTTTCAGTAACATTACCTTTACTACACAGAGGAACTTTAGCCTTTGCAGAAGTGAACCAAGTCAATGGCTGTTCCACTGTAATTGGTACCAGGTAGGTTACTGAATTCAGCTTGCATTGGAGTATTCCATGGCACTGAGCACTCTATATGCATTATCCATACAGTTCCAAACCACCCAGAGTAGTTATGTACACAACCTTACCACAGAATGCATTGAATAGAAAGTAATGCATTCAACTCAAAGGAGTGTACAGTTCAATTTTGCTGATAACTACTATGTGCTAACATGATGGAAACATTGTTAGCACACTAACCATATGATTTAGAGTTGTCTGCAACCAATTTTATGAGTGTGCTACCTATTCTCCAGAAGTTTCTTTCAGTAACATTACCTTCTCTACACAGTGGAACTATAGCCTTTGTAGAATTAAACCAAGTCAATGGTTGTTCCACTGTAAATGGTACCAGGTAGGTTACTGAGTTCAACTTGCATTGGTGTATTCCATGGCACTGAGCACTCTACATGCAATATCTATACAGTTCCAAACCACCCAGTGTAGTTATGTACACAACCTTACCACAGAATGCATTGAATCGAAAGTAATGCACTCAACTCAAAGGAGTGTACAGTTCAATTTTGCTGATAACTACTATGTGCTAACATGATGTAAACATTGAAAGCACACTAACCATATGATCTAGAGTTGTCTGCAACCAATTTTATGAGAGTGCTACCTATTCTCCAGAAGTTACTTTCAGTAACATTACCTTCTCTACCCAGTGGAACTTTAGCCTTTGTAGAAGTAAACCAAGTCAATGGCTGTTCCACTGTAAATGGTACCAGGTAGGTTACTGAATTCACCTTGCATTGTGGTATTCCATGGCACTGAGCACTGTACATGCAATATCTATACAGTTCCAAACCACCCAGTGTAGTTATGTCCACAACCTTACCACAGAATGCATTGAATCGAAAGTAATGCATTCAACTCAAAGGAGTGTACAGTTCAATTTTGCTGATAACTACTATGTGCTAACATGATGTAAACATTGAAAGCACACTAACCATATGATCTAGAGTTGTCTGCAACCAATTTTATGAGAGTGCTACCTATTCTCCAGAAGTTACTTTCAGTAACATTACCTTCTCTACCCAGTGGAACTTTAGCCTTTGTAGAAGTAAACCAAGTCAATGGCTGTTCCACTGTAAATGGTACCAGGTAGGTTACTGAATTCACCTTGCCTTGCGGTATTCCATGGCACTGAGCACTCTACATGCAAAATCAATACAGTTCCAAACCACCCAGAGTAGTTATGTACACAAACTTACCACAGAATGCATTGAATAGAAAGTAAAGCATTCAACTCAAAGGAGTGTACAGTTCAATTTTGCTGATAACTACTATGTGCTAACATGATCTAAACATTGTTAGCACACTAGCCATATGATTTAGAGTTGTCTGCAACCAATTTTATGAGTGTGCTACCTATGCTCCAGAAGTTACTTTCAGTAACATTACCTTCACTACACAGAGGAACTTTAGCCTTTGCAGAAGTAAACCAAGTCAATGGCTGTTCCACTGTAATTGGTACCAGGTAGGTTACTGAATTCAGCTTGCATTGGAGTATTCCATGGCACTGAGCACTCTATATGCATTATCTATACAGTTCCAAACCACCCAGAGTAGTTATGTACACAACCTTACCACAGAATTCATTGAATAGAAAGTAATGCATTCAACTCAAAGGAGTGTACAGTTCAATTTTGCTGATAACTACTATGTGCTAACATGATCTAAACATTGTTAGCACACTAGCCATATGATTTAGAGTTGTCTGTTACCAATTTTATGAGTGTGCTACCTATGCTCCAGAAGTTACTTTCAGTAACATTACCTTCACTAAACAGAGGAACTTTAGCCTTTGCAGAAGTAAACCAAGTCAATGGCTGTTCCACTGTAATTGGTACCAGGTAGGTTAATGAATTCAGCTTGCATTGGAGTATTCCATGGCACTGAGCACTCTATATGCATTATCTGTACAGTTCCAAACCACCCAGAGTAGTTATGTACACAACCTTACCACAGAATGCATTGAATAGAAAGTAATGCATTCAACTCAAAGGAGTGTACAGTTCAATTTTGCTGATAACTACTATGTGCTAACATGATCTAAACATTGTTAGCACACTAACCATATGATTTAGAGTTGTCTGCAACCAATTTTATGAGTGTGCTACCTATGCTCCAGAAGTTACTTTCAGTAACATTACCTTCACTACACAGTGGAACTTTAGCCTTTGCAGAAGTAAACCAAGTCAATGGCTGTTCCACTGTAATTGGTACCAGGTAGGTTACTGAATTCAGCTTGCATTGGAGTATTCCATGGCACTGAGCACTCTATATGCATTATCCATACAGTTCCAAACCACCCAGAGTAGTTATGTACACAACCTTACCACAGAATGCATTGAATAGAAAGTAATGCATTCAACTCAAAGGAGTGTACAGTTCAATTTTGCTGATAACTACTATGTGCTAACATGATCTAAACATTGTTAGCACACTAGCCATATGATTTAGAGTTGTCTGTTACCAATTTTATGAGTGTGCTACCTATGCTCCAGAAGTTACTTTCAGTAACATTACCTTCACTAAACAGAGGAACTTTAGCCTTTGCAGAAGTAAACCAAGTCAATGGCTGTTCCACTGTAATTGGTACCAGGTAGGTTAATGAATTCAGCTTGCATTGGAGTATTCCATGGCACTGAGCACTCTATATGCATTATCTGTACAGTTCCAAACCACCCAGAGTAGTTATGTACACAACCTTACCACAGAATGCATTGAATCGAAAGTAATGCATTCAACTCAAAGGAGTGTACAGTTCAATTTTGCTGATAACTACTATGTGCTAACATGATGTAAACATTGAAAGCACACTAACCATATGATCTAGAGTTGTCTGCAACCAATTTTATGAGAGTGCTACCTATTCTCCAGAAGTTACTTTCAGTAACATTACCTTCTCTACCCAGTGGAACTTTAGCCTTTGTAGAAGTAAACCAAGTCAATGGCTGTTCCACTGTAAGTGGTACCAGGTAGGTTACTGAATTCACGCATTGGAGTATTCCATGGCACTGAGCACTCTACATGCAAAATCTATACAGTTCCAAACCACCCAGAGTAGTTATGTACACAACCTTACCACAGAATGCATTGAATAGAAAGTAATGCATTCAACTCAAAGAGTGTACGGTTCAATTTTGCTGATCACTACTATGTGCTAACATGATGTAAACATTGTTAGCACACTAACCATATGATTTAGAGTTGTCTGCACCCAATTTTATGAGTGTGCTACCTATTCTCCAGAAGTTACTTTCAGTTACATTACCTTCTCTACACAGTGGAACTATAGCCTTTGTAGAAGTAAACCAAGTCAATGGTTGTTCCACTGTAAATGGTACCAGGTACGTTACTGAATTCAACTTGCATTGTGGTATTACATTGCACTGAGCACTCTACATGCAATATCTATACAGTTCCAAACCACCCAGAGTAGTTATGTACGCAACCTTACCACAGATTGCATTGAATAGAAAGTAATGCATTCAACTCAATGGAGTGTAGAGTTCAATTTTGCTGATCACTACTATGTGCTAACATGATGTAAACATTTTTAGCACACTAACCATATGATTTAGAGTTGTCTGCAACCAATTTTATGAGTGTGCTACCTATTCTCCAGAAGTTACTTTCAGTAACATTACCTTCACGACACAGAGGAACTTCAGCCTTTGCAGAAGTACACCAACTCAATGGCTGTTCCACTGTAATTGGTAGCAGGTAAGTTACTGAATTCAAATGCATTGTGGTATTACTTGGCACTGAGCTCTCTACATGCAATATCTATACAGTTCCAAACCACCCAGAGTGGTTATGTACGCAACCTTACCACAGAATGCATTGAATAGAAAGTAATGCATTGAACTGAATGGAGTGTACAGTTCAATTTTGCTGATAACTACCATGTGCTAACATGATGAAAACATTGTTAGCACACTAACCATATGATTTAGAGTTGTCTGCAACCAATTTTATGAGTGTGCTACCTATGCTGCTGAAGTTACTTTCAGTAACATTACCTTCTCTACACAGTGGAACTTTAGCCTTTGCAGAAGTAAACCAAGTCAATGGCTGTTCCACTGTAAATGGTACCAGGTAGGTTACTGAATTCACCTTGTATTGGAGTATTCCATGGCACTGAGCACTCTACATGCAATATCTATACAGTTCCAAGACACCCAGAGTAGTTATGTACGCAAACTTACCACAGAATGCATTGAATAGAAAGTAATGCATTCAACTCAATGGAGTGTACAGTTCAATTTTGCTGATAACTACTATGTGCTGCCATGATGTAACCATTGTTAGCACACTATCCATATGATTTACAGTTGTCTGTAACCAATTTTATGAGTGTGCTACCTATGCAGCAGAAGTTACTTTCAGTAACATTACCTTCTCTGCCCAGTGGAACTTTATCCTTTGCAGAAGTAAACCAAGTCAATGGATGTTCCACTGTAAATGGTACCAGGTACGTTACTGAATTCAACTTGCATTGTGGTATTATATTGCTCTGAGCACTCTACATGCAATATCTATACAGTTCCAAACCACCCAGAGTAGTTATGTACGCAACCTTACCACAGAATGCATTGAATAGAAAGTAATGCATTCATCTCAATGGAGTGTAGTTTTCAATTTTGCTGATAACTGCTATGTGCGAACATGATCTAAACATTGTTAGCACAGTACCCATATGATTTAGAGTTGTCTGCAACCAATTTTATGAGTGTGCTACCTATTCTCCAGAAGTTACTTTCAGTAACATTACCTTCACTACACAGAGGAACTTCAGCCTTTGCAGAAGTAAACCAAGTCAATTGCTGTTCCACTGGAATTGGTACCAGGTAGGTTACTGAATTCAGCTTGCATTGGAGTATTCCATGGCACTGAGCACCCTACATGCAATATCTATACAGTTCCAAATCATACTACGTCGCTTTGTACAGAGCCTTACCACAATATGCATTGAATAGAAAGTAAAGCATTCAAATCAATGGAGTGTACAGTTCAATTTTGCTGGAAACTTGAATGTGCTAACAAGATGCAAACCTTATTATTCTACTCACCATTTGATTTAGAGTGGTCTGCACCCAATGTAATGAGTGTGCTACCTAAGCTCCAGAAGTAACTTTCAGTAACATACCGTTCACTACTCAGTGGAACATTAGCGTTTGCCGAACTAAACCAAGTCAAAAGCTGTTCCACTGTAAATAGTACCAGTTATGTTAGTGAAGTCAGCCTGCATTGGAGTATTCCATGGCACTGAGCACCCTACATGCAATATCTATACAGTTCAAAATCACCCTGAGTATTTGTGTACACAAGCTTACCACAAAATACTTTGAATAGAAAGTAATGCATTAAACTCAATGGAGTGTGCAGTTAAATTTTGATGGACACTTGAATGTGCTAACATGATGTAAACATCATTCATCTACTCACCATATGATTTAGAGTAGTCTGCAACCAATTTTATGAGTGTGCTACCTAAGCTACAGAAGTTATAGTAATATACCGTTCACTGCTCAGGGGAACATTAGCGTTCGGAGAACTAAACAAAGTTAAGTGCTGTTCCACTGTAAATGGAACCAAGTAGGTTACTGAAATCAGCTTGCATTGGAGTATTCCATTGCACTGAGTACTCTACATACAAAATCTATACAGTTCCAAACCACCCAGAGCAGTTATGTACACAACCTTACCAAAGAATGCATTGAGTAGAAAGTAATGCATTCAACTCAATGGAGTGTACAGTTCAATTTTGCTGATAACTACTATGTGCTGCCATGATGTAACCATTGTTAGCACACTATCCATATGATTTACAGTTGTCTGTAACCAATTTTATGAGTGTGCTACCTATGCAGCAGAAGTTACTTTCAGTAACATTACCTTCTCTGCCCAGTGGAACTTTATCCTTTGCAGAAGTAAACCAAGTCAATGGATGTTCCACTGTAAATGGTACCAGGTACGTTACTGAATTCAACTTGCATTGTGGTATTACATTGCACTGAGCACTCTACATGCAATATCTATACAGTTCCAAACCACCCAGAGTAGTTATGTACGCAACCTTACCACAGAATGCATTGAATAGAAAGTAATGCATTCAACTCAATGGAGTGTAGAGTTCAATTTTGCTGATAACTGCTATGTGCGAACATGATCTAAACATTGTTAGCACAGTACCCATATGATTTAGAGTTGTCTGCAACCAATTTTATGAGTGTGCTACCTATTCTCCAGAAGTTACTTTCAGTAACATTACCTTCACTACACAGAGGAACTTCAGCCTTTGCAGAAGTAAACCAAGTCAATTGCTGTTCCACTGGAATTGGTACCAGGTAGGTTACTGAATTCAGCTTGCATTGGAGTATTCCATGGCACTGAGCACCCTACATGCAATATCTATACAGTTCCAAATCATACTACGTCGCTTTGTACAGAGCCTTACCACAATATGCATTGAATAGAAAGTAAAGCATTCAAATCAATGGAGTGTACAGTTCAATTTTGCTGGAAACTTGAATGTGCTAACAAGATGCAAACCTTATTAATCTACTCACCATTTGATTTAGAGTGGTCTGCACCCAATGTAATGAGTGTGCTACCTAAGCTCCAGAAGTAACTTTCAGTAACATACCGTTCACTACTCAGTGGAACATTAGCGTTTGCCGAACTAAACCAAGTCAAAAGCTGTTCCACTGTAAATAGTACCAGTTATGTTAGTGAAGTCAGCCTGCATTGGAGTATTCCATGGCACTGAGCACCCTACATGCAATATCTATACAGTTCAAAATCACCCTGAGTAGTTGTGTACACAAGCTTACCACAAAATACTTTGAATAGAAAGTAATGCATTAAACTCAATGGAGTGTGCAGTTAAATTTTGATGGACACTTGAATGTGCTAACATGATGTAAACATCATTCATCTACTCACCATATGATTTAGAGTAGTCTGCAACCAATTTTATGAGTGTGCTACCTAAGCTACAGAAGTTATAGTAATATACCGTTCACTGCTCAGGGGAACATTAGCGTTCGGAGAACTAAACAAAGTTAAGTGCTGTTCCACTGTAAATGGAACCAAGTAGGTTACTGAAATCAGCTTGCATTGGAGTATTCCATTGCACTGAGAACTCTACATACAAAATCTATACAGTTCCAAACCACCCAGAGCAGTTATGTACACAACCTTACCAAAGAATGCATTGAGTAGAAAGTAATGCATTGAACTCAATGGAGTGTACAGTTCAATTTTGCTGATAACTACTATGTGCTGCCATGATGTAACCATTGTTAGCACACTATCCATATGATTTACAGTTGTCTGTAACCAATTTTATGAGTGTGCTACCTATGCAGCAGAAGTTACTTTCAGTAACATTACCTTCTCTGCCCAGTGGAACTTTATCCTTTCCAGAAGTAAACCAAGTCAATGGTTGTTCCACTGTAAATGGTACCAGGTAGGTTACTGAATTCAACTTGCATTGGTGTATTCCATGGCACTGAACACTCTACATGCAATATGTATACAGTTCCAAACCACCCAGAGTAGTTATGTACACAACCTTACCACAGAATGCATTGAATAGAAAGTAATGCATTCAACTCAAAGAGTGTACGGTTCAATTTTGCTGATCACTACTATGTGCTAACATGATGTAAACATTGTTAGGACACTAACCATATGATTTAGAGTTGTCTGCAACCAATTTTATGAGTGCGCTACCTATGCTGCAGAAGTTACTTTCAGTAACATTACCTTCTCTACACAGAGGAACTTTAGCCTTTGCAGAAGTAAACCAAGTCAATGGCTGTTCCACTGTAAGTGGTACCAGGTAGGTTACTGAATTCACGCATTGGAGTATTCCATGGCACTGAGCACTCTACATGCAAAATCTATACAGTTCCAAACCACCCAGTGTAGTTATGTACACAACCTTACCACAGAATGCATTGAATAGAAAGTAATGCATTCAACTCAAAGAGTGTACGGTTCAATTTTGCTGATCACTACTATGTGCTAACATGATGTAAACATTGTTAGCACACTAACCATATGATTTAGAGTTGTCTGCAACCAATTTTATGAGTGTGCTACCTATTCTCCAGAAGTTACTTTCAGTTACATTACCTTCTCTACACAGTGGAACTATAGCCTTTGTAGAAGTAAACCAAGTCAATGGTTGTTCCACTGTAAATGGTACCAGGTACGTTACTGAATTCAACTTGCATTGTGGTATTACATTGCACTGAGCACTCTACATGCAATATCTATACAGTTCCAAACCACCCAGAGTAGTTATGTACGCAACCTTACCACAGATTGCATTGAATAGAAAGTAATGCATTCAACTCAATGGAGTGTAGAGTTCAATTTTGCTGATCACTACTATGTGCTAACATGATGTAAACATTGTTAGCACACTAACCATATGATTTAGAGTTGTCTGCAACCAATTTTATGAGTGTGCTACCTATTCTCCAGAAGTTAATTTCAGTAACATTACCTTCACGACACAGAGGAACTTCAGCCTTTGCAGAAGTAAACCAACTCAATGGCTGTTCCACTGTAATTGGTAGCAGGTAAGTTACTGAATTCAAATGCATTGTGGTATTACTTGGCACTGAGCTCTCTACATGCAATATCTATACAGTTCCAAACGACCCAGAGTGGTTATGTACGCAACCTTACCACAGAATGCATTGAATAGAAAGTAATGCATTGAACTGAATGGAGTGTACAGTTCAATTTTGCTGATAACTACAATGTGCTGACATGATGTAAACATTGTTAGCACACTAGCCATATGATTTAGAGTTGTCTGCAACCAATTTTATGAGTGTGCTACCTATGCTCCAGAAGTTACTTTCAGTAACATTACCTTCACTACACAGAGGAACTTTAGCCTTTGCAGAAGTAAACCAAGTCAATGGCTGTTCCAGTGTAATTGGTACCAGGTACGTTACTGAATTCAGCTTGCATTGGAGTATTCCATGGCACTGAGCACTCTACATGCAATATCTATACAGTTCCAAACCACCCAGAGCAGCTATGTACACAACCTTACCAAAGAATGCATTGAGTAGAAAGTAATGCATTCAACTCAGTGAAGTGTACAGTTCAATTTTGCTGATAACTACCATGTGCTAACATGATGAAAACATTGTTAGCACACTAACCATATGATTTAGAGTTGTCTGCAACCAATTTTATGAGTGTGCTACCTATTCTCCAGAAGTTACTTTCAGTAACATTACCTTCACTACAGAGGAACTTCAGCCTTTGCAGAAGTAAACCAAGTCAATTGCTGTTCCACTGTAATTGGTACCAGGTAGGTTACTGAATTCAGCTTGCATTGGAGTATTCCATGGCACTGAGCACCCTACATGCAATATCTATACAGTTCCAAATCATACTGCGTCGCTTTGTACAGAGCCTTACCACAAAATGCATTGAATAGAAAGTAAAGCATTCAAATCAATGGAGTGTACAGTTCAATTTTGCTAGAAAATTGAATGTGCTAACAAGATGCAAACCTTATTATTCTACTCACCATTTGATTTAGAGTGGTCTGCACCCAATGTAATGAGTGTGCTACCTAAGCTCCTGAAGTAACTTTCAGTAACATACCGTTCACTACTCAGTGGAACATTAGCGTTTGCCGAACTAAACCAAGTCAAAAGCTGTTCCACTGTAAATAGTACCAGTTATGTTAGTGAAGTCAGCCTGCATTGGAGTATTCCATGGCACTGAGCACCCTACATGCAATATCTATACAGTTCAAAATCACCCTGAGTAGTTATGTACACAAGCTTACCACAAAATACTTTGAATAGAAAGTAATGCATTAAACTCAGTGGAGTGTGCAGTTAAATTTTGATGGACACTTGAATGTGCTAACATGATGTAAACATCATTCATCTACTCACCATATGATTTAGAGTAGTCTGCAACCAATTTTATGAGTGTGCTACCTAAGCTACAGAAGTTATAGTAATATACCGTTCACTGCTCAGGGGAACATTAGCGTTCGGAGAACTAAACAAAGTTAAGGGCTGTTCCACTGTAAATGGAACCAAGTAGGTTACTGAAATCAGCTTGCATTGGAGTATTCCATTGCACTGAGAACTCTACATACAAAATCTATACAGTTCCAAACCACCCAGAGCAGTTATGTACACAACCTTACCAAAGAATGCATTGAGTAGAAAGTAATGCATTCAACTCAATGGAGTGTACAGTTCAATTTTGCTGATAACTACTATGTGCTGCCATGATGTAACCATTGTTAGCACACTATCCATATGATTTACAGTTGTCTGTAACCAATTTTATGAGTGTGCTACCTATGCAGCAGAAGTTACTTTCAGTAACATTACCTTCTCTGCCCAGTGGAACTTTATCCTTTGCAGAAGTAAACCAAGTCAATGGATGTTCCACTGTAAATGGTACCAGGTACGTTACTGAATTCAACTTGCATTGTGGTATTACATTGCACTGAGCACTCTACATGCAATATCTATACAGTTCCAAACCACCCAGAGTAGTTATGTACACAACCTTACCACAGAATGCATTGAATAGAAAGTAATGCATTCAACTCAATGGAGTGTAGAGTTCAATTTTGCTGATAACAGCTATGTGCGAACATGATCTAAACATTGTTAGCACAGTACCCATATGATTTAGAGTTGTCTGCAACCAATTTTATGAGTGTGCTACCTATTCTCCAGAAGTTACTTTCAGTAACATTACCTTCACTACACAGAGGAACTTCAGCCTTTGCAGAAGTAAACCAAGTCAATTGCTGTTCCACTGTAATTGGTACCAGGTAGGTTACTGAATTCAGCTTGCATTGGAGTATTCCATGGCACTGAGCACCCTACATGCAATATCTATACAGTTCCAAATCATACTGCGTCGCTTTGTACAGAGCCTTACCACAAAATGCATTGAATAGAAAGTAAAGCATTCAAATCAATGGAGTGTACAGTTCAATTTTGCTGGAAACTTGAATGTGCTAACAAGATGCAAACCTTATTATTCTACTCACCATTTGATTTAGAGTGGTCTGCACCCAATCTAATGAATGTGCTACCTACGCTCCAGAAGTAACTTTCAGTAACATACCGTTCACTACTCAGTGGAACATTAGCGTTTGCCGAACTAAACCAAGTCAAAAGCTGTTCCACTGTAAATAGTACCAGTTATGTTAGTGAAGTCAGCCTGCATTGGAGTATTCCATGGCACTGAGCACCCTACATGCAATATCTATACAGTTCAAAATCACCCTGAGTAGTTATGTACACAAGCTTACCACAAAATACTTTGAATAGAAAGTAATGCATTAAACTCAATGGAGTGTGCAGTTAAATTTTGATGGACACTTGAATGTGCAAAAATGATGTAAACATCATTCATCTACTCACCATATGATTTAGAGTAGTCTGCAACCAATTTTATGAGTGTGCTACCTAAGCTACAGAAGTTATAGTAATATACCGTTCACTGCTCAGGGGAACATTAGCGTTCGGAGAACTAAGCAAAGTTAAGTGCTGTTCCACTGTAAATGGAACCAAGTAGGTTACTGAAATCAGCTTGCATTGGAGTATTCCATTGCACTGAGAACTCTACATACAAAATCTATACATTTCCAAACCACCCAGAGCAGTTATGTACACAACCTTACCAAAGAATGCATTGAGTAGAAAGTAATGCATTCAACTCAATGGAGTGTACAGTTCAATTTTGCTGATAACTACTATGTGCTGCCATGATGTAACCATTGGTAGCACACTATCCATATGATTTACAGTAGTCTGTAACCAGTTTTATGAGTGTGCTACCTATGCAGCAGAAGTTACTTTCAGTAACATTACCTTCTCTGCCCAGTGGAACTTTATCCTTTGCAGAAGTAAACCAAGTCAATGGATTTTCCACTGTAAATGGTACCAGGTACGTTACTGAATTCAACTTGCATTGTGGTATTACATTGCACTGAGCACTCTACATGCAATATCTATACAGTTCCAAACCACCCAGAGTAGTTATGTACGCAACCTTACCACAGAATGCATTGAATAGAAAGTAATGCATTCAACTCAATGGAGTGTAGAGTTCAATTTTGCTGATATCTGCTATGTGCGAACATGATCTAAACATTGTTAGCACAGTACCCATATGATTTAGAGTTGTCTGCAACCAATTTTATGAGTGTGCTACCTATTCTCCAGAAGTTACTTTCAGTAACATTACCTTCACTACACAGAGGAACTTCAGCCTTTGCAGAAGTAAACCAAGTCAATTGCTGTTCCACTGTAATTGGTACCAGGTAGGTTACTGAATTCAGCTTGCATTGGAGTATTCCATGGCACTGAGCACCCTACATGCAATATCTATACAGTTCCAAATCATACTGCGTCGCTTTGTACAGAGCCTTACCACAAAATGCATTGAATAGAAAGTAAAGCATTCAAATCAATGGAGTGTACAGTTCAATTTTGCTGGAAACTTGAATGTGCTAACAAGATGCAAACCTTATTATTCTACTCACCATTTGATTTAGAGTGGTCTGCACCCAATCTAATGAATGTGCTACCTACGCTCCAGAAGTAACTTTCAGTAACATACCGTTCACTACTCAGTGGAACATTAGCGTTTGCCGAACTAAACCAAGTCAAAAGCTGTTCCACTGTAAATAGTACCAGTTATGTTAGTGAAGTCAGCCTGCATTGGAGTATTCCATGGCACTGAGCACCCTACATGCAATATCTATACAGTTCAAAATCACCCTGAGTAGTTATGTACACAAGCTTACCACAAAATACTTTGAATAGAAAGTAATGCATTAAACTCAATGGAGTGTGCAGTTAAATTTTGATGGACACTTGAATGTGCAAAAATGATGTAAACATCATTCATCTACTCACCATATGATTTAGAGTAGTCTGCAACCAATTTTATGAGTGTGCTACCTAAGCTACAGAAGTTATAGTAATATACCGTTCACTGCTCAGGGGAACATTAGCGTTCGGAGAACTAAGCAAAGTTAAGTGCTGTTCCACTGTAAATGGAACCAAGTAGGTTACTGAAATCAGCTTGCATTGGAGTATTCCATTGCACTGAGAACTCTACATACAAAATCTATACATTTCCAAACCACCCAGAGCAGTTATGTACACAACCTTACCAAAGAATGCATTGAGTAGAAAGTAATGCATTCAACTCAATGGAGTGTACAGTTCAATTTTGCTGATAACTACTATGTGCTGCCATGATGTAACCATTGGTAGCACACTATCCATATGATTTACAGTAGTCTGTAACCAGTTTTATGAGTGTGCTACCTATGCAGCAGAAGTTACTTTCAGTAACATTACCTTCTCTGCCCAGTGGAACTTTATCCTTTGCAGAAGTAAACCAAGTCAATGGATTTTCCACTGTAAATGGTACCAGGTACGTTACTGAATTCAACTTGCATTGTGGTATTACATTGCACTGAGCACTCTACATGCAATATCTATACAGTTCCAAACCACCCAGAGTAGTTATGTACGCAACCTTACCACAGAATGCATTGAATAGAAAGTAATGCATTCAACTCAATGGAGTGTAGAGTTCAATTTTGCTGATATCTGCTATGTGCGAACATGATCTAAACATTGTTAGCACAGTACCCATATGATTTAGAGTTGTCTGCAACCAATTTTATGAGTGTGCTACCTATTCTCCAGAAGTTACTTTCAGTAACATTACCTTCACTACACAGAGGAACTTCAGCCTTTGCAGAAGTAAACCAAGTCAATTGCTGTTCCACTGTAATTGGTACCAGGTAGGTTACTGAATTCAGCTTGCATTGGAGTATTCCATGGCACTGAGCACCCTACATGCAATATCTATACAGTTCCAAATCATACTGCGTCGCTTTGTACAGAGCCTTACCACAAAATGCATTGAATAGAAAGTAAAGCATTCAAATCA
The DNA here is from genome assembly GCF_030144855.1 of Hypanus sabinus. Taxonomy (NCBI): domain Eukaryota; kingdom Metazoa; phylum Chordata; class Chondrichthyes; order Myliobatiformes; family Dasyatidae; genus Hypanus; species Hypanus sabinus. The sequence goes on along the minus strand of NC_082715.1, from coordinate 150,403,929 downwards.
ATGGAGTGTACAGTTCAATTTTGCTGGAAACTTGAATGTGCTAACAAGATGCAAACCTTATTATTCTACTCACCATTTGATTTAGAGTGGTCTGCACCCAATCTAATGAATGTGCTACCTACGCTCCAGAAGTAACTTTCAGTAACATACCGTTCACTACTCAGTGGAACATTAGCGTTTGCCGAACTAAACCAAGTCAAAAGCTGTTCCACTGTAAATAGTACCAGTTATGTTAGTGAAGTCAGCCTGCATTGGAGTATTCCATGGCACTGAGCACCCTACATGCAATATCTATACAGTTCAAAATCACCCTGAGTAGTTATGTACACAAGCTTACCACAAAATACTTTGAATAGAAAGTAATGCATTAAACTCAATGGAGTGTGCAGTTAAATTTTGATGGACACTTGAATGTGCAAAAATGATGTAAACATCATTCATCTACTCACCATATGATTTAGAGTAGTCTGCAACCAATTTTATGAGTGTGCTACCTAAGCTACAGAAGTTATAGTAATATACCGTTCACTGCTCAGGGGAACATTAGCGTTCGGAGAACTAAGCAAAGTTAAGTGCTGTTCCACTGTAAATGGAACCAAGTAGGTTACTGAAATCAGCTTGCATTGGAGTATTCCATTGCACTGAGAACTCTACATACAAAATCTATACATTTCCAAACCACCCAGAGCAGTTATGTACACAACCTTACCAAAGAATGCATTGAGTAGAAAGTAATGCATTCAACTCAATGGAGTGTACAGTTCAATTTTGCTGATAACTACTATGTGCTGCCATGATGTAACCATTGGTAGCACACTATCCATATGATTTACAGTAGTCTGTAACCAGTTTTATGAGTGTGCTACCTATGCAGCAGAAGTTACTTTCAGTAACATTACCTTCTCTGCCCAGTGGAACTTTATCCTTTGCAGAAGTAAACCAAGTCAATGGATTTTCCACTGTAAATGGTACCAGGTACGTTACTGAATTCAACTTGCATTGTGGTATTACATTGCACTGAGCACTCTACATGCAATATCTATACAGTTCCAAACCACCCAGAGTAGTTATGTACGCAACCTTACCACAGAATGCATTGAATAGAAAGTAATGCATTCAACTCAATGGAGTGTAGAGTTCAATTTTGCTGATATCTGCTATGTGCGAACATGATCTAAACATTGTTAGCACAGTACCCATATGATTTAGAGTTGTCTGCAACCAATTTTATGAGTGTGCTACCTATTCTCCAGAAGTTACTTTCAGTAACATTACCTTCACTACACAGAGGAACTTCAGCCTTTGCAGAAGTAAACCAAGTCAATTGCTGTTCCACTGTAATTGGTACCAGGTAGGTTACTGAATTCAGCTTGCATTGGAGTATTCCATGGCACTGAGCACCCTACATGCAATATCTATACAGTTCCAAATCATACTGCGTCGCTTTGTACAGAGCCTTACCACAAAATGCATTGAATAGAAAGTAAAGCATTCAAATCAATGGAGTGTACAGTTCAATTTTGCTGGAAACTTGAATGTGCTAACAAGATGCAAACCTTATTATTCTACTCACCATTTGATTTAGAGTGGTCTGCACCCTATGTAATGAGTGTGCTACCTAAGCTCCAGAAGTAACTTTCAGTAACATACCGTTCACTACTCAGTGGAACATTAGCGTTTGCCGAACTGAACCAAGTCAAAAGCTGTTCCACTGTAAATAGTACCAGTTATCTTACTGAAGTCAGCCTGCATTGGAGTATTCCATGGCACCGAGCACCCTACATGCAATATCTATACAGTTCAAAATCACCTTGAGTAGTTATGTACACAAGCTTACCACAAAATACTTTGAACAGAAAGTAATGCATTAAACTCAATGGAGTGTGCAGTTAAATTTTGATGGACACTTGAATGTGCTAACATGATGTAAACATCATTATTCTACTCACCATATGATTTAGAGTAGTCTGCAACCAATTTTATGAGTGTGCTACCTAAGCTACAGAAGTTATAGTAATATACCGTTCACTGCTCAGGGGAACATTAGCGTTCGGAGAACTAAACAAAGTTAAGGGCTGTTCCACTGTAAATGGAACCAAGTAGGTTACTGAAATCAGCTTGCATTGGAGTATTCCATTGCACTGAGAACTCTACATACAAAATCTATACAGTTCCAAACCACCCAGAGCAGTTATGTACACAACCTTACCAAAGAATGCATTGAGTAGAAAGTAATGCATTCAACTCAATGGAGTGTACAGTTCAATTTTGCTGATAACTACTATGTGCTGCCATGATGTAACCATTGTTAGCACACTATCCATTTGATTTACAGTTGTCTGTAACCAATTTTATTAGTGTGCTACCTATGCAGCAGAAGTTACTTTCAGTAACATTACGTTCTCTGCCCAGTGGAACTTTATCCTTTGCAGAAGTAAACCAAGTCAATGGATGTTCCACTGTAAATGGTACCAGGTACGTTACTGAATTCAACTTGCATTGTGGTATTACATTGCACTGAGCACTCTACATGCAATATCTATACAGTTCCAAACCACCCAGAGTAGTTATGTACGCAACCTTACCACAGAATGCATTGAATAGAAAGTAATGCATTCAACTCAATGGAGTGTAGAGTTCAATTTTGCTGATCACTACTATGTGCTAACATGATGTAAACATTGTTAGCACACCAACCATATGATTTAGAGTTGTCTGCAACCAATTTTATGAGTGTGCTACCTATTCTCCAGAAGTTTCTTTCAGTAACATTACCTTCTCTACACAGTGGAACTATAGCCTTTGTAGAAGTAAACCAAGTCAATGGTTGTTCCACTGTAAATGGTACCAGGTAGGTTACTGAATTCAACTTGCATTGGTGTATTCCATGGCACTGAGCACTCTACATGCAATATCTATACAGTTCCGAACCACCCAGAGCAGTTATGTACACAACCTTACCACAGATTGCATTGAATATAAAGTAATGCATTCAACTCAAAGGTGTGTACAGTTCAATTTTGCTGATATCTACTATGTGCTAACATGATCTAAACATTGTTAGCACACTAACCATATGATTTAGAGTTGTCTGCAACGAATTTTATGAGTGTGCTACCTATTCTCCAGAAGTTACTTTCAGTAACATTACCTTCACTACACAGAGGAACTTCAGCCTTTGCAGAAGTAAACCAAGTCAATGGCTGTTCCACTGTAATTGGTACCAGGTAGGTTACTGAATTCAGCTTGCATTGGAGTATTCCATGGCACTGAGCACCCTACATGCAATATCTATACAGTTGAAAATCACCCTGAGTAGTTACGTACACAAGCTCACCACAAAATACTTTGAATAGAAAGTAATGGATTAAACTCAATGGAGTGTGCAGTTCAATTTTGATGGAAACTTGAATGTGCTAACATGATGTAAACATCATTATTCTACTCACCGTATGATTTAGAGTTGTCTGCAACCAATTTTATGAGTGTGCTACCTAAGCTACAGAAGTTATAGTAATATACCGTTCACTGCTCAGGGGAACATTAGCGTTTGGAGAACTAAACAAAGTTACGGGATGTTCCACTGTAAATGGAACCAAGTAGGTTACTGACATCAGCTTGCATTGGAGTATTCCATGCACTACATGCAATATCTATACAGTTCCAAATCATACTGAGTCGCTTTGTACACAACCTTACCAAAGAATGCATTGAGTAGAAAGTAATGCATTCAACTCAACGGAGTGTACAGTTCAATTTTGCTGATAACTACTATGTGCTGCCATGATGTAACCATTGTTAGCACACTATCCATATGATTTACAGTTGTCTGTAACCAATTTTATGAGTGTGCTACCTATGCAGCAGAAGTTACTTTCAGTAACATTACCTTCTCTGCCCAGTGGAACTTTATCCTTTGCAGAAGTAAACCAAGTCAATGGTTGTTCCACTGTAAATGGTACCAGGTAGGTTACTGAATTCAACTTGCATTGGTGTATTCCATGGCACTGAGCACTCTACATGCAATATCTATACAGTTCCAAACCACCCAGAGTAGTTATGTACACAACCTTACCACAGAATGCATTGAATAGAAAGTAATGCATTCAACTCAAAGAGTGTACGGTTCAATTTTGCTGATCATTACTATGTGCTAACATGATGTAAACATTGTTAGCACACTAACCATATGATTTAGAGTTGTCTGCAACCAATTTTATGAGTGCGCTACCTATGCTGCAGAAGTTACTTTCAGTAACATTACCTTCTCTACACAGAGGAACTTTAGCCTTTGCAGAAGTAAACCAAGTCAATGGCTGTTCCACTGTAAGTGGTACCAGGTAGGTTACTGAATTCACGCGTTGGAGTATTCCATGGCACTGAGCACTCTACATGCAAAATCTATACAGTTCCAAACCACCCAGAGTAGTTATGTACACAACCTTACCACAGAATGCATTGAATAGAAAGTAATGCATTCAACTCAAAGAGTGTACGGTTCAATTTTGCTGATCACTACTATGTGCTAAGATGATGTAAGCATTGTTAGGACACTAACCATATGATTTAGAGTTGTCTGCAACCAATTTTATGAGTGTGCTACCTATTCTCCAGAAGTTACTTTCAGTTACATTACCTTCTCTACACAGTGGAACTATAGCCTTTGTAGAAGTAAACCAAGTCAATGGTTGTTCCACTGTAAATGGTACCAGGTAGGTTACTGAATTCAACTTGCATTGGTGTGTTCCATGGCACTGAGCACTCTACATGCAATATCTATACAGTTCCGAACCACCCAGAGCAGTTATGTACACAACCTTACCACAGAATGCATTGAATATAAAGTAATGCATTCAACTCAAAGGAGTGTACAGTTTAATTTTGCTGATATCTACTATGTGCTAACATGATCTAAACATTGTTAGCACACTAACCATATGATTTAGAGTTGTCTGCAACGAATTTTATGAGTGTGCTACCTATTCTCCAGAAGTTACTTTCAGTAACATTACCTTCACTACACAGAGGAACTTCAGCCTTTGCAGAAGTAAACCAAGTCAATGGCTGTTCCACTGTAATTGGTACCAGGTAGGTTACTGAATTCAGCTTGCATTGGAGTATTCCATGGCACTGAGCACCCTACATGCAATATCTATACAGTTGAAAATCACCCTGAGTAGTTATGTACACAAGCTCACCACAAAATACTTTGAATAGAAAGTAATGCATTAAACTCAATGGAGTGTGCAGTTCAATGTTGATGGAAACTTGAATGTGCTAACATGATGTAAACATCATTATTCTACTCACCATATGATTTAGAGTAGTCTGCAACCAATTTTATGAGTGTGCTACCTAAGCTCCAGAAGTTACTTTCAGTAACATGCCGTTCACTACTCAGTGGAACATTAGCGTTTGCCGAACTAAACCAAGTCAAAAGCTGTTCCACTGTAAATAGTACCAGTTATGTTACTGAAGTCTGCCTGCATTGGGGTATTCCATGGCACTGAGCACTCTACATGCAATATCTATCTATGCATTTCAAAGTCACCCTGAGTAGTTATGTACACAAGCTTACCACAAAATACTTTGAATAGAAAGTAATGCATTAAACTCAATGGAGTGTGCAGTTCAATTTTGATGGAAACTTGAATGTGCTAACATGATGTAAACATCATTATTCTACTCACCATATGATTAAGAGTACTCTGCACCCAATATTATGAGTGTGCTACCAAAGCTCCAGAAGCTTTCAGTAACATCACGTTCACTACACAGTGGACCATTCGCGATTGCAATATTAAACCAAGACAATGGCTGATCCAGTGTAAATGTTACCTGGTAGCTGACTGAATTCTGCTTGCATTTGAATATTCGATGGCTCTGAGCACTCTACATGCAATATCTATACAGTTCAAAATCACCATGAGTAGTTATGTACACAAGCTTACCACAAAATACTTTGAATACAAAGTAATGCATTAAACTCAATGGAGTGTGCAGTTCAATTTTGATGGAAACCTGAATGTGCTAACATGATGTAAACATCATTATTCTACTCAGCATATGATTTAGAGTAGTCTGCAACCAATTTTATGAGTGTGCTACCTAAGCTACAGAAGTTATAGTAATATACCGTTCACTGCTCAGGGGAACATTAGCGTTTGGAGAACTAAACAAAGTTAAGGGCTGTTCCACTGTAAATGGAACCAAGTAGGTCACTGAAATCAGCTTGCATTGGAGTATACCATGCACTACATGCAATATCTATACAGTTCCAAATCATACTGAGTCGCTTTGTACAGAGCCTTACCAGAAAATGCATTGAATAGAAAGTAATGCATTCAACTCAATGGAGTGTACAGTTCAATTTTGCTGGAAACTTGAATGTGCTAACAAGATGCAAACCTTATTATTCTACTCACCATTTGATATATAGTGGTCTGCACCCAATGCTATGAGTGTGCTACCTAAGCTCCAGAAGTTACTTTCAGTAACATCACGTTCACTACACAGTGGACCATTAGCGGTTGCAATATTAAACCAAGACAATGGCTGATCCAGTGTAAATGTTACCTGGTAGCTCACTGAATTCTGCTTGCATTTGAAAATTCGATGGCTCTGAGCACTCTACATGCAATATCTATACAGTTCAAAATCACCCTTAGTTATGTACACAAGCTCACCACAAAATACTTTGAATAGAAAGTAATGCATTAAGCTCAATGCAGTTCAATTTTGATGGAAACCTGAAAGTGCTAACAAGATGTAAACATCATTATTCTACTCACCATATGATTTAGAGTAGTCTGCAACCAATTTTATGAATGTGCTACCTAAGCTCCAGAAGTTACTTTCAGTAACATGCCGTTCACTACTCAGTGGAACATTAGCGTTTGCCGAACTAAACCAAGTCAAAAGCTGTTCCACTGTAAATAGTACCAGTTATGTTACTGAAGTCTGCCTGCATTGGGGTATTCCATGGCACTGAGCACTCTACATGCAATATCTATCTATGCATTTCAAAGTCACCCTGAGTAGTTATGTACACAAGCTTACCACAAAATACTTTGAATAGAAAGTAATGCATTAAACTCAAAGGAGTGTGCAGTTCAATTTTGATGGAAACTTGAATGTGCTAACATGATGTAAACATCATTATTCTACTCACCATATGATTAAGAGTACTCTGCACCCAATTTTATGAGTGTGCTACCAAAGCTCCAGAAGCTTTCAGTAACATCACGTTCACTACACAGTGGACCATTCGCGATTGCAATATTAAACCAAGACAATGGCTGATCCAGTGTAAATGTTACCTGGTAGCTCACTGAATTCTGCTTGCATTTGAATATTCGATGGCTCTGAGCACTCTACATGCAATATCTATACAGTTCAAAATCACCATGAGTAGTTATGTACACAAGCTTACCACAAAATACTTTGAATAGAAAGTAATGCATTAAACTCAATGGAGTGTGCAGTTCAATTTTGATGGAAACTTGAATGTGCTAACATGATGTAAACATCATTATTCTACTCAGCATATGATTTAGAGTAGTCTGCAACCAATTTTATGAGTGTGCTACCTAAGCTACAGAAGTTATAGTAATATACCGTTCACTGCTCAGGGGAACATTAGCGTTTGGAGAACTAAACAAAGTTAAGGGCTGTTCCACTGTAAATGGAACCAAGTAGGTCACTGAAATCAGCTTGCATTGGAGTATACCATGCACTACATGCAATATCTATACAGTTCCAAATCATACTGAGTCGCTTTGTACAGAGCCTTACCAGAAATTGCATTGAATAGAAAGTAATGCATTCAACTCAATGGAGTGTACAGTTCAATTTTGCTGGAAACTTGAATGTGCTAACAAGATGGAAACATTATTATTCTACTCACCATTTGATTTAGAGTGGTCTGTACCCAATGCTATGAGTGTGCTACCTAAGCTCCAGAAGTTACTTTCAGTAATATACCGTTCACTACTCAGTGGAACATTAGCGTTTGCCGAACTAAACCTAGTCAAAAGCTGTTCCACTGTAAATAGTACCAGTTATTTTACTGAAGTCAGCCTGCATTGGAGTATTCCATGGCGCTGAGCACTCTACATGCAATATCTACACAGTTCAAAATCACACTGAGTAGTTATGTACACAAGCTTACCACAAAATACTTTGAATAGAAAGTAATGCATTAAACTCAATGGAGTGTGCAGTTCAATTTTGATGGAAACTTGAATGTGCTAACATGATGTAAACATCATTATTCTACTCACCATATGATTTAGAGTAGTCTGCAACCAATTTTATGAGTGTGCTACCTAAGCTACAGAAGTTATAGTAATATACCGTTCACTGCTGAGGGGAACATTAGCGTTTGGAGAACTAAACAAAGTTAAGGGCTGTTCCACTGTAAATGGAACCAAGTAGGTTACTGAAATCAGCTTGCATTGGAGTATTCCATGCACTACATGCAATATCTATACAGTTCCAAATCATACTGAGTCGCTTTGTACAGAGCCTTACCACAAAATCCATTGAATAGAAAGTAATGCATTCAACTCAATGGAGTGTACAGTTCTATTTTGCTGGAAACTTGAATGTGCTAACAAGATGCAAACCTTATTATAAACCTTATTATTGGTTCCACTGTAAATGGAACCAAGTAGGTTACTGAAATCAGCTTGCATTGGAGTATTCCATGCACTACATGCAATATCTATACAGTTCCAAATCAAACCTTATTATCTACTCACCATTTGATTTAGAGTGGTCTGCACCCAATGCTATGAGTGTGCTACCTAAGCTCCAGAAGTTACTTTCAGTAACATACCGTTCACTACTCAGTGGAACATTAACGTTTGCCGAACTAAACCAAGTCAAAAGCTGTTCCACTGTAAATAGTACCAGTTATGTTACTGAAGTCAACCTGCATTGGAGTATTCCATGGCACTGAGCACTCTACATGCAATATCTATACAGTTCAAAATCACCCTGAGTAGTTATGTACACAAGGTTACCACAAAATACTTTGAATAGAAAGTAATGCTTTAAACTCAAAGGAGTGTGCAGTTCAATTTTGATGGAAACTTGAATGTGCTAACATGATGTAAACATCATTATTCTACTCACCATATGATTAAGAGTACTCTGCACCCAATTTTATGAGTGTGCTACCAAAGCTCCAGAAGATGATTTCAGTAACATCACGTTCACTACACAGTGGACCATTCGCGATTGCAATATTAAACAAAGACAATGGCTGATCCAGTGTAAATGTTACCTGGTAGCTCACTGAATTCTGCTTGCATTTGAATATTCGATGGCTCTGAGCACTCTACATGCAATATCTATACAGTTCAAAATCACCATGAGTAGTTATGCACACAAGCTTACCACAAAATACTTTGAATAAAAAGTAATGCATTAAACTCAATGGAGTGTGCAGTTCAATTTTGATGGAAACTTGAATGTGCTAATATGATGTAAACATCATTATTCTACTCACCATATGATTTAGAGTAGTCTGCAACCAATTTTATGAGTGTGCTACCTAAGCTACAGAAGTTATAGTAATATACCGTTCACTGCTCAGGGGAACATTAGCGTTTGGAGAACTAAACAAAGTTAAGGGCTGTTCCACTGTAAATGGAACCAAGTAGGTTACTGAAATCAGCTTGCATTGGAGTATTCCATGCACTACATGCAATATCTATACAGTTCCAAATCATACTGAGTCGCTTTGTACAGTGCCTTACCACAAAGTGCATTGAATAGAAAGTAATGCATTCAACTCAATGGAGTGTACAGTTCAATTTTGCTCGAAACTTGAATGTGGTAACAAGATGCAAACCATTCTACTCACCATTTGATTTAGAGTGGTCTGCACCCAATGTTATGAGTCTGTAACCTAAGCTCCAGAAGTTACTTTCAGTAACATTACATTCACTACACAGAGGAACTTTAGCCTTTGCAGAAGTAAACCAAGTCAATGGAAGTTCCACTGTAATTGGTACCACGTAGGTTACTGAATTCAGCTTGCATTGGAGTATTCCATGGCACTGAGCCTCTACATGCAAAATCTATACAGTTCCGAACCACCCAGAGTAGTTATGTACACAACCTTACCACAGAATGCATTGAATAGAAAGTAATGCTTTCAACTCAAATGAGTGTACAGTTCAATTTTGCTGATAACTACTATGTGCTAACATGATGTAAACATTGTTAGCACACTAACCATATGATTTAGAGTTGTCTGCAACCAATTTTATGAGTGTGCTACCAAAGCTCCAGAATATGATTTCAGTAACATCACGTTCACTACACAGTGGACCATTCGAGATTGCAATATTAAACCAAGACAATGGCTGATCCAGTGTAAATGTTACCTGGTAGCTTACTGAATTCTGCTTGCATTTGAATATTCGATGGCTCTGAGCACTCTACATGCAATATCTATAGAGTTCAAAATCACCATGAGTAGTTATGCACACAAGCTTACCACAAAATACTTTGAATAGAAAGTAATGCATTAAACTCAATGGAGTGTGCAGTTCAATTTTGATGGAAACTTGAATGTGCTAACATGATGTAAACTTCATTATTCTACTCACCATATGATTTAGAGTAGTCTGCAACCAATTTTATGAGTGTGCTACCTAAGCTACAGAAGTTATAGTAATATACCGTTCACTGCTCAGGGGAACATTAGCGTTTGGAGAACTAAACCTAGTCAAAAGCTGTTCCACTGTAAATAGTACCAGTTATTTTACTGAAGTCAGCCTGCATTGGAGTATTCCATGGCGCTGAGCACTCTACATGCAATATCTACACAGTTCAAAATCACACTGAGTAGTTATGTACACAAGCTTACCACAAAATACTTTGAATAGAAAGTAATGCATTAAACTCAATGGAGTGTGCAGTTCAATTTTGATGGAAACTTGAATGTGCTAACATGATGTAAACATCATTATTCTACTCACCATATGATTTAGAGTAGTCTGCAACCAATTTTATGAGTGTGCTACCTAAGCTACAGAAGTTATAGTAATATACCGTTCACTGCTGAGGGGAACATTAGCGTTTGGAGAACTAAACAAAGTTAAGGGCTGTTCCACTGTAAATGGAACCAAGTAGGTTACTGAAATCAGCTTGCATTGGAGTATTCCATGCACTACATGCAATATCTATACAGTTCCAAATCATACTGAGTCGCTTTGTACAGAGCCTTACCACAAAATCCATTGAATAGAAAGTAATGCATTCAACTCAATGGAGTGTACAGTTCTATTTTGCTGGAAACTTGAATGTGCTAACAAGATGCAAACCTTATTATAAACCTTATTATTGGTTCCACTGTAAATGGAACCAAGTAGGTTACTGAAATCAGCTTGCATTGGAGTATTCCATGCACTACATGCAATATCTATACAGTTCCAAATCAAACCTTATTATCTACTCACCATTTGATTTAGAGTGGTCTGCACCCAATGCTATGAGTGTGCTACCTAAGCTCCAGAAGTTACTTTCAGTAACATACCGTTCACTACTCAGTGGAACATTAACGTTTGCCGAACTAAACCAAGTCAAAAGCTGTTCCACTGTAAATAGTACCAGTTATGTTACTGAAGTCAACCTGCATTGGAGTATTCCATGGCACTGAGCACTCTACATGCAATATCTATACAGTTCAAAATCACCCTGAGTAGTTATGTACACAAGGTTACCACAAAATACTTTGAATAGAAAGTAATGCTTTAAACTCAAAGGAGTGTGCAGTTCAATTTTGATGGAAACTTGAATGTGCTAACATGATGTAAACATCATTATTCTACTCACCATATGATTAAGAGTACTCTGCACCCAATTTTATGAGTGTGCTACCAAAGCTCCAGAAGATGATTTCAGTAACATCACGTTCACTACACAGTGGACCATTCGCGATTGCAATATTAAACAAAGACAATGGCTGATCCAGTGTAAATGTTACCTGGTAGCTCACTGAATTCTGCTTGCATTTGAATATTCGATGGCTCTGAGCACTCTACATGCAATATCTATACAGTTCAAAATCACCATGAGTAGTTATGCACACAAGCTTACCACAAAATACTTTGAATAAAAAGTAATGCATTAAACTCAATGGAGTGTGCAGTTCAATTTTGATGGAAACTTGAATGTGCTAATATGATGTAAACATCATTATTCTACTCACCATATGATTTAGAGTAGTCTGCAACCAATTTTATGAGTGTGCTACCTAAGCTACAGAAGTTATAGTAATATACCGTTCACTGCTCAGGGGAACATTAGCGTTTGGAGAACTAAACAAAGTTAAGGGCTGTTCCACTGTAAATGGAACCAAGTAGGTTACTGAAATCAGCTTGCATTGGAGTATTCCATGCACTACATGCAATATCTATACAGTTCCAAATCATACTGAGTCGCTTTGTACAGTGCCTTACCACAAAGTGCATTGAATAGAAAGTAATGCATTCAACTCAATGGAGTGTACAGTTCAATTTTGCTCGAAACTTGAATGTGGTAACAAGATGCAAACCATTCTACTCACCATTTGATTTAGAGTGGTCTGCACCCAATGTTATGAGTCTGTAACCTAAGCTCCAGAAGTTACTTTCAGTAACATTACCTTCACTACACAGAGGAACTTTAGCCTTTGCAGAAGTAATCCAAGTCAATGGATGTTCCACTGTAATTGGTACCACGTAGGTTACTGAATTCAGCTTGCATTGGAGTATTCCATGGCACTGAGCCTCTACATGCAAAATCTATACAGTTCCGAACCACCCAGAGTAGTTATGTACACAACCTTACCACAGAATGCATTGAATAGAAAGTAATGCTTTCAACTCAAAGGAGTGTACAGTTCAATTTTGCTGATAACTACTATGTGCTAACATGATGTAAACATTGTTAGCACACTAACCATATGATTTAGAGTTGTCTGCAACCAATTTTATGAGTGTGCTACCAAAGCTCCAGAATATGATTTCAGTAACATCACGTTCACTACACAGTGGACCATTCGAGATTGCAATATTAAACCAAGACAATGGCTGATCCAGTGTAAATGTTACCTGGTAGCTTACTGAATTCTGCTTGCATTTGAATATTCGATGGCTCTGAGCACTCTACATGCAATATCTATAGAGTTCAAAATCACCATGAGTAGTTATGCACACAAGCTTACCACAAAATACTTTGAATAGAAAGTAATGCATTAAACTCAATGGAGTGTGCAGTTCAATTTTGATGGAAACTTGAATGTGCTAACATGATGTAAACTTCATTATTCTACTCACCATATGATTTAGAGTAGTCTGCAACCAATTTTATGAGTGTGCTACCTAAGCTACAGAAGTTATAGTAATATACCGTTCACTGCTCAGGGGAACATTAGCGTTTGGAGAACTAAACAAAGTTAAGGGCTGTTCCACTGTAAATGGAACCAAGTAGGTTACTGAAATCAGCTTGCATTGGAGTATTCCATGCACTACATGCAATATCTATACAGTTCCAAATCATACTGAGTCGCTTTGTACAGAGCCTTACCACAAAGTGCATTGAATAGAAAGTAATGCATTCAACTCAATGGAGTGTACAGTTCAATTTTGCTCGAAACTTGAATGTGGTAACAAGATGCAAACCATTCTACTCACCATTTGATTTAGAGTGGTCTGCACCCAATGCTATGTGTGTGCTACCTAAGCTCCAGAAGATGCTTTCAGTAACATCACGTTCACTACACAGTGGACCATTAGCGATTGCAATATTAAACCAAGACAATGGCTGATCCAGTGTAAATGTTACCTGGTAGCTCACTGAATTCTGCTTGCATTTGAATATTCGATGGCTCTGAGCACTCTACATGCAATATCTATACAGTTCAAAATGACCCTGAGTAGTTATGTACACAAGCTCACCACAAAATACCTTGAATAGAAAGTAATGCATTAAACTCAATGGAGTGTGCAGTTCAATTTTGCTGATAACTACTATGTGCTAACATGATGTAAACATTGTTAGCACACTAACCATATGATTTAGAGTTGTCTGCAACCAATTTTATAAGTGTGCTACCTATTCTCCAGAAGTTACCTTCAGTAACATTACCTTCTCCACACAGTGGAACTTTAGCCTTTGCAGAAGTAAACCAAGTCAATGGCTGTTCCACTGTAAATGGTACCAGGTACGTTACTGAATTCAACTTGCATTGTGGTATTACATTGCACTGAGCACTCTACATGCAATATCTATACAGTTCGAAACCACCCAGAGTAGTTATGTACGCAAACTTACCACAGAATGTATTGAATAGAAAGTAATGCATTCAAATCAATGGAGTGTCGAGTTCAATTTTGCTGATAACTACTATGTGCTTACATGATGTAACCATTGTTAGCACACTAACCATATGATTTAGAGTTGTCTGCAACCAATTTTATGAGTGTGCTACCTATACTGCAGAAGTTACTTTCAGTAACATTACCTTCTCTACACAGTGGAACTATAGCCTTTGTAGAAGTAAACCAAGTCAATGGTTGTTCCACTGTAAATGGTACCAGGTAGGTTACTGAATTCAACTTGCAATGGTGCATTCCATGGCACTGAGCTCTCTACATGCAATATCTATACAGTTCCAAACCACCCAGAGCAGTTATGTACACAACCTTACCACAGAATGCATTGAATATAAAGTAATGCATTGAACTCAATGGAGTGTACAGTTCAATTTTGCTGATCACTACTATGTGCTAACATGATCTAAACATTGTTAGCACACTAATCATATGATTTAGAGTTGTCTGCAACCAATTTTATGAGTGTGCTAACTATGCTGCAGAAGGTACGTTCAGTAACATTACCTTCACTACACAGAGGAACTTCAGCCTTTGCAGAATTAAACCAACTCAATGGCTGTTCCACTGTAATTGGTACCAGGTAAGTTACTGAATTCAACTTGCATTGTGGTATTACTTGGCACTGAGGACTCTACATGCAATATCTGTACAGTTCCAAACCACCCAGAGCAGTTATGTACACAACCTTACAAAAGAATGTATTGAATAGAAAGTAATGCATTCAACTCAATGAAGTGTACAGTTCAATTTTGCTGATAACTACTATGTGCTGACATGATGTAAACATTGTTAGCACACTAGCCATATGATTTAGAGTTGTCTGCAACCAATTTTATGAGTGTGCTACCTATGCTGCAGAAGTTACTATCAGTAACATTACCTTCTCTACACAGTGGAACTTTAGCCTTTGCAGAAGTAAACCAAGTCAATGGCTGTTCCGCTGTAAATGGTACCAGGTAGGTTACTGAATTCACCTTGCATTGGAGTATTCCATGGCACTGAGCACTCTACATGCAAAATCTATACAGTTCCAAACCACCCAGAGTAGTTATGTACACAACCTTACCAAAGAATGCATTGAGTAGAAAGTATTGCATTCAACTCAATGGAGTGTACAATTCAATTTTGCTGATAACTACTATGTTCTAACATGATGTAAACTTGTTAGCACACTAACCATATGATTTAGAGTTGTCTGCAACCAATTTTATGAGTGTGCTACCTATGCTGCAAAAGTTACTTTCAGTAACATTACCTTCTCTACACAGTGGAACTATAGCCTTTGTAGAAGTAAACCAAGTCAATGGTTGTTCCACTGTAAATGGTACCAGGTAGGTGACTGAATTCAACTTGCATTGGTGTATTCCATGGCACTGAGCACTCTACATGCAATATCTATACAGTTCCAAACCACCCAGAGCAGTTATGTACACAACCTTACCACAGAATGCATTGAATATAAAGTAATGCATTCAACTCAAAGGAGTGTAGAGTTCAATTTTGCTGATAACTACTATGTGCTGACATGATGTAACCATTGTTAGCACACTAGCCATGTGATTTAGAGTTGTCTGCAACCAATTTTATGAGTGTGCTACCTATGCTGCAGAAGTTACTTTCAGTAACATTACCTTCTCTACACAGTGGATCTTTAGCCTTTGCAGAAGTAAACCAAGTCAATGGCTGTTCCACTGTAAGTGGTACCAGGTAGGTTACTGAATTCACCTTGCATTGGAGTATTCCATGGCACTGAGCACTCTACATGGAAAATCTATACAGTTCCAAACCACCCAGAGTAGTTATGTACACAACCTTACCACAGAATGCATTGAATAGAAAGTAATGCATTCAACTCAGAGAGTGTACACTTCAATTTTGCTGATCACTACTATGTGCTAACATGATGTAAACATTGTTAGCACACTAACCATTTGATTTAGAGTTGTCTGCAACCAATTTTATGAGTGTGCTACCTATGTTCCAGAAGTTACTTTCAGTAACATTACCTTCACTACACAGAGGAACTTCAGCCTTTGCAGAATTAAACCAACTCAATGGCTGTTCCACTGTAATTGGTACCAGGTAAGTTACTGAATTCAACTTGCATTGTGGTATTACTTGGCACTGAGCACTCTACATGCAATATCTGTACAGTTCCAAACCACCCAGAGCAGTTATGTACACAACCTTACCACAGAATGCATTGAATAGAAAGTAATGCATTCAACTCAAAGAGTGTACGGTTCAATTTTGCTGATCACTACTATGTGCTAACATGATGTAAACATTGTTAGCACACTAACCATATGATTTAGAGTTGTCTGCAACCAATTTTATGAGTGTGCTACCTATTCTCCAGAAGTTACCTTCAGTTACATTACCTTCTCTACACAGTGGAACTATAGCCTTTGTAGAAGTAAACCAAGTCAATGGTTGTTCCACTGTAAATGGTACCAGGTAGGTTACTGAATTCAACTTGCATTGGTGTGTTCCATGGCACTGAGCACTCTACATGCAATATCTATACAGTTCCGAACCACCCAGAGCAGTTATGTACACAACCTTACCAGAGAATGCATTGAATATAAAGTAATGCATTCAACTCAAAGGAGTGTACAGTTCAATTATGCTGATATCTACTATGTGCTAACATGATCTAAACATTGTTAGCACACTAACCATATGATTTAGAGTTGTCTGCAACGAATTTTATGAGTGTGCTACCTATTCTCCAGAAGTTACTTTCAGTAACATTACCTTCACTACACAGAGGAACTTCAGCCTTTGCAGAAGTAAACCAAGTCAATGGCTGTTCCACTGTAATTGGTAACAGGTAGGTTACTGAATTCAGCTTGCATTGGAGTATTCCATGGCACTGAGCACCCTACATGCAATATCTATACAGTTGAAAATCACCCTGAGTAGTTATGTACACAAGCTCACCACAAAATACTTTGAATAGAAAGTAATGCATTAAACTCAATGGAGTGTGCAGTTCAATTTTGATGGAAACTTGAATGTGCTAACATGATGTAAACATCATTATTCTACTCACCATATGATTTAGAGTAGTCTGCAACCAATTTTATGAGTGTGCTACCTAAGCTACAGAAGTTATAGTAATATACCGTTCACTGCTCAGGGGAACATTAGCGTTTGGAGAACTAAACAAAGTTACGGGCTGTTCCACTGTAAATGGAACCAAGTAGGTTACTGACATCAGCTTGCATTGGAGTATTCCATGCACTACATGCAATGTCTATACAGTTCCAAATCATACTGAGTCGCTTTGTACACAACCTTACCAAAGAATGCATTGAGTAGAAAGTAATGCATTCAACTCAACGGAGTGTACAGTTCAATTTTGCTGATAACTACTATGTGCTGCCATGATGTAACCATTGTTAGCACACTATCCATATGATTTACAGTTGTCTGGAACCAATTTTATGAGTGTGCTACCTATGCAGCAGAAGTTACTTTCAGTAACATTACCTTCTCTGCCCAGTGGAACTTTATCCTTTGCAGAAGTAAACCAAGTCAATGGTTGTTCCACTGTAAATGGTACCAGGTAGGTTACTGAATTCAACTTGCATTGGTGTATTCCATGGCACTGAGCACTCTACATGCAATATCTATACAGTTCCAAAGCACCCAGAGTAGTTATGTACACAACCTTACCACAGAATGCATTGAATAGAAAGTAATGCATTCAACTCAAAGAGTGTACGGTTCAATTTTGCTGATCACTACTATGTGCTAACATGATGTAAATATTGTTAGCACACTAACCATATGATTTAGAGTTGTCTGCAACCAATTTTATGAGTGCGCTACCTATGCTGCAGAAGTTACTTTCAGTAACATTACCTTCTCTACACAGAGGAACTTTAGCCTTTGCAGAAGTAAACCAAGTCAATGGCTGTTCCACTGTAAGTGGTACCAGGTAGGTTACTGAATTCACGCATTGGAGTATTCCATGGCACTGAGCACTCTACATGCAAAATCTATACAGTTCCAAACCACCCAGAGTAGTTATGTACACAACCTTACCACAGAATGCATTGAATAGAAAGTAATGCATTCAACTCAAAGAGTGTACGGTTCAATTTTGCTGATCACTACTATGTGCTAACATGATGTAAACATTGTTAGCACACTAACCATATGATTTAGAGTTGTCTGCAACCAATTTTATGAGTGTGCTACCTATTCTCCAGAAGTAACTTTCAGTTACATTACCTTCTCTACACAGTGGAACTATAGCCTTTGTAGAAGTAAACCAAGTCAATGGTTGTTCCACTGTAAATGGTACCAGGTACGTTACTGAATTCAACTTGCATTGTGGTATTACATTGCACTGAGCACTCTACATGCAATATCTATACAGTTCCAAACCACCCAGAGTAGTTATGTACGCAACCTTACCACAGAATGCATTGAATAGAAAGTAATGCATTCAACTCAAAGAGTGTACGGTTCAATTTTGCTGATCACTACTATGTGCTAACATGATGTAAACATTGTTAGCACACTAACCATATGATTTAGAGTTGTCTGCAACCAATTTTATGAGTGTGCTACCTATTCTCCAGAAGTAACTTTCAGTTACATTACCTTCTCTACACAGTGGAACTATAGCCTTTGTAGAAGTAAACCAAGTCAATGGTTGTTCCACTGTAAATGGTACCAGGTACGTTACTGAATTCAACTTGCATTGTGGTATTACATTGCACTGAGCACTCTACATGCAATATCTATACAGTTCCAAACCACCCAGAGTAGTTATGTACGCAACCTTACCACAGAATGCATTGAATAGAAAGTAATGCATTCAACTCAATGGAGTGTAGAGTTCAATTTTGCTGATCACTACTATGTGCTAACATGATGTAAACATTGTTAGCACACTAACCATATGATTTAGAGTTGTCTGCAACGAATTTTATGAGTGTGCTACCTATTCTCCAGAAGTTACTTTCAGTAACATTACCTTCACTACACAGAGGAACTTCAGCCTTTGCAGAAGTAAACCAACTCAATGGCTGTTCCACTATAATTGGTACCAGGTAAGTTACTGAATTCAACTTGCATTGTGGTATTACTTGGCACTGAGCTCTCTACATGCAATATCTATACAGTTCCAAACCACCCAGAGTAGTTATGTACGCAACCTTAACACAGAATGCATTGAATAGAAAGTAATGCATTGAACTGAATGGAGTGTACAGTTCAATTTTGCTGATAACTACAATCTGCTGACATGATGTAAACATTGTTAGCACACTAGCCATATGATTTAGAGTTGTCTGCAAACAATTTTATGAGTGTGCTACCTATGCTCCAGAAGTTACTTTCACTAACATTACCTTCACTACACAGAGGAACTTTAGCCTTTGCAGAAGTAAACCAAGTCAATGGCTGTTCCACTGTAAATGGTACCAGGTAGGTTACTGAATTCACCTTGTATTGGAGTATTCCATGGCACTGAGCACTCTACATGCAATATCTATACAGTTCCAAACCACCCAGAGTAGTTATGTACGCAACCTTACCACAGAATGCATTGAATAGAAAGTAATGCATTCAACTCAATGGAGTGTAGAGTTCAATTTTGCTGATAACTGCTATGTGCGAACATGATCTAAACATTGTTAGCACAGTACACATATGATTTAGAGTTGTCTGCAACCAATTTTATGAGTGTGCTACCTATTCTCCAGAAGTTACTTTCAGTAACATTACCTTCACTACACAGAGGAACTTCAGCCTTTGCAGAAGTAAACCAAGTCAATTGCTGTTCCACTGTAATTGGTACCAGGTAGGTTACTGAATTCAGCTTGCATTGGAGTATTCCATGGCACTGAGCACCCTACATGCAATATCTATACAGTTCCAAATCATACTGCGTCGCTTTGTACAGAGCCTTACCACAAAATGCATTGAATAGAAAGTAAAGCATTCAAATCAATGGAGTGTACAGTTCAATTTTGCTGGAAACTTGAATGTGCTAACAAGATGCAAACCTTATTCTTCTACTCACCATTTGATTTAGAGTGGTCTGCACCCAATGTATTGAGTGTGCTAGCTAAGCTCCAGAAGTAACTTTCAGTAACATACCGTTCACTACTCAGTGGAACATTAGCGTTTGCCGAACTAAACCAAGTCAAAAGCTGTTCCACTGTAAATAGTACCAGTTATGTTAGTGAAGTCAGCCTGCATTGGAGTATTCCATGGCACTGAGCACCCTACATGCAACATCTATACAGTTCAAAATCACCCTGAGTAGTTATGTACACAAGCTTACCACAAAATACTTTGAATAGAAAGTAATGCATTAAACTCAATGGAGTGTGCAGTTAAATTTTGATGGACACTTGAAAGTGCTAACATGATGTAAACATCATTCATCTACTCACCATATGATTTAGAGTAGTCTGCAACCAATTTTATGAGTGTGCTACCTAAGCTACAGAAGTTATAGTAATATACCGTTCACTGCTCAGGGGAACATTAGCGTTCGGAGAACTAAACAAAGTTAAGGGCTGTTCCACTGTAAATGGAACCAAGTAGGTTACTGAAATCAGCTTGCATTGGAGTATTCCATTGCACTGAGAACTCTACATACAAAATCTATACAGTTCCAAACCACCCAGAGCAGTTATGTACACAACCTTACCAAAGAATGCATTGAGTAGAATGTAATGCATTCAACTCAATGGAGTGTAGAGTTCAATTTTGCTGATAACCACTATGTGCTGCCATGATGTAACCATTGTTAGCACACTATCCATATGATTTACAGTTGTCTGTAACCAATTTTATGAGTGTGCTACCTATGCAGCAGAAGTTACTTTCAGTAACATTACCTTCTCTGCCCAGTGGAACTTTATCCTTTGCAGAAGTAAACCAAGTCAATGGATGTTCCACTGTAAATGGTACCAGGTACGTTACTGAATTCAACTTGCATTGTGGTATTACATTGCACTGAGCACTCTACATGCAATATCTATACAGTTCCAAACCACCCAGAGCAGTTATGTACACAACCTTACCACAGAATGCATTGAATAGAAAGTAATGCATTCAACTCAAAGAGTGTACGGTTCAATTTTGCTGATCACTACTATGTGCTAACATGATGTAAACATTGTTAGCACACTAACCATATGATTTAGAGTTGTCTGCAACCAATTTTATGAGTGCGCTACCTATGCTGCAGAAGTTACTTTCAGTAACATTACCTTCTCTACACAGAGGAACTTTAGCCTTTGCAGAAGTAAACCAAGTCAATGGCTGTTCCACTGTAAGTGGTACCAGGTAGGTTACTGAATTCACGCATTGGAGTATTCCATGGCACTGAGCACTCTACATGCAAAATCTATACAGTTCCAAACCACCCAGAGTAGTTATGTACACAACCTTACCACAGAATGCATTGAATAGAAAGTAAAGCATTCAACTCAAAGAGTGTACGGTTCAATTTTGCTGATCACTACTATGTGCTAACATGATGTAAACATTGTTAGCACACTAACCATATGATTTAGAGTTGTCTGCACCCAATTTTATGAGTGTGCTACCTATTCTCCAGAAGTTACTTTCAGTTACATTACCTTCTCTACACAGTGGAACTATAGCCTTTGTAGAAGTAAACCAAGTCAATGGTTGTTCCACTGTAAATGGTACCAGGTACGTTACTGAATTCAACTTGCATTGTGGTATTACATTGCACTGAGCACTCTACATGCAATATCTATACAGTTCCAAACCACCCAGAGTAGTTATGTACGCAACCTTACCACAGATTGCATTGAATAGAAAGTAATGCATTCAACTCAATGGAGTGTAGAGTTCAATTTTGCTGATCACTACTATGTGCTAACATGATGTAAACATTGTTAGCACACTAGCCATATGATTTAGAGTTGTCTGCAACCAATTTTATGAGTGTGCTACCTATGCTCCAGAAGTTACTTTCACTAACATTACCTTCACTACACAGAGGAACTTTAGCCTTTGCAGAAGTAAACCAAGTCAATGGCTGTTCCAGTGTAATTGGTACCAGGTAGGTTACTGAATTCAGCTTGCATTGGAGTATTCCATGGCACTGTGCACTCTACATGCAATATCTATACAGTTCCAAACCACCCAGAGCAGCTATGTACACAACCTTACCAAAGAATGCATTGAGTAGAAAGTAATGCATTCAACTCAATGAAGTGTACAGTTCAATTTTGCTGATAACTACCATGTGCTAACATGATGAAAACATTGTTAGCACACTAACCATATGATTTAGAGTTGTCTGCAACCAATTTTATGAGTGTGCTACCTATGCTGCTGAAGTTACTTTCAGTAACATTACCTTCTCTACACAGTGGAACTTTAGCCTTTGCAGAAGTAAACCAAGTCAATGGCTGTTCCACTGTAAATGGTACCAGGTAGGTTACTGAATTCACCTTGTATTGGAGTATTCCATGGCACTGAGCACTCTACATGCAATATCTATACAGTTCCAAAACACCCAGAGTAGTTATGTACGCAAACTTACCACAGAATGCATTGAATAGAAAGTAATGCATTCAACTCAATGGAGTGTACAGTTCAATTTTGCTGATAACTACTATGTGCTGCCATGATGTAACCATTGTTAGCACACTATCCATATGATTTACAGTTGTCTGTAACCAATTTTATGAGTGTGCTACCTATGCAGCAGAAGTTACTTTCAGTAACATTACCTTCTCTGCCCAGTGGAACTTTATCCTTTGCAGAAGTAAACCAAGTCAATGGATGTTCCACTGTAAATGGTACCAGGTACGTTACTGAATTCAACTTGCATTGGAGTATTCCATTGCACTGAGTACTCTACATACAAAATCTATACAGTTCCAAACCACCCAGAGCAGTTATGTACACAACCTTACCAAAGAATGCATTGAGTAGAAAGTAATGCATTCAACTCAATGGAGTGTACAGTTCAATTTTGCTGATAACTACTATGTGCTGCCATGATGTAACCATTGTTAGCACACTATCCATATGATTTACAGTTGTCTGTAACCAATTTTATGAGTGTGCTACCTATGCAGCAGAAGTTACTTTCAGTAACATTACCTTCTCTGCCCAGTGGAACTTTATCCTTTGCAGAAGTAAACCAAGTCAATGGATGTTCCACTGTAAATGGTACCAGGTACGTTACTGAATTCAACTTGCATTGTGGTATTACAGTGCACTGAGCACTCTACATGCAATATCTATACAGTTCCAAACCACCCAGAGTAGTTATGTACGCAACCTTACCACAGAATGCATTGAATAGAAAGTAATGCATTCAACTCAATGGAGTGTAGAGTTCAATTTTGCTGATAACTGCTATGTGCGAACATGATCTAAACATTGTTAGCACAGTACCCATATGATTTAGAGTTGTCTGCAACCAATTTTATGAGTGTGCTACCTATTCTCCAGAAGTTACTTTCAGTAACATTACCTTCACTACACAGAGGAACTTCAGCCTTTGCAGAAGTAAACCAAGTCAATTGCTGTTCCACTGGAATTGGTACCAGGTAGGTTACTGAATTCAGCTTGCATTGGAGTATTCCATGGCACTGAGCACCCTACATGCAATATCTATACAGTTCCAAATCATACTACGTCGCTTTGTACAGAGCCTTACCACAATATGCATTGAATAGAAAGTAAAGCATTCAAATCAATGGAGTGTACAGTTCAATTTTGCTGGAAACTTGAATGTGCTAACAAGATGCAAACCTTATTATTCTACTCACCATTTGATTTAGAGTGGTCTGCACCCAATGTAATGAGTGTGCTACCTAAGCTCCAGAAGTAACTTTCAGTAACATACCGTTCACTACTCAGTGGAACATTAGCGTTTGCCGAACTAAACCAAGTCAAAAGCTGTTCCACTGTAAATAGTACCAGTTATGTTAGTGAAGTCAGCCTGCATTGGAGTATTCCATGGCACTGAGCACCCTACATGCAATATCTATACAGTTCAAAATCACCCTGAGTAGTTGTGTACACAAGCTTAACACAAAATACTTTGAATAGAAAGTAATGCATTAAACTCAATGGAGTGTGCAGTTAAATTTTGATGGACACTTGAATGTGCTAACATGATGTAAACATCATTCATCTACTCACCATATGATTTAGAGTAGTCTGCAACCAATTTTATGAGTGTGCTACCTAAGCTACAGAAGTTATAGTAATATACCGTTCACTGCTCAGGGGAACATTAGCGTTCGGAGAACTAAACAAAGTTAAGTGCTGTTCCACTGTAAATGGAACCAAGTAGGTTACTGAAATCAGCTTGCATTGGAGTATTCCATTGCACTGAGAACTCTACATACAAAATCTATACAGTTCCAAACCACCCAGAGCAGTTATGTACACAACCTTACCAAACAATGCATTGAGTAGAAAGTAATGCATTCAACTCAATGGAGTGTACAGTTCAATTTTGCTGATAACTACTATGTGCTGCCATGATGTAACCATTGTTAGCACACTATCCATATGATTTACAGTTGTCTGTAACCATTTTTATGAGTGTGCTACCTATGCAGCAGAAGTTACTTTCAGTAACATTACCTTCTCTGCCCAGTGGAACTTTATCCTTTCCAGAAGTAAACCAAGTCAATGGTTGTTCCACTGTAAATGGTACCAGGTAGGTTACTGAATTCAACTTGCATTGGTGTATTCCATGGCACTGAGCACTCTACATGCAATATGTATACAGTTCCAAACCACCCAGAGTAGTTATGTACACAACCTTACCACAGAATGCATTGAATAGAAAGTAATGCATTCAACTCAAAGAGTGTACGGTTCAATTTTGATGATCACTACTATGTGCTAACATGATGTAAACATTGTTAGCACACCAACCATATGATTTAGAGTTGTCTGCAACCAATTTTATGAGTGCGCTACCTATGCTGCAGAAGTTACTTTCAGTAACATTACCTTCTCTACACAGAGGAACTTTAGCCTTTGCAGAAGTAAACCAAGTCAATGGCTGTTCCACTGTAAGTGGTACCAGGTAGGTTACTGAATTCACGCATTGGAGTATTCCATGGCACTGAGCACTCTACATGCAAAATCTATACAGTTCCAAACCACCCAGAGTAGTTATGTACACAACCTTACCACAGAATGCATTGAATAGAAAGTAATGCATTCAACTCAAAGAGTGTACGGTTCAATTTTGCTGATCACTACTATGTGCTAACATGATGTAAACATTGTTAGCACACTAACCATATGATTTAGAGTTGTCTGCAACCAATTTTATGAGTGTGCTACCTATTCTCCAGAAGTTTCTTTCAGTTACATTACCTTCTCTACACAGTGGAACTATAGCCTTTGTAGAAGTAAACCAAGTCAATGGTTGTTCCACTGTAAATGGTACCAGGTAGGTTACTGAATTCAACTTGCATTGGTGCATTCCATGGCACTGAGCTCTCTACATGCAATATCTATACAGTTCCAAACCACCCAGAGTGGTTATGTACGCAACCTTACCACAGAATGCATTGAATAGAAAGTAATGCATTGAACTGAATGGAGTGTACAGTTCAATTTTGCTGATAACTACAATGTGCTGACATGATGTAAACATTGTTAGCACACTAGCCATATGATTTAGAGTTGTCTGCAACCAATTTTATGAGTGTGCTACCTATGCTCCAGAAGTTACTTTCACTAACATTACCTTCACTACACAGAGGAACTTTAGCCTTTGCAGAAGTAAACCAAGTCAATGGCTGTTCCAGTGTAATTGGTACCAGGTAGGTTACTGAATTCAGCTTGCATTGGAGTATTCCATGGCACTGAGCACTCTACATGCAATATCTATACAGTTCCAAACCACCCAGAGCAGCTATGTACACAACCTTACCAAAGAATGCATTGAGTAGAAAGTAATGCATTCAACTCAGTGAAGTGTACAGTTCAATTTTGCTGATAACTACCATGTGCTAACATGATGAAAACATTGTTAGCACACTAACCATATGATTTAGAGTTGTCTGCAACCAATTTTATGAGTGTGCTACCTATGCGGCTGAAGTTACTTTCAGTAACATTACCTTCTCTACACAGTGGAACTTTAGCCTTTGCAGAAGTAAACCAAGTCAATGGCTGTTCCACTGTAAATGGTACCAGGTAGGTTACTGAATTCACCTTGTATTGGAGTATTCCATGGCACTGAGCACTCTACATGCAATATCTATACAGTTCCAAAACACCCAGAGTAGTTATGTACGCAAACTTACCACAGAATGCATTGAATAGAAAGTAATGCATTCAACTCAATGGAGTGTAGAGTTCAATTTTGCTGATAACTGCTATGTGCGAACATGATCTAAACATTGTTAGCACAGTACCCATATGGTTTAGAGTTGTCTGCAACCAATTTTATGAGTGTGCTACCTATTCTCCAGAAGTTACTTTCAGTAACATTACCTTCACTACAGAGGAACTTCAGCCTTTGCAGAAGTAAACCAAGTCAATTGCTGTTCCACTGTAATTGGTACCAGGTAGGTTACTGAATTCAGCTTGCATTGGAGTATTCCATGGCACTGAGCACCCTACATGCAATATCTATACAGTTCCAAATCATACTGCGTCGCTTTGTACAGAGCCTTACCACAAAATGCATTGAATAGAAAGTAATGCATTAAACTCAATGGAGTGTACAGTTCAATTTTGCTGGAAACTTGAATGTGCTAACAAGATGCAAACATCATTATTCTACTCACCATATGATTTAGAGTAGTCTGCAACCAATTTTATGAGTGTGCTACCTAAGCTCCAGAAGTTACTTTCAGTAACATGCCGTTCACTACTCAGTGGAACATTAGCGTTTGCCGAACTAAACCAAGTCAAAAGCTGTTCCACTGTAAATAGTACCAGTTATGTTACTGAAGTCTGCCTGCATTGGGGTATTCCATGGCACTGAGCACTCTACATGCAATATCTATCTATGCATTTCAAAGTCACCCTGAGTAGTTATGTACACAAGCTTACCACAAAATACTTTGAATAGAAAGTAATGCATTAAACTCAATGGAGTGTGCAGTTCAATTTTGATGGAAACTTGAATGTGCTAACATGATGTAAACATCATTATTCTACTCACCATATGATTAAGAGTACTCTGCACCCAATATTATGAGTGTGCTACCAAAGCTCCAGAAGCTTTCAGTAACATCACGTTCACTACACAGTGGACCATTCGCGATTGCAATATTAAACCAAGACAATGGCTGATCCAGTGTAAATGTTACCTGGTAGCTCACTGAATTCTGCTTGCATTTGAATATTCGATGGCTCTGAGCACTCTACATGCAATATCTATACAGTTCAAAATCACCATGAGTAGTTATGTACACAAGCTTACCACAAAATACTTTGAATAGAATGTAATGCATTAAACTCAATGGAGTGTGCAGTTCAATTTTGATGGAAACTTGAATGTGCTAACATGATGTAAACATCATTATTCTACTCACCATATGATTTAGAGTAGTCTGCAACCAATTTTATGAGTGTGCTACCTAAGCTACAGAAGTTATCGTAATATACCGTTCACTGCTCAGGGGAACATTAGCGTTTGGAGAACTAAACAAAGTTAAGGGCTGTTCCACTGTAAATGGAACAAAGTAGGTTACTGAAATCAGCTTGCATTGGAGTATTCCATGCACTACATGCAATATCTATACAGTTCCAAATCATACTGAGTCGCTTTGTACAGAGCCTTACCAGACAATGCATTGAATAGAAAGTAATGCATTCAACTCAATGGAGTGTACAGTTCTATTTTGCTGGAAACTTGAATGTGCTAACAAGATGCAAACCTTATTATAAACCTTATTATTGGTTCCACTGTAAATGGAACCAAGTAGGTTACTGAAATCAGCTTGCATTGGAGTATTCCATGCACTACATGCAATATCTATACAGTTCCAAATCAAACCTTATTATCTACTCACCATTTGATTTAGAGTGGTCTGCACCCAATGCTATGAGTGTGCTACCTATGCGGCAGAAGTTACTTTCAGTAACATTACCTTCTCTACACAGTGGAACTTCAGCCTTTGCAGAAGTAAACCATCTCAATGGCTGTTCCACTGTAATTGGTACCAGGTAAGTTACTGAATTCAACTTGCATTGTGGTATTACTTGGCACTGAGCACTCTACATGCAATATCTATACAGTTCCAAACCAACCAGAGCAGTTATGTACACAACCTTACAAAAGAATGCATTGAATAGAAAGTAATGCATTCAAATCAATGAAGTGTACAGTTCAATTTTGCTGATAACTACTATGTGCTGACATGATGTAAACATTGTCAGCACACTAGCCATATGATTTAGAGTTGTCTGCAACCAATTTTATGAGTGTGCCACCTATGCTGCAGAAGTTACTTTCAGTAACATTACCTTCTCTACACAGTGGAACTTTAGCCTTTGCAGAAGTAAACCAAGTCAATGGCTGTTCCGCTGTAAATGGTACCAGGTAGGTTACTGAATTCACCTTGCATTGGAGTATTCCATGGCACTGAGCACTCTACATGCAAAATCTATACAGTTCCAAACCACCCAGAGTAGTTATGTACCCAACCTTACCAAAGAATGCATTGAGTAGAAAGTATTGCATTCAACTCAATGGAGTGTACAATTCAATTTTGCTGATAACTACTATGTTCTAACATGATGTAAACATTGTTAGCACACTAACCATATGATTTAGAGTTGTCTGCAACCAATTTTATGAGTGTGCTACCTATTCTCCAGAAGTTACTTTCAGTTACATTACCTTCTCTACACAGTGGAACTATAGCGTTTGTAGAAGTAAACCAAGTCAATGGTTGTTCCACTGTAAATGGTACCAGGTAGGTTACTGAATTCAACTTGCATTGGTGTATTCCATGGCACTGAGCACTCTACATGCAATATCTATACAGTTCCAAACCACCCAGAGCAGTTATGTACACAACCTTACCACAGAATGCATTGAATATAAAGTAATGCATTGAACTCAATGGAGTGTACAGTTCAATTTTGCTGATCACTACTATGTGCTAACATGATCTAAACATTGTTAGCACACTAACCATATGATTTAGAGTTGTCTGCAACCAATTTTATGAGTGTGCTACCTATGCTGCAGAAGGTACTTTCAGTAACATTACCTTCTCTACACAGTGGATCTTTAGCCTTTGCAGAAGTAAACCAAGTCAATGGCTGTTCCACTGTAAGTGGTACCAGGTAGGTTACTGAATTCACCTTGCATTGGAGTATTCCATGGCACTGAGCACTCTACATGGAAAATCTATACAGTTCCAAACCACCCAGAGTAGTTATGTACACAACCTTACCAAAGAATGCATTGAATAGAAAGTAATGCATTCAACTCAATGAAGTGTACAGTTCAATTTTGCTGATAACTACTATGTGCTGACATGATGTAAACATTGTTAGCACACTAGCCATATGATGTAGAGTTGTCTGCAACCAATTTTATGAGTGTGCTACCTATGCTGCAGAAGTTACTTTCAGTAACATTACCTTCTCTACACAGTGGAACTTTAGCCTTTGCAGAAGTAAACCAAGTCAATGGCTGTTCCGCTGTAAATGGTACCAGGTAGGTTACTGAATTCACCTTGCATTGGAGTATTCCATGGCACTGAGCACTCTACATGCAAAATCTATACAGTTCCAAACCATCCAGAGTAGTTATGTACAGAACCTTACCAAAGAATGCTTTGAGTAGAAAGTATTGCTTTCAACTCAATGGAGGGTACAATTCAATTTTGCTGATAACTACTATGTTCTAACATGATGTAAACATTGTTAGCACACTAACCATATGATTTAGAGTTGTCTGCAACCAAATTTATGAGTGTGCTACCTATGCTGCAGAAGTTACTTTCAGTAACATTACCTTCTCTACACAGTGGAACTATAGCCTTTGTAGAAGTAAACCAAGTCAATGGCTGTTCCACTGTAAATGGTTCCCTGTAGGTTACTGAATTCACCTTGCATTGGAGTATTCCATGGCACATGAGCACTCTACATGCAAAATCTATACAGTTCCGAACCACCCAGAGTAGTTATGTACACAACCTTACCACAGAATGCATTGAATAGAAAGTAATGCATTCAACTCAAAGGAGTGTACAGTTCAATTTTGCTGGAAACTTGAATGTGCTAACAAGATGCAAACCTTATTATTCTACTCACCATTTGATTTAGAGTGGTCTGCACCCAATTTTATGAGTGTGCTACCTAAGCTCCAGAAGATGCTTTCAGTAACATCACGTTCACTACACAGTGGACCATTAGCGGTTGCAATATTAAACCAAGACAATGGCTGATCCAGTGTAAATGTTACCTGGTAGCTCACTGAATTCTGCTTGCATTTGAATATTCGATGGCTCTGAGCACTCTACATACAATATCTATACAGTGCAAAATCACCCTGAGTAGTTATGTACACAAGCTCACCACAAAATACTATGAATAGAAAGTAATGCATTAAACTCAATGGAGTGTGCAGTTCAATTTTGATGGAAACTTGAATGTGCTAACATGATGTAAACATCATTATTCTACTCACCATATGATTTAGAGTAGTCTGCAACCAATTTTATGAGTGTGCTACCTAAGCTACAGAAGTTATAGTAATATACCGTTCACTGCTCAGGGGAACATTAGCGTTTGGAGAACTAAACAAAGTTACGGGCTGTTCCACTGTAAATGGCTCCAAGTAGGTTACTGACATCAGCTTGCATTGGAGTATTCCATGCACTACATGCAATATCTATACAGTTCCAAATCATACTGAGTCGCTCTGTACAGAGCCTTACCACAAAATGCATTGAATAGAAAGTAATGCATTCAACTGAATGGAGTGTACAGTTCAATTTTGCTGGAAACTTGAATGTGCTAACAAGATGCAAACCTTATTATTCTACTCACCATTTGATTTAGAGTGGTCTGCACCCAATGCTATGAGTGTGCTACCTAAGCTCCAGAAGTTACTTTCAGTAACATACCGTTCACTACTCAGTGGAACGTTAGCGTTTGCGGAACTAAACCAAGTCAAAAGATGTTCCACTGTAAATAGTACCAGTTATGTTACTGATGTCAGCCTGCATTGGAGTATTCCATGGCACTGAGCACTGTACATGCAATATCTATACAGTTCAAAATCACCCTGAGTAGTTATGTACACAAGCTTACCACAAAATACTTTTAATAGAAAGTAATGCATTAAACTCAATGGAGTGTGCAGTTCAATTTTGATGGAAACTTGAATGTGCTAACATGATGTAAACATCATTATTCTACTCACCATATGATTTAGAGTAGTCTGCAACCAATTTTATGAGTGTGCTACCTAAGCTACAGAAGTTATAGTAATATACCGTTCACTGCTCAGGGGAACATTAGCGTTTGGAGAACTAAATAAAGTTAAGGGCTGTTCCACTGTAAATGGAACCAAGTAGGTCACTGAAATCAGCTTGCATTGGAGTATTCCATGCACTACATGCAATATCTATACAGTTCCAAATCATACTGAGTCGCTTTGTACAGAGCCTTACCACAAAATGCATTGAATAGAAAGTAATGCATTCAACTCAAAGAGTGTACAGTTCAATTTTGCTGATAACTGCTATGTGCGAACATGATCTAAACATTGTTAGCACAGTAACCATATGATTTAGAGTTGTCTGCAACCAATTTTATGAGTGTGCTACCTATTCTCCAGAAGTTACTTTCAGTAACATTACCTTCACTACACAGAGGAACTTCAGCCTTTGCAGAAGTAATCCAAGTCAATGGCTGTTCCACTGTAATTGGTACCAGGTAGGTTACTGAATTCAGCTTGCATTGGAGTATTCCATGGCACTGAGCACCCTACATGCAATATCTATACAGTTAAAAATCACCGTCAGTAGTTATGTACACAAGCTCACCACAAAATACTTTGAATAGTAAGTAATGCATTAAACTCAATGGAGTGTGCAGTTCAATTTTGATGGAAACTTGAATGTGCTAACATGATGTAAACATCATTATTCTACTCACCATATGATTTAGAGTAGTCTGCAACCAATTTTATGAGTGTGCTACCTAAGCTACAGAAGTTATAGTAATATACCGTTCACTGCTCAGGGGAACATTAGCGTTTGGAGAACTAAACAAAGTTACGGGCTGTTCCACTGTAAATGGAACCAAGTAGGTTACTGACATCAGCTTGCATTGGAGTATTCCATACACTACATGCAATATCCATACAGTTCCAAATCATACTGAGTCGCTTTGTACAGAGCCTTACCACAAAATGCATTGAATAGAAAGTAATGCATTCAACTGAATGGAGTGTACAGTTCAATTTTGCTGGAAACTTGAATGAGCTAACAAGATGCAAACCTTATTATTCGACACCATTTGATTTAGAGTGGTCTGCACCCAATGCTATGAGTGTGCTACCTAAGCTCCAGAAGTTATTTTCAGTAACATACCATTCACTACTCAGTGGAACATTAGCGTTTGCCGAACTAAACCAAGTCAAAAGCTGTTCCACTGTAAATAGTACCAGTTATGTTACTGAAGTCAGCCTGCATTGGAGTATTCCATGGCGCTGAGCACTCTACATGCAATATCTATACAGTTCAAAATCAGCCTGAGTAGTTATGTACACAAGCTTACCACAAAATACTTTGAATAGAAAGTAATGCATTAAACTCAATGGAGTGTGCAGTTCAATTTTGATGGAAACTTGAATGTGCTAACATGATGTAAACATCATTATTCTACTCAGCATATGATTAAGAGTAGTCTGCACCCAATTTTATGAGTGTGCTACCAAAGCTCCAGAAGATGCTTTCAGTAACATACCGTTCACTACTCAGTGGAACATTAGCGTTTGCCGAACTAAACCAAGTCAAAAGCTGTTCCACTGTAAATAGTACCAGTTATGTTACTGAAGTCTGCCTGCATTGGGGTATTCCATGGCACTGAGCACTCTACATGCAATATCTATCTATGCATTTCAAAGTCACCCTGAGTAGTTATGTACACAAGCTTACCACAAAATACTTTGAATAGAAAGTAATGCATTAAACTCAATGGAGTGTGCAGTTCAATTTTGATGGAAACTTGAATGTGCTAACATGATGTAAACATCATTATTCTACTCACCATATGATTAAGAGTACTCTGCACCCAATATTATGAGTGTGCTACCAAAGCTCCAGAAGCTTTCAGTAACATCACGTTGACTACACAGTGGACCATTCGCGATTGCAATATTAAACCAAGACAATGGCTGATCCAGTGTAAATGTTACCTGGTAGCTCACTGAATTCTGTTTGCATTTGAATATTTGATGGCTCTGAGCACTCTACATGCAATATCTATACAGTTCAAAATCCCCCTGAGTAGTTATGTACACAAGCTTACCACAAAATACTTTGAATAGAAAGTAATGCATTAAACTCAATGGAGTGTGCAGTTAAATTTTGATGGACACTTGAATGTGCTAACATGATGTAAACATCATTCGTCTACTCACCATATGATTTAGAGTAGTCTGCAACCAATTTTATGAGTGTGCTACCTAAGCTACAGAAGTTATAGTAATATACCTTTCACTGCTCAGGGGAACATTAGCGTTCGGAGAACTAAACAAAGTTAAGGGCTGTTCCACTGTAAATGGAACCAAGTACGTTACTGAAATCAGCTTGCATTGGAGTATTCCATGCACTACATGCAATATCTATACAGTTCCAAATCATACTGAGTCGCTTTGTAGAGAGCCTTACCACAAAGTGCATTGAATAGAAAGTAATGCATTCAACTCAATGGAGTGTTCAGTTCAATTTTGCTGGAAACTTGAATGTGCTAACAAGATGCAAACCATTCTACTCACCATTTGATTTAGAGTGGTCTGCACCCAATGCTATGAGTGTGCTACCTAAGCTGCAGAAGTTACTTTCAGTAACATACCGTTCACTGCTCCGTGGAATATTAGCGTTTGCCGAACTAAACCAAGTCAAAAGCTGTTCCACTGGAAATAGTACCAGTTATGTTAGTGAAGTCAGCCTGCATTGGAGTATTCCATGGCACTGAGCACTCTACATGCAATATCTATACAGTTCAAAATCATACTGAGTCGCTTTGTACAGAGCCTTACCACAAAATACTTTGAATAGAAAGTAATGCATTAAACTCAATGCAGTTCAATTTTGATGGAAACGTGAAAGTGCTAACATGATGTAAACATCATTATTCTACTCACCATATGATTTAGAGTAGTCTGCAACCAATTTTATGAGTGTGCTACCTAAACTACAGAAGTTATAGTAATATACCGTTCACTGCTCAGGGGAACATTAGCGTTTGGAGAACTAAACAAAGTTAAGGGCTGTTCCACTGTAAATGGAACCAAGTAGGTTACTGAAATAAGCTTGCATTGGAGTATTCCATGCACAACATGCAATATCTATACGGTTCCAAATCATACTGAGTCGCTTTGTACAGAGCCTTACCACAAAGTGCATTGAATAGAAAGTAATGCATTCAACTCAATGGAGTGTACAGTTCAATTTTGCTCGAAACTTGAATGTGGTAACAAGATGGAAACCATTCTACTCACCATTTGATTTAGAGTGGTCTGCACCCAATGCTATGAGTGTGCCTCCTAAGCTCCAGAAGATGCTTTCTGTAACATCACGTTCACTACACAGTGGACCATTAGCGATTGCAATATTAAACCAAGACAATGGCTGATCCAGTGTAAATGTTACCTGGTAGCTCACTGAATTCTGCTTGCATTTGAATATTCGATGGCTCTGAGCACTCTACATGCAATATCTATACAGTTCAAAATCACCCTGAGTAGTTATGTACACAAGCTCACCACAAAATACTTTGCATAGAAAGTAATGCATTCAACTCAAAGAGTGTACAGTTCAATTTTGCTGATAACTGCTATGTGCGAACATGATCTAAACATTGTTAGCACAGTAACCATATGATTTAGAGTTGTCTGCAACCAATTTTATGAGTGTGCTACCTACGCTCCAGAAGTTAGTTTCAGTAATATGCCGTTCACTACTCAGTGGAACATTAGCGTTTGCCGAACTAAACCAAGTCAAAAGCTGTTCCACTGTAAATAGTACCAGTTATGTTACTGAAGTCTGCCTGCATTGGGGTATTCCATGGCACTGAGCACTCTACATGCAATATCTATACAGTTGAAAATCACCCTAAGTAGTTATGTACACAAGCTTACCACAAAATACTTTGAATAGAAAGTAATGCATTAAACTCAATGGAGTGTGCAGATCAATTTTGATGGAAACTTGAATGTGCTAACATGATGCAAACTTCATTATGCTACTCACCATATGATTTAGAGTAGTCTGCAACCAATTTTATGAGTGTGCTACCTAAGCTACAGAAGTTATAGTAATATACCGTTCACTGCTCAGGGGAACATTAGCGTTTGGAGAACTAAACAAAGTTAAGGGCTGTTCCACTGTAAATAGTACCAGTTATGTTACTGAAATCAGCCTGCATTGGAGTATTCCATTGCACTGAGCACTCTACATGCAATATCTATACAGTTCCAAATCATACTGAGTCGCTTTGTACAGAGCCTTACCAGAAAATACTTTGAATAGAAAGTAATGCTTTAAACTCAATGGAGTGTACAGTTCAATTTTGATGGAACCTTGAATGTGCTAACATGATGCAAACCTTATTATTCTACTCACGATTTGATTTAGAGTGGTCTGCACCCAATGCTATGAGTGTGCTACCAAAATTCCAGAAGATGCTTTCAGTAACATCACGTTCACTACACAGTGGACCATTCGCGATTGCAATATTAAACCAAGACAATGGCTGATCCAGTGTAAATGTTACCTGGTAGCTCACTGAATTCTGTTTGCATTTGAATATTCGATGGCTCTGAGCACTCTACATGCAATATCTATACAGTTCAAAATCACCATGAGTAGTTATGTACACAAGCTTACCACAAAATACTTTGAATAGAAAGTAATGCATTAAACTCAATGGAGTGTGCAGTTCAATTTTGATGGAAACTTGAATGTGCTAACATGATGTAAACATCTTTATTCTGCTCACCATATAATTTAGAGTAGTCTGCAACCAATTTTATGAGTGTGCTACCTAAACTACAGAAGTTATAGTAATATACCGTTCACAGCTCAGGGGAACATTAGCGTTTGGAGAACTAAACAAAGTTAAGGGCTGTTCCACTGTAAATGGAACCAAGTAGGTTACTGAAATCAGCTTGCATTGGAGTATTCCATGCACAACATGCAATATCTATACAGTTCCAAATCATACTGAGTCGCTTTGTACAGAGCCTTACCACAATATGCATTGAATAGAAAGTAATGCATTCAACTCAATGGAGTGTGCAGTTCAATTTTGCTGGAAACCTGAATGTGCTAACAAGATGCAAACCATTCTACTCACCATTTGATTTAGAGTAGTCTGCACCCAATGCTATGAGTGTGCTACCTAAGCTCCAGAAGTTACTTTCAGTAACATACCGTTCACTACTCAGTGGAACATTAGCGTTTGCCGAACTAAACCAAGTCACAAGCTGTTCCACTGTAAATAGTACCAGTTATGTTACTGAAGTCAGCCTGCATTGGAGTATTCCATGGCACTGAGCACTCTACATGCAATATCTATACAGTTCAAAATCACACTGAGTAGTTATGTACACAAGCTTACCACAAAATACTTTGAATAGAAAGTAATGCATTAAAGTCAATGGAGTGTGCAGTTCAATTTTGATGGAAACTTGAAAGTGCTAACATGATGTAAACATCATTATTCTACTCACCATATGATTTAGAGTAGTCTGCAACCAATTTTATGAGTGTGCTACCTAAGCTCCAGAAGTTACTTTCAGTAACATACCGTTCACTACTCAGTGGAACATTAGCGTTTGCCGAACTAAACCAAGTCAAAAGCTGTTCCACTGTAAATAGTACCAGTTATGTTACTGAAGTCTGCCTGCATTGGAGTATTCCATGGCACTGAGCACTCTACATGCAATATCTATACAGTTCAAAATCACCCTGAGTAGTTATGAACACAAGCTTACCACAAAATACTTTGAATAGAAAGTAATGCATTAAACTCAATGGAGTGTGCAGTTCAATTTTGATGGAAACTTGAATGTGCTGACATGATGTAAACATCATTATTCTACTCACCATATGATTTAGAGTAGTCTGCAACCAATTTTATGAGTGTGCTACCTAAGCTACAGAAGTTATAGTAATATACCGTTCACTGCTCAGGGGAACATTAGCGTTTGGAGAACTAAACAAAGTTAAGGGCTGTTTCACTATAAATGGAACCAAGTAGGTTACTGAAATCAGCTTGCATGGGAGTATTCCATGCACTACAGGGAATATCTATACAGTTCCAAATCATACTGAGTCGCTTTGTACAGAGCCTTACCACAATATGCATTGAATAGAAAGTAATGCATTCAACTCAATGGAGTGTGCAGTTCAATTTTGATGGAAACTTGAATGTGCTAACATGATGTAAACATCATTATTCTACTCACCATATGATTAAGAGTAGTCTGCACCCAATTTTATGAGTGTGCTACCAAAGCTCCAGAAGATGCTTTCAGTAACATCACGTTCACTACACAGTGCACCATTCGGGATTGCAATATTAAACCAAGACAATGGCTGATCCAGTGTAAATGTTACCTGGTAGCTCACTGAATTCTGCTTGCATTTGAATATTCGATGGCTCTGAGCACTCTACATGCAATATCTATACAGTTCAAAATCACCATGAGTAGTT
Organism: Hypanus sabinus; assembly: GCF_030144855.1. Taxonomy (NCBI): domain Eukaryota; kingdom Metazoa; phylum Chordata; class Chondrichthyes; order Myliobatiformes; family Dasyatidae; genus Hypanus; species Hypanus sabinus. The sequence continues at coordinate 150,365,614 of NC_082715.1, read as the reverse complement.
ATGTACACAAGCCTACCACAAAATACTTTGAATAGAAAGTAATGTATTAAACACAATGGAGTGTGCAGTTCAATTTTGACGGAAACTTGAATGTGCTAACATGATGTAAACATCATTATTCTACTCACCATATGATTTAGAGTAGTCTGCAACCAATTTTATGAGTGTGCTACCTAAGCTACAGAAGTTATAGTAATATACCGTTCACTGCTCAGGGGAACATTAGCGTTTGGAGAACTAAACAAAGTTAAGGGCTGTTCCACTGTAAATGGATCCAAGTAGGTTACTGAAATCAGCTTGCATTGGAGTATTCCATGCACTACATGCAATATCTATACAGTTCCAAATCATACTGAGTCGCTTTGTACAGAGCCTTACCACAAAGTGCATTGAATAGAAAGTAATGCATTCAACTCAATGGAGTGTACAGTTCAATTTTGCTGGAAACTTGAATGTGCTAACAAAATGCAAACCATTCTACTCACCATTTGATTTAGAGTGGTCTGCACCCAATGCTATGAGTGTGCTACCTAAGCTCCAGAAGTTACTTTCAGTAACATACCTTTCACTACTCAGTGGAACATTAGCGTTTGCCGAACTAAACAAAGTCAAAAGCTGTTCCACTGTAAATAGTACCAGTTATGTTAGTGAAGTCAGCCTGCATTGGAGTATTCCATGGCACTGAGCACTCTACATGCAATATCTATACAGTTCAAAATCACCCTGAGTAGTTATGTACACAAGGTTACCACAAAATACTTTGAATAGAAAGTAATGCATTAAACTCAATGGAGTGTGCAGTTCAATTTTGATGGACACTTGAATGTGCTAACATGATGTAAACATCATTATTCTACTCACCATATGATTTAGAGTAGTCTGCACCCAATTTTATGAGTGTGCTACCTAAGCTCCAGAAGATGCTTTCAGTAACATCACGTTCACCACACAGTGGACCATTAGCGATTGCAATATTAAACAAAGACAATGGCTGATCCAGTGTAAATGTTACCTGGTAGCTCACAGAATTCTGCTTGCATTTGAATATTCGATGGCTCTGAGCACTCTACATGCAATATCTATACAGTTCAAAATCACCCTGAGTAGTTATGTACACAAGCTTGCCACAAAATACTTTGAATAGAAAGTAATGCATTAAACTCAATGGAGTGTGCAGTTCAATTTTGTTGGAAACTTGAATGTGCTAACATGATGTAAACATCATTATTCTACTCACCAAATGATTTAGAGTAGTCTGCACCCAATTTTATGAGTGTGCTACCTAAGCACCAGAAGATGCTTTCAGTAACATCACGTTCACTACACAGTGGACCATTAGCGATTGCAATATTAAACCAAGACAATGGCTGATCCAGTGTAAATGTTACCTGGTAGCTCACTGAATTCTGCTTGCATTTGAATATTCGATGGCTCTGAGCACTCTACATGCAATATTATTATGCATCATTATTCTACTCACCATATGATTTAGAGTAGTCTGCAACCAATTTTATGAGTGTGCTACCTAAGCTACAGAAGTTATAGTAATATACCGTTCACTGCTCAGGGGAACATTAGCGTTTGGAGAACTATACAAAGTTAAGGGCTGTTCCACTGTAAATGGAACCAAGTAGGTTACTGAAATCAGCTTGCATTGGAGTATTCCATGCACTACATGCAATATCTATACAGTTCCAAATCATACTGAGTCGCTTTGTACAGAGCCTTACCACAAAATGCATTGAATAGAAAGTAATGCATTCAACTCAATGGAGTGTACAGTTCAATTTTGCTGGAAACTTGAATGTGCTAACAAGATGCAAACCTTATTATTCTACTCACCATTTGATTTAGAGTGGTCTGCACCCAATGCTATGAGTGTGCTACCGAAGCTCCAGAAGTTACTTTCAGTAACATACCATTCACTACTCAGTGGAACTTTAGCGTTTGCCGAACTAAACCAAGTCAAAAGCTGTTCCACTGTAAATAGTACCAGTTATGTTACTGAAGTCAGCCTGCATTGGAGTATTCCATGGCACTGAGCACTCTACATGCAATATCTATACAGTTCAAAATCACCCTGAGTAGTTATGTACACAAGCTTACCACAAAATACTTTGAATAGAAAGTAATGCTTTAAACTCAAAGGAGTGTGCAGTTCAATTTTGATGGAAACTTGAATGTGCTAACATGATGTAAACATCATTATTCTACTCACCATATGATTAAGAGTAGTCTGCACCCTATTTTATGAGTGTGCTACCAAAGCTCCAGAAGATGCTTTCAGTAACATCACGTTCACTACACAGTGCACCATTCGCGATTGCAATATTAAACCAGGACAATGGCTGATCCAGTGTAAATGTTACCTGGTAGCTCACTGAATTCTGCTTGCATTTGAATATTCGATGGCTCTGAGCACTCTACATGCAATATCTATACAGTTCAAAATCACCATGAGTAGTTATGTACACAAGCTTACCACAAAATACTTTGAATAGAAAGTAATGCATTAAACACAATGGAGTGTGCAGTTCAATTTTGATGGAAACTTGAATGTGCTAACATGATGTAAACATCATTATTCTACTCACCATATGATTTAGAGTAGTCTGCAACCAATTTTATGAGTGTGCTACCTAAGCTACAGAAGTTATAGTAATATACCGTTCACTGCTCAGGGGAACATTAGCGTTTGGAGAACTAAACAAAGTTAAGGGCTGTTCCACTGTAAATGGAACCAAGTAGGTTACTGACATCAGCTTGCATTGGAGTATTCCATGCACTACATGCAATATCTATACAGTTGCAAATCATACTGAGTCGCTTTGTACAGAGCCTTACCACAAAGTGCATTGAATAGAAAGTAATGCATTCAACTCAATGGAGTGTACAGTTCAATTTTGCTGGAAACTTGAATGTGCTAACAAGATGCAAACCATTCTACTCACCATTTGATTTAGAGTGGTCTGCACCCAATGCTATGAGTGTGCTACCTAAACTCCAGAAGTTACTTTCAGTAACATACCGTTCACTACTCAGTGGAACATTAGCGTTTGCCGAACTAAACCAAGTCAAAAGCTGTTCCACTGTAAATAGTACCAATTATGTTAGTGAAGTCAGCCTGCATTGGAGTATTCCATGGCACTGAGCACTCTACATGCAATATCTATACAGTTCAAAATCACCCTGAGTAGTTATGTACACAAGCTTACCACAAAATACTTTGAATAGAAAGTAATGCATTAAACTCAATGGAGTGTGCAGATCAATTTTGATGGAAACTTGAATGTGCTAACATGATGTAAACATCATTATTCTACTCACCATATGATTTAGAGTAGTCTGCACTCAATTTTATGAGTGTGCTACCTAAGCTCCAGAAGATGCTTTCAGTAACATCACGTTCACTACACAGTGGACCATTAGCGATTGCAATATTAAACCAAGACAATGGCTGATCCAGTGTAAATGTTACCTGGTAGCTCACTGAATTCTGATTGCATTTGAATATTCGATGGCTCTGAGCACTCTGCATGCAATATCTATACAGTTCAAAATCACCCTGAGTAGTTATGTACACAAGCTCACCACAAAATACTTTGAAAAGAAAGTAATGCATTCAACTCAATGGAGTGTACAGTTCAATTTTGCTGGAAACTTGAATGTGCTAACAAGATGCAAACCTTATTATTCTACTCACCATTTGATTTAGAGTGGTCTGCACCCAATGCTATGAGTGTGCTACCTAAGCTCCAGAAGTTACTCTCAGTAACATACCGTTCACTAATCAGTGGAACATTAGCGTTTGCCGAACTAAACCAAGTCAAAAGCTGTTCCACTGTAAATAGTACCAGTTATGTTACTGAAGTCAGCCTGCATTGGAGTATTCCATGGCACTGTGCACTCTACATGCAATATCTATACAGTTCAAAATCACCATGAGTAGTTATGTACACAAGCTTACCACAAAATACTTTGAATAGAAAGTAATGCATTAAACTCAATGGAGTGTGCAGTTCAATTTTGATGGAAACTTGAATGTGCTAACATGATGTAAACATCATTATTCTGCTCACTATATGATTTAGAGTAGTCTGCACCCAATTTTATGAGTGTGCTACCTAAGCTCCAGAAGATGCTTTCAGTAACATCACGTTCACTACACATTGGACCATTAGCGGTTGCAATATTAAACCAAGACAATGGCTGATCCAGTGTAAATGTTACCTGGTAGCTCACTGAATTCTGCTTGCATTTGAATATTCGATGGCTCTGAGCACTCTACATGCAATATCTAAACAGTTCAAAATCACCCTGAGTAGTTATGTATACAAGCTCACCACAAAATACTTTGAATAGAAAGTAATGCACTAAACTCAATGGAGTGTGCAGTTCAATTTTGATGGAAACTTGAAAGTGCTAACATGATGTAAACATCATTATTCTACTCACCATATGATTTAGAGTAGTCTGCAACCAATTTTATGAGTGTGCTACCTAAGCTACAGAAGTTATAGTAATATACCGTTCACTGCTCAGGGGAACATTAGCGTTTGGAGAACTAAACAAAGTTAAGGGCTGTTCCACTGTAAATGGAACCAAGTAGGTTACTGAAATCAGCTTGCATTGTATTGCATGCACTACATGCAATATCTATACAGTTCCAAATCATACTGAGTCGCTTTGTACAGAGCCTTACCACAAAATGCATTGAATAGAAAGTAATGCATTCAAATCAATGGAGTGTACAGTTCAATTTTGCTGGAAACTTGAATGTGCTAACAAGATGCAAACCTTATTATTCTACTCACCATTTGATTTAGAGTGGTCTGCACCCAATGCAATGAGTGTGCTACCTAAGCTCCAGAAGTTACTTTCAGTAACATACCTTTCACTACTCAGTGGAACATCAGCGTTTGCCGAACTAAACCAAGTCAAAAGCTGTTCCACTGTAAATAGTACCAGTTATGTTACTGAAGTCAGCCTGCATTGGAGTATTCCATGGCACTGAGCACTCTACATGCAATATCTATACAGTTCAAAATCACCCTGAGTAGTTATGTACACAAGCTTACCACAAAATACTTTGAATAGAAAGTAATGCATTAAACTCAATGGAGTGTGCAGTTCAATTTTGATGGAAACTTGAAAGTGCTAACATGATGTAAACATCATTATTCTACTCACCATATGATTTAGAGCAGTCTGCAACCAATTTTATGATTGTGCTACCTAAGCTACAGAAGTTATAGTAATATACCGTTCACTGCTCAGGGGAACATTAGCGTTTGGAGAACTAAACAAAGTTAAGGGCTGTTCCACTGTAAATGGAACCAAGTAGGTTACTGACATCAGCTTGCATTGGAGTATTCCATGCACGACATGCAATATCTATACAGTTCCAAATCATACTGAGTCGCTTTGTACAGAGCCTTACCACAAAGTGCATTGAATAGAAAGTCATGCATTCAACTCAATGGAGTGTACAGTTCAATTTTGCTGGAAACTTGAATGTGCTAACAAGATGCAAACCTTATTATTCTACTCACCATTTGATTTAGAGTGGTCTGCACCCAATGCTATGAGTGTGCTACCGAAGCTCCAGAAGTTACTTTCAGTAACATACCATTCACTACTCAGTGGAACATTAGCGTTTGCCGAACTAAACCAAGTCAAAAGCTGTTCCACTGTAAATAGTAACAGTTATGTTACTGAAGTCAGCCTGCATTGGAGTATTCCATGGCACTGAGCACTCTACATGCAATATCTATACAGTTCAAAATCACCCTGAGTAGTTATGTACACAAGCTTACCACAAAATACTTTGAATAGAAAGTAATGCTTTAAACTCAAAGGAGTGTGCAGTTCAATTTTGATGGAAACTTGAATGTGCTAACATGATGTAAACATCATTATTCTACTCACCATATGATTAAGAGTAGTCTGCACCCTATTTTATGAGTGTGCTACCAAAGCTCCAGAAGATGCTTTCAGTAACATCACGTTCACTACACAGTGCACCATTCGCGATTGCAATATTAAACCAGGACAATGGCTGATCCAGTGTAAATGTTACCTGGTAGCTCACTGAATTCTGCTTGCATTTGAATATTCGATGGCTCTGAGCACTCTACATGCAATATCTATACAGTTCAAAATCACCATGAGTAGTTATGTACACAAGCTTACCACAAAATACTTTGAATAGAAAGTAATGCATTAAACACAATGGAGTGTGCAGTTCAATTTTGATGGAAACTTGAATGTGCTAACATGATGTAAACATCATTATTCTACTCACCATATGATTTAGAGTAGTCTGCAACCAATTTTATGAGTGTGCTACCTAAGCTACAGAAGTTATAGTAATATACCGTTCACTGCTCAGGGGAACATTAGCGTTTGGAGAACTAAACAAAGTTAAGGGCTGTTCCACTGTAAATGGAATCAAGTAGGTTACTGACATCAGCTTGCATTGGAGTATTCCATGCACTACATGCAATATCTATACAGTTGCAAATCATACTGAGTCGCTTTGTACAGAGCCTTACCACAAAGTGCATTGAATAGAAAGTAATGCATTCAACTCAATGGAGTGTACAGTTCAATTTTGCTGGAAACTTGAATGTGCTAACAAGATGCAAACCATTCTACTCACCATTTGATTTAGAGTGGTCTGCACCCAATGCTATGAGTGTGCTACCTAAACTCCAGAAGTTACTTTCAGTAACATACCGTTCACTACTCAGTGGAACATTAGCGTTTGCCGAACTAAACCAAGTCAAAAGCTGTTCCACTGTAAATAGTACCAATTATGTTAGTGAAGTCTGCCTGCATTGGAGTATTCCATGGCACTGAGCACTCTACATGCAATATCTATACAGTTCAAAATCACCCTGAGTAGTTATGTACACAAGCTTACCACAAAATACTTTGAATAGAAAGTAATGCATTAAACTCAATGGAGTGTGCAGATCAATTTTGATGGAAACTTGAATGTGCTAACATGATGTAAACATCATTATTCTACTCACCATATGATTTAGAGTAGTCTGCACCCAATTTTATGAGTGTGCTACCTAAGCTCCAGAAGATGCTTTCAGTAACATCACGTTCACTACACAGTGGACCATTAGCGATTGCAATATTAAACCAAGACAATGGCTGATCCAGTGTAAATGTTACCTGGTAGCTCACTGAATTCTGATTGCATTTGAATATTCGATGGCTCTGAGCACTCTGCATGCAATATCTATACAGTTCAAAATCACCCTGAGTAGTTATGTACACAAGCTCACCACAAAATACTTTGAAAAGAAAGTAATGCATTCAACTCAATGGAGTGTACAGTTCAATTTTGCTGGAAACTTGAATGTGCTAACAAGATGCAAACCTTATTATTCTACTCACCATTTGATTTAGAGTGGTCTGCACCCAATGCTATGAGTGTGCTACCTAAGCTCCAGAAGTTACTCTCAGTAACATACCGTTCACTAATCAGTGGAACATTAGCGTTTGCCGAACTAAACCAAGTCAAAAGCTGTTCCACTGTAAATAGTACCAGTTATGTTACTGAAGTCAGCCTGCATTGGAGTATTCCATGGCACTGTGCACTCTACATGCAATATCTATACAGTTCAAAATCACCCTGAGTAGTTATGTACACAAGCTTACCACAAAATACTTTGAATAGAAAGTAATGCATTAAACTCAATGGAGTGTGCAGTTCAATTTTGATGGAAACTTGAATGTGCTAACATGATGTAAACATCATTATTCTGCTCACTATATGATTTAGAGTAGTCTGCACCCAATTTTATGAGTGTGCTACCTAAGCTCCAGAAGATGCTTTCAGTAACATCACGTTCACTACACATTGGACCATTAGCGGTTGCAATATTAAACCAAGACAATGGCTGATCCAGTGTAAATGTTACCTGGTAGCTCACTGAATTCTGCTTGCATTTGAATATTCGATGGCTCTGAGCACTCTACATGCAATATCTAAACAGTTCAAAATCACCCTGAGTAGTTATGTATACAAGCTCACCACAAAATACTTTGAATAGAAAGTAATGCACTAAACTCAATGGAGTGTGCAGTTCAATTTTGATGGAAACTTGAAAGTGCTAACATGATGTAAACATCATTATTCTACTCACCATATGATTTAGAGTAGTCTGCAACCAATTTTATGAGTGTGCTACCTAAGCTACAGAAGTTATAGTAATATACCGTTCACTGCTCAGGGGAACATTAGCGTTTGGAGAACTAAACAAAGTTAAGGGCTGTTCCACTGTAAATGGAACCAAGTAGGTTACTGAAATCAGCTTGCATTGGAGTATTGCATGCACTACATGCAATATCTATACAGTTCCAAATCATACTGAGTCGCTTTGTACAGAGCCTTACCACAAAATGCATTGAATAGAAAGTAATGCATTCAAATCAATGGAGTGTACAGTTCAATTTTGCTGGAAACTTGAATGTGCTAACAAGATGCAAACCTTATTATTCTACTCACCATTTGATTTAGAGTGGTCTGCACCCAATGCAATGAGTGTGCTACCTAAGCTCCAGAAGTTACTTTCAGTAACATACCTTTCACTACTCAGTGGAACATCAGCGTTTGCCGAACTAAACCAAGTCAAAAGCTGTTCCACTGTAAATAGTACCAGTTATGTTACTGAAGTCAGCCTGCATTGGAGTATTCCATGGCACTGAGCACTCTACATGCAATATCTATACAGTTCAAAATCACCCTGAGTAGTTATGTACACAAGCTTACCACAAAATACTTTGAATAGAAAGTAATGCATTAAACTCAATGGAGTGTGCAGTTCAATTTTGATGGAAACTTGAAAGTGCTAACATGATGTAAACATCATTATTCTACTCACCATATGATTTAGAGCAGTCTGCAACCAATTTTATGATTGTGCTTCCTAAGCTACAGAAGTTATAGTAATATACCGTTCACTGCTCAGGGGAACATTAGCGTTTGGAGAACTAAACAAAGTTAAGGGCTGTTCCACTGTAAATGGAACCAAGTAGGTTACTGACATCAGCTTGCATTGGAGTATTCCATGCACGACATGCAATATCTATACAGTTCCAAATCATACTGAGTCGCTTTGTACAGAGCCTTACCACAAAGTGCATTGAATAGAAAGTCATGCATTCAACTCAATGGAGTGTACAGTTCAATTTTGCTGGAAACTTGAATGTGCTAACAAGATGCAAACCATTCTACTCACCATTTGATTTAGAGTGGTCTGCACCCAATGCTATGAGTGTGCTACCTAAGCTCCAGAAGTTACTTTCAGTAGCATACCGTTCACTAGTCAGTGGAACATTAGCGTTTGCCGAACTAAACCAAGTCAAAAGCTGTTCCACTGTAAATAGTAACAGTTATGTTAGTGAAGTCAGCCTGCACTGCAGTATTCCATGGCACTGAGCACTCTACATGCAATATCTATACAGTTCAAAATCACCCTGAGTAGTTATGTACACAAGCTAACCACAAAATACTTTGAATAGAAAGTAATGCATTTAACTCAATGGAGTGTGCAGTTCAATTTTGATGGAAACTTGAATGTGCTAACATGATGTAAACATCATTATTCTGCTCACCATATGATTTAGAGTAGTCTGCACCCAATTTTATGAGTGTGCTACCTAAGCTCCAGAAGATGCTTTCAGTAACATCACGTTCACTACACATTGGACCATTAGCGGTTGCAATATTAAACCAAGACAATGGCTGATCCAGTGTAAATGTTACCTGGTAGCTCACTGAATTCTGCTTGCATTTGAATATTCGATGGCTCTGAGCACTCTACATGCAATATCTAAACAGTTCAAAATCACCCTGAGTAGTTATGTATACAAGCTCACCACAAAATACTTTGAATAGAAAGTAATGCATTAAACTCAATGGAGTGTGCAGTTCAATTTTGATGGAAACTTGAAAGTGCTAACATGATGTAAACATCATTATTCTACTCACCATATGATTTAGAGTAGTCTGCAACCAATTTTATGAGTGTGCTACCTAAGCTACAGAAGTTATAGTAATATACCGTTCACTGCTCAGGGGAACATTAGCGTTTGGAGAACTAAACAAAGTTAAGGGCTGTTCCACTGTAAATGGAACCAAGTAGGTTACTGAAATCAGCTTGCATTGGAGTATTGCATGCACTACATGCAATATCTATACAGTTACAAATCATACTGAGTCGCTTTGTACAGAGCCTTACCACAAAATGCATTGAATAGAAAGTAATGCATTCAAATCAATGGAGTGTACAGTTCAATTTTGCTGGAAACTTGAATGTGCTAACAAGATGCAAACCTTATTATTCTACACACCATTTGATTTAGAGTGGTCTGCACCCAATGCAATGAGTGTGCTACCTAAGCTCCAGAAGTTACTTTCAGTAACATACCTTTCACTACTCAGTGGAACATCAGCGTTTGCCGAACTAAACCAAGTCAAAAGCTGTTCCACTGTAAATAGTACCAGTTATGTTACTGAAGTCAGCCTGCATTGGAGTATTCCATGGCACTGAGCACTCTACATGCAATATCTATACAGTTCAAAATCACCCTGAGTAGTTATGTACACAAGCTTACCACAAAATACTTTGAATAGAAAGAAATGCATTAAACTCAATGGAGTGTGCAGTTCAATTTTGATGGAAACTTGAAAGTGCTAACATGATGTAAACATCATTATTCTACTCACCATATGATTTAGAGCAGTCTGCAAACAATTTTATGATTGTGCTACCTAAGCTACAGAAGTTATAGTAATATACCGTTCACTGCTCAGGGGAACATTAGCGTTTGGAGAACTAAACAAAGTTAAGGGCTGTTCCACTGTAAATGGAACCAAGTAGGTTACTGACATCAGCTTGCATTGGAGTATTCCATGCACGACATGCAATATCTATACAGTTCCAAATCATACTGAGTCGCTTTGTACAGAGCCTTACCACAAAGTGCATTGAATAGAAAGTCATGCATTCAACTCAATGGAGTGTACTGTTCAATTTTGCTGGAAACTTGAATGTGCTAACAAGATGCAAACCATTCTACTCACCATTTGATTTAGAGTGGTCTGCACCCAATGCTATGAGTGTGCTACCTAAGCTCCAGAAGTTACTTTCAGTAGCATACCGTTCACTAGTCAGTGGAACATTAGCGTTTGCCGAACTAAACCAAGTCAAAAGCTGTTCCACTGTAAATAGTAACAGTTATGTTAGTGAAGTCAGCCTGCACTGCAGTATTCCATGGCACTGAGCACTCTACATGCAATATCTATACAGTTCAAAATCACCCTGAGTAGTTATGTACACAAGCTAACCACAAAATACTTTGAATAGAAAGTAATGCATTTAACTCAATGGAGTGTGCAGTTCAATTTTGATGGAAACTTGAATGTGCTAACATGATGTAAACATCATTATTCTGCTCACCATATGATTTAGAGTAGTCTGCACCCAATTTTATGACTGTGCTACCTAAGCTCCAGAAGATGCTTTCAGTAACATCATGTTCACTACACATTGGACCATTAGCGGTTGCAATATTAAACCAAGACAATGGCTGATCCAGTGTAAATGTTACCTGGTAGCTCACTGAATTCTGCTTGCATTTGAATATTCGATGGCTCTGAGCACTCTACATGCAATATCTATACAGTTCAAAATCAGCCGGAGTAGTTATGTACACAAGCTCACCACAAAATACTTTGAATAGAAAGTAATGCATTAAAATCAATGGAGTGTGCAGTTCAATTTTGATGGAAACTTGAAAGTGCTAACGTGATGTAAACATCATTATTCTACTCACCATATGATTTAGAGTAGTCTGCAACCAATTTTATGAGTGTGCTACCTAAGCTACAGAAGTTATAGTAATATACCGTTCACTGCTCAGGGGAACATTAGCGTTTGGAGAACTAAACAAAGTTAAGAGCTGTTCCACTGTAAATGGAACCAAGTAGGTTACTGAAAGCAGCTTGCATTGGAGTATTCCATGCACTACATGCAATATCTATACAGTTCCAAATCATACTGTGTCGCTTTGTACAGAGCCTTACCACAATATGCATTGAATAGAAAGTAATGCATTCAACTCAATGGAGTGTACAGTTCAATTTTGCTGGAAACTTGAATGTGCTAACAAGATGCAAACCTTATTATTCTACTCACCATTTGATTTAGAGTGGTCTGCACCCAATGCTATGAGTGTGCTACCTAAGCTCCAGAAGTTACTTTCAGTAACATACCGTTCACTAATCAGTGGAACATTAGCGTTTGCCGAACTAAACCAAGTCAAAAGCTGTTCCACTGTAAATAGTACCAGTTATGTTAGTGAAGTCAGCCTGCATTGGAGTATTCCATGGCACTGTGCACTCTACATGCAATATCTATACAGTTCAAAATCACCCTGAGTAGTTATGTACACAAGCTTACCACAAAATACTTTGAATAGAAAGTAATGCATTAAACTCAATGGAGTGTGCAGTTCAATTTTGATGGAAACTTGAATGTGCTAACATGATGTAAACATCATTATTCTGCTCACTATATGATTTAGAGTAGTCTGCACCCAATTTTATGAGTGTGCTACCTAAGCTCCAGAAGATGCTTTCAGTAACATCACGTTCACTACACATTGGACCATTAGCGGTTGCAATATTAAACCAAGACAATGGCTGATCCAGTGTAAATGTTACCTGGTAGCTCACTGAATTCTGCTTGCATTTGAATATTCGATGGCTCTGAGCACTCTACATGCAATATCTAAACAGTTCAAAATCACCCTGAGTAGTTATGTATACAAGCTCACCACAAAATACTTTGAATAGAAAGTAATGCATTAAACTCAATGGAGTGTGCAGTTCAATTTTGATGGAAACTTGAAAGTGCTAACATGATGTAAACATCATTATTCTACTCACCATATGATTTAGAGTAGTCTGCAACCAATTTTATGAGTGTGCTACCTAAGCTACAGAAGTTATAGTAATATACCGTTCACTGCTCAGGGGAACATTAGCGTTTGGAGAACTAAACAAAGTTAAGGGCTGTTCCACTGTAAATGGAACCAAGTAGGTTACTGAAATCAGCTTGCATTGGAGTATTGCATGCACTACATGCAATATCTATACAGTTCCAAATCATACTGAGTCGCTTTGTACAGAGCCTTACCACAATATGCATTGAATAGAAAGTAATGCATCAACTCAATGGAGTGTACAGTTCAATTTTGCTGGAAACTTGAATGTGCTAACAAGATGCAAACCTTATTATTCTACTCACCATTTGATTTAGAGTGGTCTGCACCCAATGCTATGAGTGTGCTACCTAAGCTCCAGAAGTTACTCTCAGTAACATACCGTTCACTAATCAGTGGAACATTAGCGTTTGCCGAACTAAACCAAGTCAAAAGCTGTTCCACTGTAAATAGTAACAGTTATGTTACTGAAGTCAGCCTGCATTGGAGTATTCCATGGCACTGTGCACTCTACATGCAATATCTATACAGTTCAAAATCACCCTGAGTAGTTATGTACAGAAGCTTACCACAAAATACTTTGAATAGAAAGTAATGCATTAAACTCAATGGAGTGTGCAGTTCAATTTTGATGGAAACTTGAATGTGCTAACATGATGTAAACATCATTATTCTGCTCACTATATGATTTAGAGTAGTCTGCACCCAATTTTATGAGTGTGCTACCTAAGCTCCAGAAGATGCTTTCAGTAACATCACGTTCACTACACATTGGACCATTAGCGGTTGCAATATTAAACCAAGACAATGGCTGATCCAGTGTAAATGTTACCTGGTAGCTCACTGAATTCTGCTTGCATTTGAATATTCGATGGCTCTGAGCACTCTACATGCAATATCTAAACAGTTCAAAATCACCCTGAGTAGTTATGTATACAAGCTCACCACAAAATACTTTGAATAGAAAGTAATGCACTAAACTCAATGGAGTGTGCAGTTCAATTTTGATGGAAACTTGAAAGTGCTAACATGATGTAAACATCATTATTCTACTCACCATATGATTTAGAGTAGTCTGCAACCAATTTTATGAGTGTGCTACCTAAGCTACAGAAGTTATAGTAATATACCGTTCACTGCTCAGGGGAACATTAGCGTTTGGAGAACTAAACAAAGTTAAGGGCTGTTCCACTGTAAATGGAACCAAGTAGGTTACTGAAATCAGCTTGCATTGGAGTATTGCATGCACTACATGCAATATCTATACAGTTCCAAATCATACTGAGTCGCTTTGTACAGAGCCTTACCACAAAATGCATTGAATAGAAAGTAATGCATTCAAATCAATGGAGTGAACAGTTCAATTTTGCTGGAAACTTGAATGTGCTAACAAGATGCAAACCTTATTATTCTACTCACCATTTGATTTAGAGTGGTCTGCACCCAATGCAATGAGTGTGCTACCTAAGCTCCAGAAGTTACCTTCAGTAACATACCTTTCACGACTCAGTGGAACATCAGCGTTTGCCGAACTAAACCAAGTCAAAAGCTGTTCCACTGTAAATAGTACCAGTTGTGTTACTGAAGTCAGCCTGCATTGGAGTATTCCATGGCACTGAGCACTCTACATGCAATATCTATACAGTTCAAAATCACCCTGAGTAGTTATGTACACAAGCTTACCACAAAATACTTTTAATAGAAAGTAATGCATTAAACTCAATGGAGTGTGCAGTTCAATTTTGATGGAAACTTGAAAGTGCTAACATGATGTAAACATCATTATTCTACTCACCATATGATTTAGAGCAGTCTGCAAACAATTTTATGAGTGTGCTACCTAAGCTACAGAAGTTATAGTAATATACCGTTCACTGCTCAGGGGAACATTAGCGTTTGGAGAACTAAACAAAGTTAAGGGCTGTTTCACTATAAATGGAACCAAGTAGGTTACTGAAATCAGCTTGCATGGGAGTATTCCATGCACTACATGCAATATCTGTACAGTTCCAAATCATACTGAGTCGCTTTGTACAGTGCCTTACCACAATATGCATTGAATAGAAAGTAATGCATTCAACTCAATGGAGTGTGCAGTTCAATTTTGATGGAAACTTGAATGTGCTAACATGATGTAAACATCATTATTCTACTCACCATATGATTTAGGGTAGTCTGCACCCAATTCTATGAGTGTGCTACCTAAGCTCCAGAAGATGCTTTCAGTAACATCACGTTCACTACACAGTGGACCATTAGCGGTTGCAATATTAAACCAAGACAATGGCTGATCCAGTGTAAATGTTACCTGGTAGCTCACTGAATTCTGCTTGCATTTGAATATTCGATGGCTCTGAGCACTCTACATGCAATATCTATACAGTTCAAAATCACCCTGAGTAGTTATGTACACAAGCTCACCACAAAATACTTTGAATAGAAAGTAATGCATTAAACTCAATGGAGTGTGCAGTTAAATTTTGATGGACACTTGAATGTGCTAACATGATGTAAACATCATTCTTCTACTCACCATATGATTTAGAGTAGTCTGCAACCAATTTTATGAGTGTGCTACCTAAGCTACAGAAGTTATAGTAATATACCGTTCACTGCTCAGGGGAACATTAGCGTTCGGAGAACTAAACAAAGTTTAGGGCTGTTCCACTGTAAATGGAACCAAGTAGGTTACTGACATCAGCTTGCATTGGAGTATTCCATGCACGACATGCAATATCTATACAGTTCCAAATCATACTGAGTCGCTTTGAACAGAGCCTTACCACAAGGTGCATTGAATAGAAAGTCATGCATTCAACTCAATGGAGTGTACAGTTCAATTTTGCTGGAAACTTGAATGTGCTAACAAGATGCAAACCATTCTACTCACCATTTGATTTAGAGTGGTCTGCACCCAATGCTATGAGTGTGCTACCTAAGCTCCAGAAGTTACTTTCAGTAGCATACCGTTCACTACTCAGTGGAACATTAGCGTTTGCCGAACTAAACCAAGTCAAAAGCTGTTCCACTGTAAATAGTACCAGTTATGTTACTGAAGTCAGCCTGCATTGGAGTATTCCATGGCACTGAGCACTCTACATGCAATATCTATATAGTTCAAAATCACCCTGAGTAGTTATGTACACAAGCTCACCACAAAATACTTTGAATAGAAAGTAATGCATTAAAATCAATGGAGTGTGCAGTTCAATTTTGATGGAAACTTGAAAGTGCTAACATGATGTAAACATCATTATTCTACTCACCATATGATTTAGAGTAGTCTGCAACCAATTTTATGAGTGTGCTACCTAAGCTACAGAAGTTATAGTAATATACCGTTCACTGCTCAGGGGAACATTAGCGTTTGGAGAACTAAACAAAGTTAAGAGCTGTTCCACTGTAAATGGAACCAAGTAGGTTACTGAAAGCAGCTTGCATTGGAGTATTCCATGCACTACATGCAATATCTATACAGTTCCAAATCATACTGAGTCGCTTTGTACAGAGCCTTACCACAATATGCATTGAATAGAAAGTAATGCATTCAACTGAATGGAGTGTACAGTTCAATTTTGCTGGAAACTTGAATGTGCTAACAAGATGCAAACCATTCTACTCACCATTTGATTTAGAGTGGTCTGCACCCAATGCTATGAGTGTGCTACCTAAGCTCCAGAAGTTACTTTCAGTAGCATACCGTTCACTACTCAGTGGAGCATTAGCGTTTGCCGAACTAAACCAAGTCAAAAGCTGTTCCACTGTAAATAGTACCAGTTATGTTACTGAAGTCAGCCTGCATTGGAGTATTCCATGGCACTGTGCACTCTACATGCAATATCTATACAGTTCAAAATCACCCTGAGTAGTTATGTACACAAGCTTACCACAAAATACTTTGAATAGAAAGTAATGCATTAAACTCAATGGAGTGTGCAGTTCAATTTTGATGGAAACTTGAATGTGCTAACATGATGTAAACATCATTATTCTGCTCACTATATGATTTAGAGTAGTCTGCACCCAATTTTATGAGTGTGCTACCTAAGCTCCAGAAGATGCTTTCAGTAACATCACGTTCACTACACATTGGACCATTAGCGGTTGCAATATTAAACCAAGACAATGGCTGATCCAGTGTAAATGTTACCTGGTAGCTCACTGAATTCTGCTTGCATTTGAATATTCGATGGCTCTGAGCACTCTACATGCAATATCGAAACAGTTCAAAATCACCCTGAGTAGTTATGTATACAAGCTCACCACAAAATACTTTGAATAGAAAGTAATGCATTAAACTCAATGGAGTGTGCAGTTCAATTTTGATGGAAACTTGAAAGTGCTAACATGATGTAAACATCATTATTCTACTCACCATATGATTTAGAGTAGTCTGCAACCAATTTTATGAGTGTGCTACCTAAGCTACAGAAGTTATAGTAATATACCGTTCACTGCTCAGGGGAACATTAGCGTTTGGAGAACTAAACAAAGTTAAGGGCTGTTCCACTGTAAATGGAACCAAGTAGGTTACTGAAATCAGCTTGCATTGGAGTATTGCATGCACTACATGCAATATCTATACAGTTCCAAATCATACTGAGTCGCTTTGAACAGAGCCTTACCACAAAGTGCATTGAATAGAAAGTCATGCATTCAACTCAATGGAGTGTACAGTTCAGTTTTGCTGGAAACTTGAATGTGCTAACAAGATGCAAACCATTCTACTCACCATTTGATTTAGAGTGGTCTGCACTCAATGCTATGAGTGTGCTACCTAAGCTCCAGAAGTTACTTTCAGTAGCATACCGTTCACTACTCAGTGGAACATTAGCGTTTGCCGAACTAAACCAAGTCAAAAGCTGTTCCACTGTAAATAGTACCAGTTATGTTACTGAAGTCAGCCTGGATTGGAGTATTCCATGGCACTGAGCACTCTACATGCAATATCTATACAGTTCAAAATCACCCTGAGTAGTTATGTACACAAGCTTACCACAAAATACTTTGAATAGAAAGTAATGCATTAAACTCAATGGAGTGTGCAGTTCAATTTTGATGGAAACTTGAATGCGCTAACATGATGTCAAAATCATTATTCTACTCACCATATGATTTAGAGCAGTCTGCAACCAATTTTATGAGTGTGCTACCTAAGCTACAGAAGTTATAGTAATATACCGTTCACTGCTCAGGGGAACATTAGCGTTTGGAGAACTAAACAAAGTTAAGGGCTGTTTCACTATAAATGGAACCAAGTAGGTTACTGAAATCAGCTTGCATGGGAGTATTCCATGCACTACATGCAATATCTGTACAGTTCCAAATCATACTGAGTCGCTTTGTACAGTGCCTTACCACAATATGCATTGAATAGAAAGTAATGCATTCAACTCAATGGAGTGTGCAGTTCAATTTTGATGGAAACTTGAATGTGCTAACATGATGTAAACATCATTATTCTACTCACCATATGATTTAGGGTAGTCTGCACCCAATTCTATGAGTGTGCTACCTAAGCTCCAGAAGATGCTTTCAGTAACATCACGTTCACTACACAGTGGACCATTAGCGGTTGCAATATTAAACCAAGACAATGGCTGATCCAGTGTAAATGTTACCTGGTAGCTCACTGAATTCTGCTTGCATTTGAATATTCGATGGCTCTGAGCACTCTACATGCAATATCTATACAGTTCAAAATCACACTGAGTAGTTATGTACACAAGCTCACCACAAAATACTTTGAATAGAAAGTAATGCATTAAACTCAATGGAGTGTGCAGTTAAATTTTGATGGACACTTGAATGTGCTAACATGATGTAAACATCATTCTTCTGCTCACCATATGATTTAGAGTAGTCTGCAACCAATTTTATGAGTGTGCTACCTAAGCTACAGAAGTTATAGTAATATACCGTTCACTGCTCAGGGGAACATTAGCGTTCGGAGAACTAAACAAAGTTTAGGGCTGTTCCACTGTAAATGGAACCAAGTAGGTGACTGACATCAGCTTGCATTGGAGTATTCCATGCACGACATGCAATATCTATACAGTTCCAAATCATACTGAGTCGCTTTGAACAGAGCCTTACCACAAAGTGCATTGAATAGAAAGTCATGCATTCAACTCAATGGAGTGTACAGTTCAATTTTGCTGGAAACTTGAATGTGCTAACAAGATGCAAACCATTCTACTCTCCATTTGATTTAGAGTGGTCTGCACCCAATGCTATGAGTGTGCTACCTAAGCTCCAGAAGTTACTTTCAGTAGCATACCGTTCACTACTCAGTGGAACATTAGCGTTTGCCGAACTAAACCAAGTCAAAAGCTGTTCCACTGTAAATAGTACCAGTTATGTTACTGAAGTCAGCCTGCATTGGAGTATTCCATGGCACTGAGCACTCTACATGCAATATCTATACAGTTCAAAATCACCCTGAGTAGTTATGTACACAAGCTCACCACAAAATACTTTGAATAGAAAGTAATGCATTAAAATCAATGGAGTGTGCAGTTCAATTTTGATGGAAACTTGAAAGTGCTAACATGATGTAAACATCATTATTCTACTCACCATATGATTTAGAGTAGTCTGCAACCAATTTTATGAGTGTGCTACCTAAGCTACAGAAGTTATAGTAATATACCGTTCACTGCTCAGGGGAACATTAGCGTTTGGAGAACTAAACAAAGTTAAGAGCTGTTCCACTGTAAATGGAACCAAGTAGGTTACTGAAAGCAGCTTGCATTGGAGTATTCCATGCACTACATGCAATATCTATACAGTTCCAAATCATACTGTGTCGCTTTGTACAGAGCCTTACCACAATATGCATTGAATAGAAAGTAATGCATTCAACTGAATGGAGTGTACAGTTCAATTTTGCTGGAAACTTGAATGTGCTAACAAGATGCAAACCATTCTACTCACCATTTGATTTAGAGTGGTCTGCACCCAATGCTATGAGTGTGCTACCTAAGCTCCAGAAGTTACTTTCAGTAGCATACCGTTCACTACTCAGTGGAGCATTAGCGTTTGCCGAACTAAACCAAGTCAAAAGCTGTTCCACTGTAAATAGTACCAGTTATGTTAGTGAAGTCAGCCTGCATTGGAGTATTCCATGGCACTGAGCACTCTACATGCAATATCTATACAGTTCAAAATCACCCTGAGTAGTTATGTACACAAGCTTACCACAAAATACTTTGAATAGAAAGTAATGCATTAAACTCAATGGAGTGTGCAGTTCAATTTTGATGGAAACTTGAAAGTGCTAACATGATGTAAACATCATTACTCTGCTCACCATATGATTTAGAGTAGTCTGCACCCAATTTTATGAGTGTGCTACCTAAGCTCCAGAAGATGCTTTCAGTAACATCACCTTCACTACACAGTGGACCATTAGCGATTGTAATATTAAACCAAGACAATGGCTGATCCAGTGTAAATGTTACCTGGTAGCTCATAGAATTCTGCTTGCATTTGAATATTCGATGGCTCTGAGCACTCTACATGCAATATCTATACAGTTCAAAATCACCCTGAATAGTTATGTACACAAGCTCACCACAAAATACTTTGAATAGAAAGTAATGCATTAAACTCAATGGAGTGTGCAGTTCAATTTTGATGGAAACTTGAATGTGCTAACATGATGTAAGCATCATTATTCTACTCACCATATGATTTAGAGTAGTCTGCAACCAATTTTATGAGTGTGCTACCTAAGCTACAGAAGTTATAGTAATATACCGTTCACTGCTCAGGGGAACATTAGCGTTTGGAGAACTAAACAAAGTTAAGGGCTGTTCCACTGTAAATGGAACCAAGTAGGTTACTGAAATCAGCTTGCATTGGAGTATTCCATGCACTACATGCAATATCTATACAGTTCCAAATCATACTGAGTCGCTTTGTACAGAGCCTTACCACAAAATGCATTGAATAGAAAGTAATGCATTCAACTCAATACAGTGTACAGTTCAATTTTGCTGGAAACTTGAATGTGCTAACAAGATGCAAACCTTATTATTCTACTCACCATTTGATTTAGAGAGGTCTGCACCCAATGCTATGACTGTGCTACCTAAGCTCCAGAAGTTACTTTCAGTAACATACCGTTCATTACTCAGTGGAACATTAGCGTTTGCCGAACTAAACCAAGTCAAAAGCTGTTCCACTGCAAATAGTACCAGTTATGTTACTGAAGTCAGCCTGCATTGGAGTATTCCATGGCACTGAGCACTCTACATGCAATATCTATACAGTTCAAAATCACCCTGAGTAGTTATGTATACAAGCTTACCACAAAATACTTTGAATAGAAAGTAATGCATTAAACTCAATGGAGTGTGCAGTTCAATTTTGATGGAAACTTGAATGTGCTAACATGATGTAAACATCATTATTCTACTCACCATATGATTTAGAGTAGTCTGCAACCAATTTTATGAGTGTGCTACCTAAGCTGCAGAAGTTATAGTAATATACCGTTCACTGCTCAGGGGAACATTAGCGTCTGGAGAACTAAACAAAGTTAAGGGCTGTTCCACTGTAAATGGAACCAAGTAGGTTACTGAAATCAGCTTGCATGGGAGTATTCCATGCACTACATGCAATATCTGTACAGTTCCAAATCATACTGAGTCGCTCTGTACAGTGCCTTACCACAATATGCATTGAATAGAAAGTAATGCATTCAACTCAATGGAGTGTGCAGTTCAATTTTGATGGAAAGTTGAATGTGCTAACATGATGTAAACATCATTATTCTACTCACCATATGATTTAGAGTAGTCTGCACCCAATTTTATGAGTGTGCTACCTAAGCTCCAGAAGATGCTTTCAGTAACATCACGTTCACTACACAGTGGACCATTAGCGATTGCAATATTAAACCAAGACAATGGCTGATCCAGTGTAAATGTTACCTGGTAGCTCACTGAATTCTGCTTGCATTTGAATATTCGATGGCTCTGAGCACTCTACATGCAATATCTAAACAGTTCAAAATCACCCTGAGTAGTTATGTATACAAGCTCACCACAAAATACTTTGAATAGAAAGTAATGCATTAAACTCAATGGAGTGTGCAGTTCAATTTTGATGGAAACTTGAATGCGCTAACAAGATGCAAACCATTCTACTCACTATTTGATTTAGAGTGGTCTGCACCCAATGCTATGAGTGTGCTACCTAAGCTCCAGAAGTTACTTTGAGTAACATACCGTTCACTACTCAGTGGAACATTAGCATTTGCCGAACTAAACCAAGTCAAAAGCTGTTCCACTGTAAATAGTACCAGTTATGTTACTGAAGTCAGCCTGCATTGGAGTATTCCATGGCACTGAGTACTCTACATGCAATATCTATACAGTTCAAAATCACCCTGAGTAGTTATGTACACAAGCTTACCACAAAATACTTTGAATAGAACGTAATGCATTAAACTGAATGGAGTGTGCAGTTAAATTTTGATGGACACTTGAATGTGCTAACATGATGTAAACATCATTCTTCTACTCACCATATGATTTAGAGTAGTCTGCAACCAATTTTATGAGTGTGCTACCTAAGCTACAGAAGTTATAGTAATATACCGTTCACTGCTCAGCGGAACATTAGCGTTTGGAGAACTACACAAAGTTAAGGGCTGTTTCACTATAAATGGAACCAAGTAGGTTACAGAAATCAGCTTGCATGGGAGTATTCCATGCACTACATGCAATATCTGTACAGTTCCAAATCATACTGAGTCGCTTTGTACAGTGCCTTACCACAATATGCATTGAATAGAAAGTAATGCATTCAACTCAATGGAGTGTGCAGTTAAATTTTGATGGACACTTGAATGTGCTAACATGATGTAAACATCATTCTTCTACTCACCATATGATTTATAGTAGTCTGCAACCAATTTTATGAGTGTGCTACCTAAGCTACAGAAGTTATAGTAATATACCGTTCACTGCTCAGGGGAACATTAGCGTCTGGAGAACTAAACAAAGTTAAGGGCTGTTCCACTGTAAATGGAACCAAGTAGGTTACTGAAATCAGCTTGCATTGGAGTATTCCATGCACTACATGCAATATCTATACAGTTCCAAATCATACTGAGTCGCTTTGTACAGAGCCTTACCACAAAGTGCATTGAATAGAAAGTCATGCATTCAACTCAATGGAGTGTACAGTTCAATTTTGCTGGAAACTTGAATGCGCTAACAAGATGCAAACCATTCTACTCACTATTTGATTTAGAGTGGTCTGCACCCAATGCTATGAGTGTGCTACCTAAGCTCCAGAAGTTACTTTGAGTAACATACCGTTCACTACTCAGTGGAACATTAGCATTTGCCGAACTAAACCAAGTCAAAAGCTGTTCCACTGTAAATAGTACCAGTTATGTTACTGAAGTCAGCCTGCATTGGAGTATTCCATGGCACTGAGTACTCTACATGCAATATCTATACAGTTCAAAATCACCCTGAGTAGTTATGTACACAAGCTTACCACAAAATACTTTGAATAGAACGTAATGCATTAAACTGAATGGAGTGTGCAGTTAAATTTTGATGGACACTTGAATGTGCTAACATGATGTAAACATCATTCTTCTACTCACCATATGATTTAGAGTAGTCTGCAACCAATTTTATGAGTGTGCTACCTAAGCTACAGAAGTTATAGTAATATACCGTTCACTGCTCAGCGGAACATTAGCGTTTGGAGAACTACACAAAGTTAAGGGCTGTTTCACTATAAATGGAACCAAGTAGGTTACAGAAATCAGCTTGCATGGGAGTATTCCATGCACTACATGCAATATCTGTACAGTTCCAAATCATACTGAGTCGCTTTGTACAGTGCCTTACCACAATATGCATTGAATAGAAAGTAATGCATTCAACTCAATGGAGTGTGCAGTTAAATTTTGATGGACACTTGAATGTGCTAACATGATGTAAACATCATTCTTCTACTCACCATATGATTTATAGTAGTCTGCAACCAATTTTATGAGTGTGCTACCTAAGCTACAGAAGTTATAGTAATATACCGTTCACTGCTCAGGGGAACATTAGCGTCTGGAGAACTAAACAAAGTTAAGGGCTGTTCCACTGTAAATGGAACCAAGTAGGTTACTGAATTCAGCTTGCATTGGAGTATTCCATGCACTACATGCAATATCTATACAGTTCCAAATCATACTGAGTCGCTTTGTACAGAGCCTTACCACAAAGTGCATTGAATAGAAAGTCATGCATTCAACTCAATGGAGTGTACAGTTCAATTTTGCTGGAAACTTGAATGCGCTAACAAGATGCAAACCATTCTACTCACTATTTGATTTAGAGTGGTCTGCACCCAATGCTATGAGTGTGCTACCTAAGCTCCAGAAGTTACTTTGAGTAACATACCGTTCACTACTCAGTGGAACATTAGCATTTGCCGAACTAAACCAAGTCAAAAGCTGTTCCACTGTAAATAGTACCAGTTATGTTACTGAAGTCAGCCTGCATTGGAGTATTCCATGGCACTGAGTACTCTACATGCAATATCTATACAGTTCAAAATCACCCTGAGTAGTTATGTACACAAGCTTACCACAAAATACTTTGAATAGAACGTAATGCATTAAACTGAATGGAGTGTGCAGTTAAATTTTGATGGACACTTGAATGTGCTAACATGATGTAAACATCATTCTTCTACTCACCATATGATTTAGAGTAGTCTGCAACCAATTTTATGAGTGTGCTACCTAAGCTACAGAAGTTATAGTAATATACCGTTCACTGCTCAGCGGAACATTAGCGTTTGGAGAACTACACAAAGTTAAGGGCTGTTTCACTATAAATGGAACCAAGTAGGTTACAGAAATCAGCTTGCATGGGAGTATTCCATGCACTACATGCAATATCTGTACAGTTCCAAATCATACTGAGTCGCTTTGTACAGTGCCTTACCACAATATGCATTGAATAGAAAGTAATGCATTCAACTCAATGGAGTGTGCAGTTAAATTTTGATGGACACTTGAATGTGCTAACATGATGTAAACATCATTCTTCTACTCACCATATGATTTATAGTAGTCTGCAACCAATTTTATGAGTGTGCTACCTAAGCTACAGAAGTTATAGTAATATACCGTTCACTGCTCAGGGGAACATTAGCGTCTGGAGAACTAAACAAAGTTAAGGGCTGTTCCACTGTAAATGGAACCAAGTAGGTTACTGAATTCAGCTTGCATTGGAGTATTCCATGCACTACATGCAATATCTATACAGTTCCAAATCATACTGAGTCGCTTTGTACAGAGCCTTACCACAAAGTGCATTGAATAGAAAGTCATGCATTCAACTCAATGGAGTGTACAGTTCAATTTTGCTGGAAACTTGAATGCGCTAACAAGATGCAAACCATTCTACTCACTATTTGATTTAGAGTGGTCTGCACCCAATGCTATGAGTGTGCTACCTAAGCTCCAGAAGTTACTTTGAGTAACATACCGTTCACTACTCAGTGGAACATTAGCGTTTGCCGAACTAAACCAAGTCAAAAGCTGTTCCACTGTAAATAGTACCAGTTATGTTACTGAAGTCAGCCTGCATTGGAGTATTCCATGGCACTGAGTACTCTACATGCAATATCTATACAGTTCAAAATCACCCTGAGTAGTTATGTACACAAGCTTACCACAAAATACTTTGAATAGAAAGTAATGCATTAAACTGAATGGAGTGTGCAGTTAAATTTTGATGGACACTTGAATGTGCTAACATGATGTAAACATCATTCTTCTACTCACCATATGATTTAGAGTAGTCTGCAACCAATTTTATGAGTGTGCTACCTAAGCTACAGAAGTTATAGTAATATACCGTTCACTGCTCAGCGGAACATTAGCGTTTGGAGAACTAAACAAAGTTAAGGGCTGTTTCACTATAAATGGAACCAAGTAGGTTACAGAAATCAGCTTGCATTGGAGTATTCCATGCACTATATGCAATATCTGTACAGTTCCAAATCATACTGAGTCGCTTTGTACAGTGCCTTACCACAATATGCATTGAATAGAAAGTAATGCATTCAACTCAATGGAGTGTGCAGTTAAATTTTGATGGACACTTGAATGTGCTAACATGATGTAAACATCATTCTTCTACTCACCATATGATTTATAGTAGTCTGCAACCAATTTTATGAGTGTGCTACCTAAGCTACAGAAGTTATAGTAATATACCGTTCACTGCTCAGGGGAACATTAGCGTCTGGAGAACTAAACAAAGTTAAGGGCTGTTCCACTGTAAATGGAACCAAGTAGGTTACTGAAATCAGCTTGCATTGGAGTATTGCATGCACTACATGCAATATCTATACAGTTCCAAATCATACTGAGTCGCTTTGTACAGAGCCTTACCACAAAGTGCATTGAATAGAAAGTCATGCATTCAACTCAATGGAGTGTACAGTTCAATTTTGCTGGAAACTTGAATGCGCTAACAAGATGCAAACCATTCTACTCACTATTTGATTTAGAGTGGTCTGCACCCAATGCTATGAGTGTGCTACCTAAGCTCCAGAAGTTACTTTCAGTAACATACCGTTCACTACTCAGTGGAACATTAGCGTTTGCCGAACAAAACCAAGTCAAAAGATGTTCCACTGTAAATAGTACCAGTTATGTTAGTGAAGTCAGCCTGCATTGGAGTATTCCATGGCACTGAGCACTCTACATGCAATATCTATACAGTTCCAAATCACCCTGAGTAGTTATGTACACAAGCTCACCACAAAATACTTTGAAAAGAAAGTAATGCATTAAACTCAATGGAGTGTGCAGTTCAATTTTGATGGAAACTTGAATGTGCTAACATGATGTAAACATCATTACTCTGCTCACCATATGATTTAGAGTAGTCTGCACCCAATTTTATGAGTGTGCTACCTAAGCTCCAGAAGATGCTTTCAGTAACATCACGTTCACTACACATTGGACCATTAGCGGTTGCAATATTAAACCAAGACAATGGCTGATCCAGTGTAAATGTTACCTGGTAGCTCACTGAATTCTGCTTGCATTTGAATATTCGATGGCTCTGAGCACTGTACATGCAATATCTATACAGTTCAAAATCCCCCTGAGTAGTTATGTACACAAGCTTACCACAAAATACTTTGAATAGAAAGTAATGCATTAAACTCAATGGAGTGTGCAGTTCAATTTTGATGGAAACTTGAATGTGCTAACATGATGTAAACATCATTATTCTACTCACCATATGATTTAGAGTAGTCTGCAACCAATTTTATGAGTGTGCTACCTAAGCTAAAGAAGTTATAGTAATATACCGTTCACTGCTCAGGGGAACATTAGCGTTCGGAGAACTAAACAAAGTTAAGGGCTGTTCCACTGTAAATGGAACCAAGTAGGTTACTGACATCAGCTTGCATTGGAGTATTCCATGCACGACATGCAATATCTATACAGTTCCAAATCATACTGAGTCGCTTTGTACAGAGCCTTACCACAAAGTGCATTGAATAGAAAGTCATGCATTCAACTCAATGGAGTGTACAGTTCAATTTTGCTGGAAACTTGAATGTGCTAACAAGATGCAAACCATTCTACTCACCATTTGATTTAGAGTGGTCTGCACCCAATGCTATGAGTGTGCTACCTAAGCTCCAGAAGTTACTTTCAGTAGCATACCGTTCACTAGTCAGTGGAACATTAGCGTTTGCCGAACTAAACCAAGTCAAAAGCTGTTCCACTGTAAATAGTACCAGTTATGTTAGTGAAGTCAGCCTGCACTGGAGTATTCCATGGCACTGAGCACTCTACATGCAATATCTATACAGTTCAAAATCACCCTGAGTAGTTATGTACACAAGCTAACCACAAAATACTTTGAATAGAACGTAATGCATTAAACTGAATGGAGTGTGCAGTTAAATTTTGATGGACACTTGAATGTGCTAACATGATGTAAACATCATTCTTCTACTCACCATATGATTTAGAGTAGTCTGCAACCAATTTTATGAGTGTGCTACCTAAGCTACAGAAGTTATAGTAATATACCGTTCACTGCTCAGCGGAACATTAGCGTTTGGAGAACTACACAAAGTTAAGGGCTGTTTCACTATAAATGGAACCAAGTAGGTTACAGAAATCAGCTTGCATGGGAGTATTCCATGCACTACATGCAATATCTGTACAGTTCCAAATCATACTGAGTCGCTTTGTACAGTGCCTTACCACAATATGCATTGAATAGAAAGTAATGCATTCAACTCAATGGAGTGTGCAGTTAAATTTTGATGGACACTTGAATGTGCTAACATGATGTAAACATCATTCTTCTACTCACCATATGATTTATAGTAGTCTGCAACCAATTTTATGAGTGTGCTACCTAAGCTACAGAAGTTATAGTAATATACCGTTCACTGCTCAGGGGAACATTAGCGTCTGGAGAACTAAACAAAGTTAAGGGCTGTTCCACTGTAAATGGAACCAAGTAGGTTACTGAAATCAGCTTGCATTGGAGTATTGCATGCACTACATGCAATATCTATACAGTTCCAAATCATACTGAGTCGCTTTGTACAGAGCCATACCACAAAGTGCATTGAATAGAAAGTCATGCATTCAACTCAATGGAGTGTACAGTTCAATTTTGCTGGAAACTTGAATGCGCTAACAAGATGCAAACCATTCTACTCACTATTTGATTTAGAGTGGTCTGCACCCAATGCTATGAGTGTGCTACCTAAGCTCCAGAAGTTACTTTCAGTAACATACCGTTCACTACTCAGTGGAACATTAGCGTTTGCCGAACAAAACCAAGTCAAAAGATGTTCCACTGTAAATAGTACCAGTTATGTTAGTGAAGTCAGCCTGCATTGGAGTATTCCATGGCACTGAGCACTCTACATGCAATATCTATACAGTTCCAAATCACCCTGAGTAGTTATGTACACAAGCTCACCACAAAATACTTTGAAAAGAAAGTAATGCATTAAACTCAATGGAGTGTGCAGTTCAATTTTGATGGAAACTTGAATGTGCTAACATGATGTAAACATTATTACTCTGCTCACCATATGATTTAGAGTAGTCTGCACCCAATTTTATGAGTGTGCTACCTAAGCTCCAGAAGATGCTTTCAGTAACATCACGTTCACTACACATTGGACCATTAGCGGTTGCAATATTAAACCAAGACAATGGCTGATCCAGTGTAAATGTTACCTGGTAGCTCACTGAATTCTGCTTGCATTTGAATATTCGATGGCTCTGAGCACTCTACATGCAATATCTATACAGTTCAAAATCCCCCTGAGTAGTTATGTACACAAGCTTACCACAAAATACTTTGAATAGAAAGTAATGCATTAAACTCAATGGAGTGTGCAGTTCAATTTTGATGGAAACTTGAATGTGCTAACATGATGTAAACATCATTATTCTACTCACCATATGATTTAGAGTAGTCTGCAACCAATTTTATGAGTGTGCTACCTAAGCTAAAGAAGTTATAGTAATATACCGTTCACTGCTCAGGGGAACATTAGCGTTCGGAGAACTAAACAAAGTTAAGGGCTGTTCCACTGTAAATGGAACCAAGTAGGTTACTGAAATAAGCTTGCATTGGAGTATTCCATGCACAACATGCAATATCTATACGGTTCCAAATCATACTGAGTCGCTTTGTACAGAGCTTTACCACAAAGTGCATTGAATAGAAAGTCATGCATTCAACTCAATGGAGTGTACAGTTCAATTTTGCTGGAAACTTGAATGTGCTAACAAGATGCAAACCATTCTACTCACCATTTGATTTAGAGTGGTCTGCACCCAATGCTATGAGTGTG
Organism: Hypanus sabinus; assembly: GCF_030144855.1. Lineage (NCBI taxonomy): Eukaryota > Metazoa > Chordata > Chondrichthyes > Myliobatiformes > Dasyatidae > Hypanus > Hypanus sabinus. The sequence goes on along the minus strand of NC_082715.1, from coordinate 150,335,692 downwards.
CTACCTAAGCTCCAGAAGTTACTTTCAGTAGCATACCGTTCACTAGTCAGTGGAACATTAGCGTTTGCCGAACTAAACCAAGTCAAAAGCTGTTCCACTGTAAATAGTACCAGTTATGTTAGTGAAGTCAGCCTGCACTGGAGTATTCCATGGCACTGAGCACTCTACATGCAATATCTATACAGTTCAAAATCACCCTGAGTAGTTATGTACACAAGCTAACCACAAAATACTTTGAATAGAAAGTAATGCATTTAACTCAATGGAGTGTGCAGTTCAATTTTGATGGAACCTTGAATGTGCTAACATGATGTAAACATCATTATTCTGCTCACCATATAATTTAGAGTAGTCTGCACCCAATTTTATGAGTGTGCTACCTAAGCTCCAGAAGATGCTTTCAGTAACATCATGTTCACTACACATTGGACCATTAGCGGTTGCAATATTAAACCAAGACAATGGCTGATCCAGTGTAAATGTTACCTGGTAGCTCACTGAATTCTGCTTGCATTTGAATATTCGATGGCTCTGAGCACTCTACATGCAATATCTATACAGTTCAAAATCAGCCGGAGTAGTTATGTACACAAGCTCACCACAAAATACTTTGAATAGAAAGTAATGCATTAAAATCAATGGAGTGTGCAGTTCAATTTTGATGGAAACTTGAAAGTGCTAACATGATGTAAACATCATTATTCTACTCACCATATAATTTAGAGTAGTCTGCAACCAATTTTATGAGTGTGCTACCTAAGCTACAGAAGTTATAGTAATATACCGTTCACTGCTCAGGGGAACATTAGCGTTTGGAGAACTAAACAAAGTTAAGAGCTGTTCCACTGTAAATGGAACCAAGTAGGTTACTGAAAGCAGCTTGCATTGGAGTATTCCATGCACTACATGCAATATCTATACAGTTCCAAATCATACTGAGTCGCTTTGTACAGAGCCTTACCACAATATGCATTGAATAGAAAGTAATGCATTCAACTGAATGGAGTGTACAGTTCAATTTTGCTGGAAACTTGAATGTGCTAACAAGATGCAAACCTTATTATTCTACTCACCATTTGATTTAGAGTGGTCTGCACCCAATGCTATGAGTGTGCTACCTAAGCTCCAGAAGTTACTTTCAGTAACATACCGTTCACTAATCAGTGGAACATTAGCGTTTGCCGAACTAAACCAAGTCAAAAGCTGTTCCACTGTAAATAGTACCAGTTATGTTACTGAAGTCAGCCTGCATTGGAGTATTCCATGGCACTGTGCACTCTACATGCAATATCTATACAGTTCAAAATCACCCTGAGTAGTTATGTACACAAGCTTACCACAAAATACTTTGAATAGAAAGTAATGCATTAAACTCAATGGAGTGTGCAGTTCAATTTTGATGGAAACTTGAATGTGCTAACATGATGTAAACATCATTATTCTGCTCACTATATGATTTAGAGTAGTCTGCACCCAATTTTATGAGTGTGCTACCTAAGCTCCAGAAGATGCTTTCAGTAACATCACGTTCACTACACATTGGACCATTAGCGGTTGCAATATTAAACCAAGACAATGGCTGATCCAGTGTAAATGTTACCTGGTAGCTCACTGAATTCTGCTTGCATTTGAATATTCGATGGCTCTGAGCACTCTACATGCAATATCTAAACAGTTCAAAATCACCCTGAGTAGTTATGTATACAAGCTCACCACAAAATACTTTGAATAGAAAGTAATGCATTAAACTCAATGGAGTGTGCAGTTCAATTTTGATGGAAACTTGAAAGTGCTAACATGATGTAAACATCATTATTCTACTCACCATATGATTTAGAGTAGTCTGCAACCAATTTTATGAGTGTGCTACCTAAGCTACAGAAGTTATAGTAATATACCGTTCACTGCTCAGGGGAACATTAGCGTTTGGAGAACTAAACAAAGTTAAGGGCTGTTCCACTGTAAATGGAACCAAGTAGGTTGCTGAAATCAGCTTGCATTGGAGTATTGCATGCACTACATGCAATATCTATACAGTTCCAAATCATACTGAGTCGCTTTGAACAGAGCCTTACCACAAAGTGCATTGAATAGAAAGTCATGCATTCAACTCAATGGAGTGTACAGTTCAATTTTGCTGGAAACTTGAATGTGCTAACAAGATGCAAACCATTCTACTCACCATTTGATTTAGAGTGGTCTGCACCCAATGCTATGAGTGTGCTACCTAAGCTCCAGAAGTTACTTTCAGTAGCATACCGTTCACTACTCAGTGGAACATTAGCGTTTGCCGAACTAAACAAAGTCAAAAGCTGTTCCACTGTAAATAGTACCAGTTATGTTACTGAGGTCAGCCTGCATTGGAGTATTCCATGGCACTGAGCACTGTACATGCAATATCTATACAGTTCAAAATCACCCTGAGTAGTTATGTACACAAGCTTACCACAAAATACTTTGAATAGAAAGTAATGCATTAAACTCAATGGAGTGTGCAGTTCAAGTTTGATGGAAACTTGAATGCGCTAACATGATGTAAACTTCATTATTCTACTCACCATATGATTTAGAGCAGTCTGTAACCAATTTTATGAGTGTGCTACCTAAGCTACAGAAGTTATAGTAATATACCGTTCACTGCTCAGGGGAACATTAGCGTTTGGAGAACTAAACAAAGTTAAGGGCTGTTTCACAATAAATGGAACCAAGTAGGTTACTGAAATCAGCTTGCATGGGAGTATTCCATGCACTACATGCAATATCTGTACAGTTCCAAATCATACTGAGTCGCTTTGTACAGTGCCTTACCACAATATGCATTGAATAGTAAGTAATGCATTCAACTCAATGTAGTGTGCAGTTCAATTTTGATGGAAACTTGAATGTGCTAACATGATGTAAACATCATTATTCTACTCACCATATGATTTAGAGTAGTCTGCACCCAATTCTATGAGTGTGCTACCTAAGCTCCAGAAGATGCTTTCAGTAACATCACGTTCACTACACAGTGGACCATTAGCGGTTGCAATATTAAACCAAGACAATGGCTGATCCAGTGTAAATGTTACCTGGTAGCTCACTGAATTCTGCTTGCATTTGAATATTCGATGGCTCTGAGCACTCTACATGCAATATCTATACAGTTCAAAATCACCCTGAGTAGTTATGTACACAAGCTCACCACAAAATACTTTGAATAGAAAGTAATGCATTAAACTCAATGGAGTGTGCTGTTAAATTTTGATGGACACTTGAATGTGCTAACATGATGTAAACATCATTCTTCTACTCACCATATGATTTAGAGTAGTCTGCAACCAATTTTATGAGTGTGCTACCTAAGCTACAGAAGTTATAGTAATGTACCGTTCACTGCTCAGGGGAACATTAGCGTTCGGAGAACTAAACAAAGTTAAGGGCTGTTCCACTGTAAATGGAACCAAGTAGGTTACTGACATCAGCTTGCATTGGAGTATTCCATGCACGACATGCAATATCTATACAGTTCCAAATCATACTGAGCCGCTTTGTACAGAGCCTTACCACAAAGTTCATTGAATAGAAAGTCATGCATTCAACTCAATGGAGTGTACAGTTCAATTTTGCTGGAAACTTGAATGTGCTAACAAGATGTAAACCATTCTACTCACCATTTGATTTAGAGTGGTCTGCACCCAATGCTATGAGTGTGCTACCTAAGCTCCAGAAGTTACTTTCAGTAACATACCTTTCACTACTCACTGGAACATTAGCGTTTGCCGAACTAAACCAAGTCAAAAGCTGTTCCACTGTAAATAGTACCAGTTATGTTTGTGAAGTCAGCCTGCATTGGAGTATTCCATGGCACTGAGCACTCTACATGCAATATCTATACAGTTCAAAATCACCCTGAGTAGTTATGTACACAAGCTTACCACAAAATACTTTGAATAGGAAGTAATGCATTAAACTCAATGGAGTGTGCAGTTCAATTCTGATGGAAACCTGAATGTGCTAACATGATGTAAACATCATTATTCTACTCACCATATGATTTAGAGTAGTCTGCACCCAATTTTATGAGTGTGCTACCTAAGCTCCAGAAGATGCTTTCAGTAACATCACGTTCACTACACAGTGGACCATTAGCGATTGCAATATTAAACCAAGACAATGGCTGATCCAGTGTAAATGTTACCTGGTAGCTCACTGAATTCTGCTTGCATTTGAATATTCGATGGCTCTGAGCACTCTATTTGCAATATCTAAACAGTTCAAAATCACCCTGAGTAGTTATGTATACAAGCTCACCACAAAATACTTTGAATAGAAAGTAATGCATTAAACTCAATGGAGTGTGCAGTTCAATTTTGATGGAAACTTGAAAGTGCTAACATGATGTAAACATCATTATTCTACTCACCATATGATTTAGAGTAGTCTGCAACCAATTTTATGAGTGTGCTACCTAAGCTACAGAAGTTATAGTAATATACCGTTCACTGCTCAGGGGAACATTAGCGTTTCGAGAACTAAACAAAGTTAAGGGCTGTTCCACTGTAAATGGAATCAAGTAGGTTACTGAAATCAGCTTGCATTGGAGTATTCCATGCACTACATGCAATATCTATACAGTTCCAAATCATACTGAGTCGCTTTGTACAGAGCCTTACCACAAAATGCATTGAATAGAAAGTAATGCATTCAAATCAATGGAGTGTACAGTTCAATTTTGCTGGAAACTTGAATGTGCTAACAAGATGCAAACCTTATTATTCTACTCACCATTTGATTTAGAGTGGTCTGCACCCAATGCTATGAGTGTGCTACCTAAGCTCCAGAAGTTACTTTCAGTAACATACCGTTCACTACTCAGTGGAACATTAGCGTTTGCCGAACTAAACCAAGTCAAAAGCTGTTCGACTGTAAATAGTACCAGTTATGTTAGTGAAGTCAGCCTGCATTGGAGTATTCCATGGCACTGAGCACTCTACATGCAATATCTATACAGTTCAAAATCACCCTGAGTAGTTATGTACACAAGCTTACCACAAAATACTTTGAATAGGAAGTAATGCATTAAACTCAATGGAGTGTGCAGTTCAATTCTGATGGAAACCTGAATGTGCTAACATGATGTAAACATCATTATTCTACTCACCATATGATTTAGAGTAGTCTGCACCCAATTTTATGAGTGTGCTACCTAAGCTCCAGAAGATGCTTTCAGTAACATCACGTTCACTACACAGTGGACCATTAGCGATTGCAATATTAAACCAAGACAATGGCTGATCCAGTGTAAATGTTACCTGGTAGCTCACTGAATTCTGCTTGCATTTGAATATTCGATGGCTCTGAGCACTCTATATGCAATATCTAAACAGTTCAAAATCACCCTGAGTAGTTATGTATACAAGCTCACCACAAAATACTTTGAATAGAAAGTAATGCATTAAACTCAATGGAGTGTGCAGTAAAATTTTGATGGAAACTTGAAAGTGCTAACATGATGTAAACATCATTAGTCTACTCACCATATGATTTAGAGTAGTCTGCAACCAATTTTATGAGTGTGCTACCTAAGCTACAGAAGTTATAGTAATATACCGTTCACTGCTCAGGGGAACATTAGCGTTTGGAGAACTAAACAAAGTTAAGGGCTGTTCCACTGTAAATGGAATCAAGTAGGTTACTGAAATCAGCTTGCATTGGAGTATTCCATGCACTACATGCAATATCTATACAGTTCCAAATCATACTGAGTCGCTTTGTACAGAGCCTTACCAGAAAATGCATTGAATAGAAAGTAATGCATTCAACTCAATGGAGTGTACAGTACAATTTTGCTGGAAACTTGAATGTGCTAACAAGATGCAAACCATTCTACTCACCATTTGATTTAGAGTGGTCTGCACCCAATGCTATGAGTGTGCTACCTAAGCTCCAGAAGTTACTTTCAGTAACATACCGTTCATTACTCAGTGGAACATTAGCGTTTGCCGAACTAAACCAAGTCAAAAGCTGTTCCACTGTAAATAGTACCAGTTATGTTAGTGAAGTCAGCCTGCATTGGAGTATTCCATGGCACTGAGCACTCTACATGCAATATCTATACAGTTCAAAATCACCCTGAGTAGTTATGTACACAAGCTTACCACAAAATACTTTGAATAGAAAGTAATGCATTAAACTCAATGGAGTGTGCAGTTCAATTTTGATGGAAACTTGAATGTGCTAACATGATGTAAACATCATTATTCTGCTCACCATATGATTTAGAGTAGTCTGCACCCAATTTTATGAGTGTGCTACCTAAGCTCCAGAAGATGCTTTCAGTAACATCACGTTCACTACACATTGGACCATTAGCGGTTGCAATATTAAACCAAGACAATGGCTGATCCAGTGTAAATGTTACCTGGTAGCTCACTGAATTCTGCTTGCATTTGAATAATCGATGGCTCTGAGCACTCTACATGCAATATCTATACAGTTCAAAATCCCCCTGAGTAGTTATGTACACAAGCTTACCACAAAATACTTTGAATAGAAAGTAATGCATTAAACTCAATGGAGTGTGCAGTTCAATTTTGATGGAAACTTGAATGTGCTAACATGATGTAAACATCATTAGTCTACTCACCATATGATTTAGAGTAGTCTGCAACCAATTTTATGAGTGTGCTACCTAAGCTATAGAAGTTATAGTAATATACCGTTCACTGCTCAGGGGAACATTAGCGTTTGGAGAACTAAACAAAGTTAAGGGCTGTTCCACTGTAAATGGAACCAAGTAGGTTACTGAAATCAGCTTGCATTGGAGTATTCCATGCACTACATGCAATATCTATACAGTTCCAAATCATACTGAGTCGCTTTGTACAGAGCCTTACCAGAAAATGCATTGAATAGAAAGTAATGCATTCAACTCAATGGAGTGTACAGTTCAATTTTGCTGGAAACTTGAATGTGCTAACAAGATGCAAACCATTCTACTCACCATTTGATTTAGAGTGGTCTGCACCCAATGCTATGAGTGTGCTACCTAAGCTCCAGAAGTTACTTTCAGTAACATACCGTTCACTACATAGTGGAACATTAGCGTTTGCCAAACTAAACCAAGTCAAAAGCTGTTCCACTGTAAATAGTACCAGTTATGTTAGTGAAGTCAGCCTGCATTGGAGTATTCCATGGCACTGAGCACTCTACATGCAATATCTATACAGTTCAAAATCACCCTGAGTAGTTATGTACACAAGCTTACCACAAAATACTTTGAATAGAAAGTAATGCATTAAACTCAATGGAGTGTGCAGTTCAATTTTGATGGAAACTTGAATGTGCTAACATGATGTAAACATTATTATTCTACTCAGCATATGATTTAGAGTAGTCTGCAACCAATTTTATGAGTGTGCTACCTAAGCTATAGAAGTTATAGTAATATACCGTTCACTGCTCAGGGGAACATTAGCGTTTGGAGAACTAAACAAAGTTAAGGGCTGTTCAACTGTAAATGGAACCAAGTAGGTTACTGAAATCAGCTTGCATTGGAGTATTCCATGCACTACATGCAATATCTGTACAGTTCCAAATCATACTGAGTCGCTTTGTACAGTGCCTTACCACAATATGCATTGAATAGAAAGTAATGCATTCAACTCAATGGAGTGTGCAGTTCAATTTTGATGGGAACTTGAATGTGCTAACATGATGTAAACATCATTATTCTACTCACCATTTGATTTAGAGTAGTCTGCACCCAATTTTATGAGTGTGCTACCTAAGCTCCAGAAGATGCTTTCAGTAACATCACGTTCACTACACAGTGGACCATTAGCGGTTGCAATATTAAACCAAGACAATGGCTGATCCAGTGTAAATGTTACCTGGTAGCTCACTGAATTCTGCTTGCATTTGAATATTCGATGGCTCTGAGCACTCTACATGCAATATCGAAACAGTTCAAAATCACCCTGAGTAGTTATGTATACAAGCTCACCACAAAATACTTTGAATAGAAAGTAATGCATTAAACTCAATGGAGTGTGCAGTTCAATTTTGATGGAAACTTGAAAGTGCTAACATGATGTAAACATCATTATTCTACTCACCATATGATTTAGAGTAGTCTGCAACCAATTTTATGAGTGTGCTACCTAAGCTACAGAAGTTATAGTAATATACCGTTCACTGCTCAGGGGAACATTAGCGTTCGGAGAACTAAACAAAGTTAAGGGCTGTTCCACTGTAAATGGAACCAAGAGGGTTACTGACATCAGCTTGCATTGGAGTATTCCATGCACTACATGCAATATCTATACAGTTCCAAATCATACTGAGTCGCTTTGTACAGAGCCTTACCACAAAGTGCATTGAATAGAAAGTCATGCATTCAACTCAATGGAGTGTACAGTTCAATTTTGCTGGAAACTTGAATGTGCTAACAAGATGCAAACCATTCTACTCACTATTTGATTTAGAGTGGTCTGCACCCAATGCTATGAGTGTGCTACCTAAGCTCCAGAAGTTACTTTCAGTAACATACCGTTCACTACTCAGTGGAACATTAGCGTTTGCCGAACTAAACCAAGTCAAAAGCTGTTCCATTGTAAATAGTACCAGTTATGTTAGTGAAGTCAGCCTGCATTGGAGTATTCCATGGCACTGAGCACTCTACATGCAATATCTATACAGTTCCAAATCACCCTGAGTAGTTATGTACACAAGCTCACCACAAAATACTTTGAAAAGAAAGTAATGCATTAAACTCAATGGAGTGTGCAGTTCAATTTTGATGGAAACTTGAAAGTGCTAACATGATGTAAACATCATTATTCTACTCACCATATGATTTAGAGTAGTCTGCACCCAATTTTATGAGTGTGCTACCTAAGCTCCAGAAGATGCTTTCAGTAAAATCACGTTCACTGCACAGTGGACCATCAGCGATTGCAATATTAAACCAAGACAATGGCTGATCCAGTGTAAATGTTACCTGGTAGCTCACTGAATTCTGCTTGCATTTGAATATTCGATGGCTCTGAGCACTCTACATGCAATATCTATACAGTTCAAAATCACCCTGAGTAGTTATGTACACAAGCTCACCACAAAATACTTTGAATAGAAAGTAATGCATTAAACTCAATGGAGTGTGCAGTTCAATTTTGATGGAAACTTGAATGTGCTAACATGATGTAAGCATCATTATTCTACTCACCATATGATTTAGAGTAGTCTGCAACCAATTTTATGAGTGTGCTACCTAAGCTACAGAAGTTATAGTAATATACCGTTCACTGCTCAGGGGAACATTAGCGTTTGGAGAACTAAACAAAGTTAAGGGCTGTTCCACTGTAAATGGAACCAAGTAGGTTACTGAAATCAGCTTGCATTGGAGTATTCCATGCACTACATGCAATATCTATACAGTTCCAAATCATACTGAGTCGCTTTGTACAGAGCCTTACCACAAAATGCATTGAATAGAAAGTAATGCATTCAACTCAATGCAGTGTACAGTTCAATTTTGCTGGAAACTTGAATGTGCTAACAAGATGCAAACCTTATTATTCTACTCACCATTTGATTTAGAGAGGTCTGCACCCAATGCTATGAGTGTGCTACCTAAGCTCCAGAAGTTACTTTCAGTAACATACCGTTCATTACTCAGTGGAACACTAGCGTTTGCCGAACTAAACCAAGTCAAAAGCTGTTCCACTGCAAATAGTACCAGTTATGTTACTGAAGTCAGCCTGCATTGGAGTATTCCATGGCACTGAGCACTCTACATGCAATATCTATACAGTTCAAAATCACCCTGAGTAGTTATGTATACAAGCTTAGCACAAAATACTTTGAATAGAAAGTAATGCATTAAACTCAATGGAGTGTGCAGTTCAATTTTGATGGAAACTTGAATGTGCTAACATGATGTAAACATCATTATTCTACTCACCATATGATTTAGAGTAGTCTGCAACCAATTTTATGAGTGTGCTACCTAAGAAACAGAAGTTATAGTAATATACCGTTCACTGCTCAGGGGAACATTAGCGTCTGGAGAACTAAACAAAGTTAAGGGCTGTTCCACTGTAAATGGAACCAAGTAGGTTACTGAAATCAGCTTGCATGGGAGTATTCCATGCACTACATGCAATATCTGTACAGTTCCAAATCATACTGAGTCGCTCTGTACAGTGCCTGACCACAATATGCATTGAATAGAAAGTAATGCATTCAACTCAATGGAGTGTGCAGTTCAATTTTGATGGAAAGTTGAATGTGCTAACATGATGTAAACATCATTATTCTACTCACCATATGATTTAGAGTAGTCTGCACCCAATTTTATGAGTGTGCTACCTAAGCTCCAGAAGATGCTTTCAGTAACATCACGTTTACTACACAGTGGACCATTAGCGATTGCAATATTAAACCAAGACAATGGCTGATCCAGTGTAAATGTTACCTGGTAGCTCACTGAAGTCTGCTTGCATTTGAATATTCGATGGCTCTGAGCACTCTACATGCAATATCTAAACAGTTCAAAATCACCCTGAGTAGTTATGTATACAAGCTCACCACAAAATACTTTGAATAGAAAGTAATGCATTAAACTCAATGGAGTGTGCAGTTCAATTTTGATGGAAACTTGAAAGTGCTAACATGATGTAAACATCAGTATTCTACTCACCATATGATTTAGAGTAGTCTGCAAACAATTTTATGAGTGTGCTACCTAAGCTACAGAAGTTATAGTAATATACCGTTCACTGCTCAGGGGAACATTAGCGTTTGGAGAACTAAACAAAGTTAAGGGCTGTTCCACTGTAAATGGAATCAAGTAGGTTACTGAAATCAGCTTGCATTGGAGTATTCCATGCACTACATGCAATATCTATACAGTTCCAAATCATACTGAGTCGCTTTGTACAGAGCCTTACCACAAAATGCATTGAATAGAAAGTAATGCATTCAAATCAATGGAGTGTACAGTTCAATTTTGCTGGAAACTTGAATGTGCTAACAAGATGCAAACCTTATTATTCTACTCACCATTTGATTTAGAGTGGTCTGCACCCAATGCAATGAGTGTGCTACCTAAGCTCCAGAAGTTACTTTGAGTAACAAACCGTTCACTACTCAGTGGAACATTAGCGTTTGCCGAACTAAACCAAGTCAAAAGCTGTTCCACTGTAAATAGTACCAGTTATGTTACTGAAGTCAGCCTGCATTGGAGTATTCCATGGCACTGAGTACTCTACATGCAATATCTATACAGTTCAAAATCACCCTGAGTAGTTATGTACACAAGCTTACCACAAAATACTTTGAATAGAAAGTAATGCATTAAACTGAATGGAGTGTGCAGTTAAATTTTGATGGACACTTGAATGTGCTAACATGATGTAAACATCATTCTTCTACTCACCATATGATTTAGAGTAGTCTGCAACCAATTTTATGAGTGTGCTACCTAAGCTACAGAAGTTATAGTAATATACCGTTCACTGCTCAGCGGAACATTAGCGTTTGGAGAACTAAACAAAGTTAAGGGCTGTTTCACTATAAATGGAACCAAGTAGGTTACAGAAATCAGCTTGCATGGGAGTATTCCATGCACTACATGCAATATCTGTACAGTTCCAAATCATACTGAGTCGCTTTGTACAGTGCCTTACCACAATATGCATTGAATAGAAAGTAATGCATTCAACTCAATGGAGTGTGCAGTTAAATTTTGATGGACACTTGAATGTGCTAACATGATGTAAACATCATTCTTCTACTCACCATATGATTTATGGTAGTCTGCAACCAATTTTATGAGTGTGCTACCTAAGCTACAGAAGTTATAGTAATATACCGTTCACTGCTCAGGGGAACATTAGCGTCTGGAGAACTAAACAAAGTTAAGGGCTGTTCCACTGTAAATGGAACAAAGTAGGTTACTGAAATCAGCTTGCATTGGAGTATTCCATGCACTACATGCAATATCTATACAGTTCCAAATCATACTGAGTCGCTTTGTACAGAGCCTTACCACAAAGTGCATTGAATAGAAAGTCATGCATTCAACTCAATGGAGTGTACAGTTCAATTTTGCTGGAAACTTGAATGCGCTAACAAGATGCAAACCATTCTACTCACTATTTGATTTAGAGTGGTCTGCACCCAATGCTATGAGTGTGCTACCTAAGCTCCAGAAGTTACTTTCAGTAACATACCGTTCACTACTCAGTGGAACATTAGCGTTTGCCGAACAAAACCAAGTCAAAAGATGTTCCACTGTAAATAGTACCAGTTATGTTAGTGAAGTCAGCCTGCATTGGAGTATTCCATGGCACTGAGCACTCTACATGCAATATCTATACAGTTCCAAATCACCCTGAGTAGTTATGTACACAAGCTTACCACAAAATACTTTGAATAGAAAGTAATGCATTAAACTGAATGGAGTGTGCAGTTAAATTTTGATGGACACTTGAATGTGCTAACATGATGTAAACATCATTCTTCTACTCACCATATGATTTAGAGTAGTCTGCAACCAATTTTATGAGTGTGCTACCTAAGCTACAGAAGTTATAGTAATATACCGTTCACTGCTCAGCGGAACATTAGCGTTTGGAGAACTAAACAAAGTTAAGGGCTGTTTCACTATAAATGGAACCAAGTAGGTTACAGAAATCAGCTTGCATGGGAGTATTCCATGCACTACATGCAATATCTGTACAGTTCCAAATCATACTGAGTCGCTTTGTACAGTGCCTTACCACAATATGCATTGAATAGAAAGTAATGCATTCAACTCAATGGAGTGTGCAGTTAAATTTTGATGGACACTTGAATGTGCTAACATGATGTAAACATCATTCTTCTACTCACCATATGATTTATGGTAGTCTGCAACCAATTTTATGAGTGTGCTACCTAAGCTACAGAAGTTATAGTAATATACCGTTCACTGCTCAGGGGAACATTAGCGTCTGGAGAACTAAACAAAGTTAAGGGCTGTTCCACTGTAAATGGAACAAAGTAGGTTACTGAAATCAGCTTGCATTGGAGTATTCCATGCACTACATGCAATATCTATACAGTTCCAAATCATACTGAGTCGCTTTGTACAGAGCCTTACCACAAAGTGCATTGAATAGAAAGTCATGCATTCAACTCAATGGAGTGTACAGTTCAATTTTGCTGGAAACTTGAATGCGCTAACAAGATGCAAACCATTCTACTCACTATTTGATTTAGAGTGGTCTGCACCCAATGCTATGAGTGTGCTACCTAAGCTCCAGAAGTTACTTTCAGTAACATACCGTTCACTACTCAGTGGAACATTAGCGTTTGCCGAACAAAACCAAGTCAAAAGATGTTCCACTGTAAATAGTACCAGTTATGTTAGTGAAGTCAGCCTGCATTGGAGTATTCCATGGCACTGAGCACTCTACATGCAATATCTATACAGTTCCAAATCACCCTGAGTAGTTATGTACACAAGCTCACCACAAAATACTTTGAAAAGAAAGTAATGCATTAAACTCAATGGAGTGTGCAGTTCAATTTTGATGGAAACTTGAATGTGCTAACATGATGTAAACATCATTACTCTGCTCACCATATGATTTAGAGTAATCTGCACCCAATTTTATGAGTGTGCTACCTAAGCTCCAGAAGATGCTTTCAGTAACATCACGTTCACTACACATTGGACCATTAGCGGTTGCAATATTAAACCAAGACAATGGCTGATCCAGTGTAAATGTTACCTGGTAGCTCACTGAATTCTGCTTGCATTTGAATATTCGATGGCTCTGAGCACTCTACATGCAATATCTATACAGTTCAAAATCCCCCTGAGTAGTTATGTACAGAAGCTTACCACAAAATACTTTGAATAGAAAGTAATGCTTTAAACTCAATGGAGTGTGCAGTTCAATTTTGATGGAAACTTGAATGTGCTAACATGATGTAAACATCATTATTCTACTCACCATATGATTTAGAGTAGTCTGCAACCAATTTTATGAGTGTGCTACCTAAGCTACAGAAGTTATAGTAATATACCGTTCACTGCTCAGGGGAACATTAGCGTTCGGAGAACTAAACAAAGTTAAGGGCTGTTCCACTGTAAATGGAACCAAGTAGGTTACTGACATCAGCTTGCATTGGAGTATTCCATGCACTACATGCAATATCTATACAGTTCCAAATCATACTGAGTCGCTTTGTACAGAGCCTTACCACAAAGTGCATTGAATAGAAAGTCATGCATTCAACTCAATGGAGTGTACAGTTCAATTTTGCTGGAAACTTGAATGTGCTAACAAGATGCAAACCATTCTACTCACCATTTGATTTAGAGAGGTCTGCACCCAATTCTATGAGTGTGCAACCTAAGTTCCAGAAGTTACTTTCAGTAACATACCGTTCACTACTCAGTGGAACACTAGCGTTTGCCAAACTAAACCAAGTCAAAAGCTGTTCCACTGCAAATAGTACCAGTTATGTTACTGAAGTCAGCCTGCATTGGAGTATTCCATGGCACTGAGCACTCTACATGCAATATCTATACAGTTCAAAATCACCCTGAGTAGTTATGTATACAAGCTTACCACAAAATACTTTGAATAGAAAGTAATGCATTAAACTCAATGGAGTGTGCAGTTCAATTTTGAAGGAAACTTGAATGTGCTAACATGATGTAAACATCATTATTCTACTCACCATATGATTTAGAGTAGTCTGCAACCAATTTTATGAGTGTGCTACCTAAGCTACAGAAGTTATAGTAATATACCGTTCACTGCTCAGGGGAACATTAGCGTCTGGAGAACTAAACAAAGTTAAGGGCTGTTCCACTGTAAATGGAACCAAGTAGGTTACCGAAATCAGCTTGCATTGGAGTATTCCATGCACTACATGCAATATCTATACAGTTCCAAATCATACTGCGTCGCTTTGTACAGAGCCTTACCACAAAATGCATTGAATAGAAAGTAAAGCATTCAAATCAATGGAGTGTACAGATCAATTTTGCTGGGAACTTGAATGTGCTAACAAGATGCAAACCTTATTATTCTACTCACCATTTGATTCAGAGTGGTCTGCACCCAATGTAATGAGTGTGCTACCTAAGCTCCAGAAGTTACTTTCAGTAACATACCGTTCACTACTCAGTGGAACATTAGCGTTTGCCGAACTAAACCAAGTCAAAAGCTGTTCCACTGTAAATAGTACCAGTTATGTTACTGAAGTCAGCCTGCATTGGAGTATTCCATGGCACTGAGCACTCTACATGCAATATCTATACAGTTCAAAATCACCCCGAGTAGTTATGTATACAAGCTTACCACAAAATACTTTGAATAGAAAGTAATTCATTAAACTCAATGGAGTGTGCAGTTCAATTTTAATGGAAACTTGAATGTGCTAACATGATGTAAACATCATTATTCTACTCACCATATGATTTAGAGTAGTCTGCAACTAATTTTATGAGTGTGCTACCTAAGCTACAGAAGTTATAGTAATATACCGTTCACTGCTCAGGGGAACATTAGCGTTTGGTGAACTAAACAAAGTTAAGGGCTGTTTCACTATAAATGGAACCAAGTAGGTTACTGAAATCAGCTTGCATGGGAGTATTCCATGCACTACATGCAATATCTGTACAGTTCCAAATCATACTGAGTCGCTTTGTACAGTGCCTTAACACAATATGCATTGAATAGAAAGTAATGCATTCAACTCAATGGAGTGTGCAGTTCAATTTTGATGGAAACTTGAATGTGCTAACATGATGTAAACATCATTATTCTACTCACCATATGATTTAGAGTAGTCTGCACCCAATTTTATGAGTGTGCTACCTAAGCTCCAGAAGATGCTTTCAGTAACATCACGTTCACTACACAGTGGACCATTAGCGATTGCAATATTAAACCAAGACAATGGCTGATCCAGTGTAAATGTTACCTGGTAGCTCACTGAATTCTGCTTGCATTTGAATATTCGATGGCTCTGAGCACTCTACATGCAATATCTATACAGTTCCAAATCATACTGAGTCGCTTTGTACAGAGCCTTACCACAAAGTGCATTGAATAGAAAGTCATGCATGCAACTCAATGGAGTGTACAGTTCAATTTTGCTGGAAACTTGAATGTGCTAACAAGATGCAAACCATTCTACTCACCATTTGATTTAGAGTGGTCTGCACCCAATGCTATGAGTGTGCTACCTAAGCTCCAGAAGTTACTTTCAGTAACATACCGTTCACTACTCAGTGGAACATTAGCGTTTGCCGAACTAAACCAAGTCAAAAGCTGTTCCACTGTAAATAGTACCAGTTATGTTACTGAAGTCAGCCTGCATTGGAGTATTCCATGGCACTGTGCACTCTACATGCAATATCTATACAGTTCAAAATCACCCTGAGTAGTTATGTACACAAGCTTACCACAAAATACTTTGAATAGAAAGTAATGCATTAAACTCAATGGAGTGTGCAGTTCAATTTTGATGGAAACTTGAATGTGCTAACATGATGTAAACATCATTATTCTGCTCACTATATGATTTAGAGTAGTCTGCACCCAATTTTATGAGTGTGCTACCTAAGCTCCAGAAGATGCTTTCAGTAACATCACGTTCACTACACATTGGACCATTAGCGGTTGCAATATTAAACCAAGACAATGGCTGATCCAGTGTAAATGTTACCTGGTAGCTCACTGAATTCTGCTTGCATTTGAATATTCGATGGCTCTGAGCACTCTACATGCAATATCTAAACAGTTCAAAATCACCCTGAGTAGTTATGTATACAAGCTCACCACAAAATACTTTGAATAGAAAGTAATGCATTAAACTCAATGGAGTGTGCAGTTCAATTTTGATGGAAACTTGAAAGTGCTAACATGATGTAAACATCATTATTCTACTCACCATATGATTTAGAGTAGTCTGCAACCAATTTTATGAGTGTGCTACCTAAGCTACAGAAGTTATAGTAATATACCGTTCACTGCTCAGGGGAACATTAGCGTTTGGAGAACTAAACAAAGTTAAGGGCTGTTCCACTGTAAATGGAACCAAGTAGGTTGCTGAAATCAGCTTGCATTGGAGTATTGCATGCACTACATGCAATATCTATACAGTTCCAAATCATACTGAGTCGCTTTGTACAGAGCCTTACCACAAAGTGCATTGAATAGAAAGTAATGCATTCAAATCAATGGAGTGTACAGTTCAATTTTGCTGGAAACTTGAATGTGCTAACAAGATGCAAACCTTATTATTCTACTCACCATTTGATTTAGAGTGGTCTGCACCCAATGCTATGAGTGTGCTACCTAAGCTCCAGAAGTTACTTTCAGTAACATACCGTTCACTACTCAGTGGAACATTAGCGTTTGCCGAACTAAACCAAGTCAAAAGCTGTTCCACTGTAAATAGTACCAGTTATGTTAGTGAAGTCAGCCTGCATTGGAGTATTCCATGGCACTGAGCACTCTACATGCAATATCTATACAGTTCAAAATCACCCTGAGTAGTTATGTACACAAGCTTACCACAAAATACTTTGAATAGGAAGTAATGCATTAAACTCAATGGAGTGTGCAGTTCAATTCTGATGGAAACCTGAATGTGCTAACATGATGTAAACATCATTATTCTACTCACCATATGATTTAGAGTAGTCTGCACCCAATTTTATGAGTGTGCTACCTAAGCTCCAGAAGATGCTTTCAGTAACATCACGTTCACTACACAGTGGACCATTAGCGATTGCAATATTAAACCAAGACAATGGCTGATCCAGTGTAAATGTTACCTGGTAGCTCACTGAATTCTGCTTGCATTTGAATATTCGATGGCTCTGAGCACTCTATATGCAATATCTAAACAGTTCAAAATCACCCTGAGTAGTTATGTATACAAGCTCACCACAAAATACTTTGAATAGAAAGTAATGCATTAAACTCAATGGAGTGTGCAGTAAAATTTTGTTGGAAACTTGAAAGTGCTAACATGATGTAAACATCATTAGTCTACTCACCATATGATTTAGAGTAGTCTGCAACCAATTTTATGAGTGTGCTACCTAAGCTACAGAAGTTATAGTAATATACCGTTCACTGCTCAGGGGAACATTAGAGTTTGGAGAACTAAACAAAGTTAAGGGCTGTTCCACTGTAAATGGAATCAAGTAGGTTACTGAAATCAGCTTGCATTGGAGTATTCCATGCACTACATGCAATATCTATACAGTTCCAAATCATACTGAGTCGCTTTGTACAGAGCCTTACCAGAAAATGCATTGAATAGAAAGTAATGCATTCAACTCAATGGAGTGTACAGTACAATTTTGCTGGAAACTTGAATGTGCTAACAAGATGCAAACCATTCTACTCACCATTTGATTTAGAGTGGTCTGCACCCAATGCTATGAGTGTGCTACCTAAGCTCCAGAAGTTACTTTCAGTAACATACCGTTCATTACTCAGTGGAACATTAGCGTTTGCCGAACTAAACCAAGTCAAAAGCTGTTCCACTGTAAATAGTACCAGTTATGTTAGTGAAGTCAGCCTGCATTGGAGTATTCCATGGCACTGAGCACTCTACATGCAATATCTATACAGTTCAAAATCACCCTGAGTAGTTATGTACACAAGCTTACCACAAAATACTTTGAATAGAAAGTAATGCATTAAACTCAATGGAGTGTGCAGTTCAATTTTGATGGAAACTTGAATGTGCTAACATGATGTAAACATCATTATTCTGCTCACCATATGATTTAGAGTAGTCTGCACCCAATTTTATGAGTGTGCTACCTAAGCTCCAGAAGATGCTTTCAGTAACATCACGTTCACTACACATTGGACCATTAGCTGTTGCAATATTAAACCAAGACAATGGCTGATCCAGTGTAAATGTTACCTGGTAGCTCACTGAATTCTGCTTGCATTTGAATAATCGATGGCTCTGAGCACTCTACATGCAATATCTATACAGTTCAAAATCCCCCTGAGTAGTTATGTACACAAGCTTACCACAAAATACTTTGAATAGAAAGTAATGCATTAAACTCAATGGAGTGTGCAGTTCAATTTTGATGGAAACTTGAATGTGCTAACATGATGTAAACATCATTATTCTACTCACCATATGATTTAGAGTAGTCTGCAACCAATTTTATGAGTGTGCTACCTAAGCTATAGAAGTTATAGTAATATACCGTTCACTGCTCAGGGGAACATTAGCGTTTGGAGAACTAAACAAAGTTAAGGGCTGTTCCACTGTAAATGGAACCAAGTAGGTTACTGAAAGCAGCTTGCATTGGAGTATTCCATGCACTACATGCAATATCTATACAGTTCCAAATCATACTGAGTCGCTTTGTACAGAGCCTTACCAGAAAATGCATTGAATAGAAAGTAATGCATTCAACTCAATGGAGTGTACAGTTCAATTTTGCTGGAAACTTGAATGTGCTAACAAGATGCAAACCATTCTACTCACCATTTGATTTAGAGTGGTCTGCACCCAATGCTATGAGTGTGCTACCTAAGCTCCAGAAGTTACTTTCAGTAACATACCGTTCACTACATAGTGGAACATTAGCGTTTGCCAAACTAAACCAAGTCAAAAGCTGTTCCACTGTAAATAGTACCAGTTATGTTAGTGAAGTCAGCCTGCATTGGAGTATTCCATGGCACTGAGCACTCTACATGCAATATCTATACAGTTCAAAATCACCCTGAGTAGTTATGTACACAAGCTTACCACAAAATACTTTGAATAGAAAGTAATGCATTAAACTCAATGGAGTGTGCAGTTCAATTTTGATGGAAACTTGAATGTGCTAACATGATGTAAACATTATTATTCTACTCAGCATATGATTTAGAGTAGTCTGCAACCAATTTTATGAGTGTGCTACCTAAGCTATAGAAGTTATAGTAATATACCGTTCACTGCTCAGGGGAACATTAGCGTTTGGAGAACTAAACAAAGTTAAGGGCTGTTCAACTGTAAATGGAACCAAGTAGGTTACTGAAATCAGCTTGCATTGGAGTATTCCATGCACTACATGCAATATCTGTACAGTTCCAAATCATACTGAGTCGCTTTGTACAGTGCCTTACCACAATATGCATTGAATAGAAAGTAATGCATTCAACTCAATGGAGTGTGCAGTTCAATTTTGATGGGAACTTGAATGTGCTAACATGATGTAAACATCATTATTCTACTCACCATTTGATTTAGAGTAGTCTGCACCCAATTTTATGAGTGTGCTACCTAAGCTCCAGAAGATGCTTTCAGTAACATCACGTTCACTACACAGTGGACCATTAGCGGTTGCAATATTAAACCAAGACAATGGCTGATCCAGTGTAAATGTTACCTGGTAGCTCACTGAATTCTGCTTGCATTTGAATATTCGATGGCTCTGAGCACTCTACATGCAATATCTATACAGTTCAAAATCACCCTGAGTAGTTATGTACACAAGCTCACCAGAAAATACTTTGAATAGAAAATAATGCATTAAACACAATGGAGTGTGCAGTTAAATTTTGATGGACACTTGAATGTGCTAACATGATGTAAACATCATTCTTCTACTCACCATATGATTTGGAGTAGTCTGCAACCAATTTTATGAGTGTGCTACCTAAGCTACAGAAGTTATAGTAATATACCGTTCACTGCTCAGGGGAACATTAGCGTTCGGAGAACTAAACAAAGTTAAGGGCTGTTCCACTGTAAATGGAACCAAGAGGGTTACTGACATCAGCTTGCATTGGAGTATTCCATGCACTACATGCAATATCTATACAGTTCCAAATCATACTGAGTCGCTTTGTACAGAGCCTTACCACAAAGTGCATTGAATAGAAAGTCATGCATTCAACTCAATGGAGTGTACAGTTCAATTTTGCTGGAAACTTGAATGTGCTAACAAGATGCAAACCATTCTACTCACTATTTGATTTAGAGTGGTCTGCACCCAATGCTATGAGTGTGCTACCTAAGCTCCAGAAGTTACTTTCAGTAACATACCGTTCACTACTCAGTGGAACATTAGCGTTTGCCGAACTAAACCAAGTCAAAAGCTGTTCCACTGTAAATAGTACCAGTTATGTTAGTGAAGTCAGCCTGCATTGGAGTATTCCATGGCACTGAGCACTCTACATGCAATATCTATACAGTTCCAAATCACCCTGAGTAGTTATGTACACAAGCTCACCACAAAATACTTTGAAAAGAAAGTAATGCATTAAACTCAATGGAGTGTGCAGTTCAATTTTGATGGAAACTTGAAAGTGCTAACATGATGTAAACATCATTATTCTACTCACCATATGATTTAGAGTAGTCTGCACCCAATTTTATGAGTGTGCTACCTAAGCTCCAGAAGATGCTTTCAGTAAAATCACGTTCACTGCACAGTGGACCATCAGCGATTGCAATATTAAACCAAGACAATGGCTGATCCAGTGTAAATGTTACCTGGTAGCTCACTGAATTCTGCTTGCATTTGAATATTCGATGGCTCTGAGCACTCTACATGCAATATCTATACAGTTCAAAATCACCCTGAGTAGTTATGTACACAAGCTCACCACAAAATACTTTGAATAGAAAGTAATGCATTAAACTCAATGGAGTGTGCAGTTCAATTTTGATGGAAACTTGAATGTGCTAACATGATGTAAGCATCATTATTCTACTCACCATATGATTTAGAGTAGTCTGCAACCAATTTTATGAGTGTGCTACCTAAGCTACAGAAGTTATAGTAATATACCGTTCACTGCTCAGGGGAACATTAGCGTTTGGAGAACTAAACAAAGTTAAGGGCAGTTCCACTGTAAATGGAACCAAGTAGGTTACTGAAATCAGCTTGCATTGGAGTATTCCATGCACTACATGCAATATCTATACAGTTCCAAATCATACTGAGTCGCTTTGTACAGAGCCTTACCACAAAATGCATTGAATAGAAAGTAATGCATTCAACTCAATGCAGTGTACAGTTCAATTTTGCTGGAAACTTGAATGTGCTAACAAGATGCAAACCTTATTATTCTACTCACCATTTGATTTAGAGAGGTCTGCACCCAATGCTATGAGTGTGCTACCTAAGCTCCAGAAGTTACTTTCAGTAACATACCGTTCATTACTCAGTGGAACACTAGCGTTTGCCGAACTAAACCAAGTCAAAAGCTGTTCCACTGCAAATAGTACCAGTTATGTTACTGAAGTCAGCCTGCATTGGAGTATTCCATGGCACTGAGCACTCTACATGCAATATCTATACAGTTCAAAATCACCCTGAGTAGTTATGTATACAAGCTTAGCACAAAATACTTTGAATAGAAAGTAATGCATTAAACTCAATGGAGTGTGCAGTTCAATTTTGATGGAAACTTGAATGTGCTAACATGATGTAAACATCATTATTCTACTCACCATATGATTTAGAGTAGTCTGCAACCAATTTTATGAGTGTGCTACCTAAGCAACAGAAGTTATAGTAATATACCGTTCACTGCTCAGGGGAACATTAGCGTCTGGAGAACTAAACAAAGTTAAGGGCTGTTCCACTGTAAATGGAACCAAGTAGGTTACTGAAATCAGCTTGCATGGGAGTATTCCATGCACTACATGCAATATCTGTACAGTTCCAAATCATACTGAGTCGCTCTGTACAGTGCCTTACCACAATATGCATTGAATAGAAAGTAATGCATTCAACTCAATGGAGTGTGCAGTTCAATTTTGATGGAAAGTTGAATGTGCTAACATGATGTAAACATCATTATTCTACTCACCATATGATTTAGAGTAGTCTGCACCCAATTTTATGAGTGTGCTACCTAAGCTCCAGAAGATGCTTTCAGTAACATCACGTTCACTACACAGTGGACCATTAGCGATTGCAATATTAAACCAAGACAATGGCTGATCCAGTGTAAATGTTACCTGGTAGCTCACTGAAGTCTGCTTGCATTTGAATATTCGATGGCTCTGAGCACTCTACATGCAATATCTATACAGTTCAAAATCACCCTGAGTAGTTATGTACACAAGCTTACCACAAAATACTTTGAATAGAAAGTAATGCATTAAACTGAATGGAGTGTGCAGTTAAATTTTGATGGACACTTGAATGTGCTAACATGATGTAAACATCATTCTTCTACTCACCATATGATTTAGAGTAGTCTGCAACCAATTTTATGAGTGTGCTACCTAAGCTACAGAAGTTATAGTAATATACCGTTCACTGCTCAGCGGAACATTAGCGTTTGGAGAACTAAACAAAGTTAAGGGCTGTTTCACTATAAATGGAACCAAGTAGGTTACAGAAATCAGCTTGCATGGGAGTATTCCATGCACTACATGCAATATCTGTACAGTTCCAAATCATACTGAGTCGCTTTGTACAGTGCCTTACCACAATATGCATTGAATAGAAAGTAATGCATTCAACTCAATGGAGTGTGCAGTTAAATTTTGATGGACACTTGAATGTGCTAACATGATGTAAACATCATTCTTCTACTCACCATATGATTTATGGTAGTCTGCAACCAATTTTATGAGTGTGCTACCTAAGCTACAGAAGTTATAGTAATATACCGTTCACTGCTCAGGGGAACATTAGCGTCTGGAGAACTAAACAAATTTAAGGGCTGTTCCACTGTAAATGGAACAAAGTAGGTTACTGAAATCAGCTTGCATTGGAGTATTCCATGCACTACATGCAATATCTATACAGTTCCAAATCATACTGAGTCGCTTTGTACAGAGCCTTACCACAAAGTGCATTGAATAGAAAGTCATGCATTCAACTCAATGGAGTGTACAGTTCAATTTTGCTGGAAACTTGAATGCGCTAACAAGATGCAAACCATTCTACTCACTATTTGATTTAGAGTGGTCTGCACCCAATGCTATGAGTGTGCTACCTAAGCTCCAGAAGTTACTTTCAGTAACATACCGTTCACTACTCAGTGGAACATTAGCGTTTGCCGAACAAAACCAAGTCAAAAGATGTTCCACTGTAAATAGTACCAGTTATGTTAGTGAAGTCAGCCTGCATTGGAGTATTCCATGGCACTGAGCACTCTACATGCAATATCTATACAGTTCCAAATCACCCTGAGTAGTTATGTACTCAAGCTTACCACAAAATACTTTGAATAGAAAGTAATGCATTAAACTGAATGGAGTGTGCAGTTAAATTTTGATGGACACTTGAATGTGCTAACATGATGTAAACATCATTCTTCTACTCACCATATGATTTAGAGTAGTCTGCAATCAATTTTATGAGTGTGCTACCTAAGCTACAGAAGTTATAGTAATATACCGTTCACTGCTCAGCGGAACATTAGCGTTTGGAGAACTAAACAAAGTTAAGGGCTGTTTCACTATAAATGGAACCAAGTAGGTTACAGAAATCAGCTTGCATGGGAGTATTCCATGCACTACATGCAATATCTGTACAGTTCCAAATCATACTGAGTCGCTTTGTACAGTGCCTTACCACAATATGCATTGAATAGAAAGTAATGCATTCAACTCAATGGAGTGTGCAGTTAAATTTTGATGGACACTTGAATGTGCTAACATGATGTAAACATCATTCTTCTACTCACCATATGATTTAGAGTAGTCTGCAATCAATTTTATGAGTGTGCTACCTAAGCTACAGAAGTTATAGTAATATACCGTTCACTGCTCAGCGGAACATTAGCGTTTGGAGAACTAAACAAAGTTAAGGGCTGTTTCACTATAAATGGAACCAAGTAGGTTACAGAAATCAGCTTGCATGGGAGTATTCCATGCACTACATGCAATATCTGTACAGTTCCAAATCATACTGAGTCGCTTTGTACAGTGCCTTACCACAATATGCATTGAATAGAAAGTAATGCATTCAACTCAATGGAGTGTGCAGTTAAATTTTGATGGACACTTGAATGTGCTAACATGATGTAAACATCATTCTTCTACTCACCATATGATTTATGGTAGTCTGCAACCAATTTTATGAGTGTGCTACCTAAGCTACAGAAGTTATAGTAATATACCGTTCACTGCTCAGGGGAACATTAGCGTCTGGAGAACTAAACAAAGTTAAGGGCTGTTCCACTGTAAATGGAACAAAGTAAGTTACTGAAATCAGCTTGCATTGGAGTATTCCATGCACTACATGCAATATCTATACAGTTCCAAATCATACTGAGTCGCTTTGTACAGAGCCTTACCACAAAGTGCATTGAATAGAAAGTCATGCATTCAACTCAATGGAGTGTACAGTTCAATTTTGCTGGAAACTTGAATGCGCTAACAAGATGCAAACCATTCTACTCACTATTTGATTTAGAGTGGTCTGCACCCAATGCTATGAGTGTGCTACCTAAGCTCCAGAAGTTACTTTCAGTAACATACCGTTCACTACTCAGTGGAACATTAGCGTTTGCCGAACAAAACCAAGTCAAAAGATGTTCCACTGTAAATAGTACCAGTTATGTTAGTGAAGTCAGCCTGCATTGGAGTATTCCATGGCACTGAGCACTCTACATGCAATATCTATACAGTTCCAAATCACCCTGAGTAGTTATGTACACAAGCTCACCACAAAATACTTTGAAAAGAAAGTAATGCATTAAACTCAATGGAGTGTGCAGTTCAATTTTGATGGAAACTTGAATGTGCTAACATGATGTAAACATCATTACTCTGCTCACCATATGATTTAGAGTAATCTGCACCCAATTTTATGAGTGTGCTACCTAAGCTCCAGAAGATGCTTTCAGTAACATCACGTTCACTACACATTGGACCATTAGCGGTTGCAATATTAAACCAAGACAATGGCTGATCCAGTGTAAATGTTACCTGGTAGCTCACTGAATTCTGCTTGCATTTGAATATTCGATGGCTCTGAGCACTCTACATGCAATATCTATACAGTTCAAAATCCCCCTGAGTAGTTATGTACAGAAGCTTACCACAAAATACTTTGAATAGAAAGTAATGCATTAAACTCAATGGAGTGTGCAGTTCAATTTTGATGGAAACTTGAATGTGCTAACATGATGTAAACATCATTATTCTACTCACCATATGATTTAGAGTAGTCTGCAACCAATTTTATGAGTGTGCTACCTAAGCTACAGAAGTTATAGTAATATACCGTTCACTGCTCAGGGGAACATTAGCGTTCGGAGAACTAAACAAAGTTAAGGGCTGTTCCACTGTAAATGGAACCAAGTAGGTTACTGACATCAGCTTGCATTGGAGTATTCCATGCACTACATGCAATATCTATACAGTTCCAAATCATACTGAGTCGCTTTGTACAGAGCCTTACCACAAAGTGCATTGAATAGAAAGTCATGCATTCAACTCAATGGAGTGTACAGTTCAATTTTGCTGGAAACTTGAATGTGCTAACAAGATGCAAACCATTCTACTCACCATTTGATTTAGAGAGGTCTGCACCCAATTCTATGAGTGTGCAACCTAAGTTCCAGAAGTTACTTTCAGTAACATACCGTTCACTACTCAGTGGAACACTAGCGTTTGCCAAACTAAACCAAGTCAAAAGCTGTTCCACTGCAAATAGTACCAGTTATGTTACTGAAGTCAGCCTGCATTGGAGTATTCCATGGCACTGAGCACTCTACATGCAATATCTATACAGTTCAAAATCACCCTGAGTAGTTATGTATACAAGCTTACCACAAAATACTTTGAATAGAAAGTAATGCATTAAACTCAATGGAGTGTGCAGTTCAATTTTGAAGGAAACTTGAATGTGCTAACATGATGTAAACATCATTATTCTACTCACCATATGATTTAGAGTAGTCTGCAACCAATTTTATGAGTGTGCTACCTAAGCTACAGAAGTTATAGTAATATACCGTTCACTGCTCAGGGGAACATTAGCGTCTGGAGAACTAAACAAAGTTAAGGGCTGTTCCACTGTAAATGGAACCAAGTAGGTTACCGAAATCAGCTTGCATTGGAGTATTCCATGCACTACATGCAATATCTATACAGTTCCAAATCATACTGCGTCGCTTTGTACAGAGCCTTACCACAAAATGCATTGAATAGAAAGTAAAGCATTCAAATCAATGGAGTGTACAGATCAATTTTGCTGGGAACTTGAATGTGCTAACAAGATGCAAACCTTATTATTCTACTCACCATTTGATTCAGAGTGGTCTGCACCCAATGTAATGAGTGTGCTACCTAAGCTCCAGAAGTTACTTTCAGTAACATACCGTTCACTACTCAGTGGAACATTAGCGTTTGCCGAACTAAACCAAGTCAAAAGCTGTTCCACTGTAAATAGTACCAGTTATGTTACTGAAGTCAGCCTGCATTGGAGTATTCCATGGCACTGAGCACTCTACATGCAATATCTATACAGTTCAAAATCACCCCGAGTAGTTATGTATACAAGCTTACCACAAAATACTTTGAATAGAAAGTAATGCATTAAACTCAATGGAGTGTGCAGTTCAATTTTAATGGAAACTTGAATGTGCTAACATGATGTAAACATCATTATTCTACTCACCATATGATTTAGAGTAGTCTGCAACTAATTTTATGAGTGTGCTACCTAAGCTACAGAAGTTATAGTAATATACCGTTCACTGCTCAGGGGAACATTAGCGTTTGGTGAACTAAACAAAGTTAAGGGCTGTTTCACTATAAATGGAACCAAGTAGGTTACTGAAATCAGCTTGCATGGGAGTATTCCATGCACTACATGCAATATCTGTACAGTTCCAAATCATACTGAGTCGCTTTGTACAGTGCCTTAACACAATATGCATTGAATAGAAAGTAATGCATTCAACTCAATGGAGTGTGCAGTTCAATTTTGATGGAAACTTGAATGTGCTAACATGATGTAAACATCATTATTCTACTCACCATATGATTTAGAGTAGTCTGCACCCAATTTTATGAGTGTGCTACCTAAGCTCCAGAAGATGCTTTCAGTAACATCACGTTCACTACACAGTGGACCATTAGCGATTGCAATATTAAACCAAGACAATGGCTGATCCAGTGTAAATGTTACCTGGTAGCTCACTGAATTCTGCTTGCATTTGAATATTCGATGGCTCTGAGCACTCTACATGCAATATCTATACAGTTCCAAATCATACTGAGTCGCTTTGTACAGAGCCTTACCACAAAGTGCATTGAATAGAAAGTCATGCATGCAACTCAATGGAGTGTACAGTTCAATTTTGCTGGAAACTTGAATGTGCTAACAAGATGCAAACCATTCTACTCACCATTTGATTTAGAGTGGTCTGCACCCAATGCTATGAGTGTGCTACCTAAGCTCCAGAAGATGCTTTCAGTAACATCACCTTCACTACACAGTGGACCATTAGCGATTGTAATATTAAACCAAGACAATGGCTGATCCAGTGTAAATGTTACCTAGTAGCTCATAGAATTCTGCTTGCATTTGAATATTCGATGGCTCTGAGCACTCTACATGCAATATCTATACAGTTCAAAATCACCCTGAGTAGTTATGTACACAAGCTCACCACAAAATACTTTGAATAGAAAGTAATGCATTAAACTCAATGGAGTGTGCAGTTCAATTTTGATGGAAACTTGAATGTGCTAACATGATGTAAGCATCATTATTCTACTCACCATATGATTTAGAGTCGTCTGCAACCAATTTTATGAGTGTGCTACCTAAGCTACAGAAGTTATAGTAATATACCGTTCACTGCTCAGGGGAACATTAGCGTTTGGAGAACTAAACAAAGTTAAGGGCTGTTCCACTGTAAATGGAACCAAGTAGGTTACTGAAATCAGCTTGCATTGGAGTATTCCATGCACTACATGCAATATCTATACAGTTCCAAATCATACTGAGTCGCTTTGTACAGAGCCTTACCACAAAATGCATTGAATAGAAAGTAATGCATTCAACTCAATGCAGTGCACAGTTCAATTTTGCTGGAAACCTGAATGTGCTAACAAGATGCAAACCTTATTATTCTACTCACCATTTGATTTAGAGAGGTCTGCACCCAATGCTATGAGTGTGCTACCTAAGCTCCAGAAGTTACTTTCAGTAACATACCGTTCATTACTCAGTGGAACACTAGCGTTTGCCGAACTAAACCAAGTCAAAAGCTGTTCCACTGCAAATAGTACCAGTTATGTTACTGAAGTCAGCCTGCATTGGAGTATTCCATGGCACTGAGCACTCTACATGCAATATCTATACAGTTCAAAATCACCCTGAGTAGTTATGTATACAAGCTTACCACAAAATACTTTGAATAGAAAGTAATGCATTAAACTCAATGGAGTGTGCAGTTCAATTTTGAAGGAAACCTGAATGTGCTAACATAATGTAAACATCATTATTCTACTCACCATATGATTTAGAGTAGTCTGCAACCAATTTTATGAGTGTGCTACCTAAGCTACAGAAGTTATAGTAATATACCGTTCACTGCTCAGGGGAACATTAGCGTCTGGAGAACTAAACAAAGTTAAGGGCTGTTCCACTGTAAATGGAACCAAGTAGGTTACCGAAATCAGCTTGCATTGGAGTATTCCATGCACTACATGCAATATCTATACAGTTCCAAATCATACTGCGTCGCTTTGTACAGAGCCTTACCACAAAATGCATTGAATAGAAAGTAAATCATTCAAATCAATGGAGTGTACAGTTCAATTTTGCTGGGAACTTGAATGTGCTAACAAGATGGAAACCTTATTATACTACTCACCATTTGATTTAGAGTGGTCTGCACCCAATGTAATGAGTGTGCTACCTAAGCTCCAGAAGTTACTTTCAGTAACATACCGTTCACTACTCAGTGGAACATTAGCGTTTGCCGAACTAAACCAAGTCAAAAGCTGTTCCACTGTAAATAGTACCAGTTATGTTACTGAAGTCAGCCTGCATTGGAGTATTCCATGGCACTGAGCACTCTACATGCAATATCTATACAGTTCAAAATCACCCTGAGTAGTTATGTACACAAGCTTACCACAAAATCCTTTGAATAGAAAGTAATGCATTAAACTCAATGGAGTGTGCAGTTCAATTTTGATGGAAACTTGAATGTGCTAACATGATGTAAACATCATTATTCTACTCACCATATGATTTAGAGTAGTCTGCAACTAATTTTATGAGTGTGCTACCTAAGCTACAAAAGTTATAGTAATATACCGTTCACTGCTCAGGGGAACATTAGCGTTTGGTGAAATAAACAAAGTTAAGGGCTGTTTCACTATAAATGGAACCAAGTAGGTTACTGAAATCAGCTTGCATGGGAGTATTCCATGCACTACATGCAATATCTGTACAGTTCCAAATCATACTGAGTCGCTTTGTACAGTGCCTTACCACAATATGCATTGAATAGAAAGTAATGCATTCAACTCAATGGAGTGTGCAGTTCAATTTTGATGGAAACTTGAATGTGCTAACATGATGTAAACATCATTATTCTACTCACCATATGATTTAGAGTAGTCTGCACCCAATTTTATGAGTGTGCTACCTAAGCTCCAGAAGATGCTTTCAGTAACATCACGTTCACTACACAGTGGACCATTAGCGGTTGCAATATTAAACCAAGACAATGGCTGATCCAGTGTAAATGTTACCTGGTAGCTCACTGAATTCTGCTTGCATTTGAATATTCGATGGCTCTGAGCACTCTACATGCAATATCTATACAGTTCCAAATCATACTGAGTCGCTTTGTACAGAGCCTTACCACAAAGTGCATTGAATAGAAAGTCATGCATGCAATTCAATGGAGTGTACAGTTCAATTTTGCTGGAAACTTGAATGTGCTAACAAGATGCAAACCATTCTACTCACCATTTGATTTAGAGTGGTCTGCACCCAATGCTATGAGTGTGCTACCTAAGCTCCAGAAGTTACTTTCAGTAACATACCGTTCACTACTCAGTGGAACATTAGCGTTTGCCGAACTAAACCAAGTCAAAAGCTGTTCCACTGTCAATAGTACCAGTTATGTTAGTGAAGTCAGCCTGCATTGGAGTATTCCATGGCACTGAGCACTCTACATGCAATATCTATACAGTTCAAAATCACCCTGAGTAGTTATGTACACAAGCTTACCACAAAATACTTTGAATAGGAAGTAATGCATTAAACTCAATGGAGTGTGCAGTTCAATTCTGATGGAAACCTGAATGTGCTAACATGATGTAAACATCATTATTCTACTCACCATATGATTTAGAGTAGTCTGCACCCAATTTTATGAGTGTGCTACCTAAGCTCCAGAAGAAGCTTTCATTAACATCACCTTCACTACACAGTGGACCATTAGCGATTGTGATATTAAACCAATACAATGGCTGATCCAGTGTAAATGTTACCTGGTAGCTCATAGAATTCTGCTTGCATTTGAATATTCGATGGCTCTGAGCACTCTACATGCAATATCTATACAGTTCAAAATCACCCTGAGTAGTTATGTACACAAGCTCACCACAAAATACTTTGAATAGAAAGTAATGCATTAAACTCAATGGAGTGTGCAGTTCAATTTTGATGGAAACTTGAATGTGCTAACATGATGTAAACATCATTATTCTACTCACCATATGATTTAGAGTAGTCTGCGACCAATTTTATGAGTGTGCTACCTAAGCTACAGAAGTTATAGTAATATACCGTTCACTGCTCAGGGGAACATTAGCGTTTGGAGAACTAAACAAAGTTAAGGGCTGTTCCACTGTAAATGGAACCAAGTAGGTTACTGAAATCAGCTTGCATTGGAGTATTCCATGCACTACATGCAATATCTATACAGTTCCAAATCATACTGAGTCGCTTTGTACAGAGCCTTACCACAAAATGCATTGAATAGAAAGTAATGCATTCAACTCAATGGAGTGTACAGTTCAATTATGCTGGAAACTTGAATGTGCTAACAAGATGCAAACCTTATTATTCTACTCACCATTTGATTTAGAGTGGTCTGCACCCAATGCTATGAGTGTGCTACCTAAGCTCCAGAAGTTACTTTCAGTAACATACCGTTCACTACTCAGTGGAACATTAGCGTTTGCCGAACTAAACCAAGTCAAAAGCTGTTCCACTGTAAATAGTACCAGTTATGTTACTGAAGTCAGCCTGCATTGGAGTATTCCATGGCACTGAGCACTCTACATGCAATATCTATACAGTTCAAAATCACCCTGAGTAGTTATGTACACAAGCTTACCACAAAATCCTTTGAATAGAAAGTAATGCATTAAACTCAATGGAGTGTGCAGTTCAATTTTGATGGAAACTTGAATGTGCTAACATGATGTAAACATCATTATTCTACTCACCATATGATTTAGAGTAGTCTGCACCCAATTTTATGAGTGTGCTACCTAAGCTCCAGAAGATGCTTTCAGTATCATCACGTTCACTACACAGTGGACCATTAGCGGTTGCAATATTAAACCAAGACAATGGCTGATCCAGTGTAGATGTTACCTGGTAGCTCACTGAATGCTGCTTGCATTTGAATATTCGATGGCTCTGAGCACTCTACATGCAATATATATACAGTTCAAAATCACCCTGAGTAGTTATGTACACAAGCTCACCACAAAATACTTTGAATAGAAAGTAATGCATAAAACTCAATGGAGTGTGCAGTTCAATTTTGATGGAAACTTGAATGTGCTAACATGATGTAAACATCATTATTCTACTCACCATATGATTTAGAGTAGTCTGCAACCAATTTTATGAGTGTGCTACCTAAGCTCCAGAAGTTACTTTCAGTAACATACCGTTCACTACTCAGTGGAACATTAGAGTTTGCCGAACTAAACCAAGTCAAAAGCTGTTCCACTGTAAATAGTACCAGTTATGTTCGTGAAGTCAGCCTGCATTGGAGTATTCCATGGGACTGAGCACTCTACATGCAATATCTATACAGTTCAAAATCACCCTGAGTAGTTATGTACACAAGCTTACCACAAAACACTATGAATAGAAAGTAATGCATTAAACGCAATGGAGTGTGCAGTTCAATTTTGATGGAAACTTGAATGTGCTAACATGATGTAAACATCATTATTCTACTCACCATTTGTTTTAGAGTAGTCTGCAAACAATTTTATGAGTGTGCTACCTAAGCTACAGAAGTTATAGTAATATACCGTTCACTGCTCAGGGGAACATTAGCGTTTGGAGAACTAAACAAAGTTAAGGGCTGTTCCACTGTAAATGGAACCAAGTAGGTTACTGAAATCAGCTTGCATGGGAGTATTCCATGCACTACATGCAATATCTATACAGTTCCAAATCATACTGAGTCGCTTTGTACAGAGCCTTACCACAAAATGCTTTGAATAGAAAGTAATGCTTTCAACTCAATGGAGTGTACAATTTTGCTGGAAACTTGAATGTGCTAACAAGATGCAAAACTTATTATTCTAATCACCATTTGATTTAGAGTGGTCTGCACCCAATGCTATGAGTGTGCTACCTAAGCTCCAGACGTTACTTTCAGTAACATACCGTTCACTACTCAGTGGAACATTAGCGTTTGCCGAACTAAACCGTCAAAAGCTGTTCCACTGTAAATAGTACCAGTTATGTTACTGAAGTCAGCCTGCATTGGAGTATTCCATGGCACTGAACACTCTACATGCAATATCTATACAGTTCAAAATCACCCTGAGTAGTTATGTACACAAGCTTACCACAAAATACTTTGAATAGAAAGTAATGCATTAAACTCAATGGAGTGTGCAGTTCAATTTTGATGGAAGCTTGAATGTGCTAACATGATGTAAACATCATTATTCTACTCACCATATGATTTAGAGTAGTCTGCAAACAATTTTATGAATGTGCTACCTAAGCTACAGAAGTTATAGTAATATACCGTTCACTGCTCAGGGGAACATTAGCGTTTGGAGAACGAAACAAAGTTAAGGGTTGTTCCACTGTAAATGGAACCAAGTAGGTTACTGAAAGCAGCTTGCATTGGAGTATTCCATGCACTACATGCAATATCTATACAGTTCCAAATCATACTGAGTCGCTTTGTACAGAGCCTTACCACAAAATGCTTTGAATAGAAAGTAATGCTTTCAACTCAATGGAGTGTACAGTTCAATTTTGCTGGAAACTTGAATGTGCTAACAAGATGCAAAACTTATTATTCTAATCACCATTTGATTTAGAGTGGTCTGCACCCAATGCTATGAGTGTGCTACCTAAGCTCCAGACGTTACTTTCAGTAACATACCGTTCACTACTCAGTGGAACATTAGCGTTTGCCGAACTAAACCGTCAAAAGCTGTTCCACTGTAAATAGTACCAGTTATGTTACTGAAGTCAGCCTGCATTGGAGTATTCCATGGCACTGAACACTCTACATGCAATATCTATACAGTTCAAAATCACCCTGAGTAGTTATGTACACAAGCTTACCACAAAATACTTTGAATAGAAAGTAATGCATTAAACTCAATGGAGTGTGCAGTTTGAATTTTGATGGAAGCTTGAATGTGCTAACATGATGTAAACATCATTATTCTACTCACCATATGATTTAGAGTAGTCTGCAAACAATTTTATGAGTGTGCTACCTAAGCTACAGAAGTTATAGTAATATACCGTTCACTGCTCAGGGGAACATTAGCGTTTGGAGAACTAAACAAAGTTAAGGGCTGTTCCACTGTAAATGGAACCAAGTAGGTTACTGAAATCAGCTTGCATGGGAGTATTCCATGCACTACATGCAATATCTATACAGATCCAAATCATACTGAGTCGCTTTGTACAGAGCCTTACCACAATATGCATTGAATAGAAAGTAATGCATTCAACTCAATGGAGTGTACAGTTCAATTTTGCTGGAAACTTGAATGTGCTAACAAGATGCAAACCTTATTATTCTACTCACCATTTGATTTAGAGTGGTCTGCACCCAATGCTATGAGTGTGCTACCTAAGCTCCAGAAGTTACTTTCAGTAACATACCGTTCTCTACTCAGTGGAACATTAGCGTTTGCCGAACTAAACCAAGTCAAAAGCTGTTCCACTGTAAATAGTACCAGTTATGTTACTGAAGGCAGCCTGCATTGGAGTATTCCATGGCACTGAGCACTCGACATGCAATATCTATACAGTTCAAAATCACCCTGAGTAGTTATGTACACAAGCTTACCACAAAATCCTTTGAATAGAAAGTAATGCATAAAACTCAATGGAGTGTGCAGTTCAATTTTGATGGAAACTTGAATGTGCTAACATGATGTAAACATCATTATTCTACTCACCATATGATTTAGAGTAGTCTGCAACCAATTTTATGAGTGTGCTACCTAAGCTCCAGAAGTTACTTTCAGTAACATACCGTTCACTACTCAGTGGAACATTAGAGTTTGCCGAACTAAACCAAGTCAAAAGCTGTTCCACTGTAAATAGTACCAGTTATGTTAGTGAAGTCAGCCTGCATTGGAGTATTCCATGGGACTGAGCACTCTACATGCAATATCTATACAGTTCAAAATCACCCTGAGTAGTTATGTACACAAGCTTACCACAAAATACTTTGAATAGAAAGTAATGCATTAAACTCAATGGAGTGTGCAGTTCAATTTTGATGGAAACTTGAATGTGCTAACATGATGTAAACATCATTATTCTACTCACCATTTGTTTTAGAGTAGTCTGCAAACAATTTTATGAGTGTGCTACCTAAGCTACAGAAGTTATAGTAATATACCGTTCACTGCTCAGGGGAACATTAGCGTTTGGAGAACTAAACAAAGTTAAGGGCTGTTCCACTGTAAATGGAACCAAGTAGGTTACTGAAATCAGCTTGCATGGGAGTATTCCATGCACTACATGCAATATCTATACAGATCCAAATCATACTGAGTCGCTTTGTACAGAGCCTTACCAGAATATGCATTGAATAGAAAGTAATGCATTCAACTCAATGGAGTGTACAGTTCAATTTTGCTGGAAACTTGAATGTGCTAACAAGATGCAAACCTTATTATTCTACTCACCATTTGATTTAGAGTGGTCTGCACCCAATGCTATGAGTGTGCTACCTAAGCTCCAGACGTTACTTTCAGTAATATACCGTTCACTACTCAGTGGAACATTAGCGTTTGCCGAACTAAACCGTCAAAAGCTGTTCCACTGTAAATAGTACCAGTTATGTTACTGAAGTCAGCCTGCATTGGAGTATTCCATGGCACTGAACTCTCTACATGCAATATCTATACAGTTCAAAATCACCCTGAGCAGTTATGTACACAAGCTTACCACAAAATACATTGAATAGAAAGTAATGCATTAAACTCAATGGAGTGTGCAGTTCAATTTTGATGGAAGCTTGAATGTGCTAACATGATGTAAACATCATTATTCTACTCACCATATGATTTAGAGTAGTCTGCAAACAATTTTATGAGTGTGCTACCTAAGCTACAGAAGTTATAGTAATATACCGTTCACTGCTCAGGGGAACATTAGCGTTTGGAGAACTAAACAAAGTTAAGGGCTGTTCCACTGTAAATGGAACCAAGAAGGTTACTGAAATCAGCTTGCATGGGAGTATTCCATGCACTACATGCAATATCTATACAGATCCAAATCATACTGAGTCGCTTTGTACAGAGCCTTACCACAATATGCATTGAATAGAAAGTAATGCATTCAACTCAATGGAGTGTACAGTTCAATTTTGCTGGAAACTTGAATGTGCTAACAAGATGCAAACCTTATTATTCTACTCACCATTTGATTTAGAGTGGTCTGCACCCAATGCTATGAGTGTGCTACCTAAGCTCCAGAAGTTACTTTCAGTAACATACCGTTCTCTACTCAGTGGAACATTAGCGTTTGCCGAACTAAACCAAGTCAAAAGCTGTTCCACTGTAAATAGTACCAGTTATGTTACTGAAGGCAGCCTGCATTGGAGTATTCCATGGCACTGAGCACTCGACATGCAATATCTATACAGTTCAAAATCACCATGAGTAGTTATGTACACAAGCTTACCACAAAATCCTTTGAATAGAAAGTAATGCATTAAACTCAATGGAGTGTGCAGTTCAATTTTGATGGAAACTTGAATGTGCTAACATGATGTAAACATCATTATTCTACTCACCATATGATTAAGAGTAGTCTGCACCCAATTTTATGAGTGTGCTACCTAAGCTCCAGAAGATGCTTTCAGTATCATCACGTTCACTACACAGTGGACCATTAGCGGTTGCAATATTAAACCAAGACAATGGCTGATCCAGTGTAAATGTTACCTGGTAGCTCACTGAATGCTGCTTGCATTTGAATATTCGATGGCTCTGAGCACTCTACATGCAATATATTTACAGTTCAAAATCACCCTGAGTAGTTATGTACACAAGCTCACCACAAAATACTTTGAATAGAAAGTAATGCATAAAACTCAATGGAGTGTGCAGTTCAATTTTGATGGAAACTTGAATGTGCTAACATGATGTAAACATCATTATTCTACTCACCATATGATTTAGAGTCGTCTGCAACCAATTTTATGAGTGTGCTACCTAAGCTCCAGAAGTTACTTTCAGTAACATACCGTTCACTACTCAGTGGAACATTAGAGTTTGCCGAACTAAACCAAGTCAAAAGCTGTTCCACTGTAAATAGTACCAGTTATGTTAGTGAAGTCAGCCTGCATTGGAGTATTCCATGGGACTGAGCACTCTACATGCAATATCTATACAGTTCAAAATCACCCTGAGTAGTTATGTACACAAGCTTACCACAAAATACTTTGAATAGAAAGTAATGCATTAAACTCAATGGAGTGTGCAGTTCAATTTTGATGGAAACTTGAATGTGCTAACATGATGTAAACATCATTATTCTACTCACCATATGATTTAGAGTAGTCTGCAACCAATTTTATGAGTGTGCTTCCTAAGCTACAGAAGTTATAGTAATATACCGTTCACTGCTCAGGGGAACATTAGCGTTTGGAGAACTAAACAAAGTTAAGGGCTGTTCCACTGTAAATGGAACCAAGTAGGTTACTGAAATCAGCTTGCATTGGAGTATTCCATGGCACTGAGCACTCTACATGCAATATCTGTCCAGTTCCAAATCACACTGAGTAGCTTTGTACAGAGCCTTACCACAAAATGCTTTTAATAGAAAGTAATGCATTCAACTCAATGGAGTGTACAGTTCAATTTTGCTGAATACTACAATATGCTGACATGATGTAAACATCATTATTCTACTCACCATATGATTTAGAGTAGTCTGCAACCAATTTTATGAGTGTGCTTCCTAAGCTACAGAAGTTATAGTAATATACCGTTCACTACTCAGTGGAACATTAGCGTTTGCAGAACTAAAACAAGTCAATGGCTGTTCCACTGTAAATTGTACCAGGTAGGTTATTTAGATGTTTCCTTTGTAGTATTCCATGGCACTGAGCACTCTACATGCAATATCTATACAGTTCCATATCACCCTGAGTAGTTAGGTACACAAGCTTACCACGAAATGCATTGATTAGAAAGTAATGCATTCAACTCAATGGAGTGTGCAGTTCAATTTTGATGGAAACTTGAATGCGCTAACATGATGTAAACATCATTATTCTACTCACCATATGATTTACAGTAGTCTGCACCCAATTTTATGAGTGTGCTACATAAGCTCCAGAAGATGCTTTCAGTAACATCACGTCCACTACACAGTGGACCATTCGCGATTGCAATATTAAACCAAGACAATGGCTGATCCAGTGTAAATGGTACCTGGTAGCTTACTGAATTCTGCTTGCATTTGAATATTCGATGGCTCTGAGCACTCTACATGCAATATCTGTCCAGTTCCAAATCACACTGAGTAGATTTGTACAGAGCCTTACCACAAAATGCTTTTAATAGTAAGTAATGCATTCAACTCAATGGAGTGTACAGTTCAATTTTGCTGGAATCTTGAATGTGCTATCATGATGTAAAAATTTTTATTATACCATATGACTTAGAGTAGACAGCAACCAATTATATGAGGGTGCAACCTAGTGTCCAGAAGTTACTTTCAGTAACATACCGTTCACTACTCAGTGGAACATTAGCGTTTGCAGAACTATAACAAGTCAATGGCTGTTCCACTGTAAATGGTACCAGGTAGGTTATTTCGATGTTTCCTTTGGTGTATTCCATGGCACTGAGCACTTTACATGCAATATCTGTACAGTTCCATATCACCCTGAGTAGTTAGGTACACAAGCTTACCACAAAATGCATTGAATAGAAAGTAATGCATTCAACTCAAAGGAGTGTGCAGTTCAATTTTGTTGAATACTTGAATGTGCTAACATGATGTAAACATCATTATTCTACTCACCATATGATTCAGCGTAGTCTGCACCCAATTTTATGAGTGTGCTACCTAATCTCCAGAAGATGCTTTCAGTAACATCACCTTCAGTACACAGGGGACTATTAGCGATTGCAGTATTAAACCAAGCCAATGGCTGATCCAGTGTAAATGGTACCAGGTAGCTTACTGAATTCTGCTTGAATTTGAATATTCCATGACTTTGAGGATTCTAAATGCAATATCCATACTGTTCAAAATCACTCTGAGTAACTTTGTACACAACCTTACCACAAAATGCATTGAATAGACAGCAATGCATTCAACTCAAAGGAGTGTACAGTTCAATTTTGCTGGAATCTTGAATGTGCTATCATGATGCAAAAATTATTATTATACCATATGACTTAGAGTAGACTGCAACCAATTATATGAGGGTGCAACCTTTTGTCCAGAAGTTACATTCAGTCACATACCGATCACTACTCAGTGGAACATTAGCGTTTGCAGAACTATAACAAGTCAATGGCTGTTCCACTGTAAATTGTACCAGGTAGGTTATTTAGATGTTTCCTTTGTAGTATTCCATGGCACTGAGCACTCTACATGCAATATCTGTCCAGTTCCAAATCACACTGAGTAGCTTTGTACAGAGCCTTACCACAAAATGCTTTTAATAGAAAGTAATGCATTCAACTCAATGGAGTGTACAGTTCAATTTTGCTGAATACTACAATGTGCTGACATGATGTAAACATCATTATTCTACTCACCATAAGATTTAGAGTAGTCTGCACCCAATTTTATCAGTGTGCTACCTAAGCTCCAGAAGATGCTTTCAGTAACATCACGTTCACTACACAGTGGACCATTAGCGATTGCAATATTAAACCAAGCCAATGGCTGATCCAGTGTAAATGGTACCTGGTAGCTGACTGAATTCTTCTTGCATTTGAATATTCGATGGCCCTGAGCACTCTACATGCAATATCTATACAGTTCAAAATCACCCTGAGTAGTTATGTACACAAGCTTACCACAAAATACTTTGAATAGAAAGTAATGCATTAAACTCAATGGAGTGTGCAGTTCAATTTTGATGGAAACTTGAATGTGCGAACATGATGTAAACATCATTATTCTACTCACCATATGATTTAGAGTAGTCTGCAACCAATTTTATGAGTGTGCTACCTAAGCTCCAGAAGTTACTTTCAGTAACATACCGTTCACTACTCAGTGGAACATTAGCGTTTGCAGAACTATAACAAGTCAATGGCTGTTCCACTGTAAATGGTACCAGGTAGGTTATTTCGATGTTTCCTTTGGTGTATTCCATGGCACTGAGCACTTTACATGCAATATCTGTACAGTTCCATATCACCCTGAGTAGTTAGGTACACAAGCTTACCACAAAATGCATTGAATAGAAAGTAATGCATTCAACTCAAAGGAGTGTGCAGTTCAATTTTGTTGAATACTTGAATGTGCTAACATGATGTAAACATCATTATTCTACTCACCATATGATTCAGCGTAGTCTGCACCCAATTTTATGAGTGTGCTACCTAATCTCCAGAAGATGCTTTCAGTAACATCACCTTCAGTACACAGGGGACTATTAGCGATTGCAGTATTAAACCAAGCCAATGGCTGATCCAGTGTAAATGGTACCAGGTAGCTTACTGAATTCTGCTTGAATTTGAATATTCCATGACTTTGAGGATTCTAAATGCAATATCCATACTGTTCAAAATCACTCTGAGTAACTTTGTACACAACCTTACCACAAAATGCATTGAATAGACAGCAATGCATTCAACTCAAAGGAGTGTACAGTTCAATTTTGCTGGAATCTTGAATGTGCTATCATGATGCAAAAATTATTATTATACCATATGACTTAGAGTAGACTGCAACCAATTATATGAGGGTGCAACCTTTTGTCCAGAAGTTACATTCAGTCACATACCGATCACTACTCAGTGGAACATTAGCGTTTGCAGAACTATAACAAGTCAATGGCTGTTCCACTGTAAATTGTACCAGGTAGGTTATTTAGATGTTTCCTTTGTAGTATTCCATGGCACTGAGCACTCTACATGCAATATCTGTCCAGTTCCAAATCACACTGAGTAGCTTTGTACAGAGCCTTACCACAAAATGCTTTTAATAGAAAGTAATGCATTCAACTCAATGGAGTGTACAGTTCAATTTTGCTGAATACTACAATGTGCTGACATGATGTAAACATCATTATTCTACTCACCATAAGATTTAGAGTAGTCTGCACCCAATTTTATCAGTGTGCTACCTAAGCTCCAGAAGATGCTTTCAGTAACATCACGTTCACTACACAGTGGACCATTAGCGATTGCAATATTAAACCAAGCCAATGGCTGATCCAGTGTAAATGGTACCTGGTAGCTGACTGAATTCTTCTTGCATTTGAATATTCGATGGCCCTGAGCACTCTACATGCAATATCTATACAGTTCAAAATCACCCTGAGTAGTTATGTACACAAGCTTACCACAAAATACTTTGAATAGAAAGTAATGCATTAAACTCAATGGAGTGTGCAGTTCAATTTTGATGGAAACTTGAATGTGCGAACATGATGTAAACATCATTATTCTACTCACCATATGATTTAGAGTAGTCTGCAACCAATTTTATGAGTGTGCTACCTAAGCTCCAGAAGTTACTTTCAGTAACATACCGTTCACTACTCAGTGGAACATTAGAGTTTGCCGAACTAAACCAAGTCAAAAGCTGTTCCACTGTAAATAGTACCAGATATGTTAGTGAAGTCAGCCTGCATTGGAGTATTCCATGGGACTGAGCACTCTACATGCAATATCTATACAGTTCAAAATCACCCTGAGTAGTTATGTACACAAGCTTACCACAAAATACTTTGAATAGAAAGTAATGCATTAAACTCAATGGAGTGTGCAGTTCAATTTTGATGGAAACTTGAATGTGCTAACATGATGTAAACATCATTATTCTACTCACCATATGATTTAGAGTAGTCTGCAACCAATTTTATGAGTGTGCTTCCTAAGCTACAGAAGTTATAGTAATATACCGTTCACTGCTCAGGGGAACATTAGCGTTTGGAGAACTAAACAAAGTTAAGGGCTGTTCCACTGTAAATGGAACCAAGTAGGTTACTGAAATCAGCTTGCATTGGAGTATTCCATGCACTGCATGCAATATCTATACAGTTCCAAATCATTCTGAGTCGCTTTGTACAGTGCCTTACCACAAAATGCATTGAATAGAAAGTAATGCATTCAACTCAATGGAGTGTACAGTTCAATTTTGCTGGAAACTTGAATGTGGTAACAAGATGCAAACCTTATTATTCTACTCACCATTTGATTTAGAGTGGTCTGCACCCAATGCTATGAGTGTGCTACCTAAGCTCCAGAAGTTACTTTCAGTAACATACCGTTCTCTACTCAGTGGAACATTAGCGTTTGCCAAACTAAACCAAGTCAAAAGCTGTTCCACTGTAAATAGTACCAGTTATGTTACTGAAGGCAGCCTGCATTGGAGTATTCCATGGCTCTGAGCACTCGACATGCAATATCTATACAGTTCAAAATCACCCTGAGTAGTTATGTACACAAGCTTACCACAAAATCCTTTGAATAGAAACTAATGCATTAAACTCAATGGAGTGTGCAGTTCAATTTTGATGGAAACTTGAATGTGCTAACATGATGTAAACATCATTATTCTACTCACCATATGATTTAGAGTAGTCTGCAACCAATTTTATGAGTGTGCTTCCTAAGCTACAGAAGTTATAGTAATATACCGTTCACTGCTCAGGGGAACATTAGCGTTTGGAGAACTAAACAAAGTTAAGGGCTGTTCCACTGTAAATGGAACCAAGTAGGTTACTGAAATCAGCTTGCATTGGAGTATTCCATGGCACTGAGCACTCTACATGCAATATCT
The DNA here is from genome assembly GCF_030144855.1 of Hypanus sabinus. Lineage (NCBI taxonomy): Eukaryota > Metazoa > Chordata > Chondrichthyes > Myliobatiformes > Dasyatidae > Hypanus > Hypanus sabinus. Next base: position 150,292,266 of record NC_082715.1, on the reverse strand, counting down.
GTCCAGTTCCAAATCACACTGAGTAGCTTTGTACAGAGCCTTACCACAAAATGCTTTTAATAGAAAGTAATGCATTCAACTCAATGGAGTGTACAGTTCAATTTTGCTGAATACTACAATATGCTGACATGATGTAAACATCATTATTCTACTCACCATATGATTTAGAGTAGTCTGCAACCAATTTTATGAGTGTGCTTCCTAAGCTACAGAAGTTATAGTAATATACCGTTCACTACTCAGTGGAACATTAGCGTTTGCAGAACTAAAACAAGTCAATGGCTGTTCCACTGTAAATTGTACCAGGTAGGTTATTTAGATGTTTCCTTTGTAGTATTCCATGGCACTGAGCACTCTACATGCAATATCTATACAGTTCCATATCACCCTGAGTAGTTAGGTACACAAGCTTACCACGAAATGCATTGATTAGAAAGTAATGCATTGAACTCAATGGAGTGTGCAGTTCAATTTTGATGGAAACTTGAATGCGCTAACGTGATGTAAACATCATTATTCTACTCACCATATGATTTAGAGTAGTCTGCACCCAATTTTATGAGTGTGCTACATAAGCTCCAGAAGATGCTTTCAGTAACATCACGTTCACTACACAGTGGACCATTCGCGATTGCAATATTAAACCAAGACAATGGCTGATCCAGTGTAAATGGTACCTGGTAGCTTACTGAATTCTGCTTGCATTTGAATATTCGATGGCTCTGAGCACTCTACATGCAATATCTGTCCAGTTCCAAATCACACTGAGTAGATTTGTACAGAGCCTTACCACAAAATGCTTTTAATAGTAAGTAATGCATTCAACTCAATGGAGTGTACAGTTCAATTTTGCTGGAATCTTGAATGTGCTATCATAATGTAAAAATTTTTATTATACCATATGACTTAGAGTAGACAGCAACCAATTATATGAGGGTGCAACCTAGTGTCCAGAAGTTACTTTCAGTAACATACCGTTCACTACTCAGTGGAACATTAGCGTTTGCAGAACTATAACAAGTCAATGGCTGTTCCACTGTAAATGGTACCAGGTAGGTTATTTCGATGTTTCCTTTGGTGTATTCCATGGCACTGAGCACTTTACATGCAATATCTGTACAGTTCCATATCACCCTGAGTAGTTAGGTACACAAGCTTACCACAAAATGCATTGAATAGAAAGTAATGCATTCAACTCAAAGGAGTGTGCAGTTCAATTTTGCTGAATACTTGAATGTGCTAACATGATGTAAACATCATTATTCTACTCACCATATGATTCAGCGTAGTCTGCACCCAATTTTATGAGTGTGCTACCTAATCTCCAGAAGATGCTTTCAGTAACATCACCTTCAGTACACAGGGGACTATTAGCGATTGCAGTATTAAACCAAGCCAATGGCTGATCCAGTGTAAATGGTACCAGGTAGCTTACTGAATTCTGCTTGAATTTGAATATTCCATGACTTTGAGGATTCTAAATGCAATATCCATACTGTTCAAAATCACTCTGAGTAACTTTGTACACAACCTTACCACAAAATGCATTGAATAGACAGCAATGCATTCAACTCAAAGGAGTGTACAGTTCAATTTTGCTGGAATCTTGAATGTGCTATCATGATGCAAAAATTATTATTATACCATATGACTTAGAGTAGACTGCAACCAATTATATGAGGGTGCAACCTTTTGTCCAGAAGTTACATTCAGTCACATACCGATCACTACTCAGTGGAACATTAGCGTTTGCAGAACTATAACAAGTCAATGGCTGTTCCACTGTAAATTGTACCAGGTAGGTTATTTAGATGTTTCCTTTGTAGTATTCCATGGCACTGAGCACTCTACATGCAATATCTGTCCAGTTCCAAATCACACTGAGTAGCTTTGTACAGAGCCTTACCACAAAATGCTTTTAATAGAAAGTAATGCATTCAACTCAATGGAGTGTACAGTTCAATTTTGCTGAATACTACAATGTGCTGACATGATGTAAACATCATTATTCTACTCACCATAAGATTTAGAGTAGTCTGCAACCAATTTTATGAGTGTGCTTCCTAAGCTACAGAAGTTATAGTAATATACCGTTCACTGCTCAGGGGAACATTAGCGTTTGGAGAACTAAACAAAGTTAAGGGCTGTTCCACTGTAAATGGAACCAAGTAGGTTACTGAAATCAGCTTGCATTGGAGTATTCCATGCACTGCATGCAATATCTATACAGTTCCAAATCATTCTGAGTCGCTTTGTACAGTGCCTTACCACAAAATGCATTGAATAGAAAGTAATGCATTCAACTCAATGGAGTGTACAGTTCAATTTTGCTGGAAACTTGAATGTGGTAACAAGATGCAAACCTTATTATTCTACTCACCATTTGATTTAGAGTGGTCTGCACCCAATGCTATGAGTGTGCTACCTAAGCTCCAGAAGTTACTTTCAGTAACATACCGTTCTCTACTCAGTGGAACATTAGCGTTTGCCGAACTAAACCAAGTCAAAAGCTGTTCCACTGTAAATAGTACCAGTTATGTTACTGAAGGCAGCCGGCATTGGAGTATTCCATGGCACTGAGCACTCGACATGCAATATCTATACAGTTCAAAATCACCCTGAGTAGTTATGTACACAAGCTTACCACAAAATCCTTTGAATAGAAAGTAATGCATTAAACTCAATGGAGTGTGCAGTTCAATTTTGATGGAAACTTGAATGTGCTAACATGATGTAAACATCATTATTCTACTCACCATATGATTTAGAGTAGTCTGCACCCAATTTTATGAGTGTGCTACCTAAGCTCCAGAAGATGCTTTCAGTATCATCACGTTCACTACACTGTGGACCATTAGCGGTTGCAATATTAAACCAAGACAATGGCTGATCCAGTGTAAATGTTACCTGGTAGCTCACTGAATGCTGCTTGCATTTGAATATTCGATGGCTCTGAGCACTCTACATGCAATATATATACAGTTCAAAATCACCCTGAGTAGTTATGTACACAAGCTCACCACAAAATACTTTGAATAGAAAGTAATGCATAAAACTCAATGGAGTGTGCAGTTCAATTTTGATGGAAACTTGAATGTGCTAACATGATGTAAACATCATTATTCTACTCACCATATGATTTAGAGTAGTCTGCAACCAATTTTATGAGTGTGCTACCTAAGCTCCAGAAGTTACTTTCAGTAACATACCGTTCACTACTCAGTGGAACATTAGAGTTTGCCGAACTAAACCAAGTCAAAAGCTGTTCCACTGTAAATAGTACCAGTTATGTTAGTGAAGTCAGCCTGCATTGGAGAATTCCATGGGACTGAGCACTCTACATGCAATATCTATACAGTTCAAAATCACCCTGAGTAGTTATGTACACAAGCTTACCACAAAATACTTTGAATAGAAAGTAATGCATTAAACTCAATGGAGTGTGCAGTTCAATTTTGATGGAAACTTGAATGTGCTAACATGATGTAAACATCATTATTCTACTCACCATATGATTTAGAGTAGTCTGCAACCAATTTTATGAGTGTGCTTCCTAAGCTACAGAAGTTATAGTAATATACCGTTCACTGCTCAGGGGAACATTAGCGTTTGGAGAACTAAACAAAGTTAAGGGCTGTTCCACTGTAAATGGAACCAAGTAGGTTACTGAAATCAGCTTGCATTGGAGTATTCCATGGCACAGAGCACTCTACATGCAATATCTGTCCAGTTCCAAATCACACTGAGTAGCTTTGTACAGAGCCTTACCACAAAATGCTTTTAATAGAAAGTAATGCATTCAACTCAATGGAGTGTACAGTTCAATTTTGCTGAATACTACAATATGCTGACATGATGTAAACATCATTATTCTACTCACCATATGATTTAGAGTAGTCTGCAACCAATTTTATGAGTGTGCTTCCTAAGCTACAGAAGTTATAGTAATATACCGTTCACTACTCAGTGGAACATTAGCGTTTGCAGAACTAAAACAAGTCAATGGCTGTTCCACTGTAAATTGTACCAGGTAGGTTATTTAGATGTTTCCTTTGTAGTATTCCATGGCACTGAGCACTCTACATGCAATATCTATACAGTTCCATATCACCCTGAGTAGTTAGGTACACAAGCTTACCACGAAATGCATTGATTAGAAAGTAATGCATTGAACTCAATGGAGTGTGCAGTTCAATTTTGATGGAAACTTGAATGCGCTAACGTGATGTAAACATCATTATTCTACTCACCATATGATTTAGAGTAGTCTGCACCCAATTTTATGAGTGTGCTACATAAGCTCCAGAAGATGCTTTCAGTAACATCACGTTCACTACACAGTGGACCATTCGCGATTGCAATATTAAACCAAGACAATGGCTGATCCAGTGTAAATGGTACCTGGTAGCTTACTGAATTCTGCTTGCATTTGAATATTCGATGGCTCTGAGCACTCTACATGCAATATCTGTCCAGTTCCAAATCACACTGAGTAGATTTGTACAGAGCCTTACCACAAAATGCTTTTAATAGTAAGTAATGCATTCAACTCAATGGAGTGTACAGTTCAATTTTGCTGGAATCTTGAATGTGCTATCATAATGTAAAAATTTTTATTATACCATATGACTTAGAGTAGACAGCAACCAATTATATGAGGGTGCAACCTAGTGTCCAGAAGTTACTTTCAGTAACATACCGTTCACTACTCAGTGGAACATTAGCGTTTGCAGAACTATAACAAGTCAATGGCTGTTCCACTGTAAATGGTACCAGGTAGGTTATTTCGATGTTTCCTTTGGTGTATTCCATGGCACTGAGCACTTTACATGCAATATCTGTACAGTTCCATATCACCCTGAGTAGTTAGGTACACAAGCTTACCACAAAATGCATTGAATAGAAAGTAATGCATTCAACTCAAAGGAGTGTGCAGTTCAATTTTGCTGAATACTTGAATGTGCTAACATGATGTAAACATCATTATTCTACTCACCATATGATTCAGCGTAGTCTGCACCCAATTTTATGAGTGTGCTACCTAATCTCCAGAAGATGCTTTCAGTAACATCACCTTCAGTACACAGGGGACTATTAGCGATTGCAGTATTAAACCAAGCCAATGGCTGATCCAGTGTAAATGGTACCAGGTAGCTTACTGAATTCTGCTTGAATTTGAATATTCCATGACTTTGAGGATTCTAAATGCAATATCCATACTGTTCAAAATCACTCTGAGTAACTTTGTACACAACCTTACCACAAAATGCATTGAATAGACAGCAATGCATTCAACTCAAAGGAGTGTACAGTTCAATTTTGCTGGAATCTTGAATGTGCTATCATGATGCAAAAATTATTATTATACCATATGACTTAGAGTAGACTGCAACCAATTATATGAGGGTGCAACCTTTTGTCCAGAAGTTACATTCAGTCACATACCGATCACTACTCAGTGGAACATTAGCGTTTGCAGAACTATAACAAGTCAATGGCTGTTCCACTGTAAATTGTACCAGGTAGGTTATTTAGATGTTTCCTTTGTAGTATTCCATGGCACTGAGCACTCTACATGCAATATCTGTCCAGTTCCAAATCACACTGAGTAGCTTTGTACAGAGCCTTACCACAAAATGCTTTTAATAGAAAGTAATGCATTCAACTCAATGGAGTGTACAGTTCAATTTTGCTGAATACTACAATGTGCTGACATGATGTAAACATCATTATTCTACTCACCATAAGATTTAGAGTAGTCTGCAACCAATTTTATGAGTGTGCTTCCTAAGCTACAGAAGTTATAGTAATATACCGTTCACTGCTCAGGGGAACATTAGCGTTTGGAGAACTAAACAAAGTTAAGGGCTGTTCCACTGTAAATGGAACCAAGTAGGTTACTGAAATCAGCTTGCATTGGAGTATTCCATGCACTGCATGCAATATCTATACAGTTCCAAATCATTCTGAGTCGCTTTGTACAGTGCCTTACCACAAAATGCATTGAATAGAAAGTAATGCATTCAACTCAATGGAGTGTACAGTTCAATTTTGCTGGAAACTTGAATGTGGTAACAAGATGCAAACCTTATTATTCTACTCACCATTTGATTTAGAGTGGTCTGCACCCAATGCTATGAGTGTGCTACCTAAGCTCCAGAAGTTACTTTCAGTAACATACCGTTCTCTACTCAGTGGAACATTAGCGTTTGCCGAACTAAACCAAGTCAAAAGCTGTTCCACTGTAAATAGTACCAGTTATGTTACTGAAGGCAGCCGGCATTGGAGTATTCCATGGCACTGAGCACTCGACATGCAATATCTATACAGTTCAAAATCACCCTGAGTAGTTATGTACACAAGCTTACCACAAAATCCTTTGAATAGAAAGTAATGCATTAAACTCAATGGAGTGTGCAGTTCAATTTTGATGGAAACTTGAATGTGCTAACATGATGTAAACATCATTATTCTACTCACCATATGATTTAGAGTAGTCTGCACCCAATTTTATGAGTGTGCTACCTAAGCTCCAGAAGATGCTTTCATTATCATCACGTTCACTACACAGTGGACCATTAGCGGTTGCAATATTAAACCAAGACAATGGCTGATCCAGTGTAAATGTTACCTGGTAGCTCACTGAATGCTGCTTGCATTTGAATATTCGATGGCTCTGAGCACTCTACATGCAATATATATACAGTTCAAAATCACCCTGAGTAGTTATGTACACAAGCTCACCACAAAATACTTTGAATAGAAAGTAATGCATAAAACTCAATGGAGTGTGCAGTTCAATTTTGATGGAAACTTGAATGTGCTAACATGATGTAAACATCATTATTCTACTCACCATATGATTTAGAGTAGTCTGCAACCAATTTTATGAGTGTGCTACCTAAGCTCCAGAAGTTACTTTCAGTAACATACCGTTCACTACTCAGTGGAACATTAGAGTTTGCCGAACTAAACCAAGTCAAAAGCTGTTCCACTGTAAATAGTACCAGTTATGTTAGTGAAGTCAGCCTGCATTGGAGAATTCCATGGGACTGAGCACTCTACATGCAATATCTATACAGTTCAAAATCACCCTGAGTAGTTATGTACACAAGCTTACCACAAAATACTTTGAATAGAAAGTAATGCATTAAACTCAATGGAGTGTGCAGTTCAATTTTGATGGAAACTTGAATGTGCTAACATGATGTAAACATCATTATTCTACTCACCATATGATTTAGAGTAGTCTGCAACCAATTTTATGAGTGTGCTTCCTAAGCTACAGAAGTTATAGTAATATACCGTTCACTGCTCAGGGGAACATTAGCGTTTGGAGAACTAAACAAAGTTAAGGGCTGTTCCACTGTAAATGGAACCAAGTAGGTTACTGAAATCAGCTTGCATTGGAGTATTCCATGGCACTGAGCACTCTACATGCAATATCTGTCCAGTTCCAAATCACACTGAGTAGCTTTGTACAGAGCCTTACCACAAAATGCTTTTAATAGAAAGTAATGCATTCAACTCAATGGAGTGTACAGTTCAATTTTGCTGAATACTACAATATGCTGACATGATGTAAACATCATTATTCTACTCACCATATGATTTAGAGTAGTCTGCAACCAATTTTATGAGTGTGCTTCCTAAGCTACAGAAGTTATAGTAATATACCGTTCACTACTCAGTGGAACATTAGCGTTTGCAGAACTAAAACAAGTCAATGGCTGTTCCACTGTAAATTGTACCAGGTAGGTTATTTAGATGTTTCCTTTGTAGTATTCCATGGCACTGAGCACTCTACATGCAATATCTATACAGTTCCATATCACCCTGAGTAGTTAGGTACACAAGCTTACCACGAAATGCATTGATTAGAAAGTAATGCATTCAACTCAATGGAGTGTGCAGTTCAATTTTGATGGAAACTTGAATGCGCTAACGTGATGTAAACATCATTATTCTACTCACCATATGATTTAGAGTAGTCTGCACCCAATTTTATGAGTGTGCTAACTAATCTCCAGAAGATGCTTTCAGTAACATCACCTTCAGTACACAGGGGACTATTAGCGATTGCAGTATTAAACCAAGCCAATGGCTGATCCAGTGTAAATGGTACCAGGTAGCTTACTGAATTCTGCTTGAATTTGAATATTCCATGACTTTGAGGATTCTAAATGCAATATCCATACTGTTCAAAATCACTCTGAGTAACTTTGTACACAACCTTACCACAAAATGCATTGAATAGACAGCAATGCATTCAACTCAAAGGAGTGTACAGTTCAATTTTGCTGGAATCTTGAATGTGCTATCATGATGCAAAAATTATTATTATACCATATGACTTAGAGTAGACTGCAACCAATTATATGAGGGTGCAACCTTTTGTCCAGAAGTTACATTCAGTCACATACCGATCACTACTCAGTGGAACATTAGCGTTTGCAGAACTATAACAAGTCAATGGCTGTTCCACTGTAAATTGTACCAGGTAGGTTATTTAGATGTTTCCTTTGTAGTATTCCATGGCACTGAGCACTCTACATGCAATATCAGTCCAGTTCCAAATCACACTGAGTAGCTTTGTACAGAGCCTTACCACAAAATGCTTTTAATAGAAAGTAATGCATTCAACTCAATGGAGTGTACAGTTCAATTTTGCTGAATACTACAATGTGCTGACATGATGTAAACATCATTATTCTACTCACCATAAGATTTAGAGTAGTCTGCACCCAATTTTATCAGTGTGCTACCTAAGCTCCAGAAGATGCTTTCAGTAACATCACGTTCACTACACAGTGGACCATTAGCGATTGCAATATTAAACCAAGCCAATGGCTGATCCAGTGTAAATGGTACCTGGTAGCTGACTGAATTCTTCTTGCATTTGAATATTCGATGGCCCTGAGCACTCTACATGCAATATCTATACAGTTCAAAATCACCCTGAGTAGTTATGTACACAAGCTTACCACAAAATACTTTGAATAGAAAGTAATGCATTAAACTCAATGGAGTGTGCAGTTCAATTTTGATGGAAACTTGAATGTGCGAACATGATGTAAACATCATTATTCTACTCACCATATGATTTAGAGTAGTCTGCAACCAATTTTATGAGTGTGCTACCTAAGCTACAGAAGTTATAGTGATATACCGTTCACTGCTCAGGGGAACATTAGCGTTTGGAGAAGTAAACAAAGTTAAATGCTGTTCCACTGTAAATGGAACCAAGTAGGTTACTGAAAGCAGCTTGCATTGGAGTATTCCATGCACTACATACAATATCTATACAGTTCCAAATCATACTGAGTCGCTTTGTACAGAGCCTTACCACAAAATGCATTGAATAGAAAGTATTGCATTCAACTCAATGTAGTGGACAGTTCAATTTTGCTGGAAACTTGAATGTGCTAACAAGATGCAAACCTTATCATTCTACTCACCATTTGATTTAGAGTGGTCTGCACCCAATGCTATGAGTGTGCTACCTACGCTCCAGAAGTTACTTTCAGTAACATACCGTTCACTACTCAGTGGAACATTAGCTTTTGCCGAACTGAACGAAGTCAAAGGCTGTTCCACTGTAAATAGTACCTGGTAGCTTACTGAATTCTGCTTGCATTTGAATATTCCATGGCTTTGAGCATTCTAAATGCAATATCCATACTGTTCAAAATCACTCTGAGTAACTTTGTACACAACCTTACCACAAAATGCATTGAATAGAAAGTAATGCATTCAACTCAAAGGAGTGCACAGTTCAATTTTGCTGGAATCTTGAATGTGCTATCATGATGTAAAAATTATCATTATACCATATGACTTAGAGTAGACTGCAACCAATTATATGAGGGTGCAACCTAGGGTCCAGAAGTTACTTTCACTACACAGTGGAACATTAGCGTTTGCAGAACTAAAACAAGTCAATGGCTGTTCCAATGTAAATTGTACCAGTTAGGTTATTTAGATGTTTCCTTTGTAGTATTCCATGGCACCGAGCACTCTACATGCAATATCTATACAGTTCCATATCACCCTGAGTAGTTAGGTACACAAGCTTACCACAAAATGCATTGATTAGAAAGTAATGCATTCAACTCAATGGAGTGTGCAGTTCAATTTTGATGGAAACTGGAATGTGCTAACATGATGTAAACATAATTATTCTACTCACCATACGATTTAGAGTAGTCTGCACCCAATTTTATGAGTGTGCTACCAAAGCTCCAGAAGATGCGTTCAGTAACATCACGTTCACTACACAGTGGACCATTAGCGATTGCAGGATTAAACCAAGACAATAGCTGATCCAATGTAAATGGTACCTGGTAGCCTTCTGAAATCTGCTTGCATTTGAATATTCCATGGCTTTGAGCATTCTATATGCAATATCCATACAGTTTAAAATCACTCTGAGTAGCTTTGTACACAACCTTACCACAAAATGCATTGAATATAAAGTAATGCATTCAAGTCAAAGGAGTGTACAGTTCAATTTTGCTGGAATCTTGAATGTGCTATCATGATGTAAAAATTATTATTATAACATATGACTTAGAGTAGACAGCAACCAATTGTATGAGGGTGCAACCTAGTGTCCAGAAGTTACTTTCAGTAACATACCGTTCACTACTCAGTTGGACATAAGCGTTTGCAGAACTAAAACAAGTCAATGGCTGTTCCACTGTAAATGGTACCAGGTAGGTTATTTCGATGTTTCCTTTGGTGTATTCCATGGCACTGAGCACGTTACATGCAATATCTGTACAGTTCCATATCACCCTGAGTAGTTAGGTACACAAGCGTACCACAAAATGCATTGAATAGAAAGTAATGCATTCAACTCAATGGAGTGTGCAGTTCTATTTTGATGGAAGCTTGAATGTGCTAACATGATGTAAACAAAATTATTCTAATCACCATACGATTTAGAGTAGTCTGCACCCAATTTTATGAGTGTGCTACCTAAGCTCCAGAAGATGCTTTCAGTAACATCACGTTCACTACACAGAGGACTATTAGCAATTGCAGTATCAAACCAAGCCAATGGCTGATCCAGTGTAAATGGTATCTGGTAGCTTACTGAATTCCGCTTGCATTTGAATATTCCATGGCTTTGAGCATTCTAAATGCAATATCCATACTGTTCAAAATCACTCTGATTAACTTTGTACACAACCTTACCACAAAATGCATTGAATAGAAAGTAATGCACTCAACTCAATGGAGTGTACAGTTCAAATTTGCTGAATACTACAAAGTGCTGACATGATGTAAACATCATTATTCTACTCACCATATGATTTAGAGTAGTCTGCACCCAATTCTATGAGTGTGCTACCTAATCACCAGAAGATGCTTTCAGTAACATCACCTTCACTACACAGTGGACAAATAGCGATTGCAGTATTAAACCAAGCCAATGGCTGATCCAGTGTAAATGGTACCCGGTAGCTTACTGAATTCTGCTTGCATTTGAATATTCGATGGCTCTGAGCACTCTACATGCAATATCTATACTGTTCAAAATCACCCTGAGTAGTTATGTACACAAGCTTACCACAAAATACTTTGAATAGAAAGTAATGCATTAAACTCAATGGAGTGTGCAGTTCAATTTTGATGGAAACTGGAATGTGCTATCATGATGTAAACATAATTATTCTACTCACCATACGATTTAGAGTAGTCTGCACCCAATTTTATGAGTGTGCTACCAAAGCTCCAGAAGATGCGTTCAGTAACATCACGTTCACTACACAGTGGACCATTAGCGATTGCAGGATTAAACCAAGCCAATAGCTGATCCAATGTAAATGGTACCTGGTAGCCTTCTGAAATCTGCTTGCATTTGAATATTCCATGGCTTTGAGCATTCTACATGCAATATCCATACAGTTTAAAATCACTCTGAGTAGCTTTGTACACAACCTTACCACAAAATGCATTGAATAGAAAGTAATGCATTCAACTCAAAGGAGTGTACAGTTCAATTTTGCTGGAATCTTGAATGTGCTATCATGATGTAAAAATTATTATTATACCATATGACTTAGAGTAGACAGCAACCAATTATATGAGGGTGCAACCTAGTGTCCAGAAGTTACTTTCAGTAACATACCGTTCACTACTCAGTTGGACATAATCGTTTGCAGAACTAAAACAAGTCAATGGCTGTTCCACTGTAAATGGTACCAGGTAGGTTATTTCAATGTTTCCTTTGGTGTATTCCATGGCACTGAGAACTCTACATGCAATATCTGTCCAGTTCCAAATCACACTGAGTAGCTTTGTACAGAGCCTGACCACAAAATGCTTTTAATAGAAAGTAAAGCATTCAACTCAATGGAGTGTACAGTTCAATTTTGCTGAATATTAGATGTGCTGACATGATGTAAACATCATTATTCTACTCACCATGTGATTTAGAGTAGTCTGCACCCAATTTTATGAGTGTGCTACTTAAGCTACAGAAGTTATAGTAATATACCGTTCACTACTCAGTGGACTATTAGCGATTGCAGTATTAAACCAAGCCAATGGCTGATCCAGTGTAAATGGTACATGGTAGCCTTCTGAAATCTGCTTGCATTTGAATATTCCATGGCTTTGAGCATTCTACATGCAATATCCATACAGTTCAAAATCACTCTGAGTAGTTATGTAGACAAGTTTACCACAAAATGCATTGAATAGAAAGTAATGCATTCACCTCAGAGGAGTGTACAGTTCAATTTTGCCGGAATCTTGAATGTACTATCATGATGTAAAAATTATTATTATACCATATGACGTAGAGTAGACTGCAACCAATTATATGAGGGTGCAACCTCGGGTCAGGAAGTTACTTTCAGTAACATACCGTTCACTACTCAGTGGAACATTAGCGTTTGCAGAACTAAAACACGACAATGGCTGTTCCACTGTAAATGGTACCATTTAGTTTATTTAGATGTTTCCTTTGGAGTATTACATGGCACTGAGCACTCTACATGCAATATCTATACAGTTCCATATCACCCTGAGTAGTTAGGTACACAACCTTACCACAAAATGCATTGAATAGAAAGTAATGCATTCAACTCAATGGAGTGTGCAGTTCAATTTTGATGGAAACGTGAATGTGCTAACATGATGTAAACATAATTATTCTACTCACCATACGATTTAGAGTCGTCTGCACCCAATTTTATGAGTGTGCTACCTAATCTCCAGAAGATGCTTTCAGTAACATCACCTTCTCTACTCAGTGGACTATTAGCGATTGCCGTATTAAACCAAGCCAATGGCCGATCCAGTGTAAATGGTACCTGGTAGCTTACTGAATTCTGCTTGCATTTGAATATTCGATGGCTCTGAGCACTCTACATGCAATATCTATACAGTTCTAAATCACCCTGAGTAGTTATGTACACAAGCTTACCACAAAATACTTTGAATAGAAAGTAATGCATTAAACTCAAAGGAGTGTACAGTTCAATTTTCCTGGAAACTTGAATGTGCTATCATGATGTAAAAATTATTATTATACCATATGATTTAGAGTAGTCTGCCACCAATTACATGAGGGTGCAACCTATGGTCCAGAAGTTACTTTCAGTAACATACTGTTGACTACTGAGTGGAAAATTACCATTTGCAGAACTAAACTAAATCAATGGCTGTTCGACTGTAAATGGTACCAGGTAGGTTACTGAAATCAGTTTCCATTGGAGTATTCCATGGCACTGAGCACTCAACATGCAATATCTGTCCAGTTCCAAATCACACTGAGTAGTTATGTAGACAAGTTTACCACAAAATGCATTGAATGGAAAGTAATGCATTCAACTCAAAGGAGTGTACAGTTCAATTTTGCTGGAATCTTGAATGTGCTTTCATGATGTAAAAATTATTATTATACCATATGACTTAGAGTAGACTGCAACCAATTATATGAGGGTGCAACCTAGGCTCCAGAAGTTACTTTCAGTAACATACCGTTCACTACTGAATGGAACATTAACGTTTGCAGAACTAAAACAAGTCAATGGCTGTTCCACTGTAAATGGTACCAGGTAGGTTATTTAGATGTTTCCTTTGGAGTATTCCACGGCACTGAGCACTCTACATGCAATATCTATACAGTTCCATATCACCCTGAGTAGTTAGGTACACAAGCCTACCACAAAATGCATTGAATAGAAAGTAATGCATTCAACTCAATGGAGTGTGCAGTTCAATTTTGATGGAAACCTGAATGTGCTAACATGATGTAAACATCATTATTCTACTCACCACATGATTTAGAGTAGTCTGCACCCAATTTTATGAGTGTGCTACCTAATCTCCAGAAGATGCTTTCAGTAACATCACCTTCACTACTCAGTGGACTATTAGCGATTGCAGTATTAAACCAAGCCAATGGCTGATCCAGTGTAAATGGTACCTGGTAGCTTACTGAATTCTGCTTGCATTTGAATATTCGATGGCTCTGAGCACTCGACATGCAATATCTATACAGTTCAAAATCACCCTGAGTAGTTATGTACACAAGCTTACCACAAAATACTTTGAATAGAAAGTAATGCATTAAACTCAAAGGAGTGTACAGTTCAATTTTCCTGGAAACTTGAATGTGCTATCATGATGTAAAAATTATTATTATACCATATGATTTAGAGTAGTCTGCCACCAATTACATGAGGGTGCAACCTATGGTCCAGAAGTTACTGTCAGTAACATACTGTTCACTACTCAGTGGAAAATTACCATTTGCAGAACTAAACTAAATCAATGGCTGTTCGACTGTAAATGGTACCAGGTAGGTTACTGAAATCAGTTTCCATTGGAGTATTCCATGGCACTGAGCACTCTACATGCAATATCTGTCCAGTTCCAAATCACACTGAGTAGCTTTGTACACAAACATACCGCAAAATGCTTTTAATAGAAAGTAATGCATTCAACTCAATGGAGTGTACAGTTCAATTTTGCTGAATACTAGATGTGCTGACATGATGTAAACATCATTATTCTACTCACCACATGATTTAGAGTAGTCTGCACCCAATTTTATGAGTGTGCTAGCTAAGCTCCAGAAGATGCTTTCAGTAACATCACGTTCACTACACAGTGGACCATTAGCGATTGCAGTATTACACCAAGCCAATGGCTGGTCCAGTGTAAATGGCACCTGGTAGCTTACTGAATTCTGCTTGCATTTGAATATTCGATGGCTCTGAGCACTCTACATGCAATATCTATTCAGTTCAAAATCACCCTGAGTAGTTATGTACACAAGCTTACCACAAAATACATTGAATAGAAAGTAATGCATTCAACTCAATGGAGTGTACAGTTCAATTTCACTGTAAACTTGAATGTGCTAACAAGATGCAAACCTTATTATTTTACTCACCATTTGATTTAGAGTGGTCTGCCCCCAATGCTATGAGTGTGCTACCTAAGCTCCAGAAGTTACTTTCAGTAACATACCGTTCACTACTCAGTGGAACATTAGCTTTTGCCGAACTAAACCAAGTCAAAAGCTGTTCCACTGTAAATAGTACCAGTTATGTTACTAAAATCAGCTTGCATTGGAGTATTCCATGGCACTGAGCACTCTACATTCAATATCTGTCCAGTTCCAAATCACACTGTGCAGCTTTGTACAGAGCCTTACCACAAAATGCTTTTAATAGAAAGTAAAGCATTCAACTCAATGGAGTGTACAGTTCAATTTTGCTGAATACTAGATGTGCTGACATGATGTAAACATCATTATTCCACTCACCATATGATTTAGAGTAGTCTGCACCCAATTTTATGCGTGTGCTACTTAAGCTACCGAAGTTATAGTAATATACCGTTCACTACTCAGTGGACTATTAGCGATTGCAGTATTAAACCAAGCCAATTGCTGATCCAGTGTAAATGGTACATGGTAGACTTCTGAAATCTGCTTGCATTTGAATATTCCATGGCTTTGAGCATACTACATGCAATATCCATACAGTTCAAAATCACTCTGACTAGTTATGTAGACAGGTTTACCACAAAATGCATTGAATGGAAAGTAATGCATTCAACTCAAAGGAGTGGACAGTTCAATTTTGCTGGAATCTTGAATGTGCTTTCATGATGTAAAAATTATTATTATACCATATGACTTAGAGTAGACTGCAACCAATTATATGAGGGTGCAACCTAGGCTCCAGAAGTTACTTTCAGTAACATACCGTTCACTACTGAATGGAACATTAACGTTTGCAGAACTAAAACAAGTCAATGGCTGTTCCACTGTAAATGGAACCAGGTAGGTTATTTAGATGTTTCCTTTGGAGTATTCCACGGCACTGAGCACTCTACATGCAATATCTATACAGTTCCATATCACCCTGAGTAGTTAGGTACACAGGCCTACCACAAAATGCATTGAATAGAAAGTAATGCATTCAACTCAATGGAGTCTGCAGTTCAATTTTGATGGAAACTTGAATGTGCTAACATGATGTAAACATCATTATTCTACTCACCATATGATTTAGAGTAGTCTGCACCCAATTTTATGAGTGTGCTACCTAATCTGCAGAAGATGCTTTCAGTAACATCACCTTCACTACTCAGTGGACTATTAGCGATTGCAGTATTAAACCAAGCCAATGGCTGATCCAGTGTAAATGGTACCTGGTAGCTTACTGAATTCTGCTTGCATTTGAATATTCGATGGCTCTGAGCACTCTACATGCAATATCTATACAGTTCAAAATCACCCTGAGTAGTTATGTACACAAGCTTACCACAAAATACTTTGAATAGAAAGTAATGCATTAAACACAAAGGAGTGTACAGTTCAATTTTCCTGGAAACTTGAATGTGCTATCATGATGTAAAAATTATTATTATACCATATGATTTAGAGTAGTCTGCCACCAATTACATGAGGGTGCAACCTATGGTCCAGAAGTTACTGTCAGTAACATACTGTTCACTACTCAGTGGAAAATTACCATTTGCAGAACTAAACTAAATCAATGGCTGTTCGACTGTAAATGGTACCAGGTAGGTTACTGAAATCAGTTTCCATTGGAGTATTCCATGGCACTGAGCACTCTACATGCAATATCTGTCCAGTTCCAAATCACACTGAGTAGCTTTGTACACAAACATACCGCAAAATGCTTTTAATAGAAAGTAATGCATTCAACTCAATGGAGTGTACAGTTCAATTTTGCTGAATACTAGATGTGCTGACATGATGTAAACATCATTATTCTACTCACCACATGATTTAGAGTAGTCTGCACCCAATTTTATGAGTGTGCTAGCTAAGCTCCAGAAGATGCTTTCAGTAACATCACGTTCACTACACAGTGGACCATTAGCGATTGCAGTATTACACCAAGCCAATGGCTGGTCCAGTGTAAATGGCACCTGGTAGCTTACTGAATTCTGCTTGCATTTGAATATTCGATGGCTCTGAGCACTCTACATGCAATATCTATTCAGTTCAAAATCACCCTGAGTAGTTATGTACACAAGCTTACCGCAAAATACATTGAATAGAAAGTAATGCATTCAACTCAATGGAGTGTACAGTTCAATTTCACTGTAAACTTGAATGTGCTAACAAGATGCAAACCTTATTATTTTACTCACCATTTGATTTAGAGTGGTCTGCCCCCAATGCTATGAGTGTGCTACCTAAGCTCCAGAAGTTACTTTCAGTAACATACCGTTCACTACTCAGTGGAACATTAGCTTTTGCCGAACTAAACCAAGTCAAAAGCTGTTCCACTGTAAATAGTACCAGTTATGTTACTAAAATCAGCTTGCATTGGAGTATTCCATGGCACTGAGCACTCTACATTCAATATCTGTCCAGTTCCAAATCACACTGTGCAGCTTTGTACAGAGCCTTACCACAAAATGCTTTTAATAGAAAGTAAAGCATTCAACTCAATGGAGTGTACAGTTCAATTTTGCTGAATACTAGATGTGCTGACATGATGTAAACATCATTATTCCACTCACCATATGATTTAGAGTAGTCTGCACCCAATTTTATGCGTGTGCTACTTAAGCTACCGAAGTTATAGTAATATACCGTTCACTACTCAGTGGACTATTAGCGATTGCAGTATTAAACCAAGCCAATTGCTGATCCAGTGTAAATGGTACATGGTAGACTTCTGAAATCTGCTTGCATTTGAATATTCCATGGCTTTGAGCATACTACATGCAATATCCATACAGTTCAAAATCACTCTGACTAGTTATGTAGACAGGTTTACCACAAAATGCATTGAATGGAAAGTAATGCATTCAACTCAAAGGAGTGGACAGTTCAATTTTGCTGGAATCTTGAATGTGCTTTCATGATGTAAAAATTATTATTATACCATATGACTTAGAGTAGACTGCAACCAATTATATGAGGGTGCAACCTAGGCTCCAGAAGTTACTTTCAGTAACATACCGTTCACTACTGAATGGAACATTAACGTTTGCAGAACTAAAACAAGTCAATGGCTGTTCCACTGTAAATGGAACCAGGTAGGTTATTTAGATGTTTCCTTTGGAGTATTCCACGGCACTGAGCACTCTACATGCAATATCTATACAGTTCCATATCACCCTGAGTAGTTAGGTACACAGGCCTACCACAAAATGCATTGAATAGAAAGTAATGCATTCAACTCAATGGAGTCTGCAGTTCAATTTTGATGGAAACTTGAATGTGCTAACATGATGTAAACATCATTATTCTACTCACCATATGATTTAGAGTAGTCTGCACCCAATTTTATGAGTGTGCTACCTAATCTGCAGAAGATGCTTTCAGTAACATCACCTTCACTACTCAGTGGACTATTAGCGATTGCAGTATTAAACCAAGCCAATGGCTGATCCAGTGTAAATGGTACCTGGTAGCTTACTGAATTCTGCTTGCATTTGAATATTCGATGGCTCTGAGCACTCTACATGCAATATCTATACAGTTCAAAATCACCCTGAGTAGTTATGTACACAAGCTTACCACAAAATACTTTGAATAGAAAGTAATGCATTAAACACAAAGGAGTGTACAGTTCAATTTTCCTGGAAACTTGAATGTGCTATCATGATGTAAAAATTATTATTATACCATATGATTTAGAGTAGTCTGCCACCAATTACATGAGGGTGCAACCTATGGTCCAGAAGTTACTTTCAGTAACATACTGTTGAATACTGAGTGGAAAATTACCATTTGCAGAACTAAACTAAATCAATGGCTGTTCGACTGTAAATGGTACCAGGTAGGTTACTGAAATCAGTTTCCATTGGAGTATTCCATGGCACTGAGCACTCAACATGCAATATCTGTCCAGTTCCAAATCACACTGAGTAGTTATGTAGACAAGTTTACCACAAAATGCATTGAATGGAAAGTAATGCATTCAACTCAAAGGAGTGTACAGTTCAATTTTGCTGGAATCTTGAATGTGCTTTCATGATGTAAAAATTATTATTATACCATATGACTTAGAGTAGACTGCAACCAATTATATGAGGGTGCAACCTAGGCTCCAGAAGTTACTTTCAGTAACATACCGTTCACTACTGAATGGAACATTAACGTTTGCAGAACTAAAACAAGTCAATGGCTGTTCCACTGTAAATGGTACCAGGTAGGTTATTTAGATGTTTCCTTTGGAGTATTCCACGGCACTGAGCACTCTACATGCAATATCTATACAGTTCCATATCACCCTGAGTAGTTAGGTACACAAGCCTACCACAAAATGCATTGAATAGAAAGTAATGCATTCAACTCAATGGAGTGTGCAGTTCAATTTTGATGGAAACCTGAATGTGCTAACATGATGTAAACATCATTATTCTACTCACCACATGATTTAGAGTAGTCTGCACCCAATTTTATGAGTGTGCTACCTAATCTCCAGAAGATGCTTTCAGTAACATCACCTTCACTACTCAGTGGACTATTAGCGATTGCAGTATTAAACCAAGCCAATGGCTGATCCAGTGTAAATGGTACCTGGTAGCTTACTGAATTCTGCTTGCATTTGAATATTCGATGGCTCTGAGCACTCGACATGCAATATCTATACAGTTCAAAATCACCCTGAGTAGTTATGTACACAAGCTTACCACAAAATACTTTGAATAGAAAGTAATGCATTAAACTCAAAGGAGTGTACAGTTCAATTTTCCTGGAAACTTGAATGTGCTATCATGATGTAAAAATTATTATTATACCATATGATTTAGAGTAGTCTGCCACCAATTACATGAGGGTGCAACCTATGGTCCAGAAGTTACTTTCAGTAACATACTGTTCACTACTCAGTGGAAAATTACCATTTGCAGAACTAAACTAAATCAATGGCTGTTCGACTGTAAATGGTACCAGGTAGGTTACTGAAATCAGTTTCCATTGGAGTATTCCATGGCACTGAGCACTCTACATGCAATATCTGTCCAGTTCCAAATCACACTGAGTAGCTTTGTACATAAACATACCGCAAAATGCTTTTAATAGAAAGTAATGCATTCAACTCAATGGAGTGTACAGTTCAATTTTGCTGAATACTAGATGTGCTGACATGATGTAAACATCATTATTCTACTCACCACATGATTTAGAGTAGTCTGCACCCAATTTTATGAGTGTGCTAGCTAAGCTCCAGAAGATGCTTTCAGTAACATCACGTTCACTACACAGTGGACCATTAGCGATTGCAGTATTACACCAAGCCAATGGCTGGTCCAGTGTAAATGGCACCTGGTAGCTTACTGAATTCTGCTTGCATTTGAATATTCGATGGCTCTGAGCACTCTACATGCAATATCTATTCAGTTCAAAATCACCCTGAGTAGTTATGTACACAAGCTTACCACAAAATACATTGAATAGAAAGTAATGCATTCAACTCAATGGAGTGTACAGTTCAATTTCGCTGTAAACTTGAATGTGCTAACAAGATGCAAACCTTATTATTTTACTCACCATTTGATTTAGAGTGGTCTGCCCCCAATGCTATGATTGTGCTACCTAAGCTCCAGAAGTTACTTTCAGTAACATACCGTTCACTACTCAGTGGAACATTAGCTTTTGCCGAACTAAACCAAGTCAAAAGCTGTTCCACTGTAAATAGTACCAGTTATGTTACTAAAATCAGCTTGCATTGGAGTATTCCATGGCACTGAGCACTCTACATTCAATATCTGTCCAGTTCCAAATCACACTGTGCAGCTTTGTACAGAGCCTTACCACAAAATGCTTTTAATAGAAAGTAAAGCATTCAACTCAATGGAGTGTACAGTTCAATTTTGCTGAATACTAGATGTGCTGACATGATGTAAACATCATTATTCCACTCACCATATGATTTAGAGTAGTCTGCACCCAATTTTATGCGTGTGCTACTTAAGCTACCGAAGTTATAGTAATATACCGTTCACTACTCAGTGGACTATTAGCGATTGCAGTATTAAACCAAGCCAATTGCTGATCCAGTGTAAATGGTACATGGTAGACTTCTGAAATCTGCTTGCATTTGAATATTCCATGGCTTTGAGCATACTACATGCAATATCCATACAGTTCAAAATCACTCTGAGTAGTTATGTAGACAGGTTTACCACAAAATGCATTGAATGGAAAGTAATGCATTCAACTCAAAGGAGTGGACAGTTCAATTTTGCTGGAATCTTGAATGTGCTTTCATGATGTAAAAATTATTATTATACCATATGACTTAGAGTAGACTGCAACCAATTATATGAGGGTGCAACCTAGGCTCCAGAAGTTACTTTCAGTAACATACCGTTCACTACTGAATGGAACATTAACGTTTGCAGAACTAAAACAAGTCAATGGCTGTTCCACTGTAAATGGAACCAGGTAGGTTATTTAGATGTTTCCTTTGGAGTATTCCACGGCACTGAGCACTCTACATGCAATATCTATACAGTTCCATATCACCCTGAGTAGTTAGGTACACAGGCCTACCACAAAATGCATTGAATAGAAAGTAATGCATTCAACTCAATGGAGTCTGCAGTTCAATTTTGATGGAAACTTGAATGTGCTAACATGATGTAAACATCATTATTCTACTCACCATATGATTTAGAGTAGTCTGCACCCAATTTTATGAGTGTGCTACCTAATCTGCAGAAGATGCTTTCAGTAACATCACCTTCACTACTCAGTGGACTATTAGCGATTGCAGTATTAAACCAAGCCAATGGCTGATCCAGTGTAAATGGTACCTGGTAGCTTACTGAATTCTGCTTGCATTTGAATATTCGATGGCTCTGAGCACTCTACATGCAATATCTATACAGTTCAAAATCACCCTGAGTAGTTATGTACACAAGCTTACCACAAAATACTTTGAATAGAAAGTAATGCATTAAACTCAAAGGAGTGTACAGTTCAATTTTCCTGGAAACTTGAATGTGCTATCATGATGTAAAAATTATTATTATACCATATGATTTAGAGTAGTCTGCCACCAATTACATGAGGGTGCAACCTATGGTCCAGAAGTTACTTTCAGTAACATACTGTTCACTACTCAGTGGAAAATTACCATTTGCAGAACTAAACTAAATCAATGGCTGTTCGACTGTAAATGGTACCAGGTAGGTTACTGAAATCAGTTTCCATTGGAGTATTCCATGGCACTGAGCACTCTACATGCAATATCTGTCCAGTTCCAAATCACACTGAGTGGTTATGTAGACAAGTTTACCACAAAATACATTTAATAGAAAGTAATGCATTCAACTCAATGGAGTGTACAGTTCAATTTTGCTGAATACTAGAATGTTCTGACATGATGTAAACATCAGTATTCTACTCACCATATGATTTAGAGTAGTCATGCTTTCAGTAACATCACTTTCACTACACAGTGGACCATTAGCGATTGCTGTATTAAAACAAGCCAATGGCTGATCCAGTGTAAATGGTACCTGGTAGCATTGAATTCTGCTTGATTTTGAATATTCCATGGCTCTGAGCACTATATGCAATATCTATACAGTTCAAAATCACTCTGAGTAGCTTTGTACACAAACTTACCGCAAAATGCATTGAGTAGAAAGTAATGCATTCAACTCAAAGGAGTGTACAGTTCAATTTTGCTCGAATGTTGAATCTGCTATCATGATGTAAAAATTATTATTATACCATATGACTTAGAGTAGACTGCAACCAATTATATGAGGGTGCAACCTAGGCTCCAGAAGTTACTTTCAGTAACATACCGTTCACTACTCAGTGGAACATTAGCGTTTGCAGAACTAAAACAAGTCAATGGCTGTTCCACTGTAAATGGTACCAGGGAGGTTATTGAATTCTGCTTGCATTTGAATATTCATTGGCTTTGAGCATTCTAAATGCAATATCCATACTGTTCAAAATCACTCTGAGTAGCTTTGTACACAACCTTACCACAAAATGCATTGAATAGAAAGTAATGCATTCAACACAATGGAGTGTACAGTTCAATTTTGCTGAATACTAGATGTGCTGACATGATGTAAACATCATTATTCTACTCACCATATGATTTAGAGTAGTCTGCACCCAATTTTATGAGTGTCCTACCTAATCTCCAGAAGATGCTTTCAGTAACATCACCTTCACTACACAGTGGACTATTAGCGATTGCAGTATTAAACGAAGCCAATGGCTGATCCAGTGTAAATGGTACCTGGTAGCTTACTGAATTCTGCTTGCATTTGAATATTCGATGGCTCTGAGCACTCTACATGCAACATCTATACAGTTCAAGATAACCCTGAGTAGTTATGTACACAAGCTTACCACAAAATACTTTGAATAGAAAGTAATGCATTAAACTCAGAGGAGTGTACAGTTCAATTTTCCTGGAAACTTGAATGTGCTATCATGATGTAAAAATTATTACTATACCATATGATTTAGAGTATCTACCACCAATTACATGAGGGTGCAACCTATGGTCCAGAAGTTCCTTTCAGTAACATACTGTTGACTACTGAGTGGAAAATTACCATTTGCAGAACTAAACTAAATCAATGGCTGTTCGACTGTAAATGGTACCAGGTAGGTTACTGAAATCAGTTTCCATTGGAGTATTCCATGGCACTGAGCACTCTACATGCAATATCTGTCCAGTTCCAAATCACACTGAGTAGTTATGTAGACAAGTTTACCACAAAATGCATTTAATAGAAAGTAATGCATTCAACTCAATGGAGTGTACAGTTCAATTTTGCTGAAAACTAGAATGTGCTGACATGATGTAAACATCAGTATTCTACTCACCATATGATTTAGAGTAGTCATGCTTTCAGTAACATCACGTTCACTACACAGTGGACCATTAGCAATTGCAGTATTAAAACAAGCCAAAGGCTGATCCAGTGTAAATGGTACCTGGTAGCATTGAAGTCTGCTTGCTTTTGAATATTCCATGGCTCTGAGCACTATATGCAATATCTATACAGTTCAAAATCACTCTGAGTAGCTTTGTACACAAACTTACAGCAAAATGCTTTTAATAGAAAGTATTGCATTCAACTCAATGGAGTGTACAGTTCAATTTTGCTGAATACTAGATGTGCTGACATGATGTAAACATCATTATTCTACTCACTATATGATTTAGAGTAGTCTGCAACCAATTTTATGAGTGTGCTACCTAAGCTACAGAAGTTATAGTAATATACCGTTCACTGCTTAGGGGAACATAAGCGTTTGGAGAACTAAACAAAGTTAAAGGCTGTTCCACTGTAAATGGAACCAAGTAGGTTACTGAAATCAGCTTGCATTGTATTCCATGGCACTGAGCACTCTACATGCAATATCTATACAGTTCCAAATCATACTGAGTCGCTTTGTACAGAGCCTTACCACAAAATGCATTGAATAGAAAGTAATGCATTCAACTCAATGGAGTGTACAGTTCAATTTTGCTGGAAACTTGAATGTGCTAACAAGATGCAAACCTTATTATTCTACTCACCATTTGATTTAGAGTGGTCTGCACCCAATGCTATGAGTGTGCTACCTAAGCTCCAGAAGTTACTTTCAGTAACATCACCTTCACTACACAGTGGACTATTAGCGATTGCAGTATTAAACGAAGCCAATGGCTGATCCAGTGTAAATGGTACCTGGTAGCTTACTGAATTCTGCTTGCATTTGAATATTCCATGGCTTTGAGCATTCTAAATGCAATATCCATACTGTTCAAAATCACTCTGAGTAGCTTTGTACACAATCTTACCACAAAATGCATTGAATAGAAAGTAATGCATTCAACTCAATGGAGTGTTCAGTTCAATTTTGCTGGAAACTTGAATGTGCTAACACGATGCAAACCTTATTATTCTACTCACCATTTGATTTAGAGTGGTCTGCACCCAATGCTATGAGTGTGCTACCTAAGCTCCAGAAGTTACTTTCAGTAACATACCGTTCACTACTCAGTGGAACATTAGCTTTTGCCGAACTAAACCAAGTCAAAAGCTGTTCCACTGTAAATAGTACCAGTTATGTTACTAAAATCAGCTTGCATTGGAGTATTCCATGGCACTGAGCACTCTACATGCAATATCTGTCCAGTTCCAAATCACACTGAGTAGCTTTGTACAGAGCCTTACCACAAAATGCTTTTAATAGAAAGTAAAGCATTCAACTCAATGGAGTGTACAGTTCAATTTTGCTGAATACTAGATGTGCTGACATGATGTAAACATCATTATTCTACTCACCATATGATTTAGAGTAGTCTGCACCCAATTTTATGAGTGTGCTACCTAATCTCCAGAAGATGCTTTCAGTAACATCACCTTCACTACACAGTGGACTATTAGCGATTGCAGTATTAAAACAAGCCAATGGCTGATCCAGTGTAAATTGTACCTGGTAGCATTGAATTCTGCTAGATTTTGAATATTCCATGGCTCTGAGCACTATATGCAATATCTATACAGTTCAAAATCACTCTGAGTAGCTTTGTACACAAACATACCGCAAAATGCTTTTAATAGAAAGTAATGCATTCAACTCAATGGAGTGTACAGTTCAATTTTGCTGAATACTAGATGTGCTGACATGATGTAAACATCATTATTCTACTTACCATATGATTTAGAGTAGTCTGCACCCAATTTTATGAGTGTGCTACCTAATCTCCAGAAGATGCTTTCAGTAACATCACCTTCACTACACAGTGGACTATTAGCGATTGCAGTATTAAACGAAGCCGATGGCTGATCCACTGTAAATGGTACCTGGTAGCTTACTGAATTCTGCTTGCATTTGAATATTCCATGGCTTTGAGCATTCTAAATGCAATATCCATACTGTTCAAAATCACTCTGAGTAGCTTTGTACACAATCTTACCACAAAATGCATTGAATAGAAAGTAATGCATTCAACTCAAAGGAGTGTACTGTTCAATTTTGCTGGAATCTTGAATGTGCTATCATGATGTAAAAATTATTATTATACCATATGACTTAGTGTAGACTGCAACCAAATATATGAGGGTGCAACCTAGGGTCCAGAAGTTACTTTCAGTATCATTCCGTTCACTACTCAGTGGAACATTAGCGTTTGCAGAACTAAAACAAGTCAATGGCTGTTCCACTGTAAATGGTACCAGGTAGGTTATTAAGATGTTTCCTTTGGAGTATTCCATGGCACTGAGCACTTTACATGCAATATATATACAGTTCCATATCACCCTGAGTAGTTAGGAACACAACCTTACCACAAAATGCATTGAATAGAAAGTAATGCATTCAACTCAATGGAGTGTGCAGTTCTATTTTGATGGAAGCTTGAATGTGCTAACATGATGTAAACAAAATTATTCTAATCACCATACGATTTAGAGTAGTCTGCACCCAATTTTATGAGTGTGCTACCTAATCTCCAGAAGATGCTTTCAGTAACATCACCTTCACTACTCAGTGGACTATTAGCGATTGCAGTATTAAACCAAGACAATGGCTGATCCAGTGTAAATGGTACCTGGTAGCTTACTGAATTCTGCTTGCATTTGAATATTCGATGGCTCTGAGCACTCTACATGCAATATCTATACAGTCCAAAATCACCCTGAGTAGTTATGTACACAAGCTTACCACAAAATACTTTGAATAGAAAGTAATGCATTAAACTCAAAGGAGTGTACAGTTCAATTTTCCTGGAAACTTGAATGTGCTATCATGATGTAAAAATTATTATTATACCATATGATTTAGAGTATCACCCACCAATTACATGAGGGTGGAACCTATGGTCCAGAAGTTACTTTCAGTAACATACTGTTCACTACTCAGTGGAAAATTACCATTTGCAGAACTAAACTAAATCAATGGCTGTTCGACTGTAAATGGTACCAGGTAGGTTACTGAAATCACTTTCCATTGGAGTATTCCATGGCTCTGAGCACTATATGCAATATCTATACAGTTCAAAATCACTGAGTAGCTTTGTACACAAACTGACCGCAAAATGCTTTTAATAGAAAGTAATGCATTCAACTCAATGGAGTGTACAGTTCAATTTTGCTGAATACTAGATGTGCTGACATGATGTAAACATCATTATTCTACTCACCATATGATTTAGAGTAGTCTGCAACCAATTTTATGAGTGTGCTACCTAAGCTACAGAAGTTATAGTAATATACCGTTCACTGCTCAGGGGAACATTAGCGTTTGGAGAACTAAACAAAGTTAAAGGCTCTTCCACTGTAAATGGAACCAAGTAGGTTACTGAAATCAGCTAGCATTGTATTCCATGGCACTGAGCACTCTACATGCAATGTTTATACAGTTCCAAATCATACTGAGTCGCTTTGTACAGAGCCTTACCACAAAATGCATTGAATAGAAAGTAATGCATTCAACTCAATGGAGTGTACAGTTCAATTTTGCTGGAAACTTGAATGTGCTAACAAGATGCAAACCTTATTATTCTACTCACCATTTGATTTAGAGTGGTCTGCACCCAATGCTATGAGTGTGCTACCTAAGCTCCAGAAGTTACTTTCAGTAACATACCGTTCACTACTCAGTGGAACATTAGCTTTTGCCGAACTAAACCAAGTCAAAAGCTGTTCCACTGTAAATAGTACCAGTTATGTTACTAAAATCAGCTTGCATTGGAGTATTCCATGGCACTGAGCACTCTACATGCAATATCTGTCCAGTTCCAAATCACACTGAGTAGCTTTGTACAGAGCCTTACCACAAAATGCTTTTAATACAATGTAAAGCATTCAACTCAATCGAGTGTACAGTTCAATTTTGCTGAATACTAGATGTGCTGACATGATGTAAACATCATTATTCTACTCACCATATGATTTAGAGTAGTCTGCACCCAATTTTATGAGTGTGCTACCTAATCTCCAGAAGATGCTTTCAGTAACATCACCTTCACTACACAGTGGACTATTAGCGATTGCAGTATTAAACGAAGCCAATGGCTGATCCAGGGTAAATGGTACCTGGTAGCTTACTGAATTCTGCTTGCATTTGAATATTCCATGGCTTTGAGCATTCTAAATGCAATATCCATACTGTTCAAAATCACTCTGAGTAGCTTTGTACACAAACTTACCGGAAAATGCTTTTATTAGAAAGTAATGCATTCAACTCAATGGAGTGTACAGTTCAATGTTGCTGAATACTAGATGTGCTGACATGATGTAAACATCATTATTCTACTCACCATATGATTTAGAGTAGTCTGCAACCAATTTTATGAGTGTGCTACCTAAGCTACAGAAGTTATAGTAATATACCGTTCACTGCTCAGGGGAACATTAGCGTTTGGAGAACTAAACAAAGTTAAAGGCTCTTCCACTGTAAATGGAACCAAGTAGGTTACTGAAATCAGCTAGCATTGTATTCCATGGCACTGAGCACTCTACATGCAATGTTTATACAGTTCCAAATCATACTGAGTCGCTTTGTACAGAGCCTTACCACAAAATGCATTGAATAGAAAGTAATGCATTCAACTCAATGTAGTGTACAGTTCAATTTTGCTGGAAACTTGAATGTGCTAACAAGATGCAAACCTTATTATTCTTCTCACCATTTGATTTAGAGTGGTCTGCACCCAATGCTATGAGTGTGCTACCTAAGCTCCAGAAGTTACTTTCAGTAACATACCGTTCAGTACTCAGTGAAACATTAGCGTTTGCCGAACTAAACCAAGTCAAAAGCTGTTCCACTGTAAATAGTACCAGTTATGTTACTAAAATCAGCTTGCATTGGAGTATTCCATGGCACTGAGCACTCTACATGCAATATCTGTCCAGTTCCAAATCACACTGAGTAGCTTTGTACAGAGCCTTACCACAAAATGCTTTTAATACAATGTAAAGCATTCAACTCAATGGAGTGTACAGTTCAATTTTGCTGAATACTAGATGTGCTGACATGATGTAAACATCATTATTCTACTCACCATATGATTTAGAGTAGTCTGCACCCAATTTTATGAGTGTGCTACCTAATCTCCAAAAGATGCTTTCAGTAACATCACCTTCACTACACAGTGGACTATTAGCGATTGCAGTATTAAACGAAGCCAATGGCTGATCCAGGGTAAACGGTACCTGGTAGCTTACTGAATTCTGCTTGCATTTGAATATTTCATGGCTTTGAGCATTCTAAATGCAATATCCATACTGTTCAAAATCACTCTGAGTAGCTTTGTACACAACCTTACCACAAAATGCATTGAATAGAAAGTAATGCATTCAACTCAAAGGAGTGTACAGTTCAATTTTGCTGGAATCTTGAATGTGCTATCATGATGTAAAAATTATTATTATACCATATGACTTAGAGTAGACTGCAACCAATTATATGAGGGTGCAACCTAGGCTCCAGAAGTTACTTTCAGTAACATACCGTTCACTACTCAGTGGAACATTAGCCTTTGCAGAACTAAAACAAGTCAATGGCTGTTCCACTGTAAATGGTACCAGGTAGGTTATTTAGATGTTTCCGTTGGAGTATTCCATGGCACTGAGCACTCTACATGCAATATCTATACAGTTCCATATCACCCTGAGTAGTTATGTACACAAGCTTACCACAAAATATTTTGAATAGAAAGTAATGCATTAAACTCAAAGGAGTGTACAGTTCAATTTTCCTGGAAACTTGAATGTGCTATCATGATGTAAAAATTATTATTATACCATATGATTTAGAGTAGTCTGCCACCAATTACATGAGGGTGCAACCTATGGTCCAGAAGTTACTTTCAGTAACATACTGTTCACTACTCAGTGGAAAATTACCATTTGCAGAACTAAACTAAATCAATGGCTGTTCGACTGTAAATGGTAAAAGGTAGGTTACTGAAATCAGTTTCCATTGGAGTATTCCATGGCACTGAGCACTCTACATGCAATATCTGTCCAGTTCCAAATCACACTGAGTAGTTATGTAGACAAGTTTACCACAAAATGCATTTAATAGAAAGTAATGCATTCAACTCAATGGAGCGTACAGTTCAATTTTGCTGAATACTAGAATGTGCTGACATGATGTAAAGATCAGTATTCTACTCACCATATGATTTAGAGTAGTCATGCTTTCAGTAACATCACGCTCACTACACAGTGGACCATTAGCGATTGCAGTATTAAAACAAGCCAAAGGCTGACCCAGTGTAAATGGTACCTGGTAGCATTGAATTCTGCTTGCTTGTGAATATTCCATGGCTCTGAGCACTATATGCAATATCTATACAGTTCAAAATCACTCTGAGTAGCTTTGTACACAAACTTACCGCAAAATGCTTTTAATAGAAAGTAATGCATTCAACTCAATGGAGTGTACAGTTCAATTTTGCTGAATACTAGATGTGCTGACATGATGTAAACATCATTATTCTACTCACCATATGATTTAGAGTAGTCTGCACCCAATTTTATGAGTGTGCTACCTAAGCTCCAGAAGATGCTTTCAGTAACATCACATTCGCTACACAGTGGACCATTAGCGATTGCAGTATTAAACCAAGCCAATGGCTGATCCAGTGTAAATGGTACCTGGTAGATTACTGAATTCTACTTGCATTTCAATATTCGATGGCTCTGAGAACTCTACATGCAATATCTATACAGTCAAAATCACCCTGAGTAGTTATGTACACAAGCTTACCACAAAATACTTTGAATAGAAAGTAATGCATTAAAATCAATGGAGTGTGCAGTTCAATTTTGATGGAAACTTGATTGTGCTAACATGATGTAAACATCATTATTCTACTCACCATATGATTTAGAGTAGTCTGCAACCAATTTTATGAGTGTGCTACCTAAGCTACAGAAGTTATAGTAATATACCGTTCACTGCTCAGGGGAACATTAGCGTTTGGAGAACTAAACAAAGTTAAAGGCTGTTCCACTGTAAATGGAACCAAGTAGGTTACTGAAATCAGCTTGCATTGTATTCCATGGCACTGAGCACTCTACATGCAATATCTATACAGTTCCAAATCATACTGAGTCGCTTTGTACAGAGCCTTACCACAAAATGCATTGAATAGAAAGTAATGCATTGAACTCAATGTAGTGTACAGTTCAAATTTGCTGGAAACTTGAATGTGCTAACAAGATGCAAACCTTATTATTCTACTCACCATTTGATTTAGAGTGGTCTGCACCCAATGCTATGAGTGTGCTACCTAAGCTCCAGAAGTTACTTTCAGTAACATACCGTTCAGTACTCAGTGGAACATTAGCTTTTGCCGAACTAAACCAAGTCAAAAGCTGTTCCACTGTAAATAGTACCAGTTATGTTACTAAAATCAGCTTGCATTGGAGTATTCCATGGCACTGAGTACTCTACATGCAATATCTGTCCAGTTCCAAATCACACTGAGGAGCTTTGTACAGAGCCTTACCACAAAATGCTTTTAATAGAAAGTAAAGCATTCAACTCAATGGAGTGTACAGTTCAATTTTGCTGAATACTAGATGTGCTGACATGATGTAAACATCATTATTCTACTCACCATATGATTTAGAGTAGTCTGCACCCAATTTTATGAGTGTTCTACCTAATCTACAGAAGATGCTTTCAGTAACATCACCTTCACTACACAGTGGACTATTAGCGATTGCAGTATTAAACGAAGCCAATGGCTGATCCAGTGTAAATGGTACCTGGTAGCTTACTGAATTCTGCTTGCATTTGAATATTCCATGGCTTTGAGCATTCTAAATGCAATATCCAGACTGTTCAAAATCACTCTGAGTAGCTTTGTACACAACCTTACCACAAAATGCATGTAATTGAAAGTAATGCATTCAACTCAAAGGAGTGTGCAGTTCAATTTTGCTGGAATCTTGAATCTGCTGTCATGATGTAAAAATTATTATTATACCATATGACTTAGAGTAGACTGCAACCAATTATATGAGGGTGCAACCTAGGCTCCAGAAGTTACTTTCAGTAACATACCGTTCACTACTCAGTGGAACATTAGCGTTTGCAGATCTAAAACAAGTCAATGGCTGTTCCACTGTAAATGGTACCAGGTAGATTATTTAGATGTTTCCTTTGGAGTATTCCATGGCACTGAGCACTCTACATGCAATATCTATACAGTTCCATATCACCCTGAGTAGTTAGGTACACAACCTTACCACAAAATGCATTGAATAGAAAGTAATGCATTCAACTCAATGGAGTGTGCAGTTCTATTTTGAAGGAAACTTGGATGTGCTAACATGATGTAAACATAATTATTCTACTCACCATACGATTTAGAGTAGTCTGCACCCAATTTTATGAGTGTGCTACCTAATCTCCAGAAGATGCTTTCAGTAACATCACCTTCACTACTCAGTGGACTATGAGCGATTGCAGTATTAAACCAAGCCAATGGCTGATCCAGTGTAAATGGTATCTGGTAGCTTACTGAATTCTGCTTCCATTTGAATATTCGATGGCTCTGAGCACTCTACATACAATATCTATACAGTTCAAAATCACCCTGAGTAGTTATGTACACAAGCTTACCACAAAATACTTTGAATAGAAAGTAATGCATTAAACTCAAAGGAGTGTACAGTTCAATTTTCCTGGAAACTTGAATGTGCTATCATGATGTAAAAATTATTATTATACCATATGATTTAGAGTAGTCTGCCACCAATTACATGAGGGTGCAACCTATGGTCCAGAAGTTACTTTCAGTAACATACTGTTCACTACTCAGTGGAAAATTACCATTTGCAGAACTAAACTAAATCAATGGCTGTTCGACTGTAAATGGTACCAGGTAGGTTACTGAAATCAGTTTCCATTGGAGTATTCCATGGCGCTGAGCACTCTACATGCAATATCTGTCCAGTTCCAAATCACACTGAGTAGTTATGTAGACAAGTTTACCACAAAATGCATTTAATAGAAAGTAATGTATTCAACTCAGTGGACTGTACAGTTCAATTTTGCTGAATACTAGATGTGCTGACATGATGTAAACATCATTATTCTACTCACCATATGATTTAGAGTAGTCTGCACACAATTTTATGAGTGTGCTACCTAAGCTCCAGAAGATGCTTTCAGTAACATCACATTCGCTACACAGTGGACCATTAGCGATTGCAGTATTAAACCAAGCCAATGGCTGATCCAGTGTAAATGGTACCTGGTAGATTACTGAATTCTGCTTGCATTTGAATATTCGATGGCTCTGAGCACTCTACATGCAATATCTATACAGTTCAAAATCACCCTGAGTAGTTATGTACACAAGCTTACCACAAAATACTTTGAATAGGAAGTAATGCATTAAAATCAATGGAGTGTGCAGTTCAATTTTGATGGAAACTTGATTGTGCTAACATGATGTAAACATCATTATTCTACTCACCATATGATTTAGAGTAGTCTGCAACCAATTTTATGAGTGTGCTACCTAAGCTACAGAAGTTATAGTAATATACCGTTCACTGCTCAGGGGAACATTAGCGTTTGGAGAACTAAACAAAGTTAAAGGCTGTTCCACTGTAAATGGAACCAAGTAGGTTACTGAAATCAGCTTGCATTGTATTCCATGGCACTGAGCACTCTACATGCAATATCTATACAGATCCAACTCATACTGAGTCGCTTTGTACAGAGCCTTACCACAAAATGCATTGAATAGAAAGTAATGCATTCAACTCAATGGAGTGTACAGTTCAATTTTGCTGGAAACTTGAATGTGCTAACAAGATGCAAACCTTATTATTCTACTCACCATTTGATTTAGAGTGGTCTGCCCCCAATGCTATGAGTGTGCTACCTAAGCTCCAGAAGTTACTTTCAGTAACATACCGTTCACTACTCAGTGGAACGTTAGATTTTGCCGAACTAAACCAAGTCAAAAGCTGTTCCACTGTAAATAGTACCAGTTATGTTACTAAAATCAGCTTGCATTGGAGTATTCCATGTCACTGAGCACTCTACATGCAATATCTGTCCAGTTCCAAATCACACTGAGGAGCTTTGTACAGAGCCTTACCACAAAATGCTTTCAATAGAAAGTAAAGCATTCAACTCAATGGAGTGTACAGTTCAATTTTGCTGAATACTAGATGTGCTGACATGATGTAAACATCATTATTCTACTCACCATATGATTTAGAGTAGTCTGCACCCAATTTTATGAGTATTCTACCTAATCTACAGAAGATGCTTTCAGTAACATCACCTTCACTACACAGTGGACTATTAGCAATTTCAGTATTAAACGAAGCCAATGGCTGATCCAGTGTAAATGGTACCTGGTAGCTTACTGAATTCTGCTTGCATTTGAATATTCCATGGCTTTGAGCATTCTAAATGCAATATCCATACTGTTCAAAATCACTCTGAGTAGCTTTGTACACAACCTTACCACAAAATGCATATAATTGAAAGTAATGCATTCAACTCAAAGGAGTGTACAGTCCAATTTTGCTGGAATCTTGAATCTGCTATCATGATGTAAAAATTATTATTATACCATATGACTTAGAGTAGACTGCAATCAATTATGTGAGGGTGCAACCTAGGCTCCAGAAGTTACTTTCAGTAACATACCGTTCACTACTCAGTGGAACATTAGCGTTTGCAGAACTAAAACAAGTCAATGGCTGTTCCACTGTAAATGGTACCAGGTAGATTATTTAGATATTTCCTTTGGAGTATTCCATGGCACTGAGCACTCTACATGCAATATCTATACAGTTCCATATCACCCTGAGTAGTTAGGTACACAACCTTACCACAAAATGCATTGAATAGAAAGTAATGCATTCAACTCAATGGAGTGTGCAGTTCTATTTTGATGGAAACTTGAATGTGCTAACATGATGTAAACATAATTATTCTACTCACCATACAATTTAGAGTAGTCTGCACCCAATTTTCTGAGTGTGCTACCTAATCTCCAGAAGATGCTTTCAGTAACATCACCTTCACTACTCAGTGGACTATGAGCGATTGCAGTATTAAACCAAGCCAATGGCTGATCCAGTGTAAATGGTATCTGGTAGCTTACTGAATTCTGCTTGCATTTGAATATTCGATGGCTCTGAGCACTCTACATGCAATATCTATACAGTTCAAAATCACCCTGAGTAGTTATGTACTCAAGCTTACCACAAAATACTTTGAATAGGAAGTAATGCATTAAAATCAATGGAGTGTGCAGTTCAATTTTGATGGAAACTTGATTGTGCTAACATGATGTAAACATCATTATTCTACTCACCATATGATTTAGAGTAGTCTGCAACCAATTTTATGAGTGTGCTACCTAAGCTACAGAAGTTATAGTAATATACCGTTCACTGCTCAGGGGAACATTAGCGTTTGGAGAACTAAACTAAATCAATGGCTGTTCGACTGTAAATGGTACCAGGTAGGTTACTGAAATCAGTTTGCATTGGAGTATTCCATGGCGCTGAGCACTCTACATGCAATATCTGTCCAGTTCCAAATCACACTGAGTAGTTATGTAGACATGTTTACCACAAAATGCATTTAATAGAAAGTAATGTATTCAACTCAGTGGACTGTACAGTTCAATTTTGCTGAATACTAGATGTGCTGACATGATGTAAACATCATTATTCTACTCACCATATGATTTAGAGTAGTCTGCACCCAATTTTATGAGTGTGCTACCTAAGCTCCAGAAGATGCTTTCAGTAACATCACATTCGCTACACAGTGGACCATTAGCGATTGCAGTATTAAACCAAGCCAATGGCTGATCCAGTGTAAATGGTACCTGGTAGATTACTGAATTCTGCTTGCATTTGAATATTCGATGGCACTGAGCACTCTACATGCAATATCTATACAGTTCCAAATCATACTGAGTCGCTTTGTACAGAGCCTTACCACAAAATGCATTGAATAGAAAGTAATGCATTCAACTCAATGGAGTGTACAGTTCAATTTTGATGGAAACTTGATTATGCTAACATGAAGTAAACATCATTATTCTACTCACCATATGATTTGGAGTAGTCTGCAACCAATTTTATGAGTGTGCTACCTAAGCTATAGAAGTTACTTTCAGTAACATACCGTTCACTACTCAGTGGAAAGTTAGCTTTTGCCGAACTAAAACAAGTCAAAAGCTGTTCCACTGTAAATAGTACCAGTTATGTTACTAAAATCAGCTTGCATTGGAGTATTCCATGGCACTGAGCACTCTACATGCAATATCTGTCCAGTTCCAAATCACACTGAGTAGCTTTGTACAGAGCCTTACCACAAAATGCTTTTAATAGAAAGTAAAGCATTCAACTCAATGGAGTGTACAGTTCAATTTTGCTGAATACTAGATGTGCTGACATGATGTAAACATCATTATTCTACTCACCATATGATTTAGAGTAGTCTGCACCCAATTTTATGAGTGTTCTACCTAATCCACAGAAGATGCTTTCAGTAACATCACCTTCACTACACAGTGGACTATTAGCGATTGCAGTATTAAACGAAGCCAATGGCTGATACAGTGTAAATGGTACCTGGTAGCTTACTGAATTCTGCTTGCATTTGAATATTCCATGGCTTTGAGCATTCTAAATGCAATATCCAGACTGTTCAAAATCACTCTGAGTAGCTTTGTACACAACCTTACCACAAAATGCATTGAATTGAAAGTAATGCATTCAACTCAAAGGAGTGTACAGTTCAATTTTGCTGGAATCTTGAATCTGCTATCATGATGTAAAAATTATTATTATACCATATGACTTAGAGTAGACTGCAACCAATTATATGAGGGTGCAACCAAGGCTCCAGAAGTTACTTTCAGTAACATACCATTCACTACTCAGTGGAACATTAGCGTTTGCAGAACTAAAACAAGTCAATGGCTCTTCCACTGTAAATGGTACCAGGTAGGTTACTGAAATCAGTTTCCATTGGAGTATTCCATGGCACTGAGCACTCTACATGCAATATCTGTCCAGTTCCAAATCACACTGAGTGGTTATGTAGACAAGTTTACCACAAAATTCATTTAATAGAAAGTAATGCATTCAACTCAATGGAGTGTACAGTTCAATTTTGCTGAATACTAGAATGTGCTGACATGATGTAAACATCAGTATTCTACTCACCATATGATTTAGAGTAGTCATGCTTTCAGTAACATCACTTTCACTACACAGTGGACCATTAGCGATTGCTGTATTAAAACAAGCCAATGGCTGATCCAGTGTAAATGGTACCTGGTAGCATTGAATTCTGCTTGATTTTGAATATTCCATGGCTCTGAGCACTATATGCAATATCTATACAGTTCAAAATCACTCTGAGTAGCTTTGTACACAAACTTACCGCAAAATGCTTTTAATAGAAAGTCATGCAAACAACTCAATGGAGTGTACAGTTCAATTTTGCTGAATACTAGATGTGCTGACATGATGTAAACATCAGTATTCTACTCACCATATGATTTAGAGTAGTCTGCACCCAATTTTATGAGTGTGCTACTTAAGCTACAGAAGTTATAGTAATATACCGTTCACCACTCAGTGGACTATTAGCGATTGCAGTATTAAACCAAGCCAATGGCTGATCTAGTGTAAATGGTACATGGTAGCCTTCTGAAATCTGCCTGCATTTGAATATTCCATGGCTTTGAGCATTCTACATGCAATATCAATACAGTTCAAAATCACTCTGAGTAGTTATGTAGACAAGTTTACCACTTAATGCATTGAATAGAAGGTAATGCATTCAACTCAAAGGAGTGTACAGTTCAATTTTGCTGGAATCTTGAATCTGCTATCATGATGTAAAAATTATTATTATACCATATGACTTAGTGTAGACTGCAACCAATTATATGAGGGTGCAACCTAGGCTCCACAAGTTACTTTCAGTGAAATACCGTGCACTACTCAGTGGAACATTAGCGTTTGCAGAACTAAAACAAGACAATGGCTGTTCCACTGTAAATGGTACCAGGTAGGTTATTTAGATGTCTCCTTTGGAGTATTACATGGCACTGAGCACTCTACATGCAATATCTATACAGTTCCATATCACACTGAGTAGTTAGATACACAAGCTTACCACAAAATGCATTGAATAGAAAGTAATGCATTCAACTCAATGGAGTGTGCAGTTCAATTTTGATGGAAACTTGAATGTGCGATCATGATGTAAAAATTATTATTATACCATATGACTTAGAGTAGACTGCAACCAATTATATGAGGGTGCAACCTAGGGTCAGGAAGTTACTTTCAGTAACATACCGTTCACTACTCAGTGGAACGTTAGCGTTTGCAGAACTAAAACAAGTCAATGGCTCTTCCACTGTAAATGGTACCAGGTAGGTTATTTAGATGTTTCCTTTGGAGTATTCCATGGCACTGAGCACTCTACATGCAAATCTATACAGTTCCAAATCATACTAGCTTTGTATAGAGCCTTACCACAAAATGCATTGAAAAGAAAGTAATGAATTCAACTCATTGGAGTGTAACAGTTCAATTTTGCTGGAAACTTGAATGAGCTAAATGATGTAAACATTATTTTTATGCTCATTATATGATTTAGAGTACTCTGCGACCAATTTTATGAGGGTCCTACCTAAGCTCCAGAAGTTACTTTCAGTAACATACCGTTCACTACTCAGTGGAACATTAGGGTTTGCAGAACTAAACCAAGTCAATGGCTGTTCCACTGTAAATGGTACCAAGTAGTTTACTGAAATCATTTTCCTTTGGA
Source organism: Hypanus sabinus (assembly GCF_030144855.1). NCBI lineage: Eukaryota > Metazoa > Chordata > Chondrichthyes > Myliobatiformes > Dasyatidae > Hypanus > Hypanus sabinus. Next base: position 150,252,971 of record NC_082715.1, on the reverse strand, counting down.
GTATTCCATGGCACTGAGCACTCTACATGCAATATCTATACAGTTCCATATCACCCTGAGTAGTTAGGTACACAACCTTACCACGAAATGCATTGAATAGAAAGTAATGCATTCAACTCAATGGAGTGTGCAGTTCAATTTTGATGGAAACTTGAATGTACTAACATGAGGTAAACATCATTATTCTACTCACCATATGATTTAGAGTAGTCTGCACCCAATTTTATGAGTGTGCTACCTAATCTCCAGAAGATACTTTCAGTAACATCACCTTCACTACTCAGTGGACTATTAGCGATTGCAGTATTAAACCAAGCCAATGGCTTATCCAGTGTAAATGGTACCTGGTAGCTTACTGAATTCTGCTTGCATTTGAATATTCGATGGCTCTGAGCACTCTACATGCAATATCTATACAGTTCAAAATCACCCTGAGTAGTTATGTACACAAGCTTACCACAAAATACTTTGAATAGAAAGTAATGCATTCAACTCAAAGGAGTGTACAGTTCAATTTTCCTGGAAACTTGAATGTGCTATCATGATGTAAAAATTATTATTATACCATATGATTTAGAGTAGTCTGCCACCAATTACATGAGGGTGCAACCTATGGTCCAGAAGTTACTTTCAGTAACATACTGTTCACTACTCAGTGGAAAATTACCATTTGCAGAACTAAACTAAATCAATGGCTGTTCGACTGTAAATGGTACCAGGCTGGTTACTGAAATCAGTTTCTATTGGAGTATTCCATGGCACTGAGCACTCTACATGCAATATCTATCCAGTTCCAAATCACACTGAGTGGTTATGTAGACAAGTATACCACAAAATGCATTGAATAGAAAGTAATGCATTCAACTCAATGAAGTGTACAGTTCAATTTTGCTGAATACTAGAATGTGCTGACATGATGTAAACATCAGGATTCTACTCACCATATGATTTAGAGTAGTCATGCTTTCAGTAACATCACGTTCACTACACAGTGGACCATTAGCGATTGCAGTATTAAAACAAGCCAATGGCTGATCCAGTGTAAATGGTACCTGGTAGCATTGAATTCTGCTTGATTTTGAATATTCCATGGCTCTGAGCACTATATGCAATATCTATACAGTTCAAAATCACTCTGAGTAGCTTTGCACACAAACTTACCGCAAAATGGTTTTAATAGAAAGTAATGCATTCAACTCAATGGAGTGTACAGTTCAATTTTGCTGAATACTAGATGTGCTGACATGATGTAAACATCATTATGCTACACACCATATGATTTAGAGTAGTCTGCACCCAATTTTATGAGTGTGCTACCTAAGCTACAGAAGTTATAGTAATATACCGTTCACTACTCAGTGGATTATTAGCGATTGCAGTATTAAAACAAACCAATGGCTGATCCAGTGTAAATGGTACCTGGTAGCATTGAATTCTGCTTGATTTTGAATATTCCATGGCTCTGAGCACTATATGCAATATCTATACAGTTCAAAACACTCTGAGTAGCTTTGTACACAAACTTACCGCAAAATGCTTTTAATAGAAAGTAATGCATTCAACTCAATGGTGTGTACAGTTCAATTTTGCTGAATACTAGATGTGCTGACATGATGTAAACATCATTATTCTACTCACCATATGATTTAGAGTAGTCTGCACCCAATTTTATGAGTGTGCTACCTAAGCTCCAGAAGATGCTTTCAGTAACATCACGTTCACTACACAGTGGACCATTAGCGATTGCAGTATTAAACCAAGCCAATGGCTGATCCAGTGTAAATGGTACCTGGTAGCTTACTGAATTCTGCTTGCATTTGAATATTCGATGGCTCTGAGCACTCTACATGCAATATCTATACAGTTCAAAATCACCCTGAGTAGTTATGTACACAAGCTTACCACAAAATACTTTGAATACAAAGTAATGCATTAAACTCAAAGGAGTGTACAGTTCAATTTTCCTGGAAACTTGAATGTGCTATCATGATGTAAAAATTATTATTATACCATATGATTTAGAGTAGTCTGCCACCAATTACATGAGGGTGCAACCTATGGTCCAGAAGTTACTTTCAGTAAGATACTGTTCACTACTCAATGGAATATTACCATTTGCAGAACTAAACTAAATCAATGGCTGTTCGACTGTAAATAGTACCAGGTAGGTTACTGAAATCAGTTTCCATTGGAGTATTCCATGGCACTGAGCACTCTACATGCAATATCTGTCCAGTTCCAAATCACACTGAGTAGTTATGTAGACAAGTTTACCACAAAATGCATTTAATAGAAAGTAATGCATGCAACTCAATGGAGTGTACAGTTCAATTTTGCTGAATACTTGAATGTGCTGATATGATGTAAACATCAGTATTCTACTCACAATATGATTTAGAGTAGTCATGCTTTCAGTAACATCACGTTCACTACACAGTGGACCATTAGCGATTGCAGTATGAAAACAAGCCAATGGCTGATCCAGTGTAAATGGTACTGAATTCTGCTGGCATTTGAATATTCCATGGCTTTGAGCATTCTAAATGCCATATCCATACTGTTCAAAATCACTCTGAGTAGCTTTGTACACAACCTTACCACAAAATGCATTGAATAGAAAGTAATGCATTCAACTCAATGGAGTGTACAGTTCAATTTTGCTGAATACTAGATGTGCTGCCATGATGTAAACATCATTATTCTACTCACCATATGATTTAGAGTAGTCTGCACCCAATTTTATGAGTGTGCTACCTACGCTCCAGAAGTTACTTTCAGTAACATACCGTTCACTACTCAGTGGAACGTTAGCGTTTGCAGAACTAAAACAAGTCAATGGCTGTTCCACTGTAAATGGTACCAGGTAGGTTATTTAGATGTTTCCTTTGGAGTATTCCATGGCACTGAGCACTCTACATGCAATATCTATACAGTTCCAAATCATACTAGCTTTGTATAGAGCCTTACCACAAAATGCATTGAAAAGAAATTAATGAATTCAACTCAATGGAGTGTAACAGTTCAATTTTGCTTGAACTTGAATGAGCTAAATGATGTGAACATTATTTTTATGCTCATTATATGATTTAGAGTACTCTGCGACCAATTTTATGACGGTGCTACCTAAGCTCCAGAAGTTACTTTCAGTAACATACCGTTCACTACTCAGTGGAACATTAGGGTTTGCAGAACTAAACCAAGTCAATGGCTGTTCCACTGTAAATGGTACCAAGTAGTTTACTGAAATCAGTTTCCATTGGAGTATTCCATGTCACTTAACACTCTACATGCAAAATCTCTACAGTTCTAAATCACCCTGAGTAGTTATGTACACAAGCTTAACACAAAATGCATTGAATAGAAAGTAATGCATTCAACTCAATGGAGTGTGCAGTTCAATTTTGATGGAAACTTGAATGTGCTAACATGATGTAAACATCATTATTCTACTCACCATATGATTTAGAGTAGTCTGCACCCAATTTTAAGAGTGTGCTACCTAAACTCCAGAAGATGCTTTCAGTAACATCACCTTCACAACTCAGTGGACTATTCGTGATTGCAGTATTAAACCAAGCCAATGGCTGATCCAGTGTAAATGGTGCCTGGTAGCTTACTGAATTCTGCTTGCATTTGAATATTCGATGGCTCTGAGCACTCTACATGCAATATCTATACAGTTCAAAATCACCCTGAGTAGTTATGTACACAAGCTTACCACAAAATAATTTGAATAGAAAGTAATGCATTAAACTCAAAGGAGTGTACAGTTCAATTTTCCTCGAAACTTGAATGTGCTATCATGATGTAAAAATTATTATTATACCATATGATTTAGAGTAGTCTGCCACCAATTACATGAGGGTGGAACCTATGGTCCAGAAGTTATTTTCAGTAACATACTGTTCACTACTCAGTGGAAAATTACCATTTGCAGAACTAAACTAAATCAATGGCTGTTCGACTGTAAATGGTACCAGGTAAGTTACTGAAATCAGTTTCCATTGGAGTATTCCATGGCACTGAGCACTCTACATGCAATATCTGTCCAGTTCCAAATCACACTGAGTAGTTATGTAGACAAGTTTACTACAAAATGCATTTAATAGAAAGTAATTCATTCAACTCAATGGAGTGTACAGTTCAATTTTGCTGAATACTAGAATGTGCTGACATGATGTAAACATCAGTATTCTACTCACCATATGATTTAGAGTAGTCATGCATTCAGTAACATCACGTTCACTACACAGTGGACCATTAGCGATTGCAGTATTAAAACAAGCCAATGGCTGATCCAGTGTAAATGGTACCTGGTAGCATTGAATTCTGCTTGATTTTGAATATTCCATGGCTCTGAGCACTATATGCAATATCTATACAGTTCAAAATCACTCTGAGTAGCTTTGTACACAAACTTACCGCAAAATGCTTATAATAGAAAGTAATGCATTCAACTCAATGGAGTGTACAGTTCAATTTTGCTGGAATCTTGAATCTGCTATCATGATGTAAAAATTATGATGATACCATATGACTTAGAGTAGACTGCAACCAATTATATGAGGGTGCAACCTAGGGTCAGGAAGTTACTTTCAGTAACATACCGTTCACTACTCAGTGGAACATTAGCGTTTGCAGAACTAAACCAAGTCAATGGCTGTTCCACTGTAAATGGTACCAAGTAGTTTACTGAAATCAGTTTCCATTGGAGTATTCCATGGCACTTAACACTCTACATGCAAAATCTCTACAGTTCTAAATCACCCTGAGTAGTTATGTACACAACCTTACCACAAAATGCATTGAATAGAAAGTAATGCATTCAACTCAATGGAGTGTGCAGTTCAATTTTGATGGAAACTTGAATGTGCTAACATGATGTAAACATCATTATTCTACTCACCATCTGATTTAGAGTAGTCTGCAACCAATTTTATGAGTGTGCTACCTAAGCTACAGAAGTTATAGTTCACTGCTCAGGGGAACATTAGCGTTTGGAGAACTAAACAAAGTTAAAGGCTGTTCCACTGTAAATGGAACCAAGTAGGTTACTGAAATCAGCTTGCATTGTATTCCATGGCACTGAGCACTCTACATGCAATATCTATACAGTTCCAAATCATACTGAGTCGCTTTGTACAGAGCCTTACCACAAAATGCATTGAATAGAAAATAATGCATTCAACTCAATGGAGTGTACAGTTCAATTTTGCTGGAAACTTGAATGTGCTAACAAGATGCAAACCTTATTATTCTACTCACCATTTGATTTAGAGTGGTCTGCACCCAATGCTATGAGTGTGCTACCTATGCTCCAGAAGTTCTTTCAGTAACATACAGTTCACTACTCAGTGGAACATTAGCGTTTGCAGAACTAAAACAAGTCAATGGCTGTTCCACTGTAAATGGTACCAGGCCGGTTATTTAGATGTTTCCTTTGGAGTATTCCATGGCACTGAACACTCTACATGCAATATCTGTACAGTTCCATATCACCCTGAGTAGTTAGGTACACAACCTTACCACAAAATGCATTGAATTGAAAGTAATGCATTCAACTCAATGGAGTGTGCAGTTCTATTTTGATGGAAACTTGAATGTGCTAACATGACGTAAACATAATTATTCTACTCACCATACGATTTAGAGTAGTCTGCACCCAATTTTATGAGTGTGCTACCTAATCTCCAGAAGATGCTTTCAGTAATATACCGTTCACTACTCAGTGGACTATTAGCGATTGCAGTATTAAACGAAGTCAATGGCTGATCCAGTGTAAATGGTACCTGGTAGCTTACTGAATTCTGCTGCATTTGAATAATCCATGGCTTTGAGCATTCTAGATGCAATATCCATACTGTTCAAAATCACTCTGAGTAGCTTTGTACACAAGTTTACCACAAACTGTATTGAATAGAAAGTAATGCATTCAACTCAAAGCAGTGTACAGTTCAATTTTGCTGGAATCTTGAATCTGCTATCATGATGTAAAAATTATTATTATACCATATGACTTAGAGTAGACTGCAACCAATTATATGAGGGTGCAACCTAGGGTCAGGAAGTTACTTTCAGTAACATACCGTTCACTACTCAGTGGAACATTAGCGATTGCAGAACTAAAACAAGTCAATGGCTGTTCCACTGTAAATGGTACCAGGTAGGTTATTTAGATGTTTCCTTTGGAGTATTCCATGGCACTGAGCACTCTACATGCAATATCTATACAGTTCCAAATCATACTAGCTTTGTATAGAGCCTTACCACAAAATGCATTGAAAAGAAAGTAATGAATTCAACTCAATGGAGTGTAACAGTTCAATTTTGCTGGAAACTTGAATGAGCTAAATGATGTAAACATTATTTTTATGCTCATTATATGATTTAGAGTACTCTGCGACCAATTTTATGAGGGTGCTACCTAAGCTCCAGAAGTTACTTTCAGAAACATACCGTTCACTACTCCGTGGAACATTAGGGTTTGCAGAACTAAACCAAGTCAATGGCTGTTCCACTGTAAATGGTACCAAGTAGTTTACTGAAATCAGTTTCCATTGGAGTATTCCATGGCCCTTAACACTCTACATGCAAAATCTATACAGTTCTAAATCACCCTGAGTAGTTATGTACACAAGCTTACCACAAAATACTTTGAATAGAAAGTAATGCATTAAACTCAATGGAGTGTGCAGTTCAATTTTGATGGAAACTTGAATGTGCTAACAAGATGTAAAAATCATTATTCTACTCCCCATATGATTTAGAGTAGTCTGCAACCAATTTTATGAGTGTGCTACCTAAGCTACAGAAGTTATAGTAATATACCGTTCACTGATCAGGGGAACATTAGCGTTTGGAGAACTAAACAAAGTTAAAGGCTGTTCCACTGTAAATGGAACCAAGTAGGTTACTGAAATCAGCTTGCATTGGAGTATTCCATGCACTACATGCAATATCTATACAGTTACAAATCATACTGAGTCGCTTTGTACAGAGCCTTACCACAAAATGCATTGAATAGAAAGTAATGCATTCAACTCAATGGAGTGTCCATTTCAATTTTGCTGGAATCTTGAATGTGCTAACAAGATGTAAAAATTATTATTATACCATATGATTTAGAGTAGTCTGCCACCAATTACATGAGGGTGCAACCTATGGTCCAGAAGTTACTTTCAGTAACATACTGTTCACTACACAGTGGACCATTAGCGATTGCAGTATTAAACCAAGCCAATGGCTGATCCAGTGTAAATGGTACCTGGTAGTATACTGAATTCTGCTTGCATTTGAATATTTGATGGCTCTGATCACTCTACATGCAATATCTATTCAGTTCAAAATCACCCTGAGTAGTTATGTACACAAGCTTACCACAAAATACTTTGAATAGAAAGTAATGCATTAAACTCAATGGAGTTTATCAGTTGCATATCACCCTTAGTTGGGTAAACTCAATTTTGCTGAATTTTGTTAATTGCTGACATGATGTAAACATCATTATTCTACTCACCATATGATTTAGAGTGGACTGCAGCCAATTTTATGAGGGTGCTACCTAACCTCCAGAAGTTACTTTCAGTAACATACCGTTCACTACTCAGTGGAACATTAGTTTTTGTCGAACTGAACGAAGTCAAAGGCTGTTCCACTGTAAATAGTACCTGGTAGCTTACTGAATTCTGCTTGCATTTTAATATTCGATGGCTCTGAGCACTCTACATGCAATATCTATACAGTTCATAATCACCCTGAGTAGTTATGTACACAAGCTTACCACAAAATACTTTGAATAGAAAGTAATGCATTCAACTCATTGGAGTTTACTGTTCAATTTTCCTGGAAACTTGAATGTGCTATCATGATGTAAAAATTATTATTATACCATATGATTTAGAATAGTCTGCCACCAATTACATGAGGGTGCAACCTATGGTCCAGAAGTTACTTTCAGTAAAATACTCTTCACGACTCAGTGGAAAATTACCATTTGCAGAACTAAACTAAATCAATGGCTGTTCCACTGTAAATGGTACCAGGTAGGTGACTGAAATCAGTTTCCATTGGAGTATTCCATGGCACTGAGCACTCTACATGCAATATCTGTCCAGTTCAAAATCACCCTGAGTAGTTATGTACACAAGCTTACCACAAAATACTTTGAATAGAAAGTAATGCATTAAACTCAATGGAGTGTACAGTTCAATTTTCCTGGAAACTTGAATGTGCTATCATGATGTAAAAATTATTATTATACCATATGATTTAGAGTAGTCTGCCACCAATTACATGAGGGTGCAACCTATGGTCCAGAAGTTACTTTCAGTAACATACTGTTCACTACTCAGTGGAAAATTACCATTTGCAGAACTAAACTAAATCAATGCCTGTTCGACTGTAAATGGTACCAGGTAGGTTACTGAAATCAGTTTCCATTGGAGTATTCCATGGCACTGAGCACTCTACATGCAATATCTGTCCAGTTCCAAATCACACTGAGTAGTTATGTAGACAAGTTTACCACAAAATGCATTTAATAGAAAGTAATGCATTCAACTCAAAGGAGTGTAAAGTTCAATTTTGCTGAATACTAGAATGTGCTGACATGATGTAAACATCAGTATATGATTTCAGTATATGACTCACCATATGATTTAGAGTAGTCATGCTTTCAGTAACATCACGTTCACTGCACAGAGGACCATTAGCGATTGCAGTACTAAACCAAGCCAGTGGCTGATCCAGTGTAAATGGTACCTGGTAACCTTCTGAAATCTGCTTGCATTTAAATATTCCATGGCTTTGAGCATTCTACATGCAATATCCATACAGTTCAAAATCACTCTGAGTAGCTTTGTACACAACCTTACCACAAAATGCATTGAATAGAAAGTAATGCATTCAACTCAAAGGTGTATACAGTTCAATTTTGATGGAAACCTGAATGTGCTAACATGATGTAAACATCATTATTCTACTCACCATATGATTTAGAGTAGTCTGCAACCAATTTTATGAGTGTGCTACCTAAGCTACAGAAGTTATAGTAATATACCGTTCACTGCTCAGGGGAACATTAGCGTTTGGAGAACTAAACAAAGTTAAAGGCTGTTCCACAGTAAATGGAACCAAGTAGGTTACTGAAATCAGCTTGCATTGTATTCCATGGCACTGAGCACTCTACATGCAATATCTATACAGTTCCAAATCATACTGAGTCGCTTTGTACAGAGCCTTACCACAAAATGCATTGAATAGAAAGTAATGCATTCAACTCAATGGAGTGTACAGTTCAATTCTGCTGGAAACTTGAATGTGCTAACAAGATGCAAACGTTATTCTACTCACCATTTGTTTTAGACTGGTCTGCACCCAATGCTGTCAGTGTGCTACCTAAGCTCCAGCAGTTATCCAGAATCTATACAGTTCTAAATCACCTTGAGTAGTTATGTACACAAGCTTCCCACAGAATGCATTGAATAGAAAGTAATGCAATTTAACTCAAAGGAATGTACAGTTAAATTTCACTGAATAGTAGTATGTGCTGACATCATTATTCTACTCACCGAATGATTTAGAGTAGTTTGCACCCAATTTTATGAGTGTGCTACCTAAGTTCCAGAAGATGCTTTCAGTAACATCACCTTCACTACACAGTGGAACATTATCGTTTGCCGAACTGAACCAAGTGAAAGGTTGTTCCACTGTAAATAGTACCAGGTATGTTACTGTAATCAGCTCGCATTTTATTCCATTGCACTGAGCATTCTACATGCAATATCTATACCCTTGCATATCACCCTTAGTTGGGTACACAAGCTTACCTCAAAATGCTTTGAATAGAAAGTAATGCATTCAACTCAATGGAGTGTACAGTTCAATTTTGCTGAATTTTGCTGAATTGCTGACATGATGTAAACATCATTATTCTACTCACCATATGATTTAGCGTGGACTGCAGCCAATTTTATGAGGATGCTACCTAAGCTCCAGAAGTTACTTTCAGTAACATACCGTTCACTACTCAGTGGAACATTAGCTTTTGCCGAACTGAACGAAGTCAAAGGCTGTTCCACTGTAAATAGTACCTGGTAGCTTACTGAATTCTGCTTGCATTTGAATATTCGATGGCTCTGAGCACTCTAATGCAATATCTATACTGTTCAAAATCACTCTGAGTAGCTTTGTACACAACCTTACCACAAAATACTTTGAATAGAAAGTAATGCATTAAACTCAAAGGAGTGTCCAGTTGAATTTTCCTGGAAACTTGAGTGTGCTATCATGATGTAAAAATTATTATTATACCATATGATTTGGAGTAGTCTGCCACCAATTACATGACGGTGCAACCTAGGGTCCAGAAGTTACTTTCAGTAACATACTGTTCACTACTCAGTGGAACATTACCATTTGCAGAACTAAACCAATCAATGGCTGTTCCACTGTAAATGTTACCAGGTAGGTTACTGAAATCAGTTCCCATTGGAGTATTCCATGGCACTGAACACTCTACATGCTATATCTATACAGTTCCAATTCACACTGAGTAGTTTACCACAAAATGCATTGAATAGAAAGTAATGCAATTCAACTCAATGGAGAGTACAGTTCAATTTCATTGAATAGTAGTATGTGCTGACATGATGTAAACATCATTATTCTACTCACCATATGATTTACAGTGGACTGCAGCCAATTTTATGAGGATGCTACCTGAGCTCCAGAAGTTACTTTCAGTAACATACCGTTCACTGCTCAGGGAAACATTAGCGTTTGCAGAACTAAATAAAGTTAAAGGCTGTTCCACTGTAAATGGAACCAAGTAGGCTACTGAAATCAGCTTGCATTGGTGTATTCCATGCACTACATGCAATATCTTTCCAGTTCCAAATCATACTAGCTTTGTATAGAGCCTTACCACAAAATGCATTGAATAGAAAGTAATGCAATTCAACTCAATGGAGAGTATAGTTCAATTTCACTGAATAGTAGTATGTGCTGACCTGATGTAAACATCATTATTCTACTCACCATATGATTTAGAGTAGTCTGCACCCAATTTTATAAGTGTGTTACCTAAGCTCCAGAAGATGCTTTCAGTAACATCACGTTCACTACACAGTGGACCATAAGCGATTGCATAAGCGATTGCAGATTGCAAGCCAATGGCTGATCCAGTGTAAATGGTACCTGGTAGCTTACTGAATTCTGCTTGATTTTGAATATTCCATGGCGCTGAGCTCTATATGCAATATCTATACAGTTCAAAATCACTCTGAGTAGCTTTTTACGCAAACTTACCACAAAATGCATTGAATAGAAAGTAATGCAATCAACTCAATGGAGTGTACAGTTCAATTTTGCTGGAATCTTGAATGTGCTATCATGATGTAAAAATTATTATTATACCATATGACTTAGAGTAGTCTGCAACCAATTATATGAGGGTGCAACCTAGGGTCCAGAAGTAATGCATTCAACTCAAAGGAGTGTACAGTTCAATTTTGCTGGAATATTGAATGTGCTATCATAATGTAAAAATTATTATTATACCATATGACTTAGAGTAGTCTGTAACCAATTATATGAGGGTGCAACTTCAGTAACATACCGTTCACTGCTCAGGGGAACATTAGCGTTTGCAGAACTAAATAAAGTTAAAGGCTGCTCCACTGTAAATGGAACCAAGTAGGTTACATTGAAGTATTCCATGCTTGCATTGAAGTATTCCATGCACTACATGCAATATCTATACAGTTCGAAATCATACTGAGTCTCTTTGTACAGAGCCTTACCACAAAATGCATTGAATAGAAAGTAATGCATTCAACTCAATGGAGTGTACAGTTCAATTTTGCTGGAAACTTGAATGTGCTAACAAGATGCAAACCTTATTCTTCTACTCACCATTTGATTTAGAGTGGTCTGCACCCAATGCTATGAGTGTGCTACCTAATCTCCAGAAGATGCTTTCAGTAACATCACCTTCACTACACAGTGGACTATTAGCGATTGCAGTATTAAACGAAGCCAATGGCTGATCCAGTGTAAATGGTACCTGGTAGCTTACTGAATTCTGCTTGCATTTGAATATTCCATGGCTTTGAGCATTCTAAATGCAATATCCATACTGTTCAAAATCACTCTGAGTAGCTTTGTACACAACCTTACCATTAAATGCATTGAATAGAAAGTAATGCATTCAACTCAATGCAGTTCAATTCAATACAGTTCAATTTTGCTGGAAACTTGAATGTGCTAACTAGATGTAAACCTTATTATTATGCTCAGCATATGATTTAGAGTACTCTGCAACCAATTGTATAAGGGTGCTACCTAAGCTCCGGGTTACTTTCAGTAACATACCGTTCACTACTCTGTGGAACATTAGCGTTTGCCGAACTGAACCAAGTCAAAGGCTGTTCCACTGTAAATGGTACCAGGTACTTAAATCAGTTTCCTTTGGAGTATTCCATGGCACTGAGCACTCTACATGCAATATCTATACAGTTCCATATCACCCTGATAAGTTTACAAATGCTTATCACATAATGCATTGAATAGAAAGCAATGCTTTCAACTCAATGTATTGTACAGTTCAATTTTGCTGAATACTAGTATGTGCTGACATGATGTAAACATCATTATTCTACTCACCATTTTATTTAGAGTGGTCTGCACCCAATGTTATGAGTGTGCTACCTAAGCTCCAGAAGTTACTTTCAGTAACATACCGTTCACTACTCAGTGGAACATTAGCGTTTGCCGAACTAAACCAATTCAAAGGCTGTTCCACTGTAAATAGTACCAGGTATGTTACTGAAATCAGCTTGCATTGGAGCATTCCATGGCACTGAGCACTCTACATGCAATATCTATACAGTTCCAAATCATACTAGCTTTGTATAGAGCCTTTCCACAAAATGCATTGAATAGAAAGTAATGAATTCAACTCAATGGAGTGTACAGTTCAATTTTGCTGGAAACTTGAATGTGCTAAATGATGGAAACCTTATTATTATGCTCATCATATGATTTAGAGTACTCTGCGACCAATTTTATGAGGGTGCTACCTAAGCTCCAGAAGTTACTTTCAGTAACATACCGTTCACTACTCAGTGGAACATTAGCTTTTGCCGAACTGAACGAAGTCAAAGGCTGTTCCACTGTAAATTGTACCTGGTAGCTTACTGAATTCTGCTTGCATTTGAATATTCCATGGCTCTGAGCACTCTAATGCAATATCTATACTGTTCAAAATCACTCTGAGTAGCTTTGTACACAACCTTACCACAAAATACTTTGAATAGAAAGTAATGCAATTCAACTCAATGGAGTGTAAAGTTCAATTTTGCTGAATAGTAGTATGTGCTGACATGATGTAAACATCATTATTATACTCACCAAATGATTTAGAGTAGTCTGCACCCAATTTTATGAGTGTGCTACCTAAGCTCCAGAAGTTTCATTCAGCAACATAACGTTTACTACTCAGCGGGACATCAGCGTTTGCTGAACTAAATGAACTGAATGGCTGTTCCACTGTAAATGGTACCAGTTAGGTTACTGATTTCAGTTGGCATTGGAGTATTCCATGGCACTGAGCACTCTACATAGATGTTCTATACAGTTCCAAATCACCCTTAGTAGTTTTGTACACAAGCTTACCATAAAATGCATTGAATAGAAAGTAATGCATTCATCTCAGTGGAGTGTACAGTTCAATTTTGCTGAATACTAGTAAGTTTTAATTTTGCTGGGACGTGCTGTCTGCTAACTTCTTTTAAACAGAATTCAACTTTTTTTGTTGTTTAGAGATCTCTTGAACCATTTTTATCTGTGTGCTATTGTCGGTACTTCAGGTAATATTATCGGTTGCACATACTGGAACACAAGCGTTTTGGAAGCTAAGGAAATGTAATGGCTTTTCCTATGTAAATGCTGAACAATGTATGTTCACAAAGGATCTTCCTGAATTCAGCTTTACTTTCTTTTTTCCATGGTTGTGTCTTCTCTCCCTGCCATTTCCATGCAGATACAGCTGAGGATTAATATTTATGTACATCCATTTGTCACTTTATGCACATATTATGTAATGCTTTGTTCAAAAGATTGGAAGTTTGAAATTGCTGGAAAGTAGTGTGTACAATCTTCAATTAAACCAATCTTCAAGTAAATGCTGTATGGTATGCTGCTGAATTCAGCTTCACTTTGAGTATTCCATTGCGGTGACTAGAAATCTGGCCATTACAATAGAATTACAGATGAAGGCTCATTGTTATATACATCACTTTATCAGGTTACGCACAGAATAGAAAGTAATGCAATCAATTCAAAAGAGCATAAGTTTGAATTTTGCTGGAAAGTACTCTGTGCTAACTTCATGTAAAACATAATATCCTACTTTTCGTATGCTTTGGAGTTGGCTGCAACAATTTTTATCTGTGTGCTATTGAAGTTATAGAAGTTACTTCAGGTTATATTATCAGTTGCACATAGTAGAACAAAAGCGTTTACAAAGCTAAGCAAAGATAATGGGTGTTCCAATGTAAATGCTGTGTGGCATGATTCCATGCCTCTGACTACTATTCCTACAGTTACTATACAGTTAGAGCTGAAGCCTCATTGTAATGTAAACCCATTTATCACATGTTGCACAGAGTAGAAAGTAATGATTTCGGTAAAAAAGAGAGTAAGTTTGAATTTTGCTGGAAAGTACTTTTTGCTAACTTGTAAACCTTAAAATTCTACTTTTCCTGTGGTTTAGAGTTGTCTGGAACCATTTTTATCTGTGTGCTTTTGAAGTTATAGAAGTTACTTTAGTTTATATTATCATTTGGACATAGTAGAAGACAAATGCTTACAAAGCTAAGCAAAAGTAATGGGTGTTCCAACGTAAATGCTGTGTGGTATGTTAAGCTTAAGTTACCACTCAATGCACTTTAGTAAACTATTTAAGAACATTTGAAAAGCTATTTATTAATCCTTTTTGGGAGGGTGCTTTTAGATGCATATTATATTTATACTGTTAAATACTGTATGTAATTAGTTGCTATAATAAGTGTATGGGACACTGGTAAAATGTTGAATTTCCCCTTGGGGATGAATAAAGTATCTATCTATCTATTTACGTTCCTGAATTCAGCTTTTCTTTGAGGATTCCATGGCTGTGACTACTATTCCTGCCATTACTATACTTAGAGCAGAAGCCTCATTGTAATGTACATCCATTTATCACATTATGCTCAGAATATAATGTAATGCACTCAGTTCAAAAGAGTGTGCTTGAATTTTGCTGGATAGTACTGTGCTA
Source organism: Hypanus sabinus (assembly GCF_030144855.1). Lineage (NCBI taxonomy): Eukaryota > Metazoa > Chordata > Chondrichthyes > Myliobatiformes > Dasyatidae > Hypanus > Hypanus sabinus. The sequence continues at coordinate 150,237,652 of NC_082715.1, read as the reverse complement.
ACTTCATGGAAACCTGAGAATTCTACTTCTCTTGTGGTTTAGAGTTGAGTGGAAACATTTTAATCTGTGTGCTATTGAAGTTATAGAAGTTCAGGTAATATTATCAGTTGCACATAGTAGAACACAAGCGTTTACAAAGCTAAGCAAAGGTAATGGGTGTTCCAATGTAAATGCTGCTGTGGTATGTTCCTGAATTCAGCTTTACTTTGAGGATTCCATCGATGTGACTACTATTCCTGCCGTTACTATACAGTAGGAGCTGAAGCCTCATTGTAATATACACCCATTTATCACATGATGGACAGAATCGAAAGTAATGCATTCGGTGAAAAATAGTGTAAGTTTGAATTTTGCTAGAAAGTACCGTTTGCTAACCTTGTAAACCGTAGAATTCTACTTTTCTTCTGGTTTAGAGTTGTCTGGAACCATTTTTATCTGTGTGCTATTGAAGTTATAGAAGTTCAGGTAATATTATCAGTTGCACATTGCAGAAAACATGCGTTTACAATGCTAAGCAAAGGTAATGGGAGTTCCAATGTAAATGCTGTTGTGGTATTTTCCTGAATTCAGCTTTACTTTGAGAATTCCATGGCTGTGACTACTATTCCTGCAGTTACTATACAGTTAGAGCTGAAGATTCATTGTAACGTAGATCCATTTATCAGATTATACACAGTACAGAAAGTAATGCATTCGGTACAAAAGAGAGTAAGTTTTGAATTTTGCTGGAAAGTACTGTTTGCTAACCTTGTATACCCTAGAATTCTACTTTTCTTATGGTTTAGAGTTGACTGGAACCATTTTTATCTGTGTGCTATTGAAGTTATAGAAGTTACTTCAGGTTATATTATCAGTTGCACATAGTAGAACACAAGCGTTTTGGAATCTGAAAGGTAATGGCTGTTCCAATGTAAATGCTGAACAATGTGTGATAACAATGTATCTTCCTGAATTCAGCTTTACTTTCTTTATTCTACGGTTGTGTCTTTTATTCCTGCCATTTCCATGCAGTTACAGCTGAAGATTAATCGTTATGTACATCCATTTATCACATTATGCACAGAATAATGCATTCAGTTCAAAAGAGTGTAAGTTTGATCTATGCTGCGTGCTAAATTCATCTTTATCTTAAAATTATACTTATAGTTTAGAGTGGTCTACAACCATTTTTATCTGTGTGCAATTGAAGTTATAGAAGTTACTTCAGGTTATATTATCAGTTGCACATAGTAGAACACAAGCGTTTTGGAATCTGAAAGGTAATGGCTGTTCCAATGTAAATGCTGAACAATGTGTGTTAACAATGTATCTTCCTGAATTCAGCTTTACTTTCTTTATTCCACGGTTGTGTCTTTTATTCCTGCCATTTCCATGCAGTTACAGCTGAAGATTAATCGTTATGTACATCCATTTATCACATTATGCACAGAATAATGCATTCAGTTCAAAAGAGTGTAAGTTTGATCTATGCTGTGTGCTAAATTCATCTTTACCTTAAAATTATACTTATAGTTTAGAGTGGTCTACAACCATTTTTATCTGTGTGCAATTGAAGTTATAGAAGTTACTTCAGGTAATACTATCAGATGCACATAGTAGAACACAGCTAAGCAAAGGTAATGGGTGTTCCAATGTAAATGCTGTGTGGTATGTTCCTGAGCCAAAGAAAGTTAATCGCAGTTCCAATGTAAATGCTAAGTGGTAGCATTTGTGCTTTGAGTATTACTTTGAGTGTTCTTACTAGTATTCCTGCCATTTCTATACTGTCACAGTTGAAGCCTAATAGCTATTTTCATCAATTTGAACATATTTTGCCCAGAGCAGAAATGAATGCATTCCGTTCAAAAGAAAGAACCTTAGAATTTTGCTCAGACGTACTTTGTGCAAACTTCATGTAAGCCTTTAAATTCTACTTTCCAGATGCTGTATAGGTGTCTTCAACCATTTTTATGTTTGTGTGATTGAAGTTAGAGAAGTTACTTTAGGTAATATCACATTTGCTCATACTGGAACACTAATGTTTTCTTTTTTGTAATTTATTTTTGATGTTCATCTAACATTTCCATAAGATTTATTTCAGATATTGTACTTATATATCTTACAATCATGCATATCACAACACAAAGTACTTATCTGAGGTATACACTTATATAAAAGAGTGGAAAGAATATTCAAGCAAAAGGAAAGAACTATGTACAAGTAGGGAGTGATTTTTTTTTAACAACAGTTTCATTGATTTGTGAGAATAAAATCAAGCCTATGAGGCATGTAGTTAAGCCATTTTTCTCAGTATGAATCAATTTGTTCCAGCTTATGATTAACAGATGCTGTTATCTTCATTTTGTAAATGTGCATTATAAATGTATTTAATGTTGGGTTCTCCTTTGGTAACCATACCCTTGTTACCAGCCACCAACGGTATATTCATTAAATATTTATCTCTTTTCAACCATTCTTGAGGTATATATCCAAAATATATGGTCTTACTCTCCAAGGGTATTTCACATTTAAAGATTCTTGTAGGGTTTTGTGTTTCTCCCTCCAGTAGTTTTTGATAACACGGCAGTGCCAAAAAATATGATAATTATTTTCATTTTGATTTCCACAATTTCTCCTGCAAATTATGCTCCCTGTGCAGTTATCTGATGTTGCTCTGTACTCTTCACATTGTTCTGTGCAGCTTTTATTTATCATTGTTATCTAGCTCCCACACTCTGTTTTGTCTCCTTCCATTGTCCTGTATCTCCTCCCTTCCCCAATGCCCCACCACTTTTATCTCAGTTAGGTACATAAAGACTCCTAGTGTATCTGTGTCTGCCACCACTGACAAAACATTCCACACACCCACCACTGTATAAAGAATATAACCTATACTTCCCTCCACCTCCTCATCCTTTCTTCCAGTCACCTTAAAATTATGACCCCTTGCATGTGCCTATCTATGAGTTTCTTAAATGTCCCTACTGTATCTGCCTCTACCACTTCCGCTGTAGGGTATTCCATGCCCCCACCTCTCAGCCATTCCTACTCTGGATAAAGGCTATCCACTTGATCTGTGCTTCTTATTATCATGTACCCCTCTATCAAGTCACCTCTCATTTTCTTTTGCTCCAGAAAGAAAATCACTTGCTTGACCTACCTATTGTCATAAGACATAGAATGATTTTCTCTCGCTCATAGTTCTATGAATGGCTTTTCTTTGAATTTGTCATTGTGCTCTCTTTCCTTTCCCATTTCCCATTATACCATCCCCAACCTCTGCTCTTTTTGGGATGTCTGTGGACCAGGTTCTTGGTGCCTAATGTTTTTGCCATTCCCAATCCTGTATGCAGCTTGATTCCACCTTATTCCCTCTTTGGAAACCCATTTGCCCAAAAGCCCTTGAATTTGCTTCTCCAGTGCTTCCCTTTGCCCTGACACTGATTCACTTTCAGTTAACTGTGTCCAGTCCCTTTTTGTTTCATCATTGCCCGAGTGTGGTAATATCAGCTTTTCCCAAGCTTGGAATCTACTCCTCTTTCACCAGTTCCTCACTAGGTCTGATTCAGCTGTGACTCAGATTGTTCTCCCACTGACATAAGACCAAAGACTGTTTTCCCACTGACACTCCTTCCTCTTGCCTGGTCTCATCTGCTGAACCTAAAAACAAAACTCCACTCCCCTGACACCTGGCAGAGATATACCACAGCTAGAGACTTCCCTCTAAAGGGAAACTTTGGAATTCAGTGTTTCTCTGCACTGTTTGCACAGACTATGTCATAGTTCAGCCCAGTTTTAGACCATAAAACACAGAACATTAAAAAATAAACTTAGAACATAGAACATTACAGCACACTACAGGCTCTTTGGCCCATGATGTTGTGCTGACCTTTTAACCTATAAGATAAATTTAACCACTACATAGCCTTCTTTTTTTATCTTTTACCCATATGCCTAAAAGATTCTTAAATGCTCTTAATGTACTTGCTTCTCCCACCAAATATAGCAGGACATTCCATGCACCCACCAACTTTCTGTGTACAACCCATACCTGACATTCACCTATACTTTCTTCCAATCACTTTAAAATTATGCAGCCTCATGTTAGCCATGTTTGCCCTGCAAATGTTTCTGGCGATCCACGATATATATCTCTTATCATTTTATACACTTCTATCAAATCACCACTCATCCTCCTTCAGTCTAAAGAGAAAAATTCTAGTTCACTCAGTCTTTCCTCATAAGACATGCTTTCTAATCTCGGCAACATCCTGGAATCTCCTCTGCACCCTCTCAAAAGTTTCTACATCCTTCCTATAATGAGGTGACCCACACAGAACACAATATTCCAAGTGTGGTTTAACCAGTTTTGGAGAGTTTCAGCTCTTGAAATCAATCCCCAACTAAAGGTGGCCAATGCACCAGTTAACTTAACAACCCTGTCAACTTGCATGACAACTTTGAGGAATTTATGGACGTGTACTCCGCAATCCCTCCGTTTCTTGTTGGTCTGGCTCTTGCATACTCTTCATACATCAAATCATTATACAGTGCATTGGGCTAGAACAAGGTGAAACAATAACAATGCAGAATAAAGTATAAAAGCAACAGAATAAGTGCAGTGTAGGTAAACTATAAAGTGCAAGATCATAACGAGCTGGAACGTGAGGTCAAGAGTCCATTTTATTATTCACCAGTCTGATAGATAGAAGCTGTTCTTGAGCTTGGACTTTGATATCTTCTGCCCAATGGGTGGGGGAGAGAATAAATAATGCCCAAACTGATGGGTCTTTGATTATTCTGGCTTCTTTACTGAGGAAGAGAAAGAGTCCACATAGGGAGGCTGGTTCTTGTGATAGGCTGAGCAGTATACACAACTTTCTTCAGTTCCTTGTGCTCACTAGCAAGGCAGTTGTCATACCAAACCATTATGCATCCAGACAGAAGCCACAGAGTGGGAAGTGAGGTGCCTGGCATTTGGGCTCGGTGATGGGCTAAGGTTTATATAAGTATTATGAACATTATAAGCATTTGTAACAGCATTATGAAGGACCCCACGCATCCCTCATACAAAGTCTTCTCCCTCCTGCCATCTGAGAAAAGGCACCAAAGCATTCGGGCTTCAACGACCAAACTATGTAACAGTTTCTTCCCCCAAGCTATCAGACTCCTCAATACCCAGAGCCTAGACTGACACCAACTTATTGACCTCTACTGTGTCAATTGTCTTGTCTATATTTATTGTAATCCCTGCACTGTTTTGTGCACCTTATGCAGTCCTGGATAGGACTAATCCTGGGTAGTCTAGTGAACTTTCTTTTCTGTGTTGTTTTTTTACGTAGTTCAGTGTCGTTTTTGTACTGGTCCTGAAAAATGTCTCGTTTTTACTGTGTACTGTCCCAGCAGTTATGACAATAAAATGACAATAAAAAGTGACTTGACTTGACTTGACTTGACTTGGCAGGGAAGAGCTGTCAAACCCATGACCTGCCAGGATTCAGGCTGAGCTGCCACTAGTGTATTTTACTGCAGAGTGTGAAGGGTGAGATTTCATCCAGTGACTCGAACCAAACCAGTAGGATGAAGAAAGAGAGGCAGGAAGGTTTACAGGGACAATCTTCAACAAAACACTTCCACTTAATGCATGTCCATTGGTACTTACACTCAACAAAACAGAAAAGTATTTCACTATGCAAATAAGACACAATCAAATGATGTTTGCTTTATGAATAATCAGGAACAGAGTGGAAAGCATCATAAAGCTCAGTCCTTAATTTCTGATATTCTGGCTGCTGTGAGTTCAGTTCATGTTTAACAAAATCCCTCATGGGAGGCGATAGCAGGATTAAGATGCATGTGTTCCATGGCAAATTAGCTGTTCGAGTTCAGTTCTGGCTTGAACATAGGAGACAGAGGGTAGTGGCTGAAGGGACTTACTTTCAAGCTGAAGGTCTGTAACTACTGATGTTCCACAGGGGTCTATGCTGGGACCTCTGCTGTTTGTGATGTATATAAATGACATGGATGAAAATGTAGATGCATTGGTTACTAAGTTTTCAGATGGTACCAAAATTGGTAGAGTTGTGGATAATGTAGAAGATTGACAAAGAATACACTGTGATTTAGATCAGTTGCAGATATGGGCAGAGAAATAGCAGGTGGAGTTTAACTGAGATAATTGTAAGGTGTTGCACCTTACAAGGAAACAGTACACTGTTGATAGCATGATCCAAGTTCATAGCTCCTTGAAAGTGGCTAAACAGGTTGATAAGGTGGTTAATGCTGATGGAATGCTTGTTTCTATTAATTGAGGTACTGAGTTCAAAAGTCAAGAAGTTATGCTGCAACTTTATAAATCTCTGGTTAGGCCACATCCGGAATATTGCATACAGTTCTGGTAGCCATCCGGAAGATCGTGAGATGGGATGCCAAACAGAGTAACGCACGCAGGTGCCACTAATTCCTGTTTGTAGCCTTTGTCGATGCTCATGGTCCATCATGGTAAGATGTGTGAAACCACAGGAGTAATAATAGGACAAACAAGATCAAATTTAACATGGTCAAACCATTGCTCAGAGACCTCAAAATGTCCCTATGGTGCCTGAACATGACGGTTAATTTTTGCCCGCAGACATTCCCACAAAGCCAATACTCCAATGGCATATATCCTTCTTAAGGCTGTACCAAACAAACTATATGGCAACCAGCTTCTGTGAGGTCTTCCAGCCCAGATACGGGAGGCCATGCACAGAATTAAAAACGGTCTGTCTCCAGTTTGCAGGCACGATGGGTGAAGGTGACTATTTGAGAGATTGCACAGGAGAGAAACCCCAGCTTCCTGGAGATGCAATCACCCACAGCATTATTTTTCCACGATATATTCTATCTCAGTTGTGAAAGATATGTAGGCCAGGGCCTGATATTTTGGCTATCAGGTACTTGGTCAACAAACGTGAAATGGCGACACTCGAGAAGAAAATGAAAATGACAGGCAGCCAGATAGAGACTGAGAAATTCACGGTCAAACATGATGTACTTCCTTTCTGGGGGGGGTGGACCCACCCGCCGAAGAAGGCTAGCAGCTGCCACACACCTCTGACCAACTGTCCATGCACAGTACCCACAGCATAGTGTGCAGTGACAATGGTAATGGCTATGGGTGAGCTGGGAAGCAGGTGCACCGGTAAGGTTGCATTGAAAAGATATTGTTTGGGAGTAGGTACAGAAGAGGAGTCAGGGGTAAGTTTTTTACTCAGAGAGTGGTGAGTGCGTGGAATGAGCTGCCAGCAACAGTGGTGGAGGCGGATACGATAGGGCCTTTTAAGAGATTTTTAGATAGGTACACGGAGCTTAGTAAAATAGAGGGCTATAGGTAAGCCTAGCAATTTCTAAGGCATGGACACATTCAACACAACTTTTGTGCTATAGGTTTTCTATGTTTCTATGTTTAAATGCCCTGGTCGTGACTCCTGACCTGTCAAGCACTAGATTAGGGGCATTACCTTTAAGCACACTATACAGGGGAAGCACAAGTTCAGCAGCTTGCAGAATGAAGCAGTGTTAAGATTTCACCATAACTATAAAATGCCATAGGTTTTTAGTAATGCAGGGTATTGGGTAATCCATAATAGTGGTTAACTTTGATAGGAGGGTTTCAGACCTTCTGCAAAGATGTGATGGCTGAGAAAGTTAATAGTTGACAAACCAAACTGGCATTTAGCAAAATTAATTATCAACCCATGTTGACTTAGTTGCTTGAAAAGAGTATAGAGATGAGACACATGCTTGCATTTGTATGTCATCTAGGTAAACAAGAAGAAAATATTAGTCTTTTAATACAAAGTTCATCAGCCACTGGAAAGCCTGTGTTGCATTTTTCAGCCCAAAGACCAAAACAAGTTTTCACAGCTTTTCTGGGAATGTCCTCTGAACACAGACACCAGTTCTAACAGAGACACCAGCTTCTAACGAGACTGACTTTGGAAAAACTTAAATTTCCAGCTAAACGTGCCTTTTTCTTAATGTCTATATATTCAGACTTTTCATTCCACTGTAAGTCAATCGCCAAGCTTCTTTTCTGTAGTGAATACTGAAGCAAAGTATTCATTAAATATCACTGTTATCTCTTCTGGTTCCATAAACACTTTTCCACTGTCACGCTTGATTGGTCCTATTCTCTCACAACTTATCCTTTTGCTCCACATACTTATTAGAATGACTTGGGGTTTTCTTAAACTGGCTTGAAAAGGTCTACTCCTGGCCCCTTCTGGTTCTTCTAATTTCATTCTTAAGCTCCTTCCTGCTAGCCTTATAATCTTTAAGATCTCTATTATTACCTAGTTTTTGAACCTTTCGTTGTCATGATCCAGATCAGGTTCCCTTTAAATTTATCTAGGTTGTGTTATGATCTGGACCTTTGACTCCTTGTTCCCCTTTAATTCCCTGTTTCCCATGTCCCTCGAGCTTGGTGATTAAGGCAATCTACTCTTGACCGAACTGGCAGTTTATAAGCCCCCGGCTTCAGCTGTTGGGTGCGAGTGTGTTATGGAGCATTAGTGAAGTCACCGTAGCTACCGCGAGCCAAAGACATCTAGCCAGAGCCAGCTAAGTTCTTGCCGGAGCAAACCAAGACTTCTCCCACAGCAATTGCCAGCAATTTGCCTTCCCTTACCAGTGTGGGTCCGGGCAAGATTAACCCGCCAGGGGTGAGTTAAGAGCTCCCTCAGCTTGGAACAAACTTGGAGACTTGAAGGAACCCAGACCTTGGACTTGGATATAGTACCGTACATTGTCTTGTCATCATGTATCCAGTTCAGTAGGCAGACCGTTTGCCGCTACTCGAATGGACTGTTGTTGTGAGGTCTCTGTATCCATGTCCAGTCTAAAGAGGGGTCCCGGACCTATACCATAAAAGGGTCCTGACTCTGTATTAAAGAGTCCCGGCTCCATGCCTGGTGTCTTAAGGTGGAGTCCTGGCTCAGCGTTTCATGTCTTGTGTTTGAGTATCAAGTCCTGGCCCTAGTGCTCCAAGTCCAAAGTACCAAGTGCTGGCAGTGGTGATCCAAATTCCAAGTGTCCAAGACCTGGCTCTGGCGTTCCAAGTCTCCAAGTCCAAGGTCTGGGTTAATCCAAGTCTCCAAGGCCTGTGTTCCTCCAAGTCTCCAAGTCCAAGGTCTGTGCTCCTTCAAGTCTCCAAGCACAAAGTCTCTGTTCCGCCAAGTGCAAGGTCTGTGTGCCTTGAAGTCTCCAAGTCCAAGGTCTGGGTTCCTTCAAGACTCCAAGCACAAGGTCTGTGTTCCTTCAAGCCCAAGGTCTGTGTTCCTCCAAGTCTCCAAACCCAAGGTCTGTGTTCCTTCAAGTCTCCAAGTACAAGGTCTGTGTTCCTTAAAGTCACCAAGCCCAAAGTCTGTGTTCAACCAAGGTCTGTGTTCTTCCAAGTCTCAAGGTCCAAGGTCTGTGTTCCCCCAAGTCTTAAAGTCTAATGTCTCTGTTCCTCCAAGTCCAAAGTCTGTATTCCTCCAAGTCTCCAAGCCCAAGGTCTGTGTTCCTTCGTCTCCAAGTCCAAGGTCTGTGTTCCTTCAAGTCTCCAAGCCCGTGTTCCTCCAAGTCTGCAAGCCCAAAGTCTGTGTTCCTTCTCCAAGCCCAATGTTCCACCAAGCCGAAGGTCTGTGTTCCTCCAAGTCTCCAAGAACAAGGTCTGTGTTCCTTAAAGTCTCCAAGCCCAAAGTCTGTGTTCAACCAAGTCCAAGGTTTGTGTTCCTCCATGTCTCAAAGTCCATGGTCTGGGATCCTCCAAGGTTTGTGTTCCTGCAATTCTCCAAGCCCAAGGTCTGTGTACCTTAAAGTCTCCAAGTCCAAGGTCTGTGTTCCTCCAAATCTCAAAGTCTAATGTCTCTGTTCCAGCAAGTCCAAGGTCTGTGTTCCTCCAAGTCTCCAAGCCCAAGGTCTGTGTTCCTTCAAGTCTCCAAGCCCGTGTTCCTCTAAGTCTCCAAGCCCAAGGTTTGTGTTCCTTCAAGTCTCCAAGCCCAAAGTCTGTGTTTCTTCAAGTCTCCAAGTCCAAGGTCTGTGTTCCATCAAGTCTCCAAGCCCAAGGTCTGTGATCCTTCAGGTCTCCAAGCCCAAAGTCTGTGTTCCTCCAAGTCTCAAAGTCCAAGGTCTGTGTTCCCCCAAGTACAAGGTCTGTGTTCCTCCAAGTCTACAAGTACAAGGTCTAGTTTCCTCCAAGTCGAAGAAATGTGTTCCATCAAGTCTCCAAGCCCGTGTTCCTCAAAGTCTCCAAGCCCAAGGTCTGAGTTCCTTCAAGTCTCCAAGCCCTAGGTCTGTGTTCCTTCAAGTCTCCAAACCCAAAGTCTGTGTTCCTTCAAGTCTCCAAGTCCAAGGTCTGTGTTCCTCTAAGTCTCCAAGTCCAAGGTCTGTGTTCCATCAAGTCTCCAAGCCCAAGGTCTGAGTTCCTTCAAGTCTCCAAGCCCTAGGTCTGTGTTCCTTCAAGTCTCCAAGCCCAAAATCTGTATTCCTCCAAGTCCAAGGTCAGTGTTCCTCCAAGTCTCAAAGTCTAAGGTCTCTGTTCCTCCAACTCCAAGGTCTGTATTCCTTCAAGTCTCCAAGCCCAAAGGCTGTGTTCCTCCAAGTCCAAGGTCTGTGTTCCTACAAGTCTCCAACCCCAAGGTCTGTGTTCTTCAAGTCTCCTAGCCCAAGGTCTGTGTTCCTTCGTCTCCAAGTCCAAGGTCTGTGATCCTTCAAGTCTCCAAGCCCAAGGTCTGTGTTCCCCCAAGTCTTAAAGTCTAATGTCTCTGTTCCTCCAAGTCCAAGGTCTGTGTTCCTCCAAGTCTCCAAGCCCGAGGTCTGTGTTCCCTCGTCTCCAAGCCCAAGGTCTGTGTTCCTTCGTCGCCAAGTACAAGGTCTGTATTCCTTCAAGTCTCCAAGTCCAAGGTCTGGGTTCCTCCAAGTCCAAGGTTGGGTTCCTCCAAGTCCAAGATCTGTGTTCCTTCAACTCTCCAAGCCCAAGGTCTGTGTTCCTTCAAGTCTCCAAGCCCAAATCTGTGTTCCTTCTCCAAGCCCTATGTTCCTCCAAGTCCAAGGTCTGGGTTCCTCCAAGGTCTGTGGGCCTCCAAGTCTCCAAGCCCAAAATCTCTGTTCCTCCAAGTCCAAGGTCTGTGTTCCTCCAAGTCTCAAAGTCTAAGGTCTCTGTTCCTCCAAGTCCGTCTGTATTCCTTCAAGTCTCCAAGCGCAAAGTCTGTGTTCCTCCAAGTCTCAAAGTCCAAAGTCTGTGTTCCGCCAAGTCTCAAAGTCTAATGTCTCTGTTCCTCCAAGTCCAAAGTCTGTATTCCTCCAAGTCTCCAAGCCCAAAGTCTGTGTTCCTTCGTCTCCAAGCCCGTGTTCCTCCAAGTCTCCAAGCCCAAGGTCTGTGTTCCTTAAAGTCTCCAAGCCCAAGATCTGTGTTCCTCCAAGTCCAAGGTCTATGTTCCTCCAAGTCTCAAAGTCTAAGGTGTCTGTTCCTCCAAGTCCAAGGTCTGTGTTCCTTAAAGTCGCCAAGACCAAAATCTGTGTTCAACCAAGTCCAAGGTTTGTGTTCCTCCATGTCTCAAAGTCCATGGTCTGGGATCCTCCAAGGTCTGTGTTCCCCCAAGTCCAAGGTCTGTGTTCCTCCAAGTCTACAAGTACAAGGTCTGGGTTCCTCCAAGTCGAAGAACTGTGTTCCATCAAGTCTCCAAGCCCGTGTTCCTCAAAGTCTCCAAGCCCAATGTCTGTGTTCCTTCTCCAAGCCCAATGTTCCACCAAGTCCAAGGTCTGGGTTCCTCCAAGGTCTGTGGTTCTCCAAGTCTCCAAGCCGAAGGTCTGTGTTCCTCCAAGTCTCCAAGAACAAGGTCTGTGTTCCTTAAAGTCTCCAAGCCCAAAGTCTGTGTTCAACCAAGTCCAAGGTTTGTGTTCCTCCATGTCTCAAAGTCCATGGTCTGGGATCCTCCAAGGTTTGTGTTCCTGCAATTCTCCAAGCCCAAGGTCTGTGTACCTTAAAGTCTCCAAGTCCAAGGTCTGTGTTCCTCCAAATCTCAAAGTCTAATGTCTCTGTTCCAGCAAGTCCAAGGTCTGTGTTCCTCCAAGTCTCCAAGCCCAAGGTCTGTGTTCCTTCAAGTCTCCAAGCCCAAAGGCTGTATTCCTCCATGCCCAACGTCTGTGTTCCTCCATGTCTCAAAGTCCAAGGTCTGTGTTACCCCAAGTCCAAGGTCTGTGTTCCTCCAAGTTTCCACGTCCAAGGTCTGTGTTCTTTCAAGTCTCCAAGTCCAAGGTCTGGGTTCCTCCAAGTCTCCTAGCCCAAGGTCTGTGTTCCTTCGTCTCCACGTCCAAGGTCTGTGATCCTTCAAGTCTCCAAGCCCAAGGTCTGTGTTCCCCCCAGTCTTCAAGTCTAATGTCTCTGTTCCTCCAAGTCCAAGGTCTGTGTTCCTCCAAGTCTCCAAGCCCGAGGTCTGTGTTCCCTCGTCTCCAAGCCCAAGGTCTGTGTTCCTTCGTCTCCAAGTACAAGGTCTGTATTCCTTCAAGTCTCCAAGTCCAAGGTCTGGGTTCCTCCAAGTCCAAGGTTGGGTTCCTCCAAGTCCAAGATCTGTGTTCCTTCAACTCTCCAAGCCCAAGGTCTGTGTTCCTTCAAGTCTCCAAGCCCAAATCTGTGTTCCTTCTCCAAGCCCTATGTTCCTCCAAGTCCAAGGTCTGGGTTCCTCCAAGGTCTGTGGGCCTCCAAGTCTCCAAGCCCAAAATCTCTGTTCCTCCAAGTCCAAGGTCTGTGTTCCTCCAAGTCTCAAAGTCTAAGGTCTCTGTTCCTCCAAGTCCGTCTGTATTCCTTCAAGTCTCCAAGCGCAAAGTCTGTGTTCCTCCAAGTCTCAAAGTCCAAAGTCTGTGTTCCGCCAAGTCTCAAAGTCTAATGTCTCTGTTCCTCCAAGTCCAAAGTCTGTATTCCTCCAAGTCTCCAAGCCCAAAGTCTGTGTTCCTTCGTCTCCAAGCCCGTGTTCCTCCAAGTCTCCAAGCCCAAGGTCTGTGTTCCTTAAAGTCTCCAAGCCCAAGATCTGTGTTCCTCCAAGTCCAAGGTCTGTGTTCCTCCAAGTCTCAAAGTCTAAGGTGTCTGTTCCTCCAAGTCCAAGGTCTGTGTTCCTTAAAGTCGCCAAGACCAAAATCTGTGTTCAACCAAGTCCAAGGTTTGTGTTCCTCCATGTCTCAAAGTCCATGGTCTGGGATCCTCCAAGGTCTGTGTTCCCCCAAGTCCAAGGTCTGTGTTCCTCCAAGTCTACAAGTACAAGGTCTGGGTTCCTCCAAGTCGAAGAACTGTGTTCCATCAAGTCTCCAAGCCCGTGTTCCTCAAAGTCTCCAAGCCCAATGTCTGTGTTCCTTCTCCAAGCCCAATGTTCCACCAAGTCCAAGGTCTGGGTTCCTCCAAGGTCTGTGGTTCTCCAAGTCTCCAAGCCGAAGGTCTGTGTTCCTCCAAGTCTCCAAGAACAAGGTCTGTGTTCCTTAAAGTCTCCAAGCCCAAAGTCTGTGTTCAACCAAGTCCAAGGTTTGTGTTCCTCCATGTCTCAAAGTCCATGGTCTGGGATCCTCCAAGGTTTGTGTTCCTGCAATTCTCCAAGCCCAAGGTCTGTGTACCTTAAAGTCTCCAAGTCCAAGGTCTGTGTTCCTCCAAATCTCAAAGTCTAATGTCTCTGTTCCAGCAAGTCCAAGGTCTGTGTTCCTCCAAGTCTCCAAGCCCAAGGTCTGTGTTCCTTCAAGTCTCCAAGCCCGTGTTCCTCTAAGTCTCCAAGCCCAAGGTTTATGTTCCTTCAAGTCTCCAAGCCCAAAGTCTGTGTTCCTTCAAGTCTCCAACTCCAAGGTCTGTGTTCCATCAAGTCTCCAAGCCCAAGGTCTGTGATCCTTCAGGTCTCCAAGCCCAAAGTCTGTGTTCCTCCAAGTCTCAAAGTCCAAGGTCTGTGTTCCCCCAAGTCCAAGGTCTGTGTTCCTCCAAGTCTACAAGTACAAGGTCTGGGTTCCTCCAAGTCGAAGAACTGTGTTCCATCAAGTCTCCAAGCCCGTGTTCCTCAAAGTCTCCAAGCCCAAGGTCTGTGTTCCTTCAAGTCTCCAAGCCCTAGGTGTTTGTTCCTTCAAGTCTCCAAACCCAAAGTCTGTGTTCCTTCAAGTCTCCAAGTCCAAGGTCTGTGTTCCTCTAAGTCTCCAAGTCCAAGGTCTGTGTTCCATCAAGTCTCCAAGCCCAAGGTCTGTGATCCTTCAGGTCTCCAAGCCCAAAGTCTGTGTTCCTCCAAGTCACAAAGTCCAAGGTCTGTGTTCCCCCAAGTCCAAGGTATGTGTTCCTCCAAGTCTACAAGTACAAGGTCTGGGTTCCTCCAAGTCGAAGAACTGTGTTCCATCAAGTCTCCAAGCCCGTGTTCCTCCAAGTCTCCAAGCCCAAAGACTGTGTTCCTTCTCCAAGCCCAATGTTCCACCAAGTCCAAGGTCTGGGTTCCTCCAAGGTCTGTGTTCCTCCAAGTCTCCAAGCCGAAGGTCTCTGTTCCTCCAAGTCTGTCTGTATTCCTTCAAGTCTCCAAGTCCAAGGTCTGTGTTCCATCAAGTCTCCAAGCCCAAGGTCTGTGATCCTTCAAGTCTCCAAGCCCTAGGTCTGTGTTCCTGCAAGTCGCCAAGCCCAAAATCTGTGTTCCTCCAAGTCCAAGGTCTGTGTTCCTCCAAGTCTCAAAGTCTAAGGTCTCTGTTCCTCCAACTCCAAGGTCTGTATTCCTTCAAGTCTCCAAGCCCAAAGGCTGTATTCCTCCATGCCCAACGTCTGTGTTCCTCCATGTCTCAAAGTCCAAGGTCTGTGTTACCCCAAGTCCAAGGTCTGTGTTCCTCCAAGTTTCCACGTCCAAGGTCTGTGTTCTTTCAAGTCTCCAAGTCCAAGGTCTGGGTTCCTCCAAGTCTCCTAGCCCAAGGTCTGTGTTCCTTCGTCTCCACGTCCAAGGTCTGTGATCCTTCAAGTCTCCAAGCCCAAGGTCTGTGTTCCCCCCAGTCTTCAAGTCTAATGTCTCTTTTCCTCCAAGTCCAAGGTCTGTGTTCCTCCAAGTCTCCAAGCCCGAGGTCTGTGTTCCCTCGTCTCCAAGCCCAAGGTCTGTATTCCAACGTCTCCAAGTACAAGGTTTGTATTCCTTCAAGTCTCCAAGTCCAAGGTCTGGGTTCCTCCAAGTACAAGGTTGGGTTCCTCCAAGTCCAAGATCTGTGTTCCTTCAAGTCTCCAAGCCCGTGTTCCTCTAAGTCTCCAAGCTCAAGGTCTGTGTTCCTTGAAGTCTCCAAGCCCAAATCTGTGTTCCCTCTCCAAGCCCTATGTTCCTCCAAGTCCAAGGTCTGGGCTCCTCCAAGGTCTGTGGTCCTCCAAGTCTCCAAGCTCAAAATCTGTGTTCCTCCAAGTCCAAGGTCTCTGTTCCTCCAAGTCCGTCTGTATTCCTTCAAGTCTCCAAGCCCAAAGTCTGTGTTCAACCAAGTCCAAGGTTTGTGTTCCTCCATGTCTCAAAGCCCAACGTCTGGGATCCTCCAAGGTCTGTGTTCCTCCAATTCTCCAAGCCCAAGGTCTGTGTTCCTTAAAGTCTCCAGGTGCAAGGTCTGTGTTCCTCCAAGTCTCTAAGCCCAAAGTCTGTGTTCCACCAACTCCAAGATCCGTGTTCCTCCAAAGTCTAAGATCTCTGTTCCTCCAAGACCAAGGACTGTGTTCCTTCAAGTCTCCAAGTCCAAGGTATGGGTTCCTCAAAGTCCAAGGTTGGGTTCCTCCAAGTCCAAGATCTGTGTTCCTTCAAGTCTCCAAGCCCAAGGTCTGTGTTCCTTCAAGTCTCCGAGCCCAAATCTGTGTTCCTTCTCCAAGCCCTATGTTCCTCCAAGTCCAAGGTCTGGGTTCCCCCAAGCCCGTGTTCCTTCAAGTCTCCAAGTCCAAGGTCTGGGTTCCTCCAAGTCTCCAAGCCCAAAGGCTGTGTTCCTCCAAGTCCAAGGTCTGTGTTCCTTCAAGTCTCCAAGCCCAAGGTCTGTGTTCTTCAAGTCTCCAAGTCCAAGGTCTGGGTTCCTCCAAGTCTCCTAGCCCAAGGTCTGTGTTCCTTCGTCTCCAAATCCAAGTTCTGTGATCCTTCAAGTCTCCAAGCCCAAGGTCTGTGTTCCCCCAAGTCTCAAAGTCTAAAGTTTCTGTTCCAGCAAGTCCAAGGTCTGTGTTCCTCCAAGTCTCCAAGCCCAAGGTCTGTGTTCCTTCAAGTCTCCAATCCCGTGTTCCTCTAAGTCTCCAAGTCCAAGGTCTGTGTTCCATCAAGTCTCCAAGCCCAAGGTCTGTGATCCTTCAGGTCTCCAAGCCCAAAGTCTGTGTTCCTCCAAGTCACAAAGTCCAAGGTCTGTGTTCCTCCAAGTCTACAAGTACAAGGTCTGGGTTCCTCCAAGTCGAAGAACTGTGTTCCATCAAGTCTCCAAGCCCGTGTTCCTCCAAGCACAAGGTCTGTGTTCCTTCAAGTCTCCAAACCCTAGGTCTGTGTTCCTTCAAGTCTCCAAGACCAAAATCTGTGTTCCTCCAAGTCCAAAGTCTGTGTTCCTCCAAGTCTCAAAGTCTAAGGTCTCTGTTCCTCCAACTCCAAGGTCTGTATTCCTTCAAGTCTCCAAGCCCAAAGGCTGTGTTCCTCCAAGTCCAAGGTCTGTGTTCCTCCAAGTCTCCAAGCCCAAGGTCTGTGTTCTTCTAGTTTCCAAGCCCAAGGTCTGTGATCCTTCAAGTCTCCAAGCCCAAGGTCTGTGTTCCTCCAAGTCTCAAAGTCCAAGGTCTGAGTTCCCACAAGTCCAAGGTCTGTGTTCCTCCAAGTTTCCACGTCCAAGGTCTGTGTTCTTTCAAGTCTCCAAATCCAAGGTCTGGGTTCCTCCAAGTCTCCTAGCCCAAGGACTGTGTTCCTTCGTCTCCAAGTCTAAGGTCTGTGATCCTTCAAGTCTCCAAGCCCAAAGGCTGTGTTCCTCCAAGTCCAAGGTCTGTGTTCCTTCAAGTCTCCAAGCCCAAGGTCTGTGTTCTTCAAGTCTCCAAGCCCAACGTCTGTGTTCCTCCATGTCTCAAAGTCCAAGGTCTGTGTTCCCCCAAGTAAAAGGTCTGTGTTCCTCCAAGTTTCCACGTCCGTGTTCTTTCAAGTCTCCACGTCCAAGGTCTGGGTTCCTCCAAGTCTCCTAGCCCAAGCTCTGTGTTCGTTCGTCTCCAAGTCCAAGGTCTGTGATCCTTCAAGTCTCCAAGCCCAAGGTCTGTGTTCACCCCAGTCTTAAAGTCTAATGTCTCTTTTCCTCCAAGTCCAAGGTCTGTGTTCCTCCAAGTCTCCAAGCCCGAGGTCTGTGTTCCCTCGTCTCCAAGCCCAAGGTCTGTGTTCCTTCGTCTCCAAGTACAAGGTCTGTATTCCATCAAGTCTCCAAGCCCAAGGTCTGTGATCTTCAGGTCTCCAAGCCCAAAGTCTGTGTTCCTCCAAGTCTCAAAGTCCAAGGTCTGTGTTCCCCCAAGTCCAAGGTCTGTGTTCCTCCAAGTCTACAAGTACACGGTCTGGGTTCCTCCAAGTCGAAGAACTGTGTTCCATCAAGTCTCCAAGCCCGTGTTCCTCCAAGCACAAGGTCTGTGTTCCTTCAAGTCTCCAAACCCTAGGTCTGTGTTCCTTCAAGTCTCCAAGCCCAAAATTTGTGTTCCTCCAAGCCCAAAATCTGTGTTCCTCCAAGTCCAAGGTCTCTGTTCCTCCAAGTCCGTCTGTATTCCTTCAAGTCTCCAAGCCCAAAGTCTGTGTTCAACCAAGTCCAAGGTTTGTGTTCCTCCATGTCTCAAAGCCCAACGTCTGGGATCCTCCAAGGTCTGTGTTCCTCCAATTCTCCAAGCCCAAGGTCTGTGTTCCTTAAAGTCTCCAGGTCCAAGGTCTGTGTTCCTTCAAGTCTCCAAGCCGAAGGTCTCTGTTCCTCCAAGTCTGTCTGTATTCCTTCAAGTCTCCAAGCCCAAGGTCTGTGTTCCTTCGTCTCCAAGTCCAAGGTCTGTGTTCCTTCGTCTCCAAGTCCAAGGTCTGTGTTCCTTCAAGTCTCCAAGCCCGTGTTCCTCCAAGTCTGCAAACCCAAAGTCTGTGTTCCTTCTCCAAGCCCAATGTTCCACCAAGTCCAAGGTCTGGGTTCCTCCAAGGTCTGCGGATCTCCAAGTCTCCAAGTGAAGGTCTGTTCCTCCACGTCTCCAAGAACAAGGTCTGTGTTCCTTAAAGTCTCCAAGCCCAAAGTCTGTGTTCAAGCAAGTCCAAGGTTTGTGTTCCTCCATGTCTCAAAGTCCAAGGTCTGGGATCCTCCAAGGTCTGTGTTCCTCCAAGTCTCTAAGCCCAAAGTCTGTGTTCCACCAAGTCCAAGATCTGTGTTCCTCCAAGTCTCAAAGTCTAAGATATCTGTTCCTCCAAGACCAAGGACTGTGTTCCTTCAAGTCTCCAAGTCCAAGGACTGGGTTCCTCCAAGGTATGTGTTCCTCCAAGTCTCAAAGTCTAAGGTCTCTGTTCCTCCAAGTCCGTCTGTATTCCTTCAAGTCTCCAAGCCCAAAGTCTGTGTTCAACCAAGTCCAAGGTTTGTGTTCCTCCATGTCTCAAAGTCCAAGGTCTGGGTTCCTCCAAGGTCTGTGTTCCTCCAATTCTCCAAGCCCAAGGTCTGTGTTCCTTAAAGTCTACAAGTCCAAGGTCTGTGTTCAACCAAGTCCAATGTTTGTGTTCCTCCATGTCTCCAAGCCCAAGGTCTGTGTTCCTTAAAGTCTCAAAGTCTAAGGTGTCTGTTCCTCCAAGTCCAAGGTCTGTGTTCCTTAAAGTCGCCAAGCCCAAGATCTGTGTTCCTCCAAGCCCAAGGTCTCTGTTCTTCAAGTCACCAAGCCCAAGGACTGTGATCCTTCATGTCTCCAAGCCCAACGTCTGAGTTCCTCCATGTCTCAAAGTCCAAGGTCTGTGTTCCCCCAAGTCCAAGGTCTGGGTTCCTCCAATTCTCCAAGCCCGTGTACCTTAAAGTCTCCAAGTCCAAGGTCTGTGTTCCTCCATGTCTATAAGCCCAAAGTCTGTGTTCCACCAAGTCCAAGATCCGTCTTCCTCCAAAGTCTATGATCTCTGTTCCTCCAAGACCAAGGACTGTGTTCCTTCAAGTCTCCAAGTCCAAGGTCTGTGATCCATCAAGTCTCGAAGCCAGTGTTCCTCCAAGTCTCCAAGCCCAAGGTCTGTGTTCCTTCAAGTCTCCAAGTCCAAGGTTTGTGTTCCTCCATGTCTGTAAGCCCAAAGTCTGTGTTCCACCAAGTCCAAGATCCGTCTTCCTCCAAAGTCTAAGATCTCTGTTCCTCCAAGACCAAGGACTGTGTTCCTTCAAGTCTCCAAGTCCAAGGACTGAGTTCCTCCAAGGTATGTGTTCCTTCAAGTCTCAATGTCCAAGGTCTGCGTACCCCCAAGTCTCAAAGTCTAATGTCTCTGTTCCACTAAGTCCAAGGTCTGTGTTCCTCCAAGTCTCCAAGCCCAAGGTCTGTGTTCCTTCAAGTCTCCAAGCCCGTGTTCCTCTAAGTCTCCAAGCCCAAGGTTTGAGATCCTTCAAGTCTCAAAACCCAAAGTCAGTGTTCTTTCAAGTCTCCAAGTCCAAGGTCTGTGTTCCTCCAAGTCTCCAAGTCCAAGGTCTGTATTCCTCCAAGTATCCAAGCCCAAAGTCTGTGTTCCTTCGTCTCCAAGTCCGTCTGTGTTCCTTCATGTCTCCAAGCCCGTGTTCCTCCAAGTCTCCAAGCCCAAGATCTGTGTGCCTCCAAGTCCAAGGTCTGTGTTCCTCCAAGTCTCAAAGTCTAATGTGTCTGTTCCTCCAATTCCAAGGTCTGTGTTCCTTAAAGTCTCCAAGCCCAAAATCAGTGTTCCTCCAAGTCCAAGGTCTGTATTCCTCCAAGTCTCCAAGCCCAAGGTCTGTGTTCCTTAAAGTCTCCAAGCCCAAGATCTGTGTTCCTCCAAGTCCAAGGTCTATGTTCCTCCAAGTCTCAAAGTCTAAGGTGTCTGTTCCTCCAAGTCCAAGGTCTGTGTTCCTTAAAGTCGCCAAGACCAAAATCTGTGTTCAACCAAGTCCAAGGTTTGTGTTCCTCCATGTCTCAAAGTCCATGGTCTGGGATCCTCCAAGGTCTGTGTTCCCCCAAGTCCAAGGTCTGTGTTCCTCCAAGTCTACAAGTACAAGGTCTGGGTTCCTCCAAGTCGAAGAACTGTGTTCCATCAAGTCTCCAAGCCCGTGTTCCTCAAAGTCTCCAAGCCCAATGTCTGTGTTCCTTCTCCAAGCCCAATGTTCCACCAAGTCCAAGGTCTGGGTTCCTCCAAGGTCTGTGGTTCTCCAAGTCTCCAAGCCGAAGGTCTGTGTTCCTCCAAGTCTCCAAGAACAAGGTCTGTGTTCCTTAAAGTCTCCAAGCCCAAAGTCTGTGTTCAACCAAGTCCAAGGTTTGTGTTCCTCCATGTCTCAAAGTCCATGGTCTGGGATCCTCCAAGGTTTGTGTTCCTGCAATTCTCCAAGCCCAAGGTCTGTGTACCTTAAAGTCTCCAAGTCCAAGGTCTGTGTTCCTCCAAATCTCAAAGTCTAATGTCTCTGTTCCAGCAAGTCCAAGGTCTGTGTTCCTCCAAGTCTCCAAGCCCAAGGTCTGTGTTCCTTCAAGTCTCCAAGCCCAAAGGCTGTATTCCTCCATGCCCAACGTCTGTGTTCCTCCATGTCTCAAAGTCCAAGGTCTGTGTTACCCCAAGTCCAAGGTCTGTGTTCCTCCAAGTTTCCACGTCCAAGGTCTGTGTTCTTTCAAGTCTCCAAGTCCAAGGTCTGGGTTCCTCCAAGTCTCCTAGCCCAAGGTCTGTGTTCCTTCGTCTCCACGTCCAAGGTCTGTGATCCTTCAAGTCTCCAAGCCCAAGGTCTGTGTTCCCCCCAGTCTTCAAGTCTAATGTCTCTGTTCCTCCAAGTCCAAGGTCTGTGTTCCTCCAAGTCTCCAAGCCCGAGGTCTGTGTTCCCTCGTCTCCAAGCCCAAGGTCTGTGTTCCTTCGTCTCCAAGTACAAGGTCTGTATTCCTTCAAGTCTCCAAGTCCAAGGTCTGGGTTCCTCCAAGTCCAAGGTTGGGTTCCTCCAAGTCCAAGATCTGTGTTCCTTCAACTCTCCAAGCCCAAGGTCTGTGTTCCTTCAAGTCTCCAAGCCCAAATCTGTGTTCCTTCTCCAAGCCCTATGTTCCTCCAAGTCCAAGGTCTGGGTTCCTCCAAGGTCTGTGGGCCTCCAAGTCTCCAAGCCCAAAATCTCTGTTCCTCCAAGTCCAAGGTCTGTGTTCCTCCAAGTCTCAAAGTCTAAGGTCTCTGTTCCTCCAAGTCCGTCTGTATTCCTTCAAGTCTCCAAGCGCAAAGTCTGTGTTCCTCCAAGTCTCAAAGTCCAAAGTCTGTGTTCCGCCAAGTCTCAAAGTCTAATGTCTCTGTTCCTCCAAGTCCAAAGTCTGTATTCCTCCAAGTCTCCAAGCCCAAAGTCTGTGTTCCTTCGTCTCCAAGCCCGTGTTCCTCCAAGTCTCCAAGCCCAAGGTCTGTGTTCCTTAAAGTCTCCAAGCCCAAGATCTGTGTTCCTCCAAGTCCAAGGTCTGTGTTCCTCCAAGTCTCAAAGTCTAAGGTGTCTGTTCCTCCAAGTCCAAGGTCTGTGTTCCTTAAAGTCGCCAAGACCAAAATCTGTGTTCAACCAAGTCCAAGGTTTGTGTTCCTCCATGTCTCAAAGTCCATGGTCTGGGATCCTCCAAGGTCTGTGTTCCCCCAAGTCCAAGGTCTGTGTTCCTCCAAGTCTACAAGTACAAGGTCTGGGTTCCTCCAAGTCGAAGAACTGTGTTCCATCAAGTCTCCAAGCCCGTGTTCCTCAAAGTCTCCAAGCCCAATGTCTGTGTTCCTTCTCCAAGCCCAATGTTCCACCAAGTCCAAGGTCTGGGTTCCTCCAAGGTCTGTGGTTCTCCAAGTCTCCAAGCCGAAGGTCTGTGTTCCTCCAAGTCTCCAAGAACAAGGTCTGTGTTCCTTAAAGTCTCCAAGCCCAAAGTCTGTGTTCAACCAAGTCCAAGGTTTGTGTTCCTCCATGTCTCAAAGTCCATGGTCTGGGATCCTCCAAGGTTTGTGTTCCTGCAATTCTCCAAGCCCAAGGTCTGTGTACCTTAAAGTCTCCAAGTCCAAGGTCTGTGTTCCTCCAAATCTCAAAGTCTAATGTCTCTGTTCCAGCAAGTCCAAGGTCTGTGTTCCTCCAAGTCTCCAAGCCCAAGGTCTGTGTTCCTTCAAGTCTCCAAGCCCGTGTTCCTCTAAGTCTCCAAGCCCAAGGTTTATGTTCCTTCAAGTCTCCAAGCCCAAAGTCTGTGTTCCTTCAAGTCTCCAAGTCCAAGGTCTGGGTTCCTCCAAGTCTCCTAGCCCAAGGTCTGTGTTCCTTCGTCTCCACGTCCAAGGTCTGTGATCCTTCAAGTCTCCAAGCCCAAGGTCTGTGTTCCCCCCAGTCTTCAAGTCTAATGTCTCTGTTCCTCCAAGTCCAAGGTCTGTGTTCCTCCAAGTCTCCAAGCCCGAGGTCTGTGTTCCCTCGTCTCCAAGCCCAAGGTCTGTGTTCCTTCGTCTCCAAGTACAAGGTCTGTATTCCTTCAAGTCTCCAAGTCCAAGGTCTGGGTTCCTCCAAGTCCAAGGTTGGGTTCCTCCAAGTCCAAGATCTGTGTTCCTTCAACTCTCCAAGCCCAAGGTCTGTGTTCCTTCAAGTCTCCAAGCCCAAAATTTGTGTTCCTCCAAGCCCAAAATCTGTGTTCCTCCAAGTCCAAGGTCTCTGTTCCTCCAAGTCCGTCTGTATTCCTTCAAGTCTCCAAGCCCAAAGTCTGTGTTCAACCAAGTCCAAGGTTTGTGTTCCTCCATGTCTCAAAGCCCAACGTCTGGGATCCTCCAAGGTCTGTGTTCCTCCAATTCTCCAAGCCCAAGGTCTGTGTTCCTTAAAGTCTCCAGGTCCAAGGTCTGTGTTCCTTCAAGTCTCCAAGCCGAAGGTCTCTGTTCCTCCAAGTCTGTCTGTATTCCTTCAAGTCTCCAAGCCCAAGGTCTGTGTTCCTTCGTCTCCAAGTCCAAGGTCTGTGTTCCTTCGTCTCCAAGTCCAAGGTCTGTGTTCCTTCAAGTCTCCAAGCCCGTGTTCCTCCAAGTCTGCAAACCCAAAGTCTGTGTTCCTTCTCCAAGCCCAATGTTCCACCAAGTCCAAGGTCTGGGTTCCTCCAAGGTCTGCGGATCTCCAAGTCTCCAAGTGAAGGTCTGTTCCTCCACGTCTCCAAGAACAAGGTCTGTGTTCCTTAAAGTCTCCAAGCCCAAAGTCTGTGTTCAAGCAAGTCCAAGGTTTGTGTTCCTCCATGTCTCAAAGTCCAAGGTCTGGGATCCTCCAAGGTCTGTGTTCCTCCAAGTCTCTAAGCCCAAAGTCTGTGTTCCACCAAGTCCAAGATCTGTGTTCCTCCAAGTCTCAAAGTCTAAGATATCTGTTCCTCCAAGACCAAGGACTGTGTTCCTTCAAGTCTCCAAGTCCAAGGACTGGGTTCCTCCAAGGTATGTGTTCCTCCAAGTCTCAAAGTCTAAGGTCTCTGTTCCTCCAAGTCCGTCTGTATTCCTTCAAGTCTCCAAGCCCAAAGTCTGTGTTCAACCAAGTCCAAGGTTTGTGTTCCTCCATGTCTCAAAGTCCAAGGTCTGGGTTCCTCCAAGGTCTGTGTTCCTCCAATTCTCCAAGCCCAAGGTCTGTGTTCCTTAAAGTCTACAAGTCCAAGGTCTGTGTTCAACCAAGTCCAATGTTTGTGTTCCTCCATGTCTCCAAGCCCAAGGTCTGTGTTCCTTAAAGTCTCAAAGTCTAAGGTGTCTGTTCCTCCAAGTCCAAGGTCTGTGTTCCTTAAAGTCGCCAAGCCCAAGATCTGTGTTCCTCCAAGCCCAAGGTCTCTGTTCTTCAAGTCACCAAGCCCAAGGACTGTGATCCTTCATGTCTCCAAGCCCAACGTCTGAGTTCCTCCATGTCTCAAAGTCCAAGGTCTGTGTTCCCCCAAGTCCAAGGTCTGGGTTCCTCCAATTCTCCAAGCCCGTGTACCTTAAAGTCTCCAAGTCCAAGGTCTGTGTTCCTCCATGTCTATAAGCCCAAAGTCTGTGTTCCACCAAGTCCAAGATCCGTCTTCCTCCAAAGTCTATGATCTCTGTTCCTCCAAGACCAAGGACTGTGTTCCTTCAAGTCTCCAAGTCCAAGGTCTGTGATCCATCAAGTCTCGAAGCCAGTGTTCCTCCAAGTCTCCAAGCCCAAGGTCTGTGTTCCTTCAAGTCTCCAAGTCCAAGGTTTGTGTTCCTCCATGTCTGTAAGCCCAAAGTCTGTGTTCCACCAAGTCCAAGATCCGTCTTCCTCCAAAGTCTAAGATCTCTGTTCCTCCAAGACCAAGGACTGTGTTCCTTCAAGTCTCCAAGTCCAAGGACTGAGTTCCTCCAAGGTATGTGTTCCTTCAAGTCTCAATGTCCAAGGTCTGCGTACCCCCAAGTCTCAAAGTCTAATGTCTCTGTTCCACTAAGTCCAAGGTCTGTGTTCCTCCAAGTCTCCAAGCCCAAGGTCTGTGTTCCTTCAAGTCTCCAAGCCCGTGTTCCTCTAAGTCTCCAAGCCCAAGGTTTGAGATCCTTCAAGTCTCAAAACCCAAAGTCAGTGTTCTTTCAAGTCTCCAAGTCCAAGGTCTGTGTTCCTCCAAGTCTCCAAGTCCAAGGTCTGTATTCCTCCAAGTATCCAAGCCCAAAGTCTGTGTTCCTTCGTCTCCAAGTCCGTCTGTGTTCCTTCATGTCTCCAAGCCCGTGTTCCTCCAAGTCTCCAAGCCCAAGATCTGTGTGCCTCCAAGTCCAAGGTCTGTGTTCCTCCAAGTCTCAAAGTCTAATGTGTCTGTTCCTCCAATTCCAAGGTCTGTGTTCCTTAAAGTCTCCAAGCCCAAAATCAGTGTTCCTCCAAGTCCAAGGTCTGTATTCCTCCAAGTCTCCAAGCCCAAGGTCTGTGTTCCTTAAAGTCTCCAAGCCCAAGATCTGTGTTCCTCCAAGTCCAAGGTCTATGTTCCTCCAAGTCTCAAAGTCTAAGGTGTCTGTTCCTCCAAGTCCAAGGTCTGTGTTCCTTAAAGTCGCCAAGACCAAAATCTGTGTTCAACCAAGTCCAAGGTTTGTGTTCCTCCATGTCTCAAAGTCCATGGTCTGGGATCCTCCAAGGTCTGTGTTCCCCCAAGTCCAAGGTCTGTGTTCCTCCAAGTCTACAAGTACAAGGTCTGGGTTCCTCCAAGTCGAAGAACTGTGTTCCATCAAGTCTCCAAGCCCGTGTTCCTCAAAGTCTCCAAGCCCAATGTCTGTGTTCCTTCTCCAAGCCCAATGTTCCACCAAGTCCAAGGTCTGGGTTCCTCCAAGGTCTGTGGTTCTCCAAGTCTCCAAGCCGAAGGTCTGTGTTCCTCCAAGTCTCCAAGAACAAGGTCTGTGTTCCTTAAAGTCTCCAAGCCCAAAGTCTGTGTTCAACCAAGTCCAAGGTTTGTGTTCCTCCATGTCTCAAAGTCCATGGTCTGGGATCCTCCAAGGTTTGTGTTCCTGCAATTCTCCAAGCCCAAGGTCTGTGTACCTTAAAGTCTCCAAGTCCAAGGTCTGTGTTCCTCCAAATCTCAAAGTCTAATGTCTCTGTTCCAGCAAGTCCAAGGTCTGTGTTCCTCCAAGTCTCCAAGCCCAAGGTCTGTGTTCCTTCAAGTCTCCAAGCCCAAAGGCTGTATTCCTCCATGCCCAACGTCTGTGTTCCTCCATGTCTCAAAGTCCAAGGTCTGTGTTACCCCAAGTCCAAGGTCTGTGTTCCTCCAAGTTTCCACGTCCAAGGTCTGTGTTCTTTCAAGTCTCCAAGTCCAAGGTCTGGGTTCCTCCAAGTCTCCTAGCCCAAGGTCTGTGTTCCTTCGTCTCCACGTCCAAGGTCTGTGATCCTTCAAGTCTCCAAGCCCAAGGTCTGTGTTCCCCCCAGTCTTCAAGTCTAATGTCTCTGTTCCTCCAAGTCCAAGGTCTGTGTTCCTCCAAGTCTCCAAGCCCGAGGTCTGTGTTCCCTCGTCTCCAAGCCCAAGGTCTGTGTTCCTTCGTCTCCAAGTACAAGGTCTGTATTCCTTCAAGTCTCCAAGTCCAAGGTCTGGGTTCCTCCAAGTCCAAGGTTGGGTTCCTCCAAGTCCAAGATCTGTGTTCCTTCAACTCTCCAAGCCCAAGGTCTGTGTTCCTTCAAGTCTCCAAGCCCAAATCTGTGTTCCTTCTCCAAGCCCTATGTTCCTCCAAGTCCAAGGTCTGGGTTCCTCCAAGGTCTGTGGGCCTCCAAGTCTCCAAGCCCAAAATCTCTGTTCCTCCAAGTCCAAGGTCTGTGTTCCTCCAAGTCTCAAAGTCTAAGGTCTCTGTTCCTCCAAGTCCGTCTGTATTCCTTCAAGTCTCCAAGCGCAAAGTCTGTGTTCCTCCAAGTCTCAAAGTCCAAAGTCTGTGTTCCGCCAAGTCTCAAAGTCTAATGTCTCTGTTCCTCCAAGTCCAAAGTCTGTATTCCTCCAAGTCTCCAAGCCCAAAGTCTGTGTTCCTTCGTCTCCAAGCCCGTGTTCCTCCAAGTCTCCAAGCCCAAGGTCTGTGTTCCTTAAAGTCTCCAAGCCCAAGATCTGTGTTCCTCCAAGTCCAAGGTCTGTGTTCCTCCAAGTCTCAAAGTCTAAGGTGTCTGTTCCTCCAAGTCCAAGGTCTGTGTTCCTTAAAGTCGCCAAGACCAAAATCTGTGTTCAACCAAGTCCAAGGTTTGTGTTCCTCCATGTCTCAAAGTCCATGGTCTGGGATCCTCCAAGGTCTGTGTTCCCCCAAGTCCAAGGTCTGTGTTCCTCCAAGTCTACAAGTACAAGGTCTGGGTTCCTCCAAGTCGAAGAACTGTGTTCCATCAAGTCTCCAAGCCCGTGTTCCTCAAAGTCTCCAAGCCCAATGTCTGTGTTCCTTCTCCAAGCCCAATGTTCCACCAAGTCCAAGGTCTGGGTTCCTCCAAGGTCTGTGGTTCTCCAAGTCTCCAAGCCGAAGGTCTGTGTTCCTCCAAGTCTCCAAGAACAAGGTCTGTGTTCCTTAAAGTCTCCAAGCCCAAAGTCTGTGTTCAACCAAGTCCAAGGTTTGTGTTCCTCCATGTCTCAAAGTCCATGGTCTGGGATCCTCCAAGGTTTGTGTTCCTGCAATTCTCCAAGCCCAAGGTCTGTGTACCTTAAAGTCTCCAAGTCCAAGGTCTGTGTTCCTCCAAATCTCAAAGTCTAATGTCTCTGTTCCAGCAAGTCCAAGGTCTGTGTTCCTCCAAGTCTCCAAGCCCAAGGTCTGTGTTCCTTCAAGTCTCCAAGCCCGTGTTCCTCTAAGTCTCCAAGCCCAAGGTTTATGTTCCTTCAAGTCTCCAAGCCCAAAGTCTGTGTTCCTTCAAGTCTCCAAGTCCAAGGTCTGGGTTCCTCCAAGTCTCCTAGCCCAAGGTCTGTGTTCCTTCGTCTCCACGTCCAAGGTCTGTGATCCTTCAAGTCTCCAAGCCCAAGGTCTGTGTTCCCCCCAGTCTTCAAGTCTAATGTCTCTGTTCCTCCAAGTCCAAGGTCTGTGTTCCTCCAAGTCTCCAAGCCCGAGGTCTGTGTTCCCTCGTCTCCAAGCCCAAGGTCTGTGTTCCTTCGTCTCCAAGTACAAGGTCTGTATTCCTTCAAGTCTCCAAGTCCAAGGTCTGGGTTCCTCCAAGTCCAAGGTTGGGTTCCTCCAAGTCCAAGATCTGTGTTCCTTCAACTCTCCAAGCCCAAGGTCTGTGTTCCTTCAAGTCTCCAAGCCCAAATCTGTGTTCCTTCTCCAAGCCCTATGTTCCTCCAAGTCCAAGGTCTGGGTTCCTCCAAGGTCTGTGGGCCTCCAAGTCTCCAAGCCCAAAATCTCTGTTCCTCCAAGTCCAAGGTCTGTGTTCCTCCAAGTCTCAAAGTCTAAGGTCTCTGTTCCTCCAAGTCCGTCTGTATTCCTTCAAGTCTCCAAGCGCAAAGTCTGTGTTCCTCCAAGTCTCAAAGTCCAAAGTCTGTGTTCCGCCAAGTCTCAAAGTCTAATGTCTCTGTTCCTCCAAGTCCAAAGTCTGTATTCCTCCAAGTCTCCAAGCCCAAAGTCTGTGTTCCTTCGTCTCCAAGCCCGTGTTCCTCCAAGTCTCCAAGCCCAAGGTCTGTGTTCCTTAAAGTCTCCAAGCCCAAGATCTGTGTTCCTCCAAGTCCAAGGTCTGTGTTCCTCCAAGTCTCAAAGTCTAAGGTGTCTGTTCCTCCAAGTCCAAGGTCTGTGTTCCTTAAAGTCGCCAAGACCAAAATCTGTGTTCAACCAAGTCCAAGGTTTGTGTTCCTCCATGTCTCAAAGTCCATGGTCTGGGATCCTCCAAGGTCTGTGTTCCCCCAAGTCCAAGGTCTGTGTTCCTCCAAGTCTACAAGTACAAGGTCTGGGTTCCTCCAAGTCGAAGAACTGTGTTCCATCAAGTCTCCAAGCCCGTGTTCCTCAAAGTCTCCAAGCCCAATGTCTGTGTTCCTTCTCCAAGCCCAATGTTCCACCAAGTCCAAGGTCTGGGTTCCTCCAAGGTCTGTGGTTCTCCAAGTCTCCAAGCCGAAGGTCTGTGTTCCTCCAAGTCTCCAAGAACAAGGTCTGTGTTCCTTAAAGTCTCCAAGCCCAAAGTCTGTGTTCAACCAAGTCCAAGGTTTGTGTTCCTCCATGTCTCAAAGTCCATGGTCTGGGATCCTCCAAGGTTTGTGTTCCTGCAATTCTCCAAGCCCAAGGTCTGTGTACCTTAAAGTCTCCAAGTCCAAGGTCTGTGTTCCTCCAAATCTCAAAGTCTAATGTCTCTGTTCCAGCAAGTCCAAGGTCTGTGTTCCTCCAAGTCTCCAAGCCCAAGGTCTGTGTTCCTTCAAGTCTCCAAGCCCGTGTTCCTCTAAGTCTCCAAGCCCAAGGTTTATGTTCCTTCAAGTCTCCAAGCCCAAAGTCTGTGTTCCTTCAAGTCTCCAACTCCAAGGTCTGTGTTCCATCAAGTCTCCAAGCCCAAGGTCTGTGATCCTTCAGGTCTCCAAGCCCAAAGTCTGTGTTCCTCCAAGTCTCAAAGTCCAAGGTCTGTGTTCCCCCAAGTCCAAGGTCTGTGTTCCTCCAAGTCTACAAGTACAAGGTCTGGGTTCCTCCAAGTCGAAGAACTGTGTTCCATCAAGTCTCCAAGCCCGTGTTCCTCAAAGTCTCCAAGCCCAAGGTCTGTGTTCCTTCAAGTCTCCAAGCCCTAGGTGTTTGTTCCTTCAAGTCTCCAAACCCAAAGTCTGTGTTCCTTCAAGTCTCCAAGTCCAAGGTCTGTGTTCCTCTAAGTCTCCAAGTCCAAGGTCTGTGTTCCATCAAGTCTCCAAGCCCAAGGTCTGTGATCCTTCAGGTCTCCAAGCCCAAAGTCTGTGTTCCTCCAAGTCACAAAGTCCAAGGTCTGTGTTCCCCCAAGTCCAAGGTATGTGTTCCTCCAAGTCTACAAGTACAAGGTCTGGGTTCCTCCAAGTCGAAGAACTGTGTTCCATCAAGTCTCCAAGCCCGTGTTCCTCCAAGTCTCCAAGCCCAAAGACTGTGTTCCTTCTCCAAGCCCAATGTTCCACCAAGTCCAAGGTCTGGGTTCCTCCAAGGTCTGTGTTCCTCCAAGTCTCCAAGCCGAAGGTCTCTGTTCCTCCAAGTCTGTCTGTATTCCTTCAAGTCTCCAAGTCCAAGGTCTGTGTTCCATCAAGTCTCCAAGCCCAAGGTCTGTGATCCTTCAAGTCTCCAAGCCCAAAGTTTGTGTTCCTTCGTCTCCAAGCCCGTGTTCCTCCAAGTCTCCAAGCCCAAGGTCTGTGTTCCTTAAAGTCTCCAAGCCCAAGATCTGTGTTCCTCCAAGTCCAAGGTCTGTGTTCCTCCAAGTCTCAAAGTCTAAGGTGTCTGTTCCTCCAAGTCCAAGGTCTGTGTTCCTTAAAGTCGCCAAGACCAAAATCTGTGTTCAACCAAGTCCAAGGTTTGTGTTCCTCCATGTCTCAAAGTCCATGGTCTGGGATCCTCCAAGGTCTGTGTTCCCCCAAGTCCAAGGTCTGTGTTCCTCCAAGTCTACAAGTACAAGGTCTGGGTTCCTCCAAGTCGAAGAACTGTGTTCCATCAAGTCTCCAAGCCCGTGTTCCTCAAAGTCTCCAAGCCCAATGTCTGTGTTCCTTCTCCAAGCCCAATGTTCCACCAAGTCCAAGGTCTGGGTTCCTCCAAGGTCTGTGGTTCTCCAAGTCTCCAAGCCGAAGGTCTGTGTTCCTCCAAGTCTCCAAGAACAAGGTCTGTGTTCCTTAAAGTCTCCAAGCCCAAAGTCTGTGTTCAACCAAGTCCAAGGTTTGTGTTCCTCCATGTCTCAAAGTCCATGGTCTGGGATCCTCCAAGGTTTGTGTTCCTGCAATTCTCCAAGCCCAAGGTCTGTGTACCTTAAAGTCTCCAAGTCCAAGGTCTGTGTTCCTCCAAATCTCAAAGTCTAATGTCTCTGTTCCAGCAAGTCCAAGGTCTGTGTTCCTCCAAGTCTCCAAGCCCAAGGTCTGTGTTCCTTCAAGTCTCCAAGCCCAAAGGCTGTATTCCTCCATGCCCAACGTCTGTGTTCCTCCATGTCTCAAAGTCCAAGGTCTGTGTTACCCCAAGTCCAAGGTCTGTGTTCCTCCAAGTTTCCACGTCCAAGGTCTGTGTTCTTTCAAGTCTCCAAGTCCAAGGTCTGGGTTCCTCCAAGTCTCCTAGCCCAAGGTCTGTGTTCCTTCGTCTCCACGTCCAAGGTCTGTGATCCTTCAAGTCTCCAAGCCCAAGGTCTGTGTTCCCCCCAGTCTTCAAGTCTAATGTCTCTGTTCCTCCAAGTCCAAGGTCTGTGTTCCTCCAAGTCTCCAAGCCCGAGGTCTGTGTTCCCTCGTCTCCAAGCCCAAGGTCTGTGTTCCTTCGTCTCCAAGTACAAGGTCTGTATTCCTTCAAGTCTCCAAGTCCAAGGTCTGGGTTCCTCCAAGTCCAAGGTTGGGTTCCTCCAAGTCCAAGATCTGTGTTCCTTCAACTCTCCAAGCCCAAGGTCTGTGTTCCTTCAAGTCTCCAAGCCCAAATCTGTGTTCCTTCTCCAAGCCCTATGTTCCTCCAAGTCCAAGGTCTGGGTTCCTCCAAGGTCTGTGGGCCTCCAAGTCTCCAAGCCCAAAATCTCTGTTCCTCCAAGTCCAAGGTCTGTGTTCCTCCAAGTCTCAAAGTCTAAGGTCTCTGTTCCTCCAAGTCCGTCTGTATTCCTTCAAGTCTCCAAGCGCAAAGTCTGTGTTCCTCCAAGTCTCAAAGTCCAAAGTCTGTGTTCCGCCAAGTCTCAAAGTCTAATGTCTCTGTTCCTCCAAGTCCAAAGTCTGTATTCCTCCAAGTCTCCAAGCCCAAAGTCTGTGTTCCTTCGTCTCCAAGCCCGTGTTCCTCCAAGTCTCCAAGCCCAAGGTCTGTGTTCCTTAAAGTCTCCAAGCCCAAGATCTGTGTTCCTCCAAGTCCAAGGTCTGTGTTCCTCCAAGTCTCAAAGTCTAAGGTGTCTGTTCCTCCAAGTCCAAGGTCTGTGTTCCTTAAAGTCGCCAAGACCAAAATCTGTGTTCAACCAAGTCCAAGGTTTGTGTTCCTCCATGTCTCAAAGTCCATGGTCTGGGATCCTCCAAGGTCTGTGTTCCCCCAAGTCCAAGGTCTGTGTTCCTCCAAGTCTACAAGTACAAGGTCTGGGTTCCTCCAAGTCGAAGAACTGTGTTCCATCAAGTCTCCAAGCCCGTGTTCCTCAAAGTCTCCAAGCCCAATGTCTGTGTTCCTTCTCCAAGCCCAATGTTCCACCAAGTCCAAGGTCTGGGTTCCTCCAAGGTCTGTGGTTCTCCAAGTCTCCAAGCCGAAGGTCTGTGTTCCTCCAAGTCTCCAAGAACAAGGTCTGTGTTCCTTAAAGTCTCCAAGCCCAAAGTCTGTGTTCAACCAAGTCCAAGGTTTGTGTTCCTCCATGTCTCAAAGTCCATGGTCTGGGATCCTCCAAGGTTTGTGTTCCTGCAATTCTCCAAGCCCAAGGTCTGTGTACCTTAAAGTCTCCAAGTCCAAGGTCTGTGTTCCTCCAAATCTCAAAGTCTAATGTCTCTGTTCCAGCAAGTCCAAGGTCTGTGTTCCTCCAAGTCTCCAAGCCCAAGGTCTGTGTTCCTTCAAGTCTCCAAGCCCGTGTTCCTCTAAGTCTCCAAGCCCAAGGTTTATGTTCCTTCAAGTCTCCAAGCCCAAAGTCTGTGTTCCTTCAAGTCTCCAAGTCCAAGGTCTGGGTTCCTCCAAGTCTCCTAGCCCAAGGTCTGTGTTCCTTCGTCTCCACGTCCAAGGTCTGTGATCCTTCAAGTCTCCAAGCCCAAGGTCTGTGTTCCCCCCAGTCTTCAAGTCTAATGTCTCTGTTCCTCCAAGTCCAAGGTCTGTGTTCCTCCAAGTCTCCAAGCCCGAGGTCTGTGTTCCCTCGTCTCCAAGCCCAAGGTCTGTGTTCCTTCGTCTCCAAGTACAAGGTCTGTATTCCTTCAAGTCTCCAAGTCCAAGGTCTGGGTTCCTCCAAGTCCAAGGTTGGGTTCCTCCAAGTCCAAGATCTGTGTTCCTTCAACTCTCCAAGCCCAAGGTCTGTGTTCCTTCAAGTCTCCAAGCCCAAATCTGTGTTCCTTCTCCAAGCCCTATGTTCCTCCAAGTCCAAGGTCTGGGTTCCTCCAAGGTCTGTGGGCCTCCAAGTCTCCAAGCCCAAAATCTCTGTTCCTCCAAGTCCAAGGTCTGTGTTCCTCCAAGTCTCAAAGTCTAAGGTCTCTGTTCCTCCAAGTCCGTCTGTATTCCTTCAAGTCTCCAAGCGCAAAGTCTGTGTTCCTCCAAGTCTCAAAGTCCAAAGTCTGTGTTCCGCCAAGTCTCAAAGTCTAATGTCTCTGTTCCTCCAAGTCCAAAGTCTGTATTCCTCCAAGTCTCCAAGCCCAAAGTCTGTGTTCCTTCGTCTCCAAGCCCGTGTTCCTCCAAGTCTCCAAGCCCAAGGTCTGTGTTCCTTAAAGTCTCCAAGCCCAAGATCTGTGTTCCTCCAAGTCCAAGGTCTGTGTTCCTCCAAGTCTCAAAGTCTAAGGTGTCTGTTCCTCCAAGTCCAAGGTCTGTGTTCCTTAAAGTCGCCAAGACCAAAATCTGTGTTCAACCAAGTCCAAGGTTTGTGTTCCTCCATGTCTCAAAGTCCATGGTCTGGGATCCTCCAAGGTCTGTGTTCCCCCAAGTCCAAGGTCTGTGTTCCTCCAAGTCTACAAGTACAAGGTCTGGGTTCCTCCAAGTCGAAGAACTGTGTTCCATCAAGTCTCCAAGCCCGTGTTCCTCAAAGTCTCCAAGCCCAATGTCTGTGTTCCTTCTCCAAGCCCAATGTTCCACCAAGTCCAAGGTCTGGGTTCCTCCAAGGTCTGTGGTTCTCCAAGTCTCCAAGCCGAAGGTCTGTGTTCCTCCAAGTCTCCAAGAACAAGGTCTGTGTTCCTTAAAGTCTCCAAGCCCAAAGTCTGTGTTCAACCAAGTCCAAGGTTTGTGTTCCTCCATGTCTCAAAGTCCATGGTCTGGGATCCTCCAAGGTTTGTGTTCCTGCAATTCTCCAAGCCCAAGGTCTGTGTACCTTAAAGTCTCCAAGTCCAAGGTCTGTGTTCCTCCAAATCTCAAAGTCTAATGTCTCTGTTCCAGCAAGTCCAAGGTCTGTGTTCCTCCAAGTCTCCAAGCCCAAGGTCTGTGTTCCTTCAAGTCTCCAAGCCCGTGTTCCTCTAAGTCTCCAAGCCCAAGGTTTATGTTCCTTCAAGTCTCCAAGCCCAAAGTCTGTGTTCCTTCAAGTCTCCAACTCCAAGGTCTGTGTTCCATCAAGTCTCCAAGCCCAAGGTCTGTGATCCTTCAGGTCTCCAAGCCCAAAGTCTGTGTTCCTCCAAGTCTCAAAGTCCAAGGTCTGTGTTCCCCCAAGTCCAAGGTCTGTGTTCCTCCAAGTCTACAAGTACAAGGTCTGGGTTCCTCCAAGTCGAAGAACTGTGTTCCATCAAGTCTCCAAGCCCGTGTTCCTCAAAGTCTCCAAGCCCAAGGTCTGTGTTCCTTCAAGTCTCCAAGCCCTAGGTGTTTGTTCCTTCAAGTCTCCAAACCCAAAGTCTGTGTTCCTTCAAGTCTCCAAGTCCAAGGTCTGTGTTCCTCTAAGTCTCCAAGTCCAAGGTCTGTGTTCCATCAAGTCTCCAAGCCCAAGGTCTGTGATCCTTCAGGTCTCCAAGCCCAAAGTCTGTGTTCCTCCAAGTCACAAAGTCCAAGGTCTGTGTTCCCCCAAGTCCAAGGTATGTGTTCCTCCAAGTCTACAAGTACAAGGTCTGGGTTCCTCCAAGTCGAAGAACTGTGTTCCATCAAGTCTCCAAGCCCGTGTTCCTCCAAGTCTCCAAGCCCAAAGACTGTGTTCCTTCTCCAAGCCCAATGTTCCACCAAGTCCAAGGTCTGGGTTCCTCCAAGGTCTGTGGTTCTCCAAGTCTCCAAGCCGAAGGTCTGTGTTCCTCCAAGTCTCCAAGAACAAGGTCTGTGTTCCTTAAAGTCTCCAAGCCCAAAGTCTGTGTTCAACCAAGTCCAAGGTTTGTGTTCCTCCATGTCTCAAAGTCCATGGTCTGGGATCCTCCAAGGTTTGTGTTCCTGCAATTCTCCAAGCCCAAGGTCTGTGTACCTTAAAGTCTCCAAGTCCAAGGTCTGTGTTCCTCCAAATCTCAAAGTCTAATGTCTCTGTTCCAGCAAGTCCAAGGTCTGTGTTCCTCCAAGTCTCCAAGCCCAAGGTCTGTGTTCCTTCAAGTCTCCAAGCCCAAAGGCTGTATTCCTCCATGCCCAACGTCTGTGTTCCTCCATGTCTCAAAGTCCAAGGTCTGTGTTACCCCAAGTCCAAGGTCTGTGTTCCTCCAAGTTTCCACGTCCAAGGTCTGTGTTCTTTCAAGTCTCCAAGTCCAAGGTCTGGGTTCCTCCAAGTCTCCTAGCCCAAGGTCTGTGTTCCTTCGTCTCCACGTCCAAGGTCTGTGATCCTTCAAGTCTCCAAGCCCAAGGTCTGTGTTCCCCCCAGTCTTCAAGTCTAATGTCTCTGTTCCTCCAAGTCCAAGGTCTGTGTTCCTCCAAGTCTCCAAGCCCGAGGTCTGTGTTCCCTCGTCTCCAAGCCCAAGGTCTGTGTTCCTTCGTCTCCAAGTACAAGGTCTGTATTCCTTCAAGTCTCCAAGTCCAAGGTCTGGGTTCCTCCAAGTCCAAGGTTGGGTTCCTCCAAGTCCAAGATCTGTGTTCCTTCAACTCTCCAAGCCCAAGGTCTGTGTTCCTTCAAGTCTCCAAGCCCAAATCTGTGTTCCTTCTCCAAGCCCTATGTTCCTCCAAGTCCAAGGTCTGGGTTCCTCCAAGGTCTGTGGGCCTCCAAGTCTCCAAGCCCAAAATCTCTGTTCCTCCAAGTCCAAGGTCTGTGTTCCTCCAAGTCTCAAAGTCTAAGGTCTCTGTTCCTCCAAGTCCGTCTGTATTCCTTCAAGTCTCCAAGCGCAAAGTCTGTGTTCCTCCAAGTCTCAAAGTCCAAAGTCTGTGTTCCGCCAAGTCTCAAAGTCTAATGTCTCTGTTCCTCCAAGTCCAAAGTCTGTATTCCTCCAAGTCTCCAAGCCCAAAGTCTGTGTTCCTTCGTCTCCAAGCCCGTGTTCCTCCAAGTCTCCAAGCCCAAGGTCTGTGTTCCTTAAAGTCTCCAAGCCCAAGATCTGTGTTCCTCCAAGTCCAAGGTCTGTGTTCCTCCAAGTCTCAAAGTCTAAGGTGTCTGTTCCTCCAAGTCCAAGGTCTGTGTTCCTTAAAGTCGCCAAGACCAAAATCTGTGTTCAACCAAGTCCAAGGTTTGTGTTCCTCCATGTCTCAAAGTCCATGGTCTGGGATCCTCCAAGGTCTGTGTTCCCCCAAGTCCAAGGTCTGTGTTCCTCCAAGTCTACAAGTACAAGGTCTGGGTTCCTCCAAGTCGAAGAACTGTGTTCCATCAAGTCTCCAAGCCCGTGTTCCTCAAAGTCTCCAAGCCCAATGTCTGTGTTCCTTCTCCAAGCCCAATGTTCCACCAAGTCCAAGGTCTGGGTTCCTCCAAGGTCTGTGGTTCTCCAAGTCTCCAAGCCGAAGGTCTGTGTTCCTCCAAGTCTCCAAGAACAAGGTCTGTGTTCCTTAAAGTCTCCAAGCCCAAAGTCTGTGTTCAACCAAGTCCAAGGTTTGTGTTCCTCCATGTCTCAAAGTCCATGGTCTGGGATCCTCCAAGGTTTGTGTTCCTGCAATTCTCCAAGCCCAAGGTCTGTGTACCTTAAAGTCTCCAAGTCCAAGGTCTGTGTTCCTCCAAATCTCAAAGTCTAATGTCTCTGTTCCAGCAAGTCCAAGGTCTGTGTTCCTCCAAGTCTCCAAGCCCAAGGTCTGTGTTCCTTCAAGTCTCCAAGCCCGTGTTCCTCTAAGTCTCCAAGCCCAAGGTTTATGTTCCTTCAAGTCTCCAAGCCCAAAGTCTGTGTTCCTTCAAGTCTCCAAGTCCAAGGTCTGGGTTCCTCCAAGTCTCCTAGCCCAAGGTCTGTGTTCCTTCGTCTCCACGTCCAAGGTCTGTGATCCTTCAAGTCTCCAAGCCCAAGGTCTGTGTTCCCCCCAGTCTTCAAGTCTAATGTCTCTGTTCCTCCAAGTCCAAGGTCTGTGTTCCTCCAAGTCTCCAAGCCCGAGGTCTGTGTTCCCTCGTCTCCAAGCCCAAGGTCTGTGTTCCTTCGTCTCCAAGTACAAGGTCTGTATTCCTTCAAGTCTCCAAGTCCAAGGTCTGGGTTCCTCCAAGTCCAAGGTTGGGTTCCTCCAAGTCCAAGATCTGTGTTCCTTCAACTCTCCAAGCCCAAGGTCTGTGTTCCTTCAAGTCTCCAAGCCCAAATCTGTGTTCCTTCTCCAAGCCCTATGTTCCTCCAAGTCCAAGGTCTGGGTTCCTCCAAGGTCTGTGGGCCTCCAAGTCTCCAAGCCCAAAATCTCTGTTCCTCCAAGTCCAAGGTCTGTGTTCCTCCAAGTCTCAAAGTCTAAGGTCTCTGTTCCTCCAAGTCCGTCTGTATTCCTTCAAGTCTCCAAGCGCAAAGTCTGTGTTCCTCCAAGTCTCAAAGTCCAAAGTCTGTGTTCCGCCAAGTCTCAAAGTCTAATGTCTCTGTTCCTCCAAGTCCAAAGTCTGTATTCCTCCAAGTCTCCAAGCCCAAAGTCTGTGTTCCTTCGTCTCCAAGCCCGTGTTCCTCCAAGTCTCCAAGCCCAAGGTCTGTGTTCCTTAAAGTCTCCAAGCCCAAGATCTGTGTTCCTCCAAGTCCAAGGTCTGTGTTCCTCCAAGTCTCAAAGTCTAAGGTGTCTGTTCCTCCAAGTCCAAGGTCTGTGTTCCTTAAAGTCGCCAAGACCAAAATCTGTGTTCAACCAAGTCCAAGGTTTGTGTTCCTCCATGTCTCAAAGTCCATGGTCTGGGATCCTCCAAGGTCTGTGTTCCCCCAAGTCCAAGGTCTGTGTTCCTCCAAGTCTACAAGTACAAGGTCTGGGTTCCTCCAAGTCGAAGAACTGTGTTCCATCAAGTCTCCAAGCCCGTGTTCCTCAAAGTCTCCAAGCCCAATGTCTGTGTTCCTTCTCCAAGCCCAATGTTCCACCAAGTCCAAGGTCTGGGTTCCTCCAAGGTCTGTGGTTCTCCAAGTCTCCAAGCCGAAGGTCTGTGTTCCTCCAAGTCTCCAAGAACAAGGTCTGTGTTCCTTAAAGTCTCCAAGCCCAAAGTCTGTGTTCAACCAAGTCCAAGGTTTGTGTTCCTCCATGTCTCAAAGTCCATGGTCTGGGATCCTCCAAGGTTTGTGTTCCTGCAATTCTCCAAGCCCAAGGTCTGTGTACCTTAAAGTCTCCAAGTCCAAGGTCTGTGTTCCTCCAAATCTCAAAGTCTAATGTCTCTGTTCCAGCAAGTCCAAGGTCTGTGTTCCTCCAAGTCTCCAAGCCCAAGGTCTGTGTTCCTTCAAGTCTCCAAGCCCGTGTTCCTCTAAGTCTCCAAGCCCAAGGTTTATGTTCCTTCAAGTCTCCAAGCCCAAAGTCTGTGTTCCTTCAAGTCTCCAACTCCAAGGTCTGTGTTCCATCAAGTCTCCAAGCCCAAGGTCTGTGATCCTTCAGGTCTCCAAGCCCAAAGTCTGTGTTCCTCCAAGTCTCAAAGTCCAAGGTCTGTGTTCCCCCAAGTCCAAGGTCTGTGTTCCTCCAAGTCTACAAGTACAAGGTCTGGGTTCCTCCAAGTCGAAGAACTGTGTTCCATCAAGTCTCCAAGCCCGTGTTCCTCAAAGTCTCCAAGCCCAAGGTCTGTGTTCCTTCAAGTCTCCAAGCCCTAGGTGTTTGTTCCTTCAAGTCTCCAAACCCAAAGTCTGTGTTCCTTCAAGTCTCCAAGTCCAAGGTCTGTGTTCCTCTAAGTCTCCAAGTCCAAGGTCTGTGTTCCATCAAGTCTCCAAGCCCAAGGTCTGTGATCCTTCAGGTCTCCAAGCCCAAAGTCTGTGTTCCTCCAAGTCACAAAGTCCAAGGTCTGTGTTCCCCCAAGTCCAAGGTATGTGTTCCTCCAAGTCTACAAGTACAAGGTCTGGGTTCCTCCAAGTCGAAGAACTGTGTTCCATCAAGTCTCCAAGCCCGTGTTCCTCCAAGTCTCCAAGCCCAAAGACTGTGTTCCTTCTCCAAGCCCAATGTTCCACCAAGTCCAAGGTCTGGGTTCCTCCAAGGTCTGTGTTCCTCCAAGTCTCCAAGCCGAAGGTCTCTGTTCCTCCAAGTCTGTCTGTATTCCTTCAAGTCTCCAAGTCCAAGGTCTGTGTTCCATCAAGTCTCCAAGCCCAAGGTCTGTGATCCTTCAAGTCTCCAAGCCCAAAGTTTGTGTTCCTTCGTCTCCAAGCCCGTGTTCCTCCAA
Organism: Hypanus sabinus; assembly: GCF_030144855.1. Lineage (NCBI taxonomy): Eukaryota > Metazoa > Chordata > Chondrichthyes > Myliobatiformes > Dasyatidae > Hypanus > Hypanus sabinus. The sequence goes on along the minus strand of NC_082715.1, from coordinate 150,198,757 downwards.
GTCTCCAAGCCCAAGGTCTGTGTTCCTTAAAGTCTCCAAGCCCAAGATCTGTGTTCCTCCAAGTCCAAGGTCTGTGTTCCTCCAAGTCTCAAAGTCTAAGGTGTCTGTTCCTCCAAGTCCAAGGTCTGTGTTCCTTAAAGTCGCCAAGACCAAAATCTGTGTTCAACCAAGTCCAAGGTTTGTGTTCCTCCATGTCTCAAAGTCCATGGTCTGGGATCCTCCAAGGTCTGTGTTCCCCCAAGTCCAAGGTCTGTGTTCCTCCAAGTCTACAAGTACAAGGTCTGGGTTCCTCCAAGTCGAAGAACTGTGTTCCATCAAGTCTCCAAGCCCGTGTTCCTCAAAGTCTCCAAGCCCAATGTCTGTGTTCCTTCTCCAAGCCCAATGTTCCACCAAGTCCAAGGTCTGGGTTCCTCCAAGGTCTGTGGTTCTCCAAGTCTCCAAGCCGAAGGTCTGTGTTCCTCCAAGTCTCCAAGAACAAGGTCTGTGTTCCTTAAAGTCTCCAAGCCCAAAGTCTGTGTTCAACCAAGTCCAAGGTTTGTGTTCCTCCATGTCTCAAAGTCCATGGTCTGGGATCCTCCAAGGTTTGTGTTCCTGCAATTCTCCAAGCCCAAGGTCTGTGTACCTTAAAGTCTCCAAGTCCAAGGTCTGTGTTCCTCCAAATCTCAAAGTCTAATGTCTCTGTTCCAGCAAGTCCAAGGTCTGTGTTCCTCCAAGTCTCCAAGCCCAAGGTCTGTGTTCCTTCAAGTCTCCAAGCCCGTGTTCCTCTAAGTCTCCAAGCCCAAGGTTTATGTTCCTTCAAGTCTCCAAGCCCAAAGTCTGTGTTCCTTCAAGTCTCCAACTCCAAGGTCTGTGTTCCATCAAGTCTCCAAGCCCAAGGTCTGTGATCCTTCAGGTCTCCAAGCCCAAAGTCTGTGTTCCTCCAAGTCTCAAAGTCCAAGGTCTGTGTTCCCCCAAGTCCAAGGTCTGTGTTCCTCCAAGTCTACAAGTACAAGGTCTGGGTTCCTCCAAGTCGAAGAACTGTGTTCCATCAAGTCTCCAAGCCCGTGTTCCTCAAAGTCTCCAAGCCCAAGGTCTGTGTTCCTTCAAGTCTCCAAGCCCTAGGTGTTTGTTCCTTCAAGTCTCCAAACCCAAAGTCTGTGTTCCTTCAAGTCTCCAAGTCCAAGGTCTGTGTTCCTCTAAGTCTCCAAGTCCAAGGTCTGTGTTCCATCAAGTCTCCAAGCCCAAGGTCTGTGATCCTTCAGGTCTCCAAGCCCAAAGTCTGTGTTCCTCCAAGTCACAAAGTCCAAGGTCTGTGTTCCCCCAAGTCCAAGGTATGTGTTCCTCCAAGTCTACAAGTACAAGGTCTGGGTTCCTCCAAGTCGAAGAACTGTGTTCCATCAAGTCTCCAAGCCCGTGTTCCTCCAAGTCTCCAAGCCCAAAGACTGTGTTCCTTCTCCAAGCCCAATGTTCCACCAAGTCCAAGGTCTGGGTTCCTCCAAGGTCTGTGTTCCTCCAAGTCTCCAAGCCGAAGGTCTCTGTTCCTCCAAGTCTGTCTGTATTCCTTCAAGTCTCCAAGTCCAAGGTCTGTGTTCCATCAAGTCTCCAAGCCCAAGGTCTGTGATCCTTCAAGTCTCCAAGCCCTAGGTCTGTGTTCCTGCAAGTCGCCAAGCCCAAAATCTGTGTTCCTCCAAGTCCAAGGTCTGTGTTCCTCCAAGTCTCAAAGTCTAAGGTCTCTGTTCCTCCAACTCCAAGGTCTGTATTCCTTCAAGTCTCCAAGCCCAAAGGCTGTATTCCTCCATGCCCAACGTCTGTGTTCCTCCATGTCTCAAAGTCCAAGGTCTGTGTTACCCCAAGTCCAAGGTCTGTGTTCCTCCAAGTTTCCACGTCCAAGGTCTGTGTTCTTTCAAGTCTCCAAGTCCAAGGTCTGGGTTCCTCCAAGTCTCCTAGCCCAAGGTCTGTGTTCCTTCGTCTCCACGTCCAAGGTCTGTGATCCTTCAAGTCTCCAAGCCCAAGGTCTGTGTTCCCCCCAGTCTTCAAGTCTAATGTCTCTTTTCCTCCAAGTCCAAGGTCTGTGTTCCTCCAAGTCTCCAAGCCCGAGGTCTGTGTTCCCTCGTCTCCAAGCCCAAGGTCTGTATTCCAACGTCTCCAAGTACAAGGTTTGTATTCCTTCAAGTCTCCAAGTCCAAGGTCTGGGTTCCTCCAAGTACAAGGTTGGGTTCCTCCAAGTCCAAGATCTGTGTTCCTTCAAGTCTCCAAGCCCGTGTTCCTCTAAGTCTCCAAGCTCAAGGTCTGTGTTCCTTGAAGTCTCCAAGCCCAAATCTGTGTTCCCTCTCCAAGCCCTATGTTCCTCCAAGTCCAAGGTCTGGGCTCCTCCAAGGTCTGTGGTCCTCCAAGTCTCCAAGCTCAAAATCTGTGTTCCTCCAAGTCCAAGGTCTCTGTTCCTCCAAGTCCGTCTGTATTCCTTCAAGTCTCCAAGCCCAAAGTCTGTGTTCAACCAAGTCCAAGGTTTGTGTTCCTCCATGTCTCAAAGCCCAACGTCTGGGATCCTCCAAGGTCTGTGTTCCTCCAATTCTCCAAGCCCAAGGTCTGTGTTCCTTAAAGTCTCCAGGTGCAAGGTCTGTGTTCCTCCAAGTCTCTAAGCCCAAAGTCTGTGTTCCACCAACTCCAAGATCCGTGTTCCTCCAAAGTCTAAGATCTCTGTTCCTCCAAGACCAAGGACTGTGTTCCTTCAAGTCTCCAAGTCCAAGGTATGGGTTCCTCAAAGTCCAAGGTTGGGTTCCTCCAAGTCCAAGATCTGTGTTCCTTCAAGTCTCCAAGCCCAAGGTCTGTGTTCCTTCAAGTCTCCGAGCCCAAATCTGTGTTCCTTCTCCAAGCCCTATGTTCCTCCAAGTCCAAGGTCTGGGTTCCCCCAAGCCCGTGTTCCTTCAAGTCTCCAAGTCCAAGGTCTGGGTTCCTCCAAGTCTCCAAGCCCAAAGGCTGTGTTCCTCCAAGTCCAAGGTCTGTGTTCCTTCAAGTCTCCAAGCCCAAGGTCTGTGTTCTTCAAGTCTCCAAGTCCAAGGTCTGGGTTCCTCCAAGTCTCCTAGCCCAAGGTCTGTGTTCCTTCGTCTCCAAATCCAAGTTCTGTGATCCTTCAAGTCTCCAAGCCCAAGGTCTGTGTTCCCCCAAGTCTCAAAGTCTAAAGTTTCTGTTCCAGCAAGTCCAAGGTCTGTGTTCCTCCAAGTCTCCAAGCCCAAGGTCTGTGTTCCTTCAAGTCTCCAATCCCGTGTTCCTCTAAGTCTCCAAGTCCAAGGTCTGTGTTCCATCAAGTCTCCAAGCCCAAGGTCTGTGATCCTTCAGGTCTCCAAGCCCAAAGTCTGTGTTCCTCCAAGTCACAAAGTCCAAGGTCTGTGTTCCTCCAAGTCTACAAGTACAAGGTCTGGGTTCCTCCAAGTCGAAGAACTGTGTTCCATCAAGTCTCCAAGCCCGTGTTCCTCCAAGCACAAGGTCTGTGTTCCTTCAAGTCTCCAAACCCTAGGTCTGTGTTCCTTCAAGTCTCCAAGACCAAAATCTGTGTTCCTCCAAGTCCAAAGTCTGTGTTCCTCCAAGTCTCAAAGTCTAAGGTCTCTGTTCCTCCAACTCCAAGGTCTGTATTCCTTCAAGTCTCCAAGCCCAAAGGCTGTGTTCCTCCAAGTCCAAGGTCTGTGTTCCTCCAAGTCTCCAAGCCCAAGGTCTGTGTTCTTCTAGTTTCCAAGCCCAAGGTCTGTGATCCTTCAAGTCTCCAAGCCCAAGGTCTGTGTTCCTCCAAGTCTCAAAGTCCAAGGTCTGAGTTCCCACAAGTCCAAGGTCTGTGTTCCTCCAAGTTTCCACGTCCAAGGTCTGTGTTCTTTCAAGTCTCCAAATCCAAGGTCTGGGTTCCTCCAAGTCTCCTAGCCCAAGGACTGTGTTCCTTCGTCTCCAAGTCTAAGGTCTGTGATCCTTCAAGTCTCCAAGCCCAAAGGCTGTGTTCCTCCAAGTCCAAGGTCTGTGTTCCTTCAAGTCTCCAAGCCCAAGGTCTGTGTTCTTCAAGTCTCCAAGCCCAACGTCTGTGTTCCTCCATGTCTCAAAGTCCAAGGTCTGTGTTCCCCCAAGTAAAAGGTCTGTGTTCCTCCAAGTTTCCACGTCCGTGTTCTTTCAAGTCTCCACGTCCAAGGTCTGGGTTCCTCCAAGTCTCCTAGCCCAAGCTCTGTGTTCGTTCGTCTCCAAGTCCAAGGTCTGTGATCCTTCAAGTCTCCAAGCCCAAGGTCTGTGTTCACCCCAGTCTTAAAGTCTAATGTCTCTTTTCCTCCAAGTCCAAGGTCTGTGTTCCTCCAAGTCTCCAAGCCCGAGGTCTGTGTTCCCTCGTCTCCAAGCCCAAGGTCTGTGTTCCTTCGTCTCCAAGTACAAGGTCTGTATTCCATCAAGTCTCCAAGCCCAAGGTCTGTGATCTTCAGGTCTCCAAGCCCAAAGTCTGTGTTCCTCCAAGTCTCAAAGTCCAAGGTCTGTGTTCCCCCAAGTCCAAGGTCTGTGTTCCTCCAAGTCTACAAGTACACGGTCTGGGTTCCTCCAAGTCGAAGAACTGTGTTCCATCAAGTCTCCAAGCCCGTGTTCCTCCAAGCACAAGGTCTGTGTTCCTTCAAGTCTCCAAACCCTAGGTCTGTGTTCCTTCAAGTCTCCAAGCCCAAAATTTGTGTTCCTCCAAGCCCAAAATCTGTGTTCCTCCAAGTCCAAGGTCTCTGTTCCTCCAAGTCCGTCTGTATTCCTTCAAGTCTCCAAGCCCAAAGTCTGTGTTCAACCAAGTCCAAGGTTTGTGTTCCTCCATGTCTCAAAGCCCAACGTCTGGGATCCTCCAAGGTCTGTGTTCCTCCAATTCTCCAAGCCCAAGGTCTGTGTTCCTTAAAGTCTCCAGGTCCAAGGTCTGTGTTCCTTCAAGTCTCCAAGCCGAAGGTCTCTGTTCCTCCAAGTCTGTCTGTATTCCTTCAAGTCTCCAAGCCCAAGGTCTGTGTTCCTTCGTCTCCAAGTCCAAGGTCTGTGTTCCTTCGTCTCCAAGTCCAAGGTCTGTGTTCCTTCAAGTCTCCAAGCCCGTGTTCCTCCAAGTCTGCAAACCCAAAGTCTGTGTTCCTTCTCCAAGCCCAATGTTCCACCAAGTCCAAGGTCTGGGTTCCTCCAAGGTCTGCGGATCTCCAAGTCTCCAAGTGAAGGTCTGTTCCTCCACGTCTCCAAGAACAAGGTCTGTGTTCCTTAAAGTCTCCAAGCCCAAAGTCTGTGTTCAAGCAAGTCCAAGGTTTGTGTTCCTCCATGTCTCAAAGTCCAAGGTCTGGGATCCTCCAAGGTCTGTGTTCCTCCAAGTCTCTAAGCCCAAAGTCTGTGTTCCACCAAGTCCAAGATCTGTGTTCCTCCAAGTCTCAAAGTCTAAGATATCTGTTCCTCCAAGACCAAGGACTGTGTTCCTTCAAGTCTCCAAGTCCAAGGACTGGGTTCCTCCAAGGTATGTGTTCCTCCAAGTCTCAAAGTCTAAGGTCTCTGTTCCTCCAAGTCCGTCTGTATTCCTTCAAGTCTCCAAGCCCAAAGTCTGTGTTCAACCAAGTCCAAGGTTTGTGTTCCTCCATGTCTCAAAGTCCAAGGTCTGGGTTCCTCCAAGGTCTGTGTTCCTCCAATTCTCCAAGCCCAAGGTCTGTGTTCCTTAAAGTCTACAAGTCCAAGGTCTGTGTTCAACCAAGTCCAATGTTTGTGTTCCTCCATGTCTCCAAGCCCAAGGTCTGTGTTCCTTAAAGTCTCAAAGTCTAAGGTGTCTGTTCCTCCAAGTCCAAGGTCTGTGTTCCTTAAAGTCGCCAAGCCCAAGATCTGTGTTCCTCCAAGCCCAAGGTCTCTGTTCTTCAAGTCACCAAGCCCAAGGACTGTGATCCTTCATGTCTCCAAGCCCAACGTCTGAGTTCCTCCATGTCTCAAAGTCCAAGGTCTGTGTTCCCCCAAGTCCAAGGTCTGGGTTCCTCCAATTCTCCAAGCCCGTGTACCTTAAAGTCTCCAAGTCCAAGGTCTGTGTTCCTCCATGTCTATAAGCCCAAAGTCTGTGTTCCACCAAGTCCAAGATCCGTCTTCCTCCAAAGTCTATGATCTCTGTTCCTCCAAGACCAAGGACTGTGTTCCTTCAAGTCTCCAAGTCCAAGGTCTGTGATCCATCAAGTCTCGAAGCCAGTGTTCCTCCAAGTCTCCAAGCCCAAGGTCTGTGTTCCTTCAAGTCTCCAAGTCCAAGGTTTGTGTTCCTCCATGTCTGTAAGCCCAAAGTCTGTGTTCCACCAAGTCCAAGATCCGTCTTCCTCCAAAGTCTAAGATCTCTGTTCCTCCAAGACCAAGGACTGTGTTCCTTCAAGTCTCCAAGTCCAAGGACTGAGTTCCTCCAAGGTATGTGTTCCTTCAAGTCTCAATGTCCAAGGTCTGCGTACCCCCAAGTCTCAAAGTCTAATGTCTCTGTTCCACTAAGTCCAAGGTCTGTGTTCCTCCAAGTCTCCAAGCCCAAGGTCTGTGTTCCTTCAAGTCTCCAAGCCCGTGTTCCTCTAAGTCTCCAAGCCCAAGGTTTGAGATCCTTCAAGTCTCAAAACCCAAAGTCAGTGTTCTTTCAAGTCTCCAAGTCCAAGGTCTGTGTTCCTCCAAGTCTCCAAGTCCAAGGTCTGTATTCCTCCAAGTATCCAAGCCCAAAGTCTGTGTTCCTTCGTCTCCAAGTCCGTCTGTGTTCCTTCATGTCTCCAAGCCCGTGTTCCTCCAAGTCTCCAAGCCCAAGATCTGTGTGCCTCCAAGTCCAAGGTCTGTGTTCCTCCAAGTCTCAAAGTCTAATGTGTCTGTTCCTCCAATTCCAAGGTCTGTGTTCCTTAAAGTCTCCAAGCCCAAAATCAGTGTTCCTCCAAGTCCAAGGTCTGTATTCCTCCAAGTCTCCAAGCCCAAGGTCTGTGTTCCTTCAAGTCTCCAAGCCCAAAGACTGTGTTCCTTCTCCAAGCCCAATGTTCCACCAAGTCCAAGGTCTGGGTTCCTCCAAGGTCTGTGTTCCTCCAAGTCTCCAAGCCGAAAGTCTCTGTTCCTCCAAGTCAGTCTGTATTCCTTCAATTCTCTAAGCCCAAGGTCTGTGTTCCTTCGTCTCCAAGTCCAAGGTCTGTGATCCTTCAGGTCTCCAAGCCCAAGGTCTGTGTTCCCCCCAGTCTTAAAGTCTAATGTCTCTGTTCCTCCAAGTCCAAGGTCTGTGTTCCTCCAAGTCTCCAAGCACGAGGTCTGTGTTCCCTCGTCTCCAAGCCCAAGGTCTGTGTTCCTTCGTCTCCAAGTACAAGGTCTGTATTCCTTCAAGTCTCCAAGTCCAAGGTCTGGGTTCCTCCAAGTCCAAGGTTGGGTTCCTCCAAGTCCAAGATCTGTGTTCCTTCAAGTCTCCAAGCCCGTGTTCCTCAAAGTCCCGAAGCTCAAGATTTGTGTTCCTTGAAGTCTCCAAGCCCAAATCTGTGTTCCTTCTCCAAGCCCTATGTTCCGCCAAGTCCAAGGTCTGGGTTCCTCCAAGGTCTGTGTTCCTCCAAGTCTCAAAGTCTAAGGTCTCTGTTCCTCCAAGTCCGTCTGTATTCCTTCAAGTCTCCAAGCCCAAAATCTGTGTTCCTCCAAGTCCAAGGTCTGTGTTCCTCCAAGTCTCAAAGTCTAAGGTCTCTGTTCCTCCAAGTCCGTCTGTGTTCCTGCAAGTCACCAAGCCCGAGGTCTCTGTTCCTCCAAGTCCGTCTGTATTCCTTCAAGTCTCCAAACCCAAAGTCTGTGTTCAACCAAGTCCAAGGTTAGTGTTCATCCATGTCTCAAAGTCCAAGGTCTGTGTTCCCCCAAGCCCGTGGTCTGGGTTCCTCCAAGTCTCCTAGCCCAAGGTCTGTGTTCCTTCGTCTCCAAGTCCAAGGTCTGTTATCCTTCAAGTCTCCAAGCCCAAGGTCTGTGTTCCCCCAAGTCTTAAAGTCTAATGTCTCTGTTCCTCCAAGTCCAAGGTCTGTGTTCCTCCAAGTCTCCAAGTCCAAGGTCTGGGTTCCTCCAAGTCCAAGGTTGGGTTCCTCCAAGTCCAAGGTCTGTGTTCCTTCAAGTCTCCAAGCCCGTGTTCCTCTAAGACTCCAAGCCCAAGGTCTGTGTTCCTTCAAGTCTCCAAGCCCAAATCTGTGTTCCTTCTCCAAGCCCTCTTTTCCTCCAAGTCCAAGTTCTGGGTTCCTCCAAGGTCTGTGGACCTCCAAGTCTCCAAGCCCAAAATCTGTGTTCGTCCAAGACCAAGGTCTGTGTTCCTCCAAGTCTCAAAGTCTAATGTCTCTGTTCCACCAAGTCCAAGGTCTGTGGTCCTCCAGGTCTCCAAGCCCAAAATCTGTGTTCCTCCAAGTCTGAAAGTCCAAGGTCTGTGTTCCCCCAAGTCCAAGGTCGGGTTCCTCCAAGTCCAAGATCTGTGTTCCTTCAAGTCTCCAAGCCCGTGTTCCTCTAAGTCTCTAAGCCCAAGGTCTGTGTTCCTTCAAGTCTCCAAGCCCAAATCTGTGTTCCTCCTCCAAGCCCTATGTTCCTCCAAGTCGAAGGTCTGGGTTCCTCCAAGGTCTGTGGTCCTCCAAGTCTCCAAGCCCAAAATCTGTGTTCCTCCAAGTCCAAGCTCTGTGTTCCTTAAAGTCTCCAATCCCAAAATCTGTTTTCCTCCAAGTCCAAGGTCTGTATTCCTTCAAGTCTCCAAGCCCAAGGTCAGTGTTCCTTCAAGTCTCCAAGCCCAAAGACTGTGTTCCTTCTCCAAGCCCTATGTTCCTCCAAGTCGAAGGTCTGGGTTCCTCCAAGGTCTGTGGTCCTCCACGTCTCCAAGCCCAAAATCTGTGTTCCTCCAAGTCCAAGCTCTGTGTTCCTTAAAGTCTCCAATCCCAAAATCTGTTTTCCTCCAAGTCCAAGGTCTGTATTCCTTCAAGTCTCCAAGCCCAAGGTCTGTGTTCCTTCAAGTCTCCAAGCCCAAAGACTGTGTTCCTTCTCCAAGCCCAATGTTCCACCAAGTCCAAGGTCTGGGTTCCTCCAAGGTCTGTGTTCCTCCAAGTCTCCAAGCCCAAGGTCTGTGTTCCTTCGTCTCCAAGTCCAAGGTCTGTGATCCTTCGACTCCAAGTCCAAGGTCTGTGTTCCTTCAAGTCTCCAAGCCCGTGTTCCTCCAAGTCTGCAAGCCCAAAGTCTGTGTTCCTTCTCCAAGCCCAGTGATCCACCAAGTCCAAGGTCTGTGTTCCTCCAAGGTCTGTGGTTCTCCAAGTCTCCAAGCCGAAGGTGTGTGTTCCTCTAAGTCTCCAAGAACAAGGTCTGTGTTCCTTAAAGTCGCCAAGCCCAAATTCTGTGTTCCTTCAAGTCTCCAAGGTCTGTGTTCCTCAAAGTCCAAGGCTTGTGTTCCTCCATGTCTCAAAGTCCAAGGTCTGGGATCCTCCAAGTCTCCAAGTCCAAGATCTGTGTTCCTTGAAGTCTCCAAGCCCGTGTTCCTCTAAGTCTCCAAGCCCAAGGTCTGTGTTTCTTCAAGTCTCCAAGACCAAATCTGTGTTCCTTCTCCAAGCCCTCTTTTCCTCCAAGTCCAAGGTCTGGGTTCCTCCAAGGTCTGTGGCCCTCCAAGTCTCCAAGCCCAAAATCTGTGTTCCTCCAAGTCCAAGGTCTGTGTTCCTCCAAGTCTCAAAGTCTAAGGTCTCTGTTCCTCCAAGTCCGTCTGTATTCCTTCAAGTCTCCAAGCCCAAAGTCTGTGTTCAACCAAGTCCAAGGTTTGTGTTCCTCCATGTCTCAAAGTCCATGGTCTGGGATCCTCCAAGGTCCGTGTTCCTCCAATTCTCCAAGCCCAAGTTCTGTGTTCCTTAAAGTCTCCAAGTCCAAGGTCTGTGTTCCTCCAAGTCTCAAAGTCTAATGTCTCTGTTCCACCAAGTCCAAGGTCTGTGGTCCTCCAGGTCTCCAAGCCCAAAATCTGTGTTCCTCCAAGTCTGAAAGTCCAAGGTCTGTGTTCCCCCAAGTCCAAGGTCTGTGTTCCTCCAAGTCTACAAGTACAAGGTCTGGGTTCCTCCAAGTCGAAGTACTGTGTTCCATCAAGTCTCGAAGCCCGTGTTCCTCCAAGTCTCCAAGCCCAAATCTGTGTCCCATCTCCAAGCCCTCTTTTCCTCCAAGTCCAAGGTCTGGGTTCCTCCAAGGTCTGTGGTCCTCCAAGTCTCCAAGCCCAAAATCTGTGTTCCTCCAAGTCCAAGGTCTGTGTTCCTCCAAGTCTCAAATTCTAAGGTCTCTGTTCCTCCAAGTCCGTCTGTATTCCTTCAAGTCTCCAAGCCCAAAGTCTGTGTTCAACCAAGTCCAAGGTTTGTGTTCCTCCATGTCTCAAAGTCCATGGTCTGGGATCCTCCAAGGTCCGTGTTCCTCCAATTCTCCAAGCCCAAGTTCTGTGTTCCTTAAAGTCTCCAAGTCCAAGGTCTGTGTTCCTCCAAGTCTCTAAGCCCAAAGTCTGTGTTCCACCAAGTCCAAGATCTGAGTTCCTCCAAAGTCTAAGATCTCTGTTCCTCCAAGACCAAGGACTGTGTTCCCTCAAGTCTCCAAGTCGAAGGACTGGGTTCCTCCTAGGTATGTGTTCCTCCAAGTCTCAATGTCCAAGGTCTGTGTTCCTTAAAGTCGCCGAGCCCAAAATATGTGTTCCTCCAAGTCCAAGGTCTGTGTTCCTCCAAGTCTCAAACTCTAAGGTCTCTGTTCCTCCAAGTCCGTCTGTATTCCTTCAAGTCTCCAAACCCAAAGTCTGTGTTCAACCAAGTCCAAGGTTAGTGTTCATCCATGTCTCAAAGCCCAAGGTCTGTGTTCCCCCAAGCCCGTGGTCTGGGTTCCTCCAAGTCTCCTAGCCCAAGGTCTGTGTTCCTTCGTCTCCAAGTCCAAGGTCTGTTATCCTTCAAGTCTCCAAGCCCAAGGTCTGTGTTCCCCCAAGTCTTAAAGTCTAATGTCTCTGTTCCTCCAAGTCCAAGGTCTGTGTTCCTCCAAGTCACCAAGCCCGAGGTCTGTGTACCTCCAAGTCCAAGGTTGGGTTCCTCCAAGTCCAAGATCTGTGTTCCTTCAAGTCTCCAAGCCCGTGTTCCTCTAAGTCTCCAAGCCCAAGGTCTGTGTTCCTCCAAGTCTCCAAGTCCAAGGTCTGGGTTCCTCCAAGTCCAAGGTTGGGTTCCTCCAAGTCCAAGGTCTGTGTTCCTTCAAGTCTCCAAGCCCGTGTTCCTCTAAGACTCCAAGCCCAAGGTCTGTGTTCCTTCAAGTCTCCAAGCCCAAATCTGTGTTCCTTCTCCAAGCCCTCTTTTCCTCCAAGTCCAAGTTCTGGGTTCCTCCAAGGTCTGTGGACCTCCAAGTCTCCAAGCCCAAAATCTGTGTTCCTCCAAGACCAAGGTCTGTGTTCCTCCAAGTCTCAAAGTCTAATGTCTCTGTTCCACCAAGTCCAAGGTCTGTGGTCCTCCAGGTCTCCAAGCCCAAAATCTGTGTTCCTCCAAGTCTGAAAGTCCAAGGTCTGTGTTCCCCCAAGTCCAAGGTCGGGTTCCTCCAAGTCCAAGATCTGTGTTCCTTCAAGTCTCCAAGCCCGTGTTCCTCTAAGTCTCTAAGCCCAAGGTCTGTGTTCCTTCAAGTCTCCAAGCCCAAAGACTGTGTTCCTTCTCCAAGCCCTATGTTCCTCCAAGTCGAAGGTCTGGGTTCCTCCAAGGTCTGTGGTCCTCCAAGTCTCCAAGCCCAAAATCTGTGTTCCTCCAAGTCCAAGGTCTGTGTTCCTTCAAGTCTCCAAGCCCGTGTTCCTCCAAGTCTGCAAGCCCAAAGTCTGTGTTCCTTCTCCAAGCCCAGTGATCCACCAAGTCCAAGGTCTGTGTTCCTCCAAGGTCTGTGGTTCTCCAAGTCTCCAAGCCGAAGGTGTGTGTTCCTCTAAGTCTCCAAGAACAAGGTCTGTGTTCCTTAAAGTCGCCAAGCCCAAATTCTGTGTTCCTTCAAGTCTCCAAGTCCAAGGTCTGTGTTCCTCAAAGTCCAAGGCTTGTGTTCCTCCATGTCTCAAAGTCCAAGGTCTGGGATCCTCCAAGTCTCCAAGTCCAAGATCTGTGTTCCTTGAAGTCTCCAAGCCCGTGTTCCTCTAAGTCTCCAAGCCCAAGGTCTGTGTTTCTTCAAGTCTCCAAGACCAAATCTGTGTTCCTTCTCCAAGCCCTCTTTTCCTCCAAGTCCAAGGTCTGGGTTCCTCCAAGGTCTGTGGCCCTCCAAGTCTCCAAGCCCAAAATCTGTGTTCCTCCAAGTCCAAGGTCTGTGTTCCTCCAAGTCTCAAAGTCTAAGGTTTCTGTTCCTCCAAGTCCGTCTGTATTCCTTCAAGTCTCCAAGCCCAAAGTCTGTGTTCAACCAAGTCCAAGGTTTGTGTTCCTCCATGTCTCAAAGTCCATGGTCTGGGATCCTCCAAGGTCCGTGTTCCTCCAATTCTCCAAGCCCAAGTTCTGTGTTCCTTAAAGTCTCCAAGTCCAAGGTCTGTGTTCCTCCAAGTCTCAAAGTCTAATGTCTCTGTTCCACCAAGTCCAAGGTCTGTGGTCCTCCAGGTCTCCAAGCCCAAAATCTGTGTTCCTCCAAGTCTGAAAGTCCAAGGTCTGTGTTCCCCCAAGTCCAAGGTCTGTGTTCCTCCAAGTCTACAAGTACAAGGTCTGGGTTCCTCCAAGTCGAAGTACTGTGTTCCATCAAGTCTCGAAGCCCGTGTTCCTCCAAGTCTCCAAGCCCAAATCTGTGTCCCATCTCCAAGCCCTCTTTTCCTCCAAGTCCAAGGTCTGGGTTCCTCCAAGGTCTGTGGTCCTCCAAGTCTCCAAGCCCAAAATCTGTGTTCCTCCAAGTCCAAGGTCTGTGTTCCTCCAAGTCTCAAATTCTAAGGTCTCTGTTCCTCCAAGTCCGTCTGTATTCCTTCAAGTCTCCAAGCCCAAAGTCTGTGTTCAACCAAGTCCAAGGTTTGTGTTCCTCCATGTCTCAAAGTCCATGGTCTGGGATCCTCCAAGGTCCGTGTTCCTCCAATTCTCCAAGCCCAAGTTCTGTGTTCCTTAAAGTCTCCAAGTCCAAGGTCTGTGTTCCTCCAAGTCTCTAAGCCCAAAGTCTGTGTTCCACCAAGTCCAAGATCTGAGTTCCTCCAAAGTCTAAGATCTCTGTTCCTCCAAGACCAAGGACTGTGTTCCCTCAAGTCTCCAAGTCGAAGGACTGGGTTCCTCCTAGGTATGTGTTCCTCCAAGTCTCAATGTCCAAGGTCTGTGTTCCTTAAAGTCGCCGAGCCCAAAATATGTGTTCCTCCAAGTCCAAGGTCTGTGTTCCTCCAAGTCTCAAACTCTAAGGTCTCTGTTCCTCCAAGTCCGTCTGTATTCCTTCAAGTCTCCAAACCCAAAGTCTGTGTTCAACCAAGTCCAAGGTTAGTGTTCATCCATGTCTCAAAGCCCAAGGTCTGTGTTCCCCCAAGCCCGTGGTCTGGGTTCCTCCAAGTCTCCTAGCCCAAGGTCTGTGTTCCTTCGTCTCCAAGTCCAAGGTCTGTTATCCTTCAAGTCTCCAAGCCCAAGGTCTGTGTTCCCCCAAGTCTTAAAGTCTAATGTCTCTGTTCCTCCAAGTCCAAGGTCTGTGTTCCTCCAAGTCACCAAGCCCGAGGTCTGTGTACCTCCAAGTCCAAGGTTGGGTTCCTCCAAGTCCAAGATCTGTGTTCCTTCAAGTCTCCAAGCCCGTGTTCCTCTAAGTCTCCAAGCCCAAGGTCTGTGTTCCTCCAAGTCTCCAAGTCCAAGGTCTGGGTTCCTCCAAGTCCAAGGTTGGGTTCCTCCAAGTCCAAGGTCTGTGTTCCTTCAAGTCTCCAAGCCCGTGTTCCTCTAAGACTCCAAGCCCAAGGTCTGTGTTCCTTCAAGTCTCCAAGCCCAAATCTGTGTTCCTTCTCCAAGCCCTCTTTTCCTCCAAGTCCAAGTTCTGGGTTCCTCCAAGGTCTGTGGACCTCCAAGTCTCCAAGCCCAAAATCTGTGTTCCTCCAAGACCAAGGTCTGTGTTCCTCCAAGTCTCAAAGTCTAATGTCTCTGTTCCACCAAGTCCAAGGTCTGTGGTCCTCCAGGTCTCCAAGCCCAAAATCTGTGTTCCTCCAAGTCTGAAAGTCCAAGGTCTGTGTTCCCCCAAGTCCAAGGTCGGGTTCCTCCAAGTCCAAGATCTGTGTTCCTTCAAGTCTCCAAGCCCGTGTTCCTCTAAGTCTCTAAGCCCAAGGTCTGTGTTCCTTCAAGTCTCCAAGCCCAAAGACTGTGTTCCTTCTCCAAGCCCTATGTTCCTCCAAGTCGAAGGTCTGGGTTCCTCCAAGGTCTGTGGTCCTCCAAGTCTCCAAGCCCAAAATCTGTGTTCCTCCAAGTCCAAGGTCTGTGTTCCTTCAAGTCTCCAAGCCCGTGTTCCTCCAAGTCTGCAAGCCCAAAGTCTGTGTTCCTTCTCCAAGCCCAGTGATCCACCAAGTCCAAGGTCTGTGTTCCTCCAAGGTCTGTGGTTCTCCAAGTCTCCAAGCCGAAGGTGTGTGTTCCTCTAAGTCTCCAAGAACAAGGTCTGTGTTCCTTAAAGTCGCCAAGCCCAAATTCTGTGTTCCTTCAAGTCTCCAAGTCCAAGGTCTGTGTTCCTCAAAGTCCAAGGCTTGTGTTCCTCCATGTCTCAAAGTCCAAGGGCTGGGATCCTCCAAGTCTCCAAGTCCAAGATCTGTGTTCCTTGAAGTCTCCAAGCCCGTGTTCCTCGAAGTCTCCAAGCCCAAGGTCTGTGTTTCTTCAAGTCTCCAAGACCAAATCTGTGTTCAACCAAGTCCAAGGTTTGTGTTCCTCCATGTCTCAAAGTCCATGGTCTGGGATCCTCCAAGGTCCGTGTTCCTCCAATTCTCCAAGCCCAAGTTCTGTGTTCCTTAAAGTCTCCAAGTCCAAGGTCTGTGTTCCTCCAAGTCTCAAAGTCTAATGTCTCTGTTCCACCAAGTCCAAGGTCTGTGGTCCTCCAGGTCTCCAAGCCCAAAATCTGTGTTCCTCCAAGTCTGAAAGTCCAAGGTCTGTGTTCCCCCAAGTCCAAGGTCTGTGTTCCTCCAAGTCTACAAGTACAAGGTCTGGGTTCCTCCAAGTCGAAGTACTGTGTTCCATCAAGTCTCGAAGCCCGTGTTCCTCCAAGTCTCCAAGCCCAAATCTGTGTCCCTTCTCCAAGCCCTCTTTTCCTCCAAGTCCAAGGTCTGGGTTCCTCCAAGGTCTGTGGTCCTCCAAGTCTCCAAGCCCAAAATCTGTGTTCCTCCAAGTCCAAGGTCTGTGTTCCTCCAAGTCTCAAATTCTAAGGTCTCTGTTCCTCCAAGTCCGTCTGTATTCCTTCAAGTCTCCAAGCCCAAAGTCTGTGTTCAACCAAGTCCAAGGTTTGTGTTCCTCCATGTCTCAAAGTCCATGGTCTGGGATCCTCCAAGGTCCGTGTTCCTCCAATTCTCCAAGCCCAAGTTCTGTGTTCCTTAAAGTCTCCAAGTCCAAGGTCTGTGTTCCTCCAAGTCTCTAAGCCCAAAGTCTGTGTTCCACCAAGTCCAAGATCTGAGTTCCTCCAAAGTCTAAGATCTCTGTTCCTCCAAGACCAAGGACTGTGTTCCCTCAAGTCTCCAAGTCGAAGGACTGGGTTCCTCCTAGGTATGTGTTCCTCCAAGTCTCAATGTCCAAGGTCTGTGTTCCTTAAAGTCGCCAAGCCCAAAATATGTGTTCCTCCAAGTCCAAGGTCTGTGTTCCTCCAAGTCTCAAACTCTAAGGTCTCTGTTCCTCCAAGTCCGTCTGTATTCCTTCAAGTCTCCAAACCCAAAGTCTGTGTTCAACCAAGTCCAAGGTTAGTGTTCATCCATGTCTCAAAGTCCAAGGTCTGTGTTCCCCCAAGCCCGTGGTCTGGGTTCCTCCAAGTCTCCTAGCCCAAGGTCTGTGTTCCTTCGTCTCCAAGTCCAAGGTCTGTTATCCTTCAAGTCTCCAAGCCCGTGTTCCTCTAAGTCTCCAAGCCCAAGGTCTGTGTTCCTCCAAGTCTCCAAGTCCAAGGTCTGGGTTCCTCCAAGTCCAAGGTTGGGTTCCTCCAAGTCCAAGGTCTGTGTTCCTTCAAGTCTCCAAGCCCGTGTTCCTCTAAGACTCCAAGCCCAAGGTCTGTGTTCCTTCAAGTCTCCAAGCCCAAATCTGTGTTCCTTCTCCAAGCCCTCTTTTCCTCCAAGTCCAAGTTCTGGGTTCCTCCAAGGTCTGTGTTCCTCCAATTCTCCAAGCCCAAATTTTGTGTTCCTTAAAGTCTCCAAGTCCAAGGTCTGTGTTCCTCCAAGTCTCTAAGCCCAAAGTCTGTGTTCCTCCAAGTCCAAGGTCTGTGTTCCTCCAAGTCTCAAAGTCTAAGGTCTCTGTTCCTCCAAGTCCAAGGTCTGTGTTCCTTAAAGTCTCCACGTCCAAAATCTGCGTTCCTCCAAGTCCAAGGTCTGTATTCGTCCAAGTCTCCAAGCCCAAGGTCTGCGTTCCTTCAAGTCTCCAAGCCCAAAGTCTGTGTTCCTTCTCCAAGCCCAATCGTCCACAAAGTCCAAGGTCTGGGTTTCTCCAAGGTCTGTGTTCCTCCAAGTCTGTCTGTATTCTTTCAAGTCTCCAAGCCCAAGGTCTGTGTTCCTTCGTCTCCAAGTCCAAGGTCTGTGTTCCTTCGTCTCCAAGTCCAAGGTCTGTGTTCCTTCAAGTCTCCAAGCCCGTGTTCCTCTAAATCTCCAAGCCCAAGGTCTGTGTTCCTTCAAGTCTCCAAGCCCAAATCTGTGTTCCTTCTCCAAGCCCTCTTTTCCTCCAAGTCCAAGGTCTGGGTTCCTCCAAGGTCTGTGGTCCTCCAAGTCTCCAAGCCCAAAATCTGTGTTCCTCCAAGTCCAAGGTCTGTGTTCCTCCAAGTCTCGAAGTCTAAGTTCTCTGTTCCTCCAAGTCCGTCTGTATTCCTTCAAGTCTCCAAGCCCAAAGTCTGTGTTCAACCAAGTCCAAGGTTTGTGTTCATCCATGTCTCAAAGTCCAAAGTCTGTGTTCCCCCAAGCCCGTGGTCTGGGTTCCTCCAAATCTCCTAGCCCAAGGTCTGTGTTCCTTCGTCTCCAAGTCCAAGGTCTGTGATCCTTCAAGTCTGCAAGCCCAAGGTCTGTGTTCCCCCAAGTCTTAAAGTCTAATGTCTGTGTTCCTCCAAGTCCAACGTCTGTGTTCCTCCAAGTCACCAAGCCCGAGGTCTGTGTTCCTCCAAGTCCAAGGTTGGGTTCCTCCAAGTCCAAGATCTGTGTTCCTTCATGTCTCCAAGCCCGTGTTCCTCTAAGTCTCCAAGCCCAAGGTCTGTGTTCCTCCAAGTCTCCAAGATCTGGGTTCCTCCAAGTCCAAGGTTGGGTTCCTCCAAGTCCAAGATCTGTGTTCCTTCAAGTCTCCAAGCCCGTGTTCCTCTAAGTCTCCAAGCCCAAGGTCTGTGTTCCTCCAAGTCTCCAAGTCCAAGGTCTGGGTTCCTCCAAGTCCAAGGTTGGGTTCCTCCAAGTCCAAGGTCTGTGTTCCTTCAAGTCTCCAAGCCCGTGTTCCTCTAAGACTCCAAGCCCAAGGTCTGTGTTCCTTCAAGTCTCCAAGCCCAAATCTGTGTTCCTTCTCCAAGCCCTCTTTTCCTCCAAGTCCAAGTTCTGGGTTCCTCCAAGGTCTGTGGACCTCCAAGTCTCCAAGCCCAAAATCTGTGTTCCTCCAAGACCAAGGTCTGTGTTCCTCCAAGTCTCAAAGTCTAAAGTCTCTGTTCCACCAAGTCCAAGGTCTGTGGTCCTCCAGGTCTCCAAGCCCAAAATCTGTGTTCCTCCAAGTCTGAAAGTCCAAGGTCTGTGTTCCCCCATGTCCAAGGTCGGGTTCCACCAAGTCCAAGATCTGTGTTCCTTCAAGTCTCCAAGCCCGTATTCCTCTAAGTCTCTAAGCCCAAGGTCTGTGTTCCTTCAAGTCTCCAAGCCCAAATCTGTGTTCCCCCTCCAAGCCCTATGTTCCTCCAAGTCGAAGGTCTGGGTTCCTCCAAGGTCTGTGGTCCTCCAAGTCTCCAAGCCCAAAATCTGTGTTCCTCCAAATCCAAGGTCTGTGTTCCTCCATGTCTCAAAGTCTAAGGACTCTGTTCCTCCAAGTCCGTCTGTATTCCTTCAAGTCTCCAAGCCCAAAGTCTGTGTTCCTTAAAGTCTCCAAGTCCAAGGTCTGTGTTGAACCAAGTCCAATGTTTGTGTTCCTCCATGTCTCCAAGCCCAAGGTCTGTGTTCCTTAAAGTCTCAAAGTCTAAGGTGTCTGTTCCTCCAAGTCCAAGGTCTGCGTTCCTTAAATTCGCCAAGCCCAAGATCTGTGTTCCTCCAAGTCCAAGGTCTGTGTTCCTCCAAGTCTCAAAGTCTAAGGTGTCTGTTCCTCCAAGTCCAAGGTCTGTGTTCCTTAAAGTCGCCAAGCCCAAAATCTGTGTTCCTCCAAGTCCAAGGTCTGTGTTCCTTAAAGTCTCCAATCCCAAAATCTGTTTTCCTCCAAGTCCAAGGTCTGTATTCCTTCAAGTCTCCAAGCCCAAGGTCTGTGTTCCTTCAAGTCGCCAAGCCCAAAGTCTGTGTTCCTTCTCCAAGCCCAATGTTCCACCAAGTCCAAGGTCTGGATTCCTCCAACGTCTGTGTTCCTCCAAGTCTCCAAGCCGAAGGTCTCTGTTCCTCCGAGTCTGTCTGTATTCCTTCAAGTCTCCAAGCCCAAGGTCTGTGTTCCTTCGTCTCCAAGTCCAAGGTCTGTGTTCCTACGTCTCCAAGTCCAAGGTCTGTGTTCCTTCAAGTCTCCAAGCCCGTGTTCCTCCAAGTCTGCAAGCCCAAAGTCTGTGTTCCTTCTCCAAGCCCAGTGATCCACCAAGTCCAAGGTCTGGGTTCCTCCAAGGTCTGTGGTTCTCCAAGTCTCCAAGCCGAAGGTGTGTGTTCCTCTAAGTCTCCAAGAACAAGGTCTGTGTTCCTCAAAGTCCAAGGTTTGTGTTCCTCCATGTCTCAAAGTCCAAGGTCTGGGATCCTCCAAGTCTCCAAGTCCAAGATCTGTGTTCCTTCAAGTCTCCAAGCCCGTGTTCCTCTAAGTCTCCAAGCCCAAGGTCTGTGTTTCTTCAAGTCTCCAAGACCAAATCTGTGTTCCTTCTCCAAGCCCTCTTTTCCTCCAAGTCCAAGGGCTGGGTTCCTCCAGGGTCTGTGGCCCTCCGTCTCCAAGCCCAAAATCTGTGTTCCTCCAAGTCCAAGGTCTGTGTTCCTCCAAGTCTCAAAGTCTAAGGTCTCTGTTCCTCCAAGTCCGTCTGTATTCCTTCAAGTCTCCAAGCCCAAAGTCTGTGTTCAACCAAGTCCAAGGTTTGTGTTCCTCCATGTCTCAAAGTCCAAGGTCTGGGATCCTCCAAGTCTCCAAGTCCAAGGTCTGGGTTCCTCCAAGGTCTGTGGCCCTCCAAGTCTCCAAGCCCAAAATCTGTGTTCCTCCAAGTCCAAGGTCTGTGTTCCTCCAAGTCTCAAAGTCTAAGGTGTCTGTTCCTCCAAGTCCAAGGTCTGTGTTCCTTAAAGTCGCCAAGCCCAAAATCTGTGTTCCTCCAAGTCCAAGGTCTGTGTTCCTTAAAGTCTCCAATCCCAAAATCTGTTTTCCTCCAAGTCCAAGGTCTGTATTCCTTCAAGTCTCCAAGCCCAAAGACTGTGTTCCTTCTCCAAGCCCAATGTTCCACCAAGTCCAAGGTCTGGGTTCCTCCAAGGTCTGTGTTCCTCCAAGTCTCCAAGCCGAAGGTCTCTGTTCCTCCAGGACTGTCTGTATTCCTTCAAGTCTCGAAGCCCAAGGTCTGTTTTCCTTCGTCTCCAAGTCCGTGTTCCTTCGTCTCCAAGTCCAAGGTCTGTGTTCCTTCAAGTCTCCAAGCCCGTGTTCCTCCAAGTCTGCAAGCCCAAAGTCTGTGTTCCTTCTCCAAGCCCAGTGATCCACCAAGTCCAAGGTCTGGGTTCCTCCAAGGTCTGTGGTTCTCCAAGTCTCCAAGCCGAAGGTGTGTGTTCCTCTAAGTCTCCAAGAACAAGGTCTGTGTTCCTTAAAGTCGCCAAGCCCAAATTCTGTGTTCCTTCAAGTCTCCAGGTCCAAGGTCTGTGTTCCTCAAAGTCCAAGGTTTGTGTTCCTCCATGTCTCAAAGTCCAAGGTCTGGGATCCTCCAAGTCTCCAAGTCCAAGATCTGTGTTCCTTGAAGTCTCCAAGCCCGTGTTCCTCTAAGTCTCCAAGCCCAAGGTCTGTGTTTCTTCAAGTCTCCAAGACCAAATCTGTGTTCCTTCTCCAAGCCCTCTTTTCCTCCAAGTCCAAGGTCTGGGTTCCTCCAAGGTCTGTGGCCCTCCAAGTCTCCAAGCCCAAAATCTGTGTTCCTCCAAGTCCAAGGTCTGTGTTCCTCCAAGTCTCAAAGTCTAAGGTCTCTGTTCCTCCAAGTCCGTCTGTATTCCTTCAAGTCTCCAAGCCCAAAGTCTGTGTTCAACCAAGTCCAAGGTTTGTGTTCCTCCATGTCTCAAAGTCCAAGGTCTGGGATCCTCCAAGTCTCCAAGTCCAAGATCTGTGTTCCTTCAAGTCTCCAAGCCCGTGTTCCTCTAAGTCTCCAAGCCCAAGGTCTGTGTTTCTTCAAGTCTCCAAGACCAAATCTGTGTTCCTTCTCCAAGCCCTCTTTTCCTCCAAGTCCAAGGTCTGGGTTCCTCCAAGGTCTGTGGCCCTCCAAGTCTCCAAGCCCAAAATCTGTGTTCCTCCAAGTCCAAGGTCTGTGTTCCTCCAAGTCTCAAAGTCTAAGGTGTCTGTTCCTCCAAGTCCAAGGTCTGTGTTCCTTAAAGTCGCCAAGCCCAAAATCTGTGTTCCTCCAAGTCCAAGGTCTGTGTTCCTTAAAGTCTCCAATCCCAAAATCTGTTTTCCTCCAAGTCCAAGGTCTGTATCCCTTCAAGTCTCCAAGCCCAAGGTCTGTGTTCCTTCAAGTCTCCAAGCCCAAAGACTGTGTTCCTTCTCCAAGCCCAATGTTCCACCAAGTCCAAGGTCTGGGTACCTCCAAGGTCTGTGTTCCTCCAAGTCTCCAAGCCGAAGGTCTCTGTTCCTCCAAGTCTGTCTGTATTCCTTCAAGTCTCCAAGCCCAAGGTCTGTGTTCCTTCGTCTCCAAGTCCAAGGTCTGTGTTCCTTCGTCTCCAAGTCCAAGGTCTGTGTTCCTTCAAGTCTCCAAGCCCGTGTTCCTCCAAGTCTGCAAGCCCAAAGTCTGTGTTCCTTCTCCAAGCCCAGTGATCCACCAAGTCCAAGGTCTGGGTTCCTCCAAGGTCTGTGGTTCTCCAAGTCTCCAAGCCGAAGGTGTGTGTTCCTCTAAGTCTCCAAGAACAAGGTCTGTGTTCCTTAAAGTCGCCAAGCCCAAATTCTGTGTTCCTTCAAGTCTCCAGGTCCAAGGTCTGTGTTCCTCAAAGTCCAAGGTTTGTGTTCCTCCATGTCTCAAAGTCCAAGGTCTGGGATCCTCCAAGTCTCCAAGTCCAAGATCTGTGTTCCTTCAAGTCTCCAAGCCCGTGTTCCTCCAAGTCTCCAAGTCGAAGGACTGGGTTCCTCCAAGGTATGTGTTCCTCCAAGTCTCAATGTCCAAGGTCTGTGTTCCCCCAGGTCTCAAAGTCTAATGTCTCTGTTCCACCAAGTCCAAGGTCTGTGTTCCTCCTAGGTCTGTGGTCCTCCAAGTCTCCAAGCCCAAAATCTGTGTTCCTCCAAGTCTCAAAGTCCAAGGTCTGTGTTCCCCCAAGTCCAAGGTCTGGGATCCTCCAAGTCCAAGATCTGTGTTCCTTCAAGTCTCCAAGCCCGTGTTCCTCTAAGTCTCCAAGCCCAAGGTCTGTGCTTCTTCAAGTCTCCAAGACCAAATCTGTGTTCCTTCTCCAAGCCCTCTTTTCCTCCAAGTCCAAGGTCTGGGTTCCTCCAAGGTCTGTGGTCCTCCAAAGTCTAAGATCTCTGTTCCTCCAAGACCAAGGACTGTGTTCCTTCAAGTCTACAAGTCGAAGGACTGGCTTCCTCCTAGGTATGTGTTCCTCCAAGTCTCAATGTCCAAGGTCTGTGCTCCTTAAAGTCGACAAGCCCAAAATATGTGTTCCTCCAAGTCCAAGGTCTGTGTTCCTCCAAGTCTCAAAGTCTAAGGTCTCTGTTCCTCCAAGTCCAAGGTCTGTGTTCCTTAAAGTCTCCAAGTCCAAAATCTGTGTTCCTCCAAGTCTAAGGTCTGTAATCGTCCAAGTCTCCAAGCCCAAGGTCTGCGTTCCTTCAAGTCTCCAAGCCCAAAGTCTGTGTTCCTTCTCCAAGCCCAATCTTCCACCAAGTCCAAGGTCTGGGTTCCTCCAAGGTCTGTGTTCCTCCAAGTCTCCAAGCCGAAGGTCTCTGTTCCTCCAAGTATGTCTGTATTCCTTCAAGTCTCCAAGCCCAAGGTCTGTGTTCCTTCGTCTCAAAGTCCAAGGTCTCTGTTCCTTCGTCTCCAAGGTCTGTGTTCCTTCAAGTCTCCAAGCCCGTGTTCCTCTAAATCTCCAAGCCCAAGGTCTGTGTTCCTTCAAGTCTCCAAGCCCAAATCTGTGTTCCTTCTCCAAGCCCTCTTTTCCTCCAAGTCCAAGGTCTGGGTTCCTCCAAGGTCTGTGGTCCTCCAAGTCTCCAAGCCCAAAATCTGTGTTCCTCCAAGTCCAAGGTCTGTGTTCCTCCAAGTCTCAAAGTCTAAGTTCTCTTTTCCTCCAAGTCGGTCTGTATTCCTTCAAGTCTCCAAGCCCAAAGTCTGTGTTCAACCAAGTCCAAGGTTTGTGTTCCTCCATGTCTCAAAGTCCAAGGTCTGTGTTCCCCCAAGCCCAAGGTCTGTGTTCCTCCAAGTTTCAACGTCCAAGGTCTGTGTTCTTTCAAGTCTCCAAGTCCAAGGTCTGGGTTCCTCCAAGTCTCCTAGCCCAAGGTCTGTGTTCCCCGAAGTATTAAAGTCTAATGTCTCTGTTCCTCCAAGTCGAAGGTCTGTGTTCCTCCAAGTCTCCAAGCCCAAAATCTGTGTTCCTTCATGTCTCAAAGTCTAAGGTCTGTGTTCCTCCAAGTCTCCAAGCCCAAGGTCTGTGTTCTTCAAGTCTCCAAGCCCACGGTCTGTGTTCCTTCAAGTCTCCAAGCCCTAGGTCTGTGTTCCTTCATGTCTCCAAGCCCAAAATCTGTGTTCCCCCAAGTCCATGGTCTGTGTTCCTCCAAGTCTCCAAGTCCAAGGTCTGTGATCCTTCAAGTCTCCAAGCCCAAGTTCTGTGTTCCCCCAAGTCTTAAAGTCTAATGTCTCTGTTCCTCCAAGTCCAAGGTCTGTGTTCCTCCATGTCTCCAAGCCCGAGGTCTGTGTTCCCTTGTCTCCAAGCCCAAGGTCTGTGTTCCTTCGTCTCCAAGTACAAGGTCTGTGTTCCATCAAGTCTCCAAGCCCAAGGTCTGTGATCCTTCAGGTCTCCAAGCCCAAAATCTGTGTTCCCCCAAGTCCATGGTCTGTGTTCCTCCAAGTCTCCAAGTCCAAGGTCTGTGATCCTTCAAGTCTCCAAGCCCAAGTTCTGTGTTCCCCCAAGTCCAAGGTCTGTGTTCCTCCATGTCTCCAAGCCCGAGGTCCGTGTTCCCTTGTCTCCAAGCCCAAGGTCTGTGTTCCTTCGTCTCCAAGTACAAGGTCTGTGTTCCATCAAGTCTCCAAGCCCAAGGTCTGTGATCCTTCAGGTCTCCAAGTCCAAGGTCTGATTTCCCCCAAGTCCACGGTCTGTGTTCCTCCAAGTCTCCAAGCCCTAGGTATGTGTTTCTTCAAGTCTCCAAGCCCAAAATCTGTGTTCCTCCAAGTCCAAGGTCTGTTTTCCTCCAAGTCCAAGGTCTGTGTTCCTCCAAGTCTCCAAGTCCAAGGTCTGTGTTCCATCAAGTCTCCAAGCCCAAGGTCTGTGATCCTTCAGGTCTCCAAGCCCAAAGTCTGTGTTCCTCCAAGTCTCAAAGTCCAAGGTCTGTGTTCCTCCAAGTCTACAAGTACAAGGTCTGGGTTCCTCCAAGTCGAAGAACTGTGTTCCATCAAGTCTCCAAGCCCGTGTTCCTCCAAGTCTCCAAGTCCAAGGTCTGTGATCCTTCAAGTCTCCAAGCCCAAGGTCTGTGTTCCCCCAAGTCTTAAAGTCTAATGTCTCTGTTCCTCCAAGTCCAAGGTCTGTGTTCCTCCAAGTCTCCAAGCCCGAGGTCTGTGTTCCCTTGTCTCCAAGCCCAAGGTCTGTGTTCCTTCGTCTCCAAGTACAAGTTCTGTGTTCCATCAAGTCTCCAAGCCCAAGGTCTGTGATCCTTCAGGTCTCCAAGTCCAAGGTCTGTTTTCCCCCAAGTCCACGGTCTGTGTTCCTCCAAGTCTCCAAGCCCTAGGTATGTGTTTCTTCAAGTCTCCAAGCCCGAAATCTGTGTTCCTCCAAGTCCAAGGTCTGTGTTCCTCCAAGTCCAAGGTCTGTGTTCCTCCAAGTCTCCAAGTCCAAGGTCTGTGTTCCATCAAGTCTC
The DNA here is from genome assembly GCF_030144855.1 of Hypanus sabinus. NCBI lineage: Eukaryota > Metazoa > Chordata > Chondrichthyes > Myliobatiformes > Dasyatidae > Hypanus > Hypanus sabinus. Next base: position 150,174,317 of record NC_082715.1, on the reverse strand, counting down.
CAAGCCCAAGGTCTGTGATCCTTCAGGTCTCCAAGCCCAAAGTCTGTGTTCCTCCAAGTCTCAAAGTCCAAGGTCTGTGTTCCTCCAAGTCTACAAGTACAAGGTCTGGGTTCCTCCAAGTCGAAGAACTGTGTTCCATCAAGTCTGCAAGCCCGTGTTCCTCCAAGTCTCCAAGTCCAAGGTCTGTGATCCTTCAAGTCTCAAAGCCCAAGGTCTGTGTTCCCCCAAGTCTTAAAGTCTAATGTCTCTGTTCCTCCAAGTCCAAGGTCTGTGTTCCTCCAAGTCTCCAAGCCCGAGGTCTGTGTTCCCTTGTCTCCAAGCCCAAGGTCTGTGTTCCTTCGTCTCCAAGTACAAGGTCTGTGTTCCATCAAGTCTCCAAGCCCAAGGTCTGTGATCCTTCAGGTCTCCAAGTCCAAAGTCTGTTTTCCCCCAAGTCCACGGTCTGTGCTCCTTCGTCTCCAAGTACAAGGTCTGTATTCCTTCAAGTCTCCAAGCCCAAAGTCGGTGTTCCCCCAAGTCTTAAAGTCTAATGTCTCTGTTCCTCCAAGTCCGTCTGTGTTCCTTCAAGTCTCCAAGCCCGTGTTCCTCTAAGTCTCCAAGCCCAAGGTCTGTGTTCCTTCAAGTCTCCAAGAACAAATCTGTGTTCCTTCTCCAAGCCCTATGTTCCTCCAAGTCCAAGGTCTGGGTTCCTCCAAGGTCTGTGGTCCTCCAAGTCTCCAAGCCCAAAATCTGTGTTCCTTCATGTCTCAAAGTCTAAGGTCTCTGTTCCTCCAAGTCCGTCTGTATTCCTTCAAGTCTCCAAGCCCAAAGTCTGTGTTCCTCCAAGTCTCAAAGTCCAAAGTCTGTGTTCCCCCAAGTCTCAAAGTCTAATGTCTCTGTTCCTCCAAGTCCAAAGTCTGTATTCCTCCAAGACTCCAAGCCCAAAGTCTGTTCCTTCGTCTCCGTCCAATGTCTGTGTTCCTCCAAGTCCAAGGTCTGTGTTCCTCCAAGTCTCCAAGTCCAAGGTCTGTGTTCCTCCAAGTCTCCAAGCCCAAGGTCTGTGATCTTCAAGTCTCCAAGCCCACGGTCTGTGTTCCTTCAAGTCTCCAAGCCCTAGGTCTGTGTTCCTTCAAGTCTCCAAGCCCAAAATCTGTGTTCCTCCAAGTCCAAGGTCTGTGTTCCTCCAAGTCTCCAAGTCCAAGGTCTGTGTTCCATCAAGTCTCCAAGCCCAAGGTCTGTGTTCCATCAAGTCTCCAAGCCCAAGGTCTGTGATCCTTCAGGTCTCCAAGCCCAAAGTCTGTGTTCCTCCAAGTCTCCAAGTCCAAGGTCTGTTTTCCCCCAAGTCCACGGTCTGTGTTCCTCCAAGTCTCCAAGCCCTAGGTATGTGTTTCTTCAAGTCTCCAAGCCCAAAATCTGTGTTCCTCCAAGTCCAAGGTCTGTTTTCCTCCAAGTCCAAGGTCTGTGGTCCTCCAAGTCTCCAAGTCCAAGGTCTGTGTCCCATCAAGTCTCCAAGCCCAAGGTCTGTGATCCTTCAGGTCTCCAAGCCCAAAGTCTGTGTTCCTCCAAGTCTCAAAGTCCAAGGTCTGTGTTCCTCCAAGTCTACAAGTACAAGGTCTGGGTTCCTCCAAGTCGAAGAACTGTGTTCCATCAAGTCTCCAAGCCCGTGTTCCTCCAAGTCTCCAAGTCCAAGGTCTGTGATCCTTCAAGTCTCCAAGCCCAAGGTCTGTGTTCCCCCAAGTCTTAAAGTCTAATGTCTCTGTTCCTCCAAGTCCAAGGTCTGTGTTCCTGCAAGTCTCCAAGCCCGAGGTCTGTGTTCCCTTGTCTCCAAGCCCAAGGTCTGTGTTCTTCAAGTCTCCAAGCCCACGGTCTGTGTTCCTTCAAGTCTCCAAGCCCTAGGTCTGTGTTCCTTCATGTCTCCAAGCCCAAAATCTGTGTTCCCCCAAGTCCATGGTCTGTGTTCCTCCAAGTCTCCAAGTCCAAGGTCTGTGATCCTTCAAGTCTCCAAGCCCAAGTTCTGTGTTCCCCCAAGTCTTAAAGTCTAATGTCTCTGTTCCTCCAAGTCCAAGGTCTGTGTTCCTCCATGTCTCCAAGCCCGAGGTCTGTGTTCCCTTGTCTCCAAGCCCAAGGTCTGTGTTCCTTCGTCTCCAAGTACAAGGTCTGTGTTCCATCAAGTCTCCAAGCCCAAGGTCTGTGATCCTTCAGGTCTCCAAGCCCAAAATCTGTGTTCCCCCAAGTCCATGGTCTGTGTTCCTCCAAGTCTCCAAGTCCAAGGTCTGTGATCCTTCAAGTCTCCAAGCCCAAGTTCTGTGTTCCCCCAAGTCTTAAAGACTAATGTCTCTGTTCCTCCAAGTCCAAGGTCTGTGTTCCTCCATGTCTCCAAGCCCGAGGTCCGTGTTCCCTTGTCTCCAAGCCCAAGGTCTGTGTTCCTTCGTCTCCAAGTACAAGGTCTGTGTTCCATCAAGTCTCCAAGCCCAAGGTCTGTGATCCTTCAGGTCTCCAAGTCCAAGGTCTGTTTTCCCCCAAGTCCACGGTCTGTGTTCCTCCAAGTCTCCAAGCCCTAGGTATGTGTTTCTTCAAGTCTCCAAGCCCGAAATCTGTGTTCCTCCAAGTCCAAGGTCTGTGTTCCTCCAAGTCCAAGGTCTGTGTCCCTCCAAGTCTCCAAGTCCAAGGTCTGTGTTCCATCAAGTCTCCAAGCCCAAGGTCTGTGATCCTTCAGGTCTCCAAGCCCAAAGTCTGTGTTCCTCCAAGTCTCAAAGTCCAAGGTCTGTGTTCCTCCAAGTCTACAAGTACAAGGTCTGGGTTCCTCCAAGTCGAAGAACTGTGTTCCATCAAGTCTGCAAGCCCGTGTTCCTCCAAGTCTCCAAGTCCAAGGTCTGTGATCCTTCAAGTCTCAAAGCCCAAGGTCTGTGTTCCCCCAAGTCTTAAAGTCTAATGTCTCTGTTCCTCCAAGTCCAAGGTCTGTGTTCCTCCAAGTCTCCAAGCCCGAGGTCTGTGTTCCCTTGTCTCCAAGCCCAAGGTCTGTGTTCCTTCGTCTCCAAGTACAAGGTCTGTGTTCCATCAAGTCTCCAAGCCCAAGGTCTGTGATCCTTCAGGTCTCCAAGTCCAAAGTCTGTTTTCCCCCAAGTCCACGGTCTGTGCTCCTTCGTCTCCAAGTACAAGGTCTGTATTCCTTCAAGTCTCCAAGCCCAAAGTCGGTGTTCCCCCAAGTCTTAAAGTCTAATGTCTCTGTTCCTCCAAGTCCGTCTGTGTTCCTTCAAGTCTCCAAGCCCGTGTTCCTCTAAGTCTCCAAGCCCAAGGTCTGTGTTCCTTCAAGTCTCCAAGAACAAATCTGTGTTCCTTCTCCAAGCCCTATGTTCCTCCAAGTCCAAGGTCTGGGTTCCTCCAAGGTCTGTGGTCCTCCAAGTCTCCAAGCCCAAAATCTGTGTTCCTTCATGTCTCAAAGTCTAAGGTCTCTGTTCCTCCAAGTCCGTCTGTATTCCTTCAAGTCTCCAAGCCCAAAGTCTGTGTTCCTCCAAGTCTCAAAGTCCAAAGTCTGTGTTCCCCCAAGTCTCAAAGTCTAATGTCTCTGTTCCTCCAAGTCCAAAGTCTGTATTCCTCCAAGACTCCAAGCCCAAAGTCTGTTCCTTCGTCTCCGTCCAATGTCTGTGTTCCTCCAAGTCCAAGGTCTGTGTTCCTCCAAGTCTCCAAGTCCAAGGTCTGTGTTCCTCCAAGTCTCCAAGCCCAAGGTCTGTGATCTTCAAGTCTCCAAGCCCACGGTCTGTGTTCCTTCAAGTCTCCAAGCCCTAGGTCTGTGTTCCTTCAAGTCTCCAAGCCCAAAATCTGTGTTCCTCCAAGTCCAAGGTCTGTGTTCCTCCAAGTCTCCAAGTCCAAGGTCTGTGTTCCATCAAGTCTCCAAGCCCAAGGTCTGTGTTCCATCAAGTCTCCAAGCCCAAGGTCTGTGATCCTTCAGGTCTCCAAGCCCAAAGTCTGTGTTCCTCCAAGTCTCCAAGTCCAAGGTCTGTTTTCCCCCAAGTCCACGGTCTGTGTTCCTCCAAGTCTCCAAGCCCTAGGTATGTGTTTCTTCAAGTCTCCAAGCCCAAAATCTGTGTTCCTCCAAGTCCAAGGTCTGTTTTCCTCCAAGTCCAAGGTCTGTGGTCCTCCAAGTCTCCAAGTCCAAGGTCTGTGTCCCATCAAGTCTCCAAGCCCAAGGTCTGTGATCCTTCAGGTCTCCAAGCCCAAAGTCTGTGTTCCTCCAAGTCTCAAAGTCCAAGGTCTGTGTTCCTCCAAGTCTACAAGTACAAGGTCTGGGTTCCTCCAAGTCGAAGAACTGTGTTCCATCAAGTCTCCAAGCCCGTGTTCCTCCAAGTCTCCAAGTCCAAGGTCTGTGATCCTTCAAGTCTCCAAGCCCAAGGTCTGTGTTCCCCCAAGTCTTAAAGTCTAATGTCTCTGTTCCTCCAAGTCCAAGGTCTGTGTTCCTGCAAGTCTCCAAGCCCGAGGTCTGTGTTCCCTTGTCTCCAAGCCCAAGGTCTGTGTTCCTTCGTCTCCAAGTACAAGGTCTGTGTTCCATCAAGTCTCCAAGCCCAAGGTCTGTGATCCTTCAGGTCTCCAAGTCCAAGGTCTGATTTCCCCCAAGTCCACGGTCTGTGTTCCTCCAAGTCTCCAAGCCCTAGGTATGTGTTTCTTCAAGTCTCCAAGCCCAAAATCTGTGTTCCTCCAAGTCCAAGGTCTGTGTTCCTCCAAGTCCAAGGTCTGTGTTCCTCCAAGTCTCCAAGTCCAAGGTCTGTGTTCCATCAAGTCTTCAAGCCCACGGTCTGTGTTCCTTCAAGTCTCCAAGCCCTAGGTCTGTGTTCCTTCAAGTCTCCAAGCCCAAAATCTGTGTTCCCCCAAGTCCATGGTCTGTGTTCCTCCAAGTCTCCAAGTCCAAGGTCTGTGATCCTTCAAGTCTCCAAGCCCAAGTTCTGTGTTCCCCCAAGTCTTAAAGTCTAATGTCTCTGTTCCTCCAAGTCCAAGGTCTGTGTTCCTCCATGTCTCCAAGCCCGAGGTCCGTGTTCCCTTGTCTCCAAGCCCAAGGTCTGTGTTCCTTCGTCTCCAAGTACAAGGTCTGTGTTCCATCAAGTCTCCAAGCCCAAGGTCTGTGATCCTTCAGGTCTCCAAGTCCAAGGTCTGATTTCCCCCAAGTCCACGGTCTGTGTTCCTCCAAGTCTCCAAGCCCTAGGTATGTGTTTCTTCAAGTCTCCAAGCCCAAAATCTGTGTTCCTCCAAGTCCAAGGTCTGTGTTCCTCCAAGTCCAAGGTCTGTGTTCCTCCAAGTCTCCAAGTCCAAGGTCTGTGTTCCATCAAGTCTCCAAGCCCAAGGTCTGTGATCCTTCAGGTCTCCAAGCCCAAAGTCTGTGTTCCTCCAAGTCTCAAAGTCCAAGGTCTGTGTTCCTCCAAGTCTACAAGTACAAGGTCTGTGATCCTTCAAGTCTCCAAGCCCAAGGTCTGTGTTCCTTCGTCTCCAAGTACAAGGTCTGTGTTCCATGAAGTCTCCAAGCCCAAGGTCTGTGATCCTTCAGGTCTCCAAGTCCAAGGTCTGATTTCCCCCAAGTCCACGGTCTGTGTTCCTCCAAGTCTCCAAGCCCTAGGTATGTGTTTCTTCAAGTCTCCAAGCCCAAAATCTGTGTTCCTCCAAGTCCAAGGTCTGTGTTCCTCCAAGTCCAAGGTCTGTGTTCCTCCAAGTCTCCAAGTCCAAGGTCTGTGTTCCATCAAGTCTCCAAGCCCAAGGTCTGTGATCCTTCAGGTCTCCAAGCCCAAAGTCTGTGTTCCTCCAAGTCTCAAAGTCCAAGGTCTGTGTTCCTCCAAGTCTACAAGTACAAGGTCTGGGTTCCTCCAAGTCGAAGAACTGTGTTCCATCAAGTCTGCAAGCCCGTGTTCCTCCAAGTCTCCAAGTCCAAGGTCTGTGATCCTTCAAGTCTCCAAGCCCAAGGTCTGTGTTCCCCCAAGTCTTAAAGTCTAATGTCTCTGTTCCTCCAAGTCCAAGGTCTGTGTTCCTCCAAGTCTCCAAGCCCGAGGTCTGTGTTCCCTTGTCTCCAAGCCCAAGGTCTGTGTTCCTTCGTCTCCAAGTACAAGTTCTGTGTTCCATCAAGTCTCCAAGCCCAAGGTCTGTGATCCTTCAGGTCTCCAAGTCCAAGGTCTGTTTTCCCCCAAGTCCACGGTCTGTGTTCCTCCAAGTCTCCAAGCCCTAGGTATGTGTTTCTTCAAGTCTCCAAGCCCGAAATCTGTGTTCCTCCAAGTCCAAGGTCTGTGTTCCTCCAAGTCCAAGGTCTGTGTTCCTCCAAGTCTCCAAGTCCAAGGTCTGTGTTCCATCAAGTCTCCAAGCCCAAGGTCTGTGATCCTTCAGGTCTCCAAGCCCAAAGTCTGTGTTCCTCCAAGTCTCAAAGTCCAAGGTCTGTGTTCCTCCAAGTCTACAAGTACAAGGTCTGGGTTCCTCCAAGTCGAAGAACTGTGTTCCATCAAGTCTGCAAGCCCGTGTTCCTCCAAGTCTCCAAGTCCAAGGTCTGTGATCCTCCAAGTCTCCAAGCCCAAGGTCTGTGTTCCCCCAAGTCTTAAAGTCTAATGTCTCTGTTCCTCCAAGTCCAAGGTCTGTGTTCCTCCAAGTCTCCAAGCCCGAGGTCTGTGTTCCCTTGTCTCCAAGCCCAAGGTCTGTGTTCCTTCGTCTCCAAGTACAAGGTCTGTGTTCCATCAAGTCTCCAAGCCCAAGGTCTGTGATCCTTCAGGTCTCCAAGTCCAAAGTCTGTTTTCCCCCAAGTCCACGGTCTGTGCTCCTTCGTCTCCAAGTACAAGGTCTGTATTCCTTCAAGTCTCCAAGCCCAAGGTCTGTGTTCCCCCAAGTCTTAAAGTCTAATGTCTCTGTTCCTCCAAGTCCGTCTGTGTTCCTTCAAGTCTCCAAGCCCGTGTTCCTCTAAGTCTCCAAGCCCAAGGTCTGTGTTCCTTCAAGTCTCCAAGAACAAATCTGTGTTCCTTCTCCAAGCCCTATGTTCCTCCAAGTCCAAGGTCTGGGTTCCTCCAAGGTCTGTGGTCCTCCAAGTCTCCAAGCCCAAAATCTGTGTTCCTTCATGTCTCAAAGTCTAAGGTCTCTGTTCCTCCAAGTCCGTCTGTATTCCTTCAAGTCTCCAAGCCCAAAGTCTGTGTTCCTCCAAGTCTCAAAGTCCAAAGTCTGTGTTCCCCCAAGTCTCAAAGTCTAATGTCTCTGTTCCTCCAAGTCCAAAGTCTGTATTCCTCCAAGACTCCAAGCCCAAAGTCTGTTCCTTCGTCTCCGTCCAATGTCTGTGTTCCTCCAAGTCCAAGGTCTGTGTTCCTCCAAGTCTCCAAGTCCAAGGTCTGTGTTCCTCCAAGTCTCCAAGCCCAAGGTCAGTGATCTTCAAGTCTCCAAGCCCACGGTCTGTGTTCCTTCAAGTCTCCAAGCCCTAGGTCTGTGTTCCTTCAAGTCTCCAAGCCCAAAATCTGTGTTCCTCCAAGTCCAAGGTCTGTGTTCCTCCAAGTCTCCAAGTCCAAGGTCTGTGTTCCATCAAGTCTCCAAGCCCAAGGTCTGTGTTCCATCAAGTCTCCAAGCCCAAGGTCTGTGATCCTTCAGGTCTCCAAGCCCAAAGTCTGTGTTCCTCCAAGTCTCAAAGTCCAAGGTCTGTGTTCCTCCAAGTCTACAAGTACAAGGTCTGGGTTCCTCCAAGTCGAAGAACTGTGTTCCATCAAGTCTCCAAGCCCGTGTTCCTCCAAGTCTCTAAGCCCAAGGTCTGTGCTCCTTCCAGTCTCCAAGCCCTAGGTCTGTGTTCCTTCAAGTCTCCAAGCCCAAAATCTGTGTTCCTCCAAGTCCAAGGTCTGTGTTCCTCCAAGTCTCCAAGCCCAAGGTCTGTGTTCTTCAAGTCTCCAAGCCCAAGGTCTGTGATCCTTCAAGTCTCCAAGACCAACGTCTGTGTTCCTCCAAGTCTCAAAGCCCAAAGGCTGTGTTCCTCCAAGTACAAGGTCTGTGTTCCTCCAAGTCTCCAAGCCCAAGGTCTGTCTTCTTCAAGTCTCCAAGCCCACGGTCTGTGTTCCTTCAAGTCTCCAAGCCCTAGGTCTGTGTTCCTTCAAGTCTCCAAGCCCAAAATCTGTGTTCCCCCAAGTCCATGGTCTGTGTTCCTCCAAGTCTCAAGTCCAAGGTCTGTGATCCTTCAAGTCTCCAAGCCCAAGTTCTGTGTTCCCCCAAGTCTTAAAGTCTAATGTCTCTGTTCCTCCAAGTCCAAGGTCTGTGTTCCTCCATGTCTCCAAGCCCGCGGTCTGTGTTCCCTTGTCTCCAAGCCCAAGGTCTGTGATCCTTCAGGTCTCCAAGTCCAAGGTCTGTTTTCCCCCAAGTCCACGGTCTGTGTTCCTCCAAGTCTCCAAGCCCTAGGTATGTGTTTCTTCAAGTCTCCAAGCCCAAAGTCTGTGTTCCTCCAAGTCCAAGGTCTGTGTTCCTCCAAGTCCAAGGTCTGTGTTCCTCCAAGTCTCCAAGTCCAAGGTCTGTGTTCCACCAAGTCTCCAAGCCCAAGGTCTGTGATCCTTCAGGTCTCCAAGCCCAAAGTCTGTGTTCCTCCAAGTCTCAAAGTCCAAGGTCTGTGTTCCTCCAAGTCTACAAGTACAAGGTCTGGGTTCCTCCAAGTCGAAGAACTGTGTTCCATCAAGTCTCCAAGCCCGTGTTCCTCCAAGTCTCCAAGTCCAAGGTCTGTGATCCTTCAAGTCTCCAAGCCCAAGGTCTGTGTTCCCCCAAGTCTTAAAGTCTAATGTCTCTGTTCCTCCAAGTCCAAGGTCTGTGTTCCTCCAAGTCTCCAAGCCCGAGGTCTGTGTTCCCTTGTCTCCAAGCCCAAGGTCTGTGTTCCTTCGTCTCCAAGTACAAGGTCTGTGTTCCATCAAGTCTCCAAGCCCAAGGTCTGTGATCCTTCAGGTCTCCAAGTCCAAGGTCTGTTTTCCCCCAAGTCCACGGTCTGTGTTCCTCCAAGTCTCCAAGCCCTAGGTATGTGTTTCTTCAAGTCTCCAAGCCCAAAATCTGTGTTCCTCCAAGTCCAAGGTCTGTTTTCCTCCAAGTCCAAGGTCTGTGTTCCTCCAAGTCTCCAAGTCCAAGGTCTGTGTCCCATCAAGTCTCCAAGCCCAAGGTCTGTGATCCTTCAGGTCTCCAAGCCCAAAGTCTGTGTTCCTCCAAGTCTCAAAGTCCAAGGTCTGTGTTCCTCCAAGTCTACAAGTACAAGGTCTGGGTTCCTCCAAGTCGAAGAACTGTGTTCCATCAAGTCTCCAAGCCCGTGTTCCTCCAAGTCTCCAAGTCCAAGGTCTGTGATCCTTCAAGTCTCCAAGCCCAAGGTCTGTGTTCCCCCAAGTCTTAAAGTCTAATGTCTCTGTTCCTCCAAGTCCAAGGTCTGTGTTCCTCCAAGTCTCCAAGCCCGAGGTCTGTGTTCCCTTGTCTCCAAGCCCAAGGTCTGTGTTCCTTCGTCTCCAAGTACAAGGTCTGTGTTCCATCAAGTCTCCAAGCCCAAGGTCTGTGATCCTTCAGGTCTCCAAGTCCAAAGTCTGTTTTCCCCCAAGTCCACGGTCTGTGCTCCTTTGTCTCCAAGTACAAGGTCTGTATTCCTTCAAGTCTCCAAGCCCAAGGTCTGTGTTTCTTCAAGTCGCCAGGCCCAAAATTTGTGTTCCTCCAAGTCCAAGGTCTGTGTTCCTTAAAGTCTCCAATCCCAAAATCTGTTTTCCTCCAAGTCCAAGGTCTGTATTCCTTCAAGTCTCCAAGCCCAAGGTCTGTGTTCCTTCAAGTCTCCAAGCCCAAAGACTGAGTTCCTTCTCCAAGCCCAATGTTCCACCAAGTCCAAGGTCTGGGTTCCTCCAACGTCTCTGTTCCTCCAAGTCTCCAAGCCGAAGGTCTCTGTTCCTCCGAGTCTGTCTGTATTCCTTCAAGTCTCCAAGCCCAAGGTCTGTGTTCCCCCAAGTCTTAAAGTCTAATGTCTCTGTTCCTCCAAGTCCAAGGTCTGTGTTCCTCCAAGTCTCCAAGCCCGAGGTCTGTGTTCCCTTGTCTCCAAGCCCAAGGTCTGTGTTCCTTCGTCTCCAAGTACAAGGTCTGTGTTCCATCAAGTCTCCAAGCCCAAGGTCTGTGATCCTTCAGGTCTCCAAGTCCAAGGTCTGATTTCCCCCAAGTCCACGGTCTGTGTTCCTCCAAGTCTCCAAGCCCTAGGTATGTGTTTCTTCAAGTCTCCAAGCCCAAAATCTGTGTTCCTCCAAGTCCAAGGTCTGCGTTCCTCCAAGTCCAAGGTCTGTGTTCCTCCAAGTCTCCAAGTCCAAGGTCTGTGTTCCATCAAGTCTCCAAGCCCAAGGTCTGTGATCCTTCAGGTCTCCAAGCCCAAAGTCTGTGTTCCTCCAAGTCTCAAAGTCCAAGGTCTGTGTTCCTCCAAGTCTACAAGTACAAGGTCTGGGTTCCTCCAAGTCGAAGAACTGTGTTCCATCAAGTCTGCAAGCCCGTGTTCCTCCAAGTCTCCAAGTCCAAGGTCTGTGATCCTTCAAGTCTCCAAGCCCAAGGTCTGTGTTCCCCCAAGTCTTAAAGTCTAATGTCTCTGTTCCTCCAAGTCCAAGGTCTGTGTTCCTCCAAGTCTCCAAGCCCGAGGTCTGTGTTCCCTTGTCTCCAAGCCCAAGGTCTGTGTTCCTTCGTCTCCAAGTACAAGTTCTGTGTTCCATCAAGTCTCCAAGCCCAAGGTCTGTGATCCTTCAGGTCTCCAAGTCCAAGGTCTGTTTTCCCCCAAGTCCACGGTCTGTGTTCCTCCAAGTCTCCAAGCCCTAGGTATGTGTTTCTTCAAGTCTCCAAGCCCGAAATCTGTGTTCCTCCAAGTCCAAGGTCTGTGTTCCTCCAAGTCCAAGGTCTGTGTTCCTCCAAGTCTCCAAGTCCAAGGTCTGTGTTCCATCAAGTCTCCAAGCCCAAGGTCTGTGATCCTTCAGGTCTCCAAGCCCAAAGTCTGTGTTCCTCCAAGTCTCAAAGTCCAAGGTCTGTGTTCCTCCAAGTCTACAAGTACAAGGTCTGGGTTCCTCCAAGTCGAAGAACTGTGTTCCATCAAGTCTGCAAGCCCGTGTTCCTCCAAGTCTCCAAGTCCAAGGTCTGTGATCCTCCAAGTCTCCAAGCCCAAGGTCTGTGTTCCCCCAAGTCTTAAAGTCTAATGTCTCTGTTCCTCCAAGTCCAAGGTCTGTGTTCCTCCAAGTCTCCAAGCCCGAGGTCTGTGTTCCCTTGTCTCCAAGCCCAAGGTCTGTGTTCCTTCGTCTCCAAGTACAAGGTCTGTGTTCCATCAAGTCTCCAAGCCCAAGGTCTGTGATCCTTCAGGTCTCCAAGTCCAAAGTCTGTTTTCCCCCAAGTCCACGGTCTGTGCTCCTTCGTCTCCAAGTACAAGGTCTGTATTCCTTCAAGTCTCCAAGCCCAAGGTCTGTGTTCCCCCAAGTCTTAAAGTCTAATGTCTCTGTTCCTCCAAGTCCGTCTGTGTTCCTTCAAGTCTCCAAGCCCGTGTTCCTCTAAGTCTCCAAGCCCAAGGTCTGTGTTCCTTCAAGTCTCCAAGAACAAATCTGTGTTCCTTCTCCAAGCCCTATGTTCCTCCAAGTCCAAGGTCTGGGTTCCTCCAAGGTCTGTGGTCCTCCAAGTCTCCAAGCCCAAAATCTGTGTTCCTTCATGTCTCAAAGTCTAAGGTCTCTGTTCCTCCAAGTCCGTCTGTATTCCTTCAAGTCTCCAAGCCCAAAGTCTGTGTTCCTCCAAGTCTCAAAGTCCAAAGTCTGTGTTCCCCCAAGTCTCAAAGTCTAATGTCTCTGTTCCTCCAAGTCCAAAGTCTGTATTCCTCCAAGACTCCAAGCCCAAAGTCTGTTCCTTCGTCTCCGTCCAATGTCTGTGTTCCTCCAAGTCCAAGGTCTGTGTTCCTCCAAGTCTCCAAGTCCAAGGTCTGTGTTCCTCCAAGTCTCCAAGCCCAAGGTCAGTGATCTTCAAGTCTCCAAGCCCACGGTCTGTGTTCCTTCAAGTCTCCAAGCCCTAGGTCTGTGTTCCTTCAAGTCTCCAAGCCCAAAATCTGTGTTCCTCCAAGTCCAAGGTCTGTGTTCCTCCAAGTCTCCAAGTCCAAGGTCTGTGTTCCATCAAGTCTCCAAGCCCAAGGTCTGTGTTCCATCAAGTCTCCAAGCCCAAGGTCTGTGATCCTTCAGGTCTCCAAGCCCAAAGTCTGTGTTCCTCCAAGTCTCAAAGTCCAAGGTCTGTGTTCCTCCAAGTCTACAAGTACAAGGTCTGGGTTCCTCCAAGTCGAAGAACTGTGTTCCATCAAGTCTCCAAGCCCGTGTTCCTCCAAGTCTCTAAGCCCAAGGTCTGTGCTCCTTCCAGTCTCCAAGCCCTAGGTCTGTGTTCCTTCAAGTCTCCAAGCCCAAAATCTGTGTTCCTCCAAGTCCAAGGTCTGTGTTCCTCCAAGTCTCCAAGCCCAAGGTCTGTGTTCTTCAAGTCTCCAAGCCCAAGGTCTGTGATCCTTCAAGTCTCCAAGACCAACGTCTGTGTTCCTCCAAGTCTCAAAGCCCAAAGGCTGTGTTCCTCCAAGTACAAGGTCTGTGTTCCTCCAAGTCTCCAAGCCCAAGGTCTGTCTTCTTCAAGTCTCCAAGCCCACGGTCTGTGTTCCTTCAAGTCTCCAAGCCCTAGGTCTGTGTTCCTTCAAGTCTCCAAGCCCAAAATCTGTGTTCCCCCAAGTCCATGGTCTGTGTTCCTCCAAGTCTCAAGTCCAAGGTCTGTGATCCTTCAAGTCTCCAAGCCCAAGTTCTGTGTTCCCCCAAGTCTTAAAGTCTAATGTCTCTGTTCCTCCAAGTCCAAGGTCTGTGTTCCTCCATGTCTCCAAGCCCGCGGTCTGTGTTCCCTTGTCTCCAAGCCCAAGGTCTGTGATCCTTCAGGTCTCCAAGTCCAAGGTCTGTTTTCCCCCAAGTCCACGGTCTGTGTTCCTCCAAGTCTCCAAGCCCTAGGTATGTGTTTCTTCAAGTCTCCAAGCCCAAAGTCTGTGTTCCTCCAAGTCCAAGGTCTGTGTTCCTCCAAGTCCAAGGTCTGTGTTCCTCCAAGTCTCCAAGTCCAAGGTCTGTGTTCCACCAAGTCTCCAAGCCCAAGGTCTGTGATCCTTCAGGTCTCCAAGCCCAAAGTCTGTGTTCCTCCAAGTCTCAAAGTCCAAGGTCTGTGTTCCTCCAAGTCTACAAGTACAAGGTCTGGGTTCCTCCAAGTCGAAGAACTGTGTTCCATCAAGTCTCCAAGCCCGTGTTCCTCCAAGTCTCCAAGTCCAAGGTCTGTGATCCTTCAAGTCTCCAAGCCCAAGGTCTGTGTTCCCCCAAGTCTTAAAGTCTAATGTCTCTGTTCCTCCAAGTCCAAGGTCTGTGTTCCTCCAAGTCTCCAAGCCCGAGGTCTGTGTTCCCTTGTCTCCAAGCCCAAGGTCTGTGTTCCTTCGTCTCCAAGTACAAGGTCTGTGTTCCATCAAGTCTCCAAGCCCAAGGTCTGTGATCCTTCAGGTCTCCAAGTCCAAGGTCTGTTTTCCCCCAAGTCCACGGTCTGTGTTCCTCCAAGTCTCCAAGCCCTAGGTATGTGTTTCTTCAAGTCTCCAAGCCCAAAATCTGTGTTCCTCCAAGTCCAAGGTCTGTTTTCCTCCAAGTCCAAGGTCTGTGTTCCTCCAAGTCTCCAAGTCCAAGGTCTGTGTCCCATCAAGTCTCCAAGCCCAAGGTCTGTGATCCTTCAGGTCTCCAAGCCCAAAGTCTGTGTTCCTCCAAGTCTCAAAGTCCAAGGTCTGTGTTCCTCCAAGTCTACAAGTACAAGGTCTGGGTTCCTCCAAGTCGAAGAACTGTGTTCCATCAAGTCTCCAAGCCCGTGTTCCTCCAAGTCTCCAAGTCCAAGGTCTGTGATCCTTCAAGTCTCCAAGCCCAAGGTCTGTGTTCCCCCAAGTCTTAAAGTCTAATGTCTCTGTTCCTCCAAGTCCAAGGTCTGTGTTCCTCCAAGTCTCCAAGCCCGAGGTCTGTGTTCCCTTGTCTCCAAGCCCAAGGTCTGTGTTCCTTCGTCTCCAAGTACAAGGTCTGTGTTCCATCAAGTCTCCAAGCCCAAGGTCTGTGATCCTTCAGGTCTCCTAGTCCAAAGTCTGTTTTCCCCCAAGTCCACGGTCTGTGCTCCTTTGTCTCCAAGTACAAGGTCTGTATTCCTTCAAGTCTCCAAGCCCAAGGTCTGTGTTCCCCCAAGTCTTAAAGTCTAATGTCTCTGTTCCTCCAAGTCCGTCTGTGTTCCTTCAAGTCTCCAAGCCCGTGTTCCTCTAAGTCTCCAAGCCCAAGGTCTGTGTTCCTTCAAGTCTCCAAGAACAAATCTGTGTTCCTTCTCCAAGCCCTATGTTCCTCCAAGTCCAAGGTCTGGGTTCCTCCAAGGTCTGTGTTCCTCCATGTCTCCAAGCCCGAGGTCTGTGTTCCCTTGTCTCCAAGCCCAAGGTCTGTGATCCTTCAGGTCTCCAAGTCCAAGATCTGTTTTCCCCCAAGTCCACGGTCTGTGTTTCTCCAAGTCTCCAAGCCCTAGGTATGTGTTTCTTCAAGTCTCCAAGCCCAAAATCTGTGTTCCTCCAAGTCCAAGGTCTCTGTTCCTCCAAGTCCAAGGTCTGTGTTCCTCCAAGTCTCCAAGTCCAAGGTCTGTGTCCCATCAAGTCTCCAAGCCCAAGGTCTGTGATCCTTCAGGTCTCCAAGCCCAAAGTCTGTGTTCCTCCAAGTCTCAAAGTCCAAGGTCTGTGTTCCTCCAAGTCTACAAGTACAAGGTCTGGGTTCCTCCAAGTCGAAGAACTGTGTTCCATCAAGTCTCCAAGCCCGTGTTCCTCCAAGTCTCCAAGTCCAAGGTCTGTGATCCTTCAAGTCTCCAAGCCCAAGGTCTGTGTTCCCCCAAGTCTTAAAGTCTAATGTCTCTGTTCCTCCAAGTCCAAGGTCTGTGTTCCTCCAAGTCTCCAAGCCCGAGGTCTGTGTTCCCTTGTCTCCAAGCCCAAGGTCTGTGTTCCTTCGTCTCCAAGTACAAGGTCTGTGTTCCATCAAGTCTCCAAGCCCAAGGTCTGTGATCCTTCAGGTCTCCAAGTCCAAAGTCTGTTTTCCCCCAAGTCCACGGTCTGTGCTCCTTTGTCTCCAAGTACAAGGTCTGTATTCCTTCAAGTCTCCAAGCCCAAGGTCTGTGTTCCCCCAAGTCTTAAAGTCTAATGTCTCTGTTCCTCCAAGTCCGTCTGTGTTCCTTCAAGTCTCCAAGCCCGTGTTCCTCTAAGTCTCCAAGCCCAAGGTCTGTGTTCCTTCAAGTCTCCAAGAACAAATCTGTGTTCCTTCTCCAAGCCCTATGTTCCTCCAAGTCCAAGGTCTGGGTTCCTCCAAGGTCTGTGTTCCTCCATGTCTCCAAGCCCGAGGTCTGTGTTCCCTTGTCTCCAAGCCCAAGGTCTGTGATCCTTCAGGTCTCCAAGTCCAAGATCTGTTTTCCCCCAAGTCCACGGTCTGTGTTTCTCCAAGTCTCCAAGCCCTAGGTATGTGTTTCTTCAAGTCTCCAAGCCCAAAATCTGTGTTCCTCCAAGTCCAAGGTCTGTGTTCCTCCAAGTCCAAGGTCTGTGTTCCTCCAAGTCTCCAAGTCCAAGGTCTGTGTTCCACCAAGTCTCCAAGCCCAAGGTCTGTGATCCTTCAGGTCTCCAAGCCCAAAGTCTGTGTTCCTCCAAGTCTCAAAGTCCAAGGTCTGTGTTCCTCCAAGTCTACAAGTACAAGGTCTGGGTTCCTCCAAGTCGAAGAACTGGGTTCCATCAAGTCTCCAAGCCCGTGTTCCTCCAAGTCTCCAAGTCCAAGGTCTGTGATCCTTCAAGTCTCCAAGCCCAAGGTCTGTGTTCCCCCAAGTCTTAAAGTCTAATGTCTCTGTTCCTCCAAGTCCAAGGTCTGTGTTCCTCCAAGTCTCCAAGCCCGAGGTCTGTGTTCCCTTGTCTCCAAGCCCAAGGTCTGTGTTCCTTCGTCTCCAAGTACAAGGTCTGTGTTCCATCAAGTCTCCAAGCCCAATGTCTGTGATCCTTCAGGTCTCCAAGTCCAAGGTCTGTTTTCCCCCAAGTCCACGGTCTGTGTTCCTCCAAGTCTCCAAGTCCTAGGTATGTGTTTCTTCAAGTCTCCAAGCCCAAAATCTGTGTTCCTCCAAGTCCAAGGTCTGTGTTCCTCCAAGTCTACAAGTACAAGGTCTGGGTTCCTCCAAGTCGAAGAACTGTGTTCCATCAAGTCTCCAAGCCCGTGTTCCTCCAAGTCTCCAAGTCCAAGGTCTGTGATCCTTCAAGTCTCCAAGCCCAAGGTCTGTGTTCCCCCAAGTCTTAAATTCTAATGTCTCTGTTCCTCCAAGTCCAAGGTCTGTGTTCCTCCAAGTCTCCAAGCCCGAGGTCTGTGTTCCCTTGTCTCCAAGCCCAAGGTCTGTGTTCCTTCGTCTCCAAGTACAAGGTCTGTGTTCCATCAAGTCTCCAAGCCCAAGGTCTGTGATCCTTCAGGTCTCCAAGTCCAAAGTCTGCTTTCCCCCAAGTCCACGGTCTGTGTTCCTCCAAGTCTACAATTACAAGGTCTGCGTTCCTCCAAGTCGAAGAACTGTGTTCCATCAAGTCTCCAAGCCCGTGTTCCTCCAAGTCTCCAAGCCCAAGGTCTGTGTTCCTTCAAGTCTCCAAGCCCTAGGTCTGTGTTCCTTCAAGTCTCCAAGCCCAAAATCTGTGTTCCTCCAAGTCCAAGGACTGTGTTCCTCCAAGTCTCAAAGTCTAAGTTCTCTTTTCCTCCAAGTCGGTCTGTATTCCTTCAAGTCTCCAAGCCCAAAGTCTGTGTTCAACCAAGTCCAAGGTTTGTGTTCCTCCATGTCTCAAAGTCCAAGGTCTGTGTTCCCCCAAGCCCAAGGTCTGTGTTCCTCCAAGTTTCCACGTCCAAGGTCTGTGTTCTTTCAAGTCTCCAAGTCCAAGGTCTGGGTTCCTCCAAGTCTCCAAGCCCGAGGTCTGTGTTCCCTCGTCTCCAAGCCCAAGGTCTGTGTTCCTTCGTCTCCAAGTACAAGGTTTGTATTCCTTCAAGTCTCCAAGTCCAAGGTCTGGGTTTCTCCAAGTCCAAGATTGGGTTCCTCCAAGTTCAAGATCTGTGTTCCTTCAAGTCTCCAAGCCCGTGTTCCTCTAAGTCTCCAAGCCCAAGGTCTTTGTTCCTTCAAGTCTCCAAGCCCAAATCTGTGTTCCTTCTCCAAGCACTATGTTCCTCCAAGTCCAAGGTCTGGGTTCCTCCAAGGTCTTTGGTCCTCCAAGTCTCCAAGCCCAAAATCTGTGTTCCTCCAAGTCCAAGGTCTGTGTTCCTCCAAGTCTCAAATTCTGAGGTCTCTGTTCCTCCAAGTCCGTCTGTATTCCTTCAAGTCTCCAAGCCCAAAGTCTGTGTTCCTCCAAGTCTCAAAGTCCAAGGTCTGTTTTCCCCAAAGTCTCAAAGTCTAATGTCTCTGTTCCTCCAAGTCCAAAGTCTGTATTCCTCCAAGTCTCGAAGCCCAAGGTCTGTGTTCCTTCGTCTCCAAGTCCAAGGTCTGTTTTCCCCCAAGTCCACGGTCTGTGTTCCTCCAAGTCTCCAAGCCCTAGGTATGTGTTTCTTCAAGTCTCCAAGCCCAAAATCTGTGTTCCTCCAAGTCCAAGGTCTGTTTTCCTCCAAGTCCAAGGTCTGTGTTCCTCCAAGTCTCCAAGTCCAAGGTCTGTGTCCCATCAAGTCTCCAAGCCCAAGGTCTGTGATCCTTCAGGTCTCCAAGCCCAAAGTCTGTGTTCCTCCAAGTCTCAAAGTCCAAGGTCTGTGTTCCTCCAAGTCTACAAGTACAAGGTCTGGGTTCCTCCAAGTCGAAGAACTGTGTTCCATCAAGTCTCCAAGCCCGTGTTCCTCCAAGTCTCCAAGTCCAAGGTCTGTGATCCTTCAAGTCTCCAAGCCCAAGGTCTGTGTTCCCCCAAGTCTTAAAGTCTAATGTCTCTGTTCCTCCAAGTCCAAGGTCTGTGTTCCTCCAAGTCTCCAAGCCCGAGGTCTGTGTTCCCTTGTCTCCAAGCCCAAGGTCTGTGTTCCTTCGTCTCCAAGTACAAGGTCTGTGTTCCATCAAGTCTCCAAGCCCAAGGTCTGTGATCCTTCAGGTCTCCAAGTCCAAGGTCTGTTTTCCCCCAAGTCCACGGTCTGTGTTCCTCCAAGTCTACAATTACAAGGTCTGCGTTCCTCCAAGTCGAAGAACTGTGTTCCATCAAGTCTCCAAGCCCGTGTTCCTCCAAGTCTCCAAGCCCAAGGTCTGTGTTCCTTCAAGTCTCCAAGCCCTAGGTCTGTGTTCCTTCAAGTCTCCAAGCCCAAAATCTGTGTTCCTCCAAGTCCAAGGACTGTGTTCCTCCAAGTCTCAAAGTCTAAGTTCTCTTTTCCTCCAAGTCGGTCTGTATTCCTTCAAGTCTCCAAGCCCAAAGTCTGTGTTCAACCAAGTCCAAGGTTTGTGTTCCTCCATGTCTCAAAGTCCAAGGTCTGTGTTCCCCCAAGCCCAAGGTCTGTGTTCCTCCAAGTTTCCACGTCCAAGGTCTGTGTTTTTTTCAAGTCTCCAAGTCCAAGGTCTGGGTTCCTCCAAGTCTCCAAGCCCGAGGTCTGTGTTCCCTCGTCTCCAAGCCCAAGGTCTGTGTTCCTTCGTCTCCAAGTACAAGGTCTGTATTCCTTCAAGTCTCCAAGTCCAAGGTCTGGGTTCCTCCAAGTCCAAGATTGGGTTCCTCCAAGTTCAAGATCTGTGTTCCTTCAAGTCTCCAAGCCCGTGTTCCTCTAAGTCTCCAAGCCCAAGGTCTTTGTTCCTTCAAGTCTCCAAGCCCAAATCTGTGTTCCTTCTCCAAGCACTATGTTCCTCCAAGTCCAAGGTCTGGGTTCCTCCAAGGTCTTTGGTCCTCCAAGTCTCCAAGCCCAAAATCTGTGATCCTCCAAGTCCAAGGTCTGTGTTCCTCCAAGTCTCAAATTCTGAGGTCTCTGTTCCTCCAAGTCCGTCTGTATTCCTTCAAGTCTCCAAGCCCAAAGTCTGTGTCCAACCAAGTCCAAGGTTTGTGTTCCTCCATGTCTCAAAGTCGAAGGTCTGGGATCCTCCAAGCTCTGTGTTCCTCCAATTCTGCAAGCCCAAGATCTGTGTTCCTTCGTCTCCAGGTCCAAGGTCTGTGTTCAACCAAGTCCAAGGTTTCTGCTCCTCCATGTCTCCAAGCCCAAGGTCTGTGTTCCTTAAAGTCTCCAAACCCAAAATCTGTGTTCCTCCAAGTCCAAGGTCTGTGTTCTTCCAAGTCTCAAAGACTAAGGTCTCTGTTCCTTCAAGTCCAAGGTCTGTGTTCCTTAAAGTCTCCAAGCCCAAAATCTGTGATCCTCCAAGTCCAAGGTCTGTGTTCTTCCAAGTCTCAAAGACTAAGGTCTCTGTTCCTTCAAGTCCAAGGTCTGTGTTCCTTAAAGTCTCCAAGCCCAAAATCTGTGTTCCTCCAAGTCCAAGGTCTGTATTCGTCCAGGTCTCCAAGCCCAAGGTCTGTGTTCCTTCAAGTCTCCAAGCCCAAAGACTGTGTTCCTTCTCCAAGCCCAATCTTCCACCAAGTCCAAGGTCTGGGTTCCTCCAAGGTCTGTGTTCCTCCAAGTCTCCAAGCCGAAGGTCTCTGTTCCTCCAAGTCTGTCTGTATTCCTTCGTCTCCAACCCCAAGGTCTGTGTTCCATCGTCTCCAAGTCCAAGGTCTGTGTTCCTTCGTCTCCAAGTCCAAGGTCTGTGTTCCTCCAAGTCTCCAAGCCCAAGGTCTGTGTTCTTCAAGTCTCCAAGCCCAAGTTCTGTGTTCCTTCAAGTCTCCAAGCCCAAATCTATGTTCCTTCTCCAAGCCCTCTTTTCCTCCAAGTCCAAGGACTGGGTTCCTCCAAGGTCTGTTGTCCTCCAAGTCTCCAAGCCCAAAATCTGTGTTCCTCCAAGTCCAAGGTCTGTGTTCCTCCAAGTCTGAAAGTCTAAGGTCTCTGTTCCTCCGTCTGTATTCCTTCAAGTCTCCAAGCCCAAAGTCTGTGTTCAACTAAGTCCAAGGTTTGTGTTCCTCCATGTCTCAAAGTCCAAGGTCTGTGTGCCCCCAAGTCCAAGGTCTGTGTTCCTCCAAGTTTCCACGTCCAAGGTCTGTGTTCTTTCAAGTCTCCAAGTCCAAGGTCTGGGTTCCTCCAAGTCTCCTAGCCCAAGGTCTGTGTTCCTTCGTCTCCAAGTCCAAGGACTGTGATCCTTCAAGTCTCCAAGCCCAAGGTCTGTGTTCCTCCAAGTCTTAAAGTCTAATGTCTCTGTTCCTCCAAGTCCAAGGTCTGTGTTCCTCCAAGTCTCCAAGCCCGAGGTCTGTGTTCCCTCGTCTCCAAGCTCAAGGTCTGTGCTCCTTCGTCTCCAAGTACAAGGTCTGTATTCCTTCAAGTCTCCAAGCCCAAGGTCTGTGTTCCCCCAAGTCTTAAAGTCTAATGTCTCTGTTCCTCCAAGTCCGTCTGTGTTCCTTCAAATCTCCAAGCCCGTGTTCCTCTAAGTCTCCAAGCCCAAGGTCTGTGTTCCTTCAAGTCTCCAAGAACAAATCTGTGTTCCTTCTCCAAGCCCTATGTTCCTCCAAGTCCAAGGTCTGGGTTCCTCCAAGGTCTGTGGTCCTCCAAGTCTCCAAGCCCAAAATCTGTGTTCCTCCAAGTCTCAAAGTCTAAGGTCTCTGTTCCTCCAAGTCCCTCTGTATTCCTTCAAGTCTCCAAGCCCAAAGTCTGTGTTCCTCCAAGTCTCAAAGTCCAAAGTCTGTGTTCCCCCAAGTCTCAAAGTCTAATGTCTCTGTTCCTCCAAGTCCAAAGTCTGTATTCCTCCAAGACTCCAAGCCCAAAGTCTGTTCCTTCGTCTCCGTCCAATGTCTGTGTTCCTCCAAGTCCAAGGTCTGTGTTCCTCCAAGTCTCCAAGTCCAAGGTCTGTGTTCCTCCAAGTCTCCAAGCCCAAGGTCTGTGTTCTTCAAGTCTCCAAGCCCACGGTCTGTGTTCCTTCAAGTCTCCAAGCCCTAGGTCTGTGTTCCTTCAAGTCTCCAAGACCAAAATCTGTGTTCCTCCAAGTCCAAGGTCTGTGTTCCTCCAAGTCTCCAAGTCCAATGTCTGTGTTCCATCAAGTCTGAAGCCCAAGGTCTGTGATCCTTCAGGTCTCCAAGTCCAAGGTCTGTGTTCCTCCAAGTCTACAAATACAAGGTCTGGGTTCCTCCAAGTCGAAGAACTGTGTTCCATCAACTCTCCAAGCCCGTGTTCCTCCAAGTCTCTAAGCCCAAGGTCTGTGTTCCTTCCAGTCTCCAAGCCCTAGGTCTGTGTTCCTTCAAGTCTCCAAGCCCAAAATCTGTGTTCCTGCAAGTCCAAGGTCTGTGTTCCTCCAAGTCTCCAAGCCCAAGGTCTGTGTTCTTCAAGTCTCCAAGCCCAAGGTCTGTGATCCTTCAAGTCTCCAAGACGAACGTCTGTGTTCCTCCAAGTCTCAAAGCCCAAAGGCTGTGCTCCTCCAAGTCCAAGGTCTGTGTTCCTCCAAGTCTCCAAGCCCAAGGTCTGTGTTCTTCAAGTCTCCAAGCCCAAGGTCTGTGTTCTTCAAGTCTCCAAGTCCAAGGTCTGTGATCCTTCAGGTCTCCAAGCCCAAAGTCTGTGTTCCTCCAAGTCTCAAAGTCCAAGGTCTGTGTTCCTCCAAGTCTACAAGTACAAGGTCTGGGTTCCTCCAAGTCGAAGAACTGTGTTCCATCAAATCTCCAAGCCCGTGTTCCTCCAAGTCTCTAAACCCAAGGTCTGTGTTCCTTCCAGTCTCCAAGCCCTAGGTCTGTGTTCCTTCAAGTCTCCAAGCCCAAAATCTGTATTCCTCCAAGTCCAAGGTCTGTGTTCCTCCAAGTCTCCAAGCCCAAGGTCTGTGTTCTTCAAGTCTCCAAGCCCAAGGTCTGTGATCCTTCAAGTCTCCAAGACCAACGTCTGTGTTCCTCCAAGTCTCAAAGCCCAAAGGCTGTGTTCCTCCAAGTCCAAGGTCTGTGTTCCTCCAAGTCTCCAAGCCCAAGGTCTGTGTTCTTCAAGTCTCCAAGCCCAAGGTCTGTGTTCTTCAAGTCTCCAAGTCCAAGGTCTGTGTTCCTCCAAGTCTCCAAGCCCAAGGTCTGTGTTCTTCAAGTCTCCAAGCCCACGGTCTGCGTTCCTTCAAGTCTCCAAGCCCTAGGTCTGTGTTCCTTCAAGTCTCCAAGCCCAAAATCTGTGTTCCCCCAAGTCCATGGTCTGTGTTCCTCCAAGTCTCCAAGTCCAAGGTCTGTGATCCTTCAAGTCTCCAAGCCCAAGTTCTGTGTTCCCCCAAGTCTTAAGGTCTAATGTCTCTGTTCCTCCAAGTCCAAGGTCTGTGTTCCTCCATGTCTCCAAGCCCGAGGTCTGTGTTCCCTTGTCTCCAAGCCCAAGGTCTGTGTTCCTTCGTCTCCAAGTACAAGGTCTGTGTTCCATCAAGTCTCCAAGCCCAAGGTCTGTGATCCTTCAGGTCTCCAAGTCCAAGGTCTGTTTTCCCCCAAGTCCACGGTCTGTGTTCCTCCAAGTCTCCAAGCCCTAGGTATGTGTTTCTTCAAGTCTCCAAGCCCAAAATCTGTGTTCCTCCAAGTCCAAGGTCTGTGTTCCTCCAAGTCCAAGGTCTGTGTTCCTCCAAGTCTCCAAGTCCAAGGTCTGTGTTCCATCAAGTCTCCAAGCCCAAGGTCTGTGATCCTTCAGGTCTCCAAGCCCAAAGTCTGTGTTCCTCCAAGTCTCAAAGTCCAAGGTCTGTGTTCCTCCAAGTCTACAAGTACAAGGTCTGGGTTCCTCCAAGTCGAAGAACTGTGTTCCATCAAGTCTCCAAGCCCGTGTTCCTCCAAGTCTCCAAGTCCAAGGTCTGTGATCCTTCAAGTCTCCAAGCCCAAGGTCAGTGTTCCCCCAAGTCTTAAAGTCTAATGTCTCTGTTCCCCCAAGTCCACGGTCTGTGTTCCTCCAAGTCTCCAAGCCCTAGGTATGTGTTTCTTCAAGTCTCCAAGCCCGATATCTGTGTTCCTCCAAGTCCAAGGTCTGTGTTCCTCCAAGTCCAAGGTCTGTGTTCCTCCAAGTCTCCAAGTCCAAGGTCGGTGTTCCATCAAGTCTCCAAGCCCAAGGTCTGTGATCCTTCAAGTCTCCAAGCCCAAAGTCTGTTTTCCTCCAAGTCTCAAAGTCCAAGGTCTGTGTTCCTCCAAGTCTACAAGTACAAGGTCTGGGTTCCTCCAAGTCGAAGAACTGTGTTCCATCAAGTCTGCAAGCCCGTGTTCCTCCAAGTCTCCAAGTCCAAGGTCTGTGATCCTTCATGTCTCCAAGCCCAAGGTCTGTGTTCCCCCAAGTCTTAAAGTCTAATGTCTCTGTTCCTCCAAGTCCAAGGTCTGTGTTCCTCCAAGTCTCCAAGCCCGAGGTCTGTGTTCCCTTGTCTCCAAGCCCAAGGTCTGTGTTCCTTCGTCTCCAAGTACAAGGTCTGTGTTCCATCAAGTCTCCAAGCCCAAGGTCTGTGATCCTTCAGGTCTCCAAGTCCAAAGTCTGTTTTCCCCCAAGTCCACGGTCTGTGCTCCTTCGTCTCCAAGTACAAGGTCTGTATTCCTTCAAGTCTCCAAGCCCAAGGTCTGTGTTCCCCCAAGTCTTAAAGTCTAATGTCTCTGTTCCTCCAAGTCCGTCTGTGTTCCTTCAAGTCTCCAAGCCCGTGTTCCTCTAAGTCTCCAAGCCCAAGGTCTGTGTTCCTTCAAGTCTCCAAGAACAAATCTGTGTTCCTTCTCCAAGCCCTATGTTCCTCCAAGTCCAAGGTCTGGGTTCCTCCAAGGTCTGTGGTCCTCCAAGTCTCCAAGCCCAAAATCTGTGTTCCTTCATGTCTCAAAGTCTAAGGTCTCTGTTCCTCCAAGTCCGTCTGTATTCCTTCAAGTCTCCAAGCCCAAAGGCTGTGTTCCTCCAAGTCTCAAAGTCCAATGTCTGTGTTCCCCCAAGTCTCAAAGTCTAATGTCTCTGTTCCTCCAAGTCCAAAGTCTGTATTCCTCCAAGACTCCAAGCCCAAAGTCTGTTCCTTCGTCTCCGTCCAATGTCTGTGTTCCTCCAAGTCCAAGGTCTGTGTTCCTCCAAGTCTCCAAGTCCAAGGTCTGTGTTCCTCCAAGTCTCCAAGCCCAAGGTCTGTGATCTTCAAGTCTCCAAGCCCACGGTCTGTGTTCCTTCAAGTCTCCAAGCCCTAGGTCTGTGTTCCTTCAAGTCTCCAAGCCCAAAATCTGTGTTCCTCCAAGTCCAAGGTCTGTGTTCCCCCAAGTCTTAAATTCTAATGTCTCTGATCCTCCAAGCCCAAGGTCTGTGCTCCTTCCAGTCTCCAAGCCCTAGGTCTGTGTTCCTTCAAGTCTCCAAGCCCAAAATCTGTGTTCCTCCAAGTCCAAGGTCTGTGTTCCTCCAAGTCTCCAAGCCCAAGGTCTGTGTTCTTCAATTCTCCAAGCCCAAGGTCTGTGATCCTTCAAGTCTCCAAGACCAACGTCTGTGTTCCTCCAAGTCTCAAAGCCCAAAGGCTGTGTTCCTCCAAGTACAAGGTCTGTGTTCCTCCAAGTCTCCAAGCCCAAGGTCTGTGTTCTTCAAGTCTCCAAGCCCAAGGTCTGTGATCCTTCAAGTCTCCAAGACCAACGTTTGTGTTCCTCCAAGTCTCAAAGCCCAAAGGCTGTGTTCCTCCAAGTCCAAGGTCTGTGTTCCCCCAAGTCTCCAAGCCCAAGGTCTGTGTTCTTCAAGTCTCCAAGTCCAAGGTCTGTGTTCCTCCAAGTCTCCAAGCCCGTGTTCTTCAAGTCTCCAAGCCCACGGTCTGTGTTCCTTCAAGTCTCCAAGCCCTAGGGCTGTGTTCCTTCAAGTCTCCAAGCCCAAAATCTGTGTTCCTCCAAGTCCAAGGTCTGTGTTCCTCCAAGACTCCAAGTCCAAGGTCTGTGTTCCATCAAGTCTCCAAGCCCAAGGTCTGTGATCCTTCAGGTCTCCAAGCCCAAAGTCTGTGTTCCTCCAAGTCTCAAAGTCCAAGGTCTGTGTTCCCCCAAGTCCAAGGTCTGTGTTCCTCCAAGTCTACAAGCCCGTGTTCTTCAAGTCTCCAAGCCCACGGTCTGTGTTCCTTCAAGTCTCCAAGCCCTAGGGCTGTGTTCCTTCAAGTCTCCAAGCCCAAAATCTGTGTTCCTCCAAGTCCAAGGTCTGTGTTCCTCCAAGGCTCCAAGTCCAAGGTCTGTGATCCTTCAAGTCTCCAAGCCCAAGGTCTGTGTTCCCCCAAGTCTTAAATTCTAATGTCTCTGATCCTCCAAGTCCAAGGTCTGTGTTCCTCCAAGTCTCCAAGCCCGAGGTCTGTGTTCCCTTGTCTCGAAGCCCAAGGTCTGTGTTCCTTCGTCTCCAAGTACAAGGACTGTGTTCCATCAAGTCTCCAAGCCCAAGGTCTGTGATCCTTCAGGTCTCCAAGTCCAAGGTCTGTTTTCCCCCAAGTCCACGGTCTGTGTTCCTCCAAGTCTACAAGTACAAGGTCTGGGTTCCACCAAGTCGAAGAACTGTGTTCCATCAAGTCTCCAAGCCCGTATTCCTCCAAGTCTCCAAGCCCAAGGTCTGTGTTCCTTCAAGTCTCCAAGCCCTAGGTCTGTGTTCCTTCAAGTCTCCAAGCCCAAAATCTGTGTTCCTCCAAGTCCAAGGTCTGTGTTCCTCCAAGTCTCCAAGTCCAAGGTCTGTGTTCCATCAAGTCTCCAAGCCCAAGGTCTGTGATCCTTCAGGTCTCCAAGCCCAAAGTCTGTGTTCCTCCAAGTCTCAAAGTCCAAGGTCTGTGTTCCCCCAAGTCCAAGGTCTGTGTTCCTCCAAGTCTACAAGTACAAGGTCTGGGTTCCTCCAAGTCGAAGAACTGTGTTCCATCAAGTCTCCAAGCCCGTGTTCCTCCAAGTCTCTAAGCCCAAGGTCTGTGTTCCTTCCAGTCTCCAAGCCCAAGGTCTGTGTTCTTCAAGTCTCCAAGCCCAAGGTCTGTGATCCTTCAAGTCTCCAAGACCAACGTCTGTGTTCCTCCAAGTCTCAAAGCCCAAAGGCTGTGTTCCTCCAAGTCTCCAAACCCAAGGTCTGTGTTCTTCAAGTCTCCAAGCCCAAGGTCTGTGATCCTTCAAGTCTCCAAGACCAACGTCTGTGTTCCTCCAAGTCTCAAAGCCCAAAGGCTGTGTTCCTCCAAGTCCAAGGTCTGTGTTCCCCCAAGTCTCCAAGCCCAAGGTCTGTGTTCTTCAAGTCTCCAAGTCCAAGGTCTGTGTTCCTCCAAGTCTCCAAGCCCAAGGTCTGTGTTCTTCAAGTCTCCAAGCCCACGGTCTGTGTTCCTTCAAGTCTCCAAGCCCTAGGTCTGAGTTCCTTCAAGTCTCCAAGCCCAAAATCTGTGTTCCTCCAAGTCCAAGGTCTGTGTTCCTCCAAGTCTCAAAGTCCAAGGTCTGTGTTCCTCCAAGTCTACAAGTACAAGGTCTGGGTTCCTCCAAGTCGAAGAACTGTGTTCCATCAAGTCTCCAAGCCCGTGTTCCTCCAAGTCTCTAAGCCCAAGGTCTGTGTTCCTTCCAGTCTCCAAGCCCTAGGTCTGTGTTCCTTCAAGTCTCCAAGCCCAAAATCTGTGTTCCTCCAAGTCCAAGGTCTGTGTTCCTCCAAGTCTCCAAGCCCAAGGTCTGTGATCCTTCAAGTCTCCAAGACCAACGTCTGTGTTCCTCCAAGTCTCAAAGCCCAAAGGCTGTGTTCCTCCAAGTCCAAGGTCTGTGTTCCTCCAAGTCTCCAAGCCCAAGGTCTGTGTTCTTCAAGTCTCAAAGTCCAAGGTCTGTGTTCCCCCAAGTCCAAGGTCTGTGTTCCTCCAAGTCTACAAGTACAAGGTCTGGGTTCCTCCAAGTCGAAGAACTGTGTTCCATCAAGTCTCCAAGCCCGTGTTCCTTCAAGTCTCTAAGCCCAAGGTCTGTGTTCCTTCCAGTCTCCAAGCCCTAGGTCTGTGTTCCTTCAAGTCTCCAAGCCCAAAATCTGTGTTCCTCCAAGTCCAAGGTCTGTGTTCCTCCAAGTCTCCAAGCCCAAGGTCTGTGATCCTTCAAGTCTCCAAGACCAACGTCTGTGTTCCTCCAAGTCTCAAAGCCCAAAGGCTGTGTTCCTCCAAGTCCAAGGTCTGTGTTCCTCCAAGTCTCCAAGCCCAAGGTCTGTGTTCTTCAAGTCTCCAAGCCCAAGGTCTGTGTTCTTCAAGTCTCCAAGCCCACGGTCTGTGTTCCTTCAAGTCTCCAAGCCCTAGGTATGTGTTTCTTCAAGTCTCCAAGCCCAAAATCTGTGTTCCTCCAAGTCCAAGGTCTGTGTTCCTCCAAGTCTCCAAGTCCAAGGTCTGTGATCCTTCAAGTCTCCGAGCCCAAGGTCTGTGTTCCCCCAAGTCTTAAAGTCTAATGTCTCTGTTCCTCCAAGTCCAAGGTCTGTGTTCCTCCAAGTCTCCAAGCCCGAGGTCTGTGTTCCCTTGTCTCCAAGCCCAAGGTCTGTGTTCCTTCGTCTCCAAGTACAAGGACTGTGTTCCATCAAGTCTCCAAGCCCAAGGTCTGTGATCCTTCAGGTCTCCAAGTCCAAGGTCTGTTTTCCCCCAAGTCCACGGTCTGTGTTCCTCCGTCTACAAGTACAAGGTCTGGGTTCCACCAAGTCGAAGAACTGTGTTCCATCAAGTCTCCAAGCCCGTATTCCTCCAAGTCTCCAAGCCCAAGGTCTGTGTTCCTTCAAGTCTCCAAGCCCTAGGTCTGTGTTCCTTCAAGTCTCCAAGCCCAAAATCTGTGTTCCTCCAAGTCCAAGGTCTGTGTTCCTCCAAGTCTCCAAGTCCAAGGTCTGTGTTCCATCACATCTCCAAGCCCAAGGTCTGTGATCCTTCAGGTCTCCAAGCCCAAAGTCTGTGTTCCTCCAAGTCTCAAAGTCCAAGGTCTGTGTTCCCCCAAGTCAAAGGTCTGTGTTCCTCCAAGTCTACAAGTCCAAGGTCTGGGTTCCTCCAAGTCGAAGAACTGTGTTCCATCAAGTCTCCAAGCCCGTGTTCCTCCAAGTCTCTAAGCCCAAGGTCTGTGTTCCTTCCAGTCTCCAAGCCCTAGGTCTGTGTTCCTTCAAGTCTCCAAGCCCAAAATCTGTGTTCCTCCAAGTCCAAGGTCTGTGTTCCTCCAAGTCTCCAAGCCCAAGGTCTGTGATCCTTCAAGTCTCCAAGACCAACGTCTGTGTTCCTCCAAGTCTCAAAGCCCAAAGGCTGTGTTCCTCCAAGTCCAAGGTCTGTGTTCCTCCAAGTCTCCAAGCCCAAGGTCTGTGTTCTTCAAGTCTCAAAGTCCAAGGTCTGTGTTCCCCCAAGTCCAAGGTCTGTGTTCCTCCAAGTCTACAAGTACAAGGTCTGGGTTCCTCCAAGTCGAAGAACTGTGTTCCATCAAGTCTCCAAGCCCGTGTTCCTTCAAGTCTCTAAGCCCAAGGTCTGTGTTCCTTCCAGTCTCCAAGCCCTAGGTCTGTGTTCCTTCAAGTCTCCAAGCCCAAAATCTGTGTTCCTCCAAGTCCAAGGTCTGTGTTCCTCCAAGTCTCCAAGCCCAAGGTCTGTGATCCTTCAACTCTCCAAGACCAACGTCTGTGTTCCTCCAAGTCTCAAAGCCCAAAGGCTGTGTTCCTCCAAGTCCAAGGTCTGTGTTCCTCCAAGTCTCCAAGCCCAAGGTCTGTGTTCTTCAAGTCTCCAAGCCCAAGGTCTGTGTTCTTCAAGTCTCCAAGCCCACGGTCTCTGTTCCTTCAAGTCTCCAAGCCCTAGGTATGTGTTTCTTCAAGTCTCCAAGCCCAAAATCTGTGTTCCTCCAAGTCCAAGGTCTGTGTTCCTCCAAGTCTCCAAGTCCAAGGTCTGTGATCCTTCAAGTCTCCGAGCCCAAGGTCTGTGTTCCCCCAAGTCTTAAAGTCTAATGTCTCTGTTCCTCCAAGTCCAAGGTCTGTGTTCCTCCAAGTCTCCAAGCCCGAGGTCTGTGTTCCCTTGTCTCCAAGCCCAAGGTCTGTGTTCCTTCGTCTCCAAGTACAAGGTCTGTGTTCCATCAAGGCTCCAAGCCCAAGGTCTGTGATCCTTCAGGTCTCCAAGTCCAAGGTCTGTTTTCCCCCAAGTCCACGGTCTGTGTTCCTCCAAGTCTACAAGTACAAGGTCTGGGTTCCTCCAAGTCGAAGAACTGTGTTCCATGAAGTCTCCAAGCCCGTGTTCCTCCAAGTCTCCAAGCCCAAGGTCTGTGTTCCTTCAAGTCTCCAAGCCCTAGGTCTGTGTTCCTTCAAGTCTCCAAGCCCAAAATCTGTGTTCCTCCAAGTCCAAGGTCTGTGTTCCTCCAAGTCTCCAAGTCGAAGGTCTGTGTTCCATCAAGTCTCCAAGCCCAAGGTCTGTGATCCTTCAGGTCTCCAAGCCCAAAGTCTGTGTTCCTCCAAGTCCAAGGTCTGTGTTCCTCCAAGTCTCCAAGTCCAAGGTCTGTGTTCCATCAAGTCTCCAAGCCCAAGGTCTGTGATCCTTCAGGTCTCCAAGCCCAAAGTCTGTGTTCCTCCAAGTCTCAAAGTCCAAGGTCTGTGTTCCCCCAAGTCCAAGGTCTGGGTTCCTCCAAGTCGAAGAACTGTGTTCCATCAAGTCTCCAAGCCCGTGTTCCTCCAAGTCTCTAAGCCCAAGGTCTGTGTTCCTTCCAGTCTCCAAGCCCTAGGTCTGTGTTCCTTCAAGTCTCCAAGCCCAAAATCTGTGTTCCTCCATGTCCAAGGTCTGTGTTCCTCCAAGTCTCCAAGCCCAAGGTCTCTGATCCTTCAAGTCTCCAAGACCAACGTCTGTGTTCCTCCAAGTCTCAAAGCCCAAAGGCTGTGTTCCTCCAAGTCCAAGGTCTGTGTTCCTCC
This sequence comes from Hypanus sabinus, assembly GCF_030144855.1. NCBI lineage: Eukaryota > Metazoa > Chordata > Chondrichthyes > Myliobatiformes > Dasyatidae > Hypanus > Hypanus sabinus. Next base: position 150,144,492 of record NC_082715.1, on the reverse strand, counting down.
AAGTCTCCAAGCCCAAGGTCTGTGTTCTTCAAGTCTCAAAGTCCAAGGTCTGTGTTCCCCCAAGTCCAAGGTCTGTGTTCCTCCAAGTCTACAAGTACAAGGTCTGGGTTCCTCCAAGTCGAAGAACTGTGTTCCATCAAGTCTCCAAGCCCGTGATCCTCCAAGTCTCTAAGCCCAAGGTCTGTGTTCCTTCCAGTCTCCAAGCCCTAGGTCTGTGTTCCTTCAAGTCTCCAAGCCCAAAATCTGTGTTCCTCCAAGTCCAAGGTCTGTGTTCCTCCAAGTCTCCAAGCCCAAGGTCTCTGATCCTTCAAGTCTCCAAGACCAACGTCTGTGTTCCTCCAAGTCTCAAAGCCCAAAGGCTGTGTTCCTCCAAGTCCAAGGTCTGTGTTCCTCCAAGTCTCCAAGCCCAAGGTCTGTGTTCTTCAAGTCTCCAAGCCCAAGGTCTGTGTTCTTCAAGTCTCCAAGCCCACGGTCTGTGTTCCTTCAAGTCTCCAAGCCCTAGGTATGTGTTTCTTCAAGTCTCCAAGCCCAAAATCTGTGTTCCTCCAAGTCCAAGGTCTGTGTTCCTCCAAGTCTCCAAGCCCAAGGTCTGTGATCCTTCAAGTCTCCAAGACCAACGTCTGTGTTCCTCCAAGTCTCAAAGCCCAAAGGCTGTGTTCCTCCAAGTCCAAGGTCTGTGTTCCTCCAAGTCTCTAAGCCCAAGGTCTGTGTTCCTTCCAGTCTCCAAGCCCTAGGTCTGTGTTCCTTGAAGTCTCCAAGCCCAGAATCTGTGTTCCTCCAAGTCCAAGGTCTGTGTTGCTCCAAGTCTCCAAGCCCAAGGTCTGTGATCCTTCCAGTCTCCAAGCCCTAGGTCTGTGTTCCTTCAAGTCTCCAAGCCCAAAATCTGTGTTCCTCCAAGTCCAAGGTCTGTGTTCCTCCAACTCCAAGGTCTGTGTTCCTCCAAGTCTCCAAGCCCAAGATCTGTGTTCTTCATGTCTCCAAGCCCAAGGTCTGTGATCAAGTCTCCATGCCCAACGTCTGTGTTCCTCCAAGTCTCAAAGACCAAGGTCTGTGTTCCCCCAAGTCCAAGGTATGTGTTCCTCCAAGTTTCCACGTCCAAGGTCTGTGTTCCTTCAAGTCTCCAAGCCCTAGGTCTGTGTTCCTTCAAGTCTCCAAGCCCAAAAGCTGTGTTCCTCCAAGTCTCAAAGTCTAAGGTCTCTGTTCCTCCAACTCCAAGGTCTGTATTCCTTCAAGTCTCCAAGCCCAAAGGCTGTGTTCCTCCAAGCCCAAGGTCTGTGTTCCTCCAAGTCTCCAAGCCCAAGGTCTGTGTTCTTCAATTCTCAAAGCCCAAGGTCTGTGTTCCTTCAAGTCTCCAAGCCCTAGGTCTGTGTTCCTTCCAGTCTCCAAGCCCAAAATCTGTGTTCCTCCAAGTCCAAGGTCTGTGTTCCTCCAAGTCTCCAAGTCCAAGGTCTGTGTTCCATCAAGTCTCCAAGCCCAAGGTCTGTGATCCTTCAGGTCTCCAAGCCCAAAGTCTGTGTTCCTCCAAGTCTCAAAGTCCAAGGTCTGCGTTCCTCCAAGTCTACAAGTACAAGGTCTGGGTTCCTCCAAGTCGAAGAACTGTGTTCCATCAAGTCTCCAAGCCCGTGTTCCTCCAAGTCTCTAAGCCCAAGGTCTGTGTTCCTTCCAGTCTCCAAGCCCTAGGTCTGTGTTCCTTGAAGTCTCCAAGCCCAGAATCTGTGTTCCTCCAAGTCCAAGGTCTGTGTTGCTCCAAGTCTCCAAGCCCAAGGTCTGTGATCCTTCCAGTCTCCAAGCCCTAGGTCTGTGTTCCTTCAAGTCTCCAAGCCCAAAATCTGTGTTCCTCCAAGTCCAAGGTCTGTGTTCCTCCAACTCCAAGGTCTGTGTTCCTCCAAGTCTCCAAGCCCAAGATCTGTGTTCTTCATGTCTCCAAGCCCAAGGTCTGTGATCAAGTCTCCATGCCCAACGTCTGTGTTCCTCCAAGTCTCAAAGACCAAGGTCTGTGTTCCCCCAAGTCCAAGGTATGTGTTCCTCCAAGTTTCCACGTCCAAGGTCTGTGTTCCTTCAAGTCTCCAAGCCCTAGGTCTGTGTTCCTTCAAGTCTCCAAGCCCAAAAGCTGTGTTCCTCCAAGTCCAAGGTCCGTGTTCCTCCAAGTCTCAAAGTCTAAGGTCTCTGTTCCTCCAACTCCAAGGTCTGTATTCCTTCAAGTCTCCAAGCCCAAAGGCTGTGTTCCTCCAAGTCCAAGGTCTGTGTTCCTCCAAGTCTCCAAGCCCAAGGTCTGTGTTCTTCAATTCTCAAAGCCCAAGGTCTGTGTTCCTTCAAGTCTCCAAGCCCTAGGTCTGTGTTCCTTCCAGTCTCCAAGCCCAAAATCTGTGTTCCTCCAAGTCCAAGGTCTGTGTTCCTCCAAGTCTCCAAGTCCAAGGTCTGTGTTCCATCAAGTCTCCAAGCCCAAGGTCTGTGATCCTTCAGGTCTCCAAGCCCAAAGTCTGTGTTCCTCCAAGTCTCAAAGTCCAAGGTCTGTGTTCCTCCAAGTCTACAAGTACAAGGTCTGGGTTCCTCCAAGTCGAAGAACTGTGTTCCATCAAGTCTCCAAGCCCGTGTTCCTCCAAGTCTCTAAGCCCAAGGTCTGTGTTCCTTCCAGTCTCCAAGCCCAAGGTCTGTGTTGCTTCAAGTCTCCAAGCCCAAAATCTGTGTTCCTCCAAGTCCAATGTCTGTGTTCCTCCAAGTCTCCAAGCCCAAGGTCTGTGTTCTTCAAGTCTCCAAGCCCAAGGTCTGTGATCCTTCAAGTCTCCAAGTCCAACGTCTGTGTTCCTCCAAGTCTCAAAGCCCAAAGGCTGTGTTCCTCCGAGTCCAAGGTCTGTGTTCCTTCAAGTCTCCAAGCCCAAGGTCTGTGTTCTTCAAGTCTCCAAGCCCAAGATCTGTGTTCTTCAAGTCTCCAAGCCCAACGTCTGTGTTCCTCCAAGTCTCAAAGCCCAAGGTCTGTGTTCCTTCAAGTCTCCAAGCCCTAGGTCTGTGTTCCTTCCAGTCTCCAAGCCCAAAATCTGTGTTCCTCCAAGTCCAAGGTCTGTGTTCCTCCAAGTCTCCAAGTCCAAGGTCTGTGTTCCATCAAGTCTCCAAGCCCAAGGTCTGTGATCCTTCAGGTCTCCAAGCCCAAAGTCTGTGTTCCTCCAAGTCTCAAAGTCCAAGGTCTGTGTTCCCCCAAGTCCAAGGTCTGTGTTCCTCCGAGTCTACAAGTACAAGGTCTGGGTTCCTCCAAGTCGAAGAACTGTGTTCCATCAAGTCTCCAAGCCCGTGTTCCTCCAAGTCTCTAAGCCCAAGGTCTGTGTTCCTTCCAGTCTCCAAGCCCTAGGTCTGTGTTCCTTCAAGTCTCCAAGCCCAAAATCTGTGTTCCTCCAAGTCCAAGGTCTGTGTTCCTCCAAGTCTCCAAGCCCAAGGTCTGTGATCCTTCAAGTCTCCAAGACCAACGTCTGTGTTCCTCCAAGTCTACAAGTACAAGGTCTGGGTTCCTCCATGTCGAAGAACTGTGTTCCATCAAGTCTCCAAGCCCGTGTTCCTCCAAGTCTCTAAGCCCAAGGTCTGTGTTCCTTCCAGTCTCCAAGCCCTAGGTCTGTGTTCCTTCAAGTCTCCAAGCCCAAAATCTGTGTTCCTCCAAGTCCAAGGTCTGTGTTCCTCCAAGTCTCCAAGCCCAAGGTCTCTGATCCTTCAAGTCTCCAAGACCAACGTCTGTGTTCCTCCAAGTCTCAAAGCCCAAAGGCTGTGTTCCTCCAAGTCCAAGGTCTGTGTTCCTCCAAGTCTCCAAGCCCAAGGTCTGTGTTCTTCAAGTCTCCAAGCCCAAGGTCTGTGTTCTTCAAGTCTCCAAGCCCACGGTCTGTGTTCCTTCAAGTCTCCAAGCCCTAGGTATGTGTTTCTTCAAGTCTCCAAGCCCAAAATCTGTGTTCCTCCAAGTCCAAGGTCTGTGTTCCTCCAAGTCTCCAAGTCCAAGGTCTGTGATCCTTCAAGTCTCCGAGCCCAAGGTCTGTGTTCCCCCAAGTCTTAAAGTCTAATGTCTCTGTTCCTCCAAGTCCAAGGTCTGTGTTCCTCCAAGTCTCCAAGCCCGAGGTCTGTGTTCCCTTGTCTCCAAGCCCAAGGTCTGTGTTCCTTCGTCTCCAAGTACAAGGTCTGTGTTCCATCAAGACTCCAAGCCCAAGGTCTGTGATCCTTCAGGTCTCCAAGTCCAAGGTCTGTTTTCCCCCAAGTCCACGGTCTGTGTTCCTCCAAGTCTACAAGTACAAGGTCTGGGTTCCTCCAAGTCGAAGAACTGTGTTCCATCAAGTCTCCAAGCCCGTGTTCCTCCAAGTCTCCAAGCCCAAGGTCTGTGTTCCTTCAAGTCTCCAAGCCCTAGGTCTGTGTTCCTTCAAGTCTCCAAGCCCAAAATCTGAGTTCCTCCAAGTCCAAGGTCTGTGTTCCTCCAAGTCTCCAAGTCCAAGGTCTGTGTTCCATCAAGTCTCCAAGCCCAAGGTCTGTGATCCTTCAAGTCTCCAAACCCAACGTCTGTGTTCCTCCAAGTCTCAAAGTCCAAGGTCTGTGTTCCCGCAAGTCCAAGGTCTGTGTTCCTCCAAGTTTCCACGTCCAAGGTCTGTGATCCTTCAAGTCTCCAAGCCCAAGGTCTGTGTTCCCCCAAGTCTTAAAGTCTAATGTCTCTGTTCCTCCAAGTCCAAGGTCTGTGTTCCTCCAAGTCTCCAAGCCCGAGGTCTGAGTTCCCTCGTCTCCAAGCCGAAGGTCTGTGTTCCTTCGTCTCCAAGTACAAGGTCTGGGTTCCTCCAAGGTTGGGTTCCTCCAAGTCCAAGATCTGTGTTCCTTCAAGTCTCCAAACCCGTGTTCCTCTAAGTCTCCAAGCCCAAGGTCTGTGTTCCTTCAAGTCTCCAAGCCCAAATCTGTGTTCCTTCTCCAAGCCCTATGTTCCTCCAAGTCCAAGGTCTGGGTTCCTCCAAGTCTCAAAGTCCAAGGTCTGTGTTCCCCCAAGGTCTGTGTTCTTCCAACTCCAAGGTCTGTGATCCTTCAAGTCTCCAAGCCCAACGTCTGTGTTCCTCCAAGTCTCAAAGTCCAAGGTCTGTGTTCCCCCAAGTCCAAGGTCTGTGTTCCTCCAAGTTTCCACGTCCAAGGTCTGTGATCCTTCAAGTCTCCAAGCCCAAGGTCTGTGTTCCCCCAAGTCTTAAAGTCTAATGTCTCTGTTCCTCCAAGTCCAAGGTCTGTGTTCCTCCAGATCTCCAAGCCCGGGGTCTGTGTTCCCTCATCTCCAAGCCCAAGGTCTGTGTTCCTTCGTCTCCAAGTACAAGGTCTGGGTTCCTCCAAGGTTGGGTTCCTCCAAGTCCAAGATCTGTGTTCCTTCAAGTCTCCAAACCCGTGTTCCTCTAAGTCTCCAAGCCCAAGGTCTGTGTTCCTTCAAGTCTCCAAACCAAATCTGTGTTCCTTCTCCAAGCCCTATGTTCCTCCAAGTCCAAGGACTGTGTTCCCCCAAGGTCTGTGTTCTTCCAACTCCAAGGACTGTATTCCTTCAAGTCTCAAAGCCCAAAGGCTGTGTTCCTCCAAGCCCAAGGTCTGTGTTCTTCAAGTCTCCAAGCCCAAGGTCTGTGATCCTTCAAGTCTCCAAGCCCAACGTCTGTGTTCCTCGAATTCTCAAAGTCCAAGGTCTGTGTTCCCCCAAGTCTAAGGTCTGTGATCCTCCAAGTTTCCACGTCCAAGGTCTGTGTTCCTTCAAGTCACCAAGCCCTAGGTCTGTGTTCCTTCAAGTCTCCAAGCCCAAAATCTGTGTTCCACCAAGTCCAAGGTCTGTGTTCCTCCAAGTCCCAAAGTCTAAGGTCTCTGTTCCTCCAACTCCAAGGTCTGTATTACTTCAAGTCTCCAAGCCCAAAGGCTGTGTTCCTCCAAGTCCAAGGTCTGTGTTCCTCCAAGTCTCCAAGCCCAAGGTCTGTGATCCTTCAAGTCTCCAAGCCCAACGTCTGTGTTCCTCCAAGTCTCAAAGTCCAAGGTCTGTGTTCCCCCAAGTCCAAGGTCTGTGATCCTTCAAGTCTCCAAGCCCAAGGTCTGTGTTCCCCCAAGTCTTAAAACCTAATGTCTCTGTTCCTCCAAGTCCAAGGTCTGTGTTCTCTCGTCTCCAAGCCCAAGGTCTGTGTTCCTTCGTCTCCAAGGACAAGGTCTGTATTCCTTCAAGTCTCCAAGTCCAAGGTCTGGGTTCCTCCAAGGTTGGGTTCCTCGAAGTCCAAGATCTGTGTTCCTTCAAGTCTCCAAGCCCGGGTTCCTCTGAGTCTCCAAGCCCAAAGTCTGTGTTCCATCAAGTCTCCAAGCCCAAGGTCTGTGATCCTTCAGGTCTCCAAGCCCAAAGTCTGTGTTCCTCCAAGTCTCAAAGTCCAAGGTCTGTGTTCCTCCAAGTCTACAAGTACAAGGTCTGGGTTCCTCCAAGTCGAAGAACTGTGTTCCATCAAGACTCCAAGCCCGTGTTCCTCCAAGTCTCTAAGCCCAAGGTCTGTGTTCCTTCCAGTCTCCAAGCCCTAGGTCTGTGTTCCTTCAAGTCTCCAAGCCCAAAATCTGTGTTCCTCCAAGTCCAAGGTCTGTGTTCCTCCAAGTCTCCAAGTCCAAGGTCTGTGATCCTTCAAGTCTCCAAGCCCAAGGTCTGTGTTCCCCCAAGTCTTAAAGTCTAATGTCTCTGTTCCTCCAAGTCCAAGGTCTGTGTTCCTCCAAGTCTCCAAGCCCGAGGTCTGTGTTCCCTTGTCTCCAAGCCCAAGGTCTGTGTTCCTTCGTCTCCAAGTACAAGGTCTGTGTTCCATCAAGTCTCCAAGCCCAAGGTCTGTGATCCTTCAGGTCTCCAAGTCCAAGGTCTGTTTTCCCCCAAGTCCACGGTCTGTGTTCCTCCAAGTCTACAAGTACAAGGTCTGGGTTCCTCCAAGTCGAAGAACTGTGTTCCATCAAGTCTCCAAGCCCGTGTTCCTCCAAGTCTCCAAGCCCGAGGTCTGTGTTCCTTCAAGTCTCCAAGCCCTAGGTCTGTGTTCCTTCAAGTCTCCAAGCCCAAAATCTGTGTTCCTCCAAGCCCAAGGTCTGTGATCCTTCAGGTCTCCAAGCCCAAAGTCTGTGTTCCTCCAAGTCTCAAAGTCCAAGGTCTGTGTTCCCCCAAGTCCAAGGTCTGTGTTCCTCCAAGTCTACAAGTACAAGGTCTGGGTTCCTCCAAGTCGAAGAACTGTGTTCCATCAAGTCTCCAAGCCCGTATTCCTTCAAGTCTCTAAGCCCAAGGTCTGTGTTCCTTCCAGTCTCCAAGCCCTAGGTCTGTGTTACTTCAAGTCTCCAAGCCCAAAATCTGTGTTCCTCCAAGTCCAAGGTCTGTGTTCCTCCAAGTCTCCAAGCCCAAGGTCTGTGTTCTTCAAGTCTCCAAGCCCAAGGTCTGTGAATCTTCAAGTCTCCAAGTCCAACGTCTGTGTTCCTCCAAGTCTCAAAGCCCAAAGGCTGTGTTCCTCCAAGTCCAAGGTCTGTGTTCCTCCAAGTCTCCAAGCCCAAGGTCTGTGTTCTTCAAGTCTCCAAGCCCAAGGACTGTGTTCTTCAAGTCTCCAAGTCCAAGGTCTGTGATCCTTCAGGTCTATAAGCCCAAAGTCTGTGTTCCTCCAAGTCTCAAAGTCCAAGGTCTGTGTTCCCCCAAGTCCAAGGTCTGTGTTCCTCCAGGTCTACAAGTACAAGGTCTGGGTTCCTCCAAGTCGAAGAACTGTGTTCCATCAAGTCTCCAAGCCCGTGTTCCTCCAAGTCTCTAAGCCCAAGGTCTGTGTTCCTTCCAGTCTCCAAGCCCTAGGTCTGTGTTACTTCAAGTCTCCAAGCCCAAAATCTGTGTTCCTCCAAGTCCAAGGTCTGTGTTCCTCCAAGTCTCCAAGCCCAAGGTCTGTGTTCTTCAAGTCTCCAAGCCCAAGGACTGTGTTCTTCAAGTCTCCAAGTCCAAGGTCTGTGATCCTTCAAGTCTCCAAACCCAACGTCTGTGTTCCTCCAAGTCTCAAAGTCCAAGGTCTGTGTTCCCGCAAGTCCAAGGTCTGTGTTCCTCCAAGTTTCCACGTCCAAGGTCTGTGATCCTTCAAGTCTCCAAGCCCAAGGTCTGTGTTCCCCCAAGTCTTAAAGTCTAATGTCTCTGTTCCTCCAAGTCCAAGGTCTGTGTTCCTCCAAGTCTCCAAGCCCGAGGTCTGAGTTCCCTCGTCTCCAAGCCCAAGGTCTGTGTTCCTTCGTCTCCAAGTACAAGGTCTGGGTTCCTCCAAGGTTGGGTTCCTCCAAGTCCAAGATCTGTGTTCCTTCAAGTCTCCAAACCCGTGTTCCTCTAAGTCTCCAAGCCCAAGGTCTGTGTTCCTTCAAGTCTCCAAGCCCAAATCTGTGTTCCTTCTCCAAGCCCTATGTTCCTCCAAGTCCAAGGTCTGGGTTCCTCCAAGTCTCAAAGTCCAAGGTCTGTGTTCCCCCAAGGTCTGTGTTCTTCCAACTCCAAGGTCTGTGATCCTTCAAGTCTCCAAGCCCAACGTCTGTGTTCCTCCAAGTCTCAAAGTCCAAGGTCTGTGTTCCCCCAAGTCCAAGGTCTGTGTTCCTCCAAGTTTCCACGTCCAAGGTCTGTGATCCTTCAAGTCTCCAAGCCCAAGGTCTGTGTTCCCCCAAGTCTTAAAGTCTAATGTCTCTGTTCCTCCAAGTCCAAGGTCTGTGTTCCTCCAGATCTCCAAGCCCGGGGTCTGTGTTCCCTCGTCTCCAAGCCCAAGGTCTGTGTTCCTTCGTCTCCAAGTACAAGGTCTGGGTTCCTCCAAGGTTGGGTTCCTCCAAGTCCAAGATCTGTGTTCCTTCAAGTCTCCAAACCCGTGTTCCTCTAAGTCTCCAAGCCCAAGGTCTGTGTTCCTTCAAGTCTCCAAACCAAATCTGTGTTCCTTCTCCAAGCCCTATGTTCCTCCAAGTCCAAGGTCTGTGTTCCCCCAAGGTCTGTGTTCTTCCAACTCCAAGGACTGTATTCCTTCAAGTCTCAAAGCCCAAAGGCTGTGTTCCTCCAAGTCAAAGGTCTGTGTTCCTCCAAGTCTCCAAGCCCAAGGTCTGTGTTCTTCAAGTCTCCAAGCCCAAGGTCTGTGATCCTTCAAGTCTCCAAGCCCAACGTCTGTGTTCCTCGAATTCTCAAAGTCCAAGGTCTGTGTTCCCCCAAGTCTAAGGTCTGTGATCCTCCAAGTTTCCACGTCCAAGGTCTGTGTTCCTTCAAGTCACCAAGCCCTAGGTCTGTGTTCCTTCAAGTCTCCAAGCCCAAAATCTGTGTTCCACCAAGTCCAAGGTCTGTGTTCCTCCAAGTCCCAAAGTCTAAGGTCTCTGTTCCTCCAACTCCAAGGTCTGTATTACTTCAAGTCTCCAAGCCCAAAGGCTGTGTTCCTCCAAGTCCAAGGTCTGTGTTCCTCCAAGTCTCCAAGCCCAAGGTCTGTGATCCTTCAAGTCTCCAAGCCCAACGTCTGTGTTCCTCCAAGTCTCAAAGTCCAAGGTCTGTGTTCCCCCAAGTCCAAGGTCTGTGATCCTTCAAGTCTCCAAGCCCAAGGTCTGTGTTCCCCCAAGTCATAAAACCTAATGTCTCTGTTCCTCCAAGTCCAAGGTCTGTGTTCTCTCGTCTCCAAGCCCAAGGTCTGTGTTCCTTCGTCTCCAAGGACAAGGTCTGTATTCCTTCAAGTCTCCAAGTCCAAGGTCTGGGTTCCTCCAAGGTTGGGTTCCTCGAAGTCCAAGATCTGTGTTCCTTCAAGTCTCCAAGCCCGGGTTCCTCTGAGTCTCCAAGCCCAAAGTCTGTGTTCCATCAAGTCTCCAAGCCCAAGGTCTGTGATCCTTCAGGTCTCCAAGCCCAAAGTCTGTGTTCCTCCAAGTCTCAAAGTCCAAGGTCTGTGTTCCTCCAAGTCTACAAGTACAAGGTCTGGGTTCCTCCAAGTCGAAGAACTGTGTTCCATCAAGACTCCAAGCCCGTGTTCCTCCAAGTCTCTAAGCCCAAGGTCTGTGTTCCTTCCAGTCTCCAAGCCCTAGGTCTGTGTTCCTTCAAGTCTCCAAGCCCAAAATCTGTGTTCCTCCAAGTCCAAGGTCTGTGTTCCTCCAAGTCTCCAAGTCCAAGGTCTGTGATCCTTCAAGTCTCCAAGCCCAAGGTCTGTGTTCCCCCAAGTCTTAAAGTCTAATGTCTCTGTTCCTCCAAGTCCAAGGTCTGTGTTCCTCCAAGTCTCCAAGCCCGAGGTCTGAGTTCCCTCGTCTCCAAGCCCAAGGTCTGTGTTCCTTCGTCTCCAAGTACAAGGTCTGGGTTCCTCCAAGGTTGGGTTCCTCCAAGTCCAAGATCTGTGTTCCTTCAAGTCTCCAAACCCGTGTTCCTCTAAGTCTCCAAGCCCAAGGTCTGTGTTCCTTCAAGTCTCCAAGCCCAAATCTGTGTTCCTTCTCCAAGCCCTATGTTCCTCCAAGTCCAAGGTCTGGGTTCCTCCAAGTCTCAAAGTCCAAGGTCTGTGTTCCCCCAAGGTATGTGTTCTTCCAACTCCAAGGTCTGTGATCCTTCAAGTCTCCAAGCCCAACGTCTGTGTTCCTCCAAGTCTCAAAGTCCAAGGTCTGTGTTCCCCCAAGTCCAAGGTCTGTGTTCCTCCAAGTTTCCACGTCCAAGGTCTGTGATCCTTCAAGTCTCCAAGCCCAAGGTCTGTGTTCCCCCAAGTCTTAAAGTCTAATGTCTCTGTTCCTCCAAGTCCAAGGTCTGTGTTCCTCCAGATCTCCAAGCCCGGGGTCTGTGTTCCCTCGTCTCCAAGCCCAAGGTCTGTGTTCCTTCGTCTCCAAGTACAAGGTCTGGGTTCCTCCAAGGTTGGGTTCCTCCAAGTCCAAGATCTGTGTTCCTTCAAGTCTCCAAACCCGTGTTCCTCTAAGTCTCCAAGCCCAAGGTCTGTGTTCCTTCAAGTCTCCAAACCAAATCTGTGTTCCTTCTCCAAGCCCTATGTTCCTCCAAGTCCAAGGTCTGTGTTCCCCCAAGGTCTGTGTTCTTCCAACTCCAAGGACTGTATTCCTTCAAGTCTCAAAGCCCAAAGGCTGTGTTCCTCCAAGTCAAAGGTCTGTGTTCCTCCAAGTCTCCAAGCCCAAGGTCTGTGTTCTTCAAGTCTCCAAGCCCAAGGTCTGTGATCCTTCAAGTCTCCAAGCCCAACGTCTGTGTTCCTCGAATTCTCAAAGTCCAAGGTCTGTGTTCCCCCAAGTCTAAGGTCTGTGATCCTCCAAGTTTCCACGTCCAAGGTCTGTGTTCCTTCAAGTCACCAAGCCCTAGGTCTGTGTTCCTTCAAGTCTCCAAGCCCAAAATCTGTGTTCCACCAAGTCCAAGGTCTGTGTTCCTCCAAGTCCCAAAGTCTAAGGTCTCTGTTCCTCCAACTCCAAGGTCTGTATTACTTCAAGTCTCCAAGCCCAAAGGCTGTGTTCCTCCAAGTCCAAGGTCTGTGTTCCTCCAAGTCTCCAAGCCCAAGGTCTGTGATCCTTCAAGTCTCCAAGCCCAACGTCTGTGTTCCTCCAAGTCTCAAAGTCCAAGGTCTGTGTTCCCCCAAGTCCAAGGTCTGTGATCCTTCAAGTCTCCAAGCCCAAGGTCTGTGTTCCCCCAAGTCTTAAAACCTAATGTCTCTGTTCCTCCAAGTCCAAGGTCTGTGTTCTCTCGTCTCCAAGCCCAAGGTCTGTGTTCCTTCGTCTCCAAGGACAAGGTCTGTATTCCTTCAAGTCTCCAAGTCCAAGGTCTGGGTTCCTCCAAGGTTGGGTTCCTCGAAGTCCAAGATCTGTGTTCCTTCAAGTCTCCAAGCCCGGGTTCCTCTGAGTCTCCAAGCCCAAAGTCTGTGTTCCATCAAGTCTCCAAGCCCAAGGTCTGTGATCCTTCAGGTCTCCAAGCCCAAAGTCTGTGTTCCTCCAAGTCTCAAAGTCCAAGGTCTGTGTTCCTCCAAGTCTACAAGTACAAGGTCTGGGTTCCTCCAAGTCGAAGAACTGTGTTCCATCAAGACTCCAAGCCCGTGTTCCTCCAAGTCTCTAAGCCCAAGGTCTGTGTTCCTTCCAGTCTCCAAGCCCTAGGTCTGTGTTCCTTCAAGTCTCCAAGCCCAAAATCTGTGTTCCTCCAAGTCCAAGGTCTGTGTTCCTCCAAGTCTCCAAGTCCAAGGTCTGTGATCCTTCAAGTCTCCAAGCCCAAGGTCTGTGTTCCCCCAAGTCTTAAAGTCTAATGTCTCTGTTCCTCCAAGTCCAAGGTCTGTGTTCCTCCAAGTCTCCAAGCCCGAGGTCTGTGTTCCCTTGTCTCCAAGCCCAAGGTCTGTGTTCCTTCGTCTCCAAGTACAAGGTCTGTGTTCCATCAAGTCTCCAAGCCCAAGGTCTGTGATCCTTCAGGTCTCCAAGTCCAAGGTCTGTTTTCCCCCAAGTCCACGGTCTGTGTTCCTCCAAGTCTACAAGTACAAGGTCTGGGTTCCTCCAAGTCGAAGAACTGTGTTCCATCAAGTCTCCAAGCCCGTGTTCCTCCAAGTCTCCAAGCCCGAGGTCTGTGTTCCTTCAAGTCTCCAAGCCCTAGGTCTGTGTTCCTTCAAGTCTCCAAGCCCAAAATCTGTGTTCCTCCAAGTCCAAGGTCTGTGTTCCTCCAGGTCTCCAAGTCCAAGGTCTGTGTTCCAGCAAGTCTCCAAGCCCAAGGTCTGTGATCCTTCAGGTCTCCAAGCCCAAAGTCTGTGTTCCTCCAAGTCTCAAAGTCCAAGGTCTGTGTTCCCCCAAGTCCAAGGTCTGTGTTCCTCCAAGTCTACAAGTACAAGGTCTGGGTTCCTCCAAGTCGAAGAACGGTGTTCCATCAAGTCTCCAAGCCCGTATTCCTTCAAGTCTCTAAGCCCAAGGTCTGTGTTCCTTCCAGTCTCCAAGCCCTAGGTCTGTGTTACTTCAAGTCTCCAAGCCCAAAATCTGTGTTCCTCCAAGTCCAAGGTCTGTGTTCCTCCAAGTCTCCAAGCCCAAGGTCTGTGTTCTTCAAGTCTCCAAGCCCAAGGTCTGTGAATCTTCAAGTCTCCAAGTCCAACGTCTGTGTTCCTCCAAGTCTCAAAGCCCAAAGGCTGTGTTCCTCCAAGTCCAAGGTCTGTGTTCCTCCAAGTCTCCAAGCCCAAGGTCTGTGTTCTTCAAGTCTCCAAGCCCAAGGACTGTGTTCTTCAAGTCTCCAAGTCCAAGGTCTGTGATCCTTCAGGTCTATAAGCCCAAAGTCTGTGTTCCTCCAAGTCTCAAAGTCCAAGGTCTGTGTTCCCCCAAGTCCAAGGTCTGTGTTCCTCCAGGTCTACAAGTACAAGGTCTGGGTTCCTCCAAGTCGAAGAACTGTGTTCCATCAAGTCTCCAAGCCCGTGTTCCTCCAAGTCTCTAAGCCCAAGGTCTGTGTTCCTTCCAGTCTCCAAGCCCTAGGTCTGTGTTCCTTCAAGTCTCCAAGCCCAAAATCTGTGTTCCTCCAAGTCCAAGGTCTGTGTTCCTCCAAGTCTCCAAGCCCAAGGTCTGTGTTCTTCAAGTCTCCAAGCCCAAGGACTGTGTTCTTCAAGTCTCCAAGTCCAAGGTCTGTGATCCTTCAGGTCTATAAGCCCAAAGTCTGTGTTCCTCCAAGTCTCAAAGTCCAAGGTCTGTGTTCCCCCAAGTCCAAGGTCTGTGTTCCTCCAAGTCTACAAGTACAAGGTCTGGGTTCCTCCAAGTCGAAGAACTGTGTTCCATCAAGTCTCCAAGCCCGTGTTCCTCCAAGTCTCTAAGCCCAAGGTCTGTGTTCCTTCCAGTCTCCAAGCCCTAGGTCTGTGTTCCTTCAAGTCTCCAAGCCCAAAATCTGTGTTCCTCCAAGTCCGTGTTCCTCCAAGTCTCCAAGCCCAAGGTCTATGATCCTTCAAGTCTCCAAGACCAACGTCTGTGTTCCTCCAAGTCTCAAAGCCCAAAGGCTGTGTTCCTCCAAGTCCAAGGTCTGTGTTCCTCCAGGTCTCCAAGCCCAAGGTCTGTGTTCTTCAAGTCTCCAAGCCCAAGATCTGTGTTCTTCAAGTCTCCAAGCCCAAGGTCTGTGATCAAGTCTCCATGCCCAACGTCTGTGTTCCTCCAAGTCTCAAAGACCAAGGTCTGTGTTCCCCCAAGTCCAAGGTATGTGTTCCTCCAAGTTTCCACGTCCAAGGTCTGTGTTCCTTCAAGTCTCCAAGCCCTAGGTCTGTGTTCCTTCAAGTCTCCAAGCCCAAAATCTGTGTTCCTCCAAGTCCAAGGTCCGTGTTCCTCCAAGTCTCAAAGTCTAAGGTCTCTGTTCCTCCAACTCCAAGGTCTGTATTCCTTCAAGTCTCCAAGCCCAAAGGCTGTGTTCTTCAAGTCTCCAAGCCCACGGTCTGTGTTCCTTCAAGTCTCCAAGCCCTAGGTCTGTGTTCCTTCAAGTCTCCAAGCCAAAAAACTGTGTTCCTCCAAGTCCAAGGTCTGTGTTCCTCCAAGTCTCCAAGTCCAAGGTCTGTGTTCCATCAAGTCTCCAAGCCCAAGGTCTGTGATCCTTCAGGTCTCCAAGCCCAAAGTCTGTGTTCCTCCGTCTCAAAGTCCAAGGTCTGTGTTCCTCCAAGTCTACAAGTACAAGGTCTGGGTTCCTCCAAGTCGAAGAACTGTGTTCCATCAAGTCTCCAAGCCCGTGTTCCTCCAAGTCTCTAAGCCCAAGGTCTGTGTTCCTTCCAGTCTCCAAGCCCTAGGTCTGTGTTCCTTCAAGTCTCCAAGCCCAAAATCTGTGTTCCTCCAAGTCCAAGGTCTGTGTTCCTCCAAGTCTCCAAGTCCAAGGTCTGTGATCCTTCAAGTCTCCAAGCCCAAGGTCTGTGTTCCTTAAAGTCTCCAAGCCCAAAATCTGTGTTCCTCCAAGTGCAAGGTCTGTATTCCTCCAAGTCTCCAAGCCCAAGGTCTGTGTTCCTTCAAGTCTCCAAGCCCAAAGACTGTGTTCCTTCTCCAAGCCCAATGTTCCACCAAGTCCAAGGTCTGGGTTCCTCCAAGGTCTGTGTTCCTCCAAGTCTCCAAGCCGAAGGTCTCTGTTCCTCCAAGTCTGTCTGTATTCCTTCAAGTCTCCAAGCCCAAGGTCTGTGTTCCTTCATCTCCAAGTCCAAGGTCTGTGTTCCTTCATCTCCAAGTCCAAGGTCTGTGTTCCTTCAAGTCTCCAAGCCCGTGTTCCTCCAAGTCTCCAAGCCCAAGGTCTGTGTTCCTTCAAGTCTCCAAGCCTAAAGTCTGTGTTCCTTCTCCAAGCCCAATGTTCCACCGTCCAAGGTCTGGGTTCCTCCAAGGTCTGTGGTTCTCCAAGTCTCCAAGCCGAAGGTCTGTGTTCCTCCAAGTCTCCAAGACCAAGGTCTGTGTTCCTTAAAGTCTCCAAGCCCAAAGTCTGTGTTCAACCAAGTCCAAGGTTTGTGTTCCTCCATGTCTCAAAGTCCAAGGTGTGGGATCCTCCAAGGTCTGTGTTCCTCCAATTCTCCAAGCCCAAGATCTGTGTTCCTCCAAGTCCAAGGTCTGTGTTCCTCCAAGTCTCAAAGTCTAAGATGTCTGTTCCTCCAAGTCCAAGGTCTGTGTTCCTCCAAGTCTCCAAGCCCGAGGTCTGTGTTCCCTCGTCTCCAAGCCCAAGGTCTGTGTTCCTTCGTCTCCAAGAACAAGGTCTGTATTCCTTCAAGTCTCCAAGTCCAAGGTCTGTGTTCCTCCAAGTCTCAAAGTCTAAGGGGTCTGTTCCTCCAAGTCCACGGTCTGTGTTCCTCCAAGTCTCCAAGCCCGAGGTCTGTGTTCCCTCGTCTCCAAGCCCAAGGTCGGTGTTCCTTCGTCTCCAAGTCCAAGGTCTGTGTTCCTTAAAGTCTCCAAGCCCAAAATCTGTGTTCCTCCAAGTCCAAGGTCTGTGTTCCTCCAAGTCTCAAAGTCTAAGGTCTCTGTTCCTCCAAGTCCGTCTGTATTCCTTCAAGTCTCCAAGCCCAAAGTCTGTGTTCCTCCAAGTCTCAAAGTCCAAGGTCTGTTTTCCCCAAAGTCTCAAAGTCTAATGTCTCTGTTCCTCCAAGTCCAAAGTCTGTATTCCTCCAAGTCTCGAAGCCCAAGGTCTGTGTTCCTTCGTCTCCAAGTCCAAGGTCTGTGTTCCTTCAAGTCTCCAAGCCCGTGTTCCTCCAAGTCTCCAAGCCCAAGGTCTGTGTTCCTTCAAGTCTCCAAGCCCAAGGTCTGTGTTCCTTCAAGTCTCCAAGCCCAAAATCTGTGTTCCTCCAAGTCCAAGGTCTGTGTTCCTCCAAGTCTCCAAGTCCAAGGTCTGTGTTCCATCAAGTCTCCAAGCCCAAGGTCTGTGATCCTTCAGGTCTCCAAGCCCAAAGTCTGTGTTCCTCCAAGTCTCAAATTCCAAGGTCTGTGTTCCTCCAAGTCTACAAGTACAAGGTCTGGGTTCCTCCAAGTC
The DNA here is from genome assembly GCF_030144855.1 of Hypanus sabinus. NCBI lineage: Eukaryota > Metazoa > Chordata > Chondrichthyes > Myliobatiformes > Dasyatidae > Hypanus > Hypanus sabinus. Next base: position 150,128,114 of record NC_082715.1, on the reverse strand, counting down.
GAAGAACTGTGTTCCATCAAGTCTCCAAGCCCGTGTTCCTCCAAGTCTCTAAGCCCAAGGTCTGTGTTCCTTCCAGTCTCCAAGCCCTAGGTCTGTGTTCCTTCAAGTCTCCAAGCCCAAAATCTGTGTTCCTCCAAGTCCAAGGTCTGTGTTCCTCCAGGTCTCCAAGCCCAAGGTCTGTGTTCTTCAAGTCTCCAAGCCCAAGGCCTGTGATTCTTCAAGTCTCCAAGTCCAACGTCTGTGTTCCTCCAAGTCTCAAAGCCCAAAGGCTGTGTTCCTCCAAGTCCAAGGTCTGTGTTCCTCCAAGTCTCCAAGCCCAAGGTCTGTGTTCTTCAAGTCTCCAAGCCCAAGGACTGTGTTCTTCAAGTCTCCAAGTCCAAGGTCTGTGATCCTTCAGGTCTATAAGCCCAAAGTCTGTGTTCCTCCAAGTCTCAAAGTCCAAGGTCTGTGTTCCCCCAAGTCCAAGGACTGTGTTCCTCCAAGTCTACAAGTACAAGGTCTGGGTTCCTCCAAGTCGAAGAACTGTGTTCCATCAAGTCTCCAAGCCCGTGTTCCTCCAAGTCTCTAAGCCCAAGGTCTGTGTTCCTTCCAGTCTCCAAGCCCTAGGTCTGTGTTCCTTCAAGTCTCCAAGCCCAAAATCTGTGTTCCTCCAAGTCCAAGGTCTGTGATCCTCCAAGTCTCCAAGCCCAAGGTCTATGATCCTTCAAGTCTCCAAGACCAACGTCTGTGTTCCTCCAAGTCTCAAAGCCCAAAGGCTGTGTTCCTCCAAGTCCAAGGTCTGTGTTCCTCCAGGTCTCCAAGCCCAAGGTCTGTGTTCTTCAAGTCTCCAAGCCCAAGATCTGTGTTCTTCAAGTCTCCAAGCCCAAGGTCTGTGATCAAGTCTCCATGCCCAACGTCTGTGTTCCTCCAAGTCTCAAAGACCAAGGTCTGTGTTCCCCCAAGTCCAAGGTATGTGTTCCTCCAAGTTTCCACGTCCAAGGTCTGTGTTCCTTCAAGTCTCCAAGCCCTAGGTCTGTGTTCCTTCAAGTCTCCAAGCCCAAAATCTGTGTTCCTCCAAGTCCAAGGTCCGTGTTCCTCCAAGTCTCAAAGTCTAAGGTCTCTGTTCCTCCAACTCCAAGGTCTGTATTCCTTCAAGTCTCCAAGCCCAAAGGCTGTGTTCTTCAAGTCTCCAAGCCCACGGTCTGTGTTCCTTCAAGTCTCCAAGCCCTAGGTCTGTGTTCCTTCAAGTCTCCAAGCCCAAAATCTGTGTTCCTCCAAGTCCAAGGTCTGTGTTCCTCCAAGTCTCCAAGTCCAAGGTCTGTGTTCCATCAAGTCTCCAAGCCCAAGGTCTGTGATCCTTCAGGTCTCCAAGCCCAAAGTCTGTGTTCCTCCAAGTCTCAAAGTCCAAGGTCTGTGTTCCTCCAAGTCTACAAGTACAAGGTCTGGGTTCCTCCAAGTCGAAGAACTGTGTTCCATCAAGTCTCCAAGCCCGTGTTCCTCCAAGTCTCTAAGCCCAAGGTCTGTGTTCCTTCCAGTCTCCAAGCCCTAGGTCTGTGTTCCTCCAAGTCCAAGGTCTGTGTTCCTCCAAGTCTCCAAGCCCAAGGTCTGTGTTCTTCAAGTCTCCAAGCCCAAGGTCTGTGATCCTTCATCTCCAAGTCCAAGGTCTGTGTTCCTTCAAGTCTCCAAGCCCGTGTTCCTCCAAGTCTCCAAGCCCAAGGTCTGTGTTCCTTCAAGTCTCCAAGCCTAAAGTCTGTGTTCCTTCTCCAAGCCCAATGTTCCACCAAGTCCAAGGTCTGGGTTCCTCCAAGGTCTGTATTACTTCAAGTCTCCAAGCCCAAAGGCTGTGTTCCTCCAAGTCCAAGGTCTGTGTTCCTCCAAGTCTCCAAGCCCAAGGTCTGTGATCCTTCAAGTCTCCAAGCCCAACGTCTGTGTTCCTCCAAGTCTCAAAGTCCAAGGTCTGTGTTCCCCCAAGTCCAAGATCTGTGATCCTTCAAGTCTCCAAGCCCAACGTCTGTGTTCCCCCAAGTCTTAAAGTCTAATGTCTCTGTTCCTCCAAGTCCAAGGTCTGTGTTCCCTCGTCTCTAAGCCCAAGGTCTGTGTTCCTTCGTCTCCAAGTACAAGGTCTGTATTCCTTCAAGTCTCCAAGTCCAAGGTCTGGGTTCCTCCAAGGTTGGGTTCCTCCAAGTCCAAGGTCTGTGTTCCCTCAAGTCTCCAAGCCCAAATCTGTGTTCCTTCTCCAAGCCCTATGTTCCTCCAAGTCCAAGGTCTGGGTTCCTCCAAGGTCTGTGTTCCTCCAAGTCTCAAAGTCTAAGGTCTCTGTTCCTCCAAGTCCGTCTGTATTCCTTCAAGTCTCCAAGCCCAAAGTCTGTGTTCAACCAAGTCCAAGGTTTGTGTTCCTCCATGTCTCAAATTCCAAGGTCTGGGATCCTCCAAGGTCTGTGTTCCTCCAATTCTCCAAGCCCGAGGTCTGTGTTCCTTAAAGTCTCCAAGTCCAAGGTCTGTGTTCAACCAAGTCCAAGGTTTGTGTTCCTCCATGTCTCCAAGCCCAAGGTCTGTGTTCCTTAAAGTCTCCAAGCCCAAGATCTGTGTTCCTCCAAGTCCAAGGTCTGTGTTCCTCCAAGTCTCAAAGTCTAAGGTGTCTGTTCCTCCAAGTCCAAGGTCTGTGTTCCTTAAAGTCTCCAAGCCCAAAATCTGTGTTCCTCCAAGTGCAAGGTCTGTATTCCTCCAAGTCTCCAAGCCCAAGGTCTGTGTTCCTTCAAGTCTCCAAGCCCAAAGACTGTGTTCCTTCTCCAAGCCCAATGTTCCACCAAGTCCAAGGTCTGGGTTCCTCCAAGGTCTGTGTTCCTCCAAGTCTCCAAGCCGAAGGTCTCTGTTCCTCCAAGTCTGTCTGTATTCCTTCAAGTCTCCAAGCCCAAGGTCTGTGTTCCTTCATCTCCAAGTCCAAGGTCTGTGTTCCTTCATCTCCAAGTCCAAGGTCTGTGTTCCTTCAAGTCTCCAAGCCCGTGTTCCTCCAAGTCTCCAAGCCCAAGGTCTGTGTTCCTTCTCCAAGCCTAAAGTCTGTGTTCCTTCTCCAAGCCCAATGTTCCACCAAGTCCAAGGTCTGGGTTCCTCCAAGGTCTGTGGTTCTCCAAGTCTCCAAGCCGAAGGTCTGTGTTCCTCCAAGTCTCCAAGACCAAGGTCTGTGTTCCTTAAAGTCTCCAAGCCCAACGTCTGTGTTCAACCAAGTCCAAGGTTTGTGTTCCTCCATGTCTCAAAGTCCAAGGTCTGGGATCCTCCAAGGTCTGTGTTCCTCCAATTCTCCAAGCCCAAGATCTGTGTTCCTCCAAGTCCAAGGTCTGTGTTCCTCCAAGTCTCAAAGTCTAAGATGTCTGTTCCTCCAAGTCCAAGGTCTGTGTTCCTCCAAGTCTCCAAGCCCGAGGTCTGTGTTCCCTCGTCTCCAAGCCCAAGGTCTGTGTTCCTTCGTCTCCAAGAACAAGGTCTGTATTCCTTCAAGTCTCCAAGTCCAAGGTCTGTGTTCCTCCAAGTCTCAAAGTCTAAGGGGTCTGTTCCTCCAAGTCCAAGGTCTGTGTTCCTCCAAGTCTCCAAGCCCGAGGTCTGTGTTCCCTCGTCTCCAAGCCCAAGGTCGGTGTTCCTTCGTCTCCAAGTCCAAGGTCTGTGTTCCTTAAAGTCTCCAAGCCCAAAATCTGTGTTCCTCCAAGTCCAAGGTCTGTGTTCCTCCAAGTCTCAAAGTCTAAGGTCTCTGTTCCTCCAAGTCCGTCTGTATTCCTTCAAGTCTCCAAGCCCAAAGTCTGTGTTCCTCCAAGTCTCAAAGTCCAAGGTCTGTTTTCCCCAAAGTCTCAAAGTCTAATGTCTCTGTTCCTCCAAGTCCAAAGTCTGTATTCCTCCAAGTCTCGAAGCCCAAGGTCTGTGTTCCTTCGTCTCCAAGTCCAAGGTCTGTGTTCCTTCAAGTCTCCAAGCCCGTGTTCCTCCAAGTCTCCAAGCCCAAGGTCTGTGTTCCTTCAAGTCTCCAAGCCCAAAGTCTGTGTTCCTTCTCCAAGCCCAATGTTCCACCAAGTCCAAGGTCTGGGTTCCTCCAAGGTCTGAGGTTCTCCAAGTCTCCAAGCCGAAGGTCTGTGTTCCTCCAAGTCTCTAAGTCCAAGGTCAGTGTTCCTTCAAGTCTCCAAGTCCAAAGTCTGGGTTTCTCGAAGTCCAAGGTCTGTGTTCCTCCAAGTCTCAAAGTCTAAGGTCTCTGTTCCTCCAGTTCAATGGTCTGTATTCCTTCAAGTCTCCAAGCCCAAAGTCTGTGTTCCTCCAAGCCCGAGGTCTGTGTTCCTTAAAGTCTCCAAGTCCAAGGTCTGTGTTCAACCAAGTCCAAGGTTTGTGTTCCTCCATGTCTCCAAGCCCAAGGTCTGTGTTCCTTAAAGTCTCCAAGCCCAAGATCTGTGTTCCTCCAAGTCCAAGGTCTGTGTTCCTCCAAGTCTCAAAGTCTAAGGTGTCTGTTCCTCCAAGTCCAAGGTCTGTGTTCCTTAAAGTCTCCAAGCCCAAAATCTGTGTTCCTCCAAGTGCAAGGTCTGTATTCCTCCAAGTCTCCAAGCCCAAGGTCTGTGTTCCTTCAAGTCTCCAAGCCCAAAGACTGTGTTCCTTCTCCAAGCCCAATGTTCCACCAAGTCCAAGGTCTGGGTTCCTCCAAGGTCTGTGTTCCTCCAAGTCTCCAAGCCGAAGGTCTCTGTTCCTCCAAGTCTGTCTGTATTCCTTCAAGTCTCCAAGCCCAAGGTCTGTGTTCCTTCATCTCCAAGTCCAAGGTCTGTGTTCCTTCATCTCCAAGTCCAAGGTCTGTGTTCCTTCAAGTCTCCAAGCCCGTGTTCCTCCAAGTCTCCAAGCCCAAGGTCTGTGTTCCTTCTCCAAGCCTAAAGTCTGTGTTCCTTCTCCAAGCCCAATGTTCCACCAAGTCCAAGGTCTGGGTTCCTCCAAGGTCTGTGGTTCTCCAAGTCTCCAAGCCGAAGGTCTGTGTTCCTCCAAGTCTCCAAGACCAAGGTCTGTGTTCCTTAAAGTCTCCAAGCCCAACGTCTGTGTTCAACCAAGTCCAAGGTTTGTGTTCCTCCATGTCTCAAAGTCCAAGGTCTGGGATCCTCCAAGGTCTGTGTTCCTCCAATTCTCCAAGCCCAAGATCTGTGTTCCTCCAAGTCCAAGGTCTGTGTTCCTCCAAGTCTCAAAGTCTAAGATGTCTGTTCCTCCAAGTCCAAGGTCTGTGTTCCTCCAAGTCTCCAAGCCCGAGGTCTGTGTTCCCTCGTCTCCAAGCCCAAGGTCTGTGTTCCTTCGTCTCCAAGAACAAGGTCTGTATTCCTTCAAGTCTCCAAGTCCAAGGTCTGTGTTCCTCCAAGTCTCAAAGTCTAAGGGGTCTGTTCCTCCAAGTCCAAGGTCTGTGTTCCTCCAAGTCTCCAAGCCCGAGGTCTGTGTTCCCTCGTCTCCAAGCCCAAGGTCGGTGTTCCTTCGTCTCCAAGTCCAAGGTCTGTGTTCCTTAAAGTCTCCAAGCCCAAAATCTGTGTTCCTCCAAGTCCAAGGTCTGTGTTCCTCCAAGTCTCAAAGTCTAAGGTCTCTGTTCCTCCAAGTCCGTCTGTATTCCTTCAAGTCTCCAAGCCCAAAGTCTGTGTTCCTCCAAGTCTCAAAGTCCAAGGTCTGTTTTCCCCAAAGTCTCAAAGTCTAATGTCTCTGTTCCTCCAAGTCCAAAGTCTGTATTCCTCCAAGTCTCGAAGCCCAAGGTCTGTGTTCCTTCGTCTCCAAGTCCAAGGTCTGTGTTCCTTCAAGTCTCCAAGCCCGTGTTCCTCCAAGTCTCCAAGCCCAAGGTCTGTGTTCCTTCAAGTCTCCAAGCCCAAAGTCTGTGTTCCTTCTCCAAGCCCAATGTTCCACCAAGTCCAAGGTCTGGGTTCCTCCAAGGTCTGAGGTTCTCCAAGTCTCCAAGCCGAAGGTCTGTGTTCCTCCAAGTCTCTAAGTCCAAGGTCAGTGTTCCTTCAAGTCTCCAAGTCCAAAGTCTGGGTTTCTCGAAGTCCAAGGTCTGTGTTCCTCCAAGTCTCAAAGTCTAAGGTCTCTGTTCCTCCAGTTCAATGGTCTGTATTCCTTCAAGTCTCCAAGCCCAAAGTCTGTGTTCCTCCAAGTCCAAGGTCTGTGTTCCTCCAAGTCTCAATGTCTAAGCAATCTTTTCCTCCAAGTCCAAGCTCTGTGTTCCTTCAAGTCTCCAAGGTCTGGGTTCCTCCAAGGTCTGTGTTCCTCCAAGTCTCCAAGCCAAAGGACTGTGTTCCTTAAAGTCTCCAAGCCCAAAATCTGTGTTCCTCCAAGTCCAAGGTCTTTATTCCTCCAAGTTCCAAAGTCCAATGTCTGTGTTCCCCCAGGTCTCAACGTCTAATGTCTCTGTTCCACCAAGTCCAAGGTCTGTGTTCCTCCAAGTCTCCAAGCCCAAGGTCTGCGTTCCTTCGTCTCCAAGGTCTGTGATCCTTCAAGTCTCCAAGCCCAAGGTCTGTGTTCCCCCAAGTCTCAAAGTCTAATGTCTCTGTTCCTCCAAGTCCAAGGTCTGTGTTCCTCCTAGTCCAATGTCTGTGTTCCTTCAAGTCTCCAAGTCCAAGGTCTGGGTTCCTCCAAGTCCAAGGTCTGGGTTCCTCGAAGTCCAAGATCTGTATTACTTCAAGTCTCCAAGCCCTTGTTCTTCCAAGTCTCCAAGCCCAAGGTCTGTGTTCCTTCAAGTCTCCAAGCCCAAAGTCTGTGTTCCGCCAAGTCTCAAAGTCTAACGTCTCTGTTCCTCCAAGTCAAAGGTCTGTATTCCTTCAAGTATCCAAGCCAAAAGTCTGTGTCCCTCCAAGTCTCAACGTCCAAGGTCTGTGTTCCCCCAAGCCTCAAATTCTAACGTCTCTGTTCCTCCAAGTCCAAGGTCTGTGTTCTTCCAAGTCTCCAAGCCCAAGGTCTGTGTTCCTTTGTCTCCAAGGACAAAGTCTGTGTTCCTCCAAGTCCAAGGTCTGTATTCCTTCAAGTCTCCAAGCTCAAAGTCTGTGTTCCTCCAAGTCTCAAAGTCCAAGGGCTGTGTTCCTTCAAGTCTCCAAGCCCTAGGTCTGTGTTCCTTCAAGTCTCCAAGCCCAAAATCTGTGTTCCTCCAAGGTCTGTGTTCCTCCAAATCTCCAAGGTCTGTGTTCCATCAAGTCTCCAAGCCCAAGGTCTGTGATCCTTCAGGTCTCCAAGCCCAAAGTCTGTGTTCCTCCAAGTCTCAAAGTCCAAGGTCTGTGTTCCTCCAAGTCCAAGGTCTGTGTTCCTCCAAGTTTCCACGTCCAAGGTCTGTGATCCTTCAAGTCTCCAAGCCCAAGGTCTGTGTTCCCCCAAGTCTTAAAGTCTAATGTCTCTGTTCCTCCAAGTCCAAGGTCTGTGTTCCTCCAAGTCTCCAAGCCCGAGGTCTGTGTTCCCTCGTCTCCAAGCCCAAGGTCTGTGTTCCTTCGTCTCCAAGTACAAGTTCTGGGTTCCTCCAAGGTTGGGATCCTCCAAGTCCAAGATCTGTTTTCCTTCAAGTCTCCAATCCCGTGTTCCTCTAAGTCTCCAAGCCAAAGGTCTGTGTTCCTTCAAGTCTCCAAGCCCAAATCTGTGTTCCTTCTCCAAGCCCTATGTTCCTCCAAGTCCAAGGTCTGGGTTCCTCCAAGTCTCAAAGTCCAAGGTCTGTGTTCCCCCAAGGTCTGTGTTCTTCCAACTCCAAGGTCTGTATTCCTTCAAGTCTCAAAGCCCAAAGGCTGTGTTCCTCCAAGTCCAAGGTCTGTGTTCCTCCAAGTCTCCAAGCCCAAGGTCTGTGTTCTTCAAGTCTCCAAGCCCAAGGTCTGTGATCCTTCAAGTCTCCAAGCCCAACATCTGTGTTCCTCCAAGTCTCAAAGTCCAAGGTCTGTGTTCCCCCAAGTCTAAGGTCTGTGATCCTCCAAGTTTCCACGTCCAAGGTCTGTGTTCCTTCAAGTCTCCAAGCCCTAGGTCTGTGTTCCTTCAAGTCTCCAAGCCCAAAATCTGTGTTCCTCCAAGTCCAAGGTCTGTGTTCCTCCAAGTCTCAAAGTCTAAGGTCTCTGTTCCTCCAACTCCAAGGTCTGTATTACTTCAAGTCTCCAAGCCCAAAGGCTGTGTTCCTCCAAGTCCAAGGTCAGTGTTCCTCCAAGTCTCCAAGCCCAAGGTCTGTGATCCTTCAAGTCTCCAAGCCCAACGTCTGTGTTCCTCCAAGTCTCAAAGTCCAAGGTCTGTGTTCCCCCAAGCCCAAGGTCTGTGATCCTTCAAGTCTCCAAGCCCAAGGTCTGTGTTCCCCCAAGTCTTAAAGTCTAATGTCTCCTTTCCTCCAAGTCCAAGGTCTGTGTTCCCTCGTCTCCAAGCCCAAGGTCTGTGTTCCTTCGTCTCCAAGTACAAGGTCTGTATTCCTTCAAGTCTCCAAGTCCAAGGTCTGGGTTCCTCCAAGGTTGGGTTCCTCCAAGTCCAAGGTCTGTGTTCCCTCAAGTCTCCAAGCCCAAATCTGTGTTCCTTCTCCAAGCCCTATGTTCCTCCAAGTCCAAGGTCTGGGTTCCTCCAAGGTCTGTGTTCCTCCAAGTCTCAAAGTCTAAGGTCTCTGTTACTCCAAGTCCGTCTGTATTCCTTCAAGTCTCCAAGCCCAAAGTCTGTGTTCAACCAAGTCCGTTTGTGTTCCTCCATGTCTCAAATTCCAAGGTCTGGGATCCTCCAAGGTCTGTGTTCCTCCAATTCTCCAAGCACAAGGTCTGTGTTCCTTAAAGTCTCCAAGTCCAAGGTCTGTGTTCAACCAAGTCCAAGGTTTGTGTTCCTCCATGTCTCCAAGCCCAAGGTCTGTGTTCCTTAAAGTCTCCAAGCCCAAGATCTGTGTTCCTCCAAGTCCAAGGTCTGTGTTCCTCCAAGTCTCAAAGTCTAAGGTGTCTGTTCCTCCAAGTCCAAGGTCTGTGTTCCTCCAAGTCTCAAAGTCTAAGGTCTCTGTTCCTCCAAGGTCTGTGTTCCTTAAAGTCTCCAAGCCCAAAATCTGTGTTCCTCCAAGTGCAAGGTCTGTATTCCTCCAAGTCTCCAAGCCCAAGGTCTGTGTTCCTTCAAGTCTCCAAGCCCAAAGACTGTGTTCCTTCTCCAAGCCCAATGTTCCACCAAGTCCAAGGTCTGGGTTCCTCCAAGGTCTGTGTTCCTCCAAGTCTCCAAGCCGAATGTCTCTGTTCCTCCAAGTCTGTCTGTATTCCTTCAAGTCTCCAAGCCCAAGGTCTGTGTTACTTCATCTCCAAGTCCAAGGTCTGTGTTCCTTCATCTCCAAGTCCAAGGTCTGTGTTCCTTCAAGTCTCCAAGCCCGTGTTCCTCCAAGTCTCCAAGCCCAAGGTCTGTGTTCCTTCAAGTCTCCAAGCCTAAAGTCTGTGTTCCTTCTCCAAGCCCAATGTTCCACCAAGTCCAAGGTCTGGGTTCCTCCAAGGTCTGTGGTTCTCCAAGTCTCCAAGCCGAAGGTCTGTGTTCCTCCAAGTCTCCAAGACCAAGGTCTGTGTTCCTTAAAGTCTCCAAGCCCAAAGTCTGTGTTCAACCAAGTCCAAGGTTTGTGTTCCTCCATGTCTCAAAGTCCAAGGTCTGGGATCCTCCAAGGTCTGTGTTCCTCCAATTCTCCAAGCCCAAGATCTGTGTTCCTCCAAGTCCAAGGTCTGTGTTCCTCCAAGTCTCAAAGTCTAAGATGTCTGTTCCTCCAAGTCCAAGGTCTGTGTTCCTCCAAGTCTCCAAGCCCGAGGTCTGTGTTCCCTCGTCTCCAAGCCCAAGGTCTGTGTTCCTTCGTCTCCAAGAACAAGGTCTGTATTCCTTCAAGTCTCCAAGTCCAAGGTCTGTGTTCCTCCAAGTCTCAAAGTCTAAGGGGTCTGTTCCTCCAAGTCCAAGCTCTGTGTTCCTCCGTCTCCAAGCCCGAGGTCTGTGTTCCCTCGTCTCCAAGCCCAAGGTCGGTGTTCCTTCGTCTCCAAGTCCAAGGTCTGTGTTCCTTAAAGTCTCCAAGCCCAAAATCTGTGATCCTCCAAGTCCAAGGTCTGTGTTCCTCCAAGTCTCAAAGTCTAAGGTCTCTGTTCCTCCAAGTCCGTCTGTATTCCTTCAAGTCTCCAAGCCCAAAGTCTGTGTTCCTCCAAGTCTCAAAGTCCAAGGTCTGTTTTCCCCAAAGTCTCAAAGTCTAATGTCTCTGTTCCTCCAAGTCCAAAGTCTGTATTCCTCCAAGTCTCGAAGCCCAAGGTCTGTGTTCCTTCGTCTCCAAGTCCAAGGTCTGTGCTCCTTCAAGTCTCCAAGCCCGTGTTCCTCCAAGTCTCCAAGCCCAAGGTCTGTGTTCCTTCAAGTCTCCAAGCCCAAAGTCTGTGTTCCTCCAAGTCTCAAAGTCCAAGGTCTGTTTTCCCCAAAGTCTCAAAGTCTAATGTCTCTGTTCCTCCAAGTCCAAAGTCTGTATTCCTCCAAGTCTCGAAGCCCAAGGTCTGTGTTCCTTCGTCTCCAAGTCCAAGGTCTGTGTTCCTTCAAGTCTCCAAGCCCGTGTTCCTCCAAGTCTCCAAGCCCAAGGTCTGTGTTCCTTCAAGTCTCCAAGCCCAAAGTCTGTGTTCCTTCTCCAAGCCCAATGTTCCACCAAGTCCAAGGTCTGGGTTCCTCCAAGGTCTGAGGTTCTCCAAGTCTCCAAGCCGAAGGTCTGTGTTCCTCCAAGTCTCCAAGTCCAAGGTCAGTGTTCCTTCAAGTCTCCAAGTCCAAAGTCTGGGTTTCTCGAAGTCCAAGGTCTGTGTTCCTCCAAGTCTCAAAGTCTAAGGTCTCTGTTCCTCCAGTTCAATGGTCTGTATTCCTTCAAGTCTCCAAGCCCAAAGTCTGTGTTCCTCCAAGTCCAAGGTCTGTGTTCCTCCAAGTCTCAATGTCTAAGCAATCTTTTCCTCCAAGTCCAAGCTCTGTGTTCCTTCAAGTCTCCAAGGTCTGGGTTCCTCCAAGGTCTGTGTTCCTCCAAGTCTCCAAGCCAAAGGACTGTGTTCCTTAAAGTCTCCAAGCCCAAAATCTGTGTTCCTCCAAGTCCAAGGTCTTTGTTCCTCCAAGTTCCAAAGTCCAATGTCTGTGTTCCCCCAGGTCTCAACGTCTAATGTCTCTGTTCCACCAAGTCCAAGGTCTGTGTTCCTCCAAGTCTCCAAGCCCAAGGTCTGCGTTCCTTCGTCTCCAAGGTCTGTGATCCTTCAAGTCTCCAAGCCCAAGGTCTGTGTTCCCCCAAGTCTCAAAGTCTAATGTCTCTGTTCCTCCAGGTCCAAGGTCTGTGTTCCTCCTAGTCCAATGTCTGTGTTCCTTCAAGTCTCCAAGTCCAAGGTCTGGGTTCCTCCAAGTCCAAGGTCTGGGTTCCTCGAAGTCCAAGATCTGTATTACTTCAAGTCTCCAAGCCCTTGTTCTTCCAAGTCTCCAAGCCCAAGGTCTGTGTTCCTTCAAGTCTCCAAGCCCAAAGTCTGTGTTCCGCCAAGTCTCAAAGTCTAACGTCTCTGTTCCTCCAAGTCAAAGGTCTGTATTCCTTCAAGTATCCAAGCCAAAAGTCTGTGTCCCTCCAAGTCTCAACGTCCAAGGTCTGTGTTCCCCCAAGCCTCAAATTCTAACGTCTCTGTTCCTCCAAGTCCAAGGTCTGTGTTCTTCCAAGTCTCCAAGCCCAAGGTCTGTGTTCCTTTGTCTCCAAGGCCAAAGTCTGTGTTCCTCCAAGTCCAAGGTCTGTATTCCTTCAAGTCTCCAAGCTCAAAGTCTGTGTTCCTCCAAGTCTCAAAGTCCAAGGTCTGTGTTCCTTCAAGTCTCCAAGCCCTAGGTCTGTGTTCCTTAAAGTCTCCAAGCCCAAAATCTGTGTTCCTCCAAGGTCTGTGTTCCTCCAAATCTCCAAGTCCAAGGTCTGTGTTCCATCAAGTCTCCAAGCCCAAGGTCTGTGATCCTTCAGGTCTCCAAGCCCAAAGTCTGTGTTCCTCCAAGTCTCAAAGTCCAAGGTCTGTGTTCCTCCAAGTCTACAAGTACAAGGTCTGGGTTCCTCCAAGTCGAAGAACTGTGTTCCATCAAGTCTCCAAGCCCGTGTTCCTCCAAGTCTCTAAGCCCAAGGTCTGTGTTCCTTCCAGTCTCCAAGCCCAAAATCTGTGTTCCTCCAAGTCCAAGGTCTGTGTTCCTCCAAGTCTCCAAGCCCAAGGTCTGTGTTCTTCAAGTCTCCAAGCCCAAGGTCTGTGATCCTTCAAGTCTCCAAGCCCAACGTCTGTGTTCCTCCAAGTCTCAAAGCCCAAAGGCTGTGTTCCTCCAAGTCCAAGGTCTGTGTTCCTCCAAGTCTCCAAGCCCGTTCTGTGTTCTTCAAGTCTCCAAGCCCAAGGTCTGTGTTCCTCAAGTCTCCAAGCCCAAGGTCTGTGATCCTTCAAGTCTCCAAGCCCAACGTCTGTGTTCCTCCAAGTCGCAAGGTCCAAGGTCTGTGTTCCCCCAAGTCCAAGGTCTGTGTTCCTCCAACTCCAAGGTCTGTATTCCTTCAAGTCTCAAAGCCCAAAGGCTGTGTTCCTCCAAGTCCAAGGTCTGTGTCCCTCCAAGCCCAAGGTCTGTGTTCTTCAAGTCTCCAAGCCCAAGGTCTGTGATCCTTCAAGTCTCCAAGCCCAACGTCTGTGTTCCTCCAAGTCTCAAAGTCCAAGGTCTGTGTTTCCCCAAGTCCAAGGTCTGTGTTCCTCCAAGTTTCCACGTCCAAGGTCTGTGTTCCTTCAAGTCTCCAAGCCCTAGGTCTGTGTTCCTTCAAGTAACCAAGCCAAAAGTCTGTGTCCCTCCAAGTCTCAACGTCCAAGGTCTGTGTTCCCCCAAGCCTCAAATTCTAACGTCTCTGTTCCTCCAAGTCCAAGGTCTGTGTTCTTCCAAGTCTCCAAGCCCAAGGTCTGTGTTCCTTTGTCTCCAAGGCCAAAGTCTGTGTTCCTCCAAGTCCAAGGTCTGTATTCCTTCAAGTCTCCAAGCTCAAAGTCTGTGTTCCTCCAAGTCTCAAAGTCCAAGGTCTGTGTTCCTTCAAGTCTCCAAGCCCTAGGTCTGTGTTCCTTCAAGTCTCCAAGCCCAAAATCTGTGTTCCTCCAAGGTCTGTGTTCCTCCAAATCTCCAAGTCCAAGGTCTGTGTTCCATCAAGTCTCCAAGCCCAAGGTCTGTGATCCTTCAGGTCTCCAAGTCCAAAGTCTGTGTTCCTCCAAGTCTCAAAGTCCAAGGTCTGTGTTCCTCCAAGTCTACAAGTACAAGGTCTGGGTTCCTCCAAGTCGAAGAACTGTGTTCCATCAAGTCTCCAAGCCCGTGTTCCTCCAAGTCTCTAAGCCCAAGGTCTGTGTTCCTTCCAGTCTCCAAGCCCAAAATCTGTGTTCCTCCAAGTCCAAGGTCTGTGTTCCTCCAAGTCTCCAAGCCCAAGGTCTGTGTTCTTCAAGTCTCCAAGCCCAAGGTCTGTGATCCTTCAAGTCTCCAAGCCCAACGTCTGTGTTCCTCCAAGTCTCAAAGCCCAAAGGCTGTGTTCCTCCAAGTCCAAGGTCTGTGTTCCTCCAAGTCTCCAAGCCCGTTCTGTGTTCTTCAAGTCTCCAAGCCCAAGGTCTGTGTTCCTCAAGTCTCCAAGCCCAAGGTCTGTGATCCTTCAAGTCTCCAAGCCCAACGTCTGTGTTCCTCCAAGTCGCAAGGTCCAAGGTCTGTGTTCCCCCAAGTCCAAGGTCTGTGTTCCTCCAACTCCAAGGTCTGTATTCCTTCAAGTCTCAAAGCCCAAAGGCTGTGTTCCTCCAAGTCCAAGGTCTGTGTCCCTCCAAGCCCAAGGTCTGTGTTCTTCAAGTCTCCAAGCCCAAGGTCTGTGATCCTTCAAGTCTCCAAGCCCAACGTCTGTGTTCCTCCAAGTCTCAAAGTCCAAGGTCTGTGTTCCCCCAAGTCCAAGGTCTGTGTTCCTCCAAGTTTCCACGTCCAAGGTCTGTGTTCCTTCAAGTCTCCAAGCCCTAGGTCTGTGTTCCTTCAAGTCTCCAAGCCCAAAATCTGTGTTCCTCCAAGTCCAAGGTCTGTGTTCCTCCAAGTCTCAAAGTCTAAGGTCTCTGTTCCTCCAACTCCAAGGTCTGTATTCCTTCAAGTCTCCAAGCCCAAAGGCTGTGTTCCTCCAAGTCCAAGGTCTGTGTTCCTCCAAGTCTCCAAGCCCAAGGTCTGTGTTCTTCAAGTCTCCAAGCCCAACGTCTGTGTTCCTCCAAGTCTCAAAGTCCAAGGTCTGTGTTCCCCCAAGTCCAAGGTCTGTGTTCCTCCAAGTTTCCACGTCCAAGGTCTGTGTTCTTTCAAGTCTCCAAGTCCAAGGTCTGGGTTCCTCCAAGTCTCCTAGCCCAAGGTCTGTGTTCCTTCGTCTCCAAGTCCAAGGTCTGTGATCCTTCAAGTCTCCAAGCCCAAGGTCTGTGTTCCCCCCAGTCTTAAAGTCTAATGTCTCTTTTCCTCCAAGTCCAAGGTCTGTGTTCCTCCAAGTCTCCAAGCCCGAGGTCTGTGTTCCCTCGTCTCCAAGCCCAAGGTCTGTATTCCTTCGTCTCCAAGTACAAGGTCTGTATTCCTTCAAGTCTCCAAGTCCAAGGTCTGGGTTCCTCCAAGGTTGGGTTCCTCCAAGTCCAAGATCTGTGTTCCTTCAAGTCTCCAAGCCCGTGTTCCTCTAAGTCTCCAAGCCCAAGGTCTGTGTTCCCTCAAGTCTCCAAGCCCAAATCTGTGTTCCTTCTCCAAGCCCTATGTTCCTCCAAGTCCAAGGTCTGGGTTCCTCCAAGGTCTGTGTTCCTCCAAGTCTCAAAGTCTAAGGTCTCTGTTCCTCCAAGTCCGTCTGTATTCCTTCAAGTCTCCAAGCCCAAAGTCTGTGTTCAACCAAGTCCAAGGTTTGTGTTCCTCCATGTCTCAAATTCCAAGGTCTGGGATCCTCCAAGGTCTGTGTTCCTCCAATTCTCCAAGCCCAAGGTCTGTGTTCCTTAAAGTCTCCAAGTCCAAGGTCTGTGTTCAACCAAGTCCAAGGTTTGTGTTCCTCCATGTCTCAAAGTCCAAGGTCTGGGATCCTCCAAGGTCTGTGTTCCTCCAATTCTCCAAGACCAAGATCTGTGTTCCTCCGTCCAAGGTCTGTGTTCCTCCAAGTCTCAAAGTCTAAGGTGTCTGTTCCTCCAAGTCCAAGGTCTGTGTTCCTCCAAGTCTCCAAGCCCGAGGTCTGTGTTCCCTCATCTCCAAGCCCAAGGTCTGTGTTCCTTCGTCTCCAAGTACAAGGTCTGTATTCCTTCAAGTCTCCAAGTCCAAGGTCTGGGTTCCTCCAAGTCCAAGATTGGGTTCCTCCAAGTCCAAGATCTGTGATCCTTCAATTCTCCAAGCCCGTGTTCCTCTAAGTCTCCAAGCCCAAAGTCTGTGTTCCTTAAAGTCTCAAAGTCCAAGATCTGTGTTCCCCCAATTCTCAAAGTCTAATGTCTCTGTTCCTCCAAGTCCAAGGTCTGTGTTCCTCCTAGTCCAATGTCTGTGTTCCTTCAAGTCTCCAAGTCCAAGGTCTGTGTTCCCCCAAGTCCAAGGTCTGTGTTCCTCCAACTCCAAGGTCTGTATTCCTTCAAGTCTCCAAGCCCAAAGGCTGTGTTCCTCCAAGTCCAAGGTCTGTGTTCCTCCAAGTCTCCAAGCCCAAGGTCTGTGTTCTTCAAGTCTCCAAGCCCAACGTCTGTGTTCCTCCAAGTCTCAAAGTCCAAGGTCTGTGTTCCCCCAAGTCCAAGGTCTGTGTTCCTCCAAGTTTCCACGTCCAAGGTCTGTGTTCTTTCAAGTCTCCAAGTCCAAGGTCTGGGTTCCTCCAAGTCTCCTAGCCCAAGGTCTGTGTTCCTTCGTCTCCAAGTCCAAGGTCTGTGATCCTTCAAGTCTCCAAGCCCAAGGTCTGTGTTCCCCCCAGTCTTAAAGTCTAATGTCTCTTTTCCTCCAAGTCCAAGGTCTGTGTTCCTCCAAGTCTCCAAGCCCGAGGTCTGTGTTCCCTCGTCTCCAAGCCCAAGGTCTGTATTCCTTCGTCTCCAAGTACAAGGTCTGTATTCCTTCAAGTCTCCAAGTCCAAGGTCTGGGTTCCTCCAAGGTTGGGTTCCTCCAAGTCCAAGATCTGTGTTCCTTCAAGTCTCCAAGCCCGTGTTCCTCTAAGTCTCCAAGCCCAAGGTCTGTGTTCCCTCAAGTCTCCAAGCCCAAATCTGTGTTCCTTCTCCAAGCCCTATGTTCCTCCAAGTCCAAGGTCTGGGTTCCTCCAAGGTCTGTGTTCCTCCAAGTCTCAAAGTCTAAGGTCTCTGTTCCTCCAAGTCCGTCTGTATTCCTTCAAGTCTCCAAGCCCAAAGTCTGTGTTCAACCAAGTCCAAGGTTTGTGTTCCTCCATGTCTCAAATTCCAAGGTCTGGGATCCTCCAAGGTCTGTGTTCCTCCAATTCTCCAAGCCCAAGGTCTGTGTTCCTTAAAGTCTCCAAGTCCAAGGTCTGTGTTCAACCAAGTCCAAGGTTTGTGTTCCTCCATGTCTCAAAGTCCAAGGTCTGGGATCCTCCAAGGTCTGTGTTCCTCCAATTCTCCAAGACCAAGATCTGTGTTCCTCCGTCCAAGGTCTGTGTTCCTCCAAGTCTCAAAGTCTAAGGTGTCTGTTCCTCCAAGTCCAAGGTCTGTGTTCCTCCAAGTCTCCAAGCCCGAGGTCTGTGTTCCCTCATCTCCAAGCCCAAGGTCTGTGTTCCTTCGTCTCCAAGTACAAGGTCTGTATTCCTTCAAGTCTCCAAGTCCAAGGTCTGGGTTCCTCCAAGTCCAAGATTGGGTTCCTCCAAGTCCAAGATCTGTGATCCTTCAATTCTCCAAGCCCGTGTTCCTCTAAGTCTCCAAGCCCAAAGTCTGTGTTCCTTAAAGTCTCAAAGTCCAAGATCTGTGTTCCCCCAATTCTCAAAGTCTAATGTCTCTGTTCCTCCAAGTCCAAGGTCTGTGTTCCTCCTAGTCCAATGTCTGTGTTCCTTCAAGTCTCCAAGTCCAAGGTCTGGGTTCCTCCAAGTCCAAGGTCTGGGTTCCTCGAAGTCCAAGATCTGTATTCCTTCAAGTCTCCAAGCCCGTGTTCTTCCAAGTCTCCAAGCCCAAGGTCTGTGTTCCTTCAAGTCTCCAAGCCCAAAGTCTGTGTTCCTCCAAGTCTCAAAGTCTAAGGTCTCTGTTCCTCCAAGTCAAAGGTCTGTATTCCTTCAAGTATCCAAGCCAAAAGTCTGTGTCCCTCCAAGTCTCAACGTCCAAGGTCTGTGTTCCCCCAAGTCTCAAATTCTAACGTCTCTGTTCCTCCAAGTCCAAGGTCTGTGTTCTTCCAAGTCTCCAAGCCCAAGGTCTGTGTTCCTTTGTCTCCAAGGCCAAAGTCTGTGTTCCTCCAAGTCCAAGGTCTGTATTCCTTCAAGTCTCCAAGCTCAAAGTCTGTGTTCCTCCAAGTCTCAAAGTCCAAGGTCTGTGTTCCCCCAAGTCTCAAAGCCCAAGGTCTGTGTTCCTTCGTCTCCAAGTCCAAGGTCTGTGATCCCTCAAGTCTCCAAGCCCAAGGTCTGTGTTCCTTAAAGTCTCCAAGGTCTAAGTCTGTGTTCCTCCAAGTCCAAGGTCTGTGTTCCTCCCAGTCTCAAAGTCTATGATCTCTGTTCCTCCAAGTCCAAGGTTTGTATTCCTTCAAGTCTCCATCCCAAGGTCTGTGTTCCTTCAAGTCTCCAAGCCCAAAGTCTGTGTTCCTCCAAGTCTCAAAGTCCAAGGTCTGTGTTCCCCCAAGTCTCAAAGTCTAATGTCTCTGTTCCTCCAAGTATAAGGTCTGTGTTCCTCCAAGTCTCCAAGCCCAAGGTCTGTGTTCCTTCGTCTCCAAGTCCAAGGTCTGTGATCCTTCAAGTCTCCAAGCCCAAGGTCTGTGATCCTTCAAGTCTCCAAGCCCAAAGTTTGTGTTCCTCCAAGTCTCAAATTCCCAGGTCTGTGTTCCTCCAAGTCCAAAGTCTGTATTCCTCCAAGTCCAAGGCCTGTGTTCCTCCAAGTCTCCAAGTCCAAGGTCTGTGTTCTGAGTCCTGGTTCTGATCCCCAATCTCCAAGTGCTGGCCCTCCAGACCCCAAGTACCAGCCTAGTCCCGGGCCTGAACCCTCATTCATTACACCTATTCCCATTTCCTCTCTGCCCTCCTTGATTTCCCTGTTCTGTCCTTGCATCATGATTTTCCTTGTAAAGAGTAATAAACTCTATTTTATTGAACCTTAGAAACATGTGTTTGTGTTCTGCTTTTGGGTCCTCCTCGAGCACCCTTGCCCTCCACCTTGTAACATTTGTAAGCTTTTCTTTTCTTTTTTACTAAATTTTCAACAGCCTTTGTACACCACGGTTCCTATGCCCTACAGACAGACATACTTTATTGATCCTGAGGTAAATTCGGTTTCGTTACAGTTGCACCAACCAATAATAGAGTAGAAATATAGGAAAATAAAACCAGAAATAATTAAATGATAATAAGTAAATTATGCCAAGTGGAAATAAGTCCAAGACCAGCCTATTGGCTCAGTGTCTGACACTCTGAGGAGTTGTAAAGTTTGATGGCCACAGGCAGGAATGCCCAGTGTTGCATCTCAGTGGAATTATCATCCTTTCCCTGTCTCATTGGAATATACCAATGCATGAACTCCATGCAAATATACCCTGAACATTTGTCACATTTTTGCTGAACATTTTCCTGAGAACATCTGTTCCCAATTTACGCTACCAATTTCCTGCCTGACAGCCTCATATTCCCCTTTTTTTAATTAAACTCTTTCCTAACTTGTCTGTTCCTATTCATCTACAGTAAAAAAGAGGAGTCACCAATATTTTTGGCACCGCGGAACAGTTTAATATTGACAATATCGTTGTGGACCTTGCATGCATTCAAGTTCAACAGTGGGCATGACAGGAAATGAGGAAAGATGCAGCTGACTCATTTCGTTTCATACCACCAAATCATATTGTTTCCTCATAGCCCGGTAACACATGTTTTGCGGCCCCGTAACAGTCCGCAGCTTGGTGGTTGGAGAGCATTAGTAAAGAAGATAGAATTGTGATCATTATCTCCAAAATGCTTTCCCACTGAGTGATCTGATATCTGACCAGGTTCATTACCCAGTACCAGATCAAGTACAGCCTCTCCTCTTGTAGGTTTATCTACATAATGTCATGGGTGTGTGGAATGCACTGCCTGAATCAGTGCTGGAGCAGCTGCACTAGTGAAAATTTATCTATCTATCTATCTATCTATCTATCTATTTATTTATTGATTTATTTAGTTTTTTGATACATTTTCTATATCGCTACAGATGAAAAATAACCCAGATCAAAATGAAGAACATTGATACAGTGCAAAAATAAACATACAATAGTAATATGGAACAAAAAAGATAATTGAGAAAGCACCCAAATTGAAGACATGTAAAATTAGTATCCTCCCCAAGCCCCGCAAAAAAAAACTCCAGACCAACCACAACACAATATAGAGAATATAAATCAGGACAATCAAACCCCCAAAACTGTAAATACAGCAACAGAAGATATTAATGCCTACTGCCAAAAAAAAAGGAGCTGAAAGCAAGGGACCGAAAAAAAACCTTAGTTAAGAGGAAGGTTATGAAAGTACTCAATAAAAGGTCCCCAGACCTTATGGAACTTTAAATCTGAATTAAGATCTGAATAATGAATTTTTTCAAGGTCTAAGCAGGCTATAATATTGTTAAGCCATTGAGCATGCGTGGGCATGGCAACATCTCTCCATCTAAGGAGGATTAAACGTCTAGCCAGGAGAGAAGCAAAAAATAATATTCAACATTTAGTCGAACTCAGACGTAAATCTGTCTCACCCCAGAAACTGAACAAAGCGATTAAAAAGTTAGGTTAGGTTCTAGGTGGTGATTCAGAATATACGACAATGTTATGAAGACGTCTTTCCAAAATTTCTCCAAGCTAGGACAAAACCAGTACATATGAATGAGATGGGCCTCGCCCCTTTTGCATTTATCACAAAGCGGACTAATGTTAGGGTAAAATCGAGTCCTAGTTCATCAGTCAATGAAGGTGAATGAGCAAGTGCAACAGGCAGTGAAGAGGGCAAATGGAATGTTGGCCTTTATTACAAGGGGAATTGAGTACAAGAGCAAGGATGTCCTTTTGCATTTGTACAGGGCCCTGGTGAGACCACACCTGGAATATTGTGTACAGTTTTGGTCTCCAGGTTTAAGGAAGGACATTCTGGCAATTGAGGAAGTGCAGCGTAGATTCACTAGGTTGATTCCTGGGATGGCAGGGCTGTCTTACGCAGAGAGATTGGAGAGATTGGGCTTGTACACAATGGAATTGAGGAGATTGAAAAGGGATCTGATTGAGACGTTTAAGATAATTAAAGGATTTGATAGGATTGAAGCAGGAAATATGTTCCAGATGTTGGGAGAGTCCAGTACCAGAGGGCATGGATTGAGAATAAGAGGTCAGTTATTTAAAACAGAGTTGAGGAAGAACTTCTTCTCCCAGAGAGTTGTGGAGGTGTGGAATGCACTGCCTCGAAAGATGGTGGAGGCCAATTCTCTGGATGCTTTCAAGAAGGAGCTAGATAGATATCTGATGGATAGGGGAATCAAGGGATATGGGGACAAGGCAGAGACTGGGTATTGATAGTGAATGATCAGCCGTGATCTCAGAATGGCGGTGCAGACTCGAGGGGCCGAATGGTCTACTTCTGCACCTATTGTCTATTGTCTATTTAGATTTAGACATATGGGCTCTATGAACAATCTTAAACTGTAAAAGGCAATGGCGAGCACAAAGTGAGGTTGAATTAACCGATTTGAGAATCGAGTCCCAAGTCTCATCAGATAAGGAGGTATTTAAATCATGCTCCCATGTCATTTTAATTTTATCCACAGGGGCACGTCATAAGGCTGCTAATATATCATGAATAAATGATATTAAACCTTTACCTAGTGGATTAATAGAAAGAAATAAGTCCATAACAATTTTCTCAGGCATTTCAGGGAAGTTAGGAATTAAAGGATTAATAAAGTGTCTAATTTGGAGATATCTAAAAAATGAGCATTGGGCAGATTGAACTGAGCAGAGAGCTGTTGAAAAGAAGTGAAGCGATTATCAATAAAAAGATCTTCAAAATGTCTAATGCCCTTCCTATACCAATCATGGAATGCTGAATCATATGTAGTAGGTAAAAAAAGGTGATTATGTAAGATGGGGCTAGAAAAGGAAAAACCATGGAAACCATAAAATTTCCTAAACTGAGCCCATATACGCAAAGTGTGTCTAACAAGAGGATTAACTATTAATCTGGACAAACTACTAGGGAGTACAGAGCCAAGAAGTGCAGAGATAGATAATTCTTTAGTGGAGCTCAACTCCGTTGCCACCCAATTAAGGCACTCGGGTTGGCCATGGAAAAAAGACCAAAAGGTAGCACAACGTATATTGGCTGCCCAATAGTATAAACGAAAGTTAGGTAAAGCCATGCCACCCTCTTTTTTAGATTTTTGGAGATAAACTTTATTAATTCTGGAGCGCTTATTCTTCCACAGATATGAAAAAATAATAGAGTCTAAGGAATCAAAAAAAGATTTAGGAATAAAAATTGGGATTGATTGAAATAAATATAAAAGTTTAGGGAGAGCATACATTTTAACAACATTAATACGACCTACCAAAGACATAGATAGAGGTGACCATTGTAACAGACTCTTTTTTTATAGTATATGAAAGATTGGCAAAGTTTTCACGAAAAAGATCTTTAAACTTCCTTGTGACTGTAAACCCAAGGTAAGTAAATTGATTATGAACTACTTTAAAAGGGAGATCACGGAATGTTAATTCTTGTGCTTTATTAATTGGGAAAAGTTCACTCTTATGTAAATTAAGTTTATAGCCAGAGATCTGGCTAAACTGATCAAGAAGTGAAAACATTGGAGGTAAGGATGTAGATGGATTTGAAGGGACAGGAAATGATTCATCAGCATAAAGAGAAACTTTATGCTCAACACCCCCTCTCCAAATCCCAGTATTGACCATTTCGAAATGCTATCGCCAAAGGTTCTATAGCCAAATCAAAGAGAAAGGGACTTAAAGGGCATCCCTGACGGGTGCCACGTTTGAGGTTAAATAACTGGGATTTCTGAAAATTAGTCAAAACAGAGCAGTAGGACACAGATACAGCAATTTGACCCAAGAGATAAAACTTTGACTGAGGTCAAATTTTTCTATAACTGCAAAAAGGTAGTTCCACTCTATACGATCGAATGCTTTCTCTGCATCGAGGGAAATAACACATTCAGGAATCCCAGTTGGCGGTGAATATAAAATGTTAAATAAACGCCAAATGTTAAAAAAAGGAAGACGGTTTTTAATAAAACCAATTTGATCCTCAGAAATAATAGAGGGAATAACAGTTTCTAATCTATAAGCCAAAACTTTGGCCAAGATTTTAACATCAACATTAAGCAAAGAAATCGGCCTATACGAGGAACACTCTGTTGGGTCTTTACCCTTTTTTAATAAAAGAATAATAGATGCCTCATTAAAAGAGGGTGGCAATTTACCGCAATTAAATGAATCAGATAATACTGAGAATAACTGAGGAGAAAGAAGTGAAGAGAATGATTTATAGAATTCTACGTGGAACCCATCAGGTCCAGGAGATTTCCCTGAAGACAATGCAGAAATTGCAAAAGATATTTCTTCTGATGATATAGGCGCATTAAGTTTAGCTTTAAAATCAGATGAAAGCAAAGGAATATTCAGATTATTTAAAAAATGATCAACAGAGATATTCTCATTCAGAGATTCAGAGGAATAAAGTCGAGAATATAAATTTTTAAATACGTCATTGATTTCTAAGTGATCCGATGTAAAGTCTCCATTCTCCTTCCGGATCTTTGTAATATGTTGTTTGGCTTTGGAACGCCTCAGCTGATTGGCTAGAAATTTACCAGATTTGTCACCATGAATATAAAAGCGACTCTTACTTTCAAGAAGTTGGCATTCGACAGGTTGAGTAGACAGAAGATTAAATTTAGTTTGAAGTTCTACACGCTTCTTGTATAGGTCAGGATTCTTAGTTTGAGCATACAGTTGATCCAATTCTTTAATCTGATTAATGAGGTCTAATCGATCTGCACAGGACTTTCTATTAAGATTTGCTGTATAGGAGATTATTTGACCCCTCAAATATGCTTTCATGGCATCCCAGACAATCTGGAATGACATTTCAGGTGATGTATTGGTGTTAAAATAAAAGGTTATCTGATCCTTAATAAATTTTAGAAAATTATCATCCGATAATAAATTCAAATCAAACCACCAGTGTTTATTCCTCTGAGGGAGACCAGGAAGATTTAAAGACAGAGTAATTGGGACATGGTCAGAAATCAGTATACTCTGATAATCACAAGAATAGACAAATGGAATGAGTTGATTATCGAGTAAGAAGTAGTCAATTCTAGTAAAGGTATGGTGAACATGTGAAAAAAAAGAATAATCTCTCTCAGTAGGTTGAAGGAAACACCATATATCAGAGATACCATAATTAGAGAGAAACGATTGAATAGCTAAGGCAGATTTAGTAGGTAGTCTAGTAACAAAAGACAATCGATCCAAATTAGGATCTAACCAACAATTGAAATCGCCACCCAGTATAAGAGAGTATGAGTTTAAGTCTGGTAGTGAGGAGAAAAAACGTTCAAAAAAATTAGCGTCATCAAAATTGGGGGCATACAGGTTTGCTAGTACAACTTTAGTATTATATAATTTACCAGAAAATAATAAAATGGCCATTTGTATCAGATATCTTATTATGGAGTTCAAAAGGAATATTTGAGTTAATAAGGATGGAGACCCCCCTAGCATTGGCGGCAAAGGATGAATGAAAATGCTGACCCGCCGACTTTGACAAAAGCCGGGAGTTATCAAAACTACGAATATGAGTTTCTTAAAGGAAAGCAATGTCAGCTTTGAGTTGTTTAATATGTGAGAAGACCTTCCTTCTTTTAACAGGGTGATTCAATCCCTTTACATTCCAGCTCACAAATTTAAGTGTATTAACCATTATCAATTGTTAGTGCACAGAAGGCAGCAGGCATATAAAAAATCAAACAGTACAATAACAGTCTGGGAGTAAAAATGTAAACATAGATCCGTAGAATCAAAACAGAAACATGTCCTGAGTAACAAAGGAAAGCAAAAGAAACAGTGAGTAGTGTTGGAACTGGAGAACCCACCCCATCCTCGCAACCCAAAACCAGACGGCTACCTAAAAAAGCAGCTAGCTCTACCAAAAAAATAAACAGAAGTATAAAACTTAATACAAAGAAAATCAGAAGAAAACCAAAACTAACCTACCGCGAAAAATTATAGAAGATTTAAAGAAAAAAAAAGAGAGGGAGAAAAGGGGGAAATTATAGATTCAAAGAGAGTACTTATCAACCATTTACAGAAAAAAAAGCAAAACTTAAACTATGAATCAACCAACAGGGAGGCCTTCAATAAAAACTCCAACCTCCAAAACAAGTTAAAGTCAATTGTAGATCTCTGTAGATAAAGTTATACAAAAATAAAATAGATTACACAAGTACAATCTAAACATCCACAGGGAAACATTAAGCTCAGATTATCTATTTAGAAAAAATGCACCAAGTCCAAGGAGAGATTGTCTACAGCCCTTAGAGTTTCAATAGATAATGTCTGAATTATTCAAGTAAAGTCTGAGTCCGGAAAAAATAGTTTTACTTCAAGAGGTACTTATCCACCATTTTAGAAGGTCAGACCGGTTCCAAAGAAGACGGGATGGCCGGAAGACTTCCAACAAATGCCTCAGCCTCCTTCACTGATTTAAACCACTTATGTTCCCCAGTAGTAAGCGTAATTTGAAGATTGGCTGGGTTTTGAAGGGAGGCTCTGAATCCGTGCTCAAAAAGCACTTTCATTACACCTTTAAACTCAGCATGCATCTTCAGAACCTGAGGGGCAAAATCCTTCACAAAACGAATGACCGTATTTTGAAAAGCAAAAGTACTTCTGTGGCGTGCCTCCATAATCAAACGGTTTTTCACCTGGTATTGATGAAAGCACAAAATACCGGCCATGGATGGGAACCCAGAGTTGCACGGGGTACGTAGATCCTGTGTGCCCTTTCAAGCTCAGGTGGAGTCGGAAGAAATTCTTTCCCAAAAATCTCACGGAGAAAATTGGAAAAAAATTTCACGGGAGAGCCCTGTTCGGTGGCCTCTGGCAAACCAAGAATTCGTAGATTGAAACTTCTGCTCCGGTTTTCAAGATCCACCATTTTGGAAAAAAGTTTACAATTCTTCTCTTCTAGGCTGGAGCAGAGAGTTTCAAGATATTGAACATGGCGTTTTAAATCTTCAGAAGTTGAGTCAATGCAAGATAAATGTTCAGCATGTTCGTCCACTGTAGCGTTGATCTGATCCAATTTAGCATCCAGCTGGTTCCTTTAAAATATCTTGTCGATGTTGTTCCAAAGCAGTGAGAATGTCAGCCGGCAAAGCCGTAGAAGTTTCCTTTTTCCCGGTTTTGGTACTTTTGGTAGCCATTATAAGATAGCTGTGTTCACAGGCAAGTAAAAGAGACCTAATAAAGTACCTAACTAAGGTTTAAGAATGGAGACATATAGTGCAAAGATAGGGAGAATGACGGAGCAAAAGTTCGGAGCAGCTAAACAATCGCCATCTTACCGGAAGTCCTTCACTAGTGAAATTTAAGAGACTACTAGACAGGTATATGGAGAAATCTAAGGTGGCAGGATTTAAAGGTTGGCCCAACGTTGTGGGCCAAAGGGCCTGTACTGTGCTGTACTATTCTATGTTCTATGCTCTACATTCTAAGCTGTGTGGTCTTTGATTGATGGTCTATGGTCTACGCTCTATAGTCTGTTATCTATGGCCTCTTGGCTATAGTCTCTGGTCTGAGCTCTGTTGTCCATAATCTATGATTTATCATCTATGGTTTATACCCTATGTTCTATGCTGTATACTCTAGCCTCTATGGTCTACGCTCTATTCCCAATGGACTATGCTTTATGTTCTATGTTCTGTGTTGTCTGTTCTATGCTCTGTTTTCTATGTTATTTGTTCTATGCTCTGTGTTCAATGTTATATGCTCTGTGCTCTATATACAATGTTCTATGTACAGTTTTCTATATTCTCTACTGTGTCCTTTGTTCTATGTTCTGTGTTCTATGTTCCATGTTCTATGATCTCATTTCAGGCCCTATGGTCTATGCTGTAAGCTGTCTGATCTATAGACTATGTTGTATGGACTATTGTCTATGTCTATGATTTATGGTCTATGGTCTATGCTCTTTGAGCAATGGTCTAGGGTCTATGGTCTATGGTCAATGTTCTGTGCTCTATGATCTATGCTCTACGTTCTGTTCTCTACTGTATATGGTCTATGGTGTATTATCTGTCTATTGTCTATGGTCTTTGCTGCATTCTCAATGATCTATGCTCTGTTCTCTATGGTAGATGGCTTACGGCCTATGGTCTACAGGCTGTGCTCTGTGCTCTATGGTATATAATCAATTACCTGTGCTCTATGATCTATGGTCTATTGTTAATACTCTATGCTCTATGTCCTATGGTCTGTTGTCTATGGTCTATAGTCTCTGCTCTATGGTCTATAATTTATACTTTATGGTCTATGGTATATGTTCTATGGTCTATGGTCTATTCTCTATCACCTCTGATGTATGGTCTATAGTCTACAGTCTATGGTGTATGATCTAATGATCTATGATCTATGGTCTATGGTCTGTGCTCTAAGCTCTATTAGCTCTGATCTATGGTCAATAGTCTATGGTCATTAATCTGATTTCTATAGTCCATGGTCTGGGGTTTATGATCTATAGTTAATGGTCAATGGTCTATGGTCTATGATTTGTACTTTACTTTATTGTCACCAAACAGATGATACTAGAGCGTACAATCATCACAGCGATATTTGATTCTGTGCTTTGCGCTCCCTGAAGTACAAATCGAAGTAAATATAGTAAAAATTTAAACTATAAATCATAATTAGAAAATAGAAAAGGGAAAGTAAGGTAGTGCAAGTCAGGTCCAGATATTTGGAAGGTATGATCCAGATCTGGGTCAGGATCCATTTAGCAATCTTATCACAGTTGGAAAGAAGCTGTTCCCAAATCTGGCCGTACGAGTCTTCATGCTCCTGAACCTTCTCCCGGAGGGAGTGGGACAAAAAGTGTGTCGGGTGGGTGGGTTTTGTCCTTGATTATCCTGATAGCACTGCTCCGACAGCGTGCGGTGCAAAGTGAGTCCAAGGATGGAAGATTAGTTTGTGTGATGTGCTGGGCTGTGTTCACGATCTTCTGCAGCTTCTTCCGGTCTTGGACAGGACAAATTCCATACCAGGTTGTGATGCACCCTAGAAGAATGCATTCTACGGTGCATCTATAAAAATTAGTGAGGGTTTTAGGGGACAGGCCAAATTTCTTCAGCTTTCTCAGGAAGTAAAGGCACTGGTGGGCCTTCTTGGCAGTGGATTCTGCTTGGTTAGACCAAGTCAGGTCATTTGTGATATTCGCCCCGAGGAACTTAAAGCTTTTGACCTGTTTCACCTGCGCACCACTGATGTAGATGGGGTTGTGTGGTCTGCTACTCCTTCTGAAGTCAACAACCAATTCCTTCGTCTTGCTGACACTGAGGGATAGGTTATTGTCTTCGCACCATGCCACCAGGTTCTTAACTTCCTCTCTGTACTCAAACTCATCATTACCCAAGATATGGCCTACAATTGTGGTGTCATCAGCAAACTTATAAATTGAGTTCGATGGAAACTTGGCTACACAATGATGGGTGTACAGTGAGTACAGCAGGGGGCTGAGTACACAGCCTTGTGAGGCACCGGTGCTCAGAGTGATTGCAGAGGAGAGCTTGTCCCCTATTTTTACAGCCTGGGTCCTGTCTGTGAGGAAGTTGAAGATCCAGCTGCAGATCTGAATGCTAAGACACAGGTTCTGGAGCTTAGGAATCAGTTTATTTGGAATGATGGTATTAAAGGCAAAGCTGTAGTCAATGAAAAGCAGCCTTACATATGCGTCTTTATTCTCCAGGTGTCCTAAGGAGGAATGTCGTGACCTGTTGCTCTGGTAGGCGAATTGCAAAGCATCAAGGTTGGCTGGTAGGTTATGGTTGATGTATGCCATAACCAATCGCTCGAAGCACTTCATAGCAATTGATGTCAGAGCCGCAGGTCGATAGTCATTCAGGCATGACACCTTGCTTTTCTTTGGCACCGGGATTATCGTTGCCTTCTTAAAACACGAGGGGATCTTAGACTGAAGCAGGAAGCAGTTGAAGATGTTAGCAAACACTCCAGCTAGCTTTATAGTCTCTGGCCTATGGTCTATGCTTTATGATCAATGAACTAGCCTCTATACTGAATGGTCTATACTCTTTGATCAATCGTCTAGGCTCTATGGTCTATGGTCTATGCTGTATGGTCTGTGATCTATGGCCTGCATTCTACGCTCCATGGACTATGTTTATTATCTAATGGTCTATGATCTATCCTCTATTGTCTGTGCTCTATGATCTAGGCTGTATGGTTTATTCTCTGTGCTCTGTTGTCTGTAATGTATGCTCTATTGTCTACTCTTTATGATCAATTGTCTAGGGTCTATGCTCTATGGTCCGTCACCTGTGATCTAAGGTCTAGGATCTATGGTCTGTAGTCAATGCTCTTATAGTCTATGCTTGATGGTCTATAGTCTATGGATTATGCTCTATGTTCCATGCTCTATTCTCTATGGTCGAAGGCTTATGCCCTGTGGTCTATGGTCTATGGACTTTGCTCAGTGATCTGTGCTATATGATCTATGGTCTATTATCAATGCACTATGTTCTATGGTCTATGATCTCTGCTCTAAGGTCTATGGTCTATTATCTCTAATGTATGGTCTATGCTCTATGCTCTGTGATCTATGGTCTCTGGCCTATGGTCTAAGGTCTCTGGTCTAAGCTCTATTCCATATGGTCTTTGCACTATGGTATGGTCCAAGCTCAATTTTCTACACTCTGTGATGAATCATTTAGGCTCCTTTAAATCATTTAAATCATAGACCATAGTATGTACAGCACAGACCATAAACCATAGGGTCTATGGTCTATGGTTTGTAATCAGTGGTCCATGCTCTATAATGAATGCTCTGGTTTCTACGGTTTGTGGTCTATGCACTTTGGTCTAAGGTCTATAGTCTATAATGTATTGTCTATGATCTATGGTCTACAAACTCTGCTCTATGTTCTATGGTGTATGTTCTAAGCTCTATGGTCTCTTCTCAATGGTCTACTCTCTATGGTCAATCATCTTGACTGTGGTTTATGCTCAATGTCCTTTGACCAATCGTCTATAGTCTGTGCTCTATGGTCAATGGTCTATAGTGCATTATATGATGGTCTATGATCTATGCTTTATGGTCTATGTTCCATGGTCTGTGATCTATGGTCTAATTTCTATGGTCTATGGTCCATAGTCCATGGTCTCTAGTGTATGATCTAATGGTCTAAGATCAATACTTCATGATCTATGCTGTTTGTTCTCTGGTTTATACTCTATGGTCCATTGTCTATAGACTGTGTTCAATACAATCTGGTCGAAGCTTGATAGTCTATGGTCTATGGTCTCTGGTCTAAGCTATATGGTCTATGGTTTATGGTCCAGGATATATGCTGTAAGATCTCTACTCCATGGTCTATTCTCTATTACTCTCTGTGGGTGGAAGTTAGAAACAGGAAGGGGTCAATAACTCTACTGGGTGTTTTTTACAGACCACCCAATAGTAACAGGGACATTGAGGAGCAGATAGGGAAACAGATTCTGGAAAGAAGTAATAATAACATCTGGTGGGAGATTTAATTTCCCAAATATTATAACCATACCACAATTACAGCACAGAAACAGGCCATCTTGGCCCTTCTAGTCCGTGCTGAACGCTTACTCTCACCTAGTCCCACCGACCTGCACTCAGCCCATAACCCTTTATTCCTTTCCTGTCCATATACCTATCCAATTTTTAAAATATTTTAATCCAATATTGATTGGCATCTCCCTAGAGCAAACAGTTTTGATAGGGTGGAGTTTGTTAGGTGTGTTCAGGAAGGTTTCCTGACACAATATATAAATAAGCCCACAAGAGGACAGGCTGGACTTGCTCTGGTATTGGGAAATGAACCTGGTCAGGTGTCAGGTCTCTCAGTGAGAGAAGCAATTTGGAGATAGTGATCACAATTCTATCTCCTTTACCATAGAATTGGAGAGGGATAGGAACAGACAAGTTAGGAAAGCATTTAACTGGAGTAAGGGGAAATATGAGGCTAACAGGCAGGAACTTGGAAGCATAAATTGGGAAGAAATGTTCTCAGGGAAATGTACAGCAGAAAATGTGGCAAATGTTCAGAGGATATTTGTGCGACATTCTGCATATGCATTTTCAAATGAGACGGGAAAGGATGATGGAATACAGGAAACATGGTGTACAAATGCTGTTGAAACTCTAGTCGAGAAGAAAACAGAAGCTTACGAAAGGTTCAAGGAACTAGGTAATGATAGAGATCTAGAAGATTATAAGGCTAGCAGGAAGGGGCTTAAGAACAAAATCAGAAGAGCTAGAAGGGGCCATGAGAGCCAGATTATGGAAAACCCCAAGGCATTCTACAAGTATGTGAAGAGCAGGAGGATAAGATATGAAAGAATAAGACCAATCAAGTGTGACAGTGGGAAAATGTGTATGGAACCGGAGGAGACAGCAGAGATACTTCATGAATACTTTGCTTCAGTATTCACTACAGAAAAAGATCTTGGTGATTGTAGAGATGGCTCACAGCACATTGAAAAGATTGAGCATATAGACATTAAGAAAGAGGATGTGCTGGAGCTTTTGGAAAACATCAAGATGGATAAGTCAACCAGGACCAGATGAGATGTATCACAGGCTACTGTGGGAGGTGATTGGTGATCCTCTAGCAATGACCTTTGCATCATCAATGGGGATGGAAGAGGTTCTGGAGAATTGGAGGGTTGCAGATGTTGTTTCCTTATTCAAGAAAGGGAGTAAAGATGGCTCAGGAAATTATAAAGCAGTGAGTCTTACTTCAGTGGTTGGTAAGTTCATGGAAAAGATTGTGAGAGGCAGGATTTAAGAATGTTTGGAGAGGCATAATATGATTAGGAATAGTCAACACGACTTTGTGAAAGACAGACTGTGCTTTACAAACCTGATAGAATATTTTGAGGATGTAACTAAACACATTGTTGCAGGTAGAGTAGTAGATGTAGTGTACAAGGGTTTCAGCAAGGCATTTGATAAGGTACCCCATGCAAGGCTTATTAAGAAAGTAAGGAGAGATGGGATCCAAGGGGACCCAGAATTGGCTTGCTTACAGAAAGCAAGAAGTGGTTGTATATGAGTCATTTTCTATATGTAGGGCAGTGACCAGAGGTGTGCCTCAGGGAACTGGGACCCCTTCTTCTCATGATTTTTATAAATGATCTGGATGAGAAAGTGGAGGAATGGGTTAATAAATTTGCTGATGACACAAAGGTTGGAGGTGTTGTGGATAGTGTAGAGGGCTGTCAGTGGGACATGACAGGATGCAAAACTAGGCTGAGGTTTGGTAGGTAGAGTTCAACCCAGATAAGTGTGAGGTTGTTCATTTTGGTTGGTCAAATGTGATGGCAGAATATTAGTATTAATGGTAAGACTCTTGGCAGTGTGGAGGATCAGAGGAATCTTGGGGTCCAAGTCCATAGGACATATGAGGCTGCTGCACAGGTTGATTATGTGGATAAGAAGGCATATGGTGCATTGGCCTTCATCAATCGTGGAATTGAGTTTGAGCCGAGAGGTAATTTTGCAGCTATATAGGACCCTGGTCATGCCTCACTTGGAATATCATGCTCAGTTATGGTTACCTCACTACAGGAAGGATGTGGAAACTATAGAAAGGGTGCAGAGTAGATTTACAAGGATGTTGCCTGGATTGGGGAGCATGCCTTATGAGAGAAGGTAGAGTGAACTCAGCCTTTTCTCCTTCGAGCGGCGGAGGATGAGAGGTGACCTGATAGAAATGTGTAAGTTGATAAGAGGCATTGAGTGTGTGGATAGTCAGAGGCTTTTTTCCCCAGGGCGGAAATGGCTAACACAAGAGAGCACAGTTTTAAGGTGCTTGGAAGTAGGTGCGGAGGAAATGTCAGGGATAAGTTTTTTACGCAGGGAGTGGTGAGTGTGTGGAATGGGCTGCTGGTGACAGTGGTAGTGGCGGATGCAATAGGGTCTTTTAACAGACTCCTGGATAGGTACATTGAGCTTAGAAAAATAGAGGGCTATGGGTAACCTTGGGTAATTTCTAAGTAAGTACATGTTCAGCACAGCATTTTGGGCAAAGGACCTGTATTTTGCTGTAGGTTTTCTATGTCTTTATGTCTATGCTCTATGGATTTTTATCCATGGTCTATGTTCTATGCTTAGTGGTCTATGTTCTATGATCAATGTTCTAGTCTCCGTGGTCTATGCTCTATGGTCTATGCTCAAAGTTCTATCATCTAATCTCTATAGTCTAAGGATTATGCTTAATGGTGTCTGGTCTACACTCTATGTGTCATGGTCCGGTCCGTGAAATCTGTATTCTGGTTCATGGTCTGGTCCATGTTCCTTATTCAGGGTTTTCCAGTTTCCCCCAGTTTTGTTGAGGCAGCTGATTCTCATTTGGGCTGGCTTCATAAATAGCTTCAGGATTCAGCCTCTGGCTGCTGGATTGTTCCTGTCCATATTCATTCCATTCAACTTCCTCTTGGAGCCTTGCCTTCACTGCTGTCAAGTTCAACCACAGGAGCAAGATAAGGAACTGTCTTTCGTTGTTTTGAACTGTCTCTGTGTCCACGCCTTTGCTAGGTAGGTCTGGCCGCTTGCCGCTACCTAGTGTTGGGAACCGTTTTTGTGTCCTTGCCTTTGCTAGGTAGGTCTGGCCGTTTGCTGCTACCTAGTGTTAGAAACTGTCTGTGTCCACACCTTCACTAGGGATGCCTGGCCATCTGCCGCTACCTTGTGTTGGGAACCGTTTCAGCATATTCTGCATTCTGTGTAATGATATATTACTGTAGTGATATATTACTATTTCTGTGAAATAGGCCCTACGTCCTATTTCCAAGTAGGGGTCCCAGCTCTGTGTTCCATGTTCCTGTCTCTTCTTTGTTCAAGTCAAGGCATCATAGTCTCGTCCAGTCCTAGCCACGTCCAAGAACCTTGTGTTCTCATCTTGTTCATGTTCCTTGCCCAGCCCGGTGTTGGGGTTCCCTTGTCCTGTCCAGGAGTCTCACGTCCAGTCCTGTTGCCTCTCCTTGTCCTGTAGCCACATCTTGTCCTCGCCTAGTTCTGGAGTCCGAGACCCAGGTTCTGTGTCCTTGTCCAGTCTCTGGCTCGGAATCCAAGCCCAGGCTCCTAGTTCCCAGTTCCATGTCCTGGTTCTGCTATCCTAGTCAAGTACTAGCCCAGGCCCAGAATCCTTGTCTTGTCCAGGGCCTGTGTCATGTCCAGCTTCCTTTCTTCCCCACTTTCCTTGCTTCCTTCTCATGCCTAGTACTGTTCCTGGTAGTTCAGTGTCTGTGTCTTGCATTTGGGTCCACTTCCAATGCCCCCATTATGTCACTATGGTCTTTGGTCTATGGTCTAGGATCTATGATCATTGCTCTATTGTCTATGGTATGGTCTATGATCCATAGTCTATGCTCTATGATCCATGATCTATGCTCTGTGGTGTATGGTCTACAGTCCATGCTCTGTGGTCTATGTTCAATGGTCTAAGCTCTGTGATCTATGCTGTATAGTCTATGATCTAGGATCTATGATCTATGATCTATGGTCAATTGTCTATGGTCTGTGCTCTATACTCTAAGGACTCTGGCCTATGGTCTATGCTGTCTGGTGTAAGTTCTATGGTCTATGGTCATTGGTCTGGGATCCATGGTATATGATCTATGCTCTATGGTTCATAAACTATTGCCTGTGCTCCATGCTCTATGATCTACGGTCTATGCTCTGTGGTGTATGCTCTGTGCTCTATACGCTATGGTCTATCCTCTGTGGTCCATGGTCTATGCTCTAAGCTCTATGAACTAGGATCTATGCACTGTGGTGTATTGTCTACAATCTACAAACGTTTGTATGTTCTGTGCTCTGATCTGTTTTTAGCTCTGTGCTCTGTGGTCTATAGTCTGTGGTCTGTTCTCTATGGTCTATGGTCGGTGGTGTATTATCTAATGGTCTATGATCTCTGATCTATTGTCTAGGCTCTATACTCCAAGTTCTATGACCTATGGTTTGGGATCCCTAGTCCATGATCTATGCTCTACACTAAGGTTTCTGCTCTGTGGTCTACACTCTGCAGTTTTGTTGTATGGTCTATGGTTGATGGTCTAAGCTCCATTGTCTGTTCCCTATTGTCTAAGCTCTATGGTCTATGGCGTATGATCTAATGATCAATGGTCTATGGTCTGTGCACTATGCTTTATGGTCCATGATCTATGCCCTGTGGTGTATGGTCTATGATCTATGGTCAATGGTCTAACCTCTGTGCTCTATGGTCTATGGGCTATAGTCTATGGTTTATCTAGCTCTATCTGAGCTAGCTGATCATCTAAGCTCTATCTGTAGTCTATGGTCTAGGATCTATGGTCTATGATCTACGTTCTGTGGTCTATACTGAATGGTCTATGTTATATGGTCTATGGTCTAAACTCTATGGTCCATGTCCTATGGAATATGATTGATAGTCTAAGCCCTAATGGTCTATGATCAATGGTCTTTGGAGCATGGTCTACAGACCATGTTTCTTGGTCTGTGGTCTAAGCTCTGTATGGGCTATGGGCTATGGTCTATGCAGTATGTTGTATAATCTATGCTTTATGATCTATGGTCTATGCTCTAATTTCTATGTTCTGTGTTCTATATACAATGTTTTATGCTCAGTGTTCTATGTTTTTTGTTCTTTTTTCTGTTTGTTTTATTTTCTATGTTTTAGGCTCTGTGCTCTATTTTCTATGTTCTAAGTTCTATGTTCTATGTCCTGTGTATTATGTTCATTGTTCTGTGTTCTAATTTCTATATTCCTTGTATATGTTTTATTTTCTTTGCTTTTTTTTTGCTTTATGTTCTTTCTTTGCTCTGTGCTCTGTGTTCTATCTGAATCCGAATCTGGGGGAAATAGAGGAGAGGCCAGAGACCAATCTACTCCAATTCCCCCACATCACTGTCCCTAAACTCCAACCTGACCACTAACTCCCCTCCCTGTCTTCAAAACCATCCCTAATGAGCCTATAAAAACCAAATAAAGATCTTCTAAATCTGAGCAGCGACCTCAATATAGATTGCAGCTTGGTGCCATCTTGACATTGATCTCACATCTCAGTCCATTGGTATAGGAAGTGTTGTCATAGATGCAGATAGAACAGAGCTGGAGAACCTGGGGAAATGGAACAGAGTCATTCCTGGAGTTGTGTGACAGTGAGAATAGTTGATATGGTTATGGGAGACTCCAGTCTTTTAAATTATATCCAATTTCTACAAATTTGTGCTTGTAACTCTCTGGTCTCTCCTTTTTCTTCTGTCATCAGGAACTTTTCAACATAATTGTATAAGGGCTAAGAGTGCTGTAAAAACAAGCCTGAAGGCTTCGTGTGTCAATGCAAGGAGAATTCGTAACAAGGTGGATGAATTGAATGTGCATATAGTTATAAATGAATATGATATAATTGGGATCACAGAGACATGGCTCCAGGGTGACCAAGGATGGAAGCTTAACATCCAGGGATATTCAATATTCAGGAGGGATAAACAGGAAAGAAAAGGAAGTGAGGTAGCATTGCTGGTTAGGAGATTAACGCAATTGAAAGGAAGGACATTGGCATGGAGGATGTGGAATCGATATTGGTAGAGCTGCATAACACTAAGGGGCAGAAAACGCTGGTGGGAGTTGTGTACAGGCCACCTAAACGTAGTAGTGAGGTTGGGGATGGCATTAAACAGGAAACTAGAAATGCGTGCAATAAAGGAACAGCAGTTATAATGGGTGACTTCAGGCTACATCTAGATTGGGTGAGCCAAATTGGTAAGGGTGCTGAGGAAGAGGATTTCTTGGAATGTATGCAGGATGGTTTTCTGAACCAACATGTCGAGGAACCAACTAGAGAGCAGGCCATTCTAGACTGGGTATTGAGCAATGAAGAAGGGTTAGTTAGCAATCTTGTTGCGTGAGGCCCTTTGGGTAAGAGTGACCATAATATGGTGGAATTCTTTATTAAGATGGAGAGTGACATAGATAATTCAGAAACAAAGGTTCTGAACTTAAAGAAGGGTAACTTTGAAGGTATGAGACGTGAATTAGCTAAGATAGACTGGCAAATAATATTTAAAGGGTTGACAGTGGATATGCAATGGCAAGCATTTAAAGATCGCGTGGATGAATGACAACAATTGTTCATCCCAGTTTGGCAAAAGAATAAACCAAGGAAGGTAGTGCACCCGTGACTGACAAGGGAATTTCTGGATAGTATCAAGTCCAAAGGAACATGCAAATTAGTCAGAAAAAGAGGCACACCTGAGGACTGGGAGAAATTCAGAGTCCAGCAGAGGAGAACAAATGGCTTAATTAGGAAAGGAAAAAAGGATTATGAGAGAAAGCTGGCAGGGAACATAAAAACTCACTGTAAAAGCTTTTATAGATATGTGAAAAGAAAAAGTTAGGTTAAGACAAATGTAGGTCCCTTATAGTCAAAAACAGGTGAATTGATCATGGAGAACAAGGACATGGCAGACCAATTGAATAACTACTTTGGTTCTGTCTTCATTAAGGAAGACATAAATAATCTTCTGGAAATAGTAGAGGACCAAGGGTCTAGTGAGATAAAGGAACTGAGGGAAATACATGTTAGTAGGGAAGTGGGTAATACATGGTGACGTATGTGTACTGCACTTTGATAATAAATTTACTTTGAACTTTAGAATTTAGAGGTTCCCAGTCCATGTCCATGGCTCTCCAGCCTCATCCCCTCCCAGCACATTCTTCCCTGGCTGCAATGCGCTGCACTGATGTTGCCATGTCCACACCTGCTGTGACGCCTGTCCCTCATGGGACCTTCATGATTTGGATCTACCCACCACCGCATCCCAGAGCAGTCCTCTTTCAGTGCATCCCCTCTCTAAGTGATTGACTCAGACCACACAGCTGCTCTATAAACCCGCTTCCACACTTGCCCGGATCTCACAGTCCACTCCACTGGGCCTCATTGTCACTGGATACTGAGGAGACCAAGCCCACTGGCAATTTCCCAGAAGCTGTGCTCTTTCCCTCGTATCTCTGTCACACACCGTTCAGGTTACAGACACTTTCCCTGACTCAGGATGTGTGAATGGTCCCATTGTTCTGCTGTTGCAGCTCACTGCCAACATAATGCTTTGAGTCAAGCCATTAATGCTCTGTTGGCTCCGGCTCTGGGACGAGTTCATTACCTGGCACCGCAGATCTGTATCTCATCCACAGTGACGCCTCCATAAAGACACTCTCTACGCCATGCAGTAATCTGCAGTGGAATGCTGTCTGTGGCACTGCCGGCAGAGCTGCTGCCTTGCTGCTCAGGCGACAGAGGCTCCATCTGGACTCAGTTGCTCTCTGTGTGGAGTTTGCATGTTCTCCCTGTGGCAGTGTGCTCTGGTGGAGGGTCATAGGCTCAGAGAACCATTCCATGAAACAGGCCTTTCAGCTCCTCAGGTCCACACTGACCAACAACCACTTGTTTCTACCAAACACGAGAGATTCTAGAGATGCTGGAAATCCAGAGCAACACATGCAAAGTGCTGAAAGTATTCAGCTGGAAAGGTAGCATCAATGAAGAGGAACGGACAGAGTCTTTTTATCTTTATCCTCTGTTTTCTTCTCCACATATTCCTGTCAACTCCCCCCAGATTCTTCCACTCTCCCACAATGTTGGAGCAATTTACAGCAGCCAATTAACCCAGCCAATTAAACACAAGAGGGCTTAATTGAATTTGTCAGCCTGTTAAATAGAACTGATGGAAGGCAACTGTTTCTGCTGGGAGTGGGAGGAAGAGTCCGAAGCTCACAGTCAGAACTTTCAGGACTCAGGAAATCTGGCAAGCTGTACTTGTGATGTAGGAGTGCCTTTTTAACTGTTGTTTAAACCCGTCGATGGATAGATCCAAGCCCACCCAAGTTCTTCCGAATATATCAGCCTCTCTTATCAACTCCTTTATAACTGATTCAGCAATTTTTGAAATTTGGCGTTTTTACACCCCAATGACAAAGAGTTTTCATACTTTTCTCATGTTTATCACAATTATTCAAGAATTGATTACTTTTTCATTGATCATCATTTACTTACAGATGTTATCGATTGTAAATATGACTCTATTACCATTTCTGATCATGCACCTTTGAAGTTATCTATTAAAATAATGGATTCATCTATTAATGCTAAATTTTGGAGGTTCAACTCTATTTTATTGTAGGACTTAGACTTTGTCAATTTTATCAAACAACAAATTGATTTGTTTTTCTTAACAAATTCTACAGCAGAGATCTCTAGTGGAATGTTATGGGACACTTTTAAAGCATTTATTCATGGACAGATTATTTCATACTCTGCTGGAGTTAGGAAACGAACTAATTCTAAAATATTAACATTGGTTGATAAAATCAAAGCAATTGATAAGATTTTTTCAGTGACCCCCAGCAAAGAACTCTATAAAGAAAGAGTGGAACTTCAAATGGAGCATAGTTTGTTATTATCCTCTTCGATTGAATTTGATTCAGTTAATTAAATCTGGAACCCAGTTTTATGTATATGGAGATAAGTCTGGTAAATTATTGGCTAATCAATTGAAAACTGCTTCGGCTAAACGACAGATTACTAGGAATCATAAACAAGATGGCACTCTGACGATAGACCATAAAGAGATAAATAAAGCCTTTCAGGATTTTTATAATTCCTTATATCAATCAGAATTTGCTGAGGATTCTTCTATAATAAATGAATTTTTAAGGAAATTGAATATTCCAAAATTAACAGTAGAGGATAGTGTATTCTTAGATACATCTATCACCGAAACTGAAATAAAAAAGGCTATTTTTTCAATGAATTCCGGTAAAGCTTCTGGTCCAGATGATTATTCTGCAGAATTTTTTAAATCTTATTCCTCTATACTTTCTCCTTGGCTTTGTAAAATTTTTAAAGATGCGTTAATTGCCGCAAATTGCCACAATCTTTTTATGAAGCTTCTATTTCTTTAATACTGTGGCGACCCATTTCCTGGCGCATCCGAACCGACTCACAATTAGATAGCCTACGGGGGTTTGCGAGCGCAGAGCTTTGGAGCCTCTGCGCCATGGGGGGGCCGGTTGAGGGAGGCTTAAAAGTGAGGCTGAAGTTTTCGAATAAAGTTTTTTCCTTCGACTGCAGGTACCGACTCCGTGTCGTAATTCTAGCGCTGCGTGTAGCACACCGCTACAATTGGTGACCCCGACGGTCCAAACGATTTTTGGACCAGAAATGTCCGACGCCGCCTCTGTTCATGCGGTTTCGTTGAAACCGCCGGGATTCTGGACACAGCGCCCGGACCTATGGTTCCAGCAAGCCGAAGCCCAATTCCACGTTCGCCAGATCCCCTCAGAAGACACCCGCTACTACTACGTGGTGAGCTCCCTCGACCAGGACACAGCGGCCCAGGTCGCGGAGTTCGTACAGTCGCCCCCGGCAGACGGCAAGTACACGGAATTCAAAGCCCTGCTCCTCAGGAGTTTCGGACTCTCACGGCGCGAGCGGGCTGCCCGTTTACTGCACCTGGATGGCTTGGGTGACAGACCTCCATCGGCTTTAATGAATGAGATGTTGTCTCTGGCCGACGGACACACATGCCTCATGTTTGAGCAGGCATTCCTGGAGCAGCTGCCCGAGGACATACGCCTGCTGCTGTCCGACGCGGATTTCAGTGACCCCCGGAAGGTGGCAGCCCGGGCAGACTTGCTGTGGAACGCCAAAAAGGTGAGCGGGGCGTCCATCGCACAGATCTCCCAGCCACGCTCCCGGCAGCAAACCAGTCCAAGCCCGGCCGCAGAGCCCGCCAACCCCCGGCCCAATGAACACTGGTGCTTCTACCACCAGCGGTGGGGCGCAGAAGCCCGCCGTTGTCGCCCGCCCTGCAAGTTCCCGGGAAACGCCAGGGCCAGCCGCCGCTGATGGCTACGGCGGCTGGCCATCGGGATAGCCTCCTGTATGTGTGGGATAGAAGGTCGGGACGCCGGTTTTTGGTCGATACTGGGGCTGAGATCAGCGTTTTACCTCCGACGAGTTACGACACCCGCAGCAGGGCACCGGGTTCCCCCCCTGAGGGCCGTGAATGGCAGCACAGTAAGGACCTATGGCACCCGTCAGGTGCAGCTACAGTTCGGCTCCAGCCAGTTCATGTGGGACTTCACACTGGCCGCCGTAGCCCAACCGCTTCTGGGTGCGGATTTTTTGCGGGCTCACAGCCTACTGGTCGACCTGCCCAGGAAGAGACTGGTCCACGCCGAGACCTTTCAGACGTTCTCCCTGGGTGCAGCCCAGTTGCCAGCCCCTCACCTCGGCTCCATCACGCTGTCCGACAACGACTTCACCAGGGTCCTGGCGGAGTTCCCATCGGTTC
This sequence comes from Hypanus sabinus, assembly GCF_030144855.1. Lineage (NCBI taxonomy): Eukaryota > Metazoa > Chordata > Chondrichthyes > Myliobatiformes > Dasyatidae > Hypanus > Hypanus sabinus. The sequence continues at coordinate 150,087,415 of NC_082715.1, read as the reverse complement.
TGGCACCGCAGTTCACAGCGGCCATGCCCAGGCACGGCGTACAGCACCACATCCCGACCCAGGGACCACCCCTCCACGCCCGCGCTCGGCGGCTTCCCCCGGACAAGCTCCGACTGGCGAAGGAGGAGTTCCAGAGGATGGAGGAATTGGGGATCATCCGGCGGTCCGACAGCCCATGGGCCTCCCCCCTGCACATGGTGCCCAAAGCGACGGGGGGCTGGAGACCGTGCGGCGAATACCGCAGGCTGAACGAGGCTACCACACCGGACCGCTACCCTGTGCCGCACATTCAGGACTTTGCAGCAAACCTGCACGGCGCACGGATCTTCTCCAAGGTAGATCTCGTCCGAGGGTACCATCAAATCCCGATGCATCCGGACGATGTCCCCAAAACGGCTCTCATCACCCCTTTCGGCCTTTTCGAGTTCCTCCGCATGCCGTTCGGCCTGAAGAATGCCGCACAGACGTTCCAACGGTTAATGGACGCGGTGGGACGGGACCTGAACTTCGCATTCATCTATTTGGATGACATCCTCATAGCCAGCAGCAGTCGTCAGGAGCATCTGTCCCACCTTCGTCAACTCTGCGCCCGACTGAGTGAGTATGGTCTTGCAATCAACCCCGCCAAATGCCAGTTCGGACTCGATACCATTGACTTCCTGGGCCACAGGATTACTAAAGACGGGGCAACCCCTCTGCCCGCTAAGGTAGATGCGGTCCGCCTCTTTCCCCGACCCACCACGATCAAAGGCCTTCAGGAATTCGTAGGTATGGTCAATTTCTACCGCCGCTTCCTCCCTTCAGCTGCCCGGATCATGCGCCCCCTGTTCGCCCTGATGTCGGGTCCGAGCAAGGACATTACCTGGGACGAGGAGTTCGCCGCCGCTTTCGTTCAAACGAAGGAAGCTTTGGCGGACGCCGCAATGCTAGTACATCCCAGAATGGACGCCCCTACCGCCCTCACAGTGGACGCATCAAACACGGCAGTCGGTGGGGTGCTGGAGCAACTTATCGCAGGTCGCTGGCAACCCCTGGCGTTTTTCAGCAAACACCTGCGTCCACCCGAGCTTAAGTACAGTGCTTTCGACCGGGAACTGTTGGCGCTCTACCTGGCAATCCGGCATTTCAGGTACTTCCTAGAAGGTCGGCCCTTCACCGCGTTCACGGACCACAAACCGCTTACCTTTGCGTTTACGAAAGCTTCCGACCCCTGGTCGTCCCGCCAGCAACGCCACCTGTCCTACATCTCTGAATACACGACGGATGTCCGGCACGTCTCGGGTAAGGACAATGTCGTGGCGGATGCGCTCTCTCGCCCTACCGTTCATACCCTTTCCCAAGGGGTAGACTTTGAGGCACTGGCAGAGGCACAGCAGGCGGATGAGAAGATTCCGAGTTACAGAACCGCAGTCTCCGGTTTGCAGCTCCAGGACCTCCCCGTGGGCCCAGGTGAGAGGACCCTAACTCTGTGATGTCGCCACAGGCCAGCCCCGTCCAGTAGTCCCGACAGCATGGCGGCGCCGCGTTTTCGACTCCATTCATAACTTGGCGCATAACCCGGACAACTGTCCGGATGGTTTCCAGCAGGTTCGTTTGGCACGGACTCCGCAAACAGATCAGTGAATGGGCCAAAACGTGCATGCACTGCCAGACGGCCAAGGTGCAGCGGCACACCAAAGCCCCACCGCAGCAGTTCCATCCCGCCCACCGGCGTTTCGACCACATTCACGTGGATATCGTGGGCCCCCTGCCTGTGTCACGAGGAGCGCGGCACCTCCTGACTACCGTGGACCGGTTCACAAGATGGCCAGAGGGAGTCCCGCTCACCGACACCACCTCCGAATCTTGCGCCCGAGCCCTGATCGCCACCTGGATATCTCGCTTTGGTGTACCAGCCCACATTACCTCCGACAGAGGCGCCCAGTTCACCTCCAGCCTGTGGTCAGCCTTTTGGGGACTCAGCTGCACCACACAACTGCCTACCACCCACAGTCGAACGGGCTAGTGGAGCGTTTCCACCGTCACCTGAAGTCGGCCCTCATGGCCCGCCTGCGAGGAGCCAACTGGGCGGACGAGCTTCCCTGGGTCCTACTCGGCATCCGCACAGCGCCCAAGGACGACCTGCACGCTTCGTCGGCCGAGTTGGTATAGGGCGCGCCCCTGGTCGTCCCCGGGGAGTTCCTACCAGCCCCAAGGGGGCAAGAGGAAGAACCCGCAGCAGTCCTGGGCAGACTACGCGAGAAGCTCGGTAACCTGGCCCCCATACCCACTTCACAGCACGGGCGGCACCCGACCTGCGTACCCAAAGACCTACAGAACTGTAAGATTGTGTTTGTACGAAGGGGCGGGCATCGGCCACCGCTGCAGCGGCCATATGAGGGGCCGTTTATGGTGCTCCGGAACAACGGGTCCACGTTCGTGCTGGACGTTGGGGGGAAAGAGGAGGTTTTCACGGTGGACCGCCTCAAACCGGCCCATGTGGACCTGGCGCAACCGGCCGAGTTTCCGGCGCCTCGGCGCAGAGGCCGACCTCCCAAGCAGGTTCTGGCCCAGACTGTGGACATTGGGGGGTGTATCGCCGGTTCTGGGGGGGGGGTATGTGGCGACCCATTTCCTGGCGCATCCGAACCGACTCACAATTAGATAGCCTACGGGGGTTTGCGAACACAGAGCTTTGGAGCCTCTGCGCCATGGGGGGGGGGGGGGGGCTGGTTGAGGGAGGCTTAAAAGTGAGGCTGAAGTTTTCGAATAAAGTTTTTTCCTTCGACTGCACTTACCGACTCCGTGTCGTAATTCTAGCGCTGCGTGTAGCACACCGTGCATCCTATTGGCCTATATCCTTGCTGAATACGGATTTTAAGATTTTCAGTAAAATTTTGGCTACTAGATTAGAAAATATATTATCTCGAATCATTTCTGAAGATCAGACTGGATTTATTAAAAATCGCTATTCATCTTTTAACATTAGAAAATTAATTAATATTATTTATACTCCTTCACCCAAAATACCAGAATGTGTCATTTCTTTAGATGCTGAAAAAGCATTTGATAGAGTTGAATGGCCATATTTATTTAATACGATGCAGCATTTTAATTTTAGTTCAAAATTTATATCATGGATTAAATTAATATACCATAAACCCTTGGCTTCGGTTTTTACCAATAATCAAAGATCTCCTTTTTTTCAGTTATTCCGTGGTACAAGGCAAGGTTGTCCTTTAAGTCCTTTACTATTTGACATCGCTTTAGAACCTTTGGCTATAGCCATTCGTGAATCACCTAATATTTTGGGTATTACTTGTGGGGAGGGGACATATAAGTTATCATTATATGCTGATGATTTGTTACTATACATATCTGACCCTGAAAGATCTATTCCTGCTATTTCGTCCTTGCTTGCTCAGTTTAGTAACTTTTCTGGTTATAAATTGAATTTTAATAAGAGTGAATTATTTCCATTAAATATGCAAGTTCCAATTTATAAACATTTACCATTTAAAGTTGTTACAGATTATTTTACTTATTTAGGTATTAAAATTACTAAAAAAACATAAAAATTTATTTAAAGCTAACTTTTTACCCTTAATTGACCAGATTAAGCAACTTGCTATCAGGTGGTCTCCACTATCTTTGTCATTGGTTGGTAGAATTAATGCTATTAAGATGATGCTATTACCCAAATTCTTATATTTATTTCAAGCATTACCAATTTTTATTCCTAATTTTTTTTTTGATATTATTGACTCCAAAATATCTTCTTATCTGTGGCAGAATAAAAATCCTAGACAAGGCAAAAAGTATTTACAGAAGCCTAAGAAGGAGGGCGGTTTGGCTTTGCCAAACTTGAGATTTTACTATTGGGCAGTTAATATACGATATTTAATATTTTGGACACAAGAATTGACTACAGCTGCTTGCCCACAATGGGTAAATTTGGAATGTAAATCTGTACAAGACTTTTCATTGTTTTCAATCTTAGGATTTTCACTTCCTTTTTTTTTTGAATTGATAAACAAATAACTAATCCTATAGTCAAATACACATTGTGAATTTGGTTTCAATTTCGTAAATTTTTTGGTTTGAATAAGTTTATTTTATCATGCCCTATAATATCTAACTATTTCTTTTGGCCCTCTTTTATGGAAAACGAAAGGTGTAACATGTTTTCGTGATTTGTTTTTGGATGATAGCGTTATGTCCTTTGAACGGCTATCTAATAGATATAATTTACCTAAAACCCATTTTTTTAGATGTTTGCAAGTTAGAAATTTTTTGTATAATGAAGTAGTCTTTTCCGAAACTATGTCCATTGTCAGTGGACAATATCTGAATCCTTGTCAAAAGGGTTTAGTAGCTGTCATTTATAATATGATCATGAAAATACAGCCAGATGTATCAGAAAAATTTAAGAAGGAATGGGAAGAAGAACTTCATTGTCTTATATCCACTGAGCAGAGGGAGAAAATTTTACTATTAGTCAATTTGTCCTCTATTTGTGCTAAACATGCTTTAATACAATTTAAGGTTGTACATAGAGCTCATATGTCTAAGGATAAACTTGCTCGATTTTATTCTCATGTTAATCCAACCTGTGACAGATGTCATTCTGATGTTGCCTCATTGACCCATATGTTTTGGTCTTGCCCTTGTTTACAAAATTACTGGAAAGATATTTTCAGTATTATTTCAAGAGTTCTGAATATCAATTTCCAACCTCATCCTTTTACTGCAATTTTTGGTTTACCAATGGTGGATAATAGTCGTTTATCCTCTTCATCTTGACGAATGATTGAATTTGTTACATTAATGGCTAGGAGATCTATTTTATTGAATTGGAAAGAAATTAATCCTCCAACTATATTTCAGTGGTTTTCTCAAACTATCTCTTGTTTGAGCTTAGAAAAAATTAGAAGTGTTGTTTTTGAGCCTTCAGTTAAATTTGAAGAAACTTGGAGACCATTTATTCAACATTTTCATATGAGTTAAATTGTCTTTTCCTAAACCTTACTTTTATTATCCTTAATTATTTGGATGGAGGTTCAGAGTTATTGGCACTACTGTATGTATTTAACATTATGCAATGGCCCATGTTAGTTAGTGTTTTTTTTCTTCTCTTTTTTTGGGTCTTTTTTTTCTTTTTGTTTCTTTTGTTCATAAATACTATGAGTTTGGGAGGCTATATATATTTATTATTATATATTTGAATGTCTACTTAAACTATCAATTATGTACTCTCAAACACTTTGTATTCATGTTTCATTTATGTTTGTTTAAAAATTAATAAAAAGATTTAAAAAGAAAGAAAAGAAAGGAGTGCCTAGAGGAAACCCACACAGTCAAAGGCTGAACGTACAACCTCAACAAGGACAGCAGCCCAAGGTGGCCTCAACAAGTCTCCAATGAAGTGAGGCTGTGGCGAGGAAATACTGAGATAAGGACTGTGGAATCAATGACCACCAGAAAGACAGCAGATGCTGGAAATGTAATGCAAGATCCTGCTGAAGGGTTTCATCCCAAAACATTAACTCAAGCACGAGGAAATCTGGAGATGCTGGAAATTCAAGCAACACACACAATGCTGGTGGAACGCAGCAGGCCAGGCAGCATCTATAGGAAGAAATACAGTCGACGTTTCGGGCTGAAGCCCTTCGTCAGGACTAACTGAAAGAAAAGATAGTAAGATTTGAAAGTAGGAAGGCGAGGGGGAAATCCGAAATGATAGGAGAAGACAGGAGGGGGTGGGGTGAAGCTAAGAGCTGGAAAGGTGATTGGTGGTATCACTGGCAGAGGATTTGCAGTAGTGAATTTAAAAATTTAAACATGAGGCATCACTGGCAGAGGCTTCGCAGTAGTGAATTTAAAAACGCAAACACGTTCTTAGCTCTTAGCTTCACCCCACCCCCTCCTGTCTTCTATCATTTCGGATTTCCCCCTCCCCCTCCTACTTTCAAATCTCTTACTATCTTTTCTTTCAGTTAGTCCTGAGGAAGGGTCTCTGCCCAAAACATCAACAGTGCTTCTTCCTCTAGGTGCTGCCTGGCCTGCTGCATTCCACCAAAACATTAGCTGTCCATTTCCCTCAATGGATGCTGCCAGATGTGTCGAGTTCCTCCACTGCTGTGTGTATATGTTGTAAATAAAGCACTAAAACAGGGAACTGGGATGATAGGACGAACAAAACAAAGATAGCATTGAAAAAGTGCCAACAGAGCAGTGAAGTCCATTTATAAGGGAATGGAATACAGCAGGAGAGAACAGATAACTTATCATGGAAGAGAAGCATAAGAAAACCAAGCAGGTAATAGAGGGAGCATCTCCTTACACAAAGAATACCACAGCACAGGAAAAGGCCCTTCAGCTATTCCAGTTTTTGCTGAACATTATTATTCTGCCCAGTTCTGTTAACCTGCACCTGGACCATAACCTTCCAAACCAGACCCATCCTTGTACTTACCCAAATTTCTCTCATATTGAAACCAACCCCCCCCCCCCATTCACCACAACTGCTGACAACCCATTTTACACTCTCACCACCCACTGACGGAAGAAGATTTCCCTTATGTTCCCATTAAATATATCAACTGTCACCCTTAACCTAGGTTCTAGGTTATTCCCAATGCTCTATAATTCCCAGAGGTATCCCCATTACTTTACTTGAAAAAATTATAGGGGTGGAGCTTAGGAGACAATGGTGCAGAAGAGCGACTCCTAATCTTGCATCTTCGAAGACAGCTCTATTTCTATTTTTACTATCTGTTTTTCCCTTTCAGGATTCTTTTGAACACCCTGACTTAGAGTTACACACCGACTTCGGTTCTTTGCAGGAATAGGACCCACTGTCACGACTGACTGCTATTCGATATACCAAGGACTCAGCCTAGAAGACAAGCACACCTTCAGGATTCTGGGATCTCATGGCTCTGGAGACAGGCAGGAAATTATCGTGTTGTGGGAGATGGAAGATCAAAAGCTGGCTGTGTGCCCAGAGACCCGAGTTCTTTGGGCAAAGAGCTCAGAAAAAGTGACGCAACGGACTTTTAACATCATAAATCAGCAAGTTGTTTGTTATGTCTCCCCTCTCATTGTGAAACAAGGAGACCTCTTTTTCCCTTATTAGGGAGAGAGAGAGCCTATGGTATGCTGAGTTACCAAGTGGACAAGCAGTTTTTGGGGTACTGCAAGTCTGTGTCTTTACTGTTGCTTTGCTGCACCCTTGAGTGCTCGGTGGAGGGAGCCAATGCTTTTTTTGCTGGCTGGTGTGGGGGGATCGTTGCTCTGATACTGCTCACATGTGGGAAGGGGGAGCTGGGGGCAGGGGCTTTGGCGTTCTAACATTTAACTGTTATTCATTCTTTGGGGGCACTCCTCTGTTTTCACGGATGGTTGCGAAGAAAAAGAATTTCAGGAAGTATATTGAATACACCTCTCTGACATTAAATGTACCTTTGAAACTACCAAAGGGCACCTAAGTACCATCATAGTCAGTGCTACATTGTTACAGCTCAGGGCATCAGAATAACGAAGAGCACCAGAGTAGCATAGCAGTTGTTGGGTAAGATTATTGAGAGAAAGGTACATAATTCAGAACCACCAACATTAATTTGAGGTTCACTCTAAGAGGTTCGTCTGATGAGCTGACACATTATGTGAACTTCTGTTCCTACACTTTGTGTTCAGTGTTTGGATTACAATAAATGAGTTGTACGTTTTTTCTTAAACATTAACTGCCTCGCTTCATTTTATTTGCAAGAACTACATTGGAGACCCCAATGCTCTAGGACAATTCCAGAGTTAGTGAACATGTCAGTTAATGCACTCACTTTGAAACTGCTGGAGTCTGGGGTGCAAAATGGTATCACTTGGTTTGAAGAAGCCGAGGCCTAGTTCACTCTGAGAAATCACCACCGACGACACCAAATTCTACTATGTGGTAGCATTGCTTGGGAAATCCCCGGCTGCTAGAGTGGTGAGTCTACTTGAACACCCACCTGAACAGGATTAATACCGAGCACTGAAAACTCGCCTTTCACAGACTTTTGGACTATCGGATTCTGAACGCACCAAACAGCCGGTCTCCCGATGCTAGGCCATCGGAGCTAAAGCACCATGTGCTGTCTCCTCTGGGAAATTACCATCCATGTTTTATTTCTAAAGAACTCTTCATGCAGCAAGTGCCTCATCAAGTTCACATCGCCCACACTAATGCACCCATGAAGGACTATAGGGAGCTTGCAAAAATGGCTGACAGTCTACACTCAGCCAGGCAGTGATACATCATTTCTCCTCATTTCTCTACCTCAATAAGCCTAGCCACCAAGGCCCCCAAAAGACTCCCTGACTGTTTTTGCCACACTTGCTTTGGTATAAGTGCTAGGAAGATCCAACGACTTTGCAGCTTTGACGGTGCCAGTGCATTGGGACATTAGAGGTCTGTGAACACCATGGATTCCAGCTGCCAGAGCCATCTACTGTTCATCATGGATACTCTTTCAGGCTGACGTTTCCTGAGTGACATGGGTGCTTAAGAGAGTGTGCTGCCAGCATTGTCACTTGATGAGAAGGCAAAGAGTGATAAAACCTCTCTGGAGGCCGCCATCGGCATCAGGATTCAGACTTTCGGGACACGGCAGGTGACACTTTGCTTCAGTGGGTGACATTACACATGGGGTTTCGTCCTGACTAAGGCTAGACCTTTGCTCAGTACAGATTTCCTGTGTGCCTAAGGATTGTTAGTTGATCTTAAGAAAGATTTAAAGGTTTATTTTGTTATCAAAATATGTATGCAGGATACAGCTCTGAGATTTGGCTTCTGCAGATGGTCATAAAATGCAGAAAAACCATAGAACCATAGAAGCTCTTTCTAACATGACCCTACTGGCATACCCATTTCCAAATTACGCCATTGCTACTGAAATTTCAGACTATGTTGTGGGTACTGTGCTCAAATGGTTGGTCAGAATGATTGGCATCTGCTCACCTACTTCAGCAGGTTGCTCCATCCCACCACCCCGACAGGAAATACAGCACGTTTGACTGTGAGCTTCTCAGTCTCTACCTGGCTGTCTACCACTTTTGTTTTCTTCCAGAGTGTCACCATTTCACAACATTCATTGACCAGAAACACTTCACCAAAGTGGTGGGCAAAACGTCAGACCCTTGATCTGCATGGCAGCAACACCACCTGGCCTATGTATCCGAGTTCACAACATACCAAGAGGAAAAATGCTGTCATGGCTGACTGCCTCTCACAGTGACCATACACATAAGGGATGACTATGCTGGCAAGGCAGCTGACCAAGCTACTGACCCAGAGGTCCAGGCTTACTGAACAACTGTCACAGGCCTCTGGTTGGCTGACACTAAGTTCAGGGAAACTGGGATTTCTCTCCTGTGCAATTTCTCAACCAGTCGCTGTTGCCCTAGTGCCCACAAACTGGACCCCAACTGTTTTTGCCTCCATACACGGCCTCTCACATCTGGGCCGGAAGACCTCACAGAAACTGGTTGACTAAAGTTTATCTGTCAGAGCCTCAGAAAGGACATGTGTAATTGGACTGCAAACTGCGTGGAGTGCCAGTGGGCAAAAACCATAATTTCCAGGCAACAATGGTTTCTTTTGAGATCCCTGAGCAACAGTTTGACCATGTCAACTTGGACCTTGTTTGTCCTCTTCACCCCCTGCCATTTCAAGAACCTTCTTACCCCCAGGTGGCCAGAGGTCATTCCTTTAGTATCAACAATAGCTGCAGATGTGGCTCGGACATTCATCAGCGCCTGGGTTGCTCGGTTTGACACCCTATCTGATACTTCCTCTAACCATGGTCCCCTATTCATTTCAGACCTCTGGGCTGTGATGTCATTAGGTTACATCCCACCATGGCAATTCACCCCAGGTCCAATAGCCTACGTGAATGGTTTTACCATTTCTTAAGGGCAGCATTGAGAGCTTCCCTGATGCATGAGTGTTGGTATGATCGTCTCCCTTGTGTCCTGCTGGGGCTCAGAACGTATCCAAAAGATGACCTGCAGTCATCCACAGCTGAGTATATGGGCTGCCATTACGAGTGCCAGCTGATTTTTATTCCTGAGGCCACTACCGCCTGTTTGGCCTCTCAACAGCATTCCACCCTCAGTAAATCAATTATTTTTCATCTATTCTGCCCTCCCATCATGGTGTACAGCAGCCTTGGGTTTTTGTTTGTTTTAATCCGCCATGACGTACACCAACATCCCCTTACGATGGCCAGTTTTGCATTTTGGAAAGTGAGAAAAAACCTTTATCATAGATAAGAGGGGTAAATCCTAATGTAATTGCTAAACTGGCCCACCACGATTTGGTAGATTCCACTACCATGCCCCTAACGTCACAACGTGAGCATGTGTGTGTGTCAAGTCCAGTCTGGATGAGTCAGAGGATGCTCCTCCACCCATGGAACACAGGACTCAAGCCGGGCAGTTTGTCCGAGTCCAGACAGGCTCACAATGCCAGTTTTAGTGAATTCTGGGGAGGGGGGCTGTGTAGGGTGATGTAATTAGGGGAAACGTTCATAATTCACAACCACCAACATTGAGCTGGGGTTTCACTTTAAGAGGCTGGTCTGACATGATGCCATATTACGTGAAGTTCTGTTACCACACTTTTTGTGTTCAGTGCTTGGAGTACAATGAATGACTGTTAAATGTATTTCTTAAACATAAAATGCCTCACGCCATTTTATTTGTGAAAACCTGCACAGTTAGCGCTAAACTGTTACAGCTCAGAGTTCGGAGTTAATTCCAGTGTTCTGTATAAGGAGTTTGTATGTTCTCTCTGTGACCCTCTGGGTTTCCTCTGGGTGCTCCAGTTTCCTCACACACTCCAAAGATATATGATTGAGGTTAAATGGTTATTGTAAATTATCCTGGTATTATTTACTTACTTACTGCTTGTTACACTGTTGGCGTTTGGGGCAGCAATGTAGATTCTCCATTTCTGGTGGTGTTCAGGGCTTCCTTCATCATGTCAGTAGCTTTCTCATGGTTTTCACTACTGTCAGCCACACAAGTCCTGGTGGAGACTCCGGAATACCATGGCACTTGGACGTAGAAAGATTCTACATTGCTGTTTCCATAATAATTTTGTTTTACCGGTCAGGGTTGTTAGCGCTGAGTGGAAACCCCTGAACCTTAGTCTGGCTTCTACCTGCTTGGCATAGGTGACCCTACCAAGAGCCAAAGCATAAAATCCTGACTCCAGCCAACGTAGCTCACTGGATCAGTGATGCATGCAAGCCTCCAAACCCAATGATAGGGTTGTGGTCCTCTTGTTATTAGACTAGGGTTAAATAGGTGGGTTGTTGGACGGTGCAGCTTGTTGTGCTAGCAGAACATGTTCTGCACTGTATCTCTAAATAAAATATTTTTAAAAAAGTTTGTAATCTTCCAGTTTGCTGGTACTACTGCTGAAGTCGAAGGCATAGCATTCTCTTCCCTCACTTCCTGTTGTAACCTGAGGTATATTCCATCTGGCCCCAGGGACTTATTTTTCAAAAGTTCCAACACATCCTTTCTCTTAACCTCAACATGTTCCAGCACATCAGCTTGTTCTATGCTGATCTCACTTTTGTCAAGGTCCTGCTCTCTGGTGAAACTGAAGCAAATTATTCATTAAGAGCTCCCCTACCTCCTTTGTCTCTGGGCACATGGTTCCTCTTATCCCCTGATCAGTTCTACCCTCACTATGGTCATTCCCCTGATCTTCACATACATGTAGAACACTTTTTTGACTTTCCTTAATCATATCCCCTTCTAACTCTTCTAAATCCATTCTCAAGCTCCTTATGGTCTTCCTCATAGCTCTCAAAAGCTCTGTCTGATTCTTGCTTACTAAACCTGTATGCTGTACTGTATGCTTCTTTCTCCTTCTTGACTAAATATTTTACATCTCTTGTCAAAGTTCCTTCACTCTGTCTTCCTTTCCCTTCCTCAATGGGATCAGCTGTCCAGAACCCTAAGCAAGTACTTCCGAAATAACCTCCACATTTCCGTTGTGCAATTTCCCAGTGTATGTCCAGTGAGAAGGATATGGGCCAAATGCAGGCAAATTAAACCAGCTTAGGTAAGCATCCTGGTTGCCATGGATGAGTCAGCCACAAGGGCTGTGTGACACTATGACTCACATCTCTTGGTCTGTGAGAGCCAGAGAACCAGCAGGTAGGGACCTTGTTGCTTGAGGGTGCAGAGATAAACCAGGATGCTGCCTAGACTAGAGAGCATGTCTTATAAGGATAGAACCATAGAACATTACAGCACAGAAACAGACTTTTTGGCCCTTCTTGGCAGTGCCGAACCATTTTTCTGCCTAGTCCCACTAACCTGCAACTGGACCATATCCCTCCATACCCCTCTCATCCATGTACCTGTCCAAATTTTTCTTAAATGTTAAAAGTGAACCACTTCAACTGGCAGCTCATTCCACACTCCCACCACTCTGTGTGAAGAGTCCCCCCCCCCCCCAATGTTCCCTTTAAACATTTCCCCCTTCACCCTTAACCCATGTCCTCTGGTTTTTTTCTCCTCTAGTCTCAGTGGAAAAAGCCTGCTTGCATTCACTCTATCTATATCCATCATAATTTTATACACCTCTATCAAATCTCCCCTCATTCTTCTACGCTCCAGGGAATAAAGTCCTAACCTAGTCAACCTTTCTCGGTAACTCAGCTTCTCAAGTCCCGGCAACATCCATGTAAACCTTCTCTGCACTCTTTCAACTTTATTAATATCCTTCCTATAATTCAATGACCAAAACTGCACACAATACTCCAAATTTGGCCTCACCAATGCCTTATACAACCTCACCATTAACATTCCAACTCTTATTCTCAATATTTTGATTTATAAAGGCCAATCTACCAAAAGCTCTCTTTACGACCCTATCTACCTGTGATGCCACTTTTAGGGAATTATGTATCTGTATTCCCAGATCCCTCTGTCTATTGCACTTCTCAGAGCCCTACCATTTACCTTGTATGTTCTACCTTGGTTTGTCCTTCCAAAGTGCAATACTTTGGAAGTTTGAGTGAGCTAGGGTTTTTCTCTCTGGAGTGAAGGAGGGTGAGATATAACTTGATAGAGGTGTACAAGATGATAAGAGGCATAGATTGAGTGGACTACCAGAGACTATCCCAGAGTGGATATGGCTCATACAAGGGAGTATTATTTTAAGGTGATTGGAGGAAAGTCATAGGTAGTTTTTTACATAGAGGGTGGTGAATGTGTGGTATGCAATGTGGAGTGATGGTAGAGGTATCTATATTAGGGACACTGAAGAAACACTAAGGAACATGGATGATAGAAAACTGGAGGGCTCTGAACGATGGAAGGGTTAGATTGATATTACAGTAAGTTAAAAATTTGGCACAACCTCATGTGCTGTAGTGTTCTATGTTGTATTTTCTTTTGTGGCAGTCCACCATGATCAAAGTTGGTTTGTCTCCACTCTACTGCTGTGGATCTTAAGTGGCAAATAAATCCAATATGGGTCTTCAGACTTCCATTGGGAGATAGGTGTTTGACAAATTGAGTGGGCAGCTTGGGAGGGATGTGACCACTGTTTGCTTACAGCTGGTGGACTTGAGACTCAGTGGCCAAGAGTCAAATTCAAAATCAAAGTATATTTATGTCACCAGATGCTACTTTCAGGTTCATTTTCCTGCAGCCATTGTGAGAATATAGAGAAACATAACAGAATTTATGAAAAACTAAACATAAAGATTGAAAATAAATATAACCTTAGAAAATAGAACATTACAGCATTGTATTGTTCAGGCCCATTGGCCCAGTGTTGTGCCAAATTTTAATCTATTCTAAGATAATTCATGTTAATCCACTTTCATGTTAAAATCCCCAATGATTGCCGTGACATTGCCTTTCTGACACGGCTTTTCTATCTCCTGCTGTTATTGGTAATCCACATCTCGGCTGCTGTTTAGAGGCCTGTATACAACTGCCATTAGGATCCTTTTACTCTTGCCATTTCTTAACTCAACCTATAGAAACTCTACACCTTCCAATCCTACGTCATCCCTGTTCTTGATTGTATTCACTGTTCCTGAACCTGATGGTGTGGGACCTGGGGCTCTCATACCCCCCCCCCCCCGCCTAATGGGAGTTGTGAGATGAGAGCATGGCCTGGATAGTGGGATCCTTGATAATAGCTTGCAAATGTGGTCAATGGTAGAGATGGCCATAGGACACCTTCACTTTGGTCCTGCTGGTATTTCCACTCTTGTGGGTAGTTCACTTGATACAATGGATGGCAATACATGTAAAGTGTGGGAGAGGATAGTGGGGAGACGATGGCAGTGTGATCAGGTCTAACTACTACAGGAGGGAAGATGGACCTCTGTAACTGCTCAGGGAGGTATCTGTTCCCTGCATCATCATTGGGTCCCACTCCAAAGTACTTCTCAAAATGCCATTGGGCCATCACCTTCCCTTTGAATATTAAGTCAATCGGACATGACCCAGTCAGCAGTGAGTCATGCAATGGGCTGGAGGGATATCTGTACAACACACACTGCATATTTACCCAGATAACAGTCAGCGTAGATAGTAAAGGAAGTGGTCTCTAAAATAGAAACTGCATGGGCACAATCCTTATCCCCACTAAAGATAGCTTCAAGAACACATGCCTCAAGAAGGTGGCATCTGTCACTGAGAATCTTCATCAGCCAGGGCACTCCCTCTTTTACTGCTACCATTTGTTACAAACCCCGTAACTGGGTGTCTTACCAGCAAAGATAGGAGTAGCCGTTGAAGTCTGATGATACTATTTTTAACAGTACTTATTAGTAAAAATACACAAAAATAATATCAATGCAAATATACAGATAATATACATCATCAATACTAAACCTAAAATGCGGGTATAATAATAATCAATAAGGAATAAGCTCTATCGTTGTCTAGGGGATAATGAATTGTCCGATGGAAATATTCAGTTCAGTCAGTTCATACAGGCTGCAGCTGTTGTTGATCACTGTGTTGCAATTGTTGGAGAGAGAGAGAGAAAGAGAAAAACTTGCCGACTTTCCTTGTTACGATCTTGATCCGTATCCGTCCTTTAGCTAGACCGTTCCATGGAGGACTCACCACCCAGGCAAGGATGGACACACGCACAAGCCCCCCCACTCGTACGTTTCTCCTGGTGTGTCTGAGGGGTGTTCCCCAGACCCGACTTTTATCCTCACTCACGGGGTCTCAGATGTTAATCAGGTTGGGATGATGCAATCCCTCAACCAGACCACTCTGGTTGCTCCCTGAGGGGTTTCAATGAATAGAACAGTACTCAATACACAATTCCTCCTTCAAGAGACAATAGCAGTAATCTCTCTTTTTGTCAATAGGAGACATTCCACCTTGTTGTGTATTCTGCGTTGTCTATAACAACTGCCTTTGCTGTGATCCTACATGTCTCTCTCTCTCATTACTGACATGATGTGTGTCTCTCTCTCATTTCCTGAGTATCAGACCCAAAATAATAGCGATTTTGTGATTCTCAAAAGGGGGGGGCGACTTTGCTCCCTTCATTTATAACACATTAGAGCTGAGGTACAGGAGCCTGAAGACACACACTCAGTGATGTAGGAACAGTTTATTCCCCTCTGCCATCAGATTTCTAAATGGTTCATTGACCTATGAACACTACCCCATTATTCCTTTCCTTTGTACAATTTATTTATCTTCTATTTATAGATCTTTATTCTTTGCATGGCAGTGCTGCCACAAAGCAACAAATTTCACATTGTGAGACATTGCTGATAAACTTGCTTGATTCCAAAGAGAGGCATTTTGACATAGGATGCAGTGAATGGAGGGGAATTGCACCTGGAGGTGTGATTAACCAATCATGTGTTGAAACAGAAAGTGTCAGGATGTGCTGCGTACACAATTGGACGATGTCACAGGGGCTGGTTATTGATCTGGGGTCGGGAACAGTTTTGATGTAATCAGTAATTTTCTCATTAGCCCAGGACGTATCATCAGATCTTTGACATTTAATTTTAGATGTAGCATCATGATTAATCGGTATCTACTAACATTTTGTAAACAGCATCAATAAATACATAAATATAATTAGGTTCAAGGTGTGATTAGGTCCTGTATCTGTTACTGAACAGAACTTTCAATTAACTGGGCAAAGGTCAAATATAAATTCTGAAATCTGAACGTCAGCAAAAGTTTGAATTTGTGCAACATGCCATGAACTTAATGTCCTGTCAGAAATGATAACAAAATCTTTGGATAAGGAACTGAAGCACGGGGGAAATTACTGCAGATGTGTTGGAGGTTTATGGGGAAAATGTGGAGCTGGGAGACTTGTTGTCCAGAGATAGTGGTGGGGAGAGGGGAGGGCAAAGTGTGAAGGACACGGACCTGGGGGAGTGCAGAGATCCTGGAGGACAGGGGTGATGGAGGAGAACGACAGTAGTTGCAGGTGTTGGTGGATGGAGAGAGTGTGGCTCAACAACGAGGGTCACAGCATGAACAGACTGGGGTGGGGAGAATGTGGGGACAGGAGGATGAGTGGCAGAGTGGATAAGGGACAAGGAGGATGTGAGGGGCAGTAAGAATGAGGGATAGTGAGGGTGAGGGGCAGGGCAGATGATGGCTGGGATCTATATGAGATTCTGAGGATGAAAGGCAAAGAGGCTGAGGGACAATGAGGATATATGGACAATGACAATATGAGGTATGAGGACAATGACAATAGGATGAGATATTGAGAGGGTAGGGGTGGAGAGGATGAGAGAGGGTGAGGATGAGGGATCATGAGGGTAAGGGGTGGAAAAATAAAGGGTGGAGAAGGTGAGGGATTGAGAGGTTGAGGAGTGGAAAGGTTGAGGGGCAGGGTGGATGAGGGGCAGGGTGATGGAGAGGGGAGGATGTAGAAGGGGTTAGGGTGTGGGTGGAGAGAGGATCGACTGTAACTCTACACTCTGCAGCTCGATGTTTGCTGTGATGTGTGCTAGCTAGCTTGAGGGTATCCAACTCTGATGGCCTTTGGTAAGGCTCTGCTCCACAGGCAGAGTGTCCCACTTCATTCATCGCTTGAAAGGGGCTAGGCAGAAATCAAGACAATCCAAACTGGAATCAGCCACTGTCCAGCCTGGCTGTACCGAGTCAGAGGTCTGTGCCCAAGCTATAGTCGTAGAATCATCTGGTATACAGACTCCTCAGCCGAACCCATCTATGATTCCCACCCCAGCTAAATGTATATTTTCACATTTGGTCCACAGCCCTCTAAACTTTTCCTATCCATGTACCTGTTCAAATGTATTAAATGTCATTAATCTGCTTCAACACATCCTCTGGCAGCTCGTCCATATATGGACTACCACCCACCATCCTGCCCGCATGAAGTAGTTGCCCCTCACCTCTCTTTTGAATCTTTGCCTCTGACCTCCACCCTCTGCCCTCTAGTTTTAGATTCACTTTCTCTGGGGTAAATGCAGTGCGGTATTCATATCTATGGCCCTCATACTGGGTTCTGTGCAGGGGCACTGTGGGAGAGAAACCAAGGTGGAAACCATCCAGCAGTGTGTTGTGTGCAGAGGACAGTGTCTGTGGCCCTGGCACACTGACAACAGACAATTGAATACTCAATGAGATCCCAGGACTGATGGCAGGAGATCTCTTGAAATAATATTCTGGGGCCACAGGTGTCTATGGGGAAAAAAGTCACCAAGCAATGCATTTCCCTCTCACAACAGGAGCCCTATGATACCTCCCTTACACTTACACTTGTCATACCCCCACTCACCAGATCCACAACTCCTCTCACCAGCTGTGGACCCTCAACCCTCCAGATAAGCTTCTCCCACAACTCTAACTGTGCAGTCTTTCACCTCTCACCTCTTCTTCCCCCACCCCTCCACCTGTCTTTCCCCACCCACCTATCCTTCCCCACACCCCACTAACAGCCTTTACCCTACCCACCTGTCCTAAACTCACCACTCCATCTGTCCTTCCCCACTCCTCAGCTCTCATTACCACTCCCCTCCACCTGTTCTTCCCCTATCCCTTACCTGTCTTTCTCCCACATATCATTCTTTCCCCATCCACACCTGTCCTTAACCCATCCAACTGTCCATCCCCCACCCTTCCACGTCACTCCCACCCCTGACCTACCAGCACATACACCTCCCCTTCTCACATCCCTCCACCTGTACCACTACCCCTCCACCTGTCCTTTCAGCAGCCCTCACCTGTGCTTCTCCATCCCCTCCACCTGTCTTTCTACCATCCACCTACCCTCTCCCACCCCTCACCAGTCCTTCCCCAACTCCTCTATCTGTCCTTCTCCACCCCATCTCTGTCATTTCCCCACTCACCTGATCCTCCCCCACCCCTCAGCTGTAATTTCTACACCCCTCCACCTGTTTTCCCCCACCCACCAGTCTTCTGCTGCGCTTCCCTCACCCCTCCACCTGTCAATTCCCCTCCCCTCACCTATCCTTTCCTCACCACTCCACCTGTTCTTCCTCCACCAACCTGAACTCTCCCCACCCCCACCTGTCCTTCTCCCACCCACCAGTCCTCTCCCTGCCATTCATCTGTCTTCCCCACTCCTCCACAAGTCATTTCTCCTCTCCTTACTTGTCCTTCCTTCAACCCTCACCTGTTCTTCCCCAGCCAGCTGCCCTACCCCCAACACTACATATATCCTTCCCCCACCCACCTGTCCTTCTCTCACCACTCTACCTGTCATCACCCTACCCCTCCACCTGTCATTCCTACACCCACCTGTCATTCATCCACCCCTCACCTGTTCTTTCCCCACACCTCACCCGTCATTCCACACCACCTACCTGTTATCCCCCACCCATATGTCATTCCTCCCACCCCTCACCTGTCCCTCTCCCACACACCTGTCCTTTTTCCACCCTCACCTTTCCTTAACCCATTCAAATGACCTTCCCTCAAAGCTCCACCTGTCCATCCCCCACCCCTCACCAGATCTTCTGCCACCCTCACCTCACCTTCCTACACCCCTCTGCCTATACCCCCACCCCTCCACCTATCAGCAGCACCTCTCACCTGTCCCAATCGCAACCCTCATCTGTGCTTCCCTAACCCCTTCACCTTTCCTTCCACCACCCACATATCCTCCCCCACCCTCACCTGTCCTTCTCCCACTCTCAGCCTGTTTTCCCCTATCTCTCACCTGTCCTTCATCTACCCCTCACCTATGCTTCACTCACCACTGCACCTATCCTACCCTCACCAACCTGTACTCTCCTCACCCTCATCTATACTTCTCCCACCCCTCACCTGTGCCTCCCCATCCATCCACCTGTCATTTCCCTTCCCTCCACCTGTCATTTCCCTTCCCTCCACCTGTCATTTCCCTTCCCCTCCACCTGTCATTTCCCTTCCCCTCCACCTGTCATTCCCTACCCATCACCTGTCCTTCCCACAACCCTCGCCTGTGCTTCCCTAACCCTCCACGTCTTTCCTCTACCCACCTGTCCTCCGCCACCCCTCCTACCCAAACCCTCTACCTGTCCATCGCCACCATGCTGTCCTTTCTCCCAGGTGAACAGCCAGAGGTCGTGGTACATATTGGTAACAACTACATAGCTAGGAAAAGGGAGGAGGTCCTGAAAACAGACTACAGGAAGTTAATAAGGATGTTGAAAAGCAGGACCTCAAAAGTAGTAATCTTGGGATTATTAACTGTGCCAATTGACAGTGAGAAGAGGAACAGAGAGAGGTGGAGGATAAGTCTGTGGCTGAGGGATTGGAGCAGGGGGCAGGGATTCAGATTTCTGGAACATTGGGACCTCTTTTGCGGAAGACATGACCTGTACAAAGAGGACGGGGTGCACTTTAATTCAAGGGGGACCAATATCCTGGCAAGGAGGTTTGCTCAGGCTATTGGGGAGAGTTTGAAATTGCTGGGGGTGGGAACCAAATTAAAGAGATGGAGGAAGGGGCAGTTGACTCACAAATGGAGAAAGCTTGTAGGCAGTGAGAGAGGGAGAATAGGCAGAGGAGGGATACGCTCGGACCAATGGTTTGAGATGTGTCTATTTTAATGCAAAAAGCATCATGAACAAAGTATCCATGCTTAGAGCATGGATCAGTACTTGGAGCTATGACATTGTGGCCATTACAGAGTCTTGGATGGCTCAAGAGCAGGAAAGGCTACTAAGAGTGCCAGGCTTTAGATGTTTCATAAAGGACAGGGAGGGAGGCAAAAGAGGTGGGGCGTGGCACTGTTAATCAGAAATAGTGTCA
The DNA here is from genome assembly GCF_030144855.1 of Hypanus sabinus. NCBI lineage: Eukaryota > Metazoa > Chordata > Chondrichthyes > Myliobatiformes > Dasyatidae > Hypanus > Hypanus sabinus. Next base: position 150,067,132 of record NC_082715.1, on the reverse strand, counting down.
TGGCTGCAGAAAAGGTGGAAGTCATGGAGGGATTGTCTACTGAGTCTCTGTGGATGGAGGTTAGGAACAAGAAAGGACCAATAACCCTACTGGGTGTTTTTATAGCCCTCCCAATAGAAACAGGGACCTCGAGGAGCAGATAGGGAGACAGATTCTGGAAAGGTGTAATAATAACAGGGTTGTCGTTGTGGGAGATCTTAATTTCCCAAATATTGATTGGCATCTCCCTAGAGTGAGGGGTTTAGATGGGGTGGACTTTGTTAGGTGTGTTCGGAAAGGTTTCCTGACACAATATGTAGAGAAGCCTGCAAGAGGAGAGGCTGTATTTGATCTGGTATTGGGAAATGAACCCAGTCAGGTGTCAGGTCTCTCGATGGGAGAGCATTTTGGAGACATTTCTATCTCCTTTACCATAGCATTGGAGAGGGATAGTGTTACAAACCCCGTAACTGGGTCACTTACCAGCAAAGATAGCGAGGTCAGTTGAAGTCTGATGGTACTATTTTTATCAGTATTTATTAGTAAAAATACACAAAAATAATATCAAGGCAAATATACAGATAACATACGTCATCAATACTAAATCTAAAAGTGCGTGTATAATAATAATCAATAAGAAATAGCTCTATAGTTGTCTAGGGGATAAATGTATTGTCCGATGGAAAGATAAAAGTCACTCAGTTCATTCAGGCTGCAGCCTTTCGGTTGTCACTGTGTTGCACTTTGTTGGAGAGAGAGAGAAATAGGAATAGAATGGGAACAGTTACCGCTGCGGGCTTTCCAACCTTTATGATTTCGATCCTTCGGGAGTCCCGTTGTCGTGGCCGTTCACTTGTGGCCTCTCCTTTAGCTAAAGCCATTCTTCCGTGGTGAGGCTGCCAATCCCAGGCGAGGGAAAGGACGCACACGAGCCCCCCACCGGCTGTCGCTATTAAATGCTGTCACGGAATTTCTAGCGTTTCTCCTGGTGCACCTCAAGGGGTTGTTCCCCAGACCCTCTTTTATCCTTACTCACAGGGTCTCAGATGTCAATCAGGTTGGGATGATGCAATCCCTCAACCAGCCCACTCTGGTCGTCCCCTGAGGGGCTTCAATGAATAGTACAGTACTCAATACACAATTCCATCTCCAAGAGACAATAGCCATTATCAGGGGTTTTGTTTTCGCTGAGGCCAGAACACATTCCAAACCCTCGTGGATTCTGCGTGTCTCTCTCTCATTTCCTGGGTCCCAGACCTGAATTAATAGCAATCTTGCAATTCTCAAAAAGTAGGGGGCTACTTTGTATCCTTTGGCCCCTCAGAGTTGTGGCACATTCGTAACAATAGGAACAGACAAGTTAGGGAAATGCTTAATTGGAGTAAGGGGAAATATGAAGCTATTTGGCAGGAACTTGGAAGCATATGGCAGAAATGTTGCAAATGTTCAGGGGATATTTGCATGGAGTTCTGCATAAGTACATTCTGATTAGACGGAACAGATGGTAGGGTACAGGAACAGTGGTGTACAAAGACTGTTGAAAATCTAGTCAAGAAGAAAAGAAAAGCTTACAAAAGGTTTGAAAAACTAGGTAATGATACAGATCTAAAGGATTATAAGGCTAGCAGGAAGGAGCTTAAGAAAGAAATTAGGAGAAGCAGAAGGGGCCATGAGAAGTCCTTGGTGGACAGGATTAAGGAAACCCCAAGGCATTCTACAAGTATGTGAAGAGCAAGAGGATAAGACGTGAGAGAATAGGACCATCAAGTGTGACAGTGGAGAAGTGTGTATGGAACCGGAGGAGATAGCAGAGGTACTTAATGAATACTTGGCTTCAGTATTCACTACATAAAAAGATCTTGGTAATTGTAGGGATGACTTACAGTGGACTGAAAAGCTTGAGCATATAGACATTAAGAAAGAGGATGTGTTGGAGCTTTTGTAAAGCATCAAGTTGGATAAGTCTTTGGTACCAAATGATATATACTCCAGGTTACAGTAGGAGGCAATGATCTTTACATTACCAATGGGAATGGGAGAGGTTCCAGAGGATTGGAGGGTTGCAGATGTTGTTCCTTTATTCAAGAAATGGAGTAGAGATAGCCCAGGAAATTATAGACCAGTGAGTTCAGTGGTTGCTAAGTTGATGGAGAAATTCCTGAGAGGCAGGATTTATGAACATTTGGAGAGGCATAAAAGGATTAGGAATAGTCAGCATGGCTTTGTCAAAGGCAGGTCATGCCTTGCAAGCCTGATTGAAATTTTTGAGGATGTGACACATTGATGAAGGTAGAGCGACAGATGTAGTGTATATGGATTTCAGCAAGGCATTTGATAAGGTACCCCATACAAGGCTTACTGAGAAAGTAAGGAGGCTTGGGATCCAAGCAGACCTTGCTTTGTGGATCCAGAATTAACTTGCCCACAGAAAGCAAAGAGTGGTTGTAGATAGGTCATATTTCTGCATGGTGTGCCTCAGGGATCTGTTCTGGGACCCCTACTCTTTGTGATTTTTATAAATGACCTGGATGAGGAAGTGGAGGGATGGGTTAGTAAATTTGTTCCTGACACAAAGGTTGGGGGTGTTGTGGATAGTTTGGAGGGCTGTCCGAGGTTACAACGGGACATCAATAGAATGCAAAACTGGGCTGAGAAGTGTCAGATGGAGTTCAACCCAGGTAAGTGTTAGATGGTTCAGTTTGGTAGGTCAGATATAATGGCTGAATATAGTGTGGCAGTGTGGAGGATCAGAGAGATCTTGGGGTCCGAGTCCATAGGACATTCAAAGCAGCTGCACAGGTTGACTGTGTGGTTAAGAAAGCATACAGTGCATTGGCCTTCATCAGCCATGGGATTGAGTTTAAGAGCCGAGAGGTAATGTTACAGCTTTATAGGACCCTTGTCAGACTCTCGTGGACTACTGTGCTCATTTCTGGTCACCTCACTACAGGGAGGATGTGGAAACTATAGAAAGGGGTCATGGGAGATTTACAAGGATGTTGCTTGGATTGGGGAGCATGCCTTATGAGAATAGGTTGAGTGAATTTGGCCTCTTTTCCTTGGAGCAACAGAGGATGAGAGGTGACCTGTTAGAGGTGTATAAGATGATGAGAGGCATTGATCATGTGGATAGTCAGAGGCTTTTTCCCAGGGCTGAAATGGCTAACATGAGAGGGCACAGATTTAAGGTGCTTGGAAGTAGGTACAGCGGAGGTGTCAGGGGTAAGTTTTTTCAGAGGTTGGTGAGTGTATGCAATGGGGTTCCAGTGACAGTGGTGGTGGCAGATATGACAGGGTCTTTTAAGAGACTTCTGGATAGGTACATGGAGCTTAGAAAAATAGAGGGCTGTGGGTAACCCTAGGTAATTTAGATCCATAGAACATTACAGCACAGAAACAGGCCTTTTGGTCCTTCTTGGCTGTGCTGAACCATTTTTCTGCCTAATCCCACTGACCCATATCCCTCCATATGCCTCTCACCCATGTACCTGTCCAAGTTTTTCTTAAATGCTAAAAGTGAGCCAGCATTTACCACTTCATCTGGCAGCTCATTCCACACTCCCACCATTCTCTGTGTGAAGGAGCCCCCTCTTAATGTTCCCTTTAAGTGTTTCCCCCTTCACCCTTAACCCATGTCCTCTGGTTTTTTTCTCCCCTAGCCTCAGTGGAAAAAGTTCGGCATGGCATTGTGGGCTGAAGGGCCTGTATTGTGCTGTAGTGTTTTCTATGGTTCTGTTTCCACCTGTCCTTCCTCTACCCCTCACTTATCCTTCCCCCGCCCCCACCTCTCCTTCCCCCAACCACCTGTCCTTCCCCATCCCTCCACTTGTCATTATCCCACACCTCCACCTGTGCTTCCCCACCGCTCACTTGTTTCACCCACCCTCCCATCTTTCCCCACCACTCCACTTTGCCATCCCTCACCCCTCACCTGTCCTTTTGCCACTCCTCAGCTGTCCCCCACCCTTCCACCTGTCCTTCCCCCACCCCCACTTCTCCTTACCACACCCACCTGTCCTTCCCCATCCCTCCACTTGTCATTCCCCCACACCACTACTTGTGCTTCCCCCACCACTCGCCTGTGTTTCACCATCTTCCCTACCGCTCCACCTTTCCGTCCCTCATTCCTTACCTGTCCTTTCCCCACTCCTCAACTGTCCCCCACCCTTCTACCTGTTTTCCCCTTCCCACCTGCCCTTCCTCCACCCCAGACCTCCCTTTCCTCCATCACCTGTATTTCCCCACCCCTCATCTGTCCTTTCCCCTCCACTCCACCTGTTCTTCCCTCACTCCTCATCTGCCCTTTAACCATTCACCTGCCCTTCCCCTACCTACCTGACCCTCCTCCCCACCCCACCACCTGTTCTTCCCTCACCCACCTGACCTTTCCCCAACCACCTGTCCTCCCCCACCCCTCCACCTGCCCTTTCCCCACCCTCACCTGTCCTTCTCCATCCCTCCACCTGTGCTTCCCCCACTCCTCACCTGCCCTTCCTCCATTCTCACTTGTCCTTCCACCAACCCTCCTCCTGTCATTTAGAAGGATGAGAGGGGATCTGATTGAAACATATAAGATTATTAAGGGATTGGACACGCTGGAGGCAGGAAGCATGTTCCCACTGATGGGTGAGTCCAGAACTAGAGGCCACTGTTTAAGAATAAGGGGTAGGCCATTTAGAACAGAGATGCTGAAAAACTTTTTCAGCCAGAGTGTTGGATATGTGGAATGCTCTGCCCCAGAAGGCAGTGGAGGCCAAGTCTCTGGATGCTTTCAAGAGAGAGATAGAGCTCTTATAGATAGCGGGGTCAAGGGATATGGGGAGAGGGCAGGAATGGGGTACTGATTGTGTATGATCAGCCATGATCACAGTGAATGGCGGTGCTAGCTAGAAGGGCCGAATGGCCTTCTCCTGCGCCTACTGTCTATTGTCATCTCCCCAGCCTTCCACCTGTCCTTACCCCAGCACCCAACGTCCTTCCCCTCCCCTGACCTGTGCTTCCCCCACCCAGCTGTCTTTTGCCCACCCCTCATCTGTCCTTCCCTCACTCCTCCAGTTGTGTTGACCCCTTCCCTCCAACTGTCTTTTCACTCGTCCAGCTGTGTCAGCGTGGATGAAATTTTGGACTGGACTGGGTCCTCTAACCTAGCAGTATCACCCCGTGTCTAATGGGTGACCTAGAGCTAGCATATGGGTGCCTCGGACGGTATCGGACTGTTACGTCCTGTCGTTCTCTAGTCAGCTCATGCTGAGTTTATTGCACAAACCTGGCTCTATTTCCTGGTTTTATTATTAACTGTAAATTGGAGAGGAAAATAGAAAGAAACCACACCTGCCGAGATATGAAGAGACTCTTGTGCAATGTTTGGAAGCCTCTGCTTCTCTCAAAGTATTGCTTTGACAGTCGGCACCTGCTCAGCGAAGCGGCGATGGAGAGCACTACCGTGTCTGCAGACAATGACACCGGGTCAGGCAACTCACTGGCCGTCAACAACCCGGCCGACATCTCGGTCATTGTCATCTACTTTCTCCTGGTCCTGGCTGTAGGAATTTGGGTGAGTCTGGGCTAAAACCCTGCGCACTTCACCAACGGCCTCTGAAGTATGGTTTTATAAAGTCTGTAAAACTATTCACTCTGTTTAGAATGAACTCTAATTTCATTGAGTGATTTTACACCAGTGATCTCGTGAGTACACCGCGTATTCAAAATCTATTAATTCTGTTGTTATTTGATATCACTCAAACATCTCCGCTGCCCAAGTTGTTTGCACTGGTTTTTAAACTCTTAAAACTTATGCAGACAGCTTCCTGAAGGACGTCCTCAGCCACAGCTCGCTGGTCTAGGAGTATCCTTCCATGATAAGGGAGGGTCCCTCTCTCCCCGCCACTGCCCCTCGCAGCGCACCTCCTGATTTCAAGGCAGGGAAGTAAAAGGCAGAAGCGAAAATGAATTTGTGGTCAAAGTGAAATGAGCGCAGAAAGGGGAGGGAGAGAGAGGGGGGTGGGGTGGGAGGAAATAGTAATATATAAAATCAGAAGACACAAGAGTTCCTGCAGATGCTGGAAATCCAGAGCAATACACACAGTGTTCTCTGACGGCTCAGCAGGTCAGGCAGCGTCTGTAGATGGGAGTAAACAGTCGATGTTTTGGGCCGAGACCCTTCATCAGGTCTCTGGTATAAAAGCAGTAGAAATCTAAACCTGACTGTCTGCAAACTCCCCAAAGCCCCCCTCCACCTCCTGCTGACCTCACGCTTTTCAGACAGCTGTCGGGAAGTGGCCTGGTCGAGGGAAGTGCCTGGTGTGAAAAGTGCTAGTCTTTGGCTCGAGAGTCTTCGGGCAAGGAGACTACGCCAGGCACAATTGCAGAGGGTGAAGACATGACCGCTAAGCTGATTCAGTGTGTTATGTGCATGATGTGGGAGGTCAGGGACACTGATGGTGCCCCCGGCTGCTACAGCTGCGTAAAGTATGTCCAGATTCAGCTTCTGAAGGAGCATGTTGCAGCACTGAAGAAAGAACTGGACAACCTCAGGTTTATCCTCGAAAACGAGGGTTTTCTGGACAGGACCTACAGTGAGGTCGTTACACCGAGGATACCGGAAGAGAGAAAGGGGGCGACGATGAGGAAGGAAAGGATGCTTGAAGTACAGGAGACCCCAGGGATGTACCTCTCGTAAACAGGTTCACCTTCTTGGAAGTTGTCAGGACAGAAGATACTGCCAGTCTGAGAGGCGGACAGGTCTGCGAGCTGAAAATTGGTGCAGAAGCAGAGCCGAGGAGTCAGATATCAGGAAGAGCCGTGGTAGTAGGGGACTCCATAGTAAGAGGTACGGAAAGGGGTTTCTGCGGCTACAGGCGAAATTTAAAGATGGTGTGTTGCCTCCCTGGTGCTAGGACATCACGGACCGATTGCAGGGAATCCTCAAGGGTGAAGGTGAACAGCCGGAAGTGGTAGAGCATGTCGGCACAAATGACATCGGGAAAAAGAGGAAGGACATTCTGCAGCGGGACTTCAGAGAACTCGAAAGAAGAGTGAAAAGCAGGACTTCCAGGGTGGTTATCTCTGGTTTGCTTCCAGTTCCTCGTGCTGGAGAGGGCAGGAACAGGGAGACAATGGATCTGAATGTGTGGCTGAGGAACTGGTGCAGGAAGCAAGGATTTACATTCTTGGACCACTGGGATCTGTTTTGGGAAAGGGATGAATTGTACAAAAGGGACGGGTTGCACCTTAATAGGCGGGGGACCAGCATTCTGGCAGACAGGTTTGCCACTGCAACACGGATGTGTTTAAAAGTGGGATGAACTGGAAATATAAGGCTGGAGTTAAAGGAAAAGTTAAAAAGGACAACAGAATCAATGGAGTAGAAAGCTCAAGAAGAGATCATACAGTATGGCCAAGTGAAATAAGAATTGATATGAAAGGAGAGGGGAGTACGGAATTAAAAGTATTATATATGAATGCACGAAGTATAAGAAATAAAGTAGATGAGCTTGAGGCTCAGTTGGAAATTCGCAAGTACGATGTTGTGGGAATAACTGAGACAGGGCCAGGGAAATGAATATTCAAGGATATACATCTTATCGAAAGGACAGACTAACTGGCAGAGGGGGTGGGGTGGCTCTGTTGGTGAGGAATGATATTCAGTCCCTTGTGTCAGTATTACAGTTGAACAAAGGAAACTATGGAGCTATGAGGGAGGAGCTGGCCAAAGTTCAATGGAACAATACCCTAGCAGGGAAGACAATGGAACAAAAATGGCAGGTATTTCTGGGAATATTGCAGAAGGTGCAGGATTGGTTCGTTCCAAAGAGGAAGAAAGATCCTAAGGGGAGTAAGGGGCAGCCGTGGCTGACGAGGGAAGTAAAGGGCAGTATAAAAATAAAAGAGAAGTATAACATAGCAAAGATGAGTGGGAAAATGGAGGATTGGGAAGCTTTTAAAGAGCAACAGAAGATAACAAAAAAGGCAATACGCCAAGAAAAAATGAGATACGAAGGTAAACTAGCCAAGAATATAAAGGAGGATAGTAAAAGCTTCTTTAGGTATGTGAATAGCAAAAAAATAGTTAAGACCAAAATTGGGCCATTGAAAACAGAAACGGGTGAATTTATTATGGGGAACGAGGAAATGGCAGATGAGTTGAACAGGTACTTTGGATCTGTCTTCACTAGGGAAGACACAAACAATCTCCCAGATGTAATAGTGGCCAAAGGAACTAGGGTAAAGGATGAATTGAAGGAAATTTATATTAGGCAAGAAACGGTGTTGGATAGACTGTTGAGTCTGAAGGCTGATAAGTCCCCAGGACCTGATGGTCTGCATCCCAGGGTACTTAAAGAGGTGGCTCTAGAAATCGTGGACTCATTGGTAATCATTTTCCAATGTTCTATAGATTCAGGAACAGTTCCTGCTGATTGGACAGTGGCTAATGTTGTCCCACTTTTCAAGAAAGGAGGGAGAGAGAAAACAGGGAATTATAGACCGGTTAGTCTGACTTCAGTGGTGGGAAAGATGCTGGAGTCAATTATAAAAGAGGAAATTATGACACATTTGGATAGCAGTAGAAGGATCAGTCCGAGTCAGCATGGGTTTATGAAGGGAAAATCATGCTTGAGTAATCTTCTGGAGTTTTTTGAGGATGTGACTATGAAAATGGACAAGGGAGTGCCAGTGGATGTAGTGCACCTGGACTTCCAGAAAGCTTTTTGATAAAGTCCCACATAGGAGATTAGTGGGCAAAATTAGGGCACATGGTATTGGGGGCAGAGTACTGACATGGATTGAAAATTGGCTGGCTGACAGGAAACAGAGTAGTGATTAATGGTCCCTTTCGGAATGGCAGGCTGTGACCAGTGGGGTACCACAAGGTTCAGTGCTGTTTACAATATACATTAATGATTTAGATGAAGGGATTAAAAGTAACATTAGCAAATTTGTTGATGGCACAAGCTGGGTGGCAGTGTGAAATGTCAAGAGGATGTTATGAGAATGCAGGGTGACTTGGACAGGTTGGGTGAGTGGGCAAATGTATGGCAGATGCAGTTTAATGTGGATAAATGTGAGGTTATCCACTTTGGTGGCAAGAACAGGAAGGCAGATTACTATCTAAATGGAGTCAAGTTAGGAAAAGGGGAAGTACAACGAGATCTAGGTGTTCTTGTACATCAGTCAATGAAAGCAAGCATGCAGGTACAGCAGGTAGTGAAGAAAGCTGATGGCATGCTGGCTTTTATAACAAGAGGAATTGAGTATAGGAGTGAAGCGGTCCTTCTGCAGCTGTACAGAGCCCTGGTGAGACCCCACCTGGAGTATTGTGTGCAGTTTTGGTCTCCAAATTTGAGGAAGGACATTCTTGCTATTGAGGGAGTGCAGCATAGGTTCACAAGGTTAATTCCTGGAATGGCGGGACTGTCATATGTTAAAAGATTGTTGCGACTGGGCTTGTAGACACTGGAATTTAGAAGGATGAGAGGGGATCTGATTGAAACATATAAGATTATTAAGGGATTGGACACACTGGAGGCAGGAAACATGTTCCTGCTGATGGGTGAGTCCAGAACTAGAGGCCACAGTTTAAGAATAAGGGGCAGGCCATTTAGAACAGAGATGCAGAAAAACTTTTTCACCCAGAGAGTGTTGGATATGTGGAATGCTCTGCCCCAGAAGGCAGTGGAGGCCAAGTCTCTGGATGCATTCAAGAGAGAGTTAGATAGAGCTCTTATAGATAGCAGGGTCAAGGGATATGGGGAGAGGGCAGAAACGGGGTACTGATTGTGTATGATCAGCCATGATCACAATGAATGGTGGTGCTGGCTAGAAAGGCCGAAGGGCCGAACGGCTTACTCCTGCACCTACTGACTATTGTCTATTATTGTCTCTCTCTGCCCCAGCATCTATCTCAACCCATACCTTACTGCAGATTACTGATGGCCTGTTGGATGAATCTTCTCCATCCTTTCCCTGGCTGAAATGGGTTACAAGGTTCCACCTATCACCCCCCAGCTTCTCACTTCATCCTCCCTGCCCTACCCACCCACCTTCTTATTCTGGCTTCTTTCCTTTTATCTTCAGTCCTGATGAAGGGTCTCAGTCTGAAATAAGGAGGGGAATCTATGCATTCCTCTCCATAGATATACTGCCTGACCGTTGAGTTCTTTATGCACGTAACTCTATTTTCAGAATATTTTGCGTTTGTGAAGATGGGATAAAATGGAGTTGTTAGGAAGAGGGTGTTAGGAATGGAATTACCCTCCAGACAGACAGATGATGGAAAATCCACATGGGAAGCTGAACAAGAACTAGAGGAGACTGAAGAAGCTGGAATCTGGAGCACACATACATAATCTATTGGAGAAACTGAGCGTCTCAAACAGAATCTGTGTGGGGGGGGGGGGGTATCAGGACTAGATAAGTGTTTAAGAGAGATTTTGTAATGGGAAGGGAAAGAGTCAGAGAGTTGTCCAAGAGGGTTAAGAGGGTTTGCATTTCTCCGATTGGGATCACAGGCCCATGACGCCTCCTTCTCCCCTGGTCAGAGTAGACTAGTTCTCTGCCGACACTGGACCCCAGATTCAAAAGTCCATCAGTGTCCATCCCACTGCCAGGTCCAGTCTGAGCTTTCCAGTTTTCCCCATACTCCCAATCCTCCCTCAACCATGCATCTGCTACTGAATTCCTTTGGTTTAAAAGGGTGCAGGTTTAAGTTAAGAGATTTCAATGGGATGTGGCGGTCAATTTTCACACTGATAGCAGTTGAAGTTTGGATCTGTCTGAGAAGGCACTGGGAGCAAACATTCTCATGACATTTACAGGCAGACAGATATACTTTATCAATCCCGAGGGCAATTGGTTTCGTTACAGGTGCACCAACCAAGAATAGTGAAGAAAAAAAGCAATATAAAGCCATAAATAATTAAATAATAATAAGTAAATAATGCCAAGTGGAAATTAGTCCAGGACCAGCCTATTGGCTCAGGATGTCTGACACTCCAAGGGAGGAGTTGTAAAGTTTGATGGCCACAGGCAGGAATGACTTCCTATGATGCTCAGTGTTGCACCTCGGTGGAATGAGTCTCTGGCTGAACGTACTCCTGTGCCTAACCAATACATTATGGAGTGGATGGGAGACATTGTCCAAGATGGCATGCAACTTGGACAGCATCCTCTTTTCAGACACCACCATCAGAGAGTCCAGTTCCACCCCCACAACAACACTGGCCTTTGTTGATTCCGTTGGTGTCTGCTACCCTCAGCCTGCTGCCCCAGCACACAACAACAAACATGATAGCACTGGCCACCACAGACTCATAGAACATCCTCAGCATCATGCGGCAGATGTTAAAGGACCTCAGTCTCCTCAGGAAGTAGAGAGGGCTCTGACCCTTCTTGTAGACAGCCTCAGTGTTCTTTGACCAGTCCAGTTTATTGTCAATTCGTATTCCCAGGTATTTGTAATCCTCCACCATGTCCACACTGACCCCTTGGATGGAAACAGGGATCACCGGTGCCTTAGCCCTCCTCAGGTCCACCACCAGCTCCTTAGTCTTTATTTAAGAAGCAAACGTACAAGTACTGGAATCTCCAAGGTACTGAAGGCTACATGCTCATTGCAAACAAATAAAGATCAAGGTTAATTTTAAAATAAAATAAAGATATACATCAAAACACACAGGGAGGTGCTTTGTTCTGTATCTTTGACCACTACAGTCCAAAGACATGCTGGGGGAGAGGAAGCCCATAAGTCTCATTATGCTTCCGACACCAACATAGCATGCATACATTTGGCCAACTCTAACCCATACATTTTTAGAATGTGGAAGGAAATTAGTGTAGCTGGAGGAAATCCATGCAGTCACGAGGACAATGTACAAACTCCTTACAGACAGTGGCAGGAAATGAACTACGATTGGTGATCATTGGCATTAGTGATTATCATAGAGATACAATGGGCACCATAGACATAACGTGCCGCAAAGTCTGTTACTGTGCTATATGGCACTGTGATTCTGACACCACATCCTCTCATTTAATGGCTTAGACAGTAACCACTTTACACCCCAGTGCCCCCCCCCCCCAACCCAGAAGACACGGCACACACTGTGCAGGAAGATGTTGGAGGCTGCTCTCTCTGATGTTCCCTTGCCTGGATGGAAAGTGCCTATCTTTCCCCAGATTGACTTAATACGAAATCCCAGCCCACGCAGTAACTGAGCACCCTGTCACTTAATCCCACTGATGCCTGTTCTGTGTTAGAAACATAGAAAACCTGCAGCACAATACAGGCCCTTCGGCCCACAAAGCTGTGCTGAACATGTAATTGTTTCAGAAATTACCCAGGGTTACCCATAGCCCTCTATTTTTCTGAGCTCTATGGACCTATCCAGGAGTCCCTTAAAGGACCCATTCGTATCCATCTCCACCACTGTTGCCAGCAGCCCATTCCACACACTCACCACTGTGTAAAATACTTACCCCTGACATCTCCTCTGTATCTACTTCCAAGCACCTTAAATCTGTGCCCTCTTGTGCTAGCCATTTCAGCCATGGGAAAAAGCCTCTGACTATCCACATGATCAATGCCTCTCATCATCTTATACACCTCTATCAGGTCACCTCTCGTCCTCCGTTGCTCCATAGAGAAAAGGCTGAGTTCACTCAACCTATTCTCATAAGGCATGCTCCTCAATCCAGGCAACATCCTTGTAAATCTCCTCTGCAACCTTTCTAAGGTTTCTGCATCTGTACTGTAGTGAGGCGACCAGAACTGAGCACAGTACTTCACGTGGGGTCTGACCAGGGTCCTATATAGCTGCAATATTACCTCTCAGCTCCTAAACTCAATCCTACAGTTGATGAATGCCTTCTTAACCACAGATTCAACCTGCGTAGCAGCTTAAGTGTCCTATGGACTCAGACCCCAAGATCACTCTGATCCTCCACACCTCCAAGAGTTTTACCATTCTGCCATCATATTTGACCTACCAAAATGAACCACCTCACCCTTATCTGGGTTAAACTCTATCTGCCACCTTGCAGCTCATTTTTGCACCATGTCAATGTCCTGCTGTAACCTTTGAGAACCCTCCACACTATCCACAACACCCCCAACTTCTGTGTCATCAGCAAATTTACTAACCCTTCCCTCCACTTCCTCATCCCGGTCATTTATAAAAATCACGAAGAGAAGGGGTCCCAGAACACATCCCTGAGGCACACCACTGGTCACTGACCTCCAAACAGAATATGACCCATCTGCAACCACTCTTTGTCTTCTGTAGGCAAGCCAATTCTGGATCCACAAAGCAATGTTCCCTTGGATCCCATGCCTTCTTACTTTCTCAATAAGCCTTGCATGGGGCACCTTATCAAATGACTTGCTGAAATCCATATACACTACATCTACTGCTCTAGCTTCATCAACATATTTAGTCATATCCTCAAAAAATTCAATCAGGCCTGTAAGGCACAACCTGCCTTTGACAAAGCCACGCTGACTGTTCCTAATCATATTACAATGTTATGGTCCAGTCTGTAGCCCACATTCCGGGTCTTGATCTGGTCCGCGGACTCCGGGTCATGCAGCCATCCCTCCTGTCACCCTTAAGCCAAATAGATCATCTTGGCTTAAGAAGATGCGCCTGTTGTTTATCAGCTGGCAGGTGGATATAAGGGACTCCGGGACCGAGCCTAGTTGGGGGGTCGTCCTGCTCTGAACCTGTTTTGCCCTGTTCGCTGGTTGTCTTGTACGAGGTGGTTTGCCACGTTCCGAGGTGTTTAGTCTAATCGGCTGTTTGTTCTGGTTGTCCGGGCTTGGAGGGCCCACGGCTTCATCCTCAAGTTCTGTGACTCAGTCTTGGAGTTACCCCAGACCAAGTTCCCTTCCGATCCCTTGCCTCCGTCAGGTAGCAGGCGGGACTGCCGTTGCCTGGCGGGGGGACTCTGTCCCCTTCCTACCCCTCACCTCTGATGGGTTGTGCCCGCTACCTGCCCAGGTGTCCTGCGTCTTGCCCGGGCCTCCGTGTTCACGCCTGGGAGGTGCCCTGCCAGGAGTATGTGGCCCATTCTGTGGTCTCTGACCCTTCATACCCCTTGTTATGCGGCCGCCCAGGGAGCTCTCCTCCCTAGCCACGGACTCCAAGATCCTGCCTAGCCACGAACTCCAAGACCCAGCCTAGCCACGAACTCCAAGACCCAGCCTAGCCACGAACTCCGGGATCCAACCCAGCCATGAACTCTCTCTGAATCCCAGGATTACCTAGCATGCCCCATCTCTTTCACATGCCCTGGTCTCCCCATCTGGTTCTATCCTTTAGTTATTCCTGTCCTGCCCCTGCGTCCTGCACTTGGGTCCAGCCTCCTGTCCCCATGTGACATATGCCTCCAAATGTTCATAAATCCTGCCTCTCAGGATCTTCTCCAACAACTTACCTGCCACTGAAATAAGACTCACTGGTCTATAATTTCCTGGCTTATCTCTATTCCCTTTCTTGAATAAGGGAACAACATCTGCAACCCTCCAATCCTCCAGAACCTCTCTCATCCCCATTTATGATCGCCAGAGGCTCAGCAATCTCCTTCCTCAGCTTCCACAGTAGTCTGGATTATATATCGTCTGGTCTCGGTGATTTATCCAACTTGATGCTTTAGAAAAGTTCTTGCAGATCCTCTTTCTTAATGTCTATATGCTCAAGTGTTACAGTCCACTGTCAGTCATCCCTACAATCGCCAAGATCCTTCTTTGTAGTGAATACTGAAGCAAAGCATTGAATACTTCTGCTATCTTCTTCAGTTCCATACACACTTATCCACTGTCATGCTTGATTGGTCCTATTCTCTCATGTCTTATCCTCCTGCTCTTCACATACTTGTAGAATGCCTTGGGGTTTTCCTTAATCCTGTCCGCCAAGGCCTTCTCATGGCCCCTTCTAGCTCTCCTAATTTCTTTCTTAAGCTCCTTCCTGTTAGCCTTACAATCTTCTAGATCTCTATCATTACCTAGTTTTTTGAGCCTTTTGTAAGCTTTTCTTTTCTTCTTGACTAGATTTACAGCAACCTTTGTACACCATGATTCTTGTACCCTACCATCCTGTCCCTGTCTCATCGGAACGTACCTATCCAGAACTTCATGCAAATATCCCCTGAATATTTGCAACATTTCTGCCATACATTTCCCTGAGAACATCTGCTCCCAATTTATGAATCCAAGTTCCTGCCTGATAGCCTCATATTTCCCCTTTATCCAATTAAACACTTTCCTAACTTGTCTGTTCCTATCCCTCTCCAATGCTATGGTAAAGGAGATAGAAATGTCTCCAAAATGCTCTCCCATCGAGAGACCTGACACCTGACCGGGTTCATTTCCCAATACCAGATCAAATACAGCCTCTCCTCTTGTAGGCTTCTCTACATATTGTGTCAGGAAACCTTTCCGAACACACCTAATGAAGTCCACCCAGTCTAAACCCCTCGCTCTAGGGAGATGCCAATCAATATTTGGGAAATTAAAATCTCCCACCACGACAACCCTGTTATTATTACACCTTCCCAGAATCTGTCTCCCTATCTGTTCAGCTACTTTAAAATATTTAAAACAATAATTACCTGCGTTGTTCACAAGCTCTGCAGCTCCACACAGTTGTACCTCTACTATTAAATTAAGTGCTCCTCAAGGTTGCTATAGCCAGGGGGTGGTAATGGGGATAAGCTCCCACTACCTATTAAATGCTCCTAACAGCTTGGCCTTTGTATTTTACTGCCCTGGCTTGCATTTCGAGACAGCTGGGACAGAACATCAATGTCGACCCTAACCGATGGAGGCCTACACACCACCCACACGTCTTTAAGAGAATTCCCCAGCAGGCATCAGCTCTGTCTATTTATCTTTTCCAAATTAAAGTAATCCAAACATAATGATGAAAAAAAAATCACAGGTTAAAACAAGAGGCCCAATATTAATTAGGTGTTACTAACAAGTGTCAACAAATGAGATATGTATTGATCTAGAGTTCCCATTGTACTGTGACATGCTGCCACAGAAAAGGAAAGGATTATACCATAACCATAAAATATAGGAGCAGAATTATGCCATTCAGCCATCAAGTCTGCTCCACCATTTTATCATGGTTCATTTATTATCCCCCTCAACCCCATCCTCCTGCTTTCTCCCTCTAACCTTTGATGCCCTTACTAATCAAGAGCCTAAATACTTTAAATACACCCAAATGGCTTGGCCTCCACAATCATCTGTGACAATAAATTCCACAAATTCACCACCACCACTTCTAAAGGGAGCACAAGCTGAAGACCATCAAATTCTCCTTATACACATGTTAACCGTTTCATTCCTGGGATCACTCCCATGAATTTCCTGTTGACCACCCCCAAACCCAATGCTAAAATGTCATTTCTTAGATAAGGGGCCCAAAACTGCTCACAATACTCCAAATGTTGTCTGACTAATGCCTTATAAATCCGGTTGCTGGCTGAAATCAATATGTTCATGTGATATTCCTTGTTAGTCTTGAAAGGTATCAGAGCCAAGTACAGTTCCACTGAGGCGTGTAGATGGATCTTTCCTGTCATTCCTCTTGTGTGACAGGGACTGCCTTCAGAGTAGTGCATATTTTTCAGGATATTCTTGAGTCACATCTCTGATTACAAATTTGGTCATTACCGATAATTCATCCTGCCCTTTGGGTCATTCTCTTAGAAGGAACTAAGTTAACGAGCCAAATAACCTCATAGTATGTTCTTATCATACATATAAACTTGAAATATTTATTGATTTACTGGTTTATTGAATTATTCATTCAAGCATAAACAACAGACAACCTTAAAGTAACCTTATCAAAGAAAGGTTTACTAGCAAGCCACATGAGATAACTGTGGTAAACTATGTGTATACCTATCTGGACATGCCCCTCTGCTGACTGCTTCTGTGGCTCCTCCCTGTATAAAGGCGATTGGAGGCACTGTCTCCAAGATGTTGTGGTCACGTTTGCAGCTAATAAAAGCCTATCTTTTGCCTCCCATCTCCAAGAGTTATTGATGGTGCATCAATAATAGAATTGTAGAATTTGAGGGAAAATTGAGAGCTGGATAGGTGTGAGTGCCACACTGAAGCACACGTAGAGCTTCTGCCTCATAGCTACAGTGAGATGGGTTCAATCCTGAACTCCGGGGCTGTCAATGTGGAGTTTTCAAGTTTTTCCCAGATGCTCTGGTTTCCTCCCACATTCCAGTTATGTGCTGTTTGTAGATTAATTACCTACTGTAACTTGCCCTAATGAGTGAGGAAGTGGGAGAATGGGGGGGGGGGGGTGTGGTTGGAGTTAATGTCCCTGTGAGAGAGAATAATTACAGAGATATAAAAGAGAGAAAGGGATGGAGGAGATTGTCCTGGAGCTGGAACAAACTCGATAGGCTGACTGTCTTCCTGTGTGGAAAGAAATTATGAAAACTCAAAGTCAAAAATGACTTTGGCTTGATTCAGCAGCAACATTTACGTACACTGGTGTCTTCAGGCCTAATTTAACATTGCAACCCACAACGATGTTTTTATGCAAAAGGCCAATGCAAAAGCCTGGGTCAGTTCTATTTATTAAGGATATTCATGTTTTATTAATATTTTCCTCCACTGCTGAATTTCCCCTGGTGTAGGTGGGCAGTGGGAGAAATATTACAGGGGAGAGAGAATGGTTGTGTGGGAATGAGATTGGTGGGATTAATCTGAGGGCTAGCATTGACTTAATAGACCCACTGGCCAACCTGCATGATTCTGAGATACGAGGAAGTGGGCAGAAGCTTGGTGTTCAGGGCTGAAGGCAGGGCTACTGCTGGGGGTGTGTAGAGGTGTGTCAGTCCCTCAGAGGGTCGGGGCCAGTGGGAGAGAGTACAGGCAGAAAAGAGAGAGTGTGGAGAAAGATGGAGAGTGGGAGAGAGACACAGTGGAAGGATGTGGAGTAAAGGACATGTTCTTTAACACTGGTTGTGATAGCTGGTCAGGGACCAGGAGGACAGAACTTAGACTGTCCCAGGACACTGGTTGCTGACTCCCTCAGTCTACCCTGGGAGAGCAGGCTGCAAACAGGTCTGAGCTCCCACAAGGCAGCCCACTCCCCCACACTCACCTTTATCCTCACTGCTGCCACTACGGATACACACCCCACGTGTAGATGCCACCCTTTGATTCCTCACTTCCAATGACCAACACTCCCTAATCCATGCAAAACTGATCTCCACCCACTTTGCCCACATCTCAACACAAGAAGGCAGGGCTATCCTTGCCAAGAGATAGAGCCCAGTCAGCACTGACACGCACTGAGGCTGGCCCATGCATGGAGAGAAAGCATCTGCTACCTGGCACTCCCTCTTGAATACCCTGTGGATGTATCTCCTCCAAGCTAAAGCAGGGTATTACTGTGGAAAATCAATCTGAAGATTTACAAAGATTGAAAAAGCAAATATTTTCATGCTGCTCATAGTGTTGTTGGATTTGGGGAAATGATGGTGTGTTGACTGTCGAAAATCATCAAGGTATATGACATCTAGGCAGTGGGGAGGTTTTCTGTAACCTGGACAACTGCCAGGTGGAAAGTTAAATCACAGTAAATGATAGGGCCCTGAGGAGTGTTGTAACACAGAGAACCAGAGCACAGGTACACATTTCCCTGAATGTGGCAACACACTTAGACAGGGTGGCAAAGAAAGCAGTTGGCACATTTTCTTTCATCAGTCAGAGCAATGAGTACAGGAGGTGCATGTTATGTTGCAACTGTACAAGCCTTCAGTGATACCACAGTTAGATTATTGAGCAACACACACAAAATGCTGGAGGAACTCAGCAGGCCAGGCAGCATCTATGGAAAGAGGCACAGTCAATGTTTCAGGTCAAAACCCTTTAGCAGGACTGGAGGATAAAAAGCTGAGGAGTAGATTTAAAAGATGGGGGGGGGGGAGAAGGAGGGAGAAACACAAGGTGATAGGTGAAACCTGGAGGGAGAGGGATGAAGTAAAGAGCTGGTAAGTTGATTGGTGAAATGGACAGAAGGCTATGGAAGAAAGAAAAGTGGGGAGGAGCACCAGAGGGAGGTGATGGTGAGAGAGGGAAAAGGAGATGGGAAATGGTGAGGGGGAGTGGGGGGCATTACTGGAAGTTTGAGAAATAGATGTTCATGCCATCAGGCTGGAGGTTACCCAAACAGAATATAAAGTGTTGTTCCTCTAACCTAAGTGTGGCCTCATCATGACAGTGGAGGAGGCAATGGATGGGCATATCAGAATGGGAATGGGAAGTGGAATTAAAATGGGTGGCCACGGGAGATTCCACTTTTTCTGGCAGACGTAGATGCTCAACAAAGTAGTCTTCCAATCTACATTGGGTCTCACCAGTATACAGGAGGCCACACCAGGAGCACCGAACACAGTACATGACCCCACAGACTCACAGGTGAAGTGTTGTCTCACCTGGAAGGACTGTTTGGGATACTGAATGGTAGTGAGGGAGGACGTGTAGGGGCAGATGTAGCACTTGTTCCACTTGCAAGGATAAGTGTCAGGAGGGAAATCTTAGGGGAGGGATGAATGGACAAGGGAGTCACAAAGGGAGCGATTCCTCTGGAAAGCATAAAGTGAAGTGGGGGGAGGTAAAAATGTGCTTGGTGCTGGGATCCTGTAGGAGGTAGCAGAAGTTTCGGAGAATTATGTGTTGGATGCAGAGGTTGGTGGGGTGGTAGGTGAGGACAAGAGGAACCCTATCCCTCGTGGGGTGGCGGGAGGTTGGACTAAGAGCAGACTTGTGGGAAATGGAAGAGATGCGGTTGAGGGCAGCATTGACGGTGGAGGAAAGGAAGTCCTTTTCTTTGAAAACAGAGGACATCAGCTTCGTTCTAGAATGAAAAGCCTCATCTTGACAGCAGGTGCGTTAGAGATGGAGGAATTGAGAGAAGGAGATGGCGTTACTCTCACAGCTAACTGGAAGGTTATTTATAAACCCATGGACTCTCACAGCTACTTGGACGATATCTCTTCCCACCCTTTTACTTGTCAAAATGGCCTGAAAAGTTGACTGTGCTTTTTTCCAAAATGCTGCCTGGCCTGCTGAGTTCCTCCAGTATTTTGCGTGTGTTGCTTGGATTTCCAGCATCTGCAGATTTTCTCTTGCTTGTGATTGGTTATTGTATGCAGGTATCCAGGAAGGGGTGGCACTCTGTACATTCTGGGGCAACTCATTCACCTTTTGTCCCCACCAGACACTCAGCTTTCACCTGTGGCTCCAGGTGAGCTCCACCTGGTTGTATGCGACAGTGGCCACACCCAGGTACACCACTTCAACAGGCAGGCTAAACCAGCTGAGGGTAGCCAGCAGCTTCATACCCCGGTGACATAGAGACATACCTGTCCCAGCAAGGGACAGAGTTACAGTGACATCCATCCACTGCAACCAGTTTGTGGTGCTTGTTTGTACCATTAGACCTGGACTTCTGAAGTCAAGATTCCAGTGCAACGACTTTTTCACTTCAAAAACTCTCCTGCACAGGTTTCCTGTCATTGTCCATTATGACAGACAATCACCAGTGCCAGTTGCCCAGCTATGGGGAGAATGTCATTAAGCTGGAAAGGGTGTAGGAGAGATTCATGTGAAAGTTAACAGGACTAGAGGGTTTGAGTTAAAAGGAGAGGCTAGATGTTTCATTGGAGGGTAGGAGGCTGAGGGCAGAGGGGTGACCTTTGAAATGGATATAAAATGATGAGGGCCATTGATAAGGTGGATGGTCGTGGATTGAAAAGGGACCTGAGGGGAAGTGTTCCATGCAGAAAGTGGTGTCTATGTGGAACCTGCTGCCAGAGGTGAAAATAATTACAACCAAAATGTTTAAAAATATTTACTGGTACATGGATAGCGACTGATTTATTTTAATTTAGCGATACAGCATAGAATAGGCCTTCCCATCCCTTCCATCTGTACCACCCAGCAACCCCCTGACAAACTCATCTAACCCCAGCCTAATCACAGGACAATTTACAATGACCAATTAACCTACCAACAGGTATGTCTTTGGACCATGGGAGGAAACTGGAGCACCCAGAGAAACCCACATATTCCATGGGAAAGATGTGCAGACACTTTACAGAGGACACCAAGTTGAACTCCCCAAGTTGTCACAGCATTACACTAACCACTACGTTACCATGGTGCCCATCATGAGGGAGGTGGGCCAAACGCAGGCAAATGGGACGAGCTTGAACAAATATCTCAGTCGGCATGAGCAAGTTGGAATGAAGGGCCTGTACAATGCTATGTGACTATGACTAGGGTCTATTCATCCATCAGATCCATGCTGGCTCCCAGGTAGGAAAAGTCAATATCAAAGTCAGGTTTATTATCACATGTAAGAATTCGAGTGCACAGGCACCATGAAAAGCCGAACTTGCTGCAGAATCACAGGCACAAGGCATTCACAAGCACAAACATGCATTATACAAAATTATACAACTAGAACAATGTGCAAAGTGATCAGAGTGTTGAAATATTGAGGTGGAAATGAACCATGTGAATTGAAGGGAACCATGTGATTGAAGGGAAATTGCTGTTCTTCAACCTGGTGGTGTGGAACTAAAGGCTTTCGTACCTCCTGCAAGAAGATAGCATGGCCTGGATAGTGGGGATCATTAATATGGATGTTGCTTCTTGAAGCAGCATCTCCTGTAGACACCACAGACTAGGAGGTGGTTTCTTGGAGAGGAAGGAAGATGAGAGGTGACTTGAGAGTGGTGTACAAAATGGTAAGAGACGTAAATCAAAGGGGTAGCCAGAGACTTTTATTCCAGGGTGGAAATCAGTAAAATGAGGGGGCATAATTTTAAGGTGATTGTAGGAAAGTACAGGGAGATGTCAGAGGTAAAGTTTTATGCACAGAGAGTAGTAGATGTATGGAACATCCTGCCAGGGTGGTCATAGAGGCAGATACCGCCTGCATAATATGAACTGGTGGTCATAGGTGGTCATAGAAGCCTCGAGATTTGGGGGAGTAGATTTAGGATGGAGATGATGAGGAACTGCTTTTCCCAGAGAGTGGTGAATCTGTGGAATTTTCTGCCCAATGAAGCAGTGGAGGTTACCACAGTAAGTATATTTAAGACAAGGTTGGATAGATTTTTGCATAGTAGGGGAATTAAGGGCTATGGGGAAAAGGCAGGCAGGTGGAGATGAGTCATGGACATCAGCCGAGATCTTATTAAATGGTGGAGCAGGCTTGACAGTCCAGATGGCCGACTGCTGCTGCTATTTCTTATGGTCTTATGTTGTAGATACATTAGGGGAATTTAAGAAGCTCTTAGAAAAAGAGGGGGCTATGTAGGATGGAAGGGTTAGATTGATAGGTAGGTTAAAAGTTGACAAAACATCATGGGCTGAAGTACCGGTAATATCCTGTAATGTTCTATGTTGTGTAGTCTCTGTTCTCTGGTAGAAACATAGAAAACCTACAGCACAATACAGTCCCTTCAACCCACAAAGCTGCGCCAAACATGTCCTCACCTTAGAACTGCCTAGGTTTACCCGGAGCCCTCTATTTTTCTAAGTTCCATGTACCCATCCAGGAGTCTCTTAAAAGACCCTATTGTTTCCATCTCCATCACCGCCGCTGGTAGCCCATTACAATCATTATCCTTATCAGAAGCTTCCACCCTCTGGAATTACAGTCTCTCAACCCTCTCCACTGTCTTGAACCTCCCTGATCAGATCCGCACCACTGGTGGACATGTCTTCTGTTCCCAGGGCCTTTGGCACCAGACACCCTCCCTAAAACTCACCACCTTCTTTTAAAAATATTCGACCATACCCAATACCTGCCTCCCACTGTCAAGTGCTGTCTGAATGTCCCAGTGAAGCACAGTGTGAAAGTTACTGTGTTAAAAGAGCAAATTATAAAACCCAAAATTTCCCAGAGAGTGCTTCGTGGCCTACCGCAGAATCCTAGCATTTCCTGTTTATTTTTATCTCAGTTATCTGCCATCTGCAGTATTTTGCTTTCTGGCAAGCACAAGTTGTTGTTGTTTATCCTCACTGCCCCACTGCAGGAGAGAGTCTTTAAGCCCACTGCTGATTGGCTGATGCTTCCTCTGTTTTACCTCAGGCTTTCTAATTGGAGAGATGTGTTAGACCAACGGGAGTACGGTTCCCATACTGAGCCCCAGTCACATAACCTGTTACCAGTAACCAGGGGCTGTGAGTGTTTGGACTCTCATTGCCCTGGTAACTGTTTTGGACACCTGCTTACACCTGGAACTCATGCCAAAAGGCCTTTCAACAATCTTCAAGAGCAACACAAACAGAACAGAGCTTCTGAGTTAGTGGTTCCCTGTGGTAGACAAAGGAACAAGCAATTGTCTAAAGGGTTGTAGCTTCAAGTTCCTAGGTGTCAACATCTCTGAAGATCTATCCTGGGCCAAACATATTGATGCAATTACAAAGAAGGCATGACAATAGCTATATTTCATTGTGAGTTTGAGCAGTTTTGATATGACGCTAGCAAATTTCTACAGATGTACTGTGGAGTGCATTCTAACTGGTTGTATCATAGTCTGGTATAGAGGGCCACTGCACAGGATTGAAAAAAAAGCCTCAGAATATTGCAAACTCAGCCAGCTCCATCATCAGCACCCGCCTCCTCAGCACCGAGGACACCTTCAAAAGACGATGCTTCAAAAAGGCAACATCATTACAGGCCCTCATCACTCAGGACGTTCTCCCTTCTCATTGATACCATCAGGGAGAAGGTACAAAAGACCGAAGATACACACTCAATATTAAAGGAACAGTTTCTTTCCCTCTGTTATCAGGTTTCTGAACCAACCCATGAACACCAGCTCACTATTTTTGGCTCTCTCTTTGTACTACTTATTTAGTTTTATAAGTATAAACTATAAATTAAATGTATATATTCTATACTATATCATGTATATTTTTTATAATTGTGATTTATAGTTTTTATATATTACATTGTACTGATGCCACAAAACAACAGATTTCACGACTTGCGTCAGTGATATTAAGCCTGGCTCTGACTCTGATTCCAATCCCACTCTTTGTTTGTATGTTTTGTACACTTGTATATATTGTATAGCCCATTTAAAGATTTGTAATCAATAACTCTTCTGATGTTCTGGGGCAGCTGAGCCTTTTAGGGAAAGAAGGAACAAGTTGTGTTGCAAAGTACAGATGCAGTGAGGTCACATTGAAATAAGAATGGCTGAATCCAAAGCCAAAAATCAAGTTGACTGTCATATGCACAAGTGAGCAGTGAACAGTGGCAGCATCACAAGCATGTAGCATCAAATAAGCAGCATTCACAAGACAAATGTAAACTAGACATCATTTTTATAAGAGGGGACACGATCAAAACAAAAATTGCTAAGTCTATTTTAGTGCAAAGTGGTCAGTGGTTTTGCAGGTCAGTTCAAGAACTGAATGGTTGATCTTGAAGTAACTGTTCTTAAACCTGGTGGCATGGGACTTCAGGTTTCTGTACCTCCTGCCTAATAGGAACTGTGAGAAGATGGCATGACGTGGGTGGTGGGATCTTTGGTGATAGAAATTGCCTTCTTGAGACAGCACCTCCTATAGATACTATCAACAGTGCGGAAGGTTGTGTTTGTGATGTATTGGGCAGACTACACTACTCTCTGCAGCTTCTTACTGTATACACCTCTACATTCGAAACCCAGACTCTGGCTTTCAACTGTAGAAGTTTGTTAGCATGTTCGATAACAAGCTGAACCTTCTTAACTTTCTAAGAATGTAAAGACACTGGTGTACCTGCCTTTCAATTGTAAAACTGGGCCCAGGACAAGTCATCAGGTATGTTAGAACTCAGGAATGTAAAGCTGTGTGTCCTTTCTATCCCAATGTAGATTCACATGAATCAGAATCAGAATCAGGTTTATTATCACCTGTATCTGACATGAAATTTGATAACTTAGCAGCAGCAGTTCAATGCAATACATAATCTAGCAGAGAAAAAAAAATGACAAATAAAATAACAATAATAATAATAAATAAACAAGTAAATCAATTACTTATATTGAATAGATTTTTTTAACATGCAAAAACAGAAATACTGTATATTAAAAAAAGCGAGGTAGTGTCCAAGGCTTCAATGTCCATTTAGAAATTGGATGGCAGAGGGGAAGAAGCACTGAGTGTGTGCCTTCAGGCTTCTGTACCTCCTACCTGATCCAATAATGAGAAAAGGGCATACCCTGGAAGTCCTTAATAATGGGTACTTCCTTTCTGAGACACTGCTCCCTAAAGATGTCCTGGGTACTTTGTAGGCTAGTACCTGAGATGGAGCTGACTAGAATTACAACCCTCTGTAGCTTCTTTTGGTCCTGTACAGTAGCCCCTCCATACTAGACAGTGATGCAGACTGTCAAAATGCTCTCCACTGTACAACTATAGAAGTTTTCAAGTATATTTGTTGACATGCCAAATCTCTTCAAACTCCTCATAAAGTATAGCTGCTGTCTTGCCTTCTTTATAACTACATTGATATTTTGGGACCAGGTTAGATCCTCAGAGATCTTGACACCCAGAAATTTGAAACTGTTCACTCTGTCTACTTCAGATCCCTCTATGAGGTTCAGTATGTATTCCTTTGTCTTACCCCTCCTGGTGCATAATCAACTCTTTCGTCTTACTGATGTTGAATACCAAATTGTTGCTGTGGCACCACTCTGCTAGTTGGCGTATCTTACTCCTGTATGCCCTTTCATCACCACCTGAGATTCTACCAACAATAGTTGTGAGGTCAGCAAATTTATAAATGGTATTTGAGCTATGCCTAACCACACAGTCATATGTATGCAGAGTAGAGCAGTGGGCTAAGCACACACCCCTGTGATGCTCCAGTGTTGATAGTCAGCGAGGAGGAGATGCTACCACCAATCTGCACAGATTGTGGTCTTGCAGTCAGAAAGTCGAAGATCCAATTGCAGAGGGAGGTACAGAGGCCCAGGTTCTGCAACTTCTCATTCAGGATTGTGGGAATGATGGTATTAAATGCTGAGCTATAGTTGATGAGCAGCAACCTGACATAGGTGTTTGTGTTGTCCAAGTGGTCTAAAGCTGTGTGGAGAGCCATTGAGATCATGGGAAGGTGGTACTGGAATGGGAACTTCGCCACCGATCAAATCTCCCCTCATTCTTCCAAGCTCCAGGGAATAAAATCCTAACCTATTCAACCTTTCTTTGTAACTCAGTCTCAGCAACATCCTTGTAAACCTTCTCTGCACTCTTTCAACCTTTTTAATATCCTTCCTGTAATTCGGTGACCAAAACTGCACACAATACTCCAAATTCAGCCTCACCAATGCCTTATACAACCTCACCAAAACATTCCAACTCTTATAACCATATAACCATATAACAATTACAGCAATCAATACTCAATACTTTGATTTATAAAGGCCAATGTACCAAAAGCTCTCTTTACTACCCTATCTACCTGTGATGCCACTTTTAGGGAATTTTGTATCTGTATTCCCAGATCCCTCTGTTTTACTGCACTCCTCAGTGCCCGACCATTTTCATGATCCTAGGATTACTTCAGTTTCCTTGTGATATTGTTAACCAACTTCCCAATGGACCAGAGTGAGTTAGAATCCCTATATCACACTCTAAAAAGTCTCAAAATTAAACAAATAACTCTCCCAGGATACTATTGAGGTATATTGGTAAGTCTGTGCAATTCACAAAAATGCCGGATGGACTCAGCAGGAAATTCTGTGGGGCAAGGATGGTGAGTACAATGACATATCACCATTAGCATATGTCCCACACATCACACATTACTTGTGTCTTAGAAGTATCTTCCAGCAACTTCATCAATGTTGCAACTCCCTACACAATAGCACCGTTTCCAGACATCAAGTGGGCAGCTCCACCCACCTTCTCAGGTACCACCTATATCTAATGAAGTGGCTACTGACTGTATGTCCATGGCCTTCTGCTGCTTCAAAGCCCAATGTGCTGTGTCTTCAGAGATGCTCTTCTGCACACCAGTGTTGTAACACATAGTTATGTCCATTACTGCTGCCTTTCTGTCAGCCTCAACCAATCTGGCCATTATCCTCTGATGTCTCCTGATGGATTATGAAGCCAAAGTGGTTGTTTCTTTTAAAGCCTTGCCCTTTTGTAATAGTAACTTGTAATTACCAGAACATTTCTCAGGTATGTATTCAAACATGGTTCTCTACAACCCAGCAACCCAGGACATATTCACAACCAGGACTCCAGCACCATCAATGCGTGTTCCAGCAACCATGGATTCGCCCCGGCCGTCAACCTTGGCTGCCCCAGCAACCCAGGGCATATTGACAACCCAGATTCCAGCACCATCAGCGTGTGTTCCAACGACCACGGACAGCTTCAAAGCGATTGCGCAACCACTGACTGCAATTCCAGCCTTGAACTCCAGGCCGGGTCTTCACATGCTGCCATTGTGACTCCTGTCTCCCCTTCCCCCACCACCACTCTGCAATCCCTTCTCCCTCAGATCCCATCGTCAGCTCCTGGGCCCTCAGAGGCTCCATCTTTCTCTCACCCCAACCCTTCCCTCTCCTCTGACACTACCAACCTCCCTCCCCCCCCCCCCCCCCGATCCCATCTCTCATCCGTGCCAGGGCTTTACCATTCCCTCCGACCTTCAACTCTCTGAGGCAGAGCGCTTTGTCCTCAATAAAGGCCTCACCTTTGTTCCCTTCGCCCACACCTCAGAGAGTTCTGCGTACGCCATGACGCTGAACTCTTCTTCCGCCGTGTCCGTCTCCGAGCTTACTTCTTTGACAAGGACTCTCCTACCCCCACTGATGACCCCCTTCTCCCTTCTTCAACCCTCCTCCTCTTCATAGACAACCCGCTCTGGTCTTCTGCCTGCTCTGGATCTCTTTATTGCTAATTGCCGACGGGACATCAACCATCTCAACTTCACCACACAGTGTTCCAATTCCAGCCTCACTCCTTCCAAACGCTCTGCTCTCTGTTCCCTTTGCACCAATCCCAACCTCACTATAAAACCCGCTGATAAGGGGGGAGCTGTTGTAGTCTGGCGTACTGACCTCTACCGTGCCGAGGCACAGCGACAACTCTCTGATACCTCCTCTTATTTACCCCTTGATCATGACCCCACTAAGGAGCACCAGGCCACTGTCTCCTATACCATCACCAACCTTATCAGGGCTGGGGATCTCCCATCCACTGCCAACAACCTCGTAGTTCCCACACCTCGCACTTCCTGTTTCTACTTCCTACCCAAGATCCACAAACCTACCTGTCCAGGTAGACTCATTGTCTCAGCTTGCTCCTGCCCCACCGAACTCATTTCTGCATACCTTGACACTGTTTTATCCCCCCTTGTTCAATCTCTTCCCACCTATGTTTGTGACACTTCTCACTCTTTGAATTTTTTCAATGATTTTAAGTTCCCTGGCCCCCACCACCTTATTTTCACCATGGACGTCCAGTCCCTAAATACCTCCATCCCACACCAGGTCTCAAAGCTCTCCACTTCTTTTTGGATTCCAGACCTGACCAATTCCCCTCTACCACTACTCTCCTTCATCTAGCGGAATTAGTCCTTACTCAATAATTTCTCCTTTGGCTCCTCCCACTTCCTCCAAACCAAAGGTGTAGCCATGGGCACCCACGTGGGTCCCAGTTATGCCTGCCTTTTTGTTGGCTTTGTGGAACAGTCCATGTTCCAAGCCTATATGGGTATCCGTCCCCCTCTCTTCCTTTGCTACATCGATGACTGCATTGGCGCTGCCTCCTGCACGCATGCTGAGCTCATTGACTTCATTAACTTTGCCTCCAACTTTCACCCTGCCCTCAAATTTACCTGGTCCATTTCTAATACCTCCCTCCCCTTTCTTGACCTTTCTGTCTCCATCTCTGGAGACGGCTTATCTACTGATATCTACTATAAGCCTACAGACTCTCACAGCTACCTGGACTATTCCTCTTCCCACCCTGTCTCTTGCAAAGATGCTATCCCCTTCTCGAAATTCCTCCATCTCCGCCGCATCTGCTCTCAAGTTGAGGCTTTTCATTCCAGGACGAAGGAGATGTCTTCCTTTTTTAAACAAAGGGGCATCCCTTCTTCCACCATCAACTCTGCTCTCAAACGCATCTCTCCTATTTCCTGCACATTTTCCCTCACCCCATCTGCCCACCTCCCCACTCGGGATAGGGTTCCCCTTGTCCTCACCTACCACCCAACCAGTCTCCGGGTCCAACGTATAATTCTCCGTAACTTCCACCACCTCCAACGGGATCCCACTACCAAGCACATCTTTCCCTCCCCCCACTTTCTGCTTTCTGTGACTCCCTTGTCCATTCGTCCCCCCCATTCCTTCCCACCAATCTTCCTCCTGGCGCTTATCCTTGTAAGTGGAACAAGTGCTACACCTGCCCTTACACTTCCTCCCTCACCACCATTCCGGGCCCCAGACAGTCCTTCCAGGTGAGGCGAAACTTCACCTGTGAGTCAGCTGGTGTGGTATCCCTCGTCCGGTGCTCCCGGTGTGGCCTTTTATATATTGGTGAGACCCGACGCAGACTGGGAAACGGTTTTGCTGAACATCTACGCTCGGTCCGCCAGAGAAAGCAGGATCTCCCAGTGGCCACACATTTTAATTCCATGTCCCATTCCCATTCTGATATATCTATCCATGGTCTCCTCTACTGTCAAGATGAAGCCACATTCAGGCTGGAGGAACAATACTCTGGGTAGCCTCCAACCTGATGGCATGAACATTGACAGGCAGGGACTGGGTATTGATAGTGAATGATCAGCCATGATCTCAGAATGGCGGTGCAGACTCGAGGGACTGAATGGTCTACTTCTGTACCTATTGTCTATTGCCTATTGTCTAACTTCCATTAATGCTCCTCCTCCCCTCCAACCCTATCCCTGATATATTTAGTTTTCTCCCCCCTTTTTCTTCTCTCTTTCTGCCCATCACTCTGCCTGTTCTCCATCTCGCTCTGGTGCTCCCCTCCCCCTTTCTTTCTCCCGAGGCCTCCTGTCCCATGATCCTTTCCCTTCTCCAGCTCTGTATCACTCTTGCCAATCATCTTTCTAGCTCTCAGCTCCACCCAACCCCCTCCGGTCTTCTCCTATCATTTCCCCCTCCCCATCCTACATTCAAATCTCTTACTATCTTTCCTTTCAGTTAGTCCTGACGAAGGGTCTCGGCTCAAAACGTCGACAGTGCTTCTCCCTATAGATGCTGCCTGGCCTGCTGCATTCCGCCAGCATTTTGTGTGTGTTGCTTGAATTTCCAGCATCTGCAGATTTTCTCGTATATGGTTCTCTACAATATTTTTCCAGTTCTCTCCTTGCTGGTGTGTTTTCTTGTCAAGGATCCGTAACAAGGCATTTTCCAGGATGCTGCCTGGTTTAGAGACTATGCATTATGATCAGAAATTAAGTGAGCTAGGGCTTTAGTCTTTGGAGAGAAGGAGGATGAGAGGAGACATGATAGAGGTGTACAAGATATTAAGAGGAATAGATAGAGTGGACAGCCAGCACCTCTTCCCCAGGGCACCACTGCTCAACACAAGACGACATGGCTTTAAGGTAATGGGTGAGAAGTTCAAGGGGGATATTAGAGCAAAGTTTTTTACTCACAGAGTGGTTGGTGCGTGGAATGCACTGCCTGAGTCAGTGGTGGAGGCAGATACACGAGTGAAATTTAAGAGACTACTAGACAGGTAAATGGAGGAATGTAAGATGGGGGAGGGGGGGTTATATGGGAGGCAGGGTTTAAAGGTCAGCACAACATTGTGGGCCAAAGGGTCTGTAATGCACTGTACTATTCTATGTTCTATAGAAGATCAGTTTCTGAGATACTCAAATCACCTCATATGACAGCAAAAACATGCCACAATCAGAGATCATATCTTTGCTCCATGCTGATGTTTGGTCTGAACAACTGAACCTCTTGACCATGTCTGCATGTTTTTATGCATTGGGTTGCTGCCACATGATTGTCTAATTAGGTATTTGCATTAACAAGCAGATGCACAGATGTACCTAATAAAGAGGCCACAGAGTGTAGGGAGGGGCAATAAATCTGAACTGGATAAACGAGAAGAGTAGAAATCTGCTTGATCTAATTGGGAAGATAGAAAGATGCCATTAAGCTAGAAAAAGTAGAGAAGAGGATGTTGCTGAGATTCAAGGGACTAAGTTATGGAGAGTGGTTGAGCAGGCTGAGGCTCTTCACTGGAGCTTGGGAGAAGAGAAATGATCTAGAGATTGTACAAAATCTCAAGGGGTGTCGACAGGATGGATGCATACTCACATTTTTCCTGGAGCTGTAGAAGCAAGCATGAGAGGGCAAAGGTTTAGGGTGAGATTTAGATCCATTTATTTATCACATGTACATTGAAACATACAGTGAAATGTGTCATTTGTATTAACAACTAACACAACAACCTAAGCTCACAAGTGTTGGCATGTATTCCAGCAGCAACATGGGCCGATAGCCTGACTCTGCTCCCATATCTTATGGACATTCCCACCATGTCCACAGAAGAATACCAGCAACATCAACAACAGCGGGACAAGCACCTTTCCTCCCTCCCTCCCACGCAGTACAGATTATTTTTTGGGATCTTTTTTAATAACCAGGTTGATTTTTTGCAGAAATATGCTGCTTTTACATCCACAGGATGTTCAGGATGGAGAGCCAGTTGGACAAAGAGGGTGCACGTATCCCAAGGTCCCTGTCCACTTCTGAACTTGTGCTCAAGCAGTGGAAACGTGACAGAACTTGGTTGTTCTCCCAAAGCATTGTCATTCATATGATAACTCAATCCACAAGTCAACAGGCACTCTGCTCCTCTGCAGAGAGGCCTAGCTCAGAGCGTGCAAATGCCAATTTAGCCTGCACCCAGGGGTGGGGCTCTCCCTCCTGGCAAGGATGGCCTTGCCTTCCTGTGTTGGGAATAGGACAAAGTGGGTGGCAACAAGCCAGCACAGACATGAGGGGAAGTTAGGGGGATGTTTGAGGGTGGTGGAGTGGAGGACCAGCTGTTGTCTGTGAGCTGATGGTGAGAGGGATATCAGCCTGGAAAATGGAAAGAGGAAAAGGAAGAGATTAGTCTGGCATGGGTTGTGGAGATGGGAGTAAGGGGTTAGAGGTTTGGGGAATTGGGGAAGTGGCAACTGACATTGAGATGTGGAGTAGGGGTCAGTAGTGGCATCAAGTAGGATATTTGGTGGATTTGGACTTGGGGAGCTCACACCTGTCCATAAGTAGAACCGTGGGAGACAGCTTCCAGTGTTTCGGGATATCCCAATGGGCTCCTCCCCCCACTGCCTCACATATCCGCTCTGGCCTTCTATTTGCATTTCAGTGTCAGTCTATTTATACATGATCATCCAGTAAGAAGTGGGACAATGAGAGATGAGGATATCAATAACCTTTCTTCTGGAGCTGGCAACAATGGTCCTGGGAGTGGGTCGCGGAAGGTCTTGCCTGGGTGGACTGCTTAGTGATGCTCCGGGAGTATCTCTGAGCCTGGGTAACCATCCAGAGGGAGCACGTCGTGTCTGTGGGTACTGTAGAGCAATTCTGGAATCGCTAGGCACCACAGGGATAAACACCATCCTTGACACAGATGAATTTACTTTGCTTTAGTAATTATGTTAATCACTGCATGGTCTATGAGTTTGTTGTAGAATTTTGTAGCAGAGGAGAATTAAGTTTGTACTAAAAGTACTAAAAGAAGGGGCAAAGTGATCCACATTCTCCTGATGGCAGCTGCCTGAATGACCAACCCAGAGAAAGCCACATGTGAAATTTCCTCAAAGTGAATTATTCCGCTCTGCTTAGGAAATAGTGCGAGAAACGAGAAGGCAGAAGACAGGAGGAGGCCAAGAGAAATATATCAGGAAGAGACCAGGAGTTTCCCAAAGACAGTCCTCACCCCCTCCAGAAGAGCCACAAGGTTTGGCTAACTTTAAAAATGTTGAGAAGCTAAACGGAAGCAAAAGTACACGGTGATATACCTATCTCAAGAAATACTTATTATAATGTGGATTTTATATTACTTAGTTGTTATTCTTTATTTGCTCACTTACTCCTTTTTCCCCACCAAAATGAGAATATATATATGTGTGCATATACGTATATATATATATATATATATGTGTGTGTGTGTGTGTGTGTGTGTGTGTGTGTGTGTGTGTCTGTCTGTCTGCACGTGTATGTATTTGTGTGTGTGTGTGTATATATATATATATATATATATATATATATATATAGGAGGAGTACACAGGGAAATCTTTTCTGTGTAATGGATTTGTTCACTGACTTTTATGAATACTGCAGTGGGGGCCCTCAACTCACAAGTAGGAGCGGTTATCCCCCACAGCTAGACATTTC
This sequence comes from Hypanus sabinus, assembly GCF_030144855.1. Lineage (NCBI taxonomy): Eukaryota > Metazoa > Chordata > Chondrichthyes > Myliobatiformes > Dasyatidae > Hypanus > Hypanus sabinus. The sequence continues at coordinate 150,033,697 of NC_082715.1, read as the reverse complement.
CTCTAGCTCAACACAGGGTCATCTACTAGAGACCTCAGTCTTGGAATCACACGTTCGTTACCATTTTTGTTATTATTTGCGTTTCTTGGTTCTTATTTGTTCAGGGAGTAGATCGATTAAGTTTTATTCTAATTTCAATGATACATTGACAGATAAATACAGATGGCTAAGGGCAAGGTAAAATTCATTTCTTTTTATGTCAATGGGCTATTAAATCTAATCAAACGTAAGAGAGTTTTATCCAAAATGAAAAAAGAACAAGCCTATGTAGTATATTTACAGGAAAATCATTTAAGAGATAATGTGCATAAAAAACTAAAGAGAATGGGCTTCACTAATCTGTTTTTCTCCTCATATAAATCAGGACATAGGAGAGGAGTTGCTATTCTTAAGTAAGCTAAATTTTGAAAAAGTATTCAAAATGGGAGATAAAGAGGGCAGATATATTCTGGTAAGGGGGAATATAGATGGCAATTCAGTTACTCTATTGAATATATACGCACCCCCGAGAAGTGATATTGGTTTCTTTCAGAAAATTACTGATATTATGGTAACAGAAACAGGAGGTCTCCTGATATGTGAGGGAGACTTAAATTTACAATTACAGCCAAACTTAGACTCTACCAATAGAAAAACCTATGAAACAAAGTCTTTACATAAGAAAGTTAATACACTTTTTGAGGATGTTGGTTTAATTGATATATGGAGGGACCTTTCCCCTGACTCATTATTCTGCTCCCCATTCTGTATATACAAGAATAGACTATTTCATAACATTTGGAAAAGACAAAGACAAAATAAACACCTGTGGAATTGGGACAATAGATGTAAGTGACCATGCACCTATATATTTATCTGTTGATTTTGACCAACAACCAAAGAATACTATTTGGAAACTAAATTCAAGTCTACTCAATGATTCGGACTTTAAGGAGCAAATTAAAAAAGAAATTGGTCTCTGCTTAGAATTTAATGATAATGGAGAGGTTTCACCTTCCATTTTATGGGATACTCTGAAGGGGGTCTTGAGGGAAAATTATAGTGATACCTTCATATAAGAAAAAAATAAGGAAAAACATTAGAGGAATTACAAAATAGGCTGAAGGAACTAGAGAAAAAACACAAATTGAATTTGGCACAGGATACATTAGGGGAAATTAAAAGAATTAGGAATAAATAAATAATTTGGCTACACAAGAAATCAGGAAAAACTTAATGTTTCTGAAATAGAGACATTATGAAAGTGGTTCGAAACCTATGAAAATACTGGCATGGAAATTGAAAAAAAAGATAGCAGAAAATACAATTCATAGAATTAGGGACCCAAGAACGAAAATGATAAAAAATAAATTAAGTGAAATTCAAGAAGCTTTTGAAGTGTTTTACAAAACTCTATGTTCCAAAGTTGCAGGGGGAAGCATAACCCAAATTGACACCTTCTTGAATTCTCTAGAGTTATCCACTTTAAGCAAAGAACAAAATAGAACGATGACTGCTGACATTACTGAAGTTGAATTAAAAGCTGCAATTAGGAGGCTTAAATTAAGCAAGTCACCAGGATCAGATTGGTATACGGCAGAGTGGTACAAACAATTTAAAAATGAGTTAATTCCTGTTTTACTCCCCACACTGAACTGGGCTCTAAAAAAGGCACAAATGCCACGCAGCTCGAAGGAAGCGATAATCTCAGCTATACCGAAAGAAGGCAAGGATAAAATGGAATGCAGGTCATTTAGACCAATATCCATTCTTAATGTAGATTATAGGTTATTTACCTCCATCACGGCCAAACAATTAGAGGAGTTTCTACCCATACTGATACATAACAATCAGACAGGTTTTATACGACAACGCCAGACACAAGACAATATACTAAGGACACTTCACATTATGGATCATATACAAAAAAATTAAATCGAAGCAATAGTGGATGTTGAAAGAGCATTTGATTTGGTTAATTGGAATTTTCTTTACAGTTTTACATAGATTTGGTTTCCAAGACACAATTATTAAAACTATACAGACACTATATGACAATTCTACTGCTAGGATTAAAATCAATGGATATTTATCAAATAGTCTTACCCCAGAAAGGGGCACGAGACAGGGTTGTGCATGATCACCACTACTCTTCGCGTTATATCTGGAACCATTAGCTCAATACATCAGACAAAATGAAGATATCAGGGGAATTACTTTTAAAGGGACAGAGCATAAATTGGCTTGTTACGCGGATGACATTTTGATCTATCTAGGGCAACCAACATACTCTTTATCTAAGTTGATGCAATCCTTCGAACAATATGGTCAATTATCAGGATACAAGATCAATATAGATAAAACCCAATTACTTTCATATTATTATAGCCCACCAAGAGAAATTGAAAGTCGATACCCCTGGGCATGGCACACAGAGTCTTTCAAATATTTGGGCATCATTGTGCCAAAAGATTTGGCAAAATTATCAGAATGTAATTATCAGTCTTTATATAAAAAAATTAAGGAGGATGTGGCAAGATGGAACCTGATTCTTTTTTTCAGTCTCTGTTCAAGGATTGAGTCTATTAAAATAAATATGCTGCCCAGGCTGTTATATCTCTTTCAGACCCTACCAATAGAGATTTATCAAAATCAATTCAATGAATGGAACAAGATGCTATCAAGGTATATTTGGCAGGGTAAAAGGCCTAGAGTTCGTCTCAAAACTTGCAATTAGCAAAGGAAAAGGGGGGATGGGGCCTACCTTCTCTTAGATTATTTTGCAGCACAGTTGAAAGCTGTGATATGTTGGAGAACCCATCATATGACGCTCAATGGAAAAACACTTCCCATCCCCATACAAGCAATTTTGGCTGATAACAACCTGCAAAGGTACATAAATACTATTGATAACTCATGGGTGAAATTGACTCTTAAAATATGGAAAACTACTATAAAAGAATATAATCTAGAGGGAGATATTGCAATTCTTAAATGGTGTGCATATGACTTGGATTTTACACAAATAAATTGGATGCTAAATTTAAGGACTGGACAGCCAGAGGAATAACAGTTCTTTGCAACATAATGAAAGAAGGAACACTGTTCAGTTTTGAAATGCTTAAAGAGAAACACTTATTAGAAAAACAAGATTTTTATCGGTATTTACAGATGTGACAATATGTTAATAAGATGCTTAAAGATGTAACCAAGGCAAATACATGCTTGATAGAGCTCTTTAGAAAGGCATATAACTCAGATAATGGTAGTAGAATCATTTCAAGCATGTATAAGGGGTTGTCAAATCTTAAAACACATTCGACTTTATACATTAAAACAAAATGGGAGAAGGAAGGAGGGATAATTATATCTGAGGAAGAATGGACAACAATATGGAGATATCAATGGAAGTGTACCAGTTCACAGAAATGGAGGGAGTTTGGATGGAAAAACTTGATAAGATATTTTATTACACCCTCTCAGAAATCCCATTATGATAGTAACCTCCCTGTTTGCTGGAGAAATTGTGGAAATCAAAATGCAAATCATTATCATATTTTTTGGGACTGCCTTGTTATCAAAAACTATTGGAGGGGGATACAAGATATCTTTAAATGTGAAATACCCTTAGAGAGTAAGATGATATATTTTGGATATATACCTCAAGAATGGTTGAAAAGAGATAAATATTTAATGAATATACTGTTGGTGGCTGGTAAAAAGACTCTTACTAGGAAATGGTTATCACAGGAGAGCCTAACTTTAAATACATGAATGGAAATTACAATGGACATTTACAAAATGGAGAAGATAATAGCATCTGTTAATCACAAGCTGGAACAATTTGAATCATACTGGGAAAAATGGTTTAACTACATAATGTTTCATAGGCCTGATTTTATTCTCACAAATCAATGAATCTGTTGTAAAAAAAAAGATCACTCCCTACTTGTACATAGTTCTTTCCTTTTGCTTGTTTTTTTCTTTCCACTCTTTTCTATAAGTGTATACCCCAGATAAATACTTTGTGGAGATTTGTGATATATATGATATATATGTACAATGTCTGAAATACATCTTATGGAAATGTTTGATGAACTTCAATAAAAAATAAATTCCAAAAAAAAAAAATTCCTCAAAGTTGAATCAATGTTCCAGTATATCAGAGTAAAAAAGACATCAAAGGGTCCTATCTACATTTGAGAGTTTCCAGCAGTAACAACTGCTGTTCCTGTTTCCACAGGCGATGGTGCAGAGCAACCGCGGCACTGTTGGGGGCTTCTTCCTTGCGGGCAGGAGCATGAGCTGGTGGCCGGTAAGGAGACTTTCCTTTGACCTCACGGGTCTGCGATGCCAGAGAGAGAGGAGCTTATATCACGCTGGGAGAAAAAAGTGGCAAGTTAACTTCACAGTGGGAGAGAGGAAAAGAGGGCTGAGATATCACTGGGAGAAGGGGAGGTGAAATATTGCTGGGAGAGAAGGGCTGAGATATCACACAGAGAGAGGGTTGAGATATTACTGTGCAAGAGGGGGTGAGGTATAACAATGGGAGAGAGAGTGGGTGAGGTAACATCATGGGAGAGAGAAAGGATAAAGTATCACTGTATGAGAGGGGGAGGAGAACACTGTGGGAAAGAGGGGGTGAGAATTACTTTGAGAAAGAGGGGTGAGATATCACTGTGGGAGAGAGAGAGGGTGAGGAATCACTGTGGGAGAGAGAGAGTGTGAGGTATCTCTGTGGTACAGAGAGAGGGTGAGGTATCACTGTCGGAGGAGAGGGGTAGGGGTATCGCTGTGGGAGAGAGGGTGAGGTGTCACTGTGAATGAGAGTGGGGATGAAGTATCACTGTCGACTTATTAACCCAGCTAAATGAATTTCTGTCACTGCTCATTCTGTGAGCTGTTGAACTTGCTCCCCCTGTACAGCACGTTTAAAGGCAATGCTCCTAATCAGTAGAGTGAACCAGAAAGAGCTTGTTCGGTGTTATAGAAACATAGAAACATAGAAAAGTACAGCACATTACTGGCCCTTTGGCCCACAAAGTTGCGCCGACCCTCAAACCCTGTCACCCATATAACCACCCACCTTAAATTCCTCCATCTACCTGTCTAGTAGTCTCTTAAACTTCACTAGTGTATCTGCCACACCACTGACTCAGGCAGTGCATTCCATGCACTCTGAGTGAAAAAAGTGTACCACCTCACATTTCTCTGGGTTGAACTCCATCTGCCACTTCTCAGCCCACTTCTGCATCCTATCAATGTCTCTCTGCAACCTTTGACAATCCTCTACACTACCTACAACACCACCAACCTTTGTGTCATCTGCAAACTTGCCAACCCACCCTTCTACCCCCACATCCAGGTCATTAATAAAAATCACAAAAAGCAGAGGTCCCAGAACAGATCCTTGTGCGACACCACTAGTCACAACCCTCCAATCTGAATGTATTCCCTCCGCCATGACCCTCTGCCTTCTGCAGGCAGGCCAATTCTGAATCCACCTGGCCAAACTTCCCTGGATCCCATGCCATCTGACTTTCTGAATAAGCCTACGTGTGGAACCTTGTCAAATGCCTTACTAAAATCCACGTAGATCACATCCACTGCACTACCCTCATGTATATGCCTGGTCACCTCCTCAATGAACTCTATCAAGCTTGTTAGACACGATCTGCTCTTCACAAAGCCATGCTGACTGTCCCTGATCAGTCCATGATTCTCTAAATGCCCATAGATCGTATCTCTAAGAATCTTTTCCAACAGCTTTCCCATCACAGACGTCAGGCTCACTGGTCTATAATTACCTGGACTATCCCTACTACCTTTTTTGAACAAGGGAACAACATTCGCCTCCCTCCAATCCTCCGGTACCATTCCCGTGGACAACGAGGACATAAAGATCCTAGCCAGAGGTTCAGCAATCTCTTCCCTCACCTTGTGGAGCAGCCTGGGGAATATTCCATCAGGCCCTGGGGACTTACCCGTCCTAATGTATTTTAACAACGCCAGCACCTCCTTTCCCTTAATATCAACATGCTCCAGAACATCAACATCACTCATATTGTCCCCACTGTTATCAAGTTCCCTCTCAGTGGTGAATACCGAAGAGAAGTATTCATTGAGGACCTCGCTCACTTCCACAACCTCCAGGCACATCTTCCCACTGTTATCTCTAATCGGTCCTACCTTCACTCCTGTTATCCTTTTGTTCTTCACATAATTGAAGAATGCCTTGGGGTTTTCCTTTACCCTACTCACCAAGGCCTTCTCATGCCCCCTTCTTGGTCTTCTCAGCCCCTTCTTAAGCTCCTTTCTTGCTACCCTATATTCATCTGATCCTTGCTTCCTAAACCTCATGTATGCTGCCTTCTTCCACCTGACTAGATTTTCCATCTCACTTGTCACCCATGGTTCCTTCACCCTACTGTCCTTTATCTTCCTCACCAGGACAAATTTATCCCTAACATCCTGCAAGAGATCCTTAAACATCGACCACATGTCTATAGTACATTTCCCTGCAAAAACATCATCCCAATTCACACCCGCAAGTTCTATCCTTATAGCCTCATAACTTGCCCTTCCCCAATTAAAAATTTTCCGGTCCTCTCTGATTCTATCCTTTTCCATGATAATGCTAAAGGCCAGGGAGCGGTGATCACTGTCCCCCCAGATGCTCACCCACTGACAGATCTGTGACCTGACCCAGTTTGTTACCTAATACTAGATGTAGTATTAGGCCCCCTAGTCGGCCTGTCAAGATACTGTGACAGGAATCCATCCTGGACACACTTAACAAATTCTGCCCCATCTAAACCCTTGGAACTAATCAAGTGCCAATCAATATTAGGGAAGTTAAAGTCACCCATAATAACAACCCTGTTATTTTTGCACCTTTCCAAAATCTGTCTCCCAGTCTGTTCCTTGGTATCTCTGCTGCTACCAGGGGCCCCATAGAATACTCCCAATAGAGTAACTGCTCCCTTCATGTTCCTGACTTCCACCCATATTGACAAAAAAAAGGATCCTGCTACATTACCCACCCTTTCTGTAGCTGTAATAGTATCCCTGACCAGTAATGCCACCCCTTCTCCCCTTTTCCCCCCACTCTATCCCTTTTCAAGCACTGAAATCCAGGAATATTGAGAATCCATTCCTGTCCTGGTGCCAGCCAAGTCTCTGTAATGGCCACTACATCATAATTCCATGTATGTATCCAAGCTCTCAGTTCATCACCTTTGTTCCTGATGCTTCTTGCAATGAAGTACACACACTTTAGCCCTTCTACCTTACTGCCTTTTCACCCTTTATTCTGCTTCGCTTTCCTCAAAGCCTCTATATGTTAGATCTGGCTTTTCTCCATGCACTTCTTTCACTGTTCTATCGCTCCATGTCCCATCCCCCTTGCAAATTAGTTTAAACCCTCCCGAACCATGCTAGCAAACCTACCAGCAAGGATATTGCTCCCCCTCGAGTTCAGGTGCAACCCATCCAATCTGTACAGGTCCCACCTTCCCCAGAAGAGATCCCAATGGTCCAAAAATAAAACCCTGCCCCCTGCACCAACTCCTCAGCCATCTGATTCAACTGCCATCTCCTCCAATTCTTACCATCACTATCACAGTACTGGCAGCAATCCTGAGAACGCCACCCTTGAGGTCCTGTTCTTCAGCCTTCTGCCCAGTTCCCGAAACTCACACTTCAGGACCTCCACCCTCTTCCTGCCTATGTCGTTGGTCCCAACATGTATCACGACTTCTGGTTGCTTTCCCTCTCGTACCAGGATGTCATGCACCCGGCAGAGACATCCCGGACCCTGCCCACCCAGGAGGCAACAAACCATGCGGATTTCCTTCTCACGTCCACAAAATCTCCTGTCTGCTCCCCTGACTATAGAGTCTCCAATGACAACAGCTCTCCTCTTCTCCATCCTATCCTTCCGCACCACAGGGTCAGTCTCAGTGCCAGAGGCCCTGCCACCATGACTCACACCTGGTCAGTCTCTTCGCCAACAGTATCCAGGATGGTAAACTTATTATTCAGGGGTGCTCTGCACTACCTGTCTACTCACCTTCGCTTTTCCCCCTCTGACTGTCACCCAACGACCTGCTTCCGGCAACCTAGGTGTGACTACCTCCCTGTAGCTCTCATCTATGACTGCCTCATTTTCCCTTATGAGTTGAAGGTCATCGAGCTGCTGCTCACACGGTCTTCCAGATCGCCCAGCCGCAAGCACTTCTGGCAGATGTGACACTGTGGGAGAGGGGAGATCCCCCAAGAATGCCACATCTCACAGGACAGGCACATCACCGTCTCAGGAGGCATTGTAAAGACTAACTGTGAACAAACTCATCCTCCACCTCTTCTCGTCGAAGCCTCTCGAGTCAAAGCCTCCAATCTCCACTCCTTCACTGGCCCACTCACTCACTGGCCGCTTTCCACAGTGCTATCTAGTGTTATCTAGTGCTCTGATCATGTTTGTGGATGTCAAGGACTTGAGTCGATACCCTGTTCCCCCAGTAATTTCCCCACAATGACTCTGTCAAGCACCACCAGATGTGAGTTTACTTGACTGCTGGGTGAATTCCCAAACCTCAGCAAGCCCACATTCTCCACTACAGCCACAAAACATGGGGTCGTTCACCACAATCCCAGAACTGGCTCACAGTCCATGCCCACATGTGTACACTGGACCCAGAAAAGCTGGCAACCATGATGGCTGAGTTTGCCATCATAGAAAGACTCGGTATTGTACTTTGGTCAAATAACCCCTGGGCTTTGCCGATCCATATGGACCCTGTCTGATGACCTTTGCCGTTCATGTGGGGATTACTGATGCCTTAACAAAGTCACCACACACGATCCATTCCTAGTCCCACACATCCAAGACTTTTCAGCTTGTTTATCCGGAAAGTTATTTTTTTCCAAAGTCAATCTAGTTAGGGGCCAACATCAAGTCCCTGTGTGCTCAGAGGATATTCCCAAAGTAGCTGCAATAACCTTGTTTGTCCTGTTTGAGTTTCTGCGCATGCTGTTTGAGTTGAAAAATGCAGCACAGACTTTCCAAAGACTTAGATTTGGTTTTTCTTTACCTGGTTGACGTACTTGTTGCCAGAGCATCCAAATCCGAATGCGTATCTCATCTCTGCACACTTTTCCAGTGTTTAAGCCACCATTGGTTGATTATTAACCCAGCTAAATGCTAGCTGGGTTGTCAACCATTGACCTTCTCAGCCATCTAATCTCCACTTTCATCCCCTCAAAGGTGGCTGTTATTCCCGCCACCCTGCACTACTAACTCCTACATCACGTGCTTGACTGGTCAGCATGTCCCTAATCATGTGCTTGACTGGTCAGCAGACACTTGATGACACCAAACAAGCTCTTTCTGGTTCACCCTACTGGTGCACCTGCTCCCCAACAGCCATTACTACTGACACTTCAGACGATGCTGTGGGTGCTGTGCACGAACAGTTGGTCGGAGGTGTGCAGCATCTGCTCACCTTCTCCAGCCGGCAGCTCTGTCCCCAAAAGGATGTATATCATTTTACAGCAATAGTGAACTCTGAACCCCTTGTGTACGCGATGACCAAACTATCAGACCCTTGGTCTGTACAGCAGCTACTCTACCTGGCCTACATATCCAAGCTCACAACATACCAAAGGGAAAAATACTGCCATGGCTGATTGCCTCTCACAGCCAGCCATTGTGACCATACACATAGGGGTTGATAATGCCGGCATGGCAACTGACCAAGCTACTGACCCAGAGGTCCAGGCTTACTGAACAGTGGTCACAGGCCCGCGGTTGGCTGACACTAAGTTTGGGGAATCTGGGGTTTCTCTTCTGTGTGATGTCTCAACCAGTGGCACCTCACCAACTAGGGGTGAACTGTATATTATTGGTGGAATTGTACATAATTCACAACCACCAACACCCCACTCTCTCCCACTATGATACCTCACACCCCTCTCTCACATAGTGATACCCACCCTGTCTCCCACTGTGATACCGCACCAACACTCCAACAGTGATATCTCACCCACTCTTTCCCACAGTGATTCCTCACCCTCCCCAAATGTGATACCTCACCCTCTCACAGTGATATCTCACCCCCCACAGTGATACCTTGACCCCTCACAATGATACCTCACCCTCTCTCCCACAGTGTCACTTGTCAGAGAGAGAGAGAGGCTGAGGTATCACTGTGGGACGGTGGGGTGGGGTGGTGTTGGTGAGGTATAGAACATAGAACAGTACAGCACATTACAGGCCCTTTGACTCACAATGTTGTGCTGACCCTCAATCCCTGCCTCCCGTATAACCCCCCCCCCCACCTTAAATTCCTCCATATACCTGTCTAGTAGTCTCTTAAACTTCACTAGTATCTGCCTCCACCACTGACCTGACTCAGGCAGTGCATTCTACACACCAACCACTCTCTGAGTGAAAAACCTTCCTCTAATATCCCCTTTGAACTTCCCTCCCCTTACCTTAAAGCCATGTCCTCTTGTACTGAGCGGTGGTGCCCCAGGGAAGAGGCGCTGGCTGTCCACTCTGTCTATTCCTCTTAATATCTTGTACACCTCTATCATGTCTCCTCTCATCCTTCTCTCCAAAGAGTAAAGCCCTAGCTCCCTTTCCTGATCATAATCTCTGATCATAATCCATACTCTCTAAACCAGGCAGCATCCTGATAAATCTCCTCTGTACCCTTTCCAATGCTTCCACATCCTTCCTATAGTGAGTCGACCAGACACAGTACTCCAAGTGTGGCCTAACTAGAGTTTTATAGAGCTGCATCACTGAGAGGGAGGGGATGAGATATCACACTAGGAGTGAGTAGGGGTGAGTAGGGGTGCCTCTCATAGTCTTGTAAACCTCTCTCAGATCTCCCCTTAGCTTCTGCTGTTCCAGAGAAAATAACCCAAGCTTATCCAGTCTCTCATGGTAGCACATGCCCTCTAAACTGAGCAGCATCCTAGTAAATCTGTTCTCCACCCTCTCCAAAGCCTCAATATCCTTCCTATAGTGGGGCAACCAGAACTGTACTCAATACTCTAGATGTGACCTAACCAGAGCTTTATAAAATTGTAACATAGCCTCCTGACTTTTGAACTCAATGCCTCATCTAATAAAGCAAGCATTCCATAGGCCTTCTTAACCACCCTATCGATCTGTGTAGACACTTTCATGGAGCTATGAACTTGGATCCCAAAATCTCTCTGTTCAGCAACAATGTTAAGGGTCTAGCCACTAACAGTGTACTGTCTTGTTGCATTTGCCCTACCAAGGTGCAACACCTCACATTTATTTGGGTTAAACTACATCTGCCATTTCCCTGCCCATATCTCTATCTGCTGTATTCTTTGCCTGTCTTCTACACCATCCACAGCTCCACTGATCTTGGCATCATCTGGAAATTTACTGACCCACTCATCTACATTTTCATCCAAGTCATTTATATACATCACAAACAGCAGAGGTCCCAGCTCAGATCCCTATGGAACACCACTGATTACAGACCTTCAGCTTGAATAAGTCCCTTCAACCACTACCCTCTGTCTTCCATGCACATGCCGGTTCTGAATCCATATGGCATATTCGTTGTGGACCTCATACATCTTAATCCTCTGGATTAGCCTTGCATGAGGGACTTTGTCAAATGCTTGTAGATAATATCCACTGCCATACCCTCATCAATGTCTCTTGTCAAAATGTCAATCAAGTTGTTAAGGCATCACCTGCCCTGCACAAAGCCATGCATGCTCTCCCTAATTAGGCCATGGGTTTCCAAATCCTATCCCTAAGAATTTTCTCCAGCAATTTCCCTACAACTTACATGAGGCTCTCTGGTCTGCAGTTCCCAGGATTTTCCCTTGTTCCCTTTTTAACTAGAGGTAAAACAGTAGCCACTCACCTTTCCTCAACTGTGGCTAGAGAGGACACGAAGATCCTGGTCAATGGCTCAGCAATCTTGTCTTTTGCCTCCTTCAATAATGCGGAGTAAATCTCATCAGGCCCCAGGGACTTCTCCACCTTAATATGCATTTGGAGACCCAACAATTCCTCCTCCTTGATCTCTAAATACCCTAATGTATTTATACATTCAACACTGATCTCCTGGTTTCCATGTCCTTTCCTGAAGCAAAATACTCATTAAGTACCTCACTCATATTCTCTACATCCAAGCAAATGCCCCCTTTTATCCTTGAGTGGTCCCACCTCTCCCTAGTTATCCTCTTGCTCTTGATATATGTATAGAATGCCTTGGGATTCACCTTAATCCAATTGGCAAGGACTTTTCACAACACTTCCTGGTTTTCCTAATTCCCTTCTTTAGTCCTTTTCTGGCTTCTTTATTCTCCTCTTGTGCTTCGTTTGATCCCAACTTCCGAAGCTTTAATTACTTTTTCTTTTTCTTCTTGACTAAATTCATCTCCTCTCTCAACATCCAAAGTTCCTTTATCTTTCCATCCCCATCCTTTCTTCTACCTTTCCTGTACTCTGTGCAATTGATTTTTAAACACCGTACACATGTCCGATGTGGACTTGCCAGAGCAGAAGTGTTCCCAATTAACGCTTCTTAGTTCCTGCCTAATGGCTTTGTAATCTACTATGTTTAATAGACATAAAGATAGATATTTAAATAGGCTGGTGCACTCCATAGTCACTTTATTAGGCACACCTATATACCTGCTTGTTAATGCAAATATCTAATCAGCCAATCATGTGGCAGCAATTCATTGCATAAAAGCATGCAGACATGGTCAAGAGGTTCAGTCGTCATTCAGACCTAACATTAGAATGGGGAAGAAATAAGATCTAAGTGACTTTGGTCGTGGAATGATTGACAGTGCCAGACAGGGTGGTTTGAATATTTCAGAAACTGCTTCTGGATTTTTCAAACTGGAGTTTACAGAATGAAAAACAAAAAGAAAATCCAGTGATCTAAATGGGTAAAGTCTTAACCAGCTCCCTAGTTTAAGGGTCCCGTGTTGAAGAGGGACTGGGCGATTAACCATGGTGCACTTTGCAGATGGTACACACTGCAGTCACTGTGCGCTGGTGGTGGAGGGAGGGAGCGGGTAGGGTGGTGGGCAGGGTTCCTATGTCCCACATATCAGGTTATGTGGAGAGATCAGAGGCTGGAGGTTCTTGGAGCAGAGGTTCATGGGAGATTCCTTTGGAGAAAATCAGGGAAAGCTGGTGAGATGAAAGGATTGTAACTTAAGGGTGGTTGGCTAATAAACTGGGGAGCCACATAGTAGCATGCATTGTAATTGACATTATTGACTAATAATATCATGACAATGTCATGATAATCAGGCAAAACAAATTGACTATGAAGGGGTTGGTTATGAATGACTCAGCATCTACTCTTTAGCCAAGGCCATATCAACAGATCTTCAATTTAATTTTAGATGTAGCATCATCATTAATCTACTATTAATAATATTGGTATCTACTACTAATAATTTGTAAACAGCATCAATAAAGACATAAATACTATTGATACTATTGATACCTACTACTAATAATTTGTAAACAGCATCAATAAATACATAAATATAATTAGGTTCAAGGTGTGATTAGGTCCTGTATCTGTTACTGAACAGAACTTTCAATTAACTGGGCAAAGGTCAAATATAAATTCTGAAATCTGAACGTCAGCAAAAGTTTGAATTTGTGCAACATGCCATGAACTTAATGTCCTGTCAGAAAGTATAACAGAATCTTTGGAAAAGGAACTGAAGCACAGGGGAAATTACTGCAGATGTGTTGGAGGTTTATGGGGAAAATGTGGAGCTGGGAGACTTGTTGTCCAGAGACAGTGGTGGGAAGAGGGGAGGGCAAAGTGTGAAGGACATGGACCTGGGGGAATGCAGAGATCCTGGAGGACAGGGGTGATGGAGGAGAACGACAGTAGTTGCAGGTGTTGGTGGACGGAGAGAGTGTGGCTCAACAACGAGGGTCACAGCGTGAACAGACTGGGGTGGAGAGAATGTGGGGACAAGACGATGTGAAGGGAGCACAATGTGGGATGGAGAGGGTGAGGGATGGGGAGAGAGTGGAACAGGGAGATTGAGGGATGAGGAGGATGAGGGAAGGGCGAGAGATGGAAAGAGTAAGGGGAGGATGAGAGATGAGGAGGATAAGGGGAGGGTGAGGGATGGGGTGGGTGAGAGATAGGGAGGGTGAGAGGAGGATGAGGAGCAGGGAGGATGAGATGCAGGGGGAATGTGAGAAGGGGAGGAGTGGAGATCTGAGATATGGAGGAACAGCCTGTCTTGTGCTGTTGATCTGACTGCAGTTGGAGCCTCACCGTGATGTGTGCTCAGTGGGATTGAGCACAGAGACCAACATCAGCATCAATCACCCAGCTGTGCAGCTGGCCCTCATAACTCCAGATGTGCAATGCTCATACATCTGGATGAGCACATAGAACTTCATATGTATTCCGAATGTGTGGCACTTACATTTCCAGATGTGGTCCAGATGCACACTCGACTACTGCCTTGAAGCCTTCACACACACCTCCAGCTGTTGGGTGTTCCTACACATCTGCAGCTGTGCACCACTGCTTTTCCGCCCAGCAGTACAACTGCTACCCCCAATGGTGAGGGGGCTGCTTATTCCCCACATGTTACCAGGAGCTGGATGTTCAATGCAGTGCGGTGCATTGGACAAGGATTTAAACCCACTGACTCTGAGCATACAGGTCAGGATAGTCTATGACACAGAGGAGAACCTATAAGTGGTGGTGTCCCTGACAGCTGCTGCCCTCCTCTCCCTGGATTGGGCAGGAGCTGTCACTCTAGGCCAGGAATGTAACTGTGGTGCCCACTGCGTACTGGTGGTGGAGAGAGGGAGTGTCCGGGGCTCCTGTGTTCCATGTATCAGGTTATGTGGATGTGGTGAACTATGTGCCTGTCGGGACACGCCCCTGCTGACTGCTCCTGTGGCTCCTCCCACAGGCCCCTGTATAAAGGAGATCTGCGGCCTGACGCTCGGCCTCAGTCTCCACGACATTGTATGATAGACACTCACTCCTGGTTCCTTCTTCCAGTCAATAAAAGCCGATATCTCGCCTTACGTCTCAGTGTGAGTTATTGATGGTGCATCAGTGGAGAGATCGGATTCAGGGATGGTCCTTCAAGTTCAAAGGGCACATCAGGGAAAGCTGCTGATGTAAAGAGGCTCTAACCTGAGGGCGGAGATTTAAGGTGGTCGGCTAATAAAGTAGGGAGATACAGGACAGCATTCTTCAGTGGTCTCGGTAACCTTTATTTTTTACGCTGTGTGGATGTATCAGTGCCCACCTCTCAATGGGGGCCACTGCCCGACACGCTGATGGAGGCAGGTTCAGTAGCCGACACTGAAAGTGAAGGAGGAACTATAAGAATGAGCTGGGGAGTGCAGCTTCCCCTCCTGGAACATGCTGTTTTGTACCTCTCTGACAATAGTGGCTCTGAAAGCAAGTGAGTGTGTGGTGAAGGAGGGGCTCGGATCTATGCTTTGTTCTCCAGTGTGGTTGAGTTAGTTGCTAGGGACATAATGACTCATTTATACCTGAAGCTTACCCAGGGAATAATACACTTATTATGCAGCCTGTCTAAAATGATTTACATTACTTCCATTCAGACCAGAACAAATATCACTTTTATTTCTCTCATGGGAACAGGGGCTGGATATTCACTTTTGTCAAATTGTCAACCCAAGCAATTTGATCTTTGATCATCTGAATGCATTTACCCATAGTTCTTCAGCCTATTCTCTGGTGCTTGGGAGAGTCTGGACTAGATGGCAGCTCGGTGGCAGAGCCACTGTCTCATGGCACCAGGGTGACAGGGTCATTCCTGACCTTGGGTGGTGTCTGTATTGGAGTTTGCACGTTCTACCTGTGACCGTGTGGGTTTTCTCCAGGTGCTCTGGTTTCCTCCTACATCCCAGAGGCATCTGGTTGTTGGGTTACCTGGTCAGAGTAATTTGCTCCTTGTATATAGGTGAAGGATAGAAGAAGCATACAGAACGACAAGGAGTCACAGGCTATAGGGAAGTCTGTGTTAGGAAGGGAACGGCACAGGAGATTGGTCTGCTGGAAGCCAGCATTGTCAGTCGTGAAGGGCTGACTGGCCTGTGCAGTGATAAGAAAGCCAGATTTTTCTTTTTCTTCACAGTCTGTCAGTGGTGGTGGTGTGGGAGTCCCTTCTGATGTATCTGGGCTAGCCCTGTGAGGAACAGAGATACTCTGTACACACCCTGTTAAATCCCTAGGTGGGGATGGTGAACGTGAAGGACAATCCGAATGGATATTGGAATCAGGGCCTGACACCAGACAGCTGTCTCCTTTTCCCAGCTCACAATTTTACAAAGGAATACAAACCATTGGTGGATTTGTTTGCTGTGAGACAAAGGGTTGTGGGGAGTCCCGTGATTGGGTTGGCCTGTCAGAGTAGCCCGGGCAAGTAACTGTGTTGCATCTTGCAGATGGTACACAATGCTCTGGTAGTGGAAGAAGGGAGTGGGCAGGGCGATGTGTAGATCCAGAGGAAAATCAAGGCAAGCTACTGAGGCAAAAGGATTGTAACTTGAGGGCAGAGATTTCAAGGAGTCAGCTAATAGATGGGGGGAGCCAAAAGGTGACTTTCATTGCGACTGACATTGAGGGGGTCAGGTATAGACCTGGAGATGGGAAAAGTTTGGATGGAATCAGCAATCTTCTTATCTCAGCCCCTCTCACTCAATCTTATGCGATAATTGAAAAGTGGAGCATAATCATTAATCAGTAGCTACTAATATTTTACAAGCAGTATTAAACCAATAAATACATAGAACCATAGAACACTACGGCACAGTCCAGGCCCTTCAGCCCTCCATGTTGTACCGACCCATATAATCCTTAAAAAAAGTACTAAACCCACACTACCCCATAACCCTCCATTTTTCTTTCATCCATGTGCCTGTCCAAGAGGCTCTTAAATACCCATAATGTTTTAGCCTCCACCATTATCCCTGGTAAGTCATTCCAGGCACCCACAACCCTCTGTGTAAAAAACTTACCCCTGATGTCTCCCCTAAACTTCCCTCCCTTAATTTTGTACATATGCCCTCTGGTGTTTGCTAATGGTGCCCTGGGAAACAGGTCCTGACTATCATATGCCTCTCATAATCTTGTAGACCTCTATCAAGTACCCTCTCATAGGCCTTCTTAACTACCCTATCAACCTGTGCAGCAACCTTGAGGGAAGTATGCATTTGAACCCCAAGGGCCCTTTGTTCATCCACACACTTAAGTAATTGACCATTAATCCTGTCTTCTGGTTTGTCCTTCCAAAATGCATCACCTCACACTTGTCTGGATTGAACTCCAAATGCCATTTTTCTGCCCAACTCTGCAGCCTGTCTATATCCTCTTGTAACCTTCAACCACCAACAGCTCCATCCACAACTCCTCCAATCTTCATATCATCCACAAACTTACTCACCCATTCTTCCACCTCTACATCCAGGTCATTTATAAAAATCACAAATAGCAGGGGTCCCAGGACAGATCCCTGCGGCATTCCACTAGTCACCGACCTCCAGGGAGAATACTTTCCTTCCACAACTACCCTCTGCTTTCTTCCTTTAAGCCAATTTTTTATCCAAACAGCCAAGGTTCCACTTATCCCATGCCTCATGACTTTCTGGATGAGCCTCTCATGAGGGACATAAATAAGATTGGGTTCAAGGTGCGATAAGGCCCTGTATCTGTAACTGAGCCAAACTTTCAATTAACTGGGCAAAGGTCAAATATAAGCTCTGAGATTTGAAATCTGTGCTAGTGAAATTCAGTGAGAGCCAGTGAAAAATTTGACCTCCCTCCTGCCCACACACCCCTCCACATCCCCCCCCCAGTTCCAAGGAAGTCCCTGGCCTGAAACATTAATGGATTTCTCCTCCCATTGGAGGAGAACTGGTTAAGCTCTTCCAGTACCTCTGTCCTCATGAGTCGGTGCTGCAATGTGTGGGGCTGTCTGATTCCAGGGAAGATGCGGTTGAATTCCTAGAGTGAGGAAATGGACCAGATCTATTTCCAGCAGTGTAAGACATGGGGGCTGGTGGAGAGATTTTGATTCCCATCAGAGAGGCTAGCTTCCCCAACATCAAGGACATCTTCAAGAAGGTGACATCATTAGTCAGGAGCCTCATCACTCCCTTCTTGTTACTACCTTCGGGAGGAGGTACAGGAGTTTGAAGACACATACTCAATGTTTTAGGAACAGCTATTTCCCATCCACCATCAGATTTCCGAATAGTCCATGAACGCTAGATCTTTATTTTGTGCTATTTATTTTGGAACTTACAGAAAATTTTATATATTTCACTGTACTGCTGCCATTAAACGAGAAATTTTACTGATGGCTCACCCACACTGCCCCATTATATCTTCAGAGGCAAGGCGGCTTGCGGCCTCATTTCTGGCTATCTACATTGTCTGGGCAATGAGAAAATGGCACTGGTTACCCGTTCACTTCACCCCAGTGAATCAGTGACCTGGCTTTGCACCGTGAAATGCGTCCCACCGTCATTTGTGCAAATGTCTGATTGGATGTCAGAGTCAGTACCTTTCATCTGATTGGATCAGGGTCAGTATCTTTCGTCATAGCACTTTCTGGTGCAATCTCGCTCAACTCTGGCACAAATGATGAGTCATTTAAACCAGACAACAGTGTCATAAACAGGCAATCAATGTCCAACTGTGATAAGAAGCCACGCAATGATGAAGTGGGAGATATACTCAATAGACTGACGTCAACACTTTTTCTCCATTTGTGGATTCTTTCTGCATCATGTTTGTCTACAGAGTTCTCTGAATGTTGCAGTGACATCTGGAGTGTAATGTAACATACCAGCATTAGGGAGGGGGCACAGGAGCCTGAAGATACACACTAAACATTTTAGTGACAGCTTCTTCCCCTCCTCCATCAGATTTCTGAATGGACCATATTAGCCCCTGAAGAGTGGTGTTGGCACCTTCAGCACAACCCAGCACAATCCAACATAACACAGCACAATCCAACACGATCCAACACAATCCACAAGCCCAATCCTTGCTGTTTTGATCTGACACAAAGTGATGCATTTCACTGTATGTTTTGAT
Organism: Hypanus sabinus; assembly: GCF_030144855.1. NCBI lineage: Eukaryota > Metazoa > Chordata > Chondrichthyes > Myliobatiformes > Dasyatidae > Hypanus > Hypanus sabinus. The sequence goes on along the minus strand of NC_082715.1, from coordinate 150,014,570 downwards.
GTGCATGTGACAAGTAAAGCTAGAAAAGTTAATTTCACTTCACTTTCTTACCTGTATAGTGGTGTCAACAACCAATGCAATTTTAACCCATCGATGGCCACCTGTGTCAACATATTCTCACCCCTGTATGTAGCCAGGACAGAAACGGCATTACCAGGCTCCTAGCTGGCACTCTGACACGTGGCTGCAGTTAACTCCTCAGTTCTGAGGAACTCCTCATTATAGAAGGATGTGGAAGCTCCTCATTATAGAAGGATGTGGAAGCTTTAGAGAAGGTGCAGAGGATGCCTGGATTAGAGAGCGCATCTTCTGAGGATAGACTGAGTGAGCTAGGGCTTTTCTCTCTGGAGTGAAGGAGGATGAGAGGTGAAATGATAAGGAACATAGATGATAAGGAACATAGATCAAGTGGACAGCCACAGACTTTTTCCCCAGGGTGGAAATGGCCAGTATGAGGGGACATGTTTTTAAGGTGATTGGAGGAAAGTATAGGAGGGATTTTATTTTACATAGAGTAGAACATGGTGTCAGGGTGGGTGGTAGAGGACTTTTAATAAACTCTTAGACAAGCACTTGGAAGATAGAGAAATGAAGGGCTATGTAGGAGAGAAAGGTTAAATTGAAAGTTAAATTTAAAGTTAAAAGTATCTTAAAAGGTCAGCACAATGTTGTGTCGGGAAGGACCTTTACTGTGTATTAATATTCTATGCTCTATATTCTAGATGTTTTGGTCTGTGAGGCTTAAGAGGGGAGCTGGCAGGAATGGATGGCAGCATTTACAAGCAGGGGATGGACACGCTGGGTTTGATTTCACTGGCTGTGGGATTTAACTTATGGAGTTTTATAAATTTAAGAGCAGTACAGATAAAATAGGAAGTCCATGTCACAGGTTTCAGGTGAGAGGGGAGAGATTTAAAGACTATGGGGTAGCTTTTTCACACACACATAGTGATGCTTATCTGGAATGAGCTGCCAAAGGAGATGCTTGAAGATGTTCAGGCAGGCACTCAGACAGGAAGGGCATGGAGGGATACAGAACTAGTGTGGGCAAATGCGATTGGCGTGGATAGGCTTCACGGTCAGCACAGAGCAGCAGGGCCTCTTTCTGGAACATACAGCTCTCTGACTGATACGGTTGTGGGCAGTGAGTAAAGAAGGTCGCTCCTGACACTGCATCTGACTGTGTTTTGTTTCTCCCTCAGATCGGGGCGTCTCTCTTCGCCAGCAACATCGGTAGTGGGCACTTCGTGGGCCTGGCCGGGAACGCCGCAGCAGGCGGAATAGCAACCGGAGGGTTTGAATGGAATGTAAGCTTCCTTTGCTAAATACCGTCGTGGATAAACTGCACGTGCTGCTGCTTGGGGGCAGCTGACACCACTGCTCAGCTGGTCATCTCCTAAGATCAGTTGGTCACTAAGTTATTACTGCTTGAAACCAAGCCTATTGGGTTAATTACTTTTCACAAAAACATCAGCAACATGGTGGTGGGGGTGGTCATTCGAACTCTTGAACCTACTCCAGCATGGGGCGAGCACACATTGACCCCTCCATCCCCAGGATCAGCCTGCTAAGCATTCACGGATGAGTCCAAGCAGATAGGTAGAATGGTCCCAGTGCCCAAAGGAGTCTGTAGAAGGACTTAGACAGATAAGGAAAATGGGCAAAGTGCCAGATAGGATATAATGTGAAGAAGTAGCTGGTCATCACCTTTGGTAGAAGAATAAAAGCATAGATTATTTTCTAAGTGGGAGAAGATCCAAAACTCAGAGGTGCAAAAGGATTTGAGAGTCCTGGTGCGGGATTCCCTAAAGGTTATTTCGTTGGTTGAGTGGGTAGCAAGGAAGGCAAATGCAATGTTAGCATTCATTTTGAGAGGATGAGAATATAAAAGCAAGGATGCAATGCTGAGGCTTTACAAGGAATTGGTCAGACATTGGAGTTGTGCCCATTATCTGAGAAAAGGTCTGATGGCATTGGAAAGTCCAGAGGAAGTTCACGAGAATGACCCCAAGAATAAAAAGGCTATGAGGGGAATGTTTGGTGGCTTTAATGCTGTACTTGCTCAAGTTTAGAAGAATGGGATGGGGTGGTGTTTATCTCCCTGAAGCCTATCAGATATTGAAAGACTTAGACAGAGTAAATGTAGACAGATGTGAAGAGGATGTTTCCTGTGGTGGGGGAGTCTAGTACCAGAGGGCACAGCCTGATCCCTTAAGATCAGAGATGAGGAGGAATTTCTTTAGCCAAGAGGGGTGAATCTGTAGAATTTATTGCCATGAACAGCTGTAGAGAGCAAGTCATTGGGTACATTTAAAGTGGTTAACAGGTTCATGATTAGTAAGGGCATTGGGGAGAAGGCAGAAGAATGTTAAGGGGGATAATAAAATAGCCTTGATTAAATGGCAGAGTACTTGATGGGACAAATAGTCTAATTTTGCTCCATCATCTTATTGTCTTATATAGAAAGTCATGGCTAGTCTTCTCAATATTTCAGCCTGGAGTTTCCACCCCCAAACCCTTTCCTGCACCCCCACCAACTAACTGCCTGTTCATGCTGGTGTTGAATGTACAGAGTCATTCCACCTTCACACCTCACTGGGTAGGGAGTTCCAGAGGTTCACGGTGAAGCACGAGGTGGAGCTGCCATCTCACAGCTCCAGAGAGCCAGTCTCAGCCTCAGCCTCAGCCTGGAGTAAGGAAGTCAAATGCAATTTTGCCATTCATTTCAAACGGACTGGAATATAAATGCAAGGATGTAATGCTGAGGCTTTATAAGCCATTGGTCAGACCATGTGGTGTACTGTGAGCAGTTTTGGACTTCTTATCTAAGAAGGGTGGTGGTGTGGAAATATACACATCTACCAAAGGAAGTATAAAGTGCTCCTTCCCTCTGCTGGCTTGGAGGTCACCCTTGGGCTGAGTATAGCACCTGCTTAGACCCCCCCCCCCCCGATCAGGGTTATGTGAAACCATAGGAGCAGGTGTGGATGGTTGTCTGAGCATTTGGTGGATATCACAAGTCCTGGTATGTGACTGCTGATGCCAGACACATAATTTCTGAAGAAGTCACCCATCTTGTAAAGACTCTGCCCAAAAGAAGGCAGTTCTGTAGAAAAACATGCCAAGAACAATGATGGTCATGAGACCATGATCGTCTAAATTATGCGTGAAGGTACATAATGATGATGACCTAAGGAAGGATATGCTGGCATTGGAGAGGGTCCAGAGAGGGCTCAGTAGAATGATCCCTGCAATGAAGGGGTTCAGTAATGAAGAGCACTTGTTGGCTTTTGACGTGTACTTGTTGGAGTTTGGAAGAATGAGGGAGAATCTTATTGAAACCGATTGAATATCGAAATGCCTAGAAATAGCACATATGGAGAAGCAGAAGGATGTGGGTGAGAAGAAAAATGGATGTGCAGACTCAATAGATCATCCTTTGGGATTTTAAATACCTCCATAATTTCTCCTCCAAACACTGCTCTTCCAAGATGGACTGCTCCAGAATCTCCAGTCTCTCCTGAACTGCAGTGCATCATCTCCTGAATTACTTTGGTAAATCTCTTCCACACCCTGCTTCAGCTGTGACTAACCTGGTGACTTGTGAAGGTTTGTCAGGGCCTTCATTCTCTGGTACACCCTACCTCTGTCTACACGGCTCATGATGCCATGTGCTTTTCTAACCACTTTCTCAATCCATCCCATTAACTTCTACAAACCCTACTCAGATAGCTCCAGATTTTTCTCTGAACATACAACATGGGATATGACAGCCCTTTGCCCCATGATGTCCTGCTGTCCTTTTAACCTACCTCAAGTTCAATCGAACCTTTCCCTCCTACACAGCACAACACCCTCCATTTCTCTTACATTCATATGCCAATCTACAAGTCTCTTAAACGTGCCTCTACCACCACCCCTGGCAATGTGTGTTGCAGGCACCCAACACCCCCGTGTAAAATAAAACCTACCTCTGACATCTCCCTTACCAGAGGACATCCATTTACATTGACTTCTCCCTTAAGTTCACCCTTAAACTTTCCCCTATTCAAATTAAATGGGTGCTCTCTGGTATTTGCCATTGCTACTCTTGGAAATAAGTGTTGGCTCTCCATTCAGCCTATACCTCTTATCATCTTGTACATCTCTATCAAGTCACCTCTCATCCTCCATTGTTCCAGAGGAAAGCCGTTGCTGTTATACAGGATTGCTACCTGTGCCACGTGCCAGTGAGGGTAAGAATAGGATGTTCTGGAGGATGAACACGTGGCTGAGGAACTGGTGTACGGGGCAGGGTTTTAGATTTCAGGATCATTGCGACCTCTTCTGGGGCAGGTGAGACCTGTACAAGAGAGACGGGTTACACCTGAACTACAGGGGGACCAATATCCTTGCGGGAGGTTGTCAGTACTATTGGGGAAGGTTTAAACTAGATTTGCAGAGGATGGGAACCAGAGTGCCAGAGTAGATAGTGGAGCAGGGTGAAAATAAATTATGTTAAAGTTTCATGCAAAGTCACAAATAGAAGGGCTGTGTGTGGTGGTAATAATCTTCTGAGGTGTGTCTATTTCAATGTGAGGAGTATTGTGGGGAAGGCTGACGAGCTGAGGGCATGGATTGACACGTGGAATTATGACATTGTAGCCATTAGTGAAACTTGGCTACAGGAGAGGCAGGACTGGCAGCTTAATGTTCCAGGGTTCCAATGTTTCAGACATGATAGGGGCAGGGGGATGAATGGTGGGGGAGTGGCATTGCTAGTCAGGGAAAATGTTACAGCAGTGCTCAGGCAGGACACATTAGAGGGCTTGTCTACCGAGGCCATATGGGTGGAGCTGAGAAACAGGAAAGGTATGACCACATTAATGGGGTTGTATTATAGACCACCCAATAATCAGCGAGAATTGGAGGAGCAAATCTGCAGGGAGATAGCAGACAACTGCAGGAAACATAAAGTTGTGACAGTAGAGGATTTTAATTTTCTGCATATTGATTGGAATTCCCATACTGTTAAAGGTCTAGATGGGTTAGAGTTTGTAAAATGTGTTCAGGAAAGTTTTCTAGATCAATATATAGAGGTACCAACTAGAGAGGATGCAATATTAGATCTTCTATTAGGAAACGAGTTAGGACAGGTGACGGAACTGTGTGTAAGGGAACACTTTGGTTCCAGTGATCATAACACCATTAGTTTCAACTTGAGCATAGATAAAGATAGATCTGGTCCTTGGGTTGAGGTTCTAAACTGGAAAAAGGCCAAATTTAACGAAATGAGAAAGGATCTAAAACGCATGGATTGGGACAGGTTGTTCTCTGGCAAGGATGTTGTTGGTAAGTGGGAGGCCTTCAAAGGAGAAATTTTGAGAGTGCAGAGTTTGTATGTTCCCATCAGGACTAAAGGCAAAGTGAATAAGAATAAGGAACCTTGGTTCTCTAGGGATATTGGAACTCTGATAAAGAAGAAGAGAGAGATGTATGACACGTATAGGAAACAGGGAGCAAATAAGATACTTGAGGAGTATAAAAAGTGCAAAAAATTGCTTAAGAAAGAAATCAGGAGGGCTAAAAGAAGACACGAGGTAGCTTTGGCATTCAAGATGAAGGATAATCCAAAGAGCTTCTACAGATATATAAAGAGCAAAAGGGATAAAACTGGTCTTCTTGAAGATCAGAGTAGTCAGCTATGTATGGAACCAGAAGAAATGGGAGAGATCTTAAATGGGTTTTTTTGCATCTGTATTTACCAAGGAAACTAGCATGGAGTCAATGGAAATGAGGCAAACAAGTAGTGAGGTCATGGAACCATGAATGGAACTAAAGAAGAGATTGGATCAGCTCATGATGAAATGGCGGAGTAGACTCGATGGCCGACTTCTGCTCCTTTGTCTATGGTCTTATGGTCAAATTTGCTGATCCAATTTACCACATTATCATCCAGATCATTGATATAGATGACAAATAACAATGAACCCAGCACTGATCCCTGTGGCACACCACTAGTCACAGGCCTCCACTCAGAGAAGCAATCTTCCACCACCACTCTCTGACTTCTCCCATTGAGCCAATGTCTAATCCAATTTACTTCCTCACCATGTATACCTAGCGACTGAATCTTCCTGACTAACCACCCATGTGGGACCTTGTCAAAGGCCTTACTGAAATCTATGTGGACAACATCCACTACCTTCCCTTCATCCACTTTCCTGAAACCTCCTCGAAAAACTCTAATAGATTTGTTAAGCATGACCTACCATACACAAAGCTGTGTTGACTCTCCCTAATAAGTCCCTGTCCATCCAAATACTTGTAGTACTCCTTCCAATAATTTACCTACTACTGACGTCAAATTTACTGCCTTCTCACCGTAACCTTTGATGCCCTGACTACTCTGATCAATCTCTGCCTTAAATACACCAATGACTTGGCCTCCACTGCTGCCCGTGACAACAAATTCCATAGATTCACCACCCTCTGGCTAAAAAAATTTTTTCGCATCTCTGTTCTGAATGCATGCCCTGCAATCCTCAAGTCATGTCCTCTTATACTAGACTCCCCCACCATGGGAAACAACTTTTCCACATCCACTCTGTCCATGCCTTTCAACATTCAAAATGTTTCTATGAGGTCCCCCCTCATTCTTCTAAACTCCAAATTTGCTGATGATACAAAGATTGGAGGTATAGTGGATAGTGAGGAAGGTATTTAAAGCTTACACAGGGATCCGGACTAGCTGGAAAAATGGACTGAAAAATGGCAGATGGAGTTTAATACAGACAAGTGTGAGGTATTTCACTTTGGAAGGACAAACCAAGGTAGAACATACAAGGTAAATGGTAGGGCACTGAGGAGTGCAGTAGAACAAAGGGATCTAGGAATACAGATACAAAATTCCCTAAAAGTGGCGTCACAGGTAGATAGGGTCGTAAAGAGAGCTTTTAGACATTGGCCTTTATAAATCAAAGTATTGAGTATAAGAGTTGGAATGTTATGTGAGGTTGTATAAGGCATTGGTGAGGCCAAATTTGGAGTATTGTGTACAGGTTTGGTCACCAAATTACAGGAAGGATATTAATAAGGTTGAGAGAGTGCAGAGAAGGTTTACAAGGATGTTGTTGGGACAAGAAACTGAGTTACAGAGAAAGGTTCATAGGTTAAGACTTTATTCCCTGGAGCATAGAAGAATGAGGGGAGACTTGATAGAGGTATATACAATTATGATGGGTATAGATAGAGTGAATGCAAGCAGAAGGCTTTTTCCACTGAGGCTAGGGGAGAAAAAAACCAAAGGACATGGGTGAAGGGGGAAAGGTTTAAAGGAAACATTAGTGGGGGCTTCTTCACACAGAGACTGGTGGGAGTGTGGAATGAGCTGCCAGGTGACATTTAAGAAAAACTTGGACAGGTACATGGATGAGAGGTTTATGGAGGGATATGGTCCAGGTGCAGGTCAGTGGGACTAGGCAGAAAAATGGTTCGGCACAGCCAAAAAGGGCCAAAAGGCCTGTTTCCATGCAGTAATGTTCTATGGTTCTATGGTTCCAATTGTTCCTCTGGTTCACGTTCCCTTCTTACGGACTTCCTACAGAAACGCACCACATCACATCTGTCACCTATCCAACCACTGTGTCTTTATTTAATAGGTCTCCTTACTTGAGGAAAGATGAACTGGTGCAGAAGAGTTTCATCAAGTTGATGCTGGAAATGAGAGGTGGGGGGGGGGGGGTGAGGGTCAGCAGCCTTTAAGGAGAGATTGAGACGCCGAGGACCATACTTGCTGGAATTCAGAAGAATGAGAGGGAAGCTTATAGAAACATATAAAATTATGAAATGGATAGATAGAGGCAGTAAAGTTATTTCCACTAGGGGACTGGGAGACCACCTCAAGATTTGGGAGAATAGATTTAGGATGGAGACGAGGAGAAACTGCTTTCTCCAGAAAGTAGTGAATATGTGGAATTCTCTGCCTAGGGGAGCAGTAGAAACTACCTCATTACATAGCACAGGGGAACTGAGGATTATGGAGAAAAGGTATATAGATGGAGCTGTCCACTTCCACTCAATATGATCTTATTGAAAGGTGGAACAGGCTTGATAGGTTGGGTGACCAGCTCCAACTCCTACTCCTGCTCACGTTCTTGCTGTCCTCCCTGATCACTGTGCCTCCATGTTTTGTGTCATCTTCAGATCTGTAAATTATGCCTCATCTGTCTGGAACCAAACCATTAATCTATTTTGGAAAAGCAGTGCCTCTGTGAAAGACACCTAGCAAACTCCAATATGCACTTCCTTCAGTCCAGGGAATAACTGTTCATGACATCTCTCTCTTTTCATCCCATTCACTTGCAGCTCCCCACCTCCCCCAGATCTGTGGCTTTCAATCTTCATCAGAATCCTATAATCTGACATGATATCTGATGCCTTTTGAGAATCTGGCTCCCTTTCCATAGGAGTTCTCAATTAGACATAATACATTTCACTGAGGCTTTTCTGGAATAAAACATTTTGTGAGTAAGTATCTCTTTTGGAAGATGGAGAATTGAAACTCAGGTCTATCAAAGTCAACTTCTGAGTTGAGTTGGGAACAACACAATACACTCAGTTGCCACTTTATTATGTACACTTGTACGCATGCACATCACACCAAATATCTAATCAGCCTACATATCTATATATGTATATACAGTGCCTATAAAAAGTATTCAATCCCCTTGGAAACTTTCATGTTTTATTGTTTTACAATGTTGAATCACTTGGATTTAATTTGGCTTTTTTGTCAGTGATCAACAGCAAAAGACTCTTTTATAGCAAAGTGAGAACAAATCTCTACAAAGTGATCTAAATTAATTACAAATATAAAACACAGCATGTGGATTCACTCCCTTCAAGTCAGTGTTTAGTAGATGCACCTTTGACAACAGTTACAGCCTTGAGTCTGTGTGGATAGGTCTCTATCAGCTTTGCACATTTAGACACTGCAATTTTTCCCCATTCTTCTTTACAGAACTGCTCAAGCTCTATTGGATTGCATAGGGGTCATGAGTGAACAGCCCTTTTCAAGTCAGCCACAAATTCTCAATTGAGTTGCGGCCTGGACTCTGACCTGGCCACTCCAGCACATTAACTTTGTTGTTTTTAAGCCAATCCTGTGTGGCTTTAGCTTTATGCTTGGGGTCATTGTCTTGCTGGAAAACAAATGTTCCTCCAGGTCTCAGTTCTCTGCAGACCGCATCAGCTCTTCCTCCAGGATTTCCCTGTACTTTGCTCCATTCATTTGACCTTCTACCTTCTGGGGCCAGCTGCAGTGAAGCATCCCCACAACATGATGCAGCCACCACCATGTTTCATGATGGGGAAAGTGTGTTTTTGATGATGTGCAGTGTTTGGGTTAATCCAAATATATGTTTAGTCTGATGGCCAAAAAAGCACAATTTTGGTTTCATCAGACCATAGAACCTTCTTCCGGCTGACTTCAGAGTCTCGCACACACCTTCTGACAAACTCGAGCAGATATTTCATGTGTTTTTTTTCAACAGTGGCTTTCTCTTTGCCACTCTCCCAAAAAGCTGTGACTGGTGAAGCACCCGGGCAATAGCTGTTGTATTTGCAGTCTCCCCCATCTCAACCACTGAAGCTTGTAACTCCTCCAACGTTAAGTAGACACATAGAAAATCTACAGCACAATACAGGCCCTTCAACCCACAAAGCTGTGCCAAACATGTCTTTACCTTAGAAATTACTAGGGGCTTACTCATAGCCCTCTATTTTTCTAAACTCCATGTACCTATCTAGGAGTCTCTTAAAAGACCCTATTGTATCTGCCTCCACCACCGTCGCCGGCAGCTCATTCCATGCACTCACCACCCTCTGTGTAAAACAGTTACCTCTGACATCTCTGTACCTACTTTCAAGCACCTTAAAATTGTGCCCTTTTGTGCTAGCCATTTCAGCCCTGGAAAAAAGCCTCTCACTATCCACACAAACCTTGCAAATCCATGCTGCATTTTTACCAATGCACTGCTAATTACATCACTGGTTAGTGATAACCCCATCACAGGTCATTTTGATCGTTTTGTCTGATGTATTTGATGCAGAGGCCATTTCATTGTCAAAGGAAGTAATGATGGACAAGCAGACCCTTGTGTGCTTTTGTGTCAAAGCTGTGAGACTTCTGCCAGTCCCTGCCATCTATTTGATCTGAGTCTTGCTGTGTGTTGAAGTCCTAATGTTTTGCTCCTCTTATCCCCACAGGCACTGGTCTTTGTCATTATTCTGGGATGGCTTTTTGTACCCATCTACATCAGAGCTGGAGTAAGTAGCTTATACGTTGACCCCAACGTGTGTGTGAGACCCCAATCTGCCCATCTTTCCTCTTTGGTTTAGGCTCTGACACTAACTGTATCCTCTTCCTCAAGGTTGTGACAATGCCAGAATACCTGAAGAAGCGATTTGGTGGAAATCGGGTCAGGATTTATCTGTCCATCCTCTCTCTGTTCCTCTACATATTCACCAAGATATCAGTAAGTTTACACTGACCTTGAGCCCAACACCAAGCCACTTGACCTCGCTAATGAGGGGTCCTCCAAATAAGGGTTGTATAACGCTCCACTTGTTAGTGCTGGTGCCTCACAGAGGCTGTCTGTGTGGAGTTTGCATGTTCTTTCGTGACCATGGACGAAAACTCCCAGTCATTGCTCAATCACTCTTTATTTATTATGCACAAGGAGAACAGCCTGGCCCCTGTAACCACACTGTGTGAACAGAGAAATGCTGTTTTTATACAGAAATGACAGGCAGTTACTGATACTGACCATGTAGTATCTGTGTCTGTTCAAATTCCTTATTTGCATAATCAGTCACTGTTCACAGTAAAGGTGTTAATAGTCGATAGAAACTACAACTGATGATACTTTGATTGTCCCCTCGTTGCATCCTTCAATGATGTCTTGTTTTGCCAATGAGCTCCATTCCCCTGCTGGGCAAACGGGAGCTATGGGCTTCTGGAAACTCTCCTGCCTGGGTTTGCCAAAAACTTACCTTGCCTGGACATTACCTTCACCCTTGCTTTGCTGCCAATTCCACAGGTTTGCTCCAGTTTGCTCCCACTTCCTGAGGTGGTTAATTGATAGAATGGTGAGTATGTCTGAGGGAGAATAGGCTGTACTGCTGCAGAAAAATGAAGAGGGGCACTGTGGCCAACAGGATCACTTAACCAGGGAGACAGCACACTGGATTAGGGCTTTGCAACTTTTGTTATGCCATTGACCCCTACCATTAACTGGAGGGTCTGTTGGGAACCTCTCCATTGACCCTCTTCATATGTGGAATTCAGTGCAAGTATCAACTTCCTCTGTTTATAATGTAACCCTTAGGTGATATTTCACTTCCCTCTCAATCTTGTACTACTGTCACAAGTAAGTTATTCATGACTCATATTAATGTAGGGCTATGTTAACTGATGTCTGTTCTCATCTTGTAATGTACGGGGCAGCTGCTGTGGACAGCTACACTATCCATAGGGTCACCATGGGTTGACAGCGCTCAGCAACATCAAACCCCTGATACTTGTAGAACATAAAACAGTACAGCACAGGAACAAACTCTTCAACTTTAAACATAATGCCAAATTAAATTAATTCTCATCTGCTTGTACAAGATCCATAACATCCATTCTCTGCAGATTCTATTTGACTAAACACCCTTATTATATCAGTGTCCAGCAACATCCCCAGCATACATGCCTTCTACCACTTGACATTTTCTACCACAACACTATTACAGCTTGGGCCGTTCCGGATCTCAGAGTTCAATTCCAGTGCCTTCCATTAGGAGTTTGTATATTCCCTCCTCTGGTGCTCCAGTTTCTTCCCACAGTCCAAAGGTGTACCGGATAGTAGGTTAATTGGTCATTGTAAATTATCCTGTGATTAAGCTAGTGTTAAATAGATAAACTGGTGGGCGGTGCGGTTCGTTGGGCTGGAAGGGCCTATTCCGTGCTGTATCTGTAAGTAAAAAGTGAGTGAAATAAAAAGACTCTGACTGCCTATCTTACCCATGTCCCTCATACGTTTTATAAACTTACTTTACCCTCAGACTCTGATGCTCCTGAGAAAACAACTCAAGTTTGCCCCACCTCTCCTTATAACTCATACCCTCTATTATAGGCAGCATCCTGGGGAACCTCTCTGCACCTTCTCCAAACTTTCACATCCTTCCTGTAATGGGAGCACAAGATTCCAAGTGCAGCCTAACCAAATTTTTATACAGCTAAAGCTGTATAAAAACTTAGAACATAGAACATAGAACCTTCCTCTAATATCCCTCTTGAACTTCTCTCCCCTTACCTTAAAGCCATGTCCTCTTGTACTGAGCAGTGGTGCACTGGGGAAGAGGCACTGGCTGTCCACTCTGTCTATTCCTCTTAATATCTTGTACACCTCTATCATGAATCCTCTCATCCTCCTTCTCTCCAAAGAGTAAAGCCCTAGCTCCCTTAATCTCTGATCATAATGCATACTCTCTAAACCAGGCAGCATCCTAGTAAATCTCCCCTGTACCCTTTCCAATGCTTCCACATCCCTCCTATACTGAGGCAACCAGAACTGGACACAGTACTCCAAGTGTGGCCTAACTAGAGTTTTATAGAACTGCATCATAAACTCTATCCCTCGATTTATGAAAGCTAACTCCCCATAAGCTTTCTTAACTACTCTATCTACCTGTGAGGCAACTTTCAGGGATCTGTGGACGTGTACCCCCAGATCCCTCTGCTCCTCCACACTACCAAGTATCCTGCCATTTACTTTGTACTCTGCCTTGGAGTTTGTCCTTCCAAAGTGTACCACCTCACACTTTTCCGGGTTGAACTCCATCTGCCACTTCTCAGCCCACTTCTGCATCCTATCAATGTCTCTCTGCAACCTCTGACAATCCTCTACACTACCTACAACACCACCAACCTTTGTGTCATCTGCAAACTTGCCAACCCACCCTTCTACCCCCACAAAAAGTAGAGGTCCCAGAACAGATCCTTGTGAGACACCACTAGTCACAACCCTCCAATCTGAATGTACTCCCTCCACCACAACCCTCTGCCTTCTGCAGGCAGGTCAATTCTGAATCCACCTGGCCAAACTTCCCTGGGTCACGTGCCTTCTGACTTTCTGAATAAGCCTACCGTGTGGAACCTTGTCAAATGCCTTACTAAAATCCATGTAGATCACATCCACTGCACTACCCTCATGTATATGCCTGGTCACCTCCTCAAAGAACTCTATTAGGTTTGTTAAGCATGATCTGCCCTTCACAAAGCCATGCTGACAGTCCCTGATCAGACCATGATTCTCTAAATGCCAATAGATCCTATCTCTAAGAATCTTTTCCAACAGCTTTCCCACCACAGACGTAAGGCTCACTGGTCTATAATTACCTGGACTATCCCTGCTACCTTTTTTGAACAAGGGGACAACATTCGCCTCCCTCCAATCCTCCGGTACCATTCCCGTGGACAACGGGGACATAAAGATCCTAGCCAGAGGTTCAGCAATCTCTTCCCTCACCTTGTGGAGCAGCCTGGGAAATATTCCATCAGGCCCTGGGGACTTAGCCATCCTAATGTATTTTAACAACTTCAACACCTCCTCTCCCTTAATATCAACATGCTCCAGAACATCAACCTCACTCATATTGTCCCCACTGTCATCAAGTTCCCTCTCAGTGGTGAATACCGAAGAGAAGTATTCATTGAGGACCTCGCTCACTTCCACAACCTCCAGGCTCATCTTCCCACTTTTAACTCTAATCAGTCCTACCTTCACTCCTGTCATCCTTTTGTTCTTCACATAATTGAAGAATGCCTTGGGGTTTTCCTTTACCCTACTCACCAAGGCTTTCTTGCTCTTCTTAGCCCCTTCTTAAGCTCCTTTCTTGCTACCCTATATTCCTCAATAGACCTATCTGATCCTTGCTTCATAAACCTGCCTTCTTCCATCTGACCAGATTTTCCACTTCACTTGTCACCCACCATGGTTCCTTCACCCTACCATTCTTTATCTTCCTCACTGGGACAAATTTATCCCTAACATCCTGCAAGAAATCCTTAAACATTAACCACATGTCCATAGTACATTTCCCTGCAAAAGCATCATCCCAATTCACACCTGCAAGTTCTAGCCTTATAGCCTCATAACTTGCCCTTCCCCAATTAATAGTTTTCCTGTCCTCTCTGATTCTATCCTTTCCCATGATAATGCTAAAGGTCAGGGAGTGGTGATCACTGTCCCCCAGATGCTCACCCACTGACAGATCTGACTCAATGTCCAGCCAATAAGGGTAAGTATGTCATATGCCTACTCTGCCACTCTACCTGCCCCAAGATCCCTCTCTACATCACTGCTGTTCAGAATCTTAACCAGTTAACTGTCTACTTTTTCCATGCATTTGACCTACCTCACATTTTTCTGGATTAAATTGCACCTGCCAATTCTCCACCCATATCTGTAACTGGTCTTTATCCTGCTGTAGTTTTGATAGCCCTCCAGAGTGTGCACAACTCCACCAAATCAGAGTCACAGGAAATTTATTATCAAAGTATGTGTATGTCACCATAAACTACCCTGATATTCGTTTTCTCACAGATTTTTAAAGGAAGATAAAGAAATACAATAGATTTTATGAAAAACTATACATAAATTAAGACTTACAGACAACTAAAGCCCAAACAAAGAAAAATGTGCTAACTAAATAAAGAAATAATACTGAGAATATGAGATCTTGACAGTGAGTCTGTAGGTTGTGGAATCAGTTCAGTGTTGAGGTGAGTAAAGTTATCCACGGTGGTTCAGAAGCCTGACGGTTGAAGGGTAATAATTGTTCCTTAACCTGGTGGTGTGGGACCTAAGCATCCTGGATCTCCTTCCTGATGACAGCAGCAGAAAATGAGCATGGTCAGGATGGTGTGGGGCCTTGATGATGGTGATGCACCATCAATAACTCTTGGAGACTGGAAGGGAACAACAGGCTTTTATTAACAACAAAAGGGAACACGACACTTCGGAGACTGAGGGAGGAGCAGTGCCCCAATCGCCTTTATACTGGGGTCTGTGGGAGGAGCCACAGGAGCAGTCAGCAGAGGGGCATGTCCAGACCGGTATACATAGTTTACCGCAGATGGATGTTGCTTTCCAGTGACAGTGCTCCTCGTAAATGTGCTGAATAGTGGAGAGAAGTTTGCCTGTGATGGATTGGGCCATATCCGCTACTTTCTGTGGACTTTTCTGTTCCTGGGCATTGATGTTTCCATACCAGGCTCATAATGCAACCACTTAGAATACTTTCCACTATGCATCTATAGAAGTTTGTCCACCCCTCTCTTCTTTCTTAAAACCTACTTTAATGGTCAAACCTTTGATCAGTTGCTCTAATATCTCCTTGCATGACTTGATGTTCTATCAAGAGCCACAAGTGTTTCATTCTTTTAGCTGCACTTCATAAGCTGAAGTTACAGAAAAGGGCATCAAATCTTGCTTAATGGAACGCCCTACTTTCTTGCTGAAAGACACTTACGTGCAGTTCTGTTCATCACACTTATAGGAAGAACATGATCACAGTGGGGAAGCTGCAGAAGGTATTCTTCAGGAGCGCAGAACAAGACACTGGAGGAAGTCAGTCAATCAGGCAGTATTGGTGTAGGGAAATGGTTATTCAATATTTGGGGTTGAGACTTTATCAAGACTGCCTAGTTCACTAGTTCTGGTGAAGAGTCTTGGACATTGACTCTATCTCTATCTGTCTGCCTGTCTCTCTCTCTCACACACACCCTTCTCTCTCTCTCTCTCTCTCTCTCTCTCTCTCTCTCTCTCTCTCTCTCTCTCTCTCTCTCTCTCTCTCCCCACGCCCCTCTCCCCTCCTTCCACAGTTGCTGCTTGACCCTCTGAGTTCTGCCAGCAATTTGTTTTCTTTTTTGGTCTGGGTTCCTGTGCCTCCACATTCACTGGGACATTGCCTGGGATGCAGGAGAAACTGGATATTGGCTGGGTTTGTTTTCCTTGGAGCAAAGGGGACTGAGGGGCATCTGACACGACATGCACAAAACAATGCAAAAGGATACTGCAAGCCAAATGTGTATAAAATTAGATGATCTAGACTTAGGGGAAATTGAGGAAAAATTTAATCATGCAGAGGTTGGTTGCAATCTGGAACACAGTGCCTGATATTCAAGAAGTCTTCAGATGACCACTTGAAATGCCAAGGCAAGAAGGCAATGGACCAAGTTTTGGTGAATGGGATTGGTATAGTTGGGTGCTTGGTGGCCAGCATGGGCATGATGGAGAAGGACCTGGTGCTGCACTGTCTGGCTCTCTGATTTATATAGCATGTGAGGCTTGGAAGATGGCTCTGCACACATTGTCTCAAATTGTCAATCTGTGCGCATGTTATACAAACATAGGCCAAATACCTGGTACCTGTTTCAATTAAACCAAACAACTGGCACAGACTGAAAGTTGGTTGATCTAATTGAACACAGAACATTACAGCACAGTACAGGCCCTTTGGCCCATGATGTTGTGCTGACCTTATAGCCTACTCTAAGATCAATTCCCCTCCCTCCTACATAGCCCTCAGTTTTTTTATCGTCCATCTAGGAGTTTCATAAATGCCCCTAACTAGCAGGGTGTTCCCCACACCCAATACTGTTTGTAAAAAACTTACTTCTGACATTCCCCGCACATCCCCAAGGCTTTCATCAAATTGCCCTCTGCCTCCTTTGCTCCAGAGAAAACTAACTGGCCTATCCAATCTCTCCCATAACAAAAGTCGGCTAATAAAACACAAAACACTACAGCACAGTACAGGCCTTTGACCCACGATGCTATGCCAACCCTTTAACCTACTCTAAAACCAACCTAGCCCTTCCCTCCTACATAGCCCTCCATTTTTCTATCATCCATGTGCCTAAGAAAGAGTTTCAAAATGATTTTACATATTTTCACTGCCTTCTTTCCAGCTGACACACAGCATCAGAGGACGCAATAGTTTCAGACAGGGTGGTTCCTCAAATCTCAGAGATCAGTGCCAGGTATGATATCACACAGTGAGACATGAGTGTGACTCAGAGATAAAGGCTGAAGTCCTTGTACATCTCAATGTTAGAGAAGTCAATGTTCATGCCATCAGGCTGGAGGCTACCCAGCTGGTATATAAGGTGTTGTTCCTCCAACCTGAGTTTGGATTCATTTTGACAATAGATGACGCCATCAGAATGGGAATGGGACATGGAATTAAAATGTGTGGCCACTGGGAGATCCTGCTTTTTCTGGCAGACTGAGCGTAGGTGTTCAGCGAAATGGTCTCCCAGTCTGCATCAGGTCTCACCAATATATAAAATATATAAAAGAGCACCAGATGCAGTATATCACACCAGCCGACTCACAGGTGAAGTGTCGCCTCACCTGGAAGGACTGTCTGGGGCCCTGAATGGTGGTGAGGGAGGAAGTGTAAGGGCAGGTGTTGCACTTGTTCTGTTTACAAGGATAAGTGCCAGGAGGGAGATCGGTGAGAAGGGATGGTGGGGGGGGGGGGGGAGGTGAGTGGACAAGGGAGTCGCGTAGGGATCCCTGTGAAAAGCAGAAAGGTGGGGGAGGGAAAAATGTGTTTGGTAGTGGGATCCCGTTGGAGGTGGCGGAAGTTACGGAGAATTATATGTTGGACCTGGAGGCTGGTGAGGTAGGTAAGGACAAGGGGAACCCTATCCCGAGTGGGGTGGCAGACAGATGGGGTGAGGGCAGATGTGCAGGAAATAGGAGAGATACGTTTGAGAGCAGAGTTGGTGGTGGAAGAAGGGAAGCCCCTTTGTTTAAAAAAGGAAGACATCTCCCTCATCCTGAAATGAAAAGCCTCATCCGGAGAGCAGATGCGGCGGAGACGGAGGAATTGTGAGAAGGGGATAGCCTTTTTGCAAGAGACAGGGTGGGAAGAGGAATAGTCCAGGTAGCTGTGAGAGTCTGTAGGCTTATAGTAGATATCAGTAGATAGGCCTTCTCCAGAGATGGAGACAGAAAGATCAAGAAAGGGGAGGGAGGTGTCAGAAATGGACCAGGTAAATTTGAGGGCAGGGTGAAAGTTGGAGGCAAAGTTAATGAAGTCGACGAGCTCACCATGTGTGCAAGAGGCAGCGCCAACGCAGTTGTCGATGTAGCGAAGGAAAAGAGGGGTATGGAGGGGTATAGACTTGGAACATGGACTGTTCCACAAAGCCAGCAAAAAGGCAGGCATAACTGGGACCCATACAGGTGCCCATGGCTACACCCTTGGTTTGGAGGAAGTGGGAGGAGCCAAAGGAGAAATTATTGAGAGTAAGAACTAATTCCGCTAGATGGAGGAGAGTGGTGGTAGAGGGGAATTAGTTAGGTCTGGAATCCAAAAAAAAGTGAAGAGCTTCGAGACCATCTCGGTGGGGGATGGAGGTATATAGGGACTGGACGTCCATGGTGAAAATAAGATGGTGGGGGCCAGGGAACTTAAAATCATTGAAAAAATTCAAAGCATGAGAAGTGTCACGAACATAGGTGGGAAGAGATTGAACAGGGGGGATAAGACAGTGTCAAGGTATGCAGAAATGAGTTCAGTGGGGCAGGAGCAATCAAGGTATGCATTTTGTGTGTGTTTTTGTTTGAATTTCCAGCATCTGCAGATTTCGTCGTGTTTGCTTGAGTAATTCTAGTTTTTTTTTATTTCATATTTCCTGCATCTGCGGTTACTTGATTACTAATTACATATTGCAATGAAGAGGAAGGCTATTCAGCATGTCAGGTCAAAGCTAACTCCCAGCATAGCAATCCCATTAGACTCATCAACAGCCCTTGCTCTCCCTTTTTCATTTGCATCATCCACTATCTGTCCAAGCTGGCTCCAGATGGCCTTTAGAGACATTTCACAGAAGATCGAAAGACCATTTACAAGTGATGCCACCATGCACCAAATGCAATAAGCATATAAAACAGTTCATCTCTGTACGACAGGAGAACACACATCATAGTACAATAGTCTTTTTATTATTTCATACATTATTACTGCACAGTGTTGCACATTGATATATTATTATTCTGTGCTTTATTATTATATTTAATATATTAGCTATATGTGTTTTTAAAGTTGCTGCTGTAACTGAATAATTTCCCACTCGGGATCAATAAAGCACTTTTATTATTATTATTACTCAGTGCCCTGAAGCCATTACCTTACCCCTGCTGGACTGAGCTGGTGCAGAAAACCTGTCAAGGACAACAATATCACAGTCAGCACTGTTTATTACTGAATCCAGTTTCCGTTACCTCTTTCAGGCTGACATGTTTTCAGGAGCCATTTTCATCCGTGAGGCCCTGGGGCTAAACCTGTATGTTGCCGTGGTGATACTGCTTGCCATCACTGCTGTCTACACTGTGACAGGTAAGCTCAACCCTGAGCCTGAGGGAAAGGGCAAGCATCTCCCAGACATCCCAAGAAAACATTGTCACGCAGGAAGCCCTCAGTACATGGTGCCCTGACCCTCATTCCCTGCATCCTCACCCACCATCCAGTGCCAAGCCTGCCACTGCACCAGTCACCTTCTCCAAACCCAGGAACTGTTTGAATGTGATCAGGATTTGTGTCTCCCCTGGTCTCTCTGACAGCGAGTCCCACACCTCATCCACCTTCTGGCTTCTTAAATGCCTCCAGCACCACCCCTGGCAGCTGATTCCAGACTCCCACCACTCTGCCACTCTCTGTGTGTCTCTCTCTCTGGCAGGGCTCTGTGCATCGTGAGGTAGCCCTTTTGAAACAGCACCACCTATAACCCTGGTATTAATCAGTGGCCGGTGACTAACTTGTTTCAGAAGCCAACAGTGCAGCTGATGTCTGGAGAATTTGGGATATGTTCTCGATACCTGAATCCCTACCTGAACTACACCCCCTGCAAAAGCTCACTCAGTTTTCCCAGCCTGTGGTCACGCCACTGACTTAAAAACTTGTGATTTTGAAATATTTTATTTTATCTTATTTAGAGATACCGCGTGGAATAGGACTCTCCAGCCTTCGAGCCTTGCCACCCAACAACCCACTCATTTAACTTTAGCCGAATCACAAGACAGTTTACAATGACCAATAAACCTACTAACCGGTACATCTTTGAACAGTGAGAGGAAACCAGAGCACCTGGAGGAAACCCACATGCACATGGGAAGGAACATGCAAACCTTCTAACAGAGGATGCCAAAATTGAACTCAGAACTCCGACACCCTGAGCTGTAATAGTGTTGCACCAACCACCATACCACCATGGTACCCTTCTTGCATTTCCTGTCATTCATTTCCCGAGTGGTATCAAGCCATCTCTCATTGGAGATGACCTTGATGACACTGATGACCTTTGAGAATTTGTCCCGCCCATCTGAAAAGCCGCACTCTGAGTTCTGCAGACAGGGTGGTCAGTCTTTGAAGCAGCACTCCCTCAAGTTATCACTTGTCTTGAGCCCACTGGGCTCCCATGGGGAATCAGAATGGGAGCAGCATCAGATAAGCTGGCACTTTTAATCTACTCACCCTTCAAAAACACCAGGGATCGGAACCAACCAGGTTTATTAACATGCTATATGTTGTGAAATGTGTTGTTTTGTGGCAGCAGAACATAAACTGTATTATAAATTAGTAGTATATACTGTAAATATTGTAATATTGTAACATAACACTGTACCATGGATTTGTGCCTTGGAAAGTTTCCAGGCTGCAAACTTGGGCAAAGATTTTTTTTATGGAAGACCAGCAATTGCCCAAGCTGCAAGTCTCACCACCAATGTTGTCCAAGGGAAGGGCATTAGTTTACAGTATATATACTGAATTTAAAGCAAAAGAAAATGAGGTAGTATCCATGGGTTTATTATCCATTCAGAAGCCTGATGGCAGAGGGGAAGAAGCTGCTCATTGAGTGTGTGTCTCCTCCTTGATGGTAGCAATGAGAAGAGGGCATGTTCTAGGTGGAAGGCATCTTATATGAGTTATTTTTTAGGACATTGCCTATAGAAGATGTCCATGATGGTGGGGAGGCTGGTGCCCTTGATGGACCTGGCTGAGTTTACAACACTCTGCAGCTTTTTCCGATCCTGTACAGTGACCACCTGCCCCCCCCCCCACACACCGCCCCTGCTACCTCCATACCAGATGGTGATGCAACCAGTCAGAATGCTCTCCACGGTACACCTGAGACATTAGCTAGCTTTTGGTGACATACCAAATTGCCTCTACCACCTACACCCATATTCCTTGGTTCCCTTAATCTCCTGAAAGCTATCCTTTTCTCTTTTAAATAAGTTCACTGAGCCTTTTGCATTGGAGAATATTTCACATAATTCCTTCTCTATGCAGGAATTTCCCGTCATCTCTGCGGTAAATGTCCATCCTGTGATCCCGATGCAGTGATCACTAGCTTTAGATTCTTCACCTGGGGAAATATCAGCAACCACCGAGCCCTCTACAATGTTTCTAAGTCACGTTACTTGCCTGTCTGCACTACACTCCCTCTGTAGCTGAACACTATATTCTGCATTCTGCTTTTTTTTTAACTGCCTTAATGGAATTAACTCTAGGTAGGGTCATAAAGAAAGTTCTTGGCCTTCATAAATGAATATACTGAGTACAGGAGTTTGCATGTTATCTTGAGGCACTCATAAGGCCTAACTTGGAGTATTGTATGCAGTTCAGGTCACCTACCTACAGGAAAGATATCAATAAGATTGAAAGACTGCAAAGAAAACTTACAAGGGTGTTGCTGGGACTTGAGGACCTGAGTTATAGGGAAAGGTTGAATAGGTTAGGACTTTATTCTCTTGCCTATAGGAGAATGAGGAGAGATTTGATAGAGGTCAGCTTTTTCCTACGTTATGTGATCCTAGAACTAGAAGTCATGAGTTAAGGGTGAAAGGTATAATGTTTAACAGGAATATTAGAGAACTTCGTCACTCAAAGAAGGGTGACAGCGTGGAACAAGCTGCCAGTACAAGAGCTGGACGCGGGTTTGAAGATAAACTTGGATAAGTACATGGATGGGAGAGGAATGGAGGGCCATGGTCCAGGTGCAGGCCAATAGGGCAAAGCAGAAGAACAGTTCAGCAGGGATTAGATTAATCTAAGTGCCTGTTTCTAAGCCACAGTGCTCTATACTTTGAATGATCTGTCTGCATGATGTGCAAAACAAAAGCTTTTCACTGTATCTGTTACATGCAGCAATGATAAACCAATGCTAACTCAGCTTTAAAGAGCGCACACAAAATGCCAGAGTAACTCAGCAGCTCGGGCAGCATCTATCAACATTTTGGGCTGAGAGTCTTTATTAAGTCCTGTTGTTCCAGATTTCCAGCATCTGCAGTCTCTGTTATGTCTCTGACCCTTCCCACTCCAGAGGATGCAGGACAGTAGCTGACAATGTGATAATGTGCCACGCCTGACTAAGGCAACTCTGTACAACACAATGAACAGCTCTCAGCTGCATTTGCATGCACACTCGTGGGATAATTATGTTCACAGATTGTACTGTGTGTGAATAGAGGCTGCAGCCTGCAGTCTACCATCACTGCATGACTTGTGTGTATTAGGCTGAGATTATGAGGCAGTGGGAAAATGATCCTTCTTGTGCTTCTTCATCTCATCACTCGGGATTCAGTGTCACACAACCCTGCCAAGTTGATCTGGCCTGCCTCTTCTTTAACCAGGTCCAACTCTTGCTTTTACTGCATCTTGCTACTCCTTACACAAGTCAGTGTGTTTGTGAGGGTGTGGCCAGATTTAGTTGGGGTGCGTTTCGGGTTAGTTGGTGTGTGTGCCTCATTGGACATTAGGATTGGGCTTAAAGTAGGGTTGTGAGGCTGGGAGAGATGGGGTTGTGGAGTTTAGTGCGTGAGCTCTGTGGGGCTCTGGCGGATAGAGTTGGTGAACCACTTTCATCTGGCTCATTAACCTGGTCCGACAACACTTGGCTTAGTTCACTGGGTGTGCACTGGGATGCGTCATCAGAATGTAACCTGGGCTCATCAGACCTTTAGTCACAAGACACCCTCGCTCAGGCGACCCAGCCAGGGTCGATCAGGCCCATGGACCAAGATAATGAGAGTCGTGTAATTCTGAGGGTATCCTGTATTTTAGACCTCATTACTTGGCTTTATTTTGACCATTTGGGGAGCAGAATGTTTCGAGGCCTAATGAAGTTTAATCTTAAAGTAATAGCCCTATAGCATAGAACCATAGAACATTACAGCACAGAAACAGGCCTTTTGGCGCTTCTTGGCTGTGCCGAACCATGTTTTCTGCCTAGTCCCACTGACCCGCACCTGGACCATATCCCTCCATACACCTGTCCAACGTTTTCTTAAATGTTAAAAGTGAGCCCACATTTACCACTTCATCTGGCAGCTCATTGCACACTCCCATCACTCTCTGTGTGAAGAAGTCCCCCCCACAATGTTCCCTTTAAACTATTCCCCCTTCAGCCTTAACCCATGTCCTCTGGTTTTTTTCTCCCTTAAGTGAGACTTCAGGGAAGACAGTTTGCAGGTGGGTAGTGGGCAGGAAAATCATTGCAGGCACTGACCACCTGCAAACTGCCTTTTCTAAAAACTATTCTAGTTAGCAAACCACCCCCCTCCCACACCCCTCTCTATTACCTCAGTCACTGCTCTGCTCTGCAGACACTTTGTATAAGGCTGTTTGCATTGCAAATACATGCTGGTATTTATGCACAGAATTTGTGTACACTTTTATTCCACATCTGTCCTTTAACCACTAACTTTATTTTTATATAGTTCTTTGTTCTTTATAAGTGTTGAATGTTACACACACAAAATGCTGGAGAACTCGGCTATTTACTCTTTTCCATAGATGCTGCCTGGCCTGCTGAGTTCCTCCAGCACTGGATTTCCAGCATCTGCAGAACCTCGTGTTCTGTGCATGTGGGTGTGGGTGTTAGTGTGAGGGAGCCTGTCAGAGTGATTTGTATGTGACCAGCGCATGTATGCAACATGATCATGCTCTCCAGCTCTCGATGATTAAATTACAAAGGACACTCTGCACGTATTCCACGTGATGTGTCCTCTGAGGAATGTGCCGACTGACCTTGGATTCTTGTTTTAACTGATAATGGGGTTATTCAGTTACTAAGGGAATGCAGAGGATATTGTAAGATCAGAGGCAGTATTGAGATCACTGCCGCAAGCGATCACCAGCAGAGAAGCTGTGTCATGATATTCCAGAGAATTCTCTGGAGAGTTCCAGAGAATTAGTCATTGCCCCACCCACACTTCCTAATTATTGCAAGGTAGAGCAGAGAGGGACACAGTCCACAACATTTCCAAACAAAACCCTCCCCAGACACCAATGTGTAATCTAATATCAAAGACAACAGATTGCTTTTATAGAACATCTTTAATGTGGTGGCATATTCTAGCTCACGTTTGGGAGCATGGTTCCAAGCAGAGGGAACAAGAGCATCAATCAAAAGCACTTCAAGTCAAGAAAACACAAAAAGCTGGAAGAACTCTTCCTAATCCCCTGTGTTGGTTATAAAAACTGTACTGGTTACAAAGGGAAAACCCCAGATCATTCTTTGGCCTCAGAGGGTTCTCTCATCTCCTGAATGAAAGGGTTAACATAGGAGGAGTGTTTAATGGCTCTGAGCCTGAACTTGTTGGAGTTTAGAAGAATGAGGTGGGCGGGGGGTGGGGGGGATCTCATAGAAACCCATTGAATATGGAAAGGCCTAGATAGAATGAACATGGATATTTCTCACAGTGGGGAGGTCTAGGATCAGAGAGCACAGCTTCACAATGCAAGGTTGTTGCTTTAGGTCAGAGATGAGGAGGAATTTCTTTAGCCAGAGATTTGTGAATCTGTATAATTTATTGCCACTGATGGCTGAAGAGGCCACGCCATTGGATATATTTAAATCAGAAGTTAATAGGTTCTTGATTAGTAAGGGCATCAAAAATTACAGGGAGAAGGCAGGACAGGGGTGACAGGGAACATAAATCAGCCTTGGTGGAGCAGGTGGGCTGAATGGCCTAATTTGGCTCTGATGTCTTATGGTACCTATATTATGGTCACGGTACATGTGATATACATGTACCTTGACTGCTTTGTGCATGCAGGTCAGGGTTCCTCACACATTCTTGTCCTCAGGACCATTTATTTCATGCCTCCGCTGCTGATCCCCACCACAGCAGCCTACTGCTGCATTAGAAAGGTCCCCCAAAGTTCTCATGTGTTCATTTAATTGGACAGTCTGGAGTTAGTGACCAGGTCTGCACTTATTGCCCATCCCTAATTGATGGCTGTTTTACTGAGTAGGTGGGATGTGTGGACAGAATCCATGGGTTAGGGCTGAGCTCTGCTGTGTCCACAGCTCTCTGTATTTCCTTGTGGTCTCTGGCAGAGCAGTTGCTGCACCAGACTGTGGTGCATCTGGATAAGATACTTTGTGTGGTGCATTTGTAAAAGTTGGTACGCATCAATGAGGACCATGCTGAATTTTCTTAGCCTCCCTCCTGAGGAAGGAGGAACACTGGTAAACTTTCTTGGCTATAGTGTCTATGTGGTTGGAGTAGGACAAGCTATTGGTGATGTTTACGCTAGGAAGATGAAGCTTTCAGCCCCACTGAGGCTGGCCAGGATGTGTACTCTGCCCCATCCCATGAAGTCAATGATCGGTTCTCCCAAAATGATGCTGGAACCCAAATGCACTCTGCGGATCTACTTGAAGCATCTCATAATCACTCTGCTCTTCTCCATTGGCATTCTGTGACTTTTAGAGTCAAACCAGAAACTCTGATAGTGCTTTGAATGTGAACACCAGCATTTGCCTTTTCTAAAGATGACCCCCCCCCCCCCACCAAGATATGGGAAGTCGTCCATGTTTATCACGGTATTGTTGTGAAATAAATGCTGGAGGAACTCAGCAGGCCGGGCAGCATCTATGGAGAGGAATGAACAGTCAGCGTTTCAGGCTGGCTGTCCTGCTGAGTTCCTCCACTGTTTTGTGTGTGTTACTGTACTGAATCTCTTGTGTTTGTGATTATGAAACTTTCTTTAGGGCCGTGTGATGCAGTGAGGACCGGGTTGGCCACCAACTCAAGTAGCTAAAGGGAGATGACAACAGTAGCTCTCGTTGACTGTTTACTGTTCAATGTTTACTTTTCAAGTTATGGCCCTTAATCTGTGCGCAGGCATAGCAGTTAGCACAAGCTGATTACAGCACAGAGTTTGGCATTCAACTCTACTGTGTCTGTGCATTCTCCTGGTGACCATTTGGGTTTCCTCTCTTAGTCGTTTAGTAGGTTACCTGGTTATTGTAAACTGTGCTGTGTTTAGGGTAGGGTTAAATAGGTGGGCTACTGGGTGGTGACTCGTTTAACCAGAAGGGTCTGTTCCACACTGTATCTCTAAATAAAATTTTAATAATCTCCCATCAAAGTGCAAAACCGAGCAATAACATTCTGCATCTATATAACTTTGCATTTATTTAACCTTTGTATCACAGCAAAGCAAGCCAGGGGATTTTAGAACAAATGACAGAATCTGCAGTTGCTGGAAATCCAAGCAACACACACAAAATGCTGGAGGAACTCAGCAAGCCTAGCAGCATCTCTGGAAAAGAGGACAGTTGGTGTTTCGGGCCGAGACCCTTCAGCCTTTTCCATAGATGCTGCCTGGTCTGCTGAGTTCCTCCAGCATTTTGTGTGTGTTGCTGGGGATTTTAGAAGCATTTTCTGACAGTGTGTCAGGCAGACCCAGCAGCTGGAGCGGCTGATTGGTGGAAGGGAGGTCCTCTACAGAAGGGAGTTCCTGAGCTCAGCACCTCAGCGAAGGCTGAACGTTGGTTGGGGCTGAGGAGGATCATGAGGGGCTGTAAGGTTGCATGACTGCAGGGATTTGAAAGAATGAGGATTCTGCAGACCGTATTGCCAGGTTCTGCTGCAGTTATTGATGACGGCCATGAGAGGGAACAGCTGCGGATCACAGGGAGATATGGCCAGTCCTGTGAGCCCTCTTCACACACTGCCACGGAGTCACACAGCATGGAAGGAGGCCCTTTGGCCCAAATCAAAAGTGGTAACAAGTCCCTCCATATCCCACTATCTTCATATCATGTCTTTTTACCATTGTAATGGTAGCACCTCCTCTGCCACTGAGGGATTTCAGAACACAGACTCTCACTGCCATATGATCACCCTTCAGAGAGTCATCATAGGACCTGTGGACTGAGACATCCCAGTGTCAGAATCGGCCACCAGTGAGTCTCCTCCTCCGCTGGGATCAGGGCTGACTGACACTGACCCCTCTGAAATGTCTTCACCACTGTCCGAGAAACTGCCCTTCATCCCTTACCCCTTGTTTGCAGATTGCATCCCCCATTCACTCCCCACACCCCATGATTCCTCATCCCACCTTCTCCAGGGTCTCTTGAGTGAGCTGTTCCCTGACCACCTGCATAAATCAGGGCCTGTTTCTTCAGAAATGCCTTGTCTGTATTCCCTGCCTCTGTGATTAACAGGCGACTCCTTTGTATTCTCGGCAGGTGGATTGACAGCCGTGATCTACACTGACACATTACAGACCATCATCATGGTGGTGGGCTCCTTCATTCTAATGGGATACGGTGAGTTCCACAGTCATTGCTGCTGCCCTGGTGACCTCCCCGGTTGCTATGCTCTACACCTAACTGCACTCTGTCCTGGACACACATAATGTCAGAAAAAGGGATCAGCAGCCCTGGCACATTAGCTATAAAAGGCAGGCACCTAAGCCCTGGGAATTTACTCAGGTATTTAAGAGTTGGTAATGGTTGGGCAGGATGGAGCAGGGGTGTGTCGGGATTGGTGGATCTGGAGGCAATATTGTCCAGAAAGTTCATTAGAAATCAAGAATGAGGCATGCCTCTTGTGGTTACAGCAATTCTATTAAATGTTCATTAAAAAAATCATATTGTAGCAGTGTCAGCAAATAACACTTAGTAAACAACTGTAACAAACTCATTCCAATAAGTAACACAGCAACTGGCAGTGAAGTCTAACTATAACCAACTCCCTCTAACAAGTAACTCAACTACAGGTAATGAACTCCAACTGTGAACAATGAACACGGCAACAGATAACGTACTATAACTGGATCAACTGACTCTAATTTTAATTGTCACACTCTAACAATGAACCTGCCTTGTGGACATACTTTATACTGAATCTTTTCAAACTGGACAGATAAGGGAATCTGCTCTGACTAGAACCGCCTGTGAGACAAGATCTGTCTGTCTTATTTTACACTGCCATGGCTCAATCTCACAGACAAAGAAACGATTGAGTTACAGAACCAGCTATTCTACAAGTAGCTGAAAATCAATGGAACATTTACAGACAAATAGCTAATTACACATTCCAATAAGCACCATATTTCAAGAATGTGACCCCTGATTCTACATTCCTCAGCCAGGCCCAGGGGATATATCAGTGTAAGGACCTGGATGCTTTGTTCCATCTCTTCCCCTAACCGGTGGAGCAATCAGGCCCAGATTAATATGTGCCAGTTGCTTTAAATTCTTGGGCCTTGCCTACAACTCCACTGGCAGTGGAAGGCAAGTAGAAAGAAGGAATGGAGGCTGATATTACCAACAGAAGGGAAGTCACAGAGCATTCTTAGGGAAGGAACAGTCCATAAATCAATAAGATAATTAGGCCTGTTGATTTTCTTTACAACACCATTCTCCTGACTTCTCCCTGTAACCTTTAACCCCTTTCTCAAACAAGAACTTATCAATCCCTGCCTCAGATATACCCAATGACCTGGCCTACACAGCCCTAAGTGGCTCCACAGAATCCACAGAATCACCACCCTCTAGCTGAAGTAATTTCTCCTCAAATCAGTTTTAAAGGGGCATTCCTGTATTCCAAAACTGTCCCCTCAGATCCTAGACTCTCCTACTAATAGAAACATCCCCTCAACATCCACTGTATCCAGGACTTTCAGTATCTGGGAGGTTTCAGTGAGATTCCTAACTCCTTCCCCTCATCCTTAAGTACAGACCTAGAGACATCAAACACTTCTCGTTCCTGGGATCATTTAGGTGAACCTCCCTCTCCAGGAAAAGTACATCTCACTGGGATTTAGAAAGGGTTCTGAGAGGATTGATGTGTGTGGTGAACTACATATACCTGTCTGGATACGCCCCCTGCTGACTGCTCCTGTGGTTCCTCCCACAGACCCCTGTATAAAGGTGATCAAGGCCTGAGCCCGGCCTCTCAGTCTCCAGGATGTAGTATGGTGGTCACTCACTGCTTGTTCCTTCTTCCAGTCAATAAAAGCCGATATTTCGCCTTACGTCTCAGAGTGAGTTATTGATGGTGAATCAATGTGCATGAAGGAATCTTCTAACTGCTTCTGATCTGAATTGACTGAGATGGGGCTGTTACAACCTTCCAGCTCTGGTCTGAGTCAAAATCTATTAGCTTCCCCTGCTTTGCCTGAATTTGCAAGAACTGCTGTGAGATGTGTGAAGAACAAAACATGATTGCTGTGGAAGTGGGCAGAACTTGATGCTTGCTGGCCAGCGCAGACTCAATGGGCTGAAGGGCTAGTTTCCACACTTAGACTCAAACTGTAAGCCCCTGAAATAGAGATTGGGGATTCTCACCTGGAAGCAGGTGGGCAACACATACAAAATGCTGGAGAGATTCTGCAGGTCTGGCAGCATCTCTGGAGGGAAATGAACAGTCGATATTTTGGCTGAGACCCTTCATCAGGACTGGAAAGGAAAAGGGGTAGGAGTCAGAATAAAAGGTTGTGGGAAGAGGGAGCAGCTTTAAAAGGCATGGCCTAATTTCTGCTATAGGGCAAGGTTAAAGGTCATACATTGCTCCACACAGTAATGCAAATGGTATGTCTCTTCCATCGATCACTTTTTCCATCAACAGGGAACACTTTGAGCCAAGGGCCAGACTCAGCTATTTTGTTTTACAGCTTTCGATTCAGTGGGTGGCTACGAAGCCATGAAGGAGAAGTACATGAACGCCATCCCAAGCCAAACCTATGACCCCCTGCTGAATATCAGTGCCAACTGTTACACACCCCGGCCAGACGCCTTTCACTTATTCCGTGATCCAATCACGTCAGACTTACCCTGGCCCGGCCTGATCTTCGGGCTCAGCATCTCGGCACTCTGGTACTGGTGCACCGATCAGGTAAGATTACATGCCCGGTCTAAGGTCAACCAGGAAGCCCAGGTTGCTTCCTTCTTACCGAAGGGATATATGATTTATAGAAAGTAAGCTCAAAACTGGATCCTGGGGGTAAATATTTGAATAAAACATAATAGGAGGCATAAACACAAGAAATTCTGCAGATGCTGGAAGCTCAAAGTAACACACACAAAGTGCTGGAGGAACTCAGCAGGCCAGGCAGCATCTATGGAAAGGAATAAACAGTCAATGTTTTGGGTATAATAGGAAGTATTGTCCTTTTTAAACGTAGGATCTTAATTGTATTTGTTCTGTGATTCAGCTGATCAAATGCCAATACACAAGTTCCTTTTCAAGTCCCATACTGTCCTGACTTGGAAATCCTTCCTTGTTTCTGAAACATCATGGGTTCACCCTCACCACTGGAGTTAGGAACCAGAACACAGAGGTTTAGAGTGAGAGGAACAGATTCAGTAGGACCCTGAGGGGTGACTTTTTTCTCCCAGAGGGTGGTCCATAATTCCAATGCACAGGAGGATAAAAATCTGCACACAGTAGTCAACTCAGCCCAATACATCCCTCTGCTGCCTGCGACATCCATCAGCAAAGATTCCCACCATCTGAGTCATTGGGTAGGAGGTACGGAGACCAAATTCCCACACCACCAGGTTCAAGAACAGTTGCTTCCCTTCAGCCATTCTGTTCTTGAACCAATTGGCACAACTCTACTCACTACAGTTTAGCCACACTTTCATCACATCACATCAAAATGGACATTGTTCTGTTTTGTTCTGATTGTCTTCTTCATTGTAAAAATTGTGCTTTTTTTTCTATGAATGCTGCTTATCTGATGCTATGTGCCTGTGGTGCTGCTGCAAGGAGATTTTTCTCTGCACTGGTGCATATGTCAAAGAACTTCACTTTGGCTTACACTTGAGTTGCCCATAGCATAAGCAGCCAGAAGGAGTGGTTCAGGCCGATACAATAACAGCATTTAAAAGGTATTGCACTGTACTACTACCACAAAAAAAAACAAATTTCATGACATGTGTGAGTGATTATAAACCTGATTGTGATATGTGGACTGGGAGTGGGAAGGAGCAGGGAGAGGGGAATCATGGTTGGGAAAGTAGGAAGGAAGAGGGGAGGGAGCAGGAAGCACCAGAAAGACATTCTGTAATGATCAATAAACCAATTGTTTGGAATCGGATGATCTTGCCTGGTATCTCAGGGCTGGGTGTGTCTGCAACCACGTTACTCCCGCCCCAGCAATCTTTCTCTGCCAACAGTCCCACACCTCTCCCGTGGTGCTCCACCTTCGCCATTCCCAATGTCCTTTGCTCCCGCCAGATTTACAATCTCGCTCTCCACTCTGCGTTAACTAATACAGTACTGAGTAAAAGTTTTAGGCACCTTGGTTAAGAGCTATATATGTGCCAAAGACTTTTGTACAGTACTATATATGGATAGGAAAGGTTTAGAGCATTATGAAGCAATTGGGACTCGCTTGAATGGGAATCTTGATTGGCATGGGCAAGTTGGGTTCAGGGGCCTGCTTCCATACTGAATGACTATGGCATTCTAAAATGGCACCTCCTTCTCAGAGGTAATTTAAAATGGATAATAAATGCTGGCACTGCCAGGGACACACAGATTCTGGAAAAAAATTGATAATCTATCCAATCTTGTGAATTATTTAATCTTGTAATGTTAAGATGCCATATCCATGCTGTAATTGTTATATGACTATATTCGATGGGACTAGGTAAGAGTGAGCGTTCAGCAGGGACTAGAAGGGCCGAGATGGCCTGTTTCTGTGCTGTAATTGTTATATGGTTATATATTAAGATGGTACCGAGATACAGTGTACATCAAGTTCCTGGCTCAGAAAGCTGTTTATTTTTTTAAATTCATAGGAATGGTTTTGTGGGGCAAAGAAGGGTCAAATTAGGGTTTAGGTACAGGGCTGTGAAGTAGTTAGAGGTCAGGCCTCTATACCACGCTCAGCATTCAAAGTTCAGCTACGAAGGGGAACGAATAGGTGACGAAAGACATCCACAGTCTGGGTCTGCATTGAACACCAGTGACAGTGGTGGATCCATTCAAGAAGGAGGAAGCACAAGGGCCGGAGAGTCAGAGCACCTGGAGTTCGGGGTTCTGCCAAGGGTTGATACCAAAGATGGAACCCTAAAGGTCAATCAGAAGTCTGAATGTCGAAGCCCAATGGCCAAACTGTGGAGACCGGAGACAGGTGGCATTGAGGCCTGTCCTAGAGTTCGAGTACTGTCCCTGTGTGAGAAGAAGGAAAGGAGGAAAGGTGTTTATTGTTTTGCTGCTCATTGTGTTCTGTGTTGTTCTGCCGAGCATCGTAGACATTCTATGTTGGAGCCGGAGTGGGTAGCTACACTTGCAGGCTGCCCCCAGCACATCCAGCACTTTGTCGATGGTTAACAGAAATGATGCTTTTCACAGTATGTTTCAATGTACGTGCAATAGATAAATCTGAATAAAACCTTCTGAGAGGTGCTTAGAAATAGGCAATGAACATAGGCCACTTTTTTAAATAAACAAGGTGTATTCCAGTGTGAGGAAAAATATTTTGAACCAGAGTGGGGAAAGGCAGCAACAGTACTAGTTTACTTATTCAAAGAAGGACATTAATGCTTTGCAAACAGTTCAGAGAAGGAATGCTAGATAAATTCCTGGAAATGACAGGTTGCCTTATGAGAGGTTGGACAGGCTGATGTTTAGAAGACAGAGAGATGACTCGAAAGAGTTAGATGACTCTTAAAGATAGTGGAGTCAAGGGATATGGGGAGAAGGCAGGAACGGGATACTGATTGTGGATGATCAGCCATGATCACATTGAATGGTGGTGCTGGCTGAAGGGCCAAGTGTCTATTGTCTATTGAATGGAACGTACAAGGTCCTGGTAGGTCATGACAGGGTGGGAGTGGAGAGGATGTTTCCTGGTGGACCACCACCCAGAATAAGAAGATGAGGGAAGGGGAAGGACTATAAGCTAGCAGGTGATAGGTGGTGTTCTGGAAGAGGATGGCTTGTGAGGTAGTAGGTGAGGACAAGAGGAACTCTATCCCTGTTATGATAACGTGAAAATGAGGTGAGGGTGGATGGAGGTAATGCAGGGGGTGTCAGCATTTGTGTTAACTAGAGTCATAGAAAAGTACAACTCAGACCATTCATTCAGTGTTGAACCAATGAAACTCTAGTCCCACCGACCTGCACCAGGACCATAACCCTCCATACCGCTACCATCCATGTACCTATCCAAAATTCTCTTAAACACTGAAGTTGAGCTTGCATGGCCTCTAGTTGTTGTCCCTCCCAACCTCAGTGGAAAAAATCCTGCTTGCATTTACCCTATCTATACCCCTCATAATTTTGTATACCTCTATCAAATCACCTCTCAATCTTTTAAATAAAGTCCTAACATATTCAATCTTTCCTTATAACTCAGGTCCTCCAGACCTGGCAACATCCTTGTGAATTTTCTTTGTACTCCTTCAACCTTGCTTACATCTTTCCCGTAGGTAGGTGACCAAAACCACACACAATGCTCTGAATTGGAGTTGTATTGTACATGCATACTTTGACAATAAATAAACCTTTGAACCGATGTTTTATATAAATTCAACATAACATCCCATATCCTGTACTCAATACGCTGACTTATAAAGTCTTATAAAGACTTATAAAAGATTTCTTTACGACCCTATTAACCTGTGACGACACTTTCAATAAATTATGGATCTGTATTCCCAGTTCCCTTTGTTCTACCACGCTCCTCAGGGCCCAACTGTTCACTGTGTAAGACCCACCCTGGTTGGTCCTTCAGAAGTGCAACACCTCACACTTGTCTGCATTAAATTCCATCTGACATTTTTCAGCCCTTGCTCCCAGGTGGTCCAGATCCTGCTACAAGCCTCTCTGTCAACTATACCCCTAATCTTGGTGTCATCCACAAACTTGTAGATCCAATTAACCACATTATCATCCAGATTGTGGCAAACCACAATGGGGCCAGTACCAATCCTTGTGGTACTCCGCTAGTTACAGGCCTCCAGAAAAAGAGGCAACCATCTACTACCACTCTCTGGCTTCTCCCACAAAGCTAATGTCTAATTCAAGTGACTGAACCTTTTTGACTAACCTCCCATGTGGGAACCT
The DNA here is from genome assembly GCF_030144855.1 of Hypanus sabinus. Classification (NCBI taxonomy): domain Eukaryota; kingdom Metazoa; phylum Chordata; class Chondrichthyes; order Myliobatiformes; family Dasyatidae; genus Hypanus; species Hypanus sabinus. The sequence continues at coordinate 149,980,140 of NC_082715.1, read as the reverse complement.
CAGTGCCCGGTGCTCCCAGTGCGGTCTTCTGTATAACGGTGAGACCTGACGTAGATTGGGAGATGGCTTCACCAAGCACCTATGCTCCGACCACCAGAAAAAGTGGAATCACCCAGCGTCCACCCATTTTAATTCCACTTCCCATTTCCCATTTCAATATGTCTATCCACGGTCTCCTCGACTGTCATGATGAGGCCACACTCAGGTTGGAGGAACACCTTATATTCCATCTGGGTAACCTGCAGCCTGATGTCATGAACATTGATTTCTCTAACTTCCAGTAATGCCCCCCACTCCTTCACCATTCCCCAGCCCTTTTTCTCCCTTCTTGCCTGCTCATCGCCTCCCTCTGGTGCTCCTCCCCTTTTTCTTTCTTCCATGGCCTCTGTCCTCTTCTATCAGACTCCCCCTTTCTCCAGCCTTGTATCTCTTTCACCAACCAACTTCCCAGCTCTTTATTTCATATTCCCCCTTCAGGTTTCACCTATCACCTTGTGTTTCTCTCTCCCCTCCCCCGACCTTTTAAATTTACTCCTCAGCTTTTTTTCTCCAGTCCTGCTGAAGGGTCGACTGTACTCTTTTCCATAGATGCTGACTGGCCTGCTGAGTTTCCATAGCATTTTGTGTGTATTGCTCCCATGTGGGACCTTGTCAAGTGCCTTGCTAAAGTCCAAGTAGACAATATCTACTTCATCAACTTTCCGGATAACTTCTTCAAAAAACTCCATATTCAAATAATTCATATATCCTTTCCCTTAGAACACCTTCCAATATCTTTCCCACTACTGATGTCAGGCTCACTGGCCTATAATTTCCTGGTGTATTTTTTGAGTCTTTCTTAAATTGCAGAACAACATTGGCTATCCCCAATCCTTTGATACTTCACTTGTCGCTAAGGATGATTTAAATATCTCTGCTAAGGTCCCGGCAATTTCTGCACTTGCCTCCTGGAGGGTCTGAGGGAACACCTTGTCAGGCCCTGGAGTTTTATCCACTCTGACTTGCTTCAAGTCAGCAACCAATTCTCCTCTGTAGTCTGTCCACATCATTAACACTTCAGGTACAATGACCAGTGTAACCCAGGTTAATTAAACCCAAAGATGTAATGTTAGGAAGTTCTACATGTGGAGGGATGAAAACAAGAAACATAGAAACATAGAAAACCTACAGCACAATACAGGCCCTTCGGCCCACAAAGCTCTGTTGAACATGTCCCTACCTTAAAGCTCCATGTAGCCATCCAGGTGTCTCTTAAAAGACCCTATCACTTCCGCCACCAGCAGCCCATTCCACGCACTCACCACTCACTGTGTAAAAAAACTTACCCCTGACATCTCCTCTGTACCTACTTCCAAGCACCTTAAAACAATACCCTCTCGGGCTAACCACTTCAGCCCTGGGGAAAAACCCTCTGATTATCCACACGATCAATGCCTCTCATCATCTTATACACCTCTATCAGTCGCCTCTCATCCTCTGTCGCTCCAAGGAGATAAAGGCGAGTTCGCTCAACCTATTTTCATAAGGCATGCTCTCCAATCCAGACAACATCTTGTTTACTGATTTAAAAAAAGAATTTGGGAAAAAAAACGCTATGGAAGAGGAGGTGTGGCTGGACAAAGGATGGACAAGAAGAAAAACAAAGCAACGATTAGAAGCTGAAGACATGAACTGTTAATAGTGAAATTAGTAGTGAGTATCTTTACCTACTAACTTGAAAACATTAGGGCAAAACCACTGGAGGAACGACAACAGCGATAGAAGATTTATTGAATCAACAGCTATAACATGCAGCAGCTTTAACGAAACAATATTGACAAAGACCAGTGTCCTAAGTCCCTACTGTGTAGTTGGAAATTAGTTCTGTAAAATCATACCAAGGCATTTGGTCAAGTTTTCGTAAGTGTTTGTGAGTTGACTTTCCGTGGACGGTCTACTATTTCATTCCAATGAACCAAGAAACAAAATGGCAAGCCACCCAAGACGATGAACCAGCTTGGGGATGAAATGGGTAATGATGCAAAGGATTTAATACGGTTGGAAGTGAAAGTTTATTTTCATAAAATGTCTAATTTTGATTTTCTGCAAGAACTGATTAAGTATCTCAACTTTTAAACAAAGTAAATCTCATTCAGTAACTTATAAAATGTTCGTTAATGTAAATATCTAATCTGCCAATCAGATGACAGCAACTCAATGCATAAAAGCATGCAGACGTGGTCAAGAGATTCAATTGTTGTTCCGAGCAAACGTCAGAACGGGGAAGAAATGTCATCTAAATAACTTTGATTGTGTTGGTGCCAGACAGGATGATATGAGTATCTCAGCAACTGCTGATCTCCTGGGATTTACATGCACAACAGTCACTAAGGCTTACAGAAAATGGTCCAAAAAACAAAAAAACATCCAGTGAGTAGCAGTTCTATAGGCAAATAAATGGCTTGTTAATGAGTGAGGTCAGAGGAGAATGGCCAGACTGGTTCAAGCTGACAGGAAGGTGACAGTAACTCAAATAACCATGTGTTACAAAATGCAATCACGCGGAAATCTGCAGATGCTGGAAATTCAAACAACAACACACACAAAATGCTGATGGAACACAACAGGCCAGGCATCATCTATAGGGAGGAGGGCTGTCGACGTTTTGGGCCGAGACCCTTCGTCAGGACTAACTGAAAGGAAAGATGGTAAGAGATTTGTAAGTAATGGGGGGAGGGGGAAATGAGAAATGATAGAAGACCAGAGGGGGTGGGATGAAGCTAAGAGCTAGAAAGGTGATTGGCGAAAGTGATACAGAGCTGGAGAAGGGAAAGGATCATGGGACGGGAGGCCTCAGGAGAAAGAAAGAGTGGGGGAGCACCAGAGGGAGATGGAGAACAGGCAAACAACTAAGTATGTCAGAGATGGGGTAAGAAGGGGAGGAGGGGCATTAACAGAAGTTAGAGAAGTCAACATTCATGCCATCAGGTTGGAGGCTACCCAGCCGGTATATAAGGTGTTGTTCCTCCAACCTGAGTGTGGCTTCATCTTGACAGTAGAGGAGGCCATGGATCAGAATGGGACATGGAATTAAAATGGCCACTGGGAGATCCTGTTTTTTCTGGCGGACCGAGCGTAGGTGTTCAGCGAAACGGTCTCCCAGTCTGCGTCGGGTCTCACCAATATATAAAAGACCTCACCGGGAGCACCGGACGCAGTATATCACACCAGCCGACTCACAGGTGAAGTGTTGCCTCACCTGGAAGGACTGTCTGGGACCCTGAATGGTGGTGAGGGAGGAAGTACAAGAGCAGGTGTAGCAATTGTTCCGTTTATAAGGATAAGTGCCAGGAGGGAGATCGGTGGGAAGGGATGGGGGGGGGGACGAGTGGACAAGGGAGTCACTTAGGGAGCAATCCCTGTGAAAAACAGAAAGGGGGGGGGAGGAAAAAATATGTTTGGTAGTGGGATCCCATTGGAGGTGGCACAAGTTACGGAGTTTTATATGTTGGACCTAGAAACTGGTGGGGTGGTAGATAAGGACAAGGGGAACCCTATCCCGAGTGGGGTGGCGGGTGGATGGGGTGAGGGCAGATGTGCGGGAAATGGGAGAGATGCGTTTGAGAGCAGAGTTGATGGTGGACGAAGTGAAGCCCCTTTGCTTAAAAAAGGAAGACATCTCCTCCGTCCTGAAATGAAAAGCCTCATCCTGAGAGCAGATGCGGTGGAGATGGAGGAATTGTGAGAAGGGGATAGCCTTTTTGCAAGAGACAGGGTGGGAAGAGGAATAGTCCAGGTAGCTGTGAGAGTCTGTAGGCTTATAGTAGATATCAGTAGATAGGTCGCCTCCAGAGATGGAGACAAAAAGATCAAGAAAGGGGAGGGAGGTGTCAGAAATGGACCAGGTAAATTTGAGGGCAGGGTGAAAGTTAGAGGCAAAGTTAATGAAGTCGATGAGCTCAGCATGCGTGCAGGAGGCAGCGCCAATGCAGTCATTGATGTAGTGAAGGAAAAGAGGGGTATGGAGGGGTATAGACTTGGAACATGGACTGTTCCACAAAGCCAACAAAAAGGCAGGCATAACTGGGACCCATACAGGTGCCCATGGCTACACCCTTGGTTTGGAGGAAGTGGGAGGAGCCAAAGGAGAAATTATTGAGAATAAGAACTAATTCCGCTAGATGGAGGAGAGTGGTGGTAGAGGGGAATTGGTTAGGTCCGGAATCCAAAAAAAAGCAAAGAGCTTTGAGACCATCTCGGTGGGGGATGGAAGTATATAGGGACTGGATGTCCATGGTGAAAATAAGATGGTGGGGGCCAGGGAACTTAAAATCATTGAAAAAATTCAAAGCATGAGAAGTGTCATGAACATAGGTGCCCCTCCTCCCCTTCCTACCCCATCCCTGACATATTTAGTTGTTTGCCTGTTCGCCATCTCCCTCTGGTGCTCCCCCTCCTCCTTTCTTTCTCCAGAGGCCTCCCGTGCCATGCTCCTTTCCCTTCTCCAGCTCTGTATCACTTTCGCCAATCACCTTTCTAGCTCTTAGCTTCATCCCACCCCCTCCGGTCTTCTATCATTTCGCATTTCCTCCTCCCCCCACTACTTTCAAATCTCTTACTATCTTTCCTTTCGGTTAGTCCTGACGAAGGGTCTCAGCCCAAAACGTCGACAGCGCTCCTCCCTATAGATGCTGCCTGGCCTGCCGTGTTCCACCAGCATTTTGTGTGGGTTGTTATATGTTACAAGGTGTTGTGCAGAAGAGCACACAATGAGTCAAATCTCAAAGTGGATGGACTTCTGCAACAGAAGACCATACCAGGTTCCACTCCTCTACCTCATAAAGTCACCACTGAGTGTAGATTCCCACAGAAGATATCCAGAACATAAGGGCACTCTCCATCACCTGTTTTGAGTGTGATGTGGAATCAATCTCATGTCTTCATGCCTCATCAAATGATTTAGAGAGAGTGTAGAAATCAAAGTCAAAGATGAGCTTATTGTCATCTGCACAAGTCCTTGTGGGCACAGGTTCAATGAAAAACTTACTTGCAGTAGCATCACAGGCACACAGCATCAGGTAAGCAGTGTTCACAATAAAAAAACATAAATTATACACAATTTTTACAAGAAAGAATAAAGTAGAACAAAAGAAGTGGCCTATTTTAGTGCAAAGTGATCAAAGTGAAGCTGAATTGTATTGATTTGGGTTGTACTTTAAGACTGAATGGTTGAAGGGAAGTCAAGTCACTGTTCTTGAATATGGTGGTGTGGGGCTTTCGGCTTCTGTACCTCCTGCCTGATGGTAACTGTAAGAAGATGGTGGGGATCTCAGACTACAGAGATCAGGTGATGATCGGAGCAGGTTCAAATCCATATCGTGTATACGCAGTGGCTCCCTTGGCCCTGTGACCTAGTGGCTGAGGACACCTTTTACAGTGACCATTTTGAGGATTTAGTTCCCAGCTTATGTTTTGTCCCACACAGGTAATTGTTCAGCGGTGCCTCTCTGCAAAAAACCTGAGCCACGTCAAGGCTGGCTGCATTCTCTGTGGCTACCTTAAACTTCTGCCCATGTACCTCATGGTCTTCCCTGGAATGGTCAGCCGGATTCTGTACACAGGTAAGCGATTATCTGAGGACTGTGGAAGAGACCATTCTTTGCTCTGCCCACAACAAGCTGCCTTCCAAACTCCCAACTCTTTTTTCTCCTTTAATTGGTGTATCCTCCCTTGGTGATAACGCTCTGGGCATGAATCAGAGGTTTGGGGATTACCAGACGTTAAACTCTGGTTGAATGTCTCTGGGTATTGGTATTGGTTCTTTTCTTGTTACATGTATCCAGATACAGTGAAAACTTTGTCTTGCAACCTGTTCATACAATCAGATCATGAGGTGCATTGAGGTAGAACAGGTAAAACAACAACAATGCAGAATAAAGTGCAAAAACTACTGAAAAAGTCCAGTGCAGGTAAACAAAGTGCAAGATCATAACAAGACAGACTTGTGAGGACAAGAGTCCATTGTATTATGCAGGAGTCTGATAACAGTGGGATAGAAGCTGTCCTTGAGCCCGGTGGTACATGATATCAGGCTTTTGTAACTTCTGCCCGAAGCAAAGAGAGATTGTCCAGGATGGGTGACATCTATGCCGGCTGCTTTACAAAAGCAGTGAGCTGCAAACAGAGTGCATAGAAAGAAGCTGGTTTCTCTGGTGTGTTGAGCTTTGCGGTTTACAGAGCAGTTGACAATCCGAGTGTTCTTAAACCTTAGTTCACATAATCTGATAACTACCTTTCTTTTTTAAAAAGAGATATTTTATGTACATAATTAGACAAGAGCCCGTGGTATTACAGGGAAGATACTCGCATGGATCGACTGGCAGGAAGCAAATATAAGCAATCAAGGAGCCTATTCTGGTTGACTGCCTGTGACTAGTGGTGTTCTGTAGGGTCGGTATTGGGACCACTTCTTATTATATTCTATGTCAACAATTTAGATGTCAGAATTGATGGTTTTGTGGCCAAGTTTTCAGATAGTACAGTATAAAGATAGGTGGAGAGGCAGGTATGTGTTGAGGAAGTAGGGAGTCTGCAGAAGGACAGATGAGAATGTACAAAGTGGTAGATGGAATACAGTGTACAGAAGTGTATGGTCATGCCCCTTGGTAGAAGGAATAAAGCCATAGAGTATTTTCTAAATGGGGATAAAATTCAAAAAACAAAGGTGAAAAGGATCTGGAAGTACTTGTGCTAAATTCCCTAAAGGTTAACTTGCAGACTGAGCCAGCTGTAAGGAAGGAAAATACAATGTTAGCATTCATTTTGAAAAAAGTAGAATATAAGAGCAAGGATGTGAGGCTGAGGTTTATAAGGCATTGGTCAGACTGCACTTGGAGTATTGTGAGCAGTTTTAGACCCATTATCTAAGAAAAGATGTGCTGGCATTGGAAATGGTTCCAAAGAAAGTTCACAAGATGATTCTGGGAGTGACAGGGTTAATGTATAAGGAGCATTTGATTGCTCTGGGACTGCACTTCTTGGAGTTTAGAAGAATCTCATTGAATGTTGAAAGGCCTAGTTAGAGTGGGCATGGAGAGGCATTTTCTATGGATGGTTGTGGAGGCCAAGTCATTGAGTATATTTAAAGCAGATTAATAGGTTCTTGATTAGTCAGGGCATCAAAGTTTATGAGGAGAAGGCAGGAGAATGGGGTTTCGAAGGATAATAAATCTGCCAAGATGGAATTGTGGAGAAGCCTTAATGGCTGAATGGCTTAATTCTGCTCCTATGTATTATGGTCTTATTAATTGCACATTAACATAACTGTCATCCAAATAGTTACCTAACACTCAAATTAAAACACAGCCATTTGTGAATTGAATTGAGTTGACATTATTTCTTACATCCTTTTTACACATGAGGTGTAAAAATCTTTATGTTACCTCTCCATCTAAATCTGCAATGTGCAATCATAGTAATTAATAATAATTTATAATAAACAGAATAGTCAATGTAATATAGAGTACAGTCAAATCAGCATGAGTTCATCAGTCTGATGGCCTGGTGGAAGAAGCTGTCCCGAAGCCTGTTGGACCTGGCTTTTATACTGAGGTATTGCTTCCCGGATGGTAGCTGTTGGAATAGATTGTGGTTGGGATAGTTTGGGTCCCCAATGATCCTACAGGCCCTTTTTACACACCTGTCCTTGTAAATGTCCTGAACCATGGGAAGTTCACAACTACAGGTGCGCTGGGCCACTCTCTGTAGAGTCCCGCGATTCAGGGAGATACAGTTCCCATACCAGGCAGTGATGCAGCCAGTCAGGATGCTTTCAATTGTGCCCCTGTAGACAGTCCTTAAGATTTGGGGGCCCATAGCAAATATCCTCAGCCGTCTGAGGTGAAAGAGGCACTGTTGTACCTTTTTCACCACACAGCTAGTGTGCACAGACTTTGTGAGGTCCTCGGTGATGTGGATGCCGAGGAACTTGAAGCTGTTTACCCTCTCAACCCCAGATCCATTGATAGGGGTTAGCCCATCTCCATTCCTCCTGTAATCCACAACCAGCTCCTTTGTTTTTGTGACATTGAGGGAGATGTTGTTTCCTTGACACCGCTGTGTCAGAGTAATAACTTCTTCCCTGTAGGCCACTTCATTATTGTTTGAGATAAGGCCAATCAATGTTGTGTCATCGGCAAATTTGATTAGCAGATTGGAGCTGTGGGTGGTGATACAGTCATGGGTATACAGGGAGTAAAGGAGGAGACTCAGTACGCAGCCCTCAGGGCTCCTGTATTGAGAGTCAGAGGGTTGGAGGTGAGGGAGCCCACTCTTACAACCAGTTGGCGACCTGACAGGAAGTCCAGTATCCAGCTGTGGGATCAAGGTTTGCAGAGCAGTGGCTATTGTATCATCTGTTGATCGGTTGTGTTGGTAGGCAAATTAAAGGGGGTCCATTTTGGGTGGTAGCAAGCTGCAGATGTAATCCTTGACCAGCTTCTCAAAGCATTTGCATATTATTGAGGTGAGTGTGACAGGACGCCAGTCGTCCAGGCATGTTACCTTGGTCTTTGTAGGTACAGGGACAATATTCCAGGCTCTGCAGTGTCCAGAAGGTCTGCAGAAAACCAGTTGACAACACATACTGTCTCTCCAGGGCCACTCAGGCATGTACCAATTACCATATGAGGATATCAAAGGCCCTGCCTCCTTGCTCTGTCATTGGCTATTTGAATTGCCTGTCGTTATGGTGCAGCACTTCTGTCCTCTGTCTTTGGCTGATTGACGTCCATAATCCTGCTCCAACAGTTTATGTTTGGAGATTTAACTTCTGACCTTGGAGACTAAGGTGCTAAGGATGTTAGTGCTGTTGGCTTTCAGGTCCAGAGATCTAGGTTCGATCCCAACCTCCTCTATAGACCACAGTGTTTGCAGATGCTCCCTATGGTCATGCCCCAGCTCTCTCCAATATCCCAAAGGTGTGCATATCTGTAAGTTGTACATTGAGTAGCTGTAAATTGTCCCTAGTGTGGGAACTGTAGGCAGTTGATCAGAGTGTCAAGAGAATTAGCTACACCTGGAGTTACTTCCCATGCTGGGGGACCCTGGACCCCAACCTTAATGGTATTGGTCCATGGCATTAAAAAAAAGTTTGGGAACCCCTTGTCTAAACAGAGAACAAGTGAGGAATCCAATGAAATGGACCACTGGTATAGACTCAATGGTCAAAATGGCCTCCTTCATTCTGACGTTAAAACATGGGTAACTTCTGGAGCTTGGCACCTGCTCCAGGTCCAGGATGCAGAAGCCCTTGTCATCATACTATGGTGCAGTCATGAGAGAGTTCTTCTAATTGCTTCAACCTGTATAGTGAACATGAAGTTTGCTATACCTGGGAAGAGCATTTGAGTAAAACACAGCTCCTCAACCCACAGATCTGGCCACGGTTCAGAATGCCCATGGTGGACCAGACTGTGCTTGGTTAACTGGTGCCCCACACTTATTGGTGGTTACACATCAACCAATGTATTTCTCCATGCACTTTTGATATCCTGTGACTGTGGAGAGGCAATTAAACAATTCCTTCTCAGGGTGATTTCAATTTTTGAAAGATGACGTTTATGCCTTTGTCTACCTTTTCCAGATACCATTGCCTGCGTGGTACCCAGTGTGTGTAAGCAGCAATGTGATACAGAGGTTGGATGCAGCAACATTGCCTATCCCACACTTGTGGTGAAGTTAATGCCACAGGGTGAGTATATACCTTCACAGGTAGAAGTGGAAGTGATGTGGGATCATTTGTTGGAGCTAAACTTGTCACCTTGACCTCAAACTTTGGTGCCATGGGAACACGCATCACACACCTTTTTGTGAATCCACCTGTTCCTTGTCCACAAAGACAGAGGGAAACTACGTTCATGACCTGCTTGGTGTTCTCCAAAACATCCACAACTTGTTAAACAATAAAGTGAAAGAGTAGAGAACATAGAACACTACAGCACAGTACAGGCATTTCAGCCCACAATGCTGAGCTGATCTTTTAAAATTCTCTAGGTCAACTAACCCTTCCCTCCTACATAGCCCTCTATTCTTCTATCATCCACATCCCTGTCTAAGAGTTTCTTAAATGCCTTTAATGTATCTGCCACTACCACTGGCTCTGGCTTGGCTTTCCTCGCACCCAACACTCTCTGTGTAAAGAAACTTACCTCTGACATCCCCCCATACTAACTTATCATAAACTAGAGAAAATCTGTAGGTGCTGGAAATCCAAGCAACACACACACACACACACACACACAAAATGCTGGAGGAACTCAGCAGGCCAGGCAGCATCTATGGAAAAGAGTAAACAGTCAATGTTTTGGGCCAAGACCTCTCATCAGGACTGGAGATTAAAAAGGCAATGATGTTTTGGGGATGTGTGCCTTTCCTAACTTCACCTGCGCCCCTCGGTTTCCTAATTCTGTCATCCTGCCCATGAAAATCCCTGGCTTTGAACCATCCAGCGGCCCTGTAGCCTCGTTAGGGCAGTGTAGCTGGAGTCTTCCAGGCTTCAGACTCCTCACTCAGGGTCCCACCAGATAATGTGTGAGAATTAAAGTCTATGACTGATTTTCTGGTCTGATGAGAGCCTTGGATATTTCCATGCTGATGGAAAAGTATGTTTTTCTGAGTGTGATTCCCTTCAGTAATTCCAACTCACTTCACGTTCCTATAGAAAGTAGCAGACAAGTTGGTCAAACTCTACACTGACCAATGTAATCCATGCCTCATCTTTGTAGGATCACTGTGGCTCACCCAATATACATGACCCTGATTTGCAGCAACGTTTACCTGTCTGTCAATAGGCTGTAGGGTGAGGTAGTTCTGTCTAAGCTGGTGCGTCTCTCTTAGGTCTGCGTGGTTTAATGTTGTCCGTGATGCTGGCATCTTTGATGAGCTCACTGACGTCCATCTTTAACAGCGCTAGTACACTCTTCACCATGGACATCTGGACCAAGATCAGGCCCAAAGCCACAGAGAAGGAACTGATGTTAGCAGGGAGGTAAGGATGTTCTCCACTCTGTTTGAGACCTTGATTATAACTACTCAGACTTATCAAGAAAGTGTCATGCAGTATTGAAAGGAAATGTTTGCTGATTTCTGCAATGTAGCAGAGATGGTCATATGTGGGTAGTTGCAAATCAATACTCCCCTTCTCTCCTCATGCACACTGGAATTGTTTTATCATTGTCACATGTCCTGAGATACAGTGAAAAGCTTGTCTTACACATTGTTCATACAGATCAGATCATCACACAGTGAATTGAGGGAAAGCATGGTAAAACAATAACAATGCAGAATAAAGTGCAACAGCTGAGCTGCTGAGGTTTGAGATCAGAGTTTTCCTTCTCCTAGATGAGCTCCTAGCCATGGCTGATGAGTCACATCTGCCTAAAGTGACTGGTTTTAAGGTGCCAGTAACCTGCTTTTGCCTCTTCTCCTGTCAGTACTGTTCTGCTGGGCTTAGTAGCTAAGCCACACATTGATCAGTTGTTGATGAGGTTGCCACTTTAGCCTATAAGTGGACCTTCATGGCTAGGAATCCCAGGTTGCTGGAGAACATGCCTGAATATGTGCTGCTCCTGGTCTCCACAGCCTGACTTTAGTTTGTCCCATGTCAGTGCTGTGCCGGTCACTGACAACGCCGTGAAAGCTGGCAGGGAGAGCCAGTGCCCAAGAGACACAATTCATAGATCTGTGGGGTAGTACAGCACATAAGTGGCCCTTTGGCCCATCCTGTCCATGCTGAAAAAAGAGGGCAGAAGCCAGAAGGAATAGGTGGGTGGGGGAGTGGGAGGAGCATGAACAGGCAGGTAGTAGATGAATCCTGATGAGAGGAGAGGAAGAAAGAGGGCAGTGAGAGGAAATGTGAGAAGCCAGGAGGTGATAGGCAGGGATGGTGGAATTTTATTTTTTTCATTGAGATACAGCATGGAAAAAGCCCTTCAGCCCTTCAAGTCATGTTGCCATTAGTCCCCCAATTTAATCTTCACCTAATAATGGGACATAGAACAAAGCAGAGAACATAGAAATCAACAGCACATTACAGGCCCTTTGGCCCACAGTGTTGTGCTACCTACTCTGGAGAATGCCTGGAATTTCCCAAGCGCATAGGCCTCTATGTTTCTAAGCTCCATGTACTAAGAGGCTCTTAAAAGACCCTATTGTATCCATCTCCACCACCACCGCCAGCAGTGAATTCCACGCACCCACCAATCTCTGTGTGAAAAACTTACCCCGACATCCCCTCGGTACCTATTTCAAAGCACCTTAAGACTGTGCTCCCTTGTGCTAGGCATTTCAGCCCTGGGAAAAAGCCTTTGCTATCCACACGATCAATACCTCTCATCATCTTACAATGACCAATTAACCTACCAGCCAGTATGTCTTGGACTGTCAGAGGAAACCAGAACACCCAGAGGAAACCCACACGTTCACAGGAAGAATGTACAAGCTACATCCAGGCACTGGCTGGAACTGAACCCGGGTCACCAGCACTGTAACCACTATGCCACTGTGCTGCCCCTGATAGGAGAGGACAGTATACCATGGGGTATAAAGGGGAGGAGGTGGGGAACCAGAAGGAGGAATGTGTAGGTGATAGACAGATTGTGAAGGTAAGGGGGAGGAGGTAACGGGGCCAGGGGGATGGGAAAACAAAGTGGGAAAGGGGAACAGAAGGGAGTGGTTAGAGAATATGAGGTATTCTTCTTCTAATCTAATGTGGAGTGAAGGATGTGGACAGATATGTTAGTGTGGAATCAAAATGGCTTGTCGTGGAAGATCCGGGCTGTTGGAGTGGGTGGAGTGAATGTGCTCCACAAAATGGTCCCTTCATTTACGCTGGATCTCCTGTTATAGAGGAGACCGATCTGGGATCACCAGAGACAATAAACACCGATAGATCTGCAGGTAAAGATTGCCTCACCTGGTTTGGGGCAGAGTTGTATGGTGATGAGGGAGGAGATGTAGAGGCAGCAATTACTCTGATCACAGTCACGGAGGTGGGGAGGGGCAAGTGGGCAAGAGAGTGATCCCTGTGCAAAGTGAGGCGTAGAGTGGGTGGGAGGGGAAGAAGTGCCTGCTGGTGGAATCCTGTAGGAGATGATGGGATAATGTGCTGGATGCTTGGTGAGGACAAGAAAGACCCTGAAGCTCTTATGTCAGGATGGGGAGTAGGGTGAAGACAAATATGTGGGAAATGGAGGGAATGTGGTTGAAGGCTTCATTAGTAGCAGTGATAAGGAAACCTCATTTTCTGAAAAGGGTGGTCATCCCCCCCACCCCCAGCACCCTACCTGTCTTGCCCTTCACCTGCAGATTGTGCTGCTCTCCTACTCTGCTGTCCCTTTCCTTTTCAATCTTGATGCAGGGTCTCAGCATGAAACACAATCTGTTCTTATCCCTCCAGCATCTTTTGAACAACTTTGAATCATTTTGAACAATTTCTTTTCTTTTGAAAAATTTCTTTTCTTTTTTGAACAAATTATTTTCTTTGGTATTCACTAAGGAGAAGGATATTGAATTGTGTAAGGTAAGGGAAACAAGTAGGGAAGTTGTGGAAACTATGACAATTAAAAAGGAGGAAATACTGGTGCTTTTAAGGAATATAAAAGTGGATAAATTGCTGGGTCCTGACACGATATTCCCTAGGACCTTGAGGGAGGTTAGTGCAGAAATAGCAGGGACTCTGACAGAAATATTTCAAATGTTATTAGAAACGGGGATGGTGCCAGAGGATTGGTGTAATGCTCATGTGGGTCCATTGTTTAAAAAGGGTTCTAAGAGTAAACCTAGCAATTATAGGCCTGTCAGTTTGACATCAGTTGTGGGTAAATTAATGGAAGGTATTCTTAGAGATGATATATATAATTATCTGGATAGACGGGGTCTGATTAGGAACAGTCAATATGGATTTGTACGTGGAAGGTCATGTTTGACAAATCTTATTGAATTTTTTGAAGAGGTTACGAGAAAAGTTGACGGGGGTAAAGCAGTGGATGTTGTCTATATGGACTTCAGTAAGGCCTTTGACAAGGTTCCACATGGAAGGTTAGTTAGGAAGGTTCAATCGTTAGGTATTAATACTGACGTAGTAAAATGAAATCAACAGTGCTGGATGAGAGATGCCAGAGAGTGGTGGTGGATAACTGTTTGTCAGGTTGGAGACCGGTGACTAGTGGTGTGCCTCAGGGATCTGTACTGGGTCCAATCTTGTTTGTCATATACATTAATGATCTGGATGATGGGGTGGTAAATTGGATTAGTAAGTATGCAGATGATATGAAGATCGGTGGCATTGCGGATATTGAAGTAGGTTTTCAAAGCTTGCAGGGAGATTTAGGCCAGTTAGAAGAGTGGGCTGAAAGATGGCAGATGAAGTTTAATGCTGATAAGTGTGAGGTGCTACATTTTGGTAGGAATAATCAAAATAGGACATACATGGTAAATGGTAGGGCATTGAGGAATGCAGTAGAACAGAGTGATTTAGGAATAATGGTGCATAGTTCCCTAAAGGTGGAATCTCATGTGGATAGAGTGGTGAAGAAAGCTTTTGGTATGCTGGCATTTATAAATCTGAGCATTGAGTATAGGAGTTGGGATGTAATGTTAAAATTGTACAAGGCCAAATTTGGAGTATTGTGTACAGTTCTGGACATCGAATTATAGGAAAGATGTCAACAAAATGGAGAGAGTACAGAGAACATTTTCTAGAATATTACCTGGGTTTCAGCACCTAAGTTACAGGAAAAGATTGAACAAGTTAGGTCTTTATTCTTTGGAGTGTATAAGGCTGAGGGGGGACTTGATAGAGGTATTTAAAATAATGAGGGGGATAGATAGAGTTGACGTGGATAGGCTTTTTCCATTGATAATTTTTATACCTAAATAGGTAAAATTATCAATAACAACTTTAAATGGAATCCTGTCATTCAATAAAGTTTGCGCGTTTAAAGGGAATAATTCACTCTTATCTAAGTTTAATTTATAACCAGAAAAACTACCAAATTGAGCCAACAAGGATAAAATAGTGGGAATAGATCTATCAAGATCAGAAATATATAACAGCAAATCATCAGCATAAAGTGATAATTTATATGATTTCTCATTACGGGTAATACCAAAAATATTAGGAGATTCACGAATAGCAATGGCTAAAGGTTCTAATGCAATATTAAATAATAAAGGACTTAAAGGACAACCTTGTCTTGTACCACGAGATAATTGAAAAAAGGAGGATCTGTAATTATTTGTAAGAACAGAAGCAACAGGTTTATAGTATATTAGTTTAATCCATGATATAAAATTAGGACTAAAATTAAAATTTCTCAATGCATTAAATAAATATGTCCATTCAACTCTATCAAAGGCTTTTTCAGCATCTAATGAGATAACACATTCTGGGACTGTGGGTGATGAAGTATGAATTATATTAATCAATTTTCTAACATTAAAAAAAGAATACCGATTCTTAATGAAACCAGTTTGATCTTCTGAAATAATCTGTGGTAGTACCTTTTCTAATCCAGTGGCTAAAATTTTTGTAAGAATCTTAGAATCTACATTTAATAATGATATAGGGTGATAAGATGTGCATAAAGTAGGATCTTTATCTTTTTTAAGAATTAGAGAGATAGTAGCTTCATAAAAAGACTGAGGTAATCTCTTCTTAGCAAATGCATCGTTAAAGATTTCACATAACCAAGGGGAAAGCAAAGAAGAAAAAGTTTTGAAAAATTCTACAATATAACCATCAGGGCCAGGAGCTTTCCCTGAATTCATTGATGAGACAGCCTCACCTATTTCGGCCATAGAGATAGGGGCATCTAACAAGCTACGATCTTCATCTATCAGTTTAGGAATATTCAAATTGTTAAAAAAATTATCCATCATGGACAGGTCACCATCAAATTCTGATTGATATAAAGATTTATAAAAATCTTGAAAAGTATTTATTATTAAAAGTATTTATTATAAAAGTATTTATTATTATTTATTATAAAAGTATTTATTAAGTATCTTGAAAAGATTTATTTAGACTGAATTTTTTACCTATGCTTCTTCAAATACAACATCTTACTACAAGATGGTCTCCCTTATTCCTATCATTAGTTGGTTGGATTAATGCTATTAAAATGATGATTTTACCGAAATTTTTATATTTATTTCAAGCCTTACCAATTTTTATTCCTAAATCCTTTTTTGACAACATTGATTCAAAAATTTCCTCATTTGTGTGGCAAAATAAAAACCCCAGGTTAAGTAAAAGGCAATTACAAAAATCTAAAAAAGATGGTGGTTTAGCTTTGCCTAACTTTAGATTTTATTATTGGGCGAATAATATTCGTAACCTAACGTATTGGAAATTAGATTTGGACTCATTATTGTGTCCGCAGTGGGTAAATTTGGAATGCAATGAGGTAAAGGGATATTCTTTATTCTCTGTTCTTGGTTCTTCTCTTCCTGTTGATTTAGTTAAATTCAATAAACAGATATCTAATCCTGTTATTAAACACACATTACGAATTTGGTTTCAATTTCGGAAATTTTTTACTCTGAAAAACTTTGTGCTTGATAGCCCTATTTTATTTAATTTTTTCTTTAAACCTTCCTTGACAGATCAAGCCTTTAGCATATGGAAAAGGAAAGGTATAAAATGTTTTCGTGACCTTTTTTTTGAAGGTACTTTGATGTCTTTTGACCAACTTTCCAATAAATTTAAATTGCCTAAATCTAATTTCTTCAGATATTTACAAATCAGAAATTTTTTACATAAAGTTTTACCATCTTTTCCCAACTCAACTTCAACGGATTTCTCAGATTTGATTTTTACCTTAAATCCTTGTCTGAAGGGATTAGTTGCTTTTATTTACAACATGATTATGAAGATACAACCAGAGATGTCTGATAGAATTAAACAACAATGGGAAAAAGAACTTCGATACAATATACCAACAGATAAATGGGAAAAAATTTTACAAATGGTTAATTCTTCTTCTATATGTGCTAAACATGCTTTAATACAATTTAAAATTGTACATAGAGCTTATATGTCTAAAGATAAACTTGCTCGATTTTATTCTCATATTAACCCTCAATGTGATAGATGTCATTCAGAAGTGGCTTCACTGACCCACATGTTTTGGTCATGTCCCACTTTACATAACTATTGGAAGGACATATTCGTTACCATTTCCTCAATTTGGAACATCGATTTACAACCTAACTTTATTACTGCAATCTTTGGTATACCAAATGAGGATGGTAATCAGTTTTCTCCTTCAATCAGACGAATGATTGCTTTTGTAACATTAATGGCCAGAAGGTCTATAATACAAAATTGGAAAGAAGTAAACCCTCCTACCACGCCTCAGTGGCTTTTTCAAACTATTTCTTATCTGAGTTTGGAAAAAATTAGAAGCACTATTTTTGACTCGTCAATTAAATTTGAAGAAACTTGGGGACCGTTCATTCGACATTTTCATATGAATTAATTTGGCCTTTCCCAGACCTTCTCTCTGTTTATTCTTGTTCAGGTATGGAGTTCCGGAGTTCTTTGACACTATCATATATTTATAAACTGTTATTATTGCCCATGTTAGTTTTAGTTTAGTGTTTGTTTCATATATATATTTTCTTTCACACATCTCTAATTTTTTTTCTTTTTCTTTTGATGATTAGTTTTGTTTTTTTTTATATATAATTATATAGACTTGATTGATTAATGTACTTTTTTGTTGTTGATGTTTAATAGGATATCATTATCCTATTATTAATGTAATCTTAAGTCTATTGTATTCATAACCTATTCATTATTATGTTATGTTTTTTTTATATTTATATGAAACTCAATAAAAAGATTGAAAAAGAAAAGAAAGGCTTTTTCCATTGAGAGTAGGGGAGATTCAAACAAGAGGACATGAGTTGAGAGTTAGAGGGTAAAAGTTTAAGGGTAACATGAGGGGGAATTTCTTTACTCAGAGAGTGGTAGCTGTGTGGAATAAGCTTCCAGTAGAAGTGGTAGAGGCTGGGTCGGTATTGTCATTTAAAGCAAAATTGTATAGGTATATGGACAGGAAAGGAATGGAGGGTTATGGGCTGAGTGCAGATTGGTGGGACTAGGTGAGAGTAAGCATTCAGCACGGACTAGAAGAGCCAAGATGGCCTGTTCCTGTGCTGTAATTGTTATATGGTTATATTATATCTTGTGTGTATTGCCTCTGGAAAATGATGATTGGTTTGTTGTTAGGTATACGGTAGTACAGTGCAAAATTTTGTCTTGCATGTTATCTGAACTGCTTCCCTTCTCCTAACAACTGAGGCAGTGCAAAGGAATACAGAATCTAGTGTTGCATTTACAGAGAAAGTGCAGTGCAGGCAGACAGAAAGAGCAAGGGCCACAGCAAAGTAAACGGTAAGGTTAAGAGTTCCCCTTCATTGCACAAGTGGTCAGTTCAATCGAGTGAGACAGAATCTGATCTTTGAGCCTGGAGTAATTCATTTTCAAGCTTTTCTCCTCTGCCTAATGAGAGGAAGAAACAGAGATGTCTTCTGAGGTGGGTGGGTTCTTTAATTATGCTGTCTGCTTTCCCGAGGCAGCGAGAGGTGTAGACAGAGTCCGTAGAAGGGAGGCTGGTTTCCATGGTGTGCTGAGTGCGTCCGCAAGTCTCTGTGGTTTCTCATGGCCATTGGCAAAGCAGATGTCTATGTCTCTACACAAACTGGTGAAGGACAATGGTGAACATGCTGAATTTCTCTCCAATGTTGTGTTCTCAGGGTCTTCACGTTAGTCCTGATTGGCATCAGCATTGCTTGGATCCCAATAGTACAGACTGCACAGAGTGGAAAACTCTTTGACTATATTCAGTCCATCACCAGCTACCTGGGCCCCCCCATAGCCTCAATCTTCTTGCTCGGCATTTTTGTCAAGCGCGTCAATGAAAAAGTAAGTTTCTGAACTTCAGTGTCCATCCTTTCTCAGTTTCTTTCCACTTACTTTCTCTAACAAGTGAACAGCCACACTGTTGGGAGGCTATGCAAGCTAGGATTTTACCATTTGGGGCTTTCCCATCATCAGATAAGCACCTGCATGAACTCGAGGGTGGAGGTAGATTTTAACCATATAACCATAACCATGTAACAATTACAGCACGGAAACAGGCCATCTCAGCCCTTCTAGTCTGTGCTGAACACTTACTCTCACCTAATCCCACTGACCCGCACTCAGCCCATCCATTCCTTTCCTGTCCATATACCTATCCAATTTTGCTTTAAATGACAATACTGAACCTGCCTCTACCACTTCTACTGGAAGCTCATTCCACACAGCTACCACTCTCTGAGTAAAAAAATTCCCCCTTATGTTACCCTTAAACTTTTACCCTTTAACTCTCAACTCATGTCCTCTTGTTTGAATCTACCCTACTCTCAATGGAAAAAGCCTATCCACGTCAATATCTATCCCCCTCATAATTTTAAATACCTCTATCAAGTTTCCCCCCTCAGCCTTCTACACTCCAAAGAATAAAGACTTAACTTGTTCAATCTTTCCTTGTAACTTAGGTGCTGAAACCCAGGTAGCATTCTTGAAAATCTTCTCTGTACTCTCTCTATTTTGTTGTCATCTTTCCTATAATTCGGTGACCAGAACTGTACACAATACTCCAAATTCGGCCTTACCAATGCCTTGTACAATTTTAACATTACATCCCAACTCCGATACTCAATGCTCTGATTTATAAATGCCAACATACCAAAAGCTTTCTTCACCACCCTATCCACATGAGATTCCGCCTTCAGGGAACCATTATTCCTAGACCACTCTGTTCTACTGCATTCTTCAATGCCCTACCATTTACCATGTATGTCCTATTTGGATTATTCCTACCAAAATGTAGCACCTCACACTTATCAGCATTAAACTGCATCAGCCATCATTCAGCCCACTCTTCTAACTGGCCTAAATCTCTCTGCAAACTTTGAAAATCTACTTCATTATCCACTACACCACCTACCTTAGTATCATCTGCATACTTACTAATTCAATTTACCACCCCATCATCCAGATCATTACTGTATATGACAATAGACAATAGGTGCAGAAGTAGACCATTCAGCCCTTCAAGCCTGCACCGCCATTTTGAGATCATGGCTGATCATCTACTATCAATACCCAGTTCCTGCCTTGTCCCCATATCCCTTGATTCCCCTATCCATAAGATACCTATCTAGCTCCTTCTTGAAAGCATCCAGAGAATTGGCCTCCACTGCCTTCCGAGGCAGTGCATTCCAGACCCCCACAACTCTCTGGGAGAAGAAGTTTGTCTTAAATGACCTATGCCTTATTCTCAAACCATGCCCTCTGGTACTGGACTCTTCCAGCATCTGGAACATATTTCCTGCCTCTATCTTGTCCAATCCCTTAATAATCTTATATGTTGCAATCAGATCCCCTCTCAATCTCCTTAATTCCAGCATGTACAAGCCCAGTCTGTCTAACCTCTCTGCGTAAGACAGTCCTGACATCCCAGGAATTAACCTTGTGAATCTACACTGCACTTCCTCTACAGCCAGGATGTCCTTCCTTAACCCTGGAGACCAAAACTGTACACAATACTCCAAAGGTGTGGTCTCACCAAGGTCCTGTACAAATGCAAGAGGATTTCCTTGCTCTTGTACTCAATTCCCTTTGTAATAAAGGCCAACATTCCATTAGCCTTCTTCACTGCCTGCTGCACTTGCTCATTCACCTTCAGTGACTGATGACCAAGGATTCCTAGATCTCTTTGTATTTCTCCCTTACCTAACTCTACACTGTTCAGATAATAATCTGCCTTCCTGTTCTTACTCCCAAAGTGGATAACCTCACACTTATTCACATTAAACGTCATCTGCCAAGTATCAGCCTATCCAAATCACCCTGAATTCTCCTAACATCCTCATCACATGTCACACTGCCACCCAGCTTAGTATCATCAGCAAATTTGCTGATATTATTTTCAATGCCTTCATCCAAATCATTGACGTAAATTGTAAACAGCTGTGGTCCCAATACCGAGCCCTGTGGCACCCCACTAGTCACCACCTGCCATTCCGAGAAACACCCATTCACTGCTACCCTTTGCTTTCTATCTGCCAACCAGTTTTCTATCCATGTCAATGTCTTCCTCTCGATGCCCTGAGCTTTGATTTTACCCACCAATCTCCTAAGTGACACCTTATCAAATGCCTTCTGAAAATCGAGGTACACCACATCCATTGGATCTCCCCCGTCTAACTTCCTTGTTACATTCTCGAAAAACTCCAGCAGATTAGTCAAGCTTATTAGACAAACAACATTGGACTCAATACAGATCCCTGAGGCACACCACTAGTCACCGGCTGCCAACCTGACAAACAGTTATCCACCACTACTCTCTGGCATCTCCCATCTCGCCACTGTTGAATCCATTTTACTACTTCAGTATTAATACCTAACGATGGAACCTTCCTAACTAACCTTTCATGTGGAACCTTGTCAAAGGCCTTACTGAAATCCATATAGACAACATCCTCTGCTTTACCCTCGTCAATTTTTCTTGTAACCTCTTCAAAAAATTCAATAAGATTTGTCAAACATGACCTTCCACGCACAAATCCATATTGACTGTTCCTAATCAGACCCTGTCTATCCAGATAATTATATATATCATCTCTAAGAATACCTTCCATTAATTTACCCACCACTGACGTCAAACTGACAGGCCTATAATTGCTAGGTTTACTCTTAGAACCCTTTTTAAACAATGGACCCACATGAGCAATACGCCAATCCTCTGGCACCATCCCCATTTCTAATAACTTTTGAAATATTTCTGTCAGAGTCCCTGCTATTTCTGCACTAACCTCCCTCAAGGTCCTAGGGAATATCGTGTAGGACCCAGCAATTTATCCACTTTTATATTCCTTAAAAGCACCAGTATTTCCTCCTCCTTAATCATCATTGTTTCCATAACTTCCCTACTTGTTTCCCTTACCTTACACAATTCAATATCCTTCTCCTTAGTGAATACCGAAGAAAAGAAATTGTTCAAAATCTCCCCCATCTCTTTAGGCTCCACACATAGCTGTCCATTCTGATTCTCTAATGGATCAATTTTATCCCTCGCTATCCTTTTGCTATTAATATAATTGTAGAATCCCTTTGGATTTATTTTCACCTTATTTGCCAAAGCAACCTCATATCTTAGCTTTTCTAATTTCTTTCTTAAGATTCTTCTTACATTCTTTATGTTCCTCGAGCACCTCATTTACTCCATGCTGCTTATATTTATTGTAGATATCTCTTTTTTTCCTAACTAAGTTTCCAATATCCCTTGAAAACCATGGCTCTCTCAAACTTTTAACCTTTCCTTTCCTTTCCTTTCAACCTAACAGGAACATAAAGATTCTGCACCCTCAAAATTTCACCTTTAAATGACCACCATTTCTCTTTTATATCCATCAAATATTACATTTTCACTGCTGACATTCCACTTTGCCCTCTTCCCTACATCTGTTGTTTCCGGCTTTCAATATTTCCCAGTCTGGCAAAGCCCTGATGTTGAAATTTTTATGAGTGTTCATAAAATCTTCACATAACGTCGTCCCTGTTTATAACCTTCAGAGATTCTGTCTGGCTCTTGCACACTTCCCACTTTCATTCCTCTTCCACTGGTAACACCACTTCCGGTTGGCTCACCATTCTTTCTTCAAAGCTTGTGGCTCTTCACTGTTACTGAATCTAAACCCTGGAGCTTCTTGCTGCCCACAGCACTGGGTGCATCAGTTGAAGGTGGGAACTTGTGAGATATTCCAAATCATTCAGAGACCAGGGAGAGCTCAGACATTATCAGCCACACCTGCAAGTGAGCTGTTGAGGTCCTGACAATGGTCCTTGCCTCACAACTTTAAGGAACAGAGAGTGTAGTTACGTGTGGACATGTGCTTGCACTGGTAGTCCAGAGGACGAGAGTTCCAATCCCATCAAACTGAGACACAGATTTCCATTGCAAAGCCTGACAGTGAAAAGCTGGTATCAGTGAGGGAGATCATAAAGTAAACCTTGTCTATGGATAGAATGTCCCCAAATATCTCTACAGCTGTTCATGATATATATTGTGCTCACTCAAGCACAGGAGCCCAGGAGGTTCCCCGCTTTCCCTCTCACCAACATAACCCATGAGTGACTTGTGTCATGCCAGTAAGCTTCACTCTGACCTGCTGATCAGCATAACCACGTGTGACCTGTGTCATACCGGTAAGCCTGACTCTAAACTGCTGATACCACTATAGCAGGCTGCATTTTGAACATCAATTAGTCAGAATACAGGAAGGAGGTAGAGAGCTAAGTGTCATGTTGTCCTGTCTACAACCTTCCCCTCAATGTCAACAAATGCAAAGAGCTGGTCATTGACTTCATAAAAGGGGGCAGTGCATATGCACCTGTCAACATCAATGGTGTTGAGGTGGAGGGGTGTGGGCTTCAAGATACATGATCTGTAGCCTGTTCTGGTCCAACCACAGCAATGTCATGGCTAAGAAAGTAATTAAATGCTTCTTCTTTCTCAGGAAACTGAAGAGCTCCACAGGACCTAGTTGATTCTTACCAGTTTTACCATAGAAAGCATTCTGTCTGGATACAAACACAAACAGCAGAAAATCTGTGGAAGCTGGAAATCCAGGCAACACACATACTACTGGAGGAACTCAGCAAGCCAAGCAGCATCTGTGGAAAAGAGCACCACTGAAGGGTTTCGGCCTGAAAACTTAACTGTACTCTTTTCCACAGATGGTGCCTGGCCTTCTGAGTTCCTCAAGAATTTTGTGTGTGCTGTCTGGATGCACAATGGTTGCTATGGTCACAAGAAACAGCAGAGAGTTGTGGACACAGCTCAGCACATCTCTGCAATCTGTCACGCTCTAAGAACTCTGTTTCTACTTCTTGCTGCCTCAGTAAATCAGGCAGCATATTCAAAGACCCACCTCACACCAGACATTCTGTTTTCTCCCCTCTCCCATCAGGCAGAAAATACAAAAGCCTGAAGGCTTGCTCCACCAGGCTAGGGACAGCTTCTACACTGTTATCAGTCTCTTGAATGGACATCTTGCACAATAAAATAGACTCTTGGCCTTACAATCTACCTCGTTATGACTTTGCACTTTATCGTTTAGCTGCATTGGACTTGGTCTGCAACTTTCATACTTGGTTATTGCTGTACCTTTTTCTCGCTCAGATCTCGCTGTGATGATTTGATCTCAATGAACTGTGTTCAAAACAAGATTTTCACTGTAACACACATAAAATGCCGAAGGAACTCACCAGGTCAGGCAGCATCTACGGAAAAGAGTAAACAGTTGATGCTTCAGGCCAGGTCCCTTCATCGTTTTGGTGCTACATTTTAGTAGGAATAATCCAAATAGGACATACATGGTAAATGGTAGGGCATTGAAGAATGCAGTAGAACAGAGTGATCTAGGAATAATGGTTCCCTGAAGGTGGAATCTCATGTGGATAGGGTGGTGAAGAAAGCTTTTGGTATGTTGGCCTTCATAAATCAGAGCATTGAGTATAGGAGTTAGGATATAATGTTAAAATTGTACAAGGCATTGGTAAGGCTGAATTTGGAGTATTGTGTATAGTTCTGGTCACCGGATTATAGGAAAGGTGTCAACAAAATATAGAGAGTACAGAAGAGTACAGAAGTACAGAATATAGAAATATAGAGAGTACAGAAGAGGTACACTAGAATGTTACCTGGGTTTCAGCACCTAAGTTACAGTGAAAGGTGGAACAAATTAGGTCTTTATTCTTTGAAGTGTAGCAGGTTGAGGAGGGACGATAGAGGTATTTAAAATTATGAGGGGAATAGATAGAGTTGACATGGATAGGCTTTTTCCATTGAGAGTAGGGGAGATTCAAACAAGAGGACATGAGTTGAGAGTTAGGGGGCAAAAGTTTAAGGATAACATGAGGGGGAATTTCTTTACTCAGAGAGTGGTAGCTGTGTGGAATGATCTTCCAGTAGAAGTGGTAGAGGCAGGTTCGGTGGTGTCATTTAAAGCAAAATTGGATAGGTATATGGACAGGAAAGGAAGGGAGGGTATGGACTGAGTGCAGGTCAGTGGGATTAGGTGAGAGTAAGCGTTCGGCACAGACTAGAAGGGCCGAGATGGCCTGTTTCCATGCTGTAATATGGTTATATGGTTATATCAGGACTGAGAAAGAAAGTGTGGGGAGCGGGGGTGACATGTCTGAATAAAACAAGTGGGGGGAAGGGAAAGAGGCTAGCTGGAAGGTGATAGGTGAAGCCAGGTGGATGCCAGCTTTTCACTGTATTTTGGTACATGCGACAGTAATGAAGCGATATTAATACAGTTGGCCCATCGCATCTGTGCTGACCCTCAGCCACACATTTACATTAATCCTACATCAATCTCATTTGTTAATCTCCCCCTAGATTCTGTTAGCTACCTAAGTTTGGGGGTGGTTTACAGTAGCCAATCAGCTTCTCAGCCTGCATATGTTTGGGATGTGGGAGGAAACTAGAGCATGCAGTAGAAACCTGTGGGGTTACAGAGAGATCCTGCAAACTCCACATGGACAGCATCCAAGGTCAGGTGTGAGCAGGAGTTCAGAAGAAGACCCATCACAAGTCCTCTTCCATCTTCCCAGTGCAGCCTGCATTCTGTGAACCCTGGTGAACTCTCCTCACCCAGAGAGGGAGTGTGACTGAACCCAGGGACCACATCTCAATGGTGCCCAGTCTCCAAGCTGCTTCCCCTATCACAACCGGGGCTCGGACCCCACACTCCATTGACAAATGGCGCATTCCAATGGGAAATAACATATGGAGAAAGTAGTGAAAATAGAGAGATAGCAACAGAGATGTACAAAATGATAAGAAGTATAGATCAAGTAGATCGCTGGACTTAATTCAGGGATGGAAATTAACAATAGAAGGGGTCATAATTTGGAGCAGAGTATACTGTACTGTCC
This sequence comes from Hypanus sabinus, assembly GCF_030144855.1. Classification (NCBI taxonomy): domain Eukaryota; kingdom Metazoa; phylum Chordata; class Chondrichthyes; order Myliobatiformes; family Dasyatidae; genus Hypanus; species Hypanus sabinus. The sequence continues at coordinate 149,954,099 of NC_082715.1, read as the reverse complement.
TATGTTCCATTAACAAATAAAGTGCAAGCACACTGATGGATGACGGATGCTGCTTGACCTGCTGATACTCTCAGCAAATTGTTTGTTGCTCCTCATTCTTGCATCTGCAGTATCATGTGTCACTGTCAAAGAGCTTTCTGTTTTTCAGGGTGCATTTTGGGGGCTGATTTTTGGCCTCGCTATGGGCTTAGCACGAATGATCCCTGAGTTTGCCATTGGCACGGGCAGCTGTGTGAGTCCCTCCTCGTGTCCAGTCATCATCTGTGGTGTACATTATCTCTACTTCGCCATCGTCCTCTTCGTTGCCACCAGTCTGCTGGTGCTCATCGTGTCCTTCCTGACAAAACCAATTCCAGACAAGCATGTGAGTCCAGACTTCTTCCCCTGTGGCACCTCTCTCTTAGGGCAGTCATTGTAACTGTTTGGTCGATTGGGGATGATTGTGATGGTCAGTGTGTTTGGGATGTTTGTGATGGTCAGTGTGATTCTGATGGTTTGGTTGGTCAGTATGTTTGGGATGATTGTGATGGTCAGTGTGTTTGGGATGTTTGTGATGGTCAGTGTGATTCTGATGGTTTGATGGTCAGTATTTTTGGGATGATTGTGATGGTCAGTATGTTTGGGATGTTTGTGATGGTCTGTGTTTGGGATGTTTGTGATGGTCAGTGTGATTCTGATGGTTGTGATGGTCAGTGTGTTTCTGGTGGTTGTAATAATCATGGTGTTTGGGACATTTGTGATGGTCAGTGTGATTCTGATGTTTGTGATGGTCAGTGTGATTCTGATGGTTGTGATGGTCAGTGTCTTTCTGGTGGTTGTAATGGTCAGTGTGTTTGGGATGTTTGTGATGGTCAGTGTGATTCTGATGTTTGTGATGGTCAGTGTGATTCTGATGGTTGTGCTGCTCAGTGTGTTTCTTCTGGTGGTTGTAATAATCATGGTGTTTGGGACATTTGTGATGGTCAGTGTGATTCTGATGTTTGTGATGGTCAGTGTGATTCTGATGGTTGTGATGGTCAGTGTGTTTGGGATGTTTGTGATGGTCAGTGTGATTCTGATGTTTCTGATGGCCAGTGTGATTCTGATGGTTGTGATGGTCAGTGTGTTTGGGATGTTTGTGATGGTCAGTGTGATTCTGATGTTTGTGATGGTCAGTGTGATTCTGATGGTTGTGGGTCAGTGTGTTTCTGGTGGTTGTAATGATCTGTGTGTTTGGGATGTTTGTGATGGTCAGTGTGATTCTGATGGTTGTGATGGTCTGTGTTTGGGATGTTTCTGATGGTCAGTGTGATTCTGATGGTTGTGATGGTCAGTGTGTTTCTGGTGGTTGTAATGATCAGTGTGCTTGGGATGTTTCTGATGGCCAGTGTGATTCTGATGGTTGTGATGGTCAGTGTGATTCTGATGGTTGTGATGGTCAGTGTGATTCTGATGGTTGTGATGGTCAGTGTGATTCTGATGTTTCTGATGGCCAGTGTGATTCTGATGGTTGTGATGGTCAGTGTGTTTGGGATGTTTGTGATGGTCAGTGTGATTCTGATGTTTGTGATGGTCAGTGTGATTCTGATGGTTGTGCTGGTCAGTGTGTTTCTGGTGGTTGTAATGATCTGTGTGTTTGGGATGTTTGTGATGGTCAGTGTGATTCTGATGTTTCTGATGGTTAGTGTGATTCTGATGGTTGTGATGGTCTGTGTTTGGGATGTTTCTGATGGTCAGTGTGATTCTGATGGTTGTGATGGTCAGTGTGTTTCTGGTGGTTGTAATGATCATGGTGTTTGGGACATTTGTGATGGTCCATGTATTTGTTATGGCTCTGGTGGTCACTGCTTTTGGGGCTAGCGATGATCTGGGACTGTATGTTGAGATGATCAACTGGATTGTGATGGTCTTTAGGTTTCGGACAGTCAGTGAATTGGAACAGGCAATGAGTTTGGGTCTGTTGGGATGATTATTTGGAATGGAATGGTCAGTGAGTCTGGGATGGTAAGTGGGACTGGGATGGTTTTTGAGATTGGGTCACTGTGTTTGAGACCATGTTGTGTCTGGGGTCATCACTGTATTTGGGACGGTCTGAGTGTTTGGGGCAGTCAGTATGTCTGAGGTCGCTGTGTGCTTTGTATGGGCAGCATGTTTGGGATGGTGTGTGTGTGTGTGTGTGTGTGTGTGTGTGTGTGTGTGTGTGTGTGTGTGTGTGTGTGTGTGTGTGTGTGTGTGTGTGTGTGTTTGTGTGTGTGTCTGTCTGTCTGTCTGAGACAGTCAGTTTGATGTGTAAACAACTCTTCCATCTCTGATGCTGGAGATTGTGATTCAGTGACATTCTACCTCCCACTGTCCTCTAGCTCTATCGCCTCTGCTGGACACTACGACACAGCACCGAGGAGCGCGAAGACCTGGACCACGATGATTGGAAAAATGAAGACAATGACAGCACAATGGATGTTGATGAAGGTACAGTAGTACATGCTCAGATCCAAGGACATTTTCTTGTAGGTATCTGCACTTAGTGGTCATTCTCTCAATGGAACTGAGGATGTTTGTCAATGCTGAAACTTATTTTTGCTTTGTGGTTGGATATCACCAGCAAGGCCAGGTTAACTCCCCGAGCAAACTAGCTTGCTTTGAATGCTAGTGTCCATGATGGAGCTGGCTGAGGTTACAACATCTCCGATCCTGTGCAGTGGCCCTCCAGATCAGACACAGTGCAGCAAGCTTGGGTCTGTTTCCTTGTAATGGTGCAGCAGGTCAGAGACACAGAGTTTAGGGAGAGAGTGAGCTGAGCACCTAGAAACAAGAGAATCTCCAAGATTCTGGAAACTGGAGCTACAAACAGGCAAGGAAGTCAGAAGGTCTGTGGAGGGGAAGAAATGGTCAACTCTGCATCAGAATTTCAAATGTAGAGGGCAGGTGCTGACAGTATAGAGAGAAGAAGAGGGGTTGAGGTGACAAGTGATTCTGGGTGAGGTGGAGTTATGGGCAGATGGAGGGAGGGAATGGAGACAGCAACCAAGGCTAGAGACAACAAAGAGATGCAGATAGTATGATGTGATGAGGAAGGAAAATGATGAGTGGAAGTAGATGGTGAACAGAAGGGAAGACTGGGGAGGGGATAGGAGACCCATTGGGTGATAGGCCAGTGGAGGAGGAATTAAATTGGCAGGAGAAGGGAAGGTTAGTACCGTCCTCGTGGACTGAACACAGGCTATCCTCAGAGCCAGTGGCCCTGTGGCAGCTTGTCTGTGTGGTGTCCATCTCCCTTTCCCATATTCTGTGCCCAGCCAGGGGTTGAATATGTGGTTCCTGGGGGCAGGGGAACAAGGTGACCCCTCTGTTTGCTGCTAGATTTCCTCCACTCCAAGCTGCCCTCCACTGCTGTGATCCAGCTCCTCACAACGCTGCTGGTGGGCTGTCATCTTCCATGATTAGGACCTCTCACCCTGACACCCTGAGCAAGATCCTTCCCATTTCCCATTACATCCCCAGCATTCATCAAGAGTACGACTGCAGTCAGGCAGTCCTCTCAGTTAGAAGGTCTGGTTGTTTATGCTCACTAAGGCATCTGAGGGCATCTTTTTAATTTTGGGGACTCAAGAGTCGGCAGATGCTAGAACATGAAGCAACACACAAAATGAATCTACGGTGAGAAAGTGCATAGATGCAGAGTTCCTCCAGCAGCCTTTTTAATTTTATCACTCTCTAGAATTTCACCATTGCAGCTGAAATCTCCATCTACGCTGTCTTTTTCCTTAGTGAAACACAGATTGCTACGTAACAGTGACCACAGCTATTACAGATGATCAGACTGCTGTCTGCTAGGAGCTTGTTCGTTTCAACTGTAACCACCAAGGTTTCTAATAGATGCTTCCGCCTCCTCCCACATTCCAAAAACGTATGGGTTAGGAGGGTTAGTGAGTTGTGGGCCATGGTAAGTTGGTGCTGGAGCGTGGCAACAATTGTGGACTGCCCCCAACACGTCCATGGACAAAAACAACACATTTCACTGTATGTTTCAATGTACACGTGATGGAGAAAGTTTATCTTTTAATCTACTTTAGTGACAGTTTAGAGTTTTCAGCTGGTTTCACACACCATTCTGTGGTGTGAATGCTAAAGTGGTGTGAATTGCATCATAAAGTACTTAAGTGCTATGTGTCCATAGAATTATTTTCACATCTCTGAAGGCAAGTTACAGTACACTTCTGTCTGATTGCTGGGCTGTGTGTGCTGTTGCTGTTATGGCAGTCAGTGTTTGAGTGACTGACAAAGGCTGTGTACTTTCCCAGACACTGACAACTTGGCCTCCTAAATTTTCCTATCATATGACATATGGTTTCCTGACCTCTCAGCCACTGGCTTCCTTGACCCCCCTGACCAAGTACTGAAGAAAATGTTTATTTTTTTAGCGATACAGCATGGAGTTGGGCCTCCAAGCCATGGCTCCCCAGCAACAGCTCCTAATCACAGGACAATTGACAATGACCAAGTAACCTACACAATCTTTGGAGAGAAGGAGATAGGGGAGAGAGAGGGAAAGAGAGGAGGAGAAAGGGGAGAGAGAAAGAGGGAGGGGAAGAAAGAGAGGGAGAGAGAGGGAGGGGGTAGAGAGAGGAGTGAGAGGTGGTGGGAGAGGGAGAAAGAGATAGGAGAGAGGGAGAGAAAAGGTGAGGGGGAGAGGGAGAGAGAGTTAGAGAAAGAGAGGAAGCAAGAAAGGGAGAGAGGAGGAGATAGGGGAGAGAGAGGAAAAGAGGGGGAGAGAGAGACAGGGAGAGAAAGAGAGAGAGAGGAGTATGAACATGTTGGGCTAATGAACTTCATCAAAACTGGGAAGATTTGCAAGTCTTACCCATTTCCACAGTGAGAATCTCCAGCCTTTGTTCTCAGATTTCTGGATTGTTGCCATTAATGCCCTTACTGCTCAATGCCTGATGCTCTAAAATGCACCGATGTTCCCCAACACTCATGCTTTATTCCTGCTCCATTTCAATCCTTGTAACAATGTGATTTTGAAAACCATTCTAAGGTAATGGGTGGGCTAAAACACGTCACTTCAGAGTTCAGCTAACTCATTGAAGCATCACACATCAGGCCCATACCGATTCATCATTTCAAACACAAGGTCTGGGTGGCTCGAGAGCTTTACTCAACACCTAAACCACAAGCCAATCTGTCTCTCAACACACAGACTTGTGGAAATCACAGTGCCCCACTGAAATTCACCGCTGCCCTTGTACAGGTTTACAGGCACCAGCTATATGGATTGAAGTGACTCCTCTGATCTGTGCCTCCAATAGGCCATGCTTCAGATTTTGGCTTATCTGTCATCTACTCGACTCCACCATCAGGGCCATTCTCTTTGGCTCACCTCTTCTCTTAATTCCTTTGAATTTTTACACTTGATTTCAACAGTGCTGTTGGGTTTGAAAATCATGATTGGACATTCAAAGTGAATATGAAACTCCTGTTTTGGTACATGTAAACAAAGTTCTCTGCTTCTTCCTGTTGCTTCACTGGCTCTGATAGTCCAGTGGTATGGCGGATAGTGCTGCTGCCTGCCAACTCCTGTGAACTGGGTTTGACCCTGACCTGGGTGCTGTTGGACCCGCTCGGGCACTCTAGTTTACTGCCACAACCCAAAGCCATGCAGGATACATTACAGAAACAAAAAGCACTGATGGACATGTGGTGGGGGGGAGGCAGAGAATACGGTAGAAATACAGGGGAATGGTACTGATGGAATTGTTCTGCTTGGGTCTGGCATGGGTCTGATGGGCTGAATGGCCTGTTCTGTGCTGCACAGGGCAGCATTCTGGCATAGTAACTCAGAGCTTTTCTATGTTCATCACCAGTGTAGTATGTAGTGGGATTATTTTACACCAGGCCAGATAAAACTCACAATCACTCACTTGGCAGGGCATCAAGGAACTGACAGCACCCCATGAGGCAGTGATGTCATTATGGTTCCAGAAGCAACTCAACAAACACCAGGTAGCCATTGGAATGTCTACAGCATTCTCAAAATAGTTCAAAGTAGAAATTCTGCTTTGCTGACGTTTAACACCAACACAAAAAGACAAATAATTATTTCCCACAATGGCTTTTGTAGTTTGTTTCTTTGGCTTTTGTCAGCTAAATACATTTGAAGCACATAATTGCACAGATACTGATGCCCAGACACACTGTACATATGACCAAACATGCTTCAGACATGTAAATTAGAAAAACACATGAATATACTGCACGTGTACCCAGACACACAGAAACACACAGACACACACACACACACACACACACACACACTCACAAGACACAGACACACAAGACACACACGCACACTCTCTCTCTCTCTCTCTCTCTCACACACACACACTCTCTCTCTCTCACACTCACACACACTCTCTCTCTCACACACACACACACACTCTCTCGCACACACACACTCTCTCTCTCACACACACACTCACAAGACACACATGCACACTCTCTCTCTCACACACACTCTCTCACACACACACACTCACAAGACACAGACATTCTTTCTCTCTCTCTCACACACACTCACAAGACACACACATGCACACTCTCTTTTTCACACACACACTCTCTCTCTCACACACACACACACACTCTCTCTCTCTCACAGACACACACACACTCACAAGACAGACAGACAGACACACACACACACACACACTGTCTCTCTCTTTCTCTTACACACACACACTCTCCCTCACACACACACACACACACTCTCTCTCTCACACACACACACACTCTCTCTCTCTCTCAGACACACACACACACACACACTCTCTCTCTCTCTCTCTCTCTCTCACACACACACACACACACAGGGAAACAGTCTGGTGCTGGTTTACAGTATTAAAGCTAATTATGGCTGATTACAATGGATAATGAACTTTGCACTCCACACATAGAGCAGTTCACAACCACACAAACTGACTCCCTGCCAAGCTGCCAGGGTCCAAATTGCACAATCTGACCTATGCTGTGATTGTTTGAAAAACTATGTATGCATTCAGTGTTTCTGGAGAAGTAAAGGCAGGTGGGAGAAACAGCCAAGGTTACTTGCTCGTGATTGTTTTCACTCATGGCCCTGCTGACAGAAATTGTATGGGGCAAGTTTTAAACACAAAGAGTGGTGGATGCCTGGAATGTGTTGCCTGGGGTAGTGAAGCAGCCAAGTACAACAGAGGTGTTTAAGAGGCTCTTATGTAAAGCTAAGATTAGCATAGCTTTACTGATCACCTATACATCAAATCAGTGAAAAGCATTATTTTGCATCAAATCAAATTAGCAAAGATGGGCTGGACAGTGTCACCACGTTCCTGGTGCCAACAACTCACCAACCCTATCTGTACATTGTAGTTTGGGATGTGGGAGGAAACCGGAGCACCTATGCTGTCATGCAGAGAATATACGAATTCCTTTTAGACAGCGGCAGGGACCAAACTCCGATCTCACTACTGGCTGCTGCAAAGATTGTACGAACCACGACACAACCATACCACCCATGATAAGCGCATGAAAGTGCTGGAAATGGAAGGATCTAGACATTGTGAGGCAGAAGGGATTCATTTAATTATTTGATTAGTTTGTAAGATATAGGAGCAGAATGAGGCCAACTGGCCCATCAAGCCTGCTCAACATTCCATCATGGCTGATTTATTATCCCCTCAACCCCATTCTCCTGCCTTCTCCTTTCACCCTGACTAGCCAAGAACCTCTCAACCTCCACTTTAAATATGCTCAATGACTTGGCCTCCACAGCTGCCCCCAGCAATGAATTCCACAGACACACAACCCTCTGGCTAAAGGAAGTTCTCCTTCTCTCTGTACTAAATAGACATCCCTCTCTTCTGAGGCTGTGCGCTCTAGTCCTAAACTCACCAACAGTAGGAAATACCTGCCCACATCCACTCTATCTCAGCCTTTTAATAGGTTTGAATGAGATTCCCCCCCTCCCATTCTTCTAAACTTCAGTGAGCAAAAGCCCAGAGCCATCAAACAGTCCTCAACCATTAACCCTTTCATTCCCAGAATCATTCTTATGAACCTCCCCTGGATCCTCTCCAATGCCAGCACATCTTTTCAAAACTGCTCACAATACTCCAAGTGCAGTCTTACCAGTGCTTTATAAAGCCTCAGCATTAGATCTTTGCTTTAATATTCTAGTCCTCTCGAAATGAATGCTAACATTGCAATTGCCTCCTTACCACCAACTCAATCTGCAAGTTAACCTTTAGGGAATCCTGCAGAAGGACTCCAAAATCTATTTTCACCTCTGATTTTTTAATTTTCTACACATTTAGAAAATAATCTGTGCCTTTTTTCCTTCCACCAAAGTGTGTGACCATACACTTCCCTGGATTATATTCCATTTGTCACTTTTTTGCCCATTCTCCCAATCTGCCTTCACCATCAGCCATTCCATTTATCTTGTAATATTTGCAAACTTGGCCACAAAGCCATCAATTCCAGCATCCAAATCATTGACATTTAACGTGAAAAGATGCAGTCCTAATACCAACCCCTGCAGAACACCACTAGTCACCGACAGCCGATTAGGCCCCTTTATTCTGACTCTTGCCTCCTGCCAGTCAGCCAATCTTCAATCCATTCTAGTGTATTTCCTGTAATACCATGGGCTCTTATCTTGATAAGCAGTGTCAGGTGTGGCGCCATGTCAAAGACCTTTTGAAAATCCAAGTAAACAAATTCTACAGACTCTCCTTTTTCTATCTTGCCTGTTATTTCTTCAAAGAATTCCAATAGATTTATCAGGCAAGATTTCTCCTTTAGGAAACAATGCTGACTTTGGCCCACTTTAAAATCCACCTCCAAGTACCCCAAAACCTTATTTTTATTAATCAACACCACTGAAGTCAGGCTAACTGGCCTATAATTTTCCTTCCTACCTTCTTAGAGTGGAGTGACATTTACAATTCCAGTCCTCCAGAACCATTCCTGAATCTAGCAACTCTTGAAAGATCATTACTCATGCCTTCACAATCTCTTCAGCTATCTCTTCCAGAACCCTGGTGTGTAGTCCATGTGGCTTATCTGCCTTCAGACTTTTCAGCTTCCCAAGCTGAAAATGCTTAATATTAATAGACAATAGACAATAGACAATAGGTGCAGAAGTAGACCATTCGGCCCCTCGAGTCTGCACCGCCATTCTGAGATCATGGCTGATCATTCACTATCAATACCCAGTCCCTGCCTTGTCCCCATATCCCTTGATTCCCCTATCCATCAGATACCTATCTAGCTCCTTCTTGAAAGCATCCAGAGAATTGGCCTCCACCGTCTTCCGAGGCAGTGCATTCCACACCTCCACAACTCTCTGGGAGAAGAAGCTCTTCCTCAACTCTGTTTTAAATAACTGACCTCTTATTCTCAATCCATGCCCTCTGGTACTGGACTCTCCCAACATCTGGAACATATTTCCTGCCTCAATTCTATCAAATCCTTTAATGATCTTAAACGTTTCAATCAGATCCCCTCTCAATCTCCTCAATTCCAGCGTGTACAAGCCCAATCTCTCCAATCTCTCTGCGTAAGACAGCTCTGCCATCCCAGGAATCAACCTAGTGAATCTACGCTGCACTTCCTCAATTGCCAGAATGTCCTTCCTTAAACCTGGAGACCAAAACTGTACACAATATTCCAGGTGTGGTCTCACCAGGGCCCTGTACAAATGCAAAAGGACATCCTTGCTCTTGTACTCAATTCCCCTTGTAACAAAGGCCAACATTCCATTTGCCCTCTTCACTGCCTGTTGCACTTGCTCATTCACCTTCATTGACTGGTGAACTAGGACTCCTAGGTCTCTTTGCATTTCTCCCTTACCTAACTCGACACAGTTCAGACAATACTCTGCCCTCTTGTTCCTGCTTCCAAAGTGGATAACTTCACATTTATTCACATTGAATAACATCTGCCAAGTATCTGCCCACTCACCCAGCCTATCCAAGTCTCCCTGTATTCTCCTAACGTCCTCTTCGCATGTCACACTGCCACCCAGTTTAGTATCGTCAGCAAACTTGCTGATATAGTTTTCAATGCCCTCATCTAAATCGTTGACATAAATTGTAAAGAGCTGTGGTCCCAATACAGAGCCCTGTGGTACCCCACTAGTCACCTCCAGCCAGTCCGAGAAACACCCATTCACTGCTACCCTTTGCTTTCTATCTGCCAACCAGTTTTCTATCCATGTTGAAACCCTGCCCCCAATGCCATGAGCTCTGATTTTACTCACCAATCTCCTATGTGGCACCTTATCGAATGCCTTCTGAAAATCTAGGTACACAACATCCACTGGCTTACCCTCGTCTAACATCCTTGTTACACCCTCAAAAAACTCCAACAGATTAGTCAAGCATGATTTGCTCTTGGTAAATCCATGCTGGCTCGGCCTAATCCTATTTCTGCCATCAAGATGTGCCACTATTTTGTCTTTAATAATGGACTCAAGCATCTTCCCCACGACTGACGTTAGGCTAACAGGGCGATAGTTCTCCGTTTTCTCCTTCCCTCCTTTCTTGAAAAGTGGGATAACATTAGCCACTCTCCAATCTTCAGGAACTGATCCTGAATCTAAGGAACATTGGAAAATGATTACCAATGCATCCGCAATTTCCTGAGCCACCTCTTTTAGAACCCTCGGATGCAGACCATCTGGACCCGGGGATTTATTAGCCTTCAGTCCTACCAGTCTACTCATCACAGTTTCTTTCCTAATGTCAATCTGTCTCAATTCCTCTGATATCTTATGACCCTGGCCCATCCATACATCTGGGAGATTGCTTGTGTCCTCCCTGGTGAAGACAGATCTAAAGTACGCATTAAATTCTGTTGCCATTTCCCTGTTTCCCATAACAATTTCTCCCAATTCATTCTTCAAGGGTCCAACATTGTTCTTAACTATCTTCTTTCTCTTCACATAGCTAAAAAGGATTTTGCTATCCCCTTTTATATTCCTGGCTAGACTGAGCTCATACCTGATTTTTTCTCTCCGTATTGCTTTTTTAGTTAAGATCTGCTGTTCCTTAAAACTTTCCCAATCATCAGTATTCCCACTCATCTTAGCCCTGTCATACTTCTTTTTCTTTAATGCTATACAATCTCTGACTTCCTTTGTCAACCACTGTGGCCCCTTCCCCCTCTTCCTTCTCATTGGAATGAACTGCTTTTGCATCTTTTGTATTATCCCCAAGAATATCTGCCACTGCTGATCCACTGTCTTTCCTGCCAGGGCATCCGCCCATTTAACTTTGGCCAGCTCTTCCCTCATGGCTCCGTAGTCTCCTTTATTTAATTGCAACACTGACACCTCTGATCTGCCCTTATCCCTCTCAAATTGTAGATAAAAACTTATCATGTTATGATCACTACTTCCTAATGGCTCCTTTACTTCAAGATCACTTATCAATTCCTGTTCATTACACATCACCAAGTCCAAAATAGCTTCGTTCCTGGTTGGCTCAAGCACAAGCTGTTCCAAAAATACATCCCTTAGACACTCCACAAACTCCCTATCCTGGGGTCCAGCACCTACCTGATTCTCCCAGTTCACCTGCATGTTGAAATCTCCCATAACGACTGCATTACCTTTAGCACATGCCAACCCAATATCCACACTACTGTTTGGGGACCTGTACACAACACCCATTAGGGTCTTTTTACCCTTACTGTTCCTCAGCTCAATCCACACAGACTACTTCCCCTGTTCCCAAGTCACCTCTTGCTAAGGACTGAATCTCATTCCTCACCAACAGGGCCACCCCACCCCCTCTTCCAATATTGCTGTCTCTACGATAGCACGTATACCCTGGTACACTCAATTCCCAGGCCTGATCCCCTTGCAGCCATGTCTCCGTTATCCCAACAATATCGTAGTTCCCCATTTTCATCTGAGCTTCAAGCTCATCTGTCTTATTTCTGACACTACGCGCATTCAAGTATAGAATTCTGAGCCCATTCCTCCTCTCTTTGCTTAAAACACTGTCTACTGTACCTAACCCAGCTCCTTGAACTTCCATCAGGCTAATTGCACCCTGAATTTTGATGACCTTCTCAAGATCACCCAAACCTTCTACACATTTAACCCCATGCTCCTTCTGACCAACCCTCTGGATCTGGATCCCTGCCCCCTGCACATCTAGTTTAAACCCCCCCGAGCAGCACTGGCAAACACTCCTGCAAGAATGTTAGTACGCGTCTGGTTCAGATGTAGACCGTCCCTTCGAAACAGATCCCAATGTCCCTGGAACAAAGACCAATTATCCAAAAACCTGAACCCTTCCTTCCTGCACCATGCTCTCAGCCTCGTATTGATGTGCATAATCATTCTATTCTTCACCTCACTCGCACGTGGCACAGGTAGCAATCCCGAGATTGTCACCCTGGAGGTCCTGCCTTTCAGCTTCACTCCTAACTCCCTGAACTCTCTAAGCAGGACCCCCTCACTCACCTTCCCTACATCGTTGGTCCCTACATGGACCACAACATCTGGGTTCATGCCCTCACTCTCAAGAATAGCCTGCACCCGATCTGAGATGTCCCGGACCCTAGCACCAGGGAGGCAACATACCATCTGAGACTCCCGATCTGCCCCACAAAATCTCCTATCTGCCCCCCTGACTATAGAATCCCCTAAAACTATCACTCTCTTCTCTTCCCTCCTCCCCTTTCTAGTTGAGGGTTCAACCTCTGTGCCTCACTTCTGCCCCCTGATACCTTCAAATTTCTGGCATACTGCTTGTCTTCCACAGTGAAGAATTATGTAAGATACTTACTCAGTTCATCAACACGAGAAAATCTGCAGATGCTGGAAATTCAAACAACACACACAAAATGCTGGTGGAACGCAGCAGGCCAGGCAGCATCTATAGGAAGGAGTACAGTTGACGTTTCGGGCTGAGACCCTTCGAAACACTAACATTTTGTGTGTGTTACTCAGTTCATCCTTCATTTCCTTGTTCCCCATTACTATCTCTCCAGCATCATTTTCCAGTGCTCCGATATCCACTCTCAACTCTCTTATACTCTATATATCTGAAGAAAGTTTTGGTATCCATTTTACATTATTGACTACCTTACCTTCATATTTAATCTTTTCTCTCCTTATGGTTTTTTTAGTTGTCTTCTGTTGATTTTTAAAAGCTTCCCAATCCTCTAACTTCTGGCTAATATTTACTATATTCTATGCACTCTCTTTACTTTTATGCTGTCAATGACTTCCCCTGTCAGCCATGGTTGTGTCACCCACTCTACAGTATACTTCTTCTGTGGGATGTATCTATCCTATGCCTTATTGTTTCCAGAAACCCCAGCCATTGTTGCTCTACTGTCATCTCTGCTAGTGTCCCCTTCCAAGCAACTTTAGCCAGATCTTCTCACATGCTTCTGTACTTTACTTTACTTCCCTTTACTCCACTGTAATATTAATACATTTGACTTTATCTTGTCCCTCTCAAACTACAGGGTGAATTCTATCATATTATGATTATTGTCTCCTCAGAGTTCCTTTACCTTAAGCTCCCTAATCAAATCTGATTCATTACACAGCACCCAATCCAGAATTCCCTTTCTCCTAGTGGCCTCAACCACAAGCTGCTCTAAAAAGCCATCTTGTAGGCATTCTACAAATTCCCTCTGTTAGGATCCAGCACCAACATGATTTTCCCAATCCATCTGCATATTGAAATCCACCATGACTATTACTTCTGGAAACAATTCGTAAGGCATCGCCTTTGCTATCACCCATAGTAATTTGTAGCCCACATCCTGGCTATTGTTCAGAGGCCTGTATATAGCTCCCATTAGGGTCATTTCACCCTTGCAGTTTCTTAATTCCACCCATAAAGATTCTACATATTTCAATCCTATGTCACCTTTTTCTAAGGATCTGATTTCATTTTTTACCAGCAGGACCATCCATCAATGACTTATTTTCTTTATTTATGAACTTCTTTCAGTTATGACTCAGTGATGCCCACAATATCAATACTGCCAATCTCTAACTATCCTACAAGATCATCTATATACTGCATGCATTCTAATATAACACCTTCAGTTCTGTATTCATCACCCTTTTCAATTTTATAGAAACATAGAAACCTAGAAAATATACAGCACAATACAAACCATTCAGCCCACAAAGCTGTGCCATACATGTCCTTACCTTAGAACTACCTAGGCTTACCCGTAGCCTTCTATTTTTCTGAGTTCCATGCATCCATCCATGAGTCTCTTAAAAGACCCCATTGTTTCCACCTCCATCACTGTCACCGGCAGCCCATTTTATGCACTGACCCCATGTTACCCTTCAACTCATCCCACTGACTGCAATTTTGCTCTGTCAGCTGCTTGTCCTTTCTCACAGTCTCACCACACACTGCTGATTTAGATGAGGGCATTGAAAACTATATCAGCAAGTTTGCTGACGATACTAAACTGGGTGGCAGTGTGACATGCGAAGAGGACGTTAGGAGAATACAGGGAGACTTGGATAGGCTGGGTGAGTGGGCAGATACTTGGCAGATGTTATTCAATGTGAATAAATGTGAAGTTATCCACTTTGGAAGCAGGAACAAGAGGGCAGAGTATTGTCTGAACGGTGTCGAGTTAGGTAAGGGAGAAATGCAAAGAGACCTAGGAGTCCTAGTTCACCAGTCAATGAAGGTGAATGAGCAAGTGCAACAGGCAGTGAAGAGGGCAAATGGAATGTTGGCCTTTGTTACAAGGGGAATTGAGTACAAGAGCAAGGATGTCCTTTTGCATTTGTACAGGGCCCTGGTGAGACCACACCTGGAATATTGTGTACAGTTTTGGTCTCCAGGTTTAAGGAAGGACATTCTGGCAATTGAGGAAGTGCAGCGTAGATTCACTAGGTTGATTCCTGGGATGGCAGAGCTGTCTTACGCAGAGAGATTGGAGAGATTGGGCTTGTACACGCTGGAATTGAGGAGATTGAGAGGGGATCTGATTGAAACGTTTAAGATCATTAAAGGATTTGATAGAATTGAGGCAGGAAATATGTTCCAGATGTTGGGAGAGTCCAGTACCAGAGGGCATGGATTGAGAATAAGAGGTCAGTTATTTAAAACAGAGTTGAGGAAGAGCTTCTTCTCCCAGAGAGTTGTGGAGGTGTGGAATGCACTGCCTCGGAAGACGGTGGAGGCCAATTCTCTGGATGCTTTCAAGAAGGAGCTAGATAGGTATCTGATGGATAGGGGAATCAAGGGATATGGGGACAAGGCAGGGACTGGGTATTGATAGTGAATGATCAGCCATGATCTCAGAATGGCGGTGCAGACTCGAGGGGCCGAATGGTCTACTTCTGCACCTATTGTCTATTGTCTATTATCTACTTCCATACCAACTGCTCCATCCACAGCCCTGTCAGTTCAGCACAACACTGTGGAGCAACAGTCCCGGTCCTGTGCCATACTGTTCTACATATTTAAGTCATCTTGTTTGATGGGCTCACCGTGCATGTGAAACTTTGGATTGCACCCTGGCTTCTCACACTAGAGGGCAGCACTGAGTTTTGCCTGTTCCTTCTGTCCTTGGGTACAGGGGAATGAAGAAGCAAGTGGAGGTGTAAAATCATGAGGACCATAGATAAGTTGAATGCATTCAGTCTTTTTCCCCAAAGTTGGGGAATCAAGAATTAGGGGCATAGGGTTAAGGTGAGAGGGGAAGAAATTAATAAGAATTTGAGAGGCAACTTTCTCGCACAAAGTTGCATATATGTGGAACAAACTGCTACAGGAAGTGGTTGAAGCAGGTACAATAACAACTATGAATTGATTAATAACTTTCGCTAATGGGACTTTAAATGAGAGGCAGGCCTATTTAAAGGGAAATCTGAAATGCCAAGGAAAGTAGGAATCTCCCCCAAAAATGTGGAATGCACTACAAGAGGAAATAGTTATTGCAGTATCAGTTAAGAAGCACTTAAAAAAGCATTTCAGGATGTATATTGTATACATTTCTCTGACATTGAATTTGACCTTTGAACTTTGACAGGTACATAGAAGGGTGGGGCTTAGAAGACCAAATGCAGGAGATTGGGACTTGCTGATTGGGTACCATGGTTGGCATGGATTTGACGGGCCAAAGGACCTGTATCCATGCCGTATCACTCTGTGACTCTAAAGGGCTGTGGTTTTCTGACCGTCAAAGCTGAGCTAATTCAGCAGGTATTTTGATAGACTGGGACATTAAGTGAGGGTGAAATACACAGCATAAAAGCAAGAGGAACAACCTTCAAACCCCCGCCCATCCCTTTGGCTGTTCTTGTCACTGCAGAAGCTCCCCAGGATGTAAAGTGCTGGAAGAAAGCCTACAACTGGTTCTGTGGGTTTGACCAGAAGACCCAGAAGTTGAGCAAAGAGGAACAGGAAGATCTTCAGAAGCAAATGACGGACATCTCAGAGGTGCCCCTATGGAGAAACGTGGTCAACATTAATGCCATCATCTTGCTGACTGTCTGTGTCTTTTTCTGGGCATTTTATGCATAATTTGCAATTTTTTTTACCCCTGCGCACAATACATGGCTTATACACTCCTCTCTGATGAATGCACTAATTCAAACATTCTACAACACTATGTCAGTTTTAACGCTCCCGTAGCTTTTTTTATTTTTCTCTTTCTCAAGCAGTAAAGAAAACCATTGCCAAACAAAGAAAAATCATAGCGCAGCTATCTCCTCCTGGTTATCATCTCACACACAAGTACACCTGCAACACTGCAGTGGAATTAGGGACCAATGTGTGCAACCAGAAGAATCCCTGCTTCCACACCCCTCAGCCAAGGCAACCTGAAGAATTATCTTTGAATGAGAATTATTTATTAAAATATGCAATAGCTCTGGATAGAAATAAAACTGCAATTGGAAATCTAACGGTAAGCTCTGATTCTTTGTTTTGTATGTCAACCCAAACGTTCACATCACTAATCCTCCATTTCTGCAGATCTTTCTGTTGCTACTTCTTCTCAAGCACATCACCCCTACTGGGGCATAGGTTGCCAAAAGTCCTCTGTCCTGAGCTAGTAGGTGAAGATTCTTCCTCTCCCAATGATAAGGTCTTTGGTGCTTCTTTTGGCATGTCTGTAATATTTGTTTTTTTTGGGGATGAGTTTGCTAACTCCATGCCCAACCCTCCTCCTTTCACAGCCAGGCTTGGGGCAGTCCATAGCAGAGTTACTTAAATGCTTAGTGATTCAAAGATCAAAGCTCAAAAAATATTATCATCAAAGCACATATATGTCACCATATACAACCCTAAGATTCACTTTCTGGCCTGCATGCTCAGTAAATCCATAATAGAATAACCATAACAGAATCAGAGAAGGACTGCACCAATTGGGTGTTCAACTAGTAAACTGCAAATAAAAAAAAGAGAGAAGAAATAACAATAATAATAAATAAACAAGCGATATATAGAGAGAACGTGAGTCCTTGAAATTGAGTCCATAGGTTATGGGAACATTTCAATGATGAGGCAAGTGAAGTTGAATGAAGCTATCCCCTTTGGTTCAAGAATCTGGGGTAATAGCTGTTCCTGAACCTGGTGGTCCTGTACCTTCTTTCTGATGGCAGCAGTGAGGAGAGGGCATGTCCTGCGTGGTGGTGGTCACTGATGATGGATGCTGCTCCTTACAAGTGTGCTCAATTGTGAGGAAGGCTTTATCCATGATGGACTGGGCTGTATCCACTACTTTTTGTAGAATTTTCCATTCAAGTGCTTTGGTACTCCTGTAGAGTCCGTAGTTGTGACAGGGCCCCTCTCCCTAGGCACAGCTTCCGAAGTGCCAGAGACCCATGCCTGCTGGAAGTCCTGAATGAGAGATTTATCCAGAATGTCATTGGCCAGAATGCAAGGGCCATGCTTCTCCCACTCCATGAGGGAATGGAACTTTCCCTACACCTGGTAAGATGCCAACAGTATAGACCAGAGAACCATCCACCAAGCAGGGGTGGGTAGTGGGGGGAGGCTTCACCTGTCGGAGGAGTCAATCAGCCTGATGAACATATTGCTTCTGAGCTCACAGCAGGGAAGCCCATCTCCACCTGTGCTAGTCGTGTTGGAGCAACTACTCAGTAGCAGGAAGTCCCATGTCACTCTCTTGTTCAGCGATGTCTGGAAACCCTCATGGTATTCAAAATGGGACATGTCAGTGGAGGACGACTGGAGGTTATTGTGAGCAATCTCTGACCAAACCAGTTGGGAGCTCCAGGTTGTGAGGCAAGGCAGCACGGGGTTGTCTCCAGCTCCTGACTCACTCTCTCACTCAGGCCATTAGATTGGAGATGAAGTCACATGAGAGGCTAGCTGTGGCTCCCACAAGAGAACAGAAGACGTTCCAAAAATGGGATCTGAACTGTGGTCCTTGATCAGACACTATGTCCTGAGGGTAGCCATGCAGCCTGACCACGTGCTGAACCATGAGGGTGGCCAGCTCAGGAGCCAATGGGAACAAGGAGAGCAAAGAAATGGGCAACCTTAGAGAATCGATCCACAACAACCAAAATGGCAGTGTTTCCATTTGACGGGGGCAGCCCAGTGATTAAATCCACTGAGAGGTGGAAGCAGGGGCAGTGGGGCATGGACAGAAGACAAAGCAGATTCACATGGTGCTGGCATGCCAGCTTGTTCTGGGCATGTGGCACAAGCAGAGATGAAGTTGTGGACAACCTGGGACATAGATGGCCACCAAAATCGTCTCTTGATAAATTCCTGGGTCCACTGAATTCCTGTATGGCCACCAGACGGGAGGGATGACCCCATACCAGGTCTTTGGGGTGCACCATGGCAGGGGCACATAGTCGTTTGGGAAGATCCCCACCTGGGCCTGGATACAACTGCTGGTTGGCCCTCACCTCCACCTCTATTCTCCCAATTATCAGAGCAGTGATGCACGATAAATGAAAGATGAGCTCTGGATTGGCATTGTCCTTGGGCATGTTGAGTGCCATCCAAATGCTCAAGAACTGACTGATTCAACAGGTCCCTGAGCACATCATTGACTAGGGCCAGAAAAACAACAGGGGCCAGACTAAAGGGCATCAGGAGGTACTCATAGTGGCCAGTGATCTTCCACTCATCCCTCTCTCGGGTACTAACAAGATTATGTGCAGATCTATCTTGGAAAATATGTTCCCCCCCCCCTCGGAGATATTCGAATGCAGAGGTAAGCAGTGAAAGAGGGTATTGGTTCTTCACCATGATGTTACTTTGAGTTGATAATGCAGGGACGGAGCTTGCCATCCTTCTCATTCATGTCTATTCCTGCCATTCCTGCTGGCAAGGTTGACAGATAGATAAGCCCCAAGGACAATGCCTCCTTGGTGGACTCTTCCACTATCATCATTCCTGGACAAGAGAGGAAAAAGAGCCAGTCCCGTGGAGAGCGAGTACCGGGTATGAGGTCAATGGTGCAGTCATATGCCCAGAGTGGAGACAGTGTACATTTCCATAAATAAAATGAAATGATGTGTTATATGTTTAACAAAATCCTATATTGAACCCTAAACCTACACAACCAAAGCAAAACCAAAAACGTCATCACATCAGACCAACCTCTTAAAGTGAATCCCCAACTCAATTTCAATGGTTGTGCATTATGTACATTTCCACCAATTACATTACCCAATAGAGACCCCTAAAACTGGCACTGTGAGCCTGTTGTTGTGCTCATGGTCATGTTGTGATGTTAGGGATATGGTAGCGGAATACCCCAAATCATGGTGGGCTGGTTTAAGGCGATCTACTGAAATATGTTCTAAGTCTTTTCTCTTCACTCCAAAATGCAGACGGGCCACCGTAAGGGGGAGGCCTAAGGGGATGTTCATGTGTATCATGGCGGACAAAAACAAATGAGGTGGAATGTAGGTTAACAGGAACAAGAGTTCTGTACACCATGCTAGGAAGGAGGAAGAGATGAAAAGGAATTGGTTTACTGAGGAGGGTGGAATGCTGTTAAGAAGTCAACCAGGCGGTCGTGGCATCAGGAATGAAATCACCTGGGACTTGTAACGGCTGCCCATATATCAGCTCAGCCGTGGACAACTACAGGTCCTCTTTTGGAGCTGTTCTGAGCCCCAGCAGGACCCATGGGAGACGATCATGCCAACACCCATCAGTCAGGGAAGCTCTCAGAGCAGCTTTCAAGGAGTGGTGAAACCATTCACACAGGCCATTGGACCGCGAGTCCAATGAGTCCAATCACACTGTGGTGTGATGTAGCCTAACGCCGAGGTTCTGAGCCATCACCTCCCCAGAGGTCTGATATGAATTGGGGACCACAGTCAGAGGAAATATGAGATGGGGTGTCAAACCAAGCAACCCAGACGCTGATGAACGCCTGAACCATGTCTGCAGCTATTGCCAATGCTACAGGGACGACCTCAGCCACCTGGAGTTATGATTCACCGTGGTAAGGAGGTGTATGAAACTGTGGGAGGGGAAAAGAGGACCAAACAAGGTCCACACTGACATGGCCAAACCATCTCTCAGGTACCTCAAAAGGTGCAAATGGCACATGAACATGACGGATAATATTTGCTTGCTGGCACTCCACTCAGGCTGCATTCCAATCATGGTCATCCTTTCTCAGGCTGTGCCAAACAAACTTTAGTGCAACCCATTTCTGTGAGGCCTTCCAGCCCGGATGCGAGAGCCCATGTATGGAGTCAAAAACAATCTGTCTCCAGTTTGCAGGAACTATGGAATGAGGGCAACCGGTTGAGATATCGCACAGGAGAAAAACCCTAGTTTCCCTGAACTTAGTGTCAGCCAACCGCAGGCCTGAGACCGGTGTTCAGTAAGACTGGACCTCTGGGTCAGGAGCTCAGTCAGCTGCCATCCTGGGATAGTCAACCCCTGTGTGTATGGCCTCAATGGCTGGCCATGTGATGTAATCAGCCACGGCATGATTTTTCCCCTTGGTATGTGGTACATTGGTTGTGAACTCAGAAATGTAGACCAGATGGCATCGCTGCCATGCAGATCAAGGGTCTGATATTTTGGCCATTGTGTGCATGAGGGGTTTATGGTCAACAAATGTTGTGAAATGGTGACCTTCTGGAAGAAAATAAAAATGACAGACAGCCAGATTTTCTGGCCACCCGGAGTTATGATTCACCGTGGTAAGGAGGTGTATGAAACTGTGGGAGGGGAAAAGAGGACCAAACAAGGTCCACACTGACATGGCCAAACCATCTCTCAGGTACCTCAAAAGGTGCAAATGGCACATGAACATGACTCCATACATGGGCTCTCGCATCCGGGCCGGAAGGCCTCACAGAAATGGGTTGCACTAAAGTTTGTTTGGCACAGCCTGAGACAACCAAAAGCTCATAGTCAAACTTGCTGTACTTCCTTTCGGAAGCTGCTGGCTGGAGAAGGTGAGCAGCTGCCACACGCTTTTGACCAACTCTTCGTGCACAACACCCACAGCATTGTCTGAGGCATTAGTAGTAATGGCTGTGGGTGCATTGAGAAACGGGTGCACCAGTAGGGCCACGTTAGAAAGAGCTTGTTTAGTATCATTAACTCCCTGACCACTTCTGCCGACCAGTCAAGCACGTGATTAGGGGCATTGCCTTTAAGCGCACTGTACAGGGGGAGCATGTTCAACAGCTTGAACATCCATCATATCTAAAAACTCCTGTAGTTTTTGAGGAGTGGGAAATCTGAGGTGGTGGGAAATCTATAATAGCAGCGACCAATGATGGGAGGAGTTTCACACCTTCTGCAGCAATGCAATGGCTGAGAAAATCAATGGTTGACAACCGAAATTGGCATTTAATAGGATTAATAATTAACCTGTGATGACTTAAGCACTCAACAAGTGTGTGGAGATGAGACATGTGTTTGGATTTGGACACACTGGCAACAAGTATTCACCCAGATAAACAAAAAAGAAAATCTATATCTTTTAATGGAGTACATCAGCCATTGGAAAGATTGTGCTCATATTTTTCAATCCAAACAGCATGTGCAGTAAGTCAGAGACCAAATGGGACTATACAAACACATTGGCTCCTGATGGTAGTCCCTAAATAGATCAACATTTTTAATTAACTTTCTGGCTAACCATGTCAAAAAGTCTTGAATGTATAGGAACAAGTAAAGACTGGGGGTGGTGGCCTCATTAAGGCATCGATAATCTCCACATGGGCAGCAACCACCATCAAACTTAGCAACCATATGGAGGGGTGAAGCCCAGGGCCTATTTGACCACCATACAATGTCTTTCCATTTTGGCAAACTTAGCCTTCGTGATTGCCAGCCTTTCTGAGTCTAGTCTATATGTGCAGGCATGGACTGGTGGGCCAGTTGTAGAAATGTGGTGCTCGAACCCAGGTTTTGTGGCTGTAGTGGAGAATGTGGGCTTGCTGAGGTTTGGGAATTCGCCCAACAGTCAAGTAAACTCACATGTGGTGGTGAATGCACTTGACAGAGTCATTGTGGGGAATTTACTGGGGAAGCAGGGTAACGATCCAAAGTCCTTGACATCCACAAGCCAACATTTCTTAAGACTGACTAACAATCCTAAGGCACACAGGAAATCTGCACTGAGCGGAGGTCTAGCCACTTTAGCCAGGACGAAGCCCCCATGTATAACATTGCCCACTGAAGCGGAGCTTCACCCATTGTGTCCCATCCTGCTACCATCGACGGCCTCCAGTGAGGTTTCATCGCTCTCTGCCTTCTGAATCAGTGATGCAGGTAGCACACTCTCTTCAGCACCCGTGTCACACAGGAAGTGTCACTCTGAAAGGGTGACTGCACTGAACAGTGGACGAACCTGGCAGCTGGAACCCACGGTGCCCCAATGCACCTTCACAGTCGAAGCTGCAAGGTGGTTGGCACTTCCTGGCATTTGTACCAAAGCATGAATGGCAAAATCTCAGACTTGCCTTTGTCTGTTTCACAGCCATGGGCATCCTTATATTGGAGGCTTTGCTGACTGGGCTCATTGAGGTAGTAAAAGGAGGAAGAATGTTGCACTGCTGTCTGGCTGAGTGTAGACTATCAGCCATTTCAGCAAGCTCCCTATAGACCTTCATGGGTGTATTAGTGAGGGCTATGTGAACTTAATCATGCATTTGCTGGAGGAAGAGTTCTTTAAAAATTAAACAAATTTCCAGGTGATCAATTAGTTCTGCAGGACTAGCATCACTGAGACACTCAGATTCTGGTAGTCCAAAATTCTGTGAAAGATGAGTTTTCAGCAATCAGTATTTATCATGTTCAGTTGGGTTTTCTAATAGACTCACCACTCTCACAGCTGTGGAATTGCTGAGTAACACTACAACGTAGAAATATCTTGTGTTGTCAGTGGAGATTTCTCACAGGGTGAACTGGGTCTCAACTTGTATGAACCTAGCGATGGCATTTTGCTCCCAAAACTCCGGCAATTTCAAAGCATCTGCATTGGCCAACATGTTCAGTAACCCTGGAATCGCTCTAGAGCATCAGGGTCACTAATGTAGGTTTCCACAAATAAATCAAAGTGAGGCATTTTATGTTTAGTGAAATCCATAATGCATTTTATTGAACTTTAAAACCTACACAACAGTGCATGCTAAAAACCTTTTAGGTAATAACATCATCACATCAGGCCAGCCTCTTAAAGCGAATACCAACTCAATGTCAGTGAGTGTGAATTATGTATGTTTCCACTGATTACGTTACCCTACAACAGGGAGGTGACCTTCTTTTTACTGAAGACCTCAAGATTAGCATATTCGCCAGACAGGTCAACACTACCAGGTTGAGATTTGCAGACCGGAGCTTGAGCTGGACACAGGCAGGTAGACCGGCAGGCCTGTCTCCACTCTTGGAGTGTCTTTAGGGAACCAACTAATCCGTGGGTTGTGTTTAATAACTAGGCACCAGCAGCAGTTCAGGTAAATCAACCAGATAGGAGAGTTGTTCTTTCTGGTTGCCTTCCAGCACAAGTTGGAGAAGTTTGGTGGAAAGGTTTATCTTGCCAATAACCAGATGTTGATCTTACATGGCTTTGACATTGATGGTTTCTCTCAATTGCTGAGTCAGAGCTCTCCAGTTTTGAGCTAGAGAGATAACTATGAGATTCCCCAACTGCCTTGGAGTGAATAAGATCTGAGACCTGCATGACAAAAAAGCTAGGAGCATCACCCAATTAGGGGAGGCTGATTACAGAGTGAACCTACCAGTCAGAACTCCCCTTCCTGCTGATAGGTATCCTCTTTTACTGGGTGCTTGAGAAGCCCAAAAAGTGTCCTGGATCACCTGCTCTCCTGCGCCAAACTTGTTCCTTCTGAGATAGGTTCATATGTCCCACCTGCATAAGCCCCTCCACGGAATGGGTATTGGGTGATCACAGACAGTGATCCAAAGAATAGGAAGCTCAAGAGATTATTTCCCTGTGCCACTCATCTCAAATGGCTAGATTAATCAGGTCATCCAGGCTGTCCTGCTGATCGCAGACAGCGATCTTGTGCTGGACCCCTATGCTTAGTTCATATTGGAAGGCTGTGATGAGGGATCTCATTCCATTCCATCTCCACCGCAAGCAAATAAAACTTTATTGCACAGTCCGTCAACCTTAGCATATGTCCAGGAGTCAGTGGGCAATCTCCTGATCCTGTATGGGTAGATCAAAAACGCTCCTTAAATCAGCAATGAATTGCCAAAATGACTGGGCTGCTAGGGAACCTTGCTCCTACAGAGCATTAGACAGGCTGAATAGGGGTCTGGAGGTTCACTGTGTATGCAAGTGTATGTGTATGCATCATCACCGAACCGACCAAGCTGGGTTTTGAAAATCAGCCCATACTGAGTTACAAAATTCCTGCAGCCATTTGGATCACCAGAATATCTGCCTGCTGGAGGAATACACTCTTCTGGTCAGGACCTGGGGGCAAAGGATGATGTGGCATTAGAGAAGGAGGATCGGGGAGATGTTGTGAGTGGGACTGACAAGGCCTAAGTCTGAATTGTGTTTGTGAGGGCAATAATGGCTGTCACCTAACTCCTGGACTACGGGTGTAAGAGCAGAGGTCACTACCACCTGATTCTGGTTGTCTGCAGTGAGCTGTTGAACTGTCGCTGAAAGGGATGATACCTTTTCCTCTGGCTGAGACAGGGTTTGTTGAATTGAGATTATTTGTCACATTGCTTCAGTCACTTCTCTCAACATAGATTCAAACACCTGTAACTTCCCTCCTATCTGGCCAGTGAATGCCAGCCCCAAGGTCAGCTATTTGCTCTCTGCTGGGTCCATTTCCATGGTTGAGACTTGCTGTTAAATGGTGTGGATATGTCCCCAGTTCGTGTATATATATATATACAGAGAGAGAGAGAGAGAGAGAGAGAGAGAGAGAGAGAGAGAGAGAGAAATTGACTTCAACTGTTCACTGACTTTAATAACAACAGTTGCAGAATTGGAAGGAAAAGAAAAGCAATAAACTCCAGGCCAACAGGGCTGTCAACTAAAACTCTCAAATTGAAAGTTAATGCTGACACTGTAGCTGGAAGCAATAACTAAATATCAAATGAACACTGGTTCTTAACATTTTCAATCAAAACAATAGTCTTTCTCAGACAAGGACGAAGGAAAGCAGGGAGCATTAACATAGCTGTGCTTTTGGTCAGATCTCGACAAAACTGGAATGAGAGGAAGGAGTTATATACCCTTCCACAAGCATCCAGTCCCTCCACTATTGATGAACAGTTGCAGCAGTGGGTACGATTTACAAGATGCACTGCAACAACACACCACAGTTCCTAAGGCAGCACCTTCCAGACCCACAACCAGTACCATCTAGAAGGACGAGAACAGCAGATACCTGGGAACACTTGGAAATCTCCCTCCAAGTCACTCGTCCTCACCTACCACCCCACCAGCCTTCGGATCCAGCACATTATCCTCCGCAACTTCTGCAACCTTCAACAGGACCCCACCACTAAGCACATCTTTCCTTCTCTTCTCCTCTCCGCTTTCTGCAGGGATCGTTCCCTCCGTGACTCCCTGGTCCACACATCTCAACCCATGGATCTCCCACCTGGCACTTATCCCTGCAAATGTAATAAGGGCTACAACTGTCCCTACACCTCCTCTCTTACCACCATTCAGGGCCCCAAATAGTCTTTCCAGGTGAGGCAACACTTCACTTGTGAGTCTGTTGGGGTTATCTATGGCATTCAGGCCAAACTCAGGTTGGAGGAGCAACACCTCATATACTGTCTGGGTAGTATCCAGCCCCTTAGCATTAACTTTGAACTCTCCAACTTCCGGTAATTCCCTCCCCCTCCCTTCCCCCATCCCAGTTTCCTTCTGCCTCCTCCTCCAGATGCCTATCATCTCCCTCATGGTTCTTCCTCCTTCTACTACCCATAGTGCTTTCCCCTTAGATTCCTTCTTCACCTCTCCTGCCTATCCCCTCCCTGCTTCCCCTCCCCCACCCCTTGATCTTTCCTCTGATTGGTTTTCCACCCTCCCCCCACCTTCTTTATAGGGCCCCTGCCCACTCCTTCTTTAGTCCTGGCGAAGGGTCTCAACCCGAAAAGTTGTTTGCTCCTTTCAACGGATGCTGCCCGACCTGCTGAGCTCATCCAGCTTTTTTGTACATCTTGATTTGACCACAGCATCTGCAGTGTACTTTCTGTTTACTATATGTCTTTAACTCTGTAGAATTGGTATTTATCTCTCATTGACTATTTAATTTACTTCAACATATTGTTCAATTTGCTCAGTATATAAAATCCAGCCATCTGTTGTGTAATCAAATGTATCTGTCTTTCTGATGTAGTCATCCATTTCTGCTTTTTCAATGATTATTATCGCCCAGTACTCACTCTTTATGAACCCGTGTACTCTTCCACTTTCTTACTTTAAAAAAACTTGATCATGTCTTCCCTTCTGAAGAACACACATTGGATGCTTTTTTTAACCTGACCCATTTCACACTACTTTTTTTAAAATTTGAACATCTCACTGCACTTGTTAGCCATCTCAGATTTGTTTTAAAAGTACCTGATCACCAATGTTATGCTTTGTAACTTCAAAACATTAAATTAATTCAAAGAAAGACATGGGAGTCCAGGAATGTGGATCTAACTTCAAGTTTTATTTAAGCAAGGAGCACACGTATCACATCACAGCGTGATGATGTATGCAATTAATGTATTTATACATATAACCATAATGAATTATTTAAACAAGCAAGAGTACTTAGTCAACAAAGTATTTACAAAATTACCCAAATATCATTAAATACACAATAGAATCTAGTGTTGCATTTACAGATAAAGTACAGTGCAGATAGACAGAGTGTGAGGGCCATGGCAGGGTAGACTGAGAGATCAAGAATTCATGTGTTTGTAAAAGAGTCTGATAACGGTGGGATAGAAGACATCCTTGAGCTTGGTGGGTGGGAATGATAAAGGGCTGGAGAAAAAGGAATCTGAAAGGAGAGAAGAGTGAAACACAGGAGAAAGAGAAGAAGGAGAGGCACCGGGGGGGGGGGGGGGGAATAGTAGAAGAGTGGGGAATAGTAGAAGAGGAACGGGGAGAAAAAAAATTACTGGAAAGAGAACTCAATGTTCATGTCATCAGTTTGGAGGCCACCCAGAGGCCTTATGAGGTATTACTTTTCTGCCCTGAGAGTGGCCAACATGTCAGAACAGGGATGGGAATAAGAATTAAGATGTTTGGCCACTGGAAAGCTCACAAGTGAGGGGTTGCCTGAACTGGAAGGACCATTTGGGGCCATTAATGGACAAGGAAATCATGGAGGGAGTGATCCCTGTGGAAAGCAAGGGGAGGGGGCATGGGGAGGTAAATATATGTTTGGCGGTAGGGTCCGTTTGGAGACGGCAAAAGTTGCTGAGTATAATGTGCTGGATACAGAAGCTCAGAGGGTGATGGGTGAGGATACTGTTAAGGCAGTGGGAAGATGAAGTGAACCTGGATATCCAGGAAAGGAGAAGGTGCAGGTAAGGGCAGCACCAATGGTGGTGGAAGGGAAACTCCGCTCTTTGAAGAAAGAGGACATCTCTGATGTCCTGGAAAGGAAAGCCTCATCCTGGAAACAGATGTGCTGGAGACAAAAGAACTGAAGAAAGGGAATAGCATTTTACAGGAGACAGGATGGGAAGCGGGAAAGTCAAGATAACCGTTTATAAAAGATGTTGGTTGGCAGTCTGTCTGCAGAGATGGAGACAGAAAGATCAAGAGAGGGGAGGAAGGTGTCAGCAATGGACCAAGTGAACTTAAGAGCAAGATGGAAGTTAGAGGCAAAGTTGATGAAATTGACGAGCTTAGCATAGGTGCATGATGGAGCACCAATGCAGTCATCAGAGTAGCAGAGGAAGAGTTAGGGAGCATTAGCGAGAAAGACTTGGAATATGGATTGTTCTATGTTGCCAAAAAAAGCAGGCATAGCTGAAGCACATGCGGGTGCGCAGATGAAACCAAGGGGGGGGGAGGTGGATGGGTGGGGGTGGGGGTGGGGTGGGGGTAGGATGGGGGATGAAGTGAGAAGCTGGGAGATGATAGGGTAGAAAAGGTCAAGTACTAAAGAAGAAGGAATCTGAAGTTCATGTCATCAGGCTGGAGATTGCCCAGGAGTTGCTCCCCCATACTGAGAGTGGCAGTAGAGGAAGCCATGGGCCAACATGTCAGTATGGGAATGAGAAGTAGAGTTAGAATAGGTGGCCACCAGGAAATCCAGCCTATAATGGTGCTATAGCAGGAAATAAATAGTCAACAGTTTGGGTTGGGCCAAGACCCTTCATCAGAACTTATCAGGAATGTTTATTCATTTTAAGGAGTTCTTGTCAAGAATGGCCAAGCATAGTAAACTTGTTAACAGCTTCAGATGTTCCTTTTGCAGTGAATGAGAAGCTTCCTGTTCAAGCACTAGACTCTGTCTTGAGCTGGTGCGATGTCCCGTCTTGGTGAACATCTGACACACCAGCATCAGCCAAGTGGGTAGATCCTGGAGCAGCTGGGCAGACACTGCCCACCAGGTCCAAGCATAGCAGAAACAAGAGCCTACAAACAATTCCACGGGAATAGGTTTACACCAAGGATTTTAAAAGAAAGAGAGATAAGAGAAATGAAGGAAAATTGCTAGTTCTTAAATTCCAGAGTGTTTCTGGTATATGCTTCATGGAGGGAAGGCGAGATCGAGGAGGCAGATTCCACTGCACCCACACTGTACAACCACTAGAGGGAACTGCTGACTGCACACTGAAACACAAACCACAACACAATGTGGAACAATACAGCACAGGAACAGGCCCTTCAGCCCACAATTGGCACTGAACTGATTTAATTTGTAATCAAATGCTCAACTAAGCCAAGCCCTTCTAATAACGAACACGTGGAAGTTGTTTATGGAGCACTGGATAGGGAAGGAAAAAAATATAGGGAGCAGGAACCATGGTGGCTTCTCTGAGTGGAGGCCTGTGACTAGTGATGTGCCACAGGGATCAGTGCTGGGTCCATTGTTATTTGTCATCTATATCAATGATCTGGATGATAATGTGGTAAAAAGAAGCTTACTTAAGGTTTAGAAAGCAAGGATCAGACAGAGTTTTAAAGTTATAAAGTAGCCAGGAAGGAGTTTACGAAGGGACTTAGGAGAGCTCAAAAGTGACAGAAGTCTTTAATTGCTTCAGTATTCACCAGTGGGAGGGACCTTGAGCTTAAGACAGACTGGTGTGCTTGAACATGTTGATGTCAGGGAAGAAGATGTGCTGGAAATAGAACCATCGAACCATATAACATTACAGCACAGAAACAGGCCTTTTGGCCCTTTTTGGCTGTGCCAAACCATTTTTCTGCCTAGTCCCACTGACCTGCACCTGGACCATATCCCTCCATACACCTCTCAAAACCTGTCCAAGTTTTTCTCAAATGTTATAAGTGAGCCCACATTTGCCACTTCATCTGGCAGCTCATTCTACACTCCCACTATTCTCTGTGTGAAGAAGCCTGCTCTAAAATTCCCTTTAAACTTTTCCCTTTTCACCCTTAACCCATGTCCTCTGGTTTTTTTCTCCCCTAGCCTTAGCGGAAAAAGCCTGCTTGCATTCACTCTATCTATACCCATCATAATTTTATATACCTCTATCAAATCACCCCTCATTCTCCTACGCTCCAGGGAATAAAGTCCTATCCTATTCAACCTTTCTCTGTAACTCAGTTTCTCAAGTCCCAGCAACATCCTTGCAAACCTTCTCTGCACTCTTTCAACCTTATTAATATCCTTCCTGTAATTAACTGACCAAAACTGCACACAATACTCCAAATTCGGCCTCACCATAACATTCCAACTCTCATACTCAATACTTTGATTTATAACGGCAGATGTACCAAAAGCTCTCTTTATGACCCTGTGACACCACTTTTAGGGAATTTTGTATCTGTATTCCCAGATCCCTCTGTTCTACTGCACTCCTCAGTGTCCTACCATTTACCTTGCATGTTCTACCTTGGTTTGTCCTTCCAAATTGCGATACCTCACACTTGTCTGTATTAAACTCCATCTGCAATTTTTCAGCCCATTTTTCCAGCTGGTCCAGATCCCTCTGCAAGCTTTGAAAACCTTCCTCACTGTCCACTACACCTCCAATCTTTGTATCATTAGCAAATTTGCTGATCCAATTTACCACATTATCATCTAGATCATTGATATAGATGACAAATAATAATGGACCCAGCACTGATCCCTGTGGCACACCACTAGTCACAGGCCTCCACTCAGAGAAGCAATCCTCCACCACCACTCTCTGGCTTCTCCCACTGAGCCAATGTCTAATCCAATTTACTACCTCACCACCTATACCTAGTGACTGAATCTTCCTAACTAACCTCTCATGCGGGACCTTGTCAAAGGCCTTACTGAAGTCCATGTAGACAACATCCATTGCCTTCCCTTCATCCAGCTTCCTGGTAACCTCCTCGAAAAACTCTAATAGATTGGTTAAACATGTCCTACCACGCACAAAGCCATGTTGATTCTCCCTAATAAGTCCCTGTCTATCCAAATACTTGTAGATCCTATCTCTTAGTACTCCTTCCAATAATTTACCTACTACTGACGTCAAACTTACCGGCCTATAATTTCCCGAATTACTTTTAGAGCCTTTTTTTAAACAATGGAACAACATGAGCTATCCTTCAATCTTCCGCACCTGACCCGTGGATACTGGCATTTTAAATATATCTGCCAGGGTCCCTGCAATTTCAACACTAGTCTCCTTCAAGGTCTGAGGGAATACTCTGTCTGGTCCTGGGGATTTATCTACTCTGATTTGCCTCAAGATAGCAAGCACCTCCACCTCTTTAATCTGTATAGGTTCCATGACCTCACTACTTGTTTGCCTTATTTCCATAGACTCCCTGCCAGTTTCTTATTTACATAGACATTAAATTTTGAAAAAGATTTGGATAGTTGAACAGGATAATCCATAGATTAGTACAGGAAATGAGAGAAGAGATTTCTGCTCCTTTGGCAATCATCTTTGTTTTCTCACTGGCCACACGAATAGCACCAGAAGACTGGAGTGTGTCAAATGCTATTTCTTTGTTCGTGGAAGGTAAAAGTGACAACCCTGGGGATTATAGACCAGTGAATCTTACATCAGTGGGCAAGCCTTTGGAGAGGAGTTTTAGAAACAAGATTTACAAGTATTTGAGAAAAATAGTCTGATTAGGGATAGTCAGCATGACTTTGGGCAGGGTAGGTCATGCCTCACGAGCCTGATGATATGATGAAGTAGAGGATGAGGTTTTTATGGATTGTAGTAAAATTAGGTATAATTTTAAGGTGATTGAAGGAAAGTATAGACCATAAGATTTAGGAGCAGAAGTAGGCCATTCGGCCCATCAAGCCTGGTGCACTATTCAATCATGGTCTGATCATTTTCATCCAGTCATCCCCACTCCCCTGTTTTCACTCCATACCCTTTGATGCCCTGGCTAATCAAGAACCTAGTTATCTCTGCCTTAAATACACCCAATGACTTGGCCTCCACAGCCACTCATGGCAACAAATTCCACAGATTTACCAAATGTGACTGATTAATTTCTCAGCATCTCAGTTCTGAATGAATGTCCTTCAATCCTAAAGACATGCCCTCTTGTCCTAGAATCCCCCACCATGAGAAATAACTTTGCCATATCTAATCTGTTCAGGCCTTTTAACATTTGGAATGTTTCTATGAGATCCCCCCTCATTCTCCTGAACACCAGGGAATACAGCCCAAGAGCTGCCAGACGTTCCTCATATAGTAACCCTTTCATTCCTGGAATCAGTCTTGTGAACCTATTCTGAGCAATGTCAGAATATTCCTTCTAAAATAAGGAGCCCAAAACTGCACACCATACTCCAAGTGTGGTCTCACAAGTGCCTTATAGAACCTCACCATCAGATACCAGCTCTATATATTCTATACCTCTAGAAATGAATACCCAAGGTATCTTGCACAAGGACTCCCAAGTCCCTTTGCATCTCTGCATTTTGAATTCTCATTTTCATTTTCAATTTCAATCATTTTTTACTGATTTAAAAGAAAAATGAATAGATACAAATCAGAGGAGAAGTTATATCAAATACATAGTACAATAAATGTACAAAGAAAAGGATATACACTGTCAAAATCATGTATGATATAATATTAGGCTAGTATATATAAACAGAAAACCACAACTCCTCTTGACAATTCATACAAAAAAAGACTGGAAATTTTCTATTTTTAGGAAGGAAAAAAACCCCTAAACTAACCTAAGACAAAAAGAACAAAAAAGACAATTTGAGGATAAAATTTTAAAAAAAGAAAACATCCTTCTAGTCAAATCTGAAACTGCGCAGAGGGAGAAGGAACAAAATGTACTTAAAAAATAGAAAAGAAAAGAAAAAAATTAAATCATATGAAAATAATGAATAAAAGGTCACCAGGTTTGCTCAAATTTGAAAGATGTATCAAACATCCGACTTCTAATTTTCTCCAAGCTGAAACAAGACATAATGGAGGAGAGCCAGAAAAAATCAGTAGGTGGATTAGGATCCTTCCAATGCAACAAAATAGCTCTCCTGGCCAATAAAGTCGAAAAGGCTATCACATGTTGAGCAGGAAGATTTCCTGCTTCCTTTGGAGTAATCCCAAAGATTGCCATAAGTGAATTAGGTTGCAAGTCCACACCTGTGACTTTTGATAACATTCTAAAAACATCTCTCCAAAAATTATTTAACTTTTTACAAGACCAAAACATATGAGTTAGAGTAGCCACCTCAGCATTTCATCGATCGCAGGTGGGATTTATATTAGAAAAAATATGCGCTAATTCACCTTTTGACATATGTACCCTGTGCACTACCTTGAACTGAATCAAGGAGTGATGGGTGCAGATAGATGAATTGCTAACTAAATAATAAATTTTATTCCATTGATCATCTGAAAGTGAGCCCTAAAGTTCCATTTCCCAAACACGTTTAACCTTATAGGTATCAATAATAGGTATCATATATGAATTCATTAAGCGTTTATATATAATAGTTATCAATCCTTTTTGAAGTGGTTTGAGCTAAAAAAAAGCATCTATCATATTTGGTAAATGAACAAATTCTCTCCCCATCTTAATAATAGTCTGCCCATTTATTTCTTCCACCAATGTGCATGACCATACACTTTCCAGCATTGTATATCATTTGCCACTTCTTTGCCCATTCCCCTAAACTATATAAGTCTTTCCACAGGTTCTCTGTTTCCTCAACACTACCCACTCCTCCACCTTTCTTTAGTATAGGGGATGTCAGAAGTAGATTCTTTACAAAGAGAGTAGTGGGTGTGTGGAACACAATGCATGGGTGATGATAAAAGCAGATACAATAGGGGCATTCGAAAAACTCTTAGATGCCCTAATGGATGAATGAATAATGGAGGCTATAAGGGAGGAAAGGGAAAAGGTTAAAGGTTTGCTACTGTTAGAGCATTTTTGAGGTTAGCACAAATAGCAAAAAACTTCAGCCACCAATTTTCAAATCTGAATATAATCTGTAGATTAAATTTAAAATGCAGTTCTGAACAATGGGTCCCTAAAAGCTGTGAATCATATTTAATGGGAAGACCAGACAATGCTGATTAAAATACATTTGGGTGTCTGTGATATGGGTGCGAAGCCAGTGGTGCAGAAGGCTGTGTTGCAGTTCAAAGGAAACATTGTGGATGCATTGTAAATACAGAATTGTCCTTTGATCATAGCACATAAAATGTCATGTAGCGCTGGTTTGAGGAGGCCTTCCTAAAGGGGTCTCAATATGATGCCTGCTGTATCTCATTTTGTCAAATAAAAAGGCTGCTTCATATCTACCAGTACTTCATGTCACAACAGGCACAACATTGTGGGCTAAATGGCCTGTACTGTGCTCAACTGTTCAATGTTCTATGACTTCATAATGTCCATATCCTTCCATATTCATGAGTCTATCTTAAACAACTCTATCGTATCTGCCTCCACAACCATCCCAGGAAGCACACTTAAGATGCCCATCACTCTGTGTAAAAAACTTGCCCCTCACATCTCCTTTGAACTGACTCCCTCTCGCCTAAAATGCACGCAATCTGGTATTAGACATTTCATGGCTGGAAAAAAAGACACTGTCTGCCTACTCTATCTATGCTTCTCATAATCTTATAGACTTCTGTCAGGTCTCCTCTCAACCTCCACCTTTCCAAAGAAAACAACCCAGTGGACTCACAGCCAACTGGCCTTTCATTTCCCCAGTGGACTCACAGACAACTGGCCTTTGATTTCCCCAGTGGACTCACAGACAACAGGCCTTTGATTTCCCCACCAGACTCATGGAGAATTGGACTTTGATTTCCCCACCGGACTCACAGTCAACTGGCCTTTGATTTTCCCACCAGACTCACAGACAACTGGCCTTTGATTTCCCCACCGGACTCACAGTCAACGGGCCTTTGATTTTCCCAGTGGACTCACAGCCAACTGGCCTTTGATTTCCCCAGTGGACTCACGGATAACTGGCCTTTGATTTCCCCACTGGACTCACAGCCAACTGGCCTTTGATTTCCCCAGTGGACTCACAGACAACTGGCCTTTGATTTCCCAAGTGGACTCACAGACAACTGACCTTTCATTTCCCCAGTGGACTCACGGACAACTGGCCTTTGATTTCCCCACCGGACTCACAGACAACTGGCCTTTGATTTCCCCATCAGACTCACGGACAACTGGCCTTTGGTTTTCACAGTGGACTCACAGCCAACTGGCCTTTGATTTCCCCACCAGACTCACAGACAACTGGCCTTTGATTTCCCCACCGGACTCACAGTCAACGGGCCTTTGATTTCCCCAGTGGACTCGCAGACAACTGGCCTTTGATTTCCCCACCAGACTCACAGACAACTGGCCTTTGATTTTCCAAGTGGACTCACAGCCAACTGGCCTTTGATTTCCCCAGTGGACTCACGGACAACTGGCCTTTCATTTCCCCAGTGGACTCACAGACAACTGGCCTTTGATTTCACCACCGGACTCACAGCCAACTGGCCTTTGATTTCCCAGTGGACTCACGGTCAACTGGACTTTGATTTCCCCAGTGGACTCAAGGACAACTGGCCTTTGATTTCCCCAGTGGACTCACGGACAACTGGCCTTTGATTTCACCACCGGACTCACAGGCAACTGGCCTTTGATTTCCCCACCGGACTCACAGACAACTGGCCTTTGATTTTCCAAGTGGACTCACAGCCAACTGGCCTTTGATTTCCCCAGTGGACTCACGGACAACTGGCCTTTCATTTCCCCAGTGGACTCACAGACAACTGGCCTTTGATTTCCCCACCAGACTCACGGACAACTGGCCTTTGATTTCCCTACCAGACTCATGGAGAATTGGACTTTGATTTCCCCACCAGACTCACAGTCAACTGGCCTTTGATTTCCCCACCGGACTCACGGACAACTGGCCTTTGATTTCCCCACCGGACTCACAGCCAACTGGCCTTTGATTTCCCCACCAGACTCACAGACAACTGACCTTTCATTTCCCCAGTGGACTCACGGACAACTGGCCTTTGATTTCCCCACCAGACTCACAGACAACTGACCTTTCATTTCCCCAGTGGACTCACGGACAACTGGCCTTTGATTTCCCCACCGGACTCACAGACAACTGGCCTTTGATTTCCCCATCAGACTCACGGACAACTGGCCTTTGGTTTTCACAGTGGACTCACAGCCAACTGGCCTATCATTTCCCCAGTGGACTCACGGACAACTGGCCTTTGATTTCCCCACCAGACTCACAGACAACTGGCCTTTGATTTCCCCACCGGACTCACAGTCAACGGGCCTTTGATTTCCCCAGTGGACTCACAGACAACTGGCCTTTGATTTCCCCACCAGACTCACAGACAACTGGCCTTTGATTTTCCAAGTGGACTCACAGCCAACTGGCCTTTGATTTCCCCAGTGGACTCACGGACAACTGGCCTTTCATTTCCCCAGTGGACTCACAGACAACTGGCCTTTGATTTCACCACCGGACTCACAGCCAACTGGCCTTTGATTTCCCAGTGGACTCACGGTCAACTGGACTTTGATTTCCCCAGTGGACTCAAGGACAACTGGCCTTTGATTTCCCCAGTGGACTCACGGACAACTGGCCTTTGATTTCACCACCGGACTCACAGGCAACTGGCCTTTGATTTCCCCACCGGACTCACAGACAACTGGCCTTTGATTTTCCAAGTGGACTCACAGCCAACTGGCCTTTGATTTCCCCACCAGACTCATGGAGAATTGGACTTTGATTTCCCCACCGGACTCACAGTCAACTGGCCTTTGATTTCCCCACCGGACTCACAGCCAACTGGCCTTTGATTTCCCAGTGGACTCATGGACAACTGGCCTTTGATTTCCCCACCAGACTCACGGACAACTGGCCTTTGATTTTCCCAGTGGACTCACAGCCAACTGGCCTATCATTTCCCCAGTGGACTCACGGACAACTGGCCTTTGATTTCCCCACCAGACTCACAGACAACTGGCCTTTGATTTCCCCACCGGACTCACAGTCAACGGGCCTTTGATTTCCCCAGTGGACTCACAGACAACTGGCCTTTGATTTCCCCACCAGACTCACAGACAACTGGCCTTTGATTTTCCCAGTGGATTCACAGTCAACTGGCATTGATTTCCCCAGTGGACTCACGGACACCTGGCCTTTGATTTCCCCAGTGGACTCACAGTCAACTGGCCTTTGATTTCCCCACCAGACTCACGGACAACTGGCCTTTGATTTCCCCAGTGGACTCACGGACAACTGGCCTTTGATTTCTCCACCGGACTCACGGACAACTGGCCTTTGATTCCCCAGTGGACTCGCAGACAACTGGCCTTTGATTTCCCCAGTGGACTCACAGACAACTGGCCTTTGATTTCCCCACCGGACTCACGGACAACTGGCCCTTGATTTCCCCAGTGGACTCACAGTCAACTGGCCTTTGATTTCCCCACCAGACTCACGGACAACTGGCCTTTGATTTCCCCTCTGGACTCACGGACAACTGATTTCCGCATCGGACTCACAGACAACTGGCCTCTGTATTCCCCAGCTGACACTGACAACTAGCCTCTGCATTCCCCAGCTGACACTGACAACTGGCCTCTGATATCCCCAGTGGACTCTGAGATAACTGGCCTCTGTATTTCCCAGCTGACACTGACAACTGGCCTCTGATATCCCCAGTGGACCCTGAGATAACTGGCCTTTGTATTCCCCAGCTGACACTAACATCTGGCCACTGTCTTCCCCAGCGGACTCACAGAAAACTGGCCTCTGACTTCCCGAGCTAACACAGGCAACTGGTCCCTGACTTTCCCAGTAGGCCAACTGACCACAGCTCAGCACCAACAAGTGCTCCCTTGACCTCAACCCTCCTACCCCCACGTTCTGTGGATGTGGGAGCCATCTCTCAAGTGCAGGATCAATGGAAAGCCTGTGTGGAATACAGGGAGTGTGAGGAAGTCACTCTGAACCACACCGCCTGGGGCCACCATTCTCTAATACGTTTAAGAGTTAGATTACATGACAGAAGAGATTCTGCAGATGCTTGAAATCCAGAGCAACACATTCAAAATGCAGGTCAGGTAACATCTAAGGTGGGGAATGGACAGTCAGTGATTTGGGCAGAGACCCTTCATCAGGTCTCCTTTAGTTTATGTGGACCTACCAGGATGGCATGCGATCACCGAGGCTTCTCTTTATTGAACATCATCAAGGACCCCTACAATCCAGGCCACACTCTCTTTTCACTGCTACCATCAGGAAGGAGGTACTGGAGCCTGTGTTTCCACACCACAAAGTTGTGGAACATTTATTACTCCTCAGTTGTGGATTGGAATGGACTGCTTTCTGGCAAAGGTGTGCTTGGTAAGTGGGAGGCCTTCAAAAGTGAAATTTTGAGAGTATAAAGCTTATATGTGTCTGTCCGAATAAAAGGTAAAGATAACAAGTATAGGAAACCCTGGTTTTCAGGAGATAGTAAGGCCCTTGCTAAGAGAAAAAAGGTGTGTAGCAGGTTTAGGCAGGTAGGAAAATATGGTGTGCTTCTGGAGTATAGGAAATGCAAAAGAACACTTAAGGAAGAAATCAGGAGGGCTAAAAGAAGATCGGTGGGACTACAACCAGAGGTCATGGGTTAAGGGTGAAAAGTGAAAAGTTTAAGAACATGAAGAGAAACTTCTTCACTCAGAGTGTAGAATGAGCTACCAGTGCAAATAGGGCATGAGAGCTTGATTTCAATATTTAAGAGAAGTTTGGGTAGGTATATAGGTAGGCTGGTAGAGGTGTGGAGGGTTATAATCCCAGTGCAGGTCAATGGGAGTAGATTGTTTGAATGGCTTCAGCATGAACTAAATGGCCTGTGCTGTACTCTGTCAGGCTTTTGAACCAGAGGGGTAATTTCACTCAACTTCATCCACCCCACTACTGATCTGGTTGCACAACCTATGGATTCACCTTCAAGGACTGTTCAACACATGTTTTCAATACTTATTGCTTATTTATTTTTTTTATTATTTTGGGTTTTCTTTTGTTTTGTAATTGCACAGTTTATTGTCTTTTGCACAATGATTATTTGTCTGTTTTTATTGTGTGCTGTTTTCCATTGATTCTATTTTGTTTCTTTGTATTAACTGTGTATGCCTGCAAGAAAATGAATATGAGGGTTGTATATGGTGACATATAAGTATTTTGTTAATAAGTTCACTTGGAACTTTGAAATTGGTGGTGTCAGGTCCTCACTGTCAAAACTTCTCGATGCCTCAGGCAACACACTCAAAGGCCCAGACATTCTCTTTTCTTCCTTCTCCATTGAGCAGAAGATGTCAAAGCCAGAAAGCACATTTCACCAAGTTCAAGTACAGCTTCTACCTGCTGTTATAACATATTGAATAATCCCTTGTGCAATAAGATGGACTCTTGACCTGATAATCTACCTCGTTGTGACCTTGCACCTAATTGTCAACCTGCACTACACTTTCTCTGCAACAATAACATCTTATTCTACATTCTATTATTGATTTCCCTTGTACGACCTCAATGCACTGATCTGTGTCGGTAGCATACAAGAATGTTTTTCATTGTACAAATTTACCAATTTTCACCAGCTGAAGGAAATAGCCAAGTAATTCAGGCCCCCATGACCCTAAGAGAGGGCCCAACGGCAGATTGTCTCAGGTTCATGGACACAGCCCAGTCAATATCATAGCTCCCAGATCAATTGCTCCTCCTGGAGGTAGAACCTCCTATGCAGAGATCTGCACACCTACCTTTAGTGAGGAAGCCTTAATCTCAAGGCATCTATTTCTTCCCCCACCAGTTATGTCTGAAGGCTAGTGTCCTCACCACCAAACCAGCTCTATACTGGCAGAAAAGACAATTTGCCCCTCTATCACAGGTCACAGAAATCCATGTAGCAGCATTTAGTATTCCTTCGACCCAGTGTGATCCCCAAAGAAAGCAGGGTCACCCTAAACATACGCAGGAGGACCCTGCCCTTGCTACTGTTGAGCCCTGGTTTTCTGGTTGTGGGTCACACTGTACGTTTGGTGCATTAGCACTGCAGCAGGGCAGACAGCAGAGAATGCCGCCTCTGCACATCTCCAGATTGTAAACCCACTGATCCAGTCTGCCCAGCTGCAAGAGATACAATTCTGTCTGCAAGTGCAGCTTGCAACCCAATCAGGAGCTGTGGTCTGGAAAGTTTCCATCACATGACTGCATTTTTTAACAATATCAGCTGTGTGATCTGGTATTTAATTTCCTCCTCTACCTCTCCTGAACCAGAGTTCCAGCGGCTTTCTAAGTCAACTGTGGGTATTAAGGTGACCATTAGGCACAGGAGCAGAATTAGGCCATTCAGCTCATTCAATACTATCATACCCTCTCAACTCCATTCTCCTGCCTTCTCCCCATAACTTTTGACACTGTTTTAGTTCAAGAACCTCATGTGTTTAAATCCGTATGCCTTAACAAATGTTGACGTAAGTTGTAGACTGTTACCATTTACTGGAATGTCTGATGGTCCATTTTTCTTGAATTCTCTAACAACCGCACTCTGAGCAAAGAACCACTGGCTATGTTGATAACAGCATTCAGACACACCCAGCTGGGCAGAGCCAGGCTTCTCAAAGCACAGAACAGACCTGACAGTGTCACGAGCCAAACACGTTACAAACACCTCAAAGTATCACTTGACTCATGTCAATACCCAGCACGAACAAGCGCGATCAGACTCCGCAATGCAAGCACCTGTAATGATGTACACAAAAATGAAACTGATATTCATGTGTGAGCCTAGCACCTCATTCATAAGTCTTAAATATCAAATGCCCTTAGACAGCTGCTGACAGTAAAGTAACACAGCGGCAGAAAATGTAAAATAAAAGTGGAAGTGCTGGAAATGCCCAGCAGACCAGAAGACAGAAACCAACACAGCTTTCTTCCATACTGATCCTGCAGGTTTTGCAGGATATCTCCAGTATTTTCTCATCTTATTTCCCTTGGTGATTAAGTTTGTTTAAATAATCATAACTGAGGTGGATGTGTTCAGGCTCAATGTCTTCTGGATCCCAGTGGGGTAAAGCTGTCCTTCAGCCTGGTGGTATGTGCTTTCAGGCTTTTGTATCTTCTACCCGATGGGAGGAGGGAGCAGAGAGAAAGTCCAGGGTGGGTGGGGTCTTTGCATCTAACAACTTCAACCTGAAGGAATGCAAAATGAGGCAGACAACGTCTTCCCCTCTGCCATCCAATTCCTAAATGGACATTGAAGCGTTGGACACTACCTCACTTTTTTAATATACAGTATTTCTGTTTTTGCACATTTTTTACCATATAACCATATAACAATCACAGCACGGAAACAGGCCATCTTGGCCCTCCTAGTCCGTGCTGAACCCTTAATCTCACCTAGTCCCACCTACCCGCACTCAGCCCATAACCCTCCACTCCTTTCCTGTCCATATACCTATCCAATTTTACCTTAAATGACACAACTGAACTGGCCTCTACTACTTCTACAGGAAGCTCATTCCACACAGCTATCACTCTTTGAGTAAAGAAATACCCCCCTTGTGTTTCCCTTAAACTTCTGCCCCCTAACTCTCAAATCATGTCCTCTAGTTTGAATCTCCCCTACTCTCAATGGAAACAGCCTGTTCACGTCAACTCTATCTATCCCTCTCAAAATTTTAAATACCTCGATCAAATCCCCCCTCAACCTTCTACGCTCCAATGAATAGAGACCTAACTTGTTCAACCTTTCTCTGTAACTTAATTGCTGAAACCCAGGTAACATCCTAGTAAATCGTCTCTGCACTCTCTCTAATTTATTGATATCTTTCCTATAATTTGGTGACCAGAACTGCACACAATATTCCAAATTTGGCCTTACCAATGCCTTGTACAACTTTAGCATTACATCCCAACTTCTGTACTCAATGCTTTGATTTATAAAGGCCAGCGTTCCAAAAGCCCTCTTCACCACATTTATAAAGGCCAGCGTTCCAAAAGCCCTCTTCATTAATAGAAATAAGCTATTCACTATAAGTAATTGATTTAATTGTTTATTTATTATTATGTTTTATTTTATTTATTATTGTTATTTATTGTTTATGTATTGTACTGAACTGCTGCTGCTAAGTTAACAAATTTCATGTCACATGCCAGTGATAATAAACCTGATTCTGATTCTGACTATTTTGGGGAGATTTGTCCAGGAGGATTGTGAACACAGTTCTTTCCTTCACAAGCTCCATCTCTCCAAGCCAATTGTTTGAGACATATCTTCTTTTATTAGTTGAAATGTGTGAAAATTTACATGAGGGACCATTAATAGCCTTACCATGCATTGCCTATGTAGAAGATAATGCGGCCGGCGCTGGTCTGGTCAGCTTGAACCAGAAGAACCCTTCAGACAGGATATTGCACACATATGTAAGACTATAAGACCATAAGATATAGGAGTAGAATTAGGCCATTTGACCCATGAAGTCTGCCTCCACTATTTCATCATGGCTGATGCATTTTCCCTCTCAGCTCCAATCTCCTGCCTTTTCTCCCTATCCCTTCATGCATGACCAATTAAGAGTCTATCAACCTTTGCCTTAAATATACATAACGACTTAGCCTCCGCAGCTGCCTGTAGCAACAAAATCCACAGATTCACCACTCTCTGGCTAAAGAAATTCCTCCTCATCTCTGTTCTGAAAGGACGTCCCTCTATTCAGAGGCTGTGCCCTCTGGTCTTAGACTCTCCCACCATAGGAAATATACTCTCTGCTTACACTCTATAAAGGCTCTATTTGATAGGTTTCAATAAGGTCACCCTCATTCTTCTTAATTCTAGTGAATACAGGCCGAGGGCCATCAAACACTCTTCAAATGATAAGTCATTCAATCCTGGAATCATTTTTGTGAACCTTCTTTGAACTCTCTCAAGTGTCAGCACAACCGTTCTTAGATAAGGGGCCCAAAACTGTTAACAGTACTCCAAATGAGGCCTCACCAGTGTTTTGTAAAGCCTCAACATTGCATCCTTGCTTTTATATTCTAGTCCTCTTGAAATGAATGTTAACATCGCATTTGCCTTTCTCAACCTGCAAAATAACATTTAGGAAATCCTACACAAGGACTTCCAAGTCCCTTTGCACTTCAGATTTTTGAATTTTCTCTCCATTTAGAAAATAGTTTGCCCTTTTATTTCTTCTACCAAAGTACATGACCATACACTTCCCAACACTATATTCCATCTGCCATTTCTTTACCCAATTTCCTAATCAAAGTCCTTCTGTAGCCTCTCCACTCCTTCAAAACCACCTGCCCCTTCACCTATCTTTGTATCATCTGCAAACTTTGCGAAACAGCTATCAATTCCATCATCCAAGTCATTGACATATGACATAAAAAGAAGCAGTCCCAACACAGACCCCTGTGGAATACAACTAGTCACTGGCAGCCAACCAGAAAAGCCTCCAGCTTTTTGCCTCCTGCCCATCAGCCATTGCTTTATCCATGCTAGAATCTTCCCTGTAATACTATGGGCTCGTAGCTTGTTTAGCAGCCTCATGTGTGGCACTTTATCAAGGGTCTTCTGAAAATCCAAGAACACAACATCAACTGATTCTCCTTTGTCTATCCTGCTTGTTATTTCTTCAAAGAATTCCAACAGGTTTCCATAGCGTTGGAGAGGGACAGGAACAGACAAGTTAGAGAAACAATTAATTGGGGTAAGGGAAAAAATGAGGCTATCAGGCAGGAACATGGAAGCATAAATTGGTTCTCAGGG
This sequence comes from Hypanus sabinus, assembly GCF_030144855.1. Lineage (NCBI taxonomy): Eukaryota > Metazoa > Chordata > Chondrichthyes > Myliobatiformes > Dasyatidae > Hypanus > Hypanus sabinus. The sequence continues at coordinate 149,910,189 of NC_082715.1, read as the reverse complement.
AAACATACAGAAGAAATGTAGTAAATGTTCAGAGGATATTTGTGTGGGGGTCTGCATAGGTATGTTCCAATGAGACAGGGAAAGGATAGTAGGGTATAGGAATCGTGGTGTATAAAGGCTGTTGTAAATCTAGTAAAGAAGAAAAGAAGAGCTTACAAAAGGTTCAAAAAACTAGATGATGATAGAGATCAAGAAGATTATAAGCCCAGCAGGAAGGAGTTTAAGAATGAAATTAGGAGAGCCAGAAGGGGCCATGAGAAGGCCTTGGCGGACAGGATTAAGGAAAACCCCAAGGAAAACTACAAGTAGGTGAAGAGCAGGATGATAAGATGTGAGAGAATAGGACCAATCAAGTCTGACAGTGGATAAGTGTGTATGGAAAAAGGTGGTGATAACAGAGGAAGTTAATGAACACTTTGCTTCAGTATTCGTTACAGAAAAGGATCTTGGTGATTGTAGGGATGACTTTCAGCAGACTGAAAAGCTTGAGCATTTAGATATTAAGGAAGAGGATGTGCTGGAACTTTTGGAAAGCATCAAGTTGGATAAGTCACCGGGACCAGATGGGATGTACCCCAGGCTACTGTGAGAAGCAAGGGAGGGGATTGCTGAGCCCCTGGTGATGACCTTTGCATCATCAATGAGGCTGGGAGAGGGTCCGGAGGATTGGACAGTTGCAGATGTTGTTCCATTATTCAAGAAAGGGAATAGAGATAGACCAGGAAATTATAGACCAGTGAGTCTTACTTCAGTGGTTGGTAAGTTGATGGAGAATATCCTGAGAGGCATTTGGAAAAGCATAATATGATTAGGAATAGTCAGCATGGTCGTGCCTTACGAGCCGGATTGAATTTTTTGAAGATGTGACTAAACACATTGATGAAGATAGAGCCGTAGATGTAGTGTATATGGATTTCAGAAAGGCATTTGATAAGGTACCCCATGCAAGGCTTATTGAGAAAGTAAGGAGGCTTGGGATCCAAGGGGGACATTGCTTTGTGGATCCAGAACTGGCTTGCCACAGAAGGCAAAGAGTGGTTGTAGATGGGTCATATTCTGCATGGAGTTCGGTGACCAGTGGTGTCCCTCAAGGATCTGTTCTGGGACCCCTACTCTGTGTGATTTTTATAAATGACCTGATGAGGAAGTGGAGGGATGATCTGCTGATGACACAAAGGTTGGGGGTGTTGTGGATAGTATGGAGGGCTGTCAGAGGTTACAGCGGGACATTGATAGGATGCAAAACTGGGCTGAGAAGTGATAGATGGAGTTCAACCCAGAGAAGTGTGAGGTCATTCATTTTGGTAGGTCAAATATGATGGCAGAATATAGCATTAATGGTAAGACTCTTAGCAATGTAGAGGATCAGAGGGATCTTGGGTTCCAAGTCCATAGGACACTCAAAACTGCTGCGCAGGTTAACTCTGTGGTTAAGAAAGCATATGGAGCATTGGCCTTCATCAGCCATTGGATTGAGTTTAAGAGATGAGAGGTAATGTTGCAGCTATATAGGACCCAGTTCAGACCCCACTTGGAGTACTGTGCTTGCCTCTGGTTGCCTCACTACAGGAAAGACATGGAAACCATTGAAAGGGTGCTGAGGAGATTTACAAGGATGTTGCCTGGATTGGGGAGTATGCCTTATGAGAATAGGTTATGTGAACTTGGCCTTTTCTCCTTGGAGCGACAGAGGATGAGAGGTGACCTGATAGAGGTCTACAAGATGATGAGAGGAATTGATCATGTGGATAATCAGAGGCTTTTTCCCAGGGCTGAAATGGCTAGAACGAGAGGGCATAGTTTTAAGGTGCTTGGAAGGAGGTACCGAGGAGACGTCAGGGGTAGATTTTTTTATGCAGAGAGTGGTAAGCATATGGAATGGGCTGCCGACAGCAGCGATGGAGGTGGAAACGATAGGATCTTTTAAAAGATTCCTGGATAGGCACATGGAGCTTAGAAAATAGAGGGCTGTGGGTAAGCCTAGGTAATTCTAAGGTAAAGACATGTTCAGCACAGCTTTGTGGGCTGTAGGACCTGTATTGTGATGTGGGTTTTCTATCTTTCTATGTTTCAGATTTGTCAGGCAAAATTTTCCATTCAGAAAACCATTTTATCATATGCTTCCAAGTACCCCAAAACCACATCTTCCAACATTGATTCCAACAAAATTGATTCCAACATCTTCCCAACCATTGAGATCAGACTAACTGGCCAAAAATTTCCTTTCTTCTTCCTCCCTCCCTTATTGAAGAGTGGAGTGACATTTGCAATTTTCCAGTCCTCTGGAACCATTCCAGAATCAAGTGATCCTTGAAAGATCGTTACTAATGCCTCCACAATCTCTTCAACCACGAGCTGCTCTCAAAAGCTATCTGATAGGCATTCTAGAAATTCCCCCTCTTGGGATCCAGCACCAACCTGATTTTTCCAATCTACCTGCATGTGGAAATCTCCCATGACTATTGTAACATTTCTCGTTTTGGCATGTATTTTCTGTCTCCTGTTGTAACTTGTAAACCACATCCTCACCGCTGTTTGGGGGTCTGTATACAACTCCCATCAGGGATTTTTTTACCCTTGCAGTTCCTTAGCTCTACCCACAGCGATTCAACACCTTCTGACCTTATGTCACCTCTTCCTGATTATTTGATTTGATTTTTTACAAACAGAGCAATGCCACCCCCTTTGCCTTCTTGCCTGTCCTTTTGATACAATGTGTATCCTTGGATTTTAAGCTCCCAGCCATAATCTTCTTTCAGTCATGATTCAATGTTGCCTACAACATCATACCTGCCAATCTGTAAATGTGCTACATATACTGTGCATATTCAAATATAACACCTTCAGTCCTGTATTCACCCTTCTCAATTTTGTTCACCTTTTACATTGTAACTCATCCTGCTGACTACAACTTGGCCCTGTCATCAGCCTCTCTTTGCTAGGAGTCTCACTACACACTGCCTTTCTTTGTAAACCAACCAGCTTATCCTCACCACTACCACTCCAGTATGCCTGAAGTTTGGGACAAGTCCAAAATCAGTCAGTGAAAGTTCCAGTATTTAATTTACTTTTAGAACACATTGGAAAAACCCCCGTCTTAAAATTCGAGAGATGATCTGGAGTCATATGGGCTCAATGCAGAATTTTGAGATGCAATGCTTGAGTTCTATTACAAACTGAAATTTTCTTTGCATTATCACAGATGTTTTCCCATGTTTCAGCTGTAATTTCTACTCCCAGCTCTCCCACCCAGACCCTTCCCAGCTTCTCCACAAGAACGTTCCCTCAGGATGCTGTAAAAAGTACTAATGGAGACTTCACCCATAGAACAAAACACCCTCTTTTCTATGTCAGAACTACAGTTAACAATGATGTTGTTTTCTGCATATAATCTCTTATCTGAAAGAAACGAAAAAGATCCTTGTTGGGTAGGTTAAATTTCTGCACTATTTGGCTAAAAGACATCATCATTCCTTCAACAAACAAATCTCCTAGATGGAAAATACCCTTAGAAATCCAAAGTTTAAATCCAGAATCCATTATGCTAGGCTGAAAATCTGGACTGCCAGTTGTTGGAGTGAAGGGTGATATTTTCACTGCAAAGCCCTCAATTTGTCGCACTGCCCTCCAAGCCCTGACTGTATTAATTGTTATTGGATTGCAACAATACTCCTTAACTAGTTTCATCTTATTGAGGAAAAGCAAATTAATACAAGGGTATTTTGCTTGTGAAACTTCAATGTCTAGCCAAATCGAGGAGGGGTCCCTGCAAACCTAGTCAACCACATAAGATAAAAAGGAACTTAATTGATATTTTTTGATGTCTGGAAAATCCAGACCCCTTAGACTACTGGGAAGCTGTAACTTAGACATTTTAATAAGTGTCTTTTGTTGTTCCAGATGAAAGATACAAACCAGACAAATAAAACAAACAAAAAATATCTTTTTAAGTATTTGTTGGGTAAAAAAATGACTGGAATCATTCGTATTGGGTAGAGCAGATGAGGAAGAATGTTCATTTTGAGCAAGGATATTCAGCCAAGCCAAGAAATGGGCTCCATCGCTCAAGATCCTGTCTGATTTTGTCAAATAACTGTATAAAGTTGGCTTTGAACAATTGATCAAATGTCGGTGTGATAAATATGCCGAAGTAAACAAAACCTGTCTGCGACCATTTAAAGGGGAAAACTCCCTGACTGTCAGGTACCTGCTGCAGATTCCCCAGAGGCACTGCCTCTGATTTAGTTCAGTTGATTTTATAACCTGAAAAGGCGCTAAATGAATTGATGCATTGTATAAGGTGGTGCACTGATATAGCAGGGTTTGATAAGAAAATTAGAACATCATCTGCATACAATGTAATTTTATGTGACTTTAGTCCTATGTCTGGAGCAGGTATTTTGGGGTCTCGCCGAATAGCCTCAGCCAATGGCTTGATCACTGGTATGAAAAGTAGTGGTGATAAAGGGCAGCCCTGCCGGCTACCCCTCAGAATACTATAATTATCCGACCTAATACCATTAGTGAGAATCGCAGCCAAAGGGTCATTAAAAAGAACCTTCACCCACTTAATAAAATTATTGCCCAAACCAAACCAAATCGATCAAAGGCCTTTCTTGCATCTAAGTTAACTACCAAGCCATCCACTACCTGTTGCTGACATGCCTGGATTACATTAAGTAATCTTCTGATTTTGTTAGATGGCCTTTTACAAAACCCGTTTGATCCTCTTTTACGATAAAAGGTTTCTAATCACAATGCTAAGGTTATCAACAGCATTCTTAACTAGGAGGGTGTGTGTGTGTGTGTGTGTGTGTGTGGCGCAGGGTGGGAGTTGCAGGGGGGTGGGAACCAGAATGCCAGAACAGATAGTGGAGAGGTTGTCGAGCCAGATTTTGTTAAGACATCAGATAAAGTCAAGAAGTAAAAGGCTGAGCATGGTGCGACCAATGTCCTGAGCTGCATGTATTTCAATGCAAGTATTGTAGGAAAGGCAAAATGATCTCAGGGTGTGGATCAACACCTGGAATTATGATATTGCAGCCATTAGTGAGACTTGGTTGCAGGAGGGGCAGGACTGCCACATCAATATTACAAAGCTTGTTTTAGATGTGGCAGAGCAGGAGGGCTTAAAGGAGGAGGAGTGGTGTTACTAGTCAGGGAAAATGTCATGGCACTGCTCAGTCAGGACAGGCTGGAGAACTCATCCAGTGAGGCATTATAGGTGGAACTGAGGAATAAGAAAGTTATGACCACATTAATGGGTCTATATTAAAGGCAACCCAACAATCAGCAGGATTTAGAGGAACAAATTTGTAGAGGGATTGCAGACTGAGTTATAAGGAAAGGTTATGACTTTATTCCTTGGAACGTAGAAGATTGAGAGGAGATTTGATAGAGGTATACAAAATTATAAGGGGTATAGATAGGGTAAATGCAGGCATGCTTTTTCCACTGAGGTTGTGTGGGACTACAACTAGAGGTCATGGGTTAAGGGTGAGAGGTGAAAAGTTTAAGGGAAACATGAGGGGAAACTTATTCACTCAGAGGACTGTGAGAGTGTGGAATGAGCTGCCAGTGCAAGTGGTGCATGCAAGCTTGATTTCAGTGTTTAAGTGAAGTTTGGTTAACTGCATGGACATTTGGGATAGGGAGGGCCATGGTCTGGGTGCAGGACAATGAGAGCAAGCAGTTCAAATTGTTCAGCATGGAATAGATGGGCCAAAGAGCCTGTTTCTGTGCCATACTTTTCTTTGACTTTATCAACTCATGACACTATTAATGTGTGGACAGGACATCACAAAGAATGTAACAAAAGCCATGATTTATATTTGAGCAACACACTCAAATTGCTGAAGGAACTCAGCAGGTCAGGTTAGGCAGCATGTAGGGAGAGGAATGAACAGTCAATGTTCTAGGCTGAAAACCTTCATCAGGATTGGAAAGGAAGGGGGCAGCCCCTCTGGCTTCTTCCCTTCCCTTCCTTCCCAGTCCTGATGAAGGATCTTGGCTCTAAATGTCATTTATTCATCTCCATGGATACTGACCAACTTGCTGAGTTCCTTCAGAATTTTATGTCTATTGCTCAAGATATCCAACATCTGTAGAATCTCTTGCATCAAGGGTTTCATTTATTTCCTTTTAGGTATGATGTTTCTTTCATAAATAAAAATTAAAAGCAGGGTAGACGAAGGAGATGCAGTAGAGCTGGTGTACTTGGATTCTCAGAAGGCCATTTACAACGTGCCACATATGAGGCTGCTTAGCAACATAAGAGCCCATGGAATTACAGGGAAGTTACTACTGTGGGTGGAGGATTGGCTGCTTGGCAGAAAACAGAGAGTGGGAATAAAGGGACCCTATTCTGGCTGGCTGCCGGTTACCAGTGGAGTTCCACGTGGGTTAGTGTTGGGACCGCTGCTTTTTACGATGTATGTCAATGATTTGGACTATGGTATTAGGCGATTTGTGGCTAAATTTGCCAATGATACAAAGATAGGTGGAGTAGCAGGTAACGTTGAGGAAATGGTGAGCCTGCAGAGAGACTTAGATAGTTTAGGGGAATGGCAAAGAAGTGGCAAATGAAATACAATGTTGGAAAGTGTATGGTCATGCACTTTGATGGAAAAAATAAACCATAGAACCATAGAACATTACAGCACAGAAAAAGGCCTTTTGGCCCTTCTTGGCTGTGCTGAACCATTTTTCTGTCTAGTCCACTGACCAGCACCTGGACCATATCCCTCCAAACCCCTCTCATCCATGTACCTGTCCGTTTTACCACTTCATCTGGCAGCTCATTCCACACTCCCACCACTCTCTGTGTGAAGAAGCCCCCCCACCAATGTTCCCTTTAAACTTTTCCCCCTTCACCCTTAACCCATGTCCTCTGGTTTTTTTCTCCCCTAGCCTCAGTGGAAAAAGCCTGCTTGCATTCAATCCATCTATACCCATCATTACTTTATATACCTCTATCAAATTTCCCCCCATTCTCCTTCGCTCCAGGGAATAAAGTCCTAACCTAGTCAACCTTTCTCGGTAATTCAGTTTCTCAAGTCCTGGCAACATCCGTGTAAACCTTCTCTGCATTCTTTCAACCTTATTATTATCCTTCCTGTAATTAGGTGACCAAAACTGCACACAATACTCCATAACTCCTATACTCAATACTTTGATTTAACTATGCCAAAAGCTCTCTTTATTACCCCATCTACCTGTGATGCCACTTTTAGGGAATTATGTATCTGTATTCTGAGATCCCTCTGTTCTACTGCACTCCTCAGTATCCTACCATTTACCTTGTATGTTCTAACTTGGTTTTTCCTTCCAAAGTGCAATACCTCACACTCCATCTGCCATTTTTCAGCCCATTTTTCCAGCTGGTCCAGATCCCCCTGCAAGCTTTGAAAGCCTTCCTCACTGTCCACTACATCTCCAGTCTTTGTATCATCAGCAAATTTGCTGATCCAATTTACCACATTATCATCCAGATCATTGATATAGATGACAAATAACAATGGACCCAGCACTGATCCCTGTGGCACACCACTAGTCACAGGCCTCCACTCAGAGAAGCAATCTTCCACTACCACTCTCTGACTTCTCCCATTGAGCCAATGTCTAATCCAATTTACTACCTCACCATGCATACCTAACGACCGAATCTTCCTGACTAACCACCCATGCGGGACCTCGTCAAAGGCCTTACTGAAGTCCATATAGACAACATCCACCTCCTTCCCTTCATCCACTTTCCTTGTAACCTCCTCGAAAAACTCTAATAGATTTGTTAAACATGACCTACCACGCACAAAGCCATGTTGACTCTCCCTAATAAGTCCCTGTCTATCTAAATACCTGTAGATCCTATCTCTTAGCACTCTTTCCAATAATTTACCTACTACCGACATCAAACTTACCGGCCTATAATTTCCCAGATTACTTTTAGAGCATTTTTTAAATAATGGAACAACATGAGCTTTCCTCCATTCCTCAGGCACCTCACCCATAGATACCATCATTTTAAAAATATCTGCCAGACCCCTGCAATTTCAACACTCGTCTCAAGGTCCAAGGAAATACCCTGTCAGGTCCTGGGGATTTATCTACTCTGATTTGCCTCAAGATAGCAAGCACCTCCTCCTCTTCAATCTGTACAGGTTCCATGACCTCACTACTTGTTTGCCTTATTTCCATTGACTCTATGCCAGTTTCCTTAGTAAATACAAACACAAAAAACCCATTTAAGATCTCCCCCATTTCTTTGGTTCCATACATAGCCGAACACTCTGATCTTCAAGAAGACCAATTTTATCCCTTACTATCCTTTTCTCTTAATATACCTGTAGAAACTCTTTGGATTATCCTTCATTTTGACTGCCAAAGCAACCTCATGTCTTCTTTTAGTCCTCCTGATTTCTTTCTTAAGTATTTATTTGCACTTTTTATACTCCTCAAGTACCTTATTTGCTCCCTGTTTCCTATACATGTCATACATCTTTCTCTTCTTCTTTATCAGAGTTCCAATATCCTTAGAGAACCAAGGATCCTTATTCTTATTCATTTTGCCTTTAATCCTGACAGGAACATACAAACTTTGAAGGCCTCCCACTTACCAACGACGTCCTTGCCAGAGAACAACCTGTCCCAATCCACACTTATTAGATCCTTTCACATTTCTTTAAATTTGGCCTTTTTCCAGTTTAAAACCTCAACCTGAGGTCCAGATCTATCTTTATCCATGATCAAGTTGAAACTAATGGTGTTATGATCACTGGAACCGCACTTCCATCACCTGTACTAACTCGTTTCCTAATGGGGGATCTAATATTGCATCCTCTCTAGTCAGTATCTCTATATATTGATTTAGAAAACTTTCCCAAACACATTTTACAAACTCTAACCCGTCTAAACCTTTAACATTATGGGAGTCCCAATCAATATGTGGAAAATTAAAATCCCCTACTATCACCACTTTATGTTTCCTGATGTTGTCTGCTATCTCTCTGCAGATTTGTTCCTCTAATTCTCGCTGACTATTGGGTGGTCTATAATACAACCCCATTAATGTGGTTATACCTTTCCTATTTCTCAGCTCCACCCATATGACCTTGGTAGACAAGCCCTCTAATCTGTCTTGCCTGAGCACTTCTGTAACATTTTCCCTGACTAGCAATGCCACCCTCCCCCCACCCCCCCCCCCCCCACCCTTCATCCCTCTGCCCCTATCACGTCTGAAACATCAGAACCCTGGAACATTAAGCCATTAAGCTGCCAGTCCTAATGGCTACAATGTCATAATTCCACGTGTCAATCCATGCCCTCAGCTCATCTGCCTTCCCCACAATACTCCTCACATTGAAATAGACACACTTCAGAAGATTATTACCACCACACACAACCCTTCTATTTGTGACTTTGCATGAACCTTTAACATCATTTATTTTCACCCCGCTCCACTATCTACTCTGGCACTCTGGTTCCCATCCCACTGCAAATCTAATTTAAAACTCCCCAAATAGCACTAAGAAACCTCCCTGCAAGGAAGGTTTATCCCCCTGTAGTTCAGGTGTAATTGTCTCTCTTGTAAAGGTCCCACCTGCCCCAGAAGAGGTCCCAATGATCCTGAAATCTGAAACCCTGCCCCATACACTAGTTCCTCAGCCGTGTGTTCATCCTCCAGAACATCCTATTCTTACCCTCACTGGCACGTGGCACAGGTAGCAATCCTGAGATTACCACCCTTGAAGTTCTGCTTTTTAACTTCCTACCAAGCCCTCTATACTCACTCTTCAGGATCTCCTCACTCTTTCTTCCTACGAAAATGTGTACCATGACATCTGGCTGCTCACCATCCCATTTCAGAATGCTGTGCACGCAATCAAAGACATCCCTGACCCTGGCACGCAGGAGGCAACAAACCATCCGGGAGTCTCTGTTGTGACCTCTAATTATCGAGTCCCCTATCACTACCGCTCTCCTCTTCTTCCCCCCTCGCTTCTGCACAGCAGAACCAGACTCAGTGCCAGAGATCCGGCTGCCGCAGCTTGTCCCAGTTAAATCATTCCCCCCCCCAACAGTATCCAATTTGGTATACTTGTTGTTGAGAGGAATGGCCACAGGGGAACCCTGCTCTACCTGCTCTTTCCCCTTCCCTCGCAGTAACCCAATTACCTGTGCGCTGCTCCTTTGGCGTAATTACCTCCCTGAAACTACCATCTATAAACTCTGTAAGTTTGTCATCAGTGGTGGGTAAATTAATGGAAAGTATTCTTATAGATGGTATATATAATTATCTGGATAGACAGGGTCTGATTAGGAGCAGTCAGCATGGAAGGTCATGTTTAACAAATCTTATTGAATTTTTTGAAGAGGTTACTAGGAAAGTTGACGAGGGTAAAGCACTGGATGTTGTCTATATGGACTTCAGTAAGGCCTTTGACAAGGATCCGCATGGAAGGTTTGTTGGGAAGGTTCAATCTTTAGGTGTTAATATTGAAGTTGTAAAATGGATTCAACAGTAGCTGGATGGGAGATGCCAGAGAGTAGTGGTGGATAACTGTTTGTCAGGTTGGAGACCGGTGACTAGTGGTGTGCCTCAGGGATCTGTACTGAGTCCAGTGTTGTTTGTCATATACATTAATGATCTGGATGATGGGGTAGTAAACTGGATTAGTAAGTATGCAGATGATAGATAGGTGGCGTTGTGGATAATGAAGTAGGCTTTCAAAGCTTGCAGAGAGATTTAGGCCAGTTAGAAGAGTGGGCTGAAAGATGGCAGATGGAGTTTAATGCTGCTAAGTGTGAGGTGCTAAATTTTTGGTAGGAATAATCAAAATAGGATATACATGGTAAATGGTAGGGCATTGAAGAGTGCTGTAGAACAGAGTGATCTATGAATAATGGTGCATAGTTCCCTGAAGGTGGAATCTCATGTGGATATGGTGGTGAAAAAAGCTTTTGGTATGCTGGCCTTTATAAATCAGAGCATTGAGTATTGGAGTTGGGATGTAATGTTAAAATTGTACAAGGCATTGGTAAGGCCAAATTTGGAGTATTGTGTATAGTTCTGGTCACCGAATTGTAGGAAAGATGTCAACAAAATAGAGAGAGTACAGAGGAGATTTACTAGAATATTATCTGGGTTTCAGCACCTAAGTTACAGAGTTGAACAAGTTAGGTCTTTATTCTTTGGAACATAGAAGGTTGAGGGGGGACTTGATAGAGGTATTTAAAATTATGAGGGGGATAGATAGAGTTGACGTTGATAGGCTTTTTCCATTGAGAGTAGGGGAGATTCAAACAAGAGGACATGAGTTGAGAGTTGGGGGCAAAACTTTAGGGGTAAAAGAGCGGGAATTTCTTTACTCAGAGAGTGGTAGTTGTGTGGAACGAGCTTCCAGTAGAAGTGGTAGAGGCAGGTTTGATATTGTCATTTAAAGTAAAATTGGACAGGAAAGGAATGGAGGGTTATGGGCTGAGTGCAGATGGGTGGGACTAGATGAGAGTAAGTGTTCGGCACAGACTAGAAGGGCCGAGATGGCCTGTTTCCGTGCTGTAATTGTTATATGGTTATGGTTAAACTCCTCATTCTCCTGAATGATCCAGAGGTAATCCAGTTCCTGCTCCAGTTGCCTAATGCAGTTTGTTAGGAGCTGCAGCTGGATGCACTTCTTGCAGGTGTCGTTGTCAGGGACATCGGAGGTCTCCCTGACTTCCCACATCCTGCAAGAGGAGCATTCCAACATCCTGCCTGGCACTCTCTCTACTCTAAATGAACAAAACCAAACTTACTGGAACCTACCCTCACCTCTGCCTGTTCACGCCGAAGCTTGTTGAGCCAAAGCCATCCCACTCTGGCTCAGTCCACTCTGATGATGGCCTCTGTATATGGCGGTCTTTTTTTTAATCTTTGGTGCGCAACGTCACACGCCTGCACAGTCTAGCCTCTTTTTCCCTGATCAGTAAAAAAAAAGCTTCTCTCTGAGATGTCTTTAGTCCTTCACCCTTAGTCTCTTGCTTTAATTTAAAAACGGGTAGACTATTGTTTAGATGAGGAGAGAATTCGAAATGCAGAGATGCAAAGGGACTTGGGAGTCCTTGTGCAAGATACTCTAAAGGTTAACCTCCAGGTTGAGTCAGTTTTGAAGAAAGTGAATGCAATGTTAGCATTCCTTTCTAGAGGTATAGAATATAAGAGCAGGGATATGATGTTGAGGCTCTATAAGGCACTTGTGAGACCACACTTGGAGTATTGTGTGCAGTTTTGGGCTCCTTATTTTAGAAAGGATATACTGACATTGGAGAGGGTTCATAGAAGATTCATGAGAATGATTCCAGGACTGAGAGAGTATGAGGAACGTCTGGCAGCTCCACCACCACTACCGGCAGGCCATTCCACACATTCACCACTCTCTGCGTAAAAAACTTACCCCTGACATCTTGTCTACCTACTTCCAAACATCTTAAAACTGTGCCCTCTCGTGTTAGCCATTTCAATTCTGGGAAAATGCCTCTGAGTAACCACACGATCAATGACTCTCAACATCTTATACACCTCTATAGGGTCATCTCTCATCCACCGCTACTCCAAGGAGAAAAGGCCAAGTTCACTCAAGCTATTCTCATAGGGCATGTTCCCCAATCCAGACAACAACCTTGTAAATCTCCTCTGCACCTTTCTATAGTTTCCACATCCACATGGTGAGGTACCAGAACTGAGCACAATACTCCAAGTGGGGCTTGACCAGAGTCCTATATACCTTACCTCTCAGCTCTTAGATGAAGGCCAATGCACTGTACGTCTTCTTAACCACAGAGACAACCTGTGCAGCAGCTTTGAGTGTCCTATGGATCCCTATGGATCCCCAAGATCCCTCTGATTCTTCACACTGTCAAGAGTATTACCATTAATACTATATTCTGCCATCATATTTGACTTTCCTGAATGAACCACTTCACACTTATCTGAGTTGTACTCCATTTGACACTTCTCAACCCAGTTTTGCATCCTATCAATGTCCCACTGTAACCTCTGACAGCCCTCCACACTATCCACAACACCTCCTACCTTTGTATCATCAGCAAATTTACTAACCCATCCCTCCACTTCCTCATCCAGGTCATTTATGAAAATTTATGAAAATCACAAAGAGAAGGGGTCCCAGAACAGATCCCTGAGGCACACAACTGGTCACCAACCTCCATGCTGAATATGACCCATCTACAACCACTCTTTGCCTTTTGTGGGCAAGCCAGTTCTGGATCCACAAAGCAATGTCCCCTTGGATCCCATGTGTCCTTACTTTCTCAATAAGCCGTGCACGGGGCACCTTATCAAATGCCTTGCTGAAATTCATATACACTATATCCATCGCTCTACCTTCATCATTGCGTTTCGTCACATCCGCAAAAAAAAATCAGTCAGGCTTGTAAGGCATGACAAAGCCATGACAAAGGCATGTAAGGCATGACAAAGCCATGCTGACAATGTCACCCCCTTCGCTTCAAGGGCCTGATGGGTGAGGGGTAATAACTGGTCCTAAACATGGTAGCGTGAGCTTTGAGGCTCCTATTTCTTCTTTCTGCTGGCAGCATCAGAAAGAAAGCATTTCCTGGGTGGTTTCTTTTAGATGTTTAGATGTTGTCAATGGTGCGGAGGGCTTTGCCCCGTGATGGACTGGGCAATATCCGCTACTTTTTATAGGATTTTCTGCTCAAAGCCATACCAGACTGTAATGCAGCCAGTCAATAAACTCTCAACCACACATCTATAGAGGTTTGCCAAAGTTTTATATGTCATGCCAAATCTTCACAAATACCTAAGGAAGTAGATGCATGCCAGGCTTTCTTCATAATTGCACTTACATACTGGGGACAGGACAGTGCTCTGAAATGATAATACCAAAGAATTTGAAGTTGCCGCCTTTGATCCCCTAATGAGGACTAGCTCACTGGTGTCCTCCACCTGAAGTCAGTAATCAGCTCCTTGATCTTGCTGTCATTGAGTGAGAGAATGTTGTTTTGGCACCACTCAGTCAAGCAATCTCCCTCCTATGCTGATTGGTCACCACCTTTGATATGGCCTAACACAGCAAACTTGAATATGGCATTGGAGCTGTGCTTAGCCACACAGTCACAGTCTTGAAGTTTATTGATTAGTTTTGAGGGAATGATGATATTGAATGCTGAGCTGTGGTCGATAAAGAGCATCCTGATGTATGTATTTTTGTCCAGATATTCCAGGGTTGAGTGAAGAGCCAATGTGGTGGCCTCTGCTGTGGACCTGTTGTCTGGGAGGCAAATTTGAGCAGATCCAAGTCACTTCTGAGGCAGGTATTGAAATGTTTCTATACCAACCTCTCAAAACACATCATCACTGTGGATGTAAGTGCGACTGGATGATAGTCATTGAGGAAGGTTATCGTGTTCTTCTCAGGCATGATTGAAGTCTGCTTGAAGCAGGTGGGTACCTCAGACTGCCGAAGCGAGATGAGAACACTCCAGCCAGTTAATCAGCACAGGACTTTAGTACTCAGACTGGTAACCTGTCTGGGCCAGGTACACCCTCCTAAAGGATGTTCTCATATTGGCCTCGGAGACTGAAATCATAGGCTCATTGGGGGCTGTGGGAGTTCGTGAAGGTGTCTTCTTGTTTTGACTGGCAACGCAAACAATTTTGAACAAGGTTGGAGGCGACATCAGATGCACAGCAACTCTAGCAGGGTTTGCAAGACATTACTTCCTAAAACGTGAAACCCAATAGCATGAATGGCAGTGATGCTTCACTACCAAATGAACTCAACGCCTTCCATGTACACTTTGAAAGGGAGAATATAACTACAGTTGTGAAGATCCCTTCTGCACCTGATGACCCTGTGATCTCTGTCTCAGAGGCCAATGTTAGGCTGTCCTTAAAGAGAGTGAACCCTTCAAGACAGAAGGTCCCGATGGAGTACCTGGTAAGGCTCTGAAAATCTGAGCCAACCAACTAGCGGGAGTATTCAAGGACATTTTCAACCTCTCACTGCTATGAGTGGAAGTTCCCACTTGCTTCAAAAAGGCAACAATTATACCAGTGCCTAAGAAGGCTGCCAGCCAGTTAATCAGCACAGGACTTTAGTACTCAGACAGGTAACCTGTCTGGGCCTTAATGACTATCGCCCAGTAGCACTCACATCAACAGTGATGAGATGCTTTGAGAGGTTGGTCTTGACTAGACTGAACTCCTGCCTCAGCAAAGACCTGAACCCATTGCAATTTGCCTATCGCCACAATAGGTCAACGGCAAACATAATCTCAGTGGCTCTCCACACGGCTTTAGTCCACCTGGACAACACAAACACCTGTGTCAGAATGCTGTTCATCGACTGTAGCTCAGCATTTAATACCAACATTCCCACAATCCTGATTGAGAAGTGGCAGAACCTGGGCCTCTGTACCTCCCTCTGCAATTGGATCCTCAACTTCCTAACAGGAAGACCACAGTCTGTGTGGACTGGTGATAACATATCCTCTTCACTGACGATCAACACCGGCGCACCTCAAGGGATGTGTGCTTAACCCACTGATCTACTCTCTATCTTCACATGACTATGTGGCTAGGCATAGCTCAAATACCATCTCTAAATTTGCTGACAATACAACCATTGTTGGTAGAATCTCAGGTGGTGATGAGTGGGCGTACAGGAGTGAGATATGCCAACTAGTGGAGTGGTGCCGCAGCAACAACCTAGCACTCAATGTCAGTAAGATGAAAGAGCTGATTGTGGACTTCAGGAAGGGTAAGACGAAAGAACACATACCAATCCTTATAGAGGGATCAGAAGTGGTCAGAGTGAGCAGTTTCAAATTCCTGGGTGTCAAGATCTCTGAGGATCTAACCTGGTCCCAACATATCAATGTAGTTATAAAGAAGACAAGAGAGTGGCGATACTTCATTAAGAGTTTGAAGAGATTTGGTATGTCAACAAATGCACTCAAAAACTTCTATAGATGTACCATAGAGAGCATTCTGAAAGACTGAACCACTGTCTGGTATGGAGGGGGAGCATGGCACAGCACTGAAAGAAGTTGCAGAGGGTTGTAAATCTAGTCAGCTCCATCTTGGGTACTAGCCTACAAAGTACCCAGGGCATCTTCAGGGAGTGGTGACTCAGAAAGGCAGCTTCCACTATAAGGACCTCTATCACCCAGGGCATGTCCTTTTCTCACTGTTACCATCAGGTAGGGTACAGAAGCTTGAAGACACACACTCAGCAATTCAGAAACAGCTTCTTCCCCTTTGCCATCTGATTCCTAAGTGGACATTGAAGCCTTGGACACTACCTCACTTTTTTTAAATATACAGTGTTTCTGCTTTTGCACGATTTTTAATCTATTCAATATATGTAAGCTGCAATTTATTTATTTATTTATTTTTGTCTTCTATGTTATGTATTGCATTGAACTGCTGCTAAGTTAACAAATTTCACAACACATGCCGGTGATAATAAACCTGATTCTAATTCTGGCATAAAAGGCATCGAGCTCACCTGGAAGCGAAGCCCTGTTGTCATGTATGTGGCTTGATTTCACTTTGTAAAATGCCATTCAAACTCTGCCATAGCTGTTAAGTATCCTTCCTTGATTCAAGTTTAGTCTGGAATTGTCACTTGGCCTGTGAGATGGCTTTCCGGAGATTGCACCTGGACCAGTTGTAACCTTCTTTGTCACCAGACGTGAATGCCTTTGATTTCAGCATATTACAGATCTCACAATTCATCCAGGGCTTTGGGTTAGGGAGGACTCTGAATGATTTTGTGGGGCACACTTGTCCACAGCTGGTTTTATAAAGTCTGTGACAACCATTCAGATTCTTTGCTCTCTGTCACACACCCACTCACTCTGAAACTAGGTGACTAACTTTTAATCTTTAGAATCCAAACCGATGAGCCATAAATTAGATAACTGTTAATGCTCGAAATCTGGAATGAAAAACCGAAAATGCTAGATATACTCAGCTGGTCAGGCAGACTCTGTGGAAAGAGAAACAGTTAAAATTTTAGGTCAAAAACACTTCATCAAAGTTGGAAGAATTAGTTTTAAATGACTGGGAGGAGGGGAAGGAATGGGAAAGACAAAGGAAATATTTACTAAAGGTCATGCCTTAAGAGTGAAAGGTGAAATGTTTAAAGTGAATATGAGGGGCATCTTCTTCACTGAGAGAATAGTAGAGTGTGGAACGAAATGCCAGCAGAAGTGGTAGATGTGGTAGACGTTTAAGAGAAGTTTGGATATGAGATGTATGAAGGGCTATGGTCCAGGTGCAGGTGCAGGATGAGATAGAGTGATAGCTGATGGTTCAGAGGCCTGTTTCTCTGTCATAGAACACTATGACTCTAATGCTTCTGAAAGAGTGAGGCTATGGATGCTGTGGTTATAAGTTCAAGGCAAAGTCATCTGGTTTGAGAGGGAGTGGGGATGTGAGGCAGCAAAGGAAAATGAAAGTACAAGCTACAGATTCTGAAATATCAGAGAATAGTTAAAGTGAGGAACTTATTGTGATGAACAACTAGAACACTTTGAAAAGGTACCCAGAGACCAAGTCAGAGAGGAAACAGATACATTTGTGGGAAATTAACAGGAAAAACCTTGTGTAGAGTGGCAGCAGCAGTGAAAAGCAGATGGGCCGAATGGCCAGTTTCTTTGTTATCTAATCCATCTAATTTAACAACATGAGAAATAGAAGCAGGGGTAGATATTTCAATGTCATGGCTGATCTCTTATCTCAGGGCCACTTTCCTGAATGAAACCCACACCTCTCAGTTATTTTAATGTTCACAAACTATTTTTCTCGGCTCGAAACATCAGCTATACTTTTATCCATAGATGCTGCCTGGCCTGCTGAGTTCCTCCAGCATTTTGTGTGTGTTGCTTGGATTTTCAGCCATCTGCTGATTTTCCCTTGTTTGTGTTTGACAAACTATTGATCAGTCTGTAACTGAGCCTCCACAGTCCTCTTGTGCAGAGAATTACAAAGATTCGTCACCGAAGAAATTTCCTCTCATCCTACTCTTAACTAAAAGATTAAGAGTTCCACTGGTTCCAGACACCCCAGCCTGGGGAGACATCATTCTTTTGTCTAACGTCAGAATTGTATATGTTTTGCTGAGATCACCTCTCATTCCTCTGCACAGGCCCAGTCTGCTTAACCTCTCCTCACCCCCATCTCCAGGAACCAGCATAGTGAATGCTTGCTGCATTCTCTCCAATGCCCATATATAGCAAATCTCCACACCATACTCCAGACGTAGTCTCTCTGGAGTTCTACATAGCTGGTGCAAAGTGTCAAATCCTCTTGCAATTAAGACCAGCACATACAAAATACTGGAGGTACTCAGTATGTCAGGCAGCATCTATGGAAGGGAATAATCAGTCCTGTTGAAAGGTCTCAGTCCAAGATGTCAACTGTGTAGTCTCCTCCATCGATGCTGCATGAGCTGGTGAGTTCCTCCAGCATTTTGTGTCTAAATACAAGAGATTCTGCAGATACTGGCAATCCAGAGAACTACCACACAAACTACTGGAGGAACTGAGTAGGTTAGACAGCATGGAGAGGAATAATGGCCAGTGCTTCAGGACAAGACCATTCAGAAGGACTGGGAAAGAACAGGAAGAATTGAGAATAAAAAGCTGGGGGAAGGGGAAGGAGTGTTTGTAATCAAGACCAATCGACCTCTTGCCTTTCCAATTGATGGCTGAACCTGCGTGTTATACAAGGACCTAGATCCCTCCGAACATGTACATCATCGACCTCTCATCACTGGAAGCTATTCTACCTTTCTACTTTTTCTGCCAAAATAGACCTCACTAAGTCAATAAATTGGTAACTTGGTTTTATTATTCTCACATGTACAGTGAGGAACTTTATTTCAACAGATCAGTGCACTGAGATAGTATAGAAGAATGAGGGAGATCTCATTGAAACCTACTGAATATTGAAAGGAAGAGAAAGAGTAGACACAGAGAGGATGTTTCCTAAAGAGGGGGCATCTAGGACCAGAGCTCACAGCCTCAGACGTCCCTTTAGAACAGAGATGAGTAGCTCGTGATTGAACCCACTAGAAGATCAGCTATTCTGGATTGGATGTTGTGTAATTAATTGGAATTGATCAGAGAGCTTAAGAATCCTTAGGAAACAGTGATCATAATATGATAGAATTCACCCTGAAATTTGAGAAGGAGAAGCTATAGTTAGATGTATCAGTATTATAGTGGAGTAAAAGTATTTACAGAAGCATGAGAGAGGATCTGGCCAAAATTAATTGGAAAAGAACACAAGCAGGGATGACGGCAGAGCAGCAACGGCTGGAATTTCTGGGAGCAATTCGGAAGGAGCTCGAAGAGGAAGTAGTATTCTAAAGGTAGGATGACAACCGTGGGTGACGAGAAGTCAAAGCCAACATAAAAGACAGAGAGGGCTTATAATAGAGCAAAAATTAGTGGGAGGTTTAGAGGATAGGGAAGCTTTTAAAAACCTACTGAAGGCAACTAAAAAGTCATTAAGAAGGAAAAGATGGAATACAATGATAAGCTAACCAATAAAACATAGAAAGAGTAACATAGAAAACCTACAGCACAATACAAGCACCTTCAGCCTACAAAGCTGTGCCAAACATGTGCTTATCTTATAATACGAGGTTACCCTAGGTTGCCTAGGGTTACCCATAGCCCTCTATTTTTCTGAGCTCCATGTACCTGTCCAGGAGTCTACTGAAAGACCCTATTGTATTTGCCTCCATCATCGTCGCTGGCAGCCCATTCCACACACTCACCACTCTCTGCATAAAAAACTTACCCCTGACATCTCCTCTGTACCTACTTTCAAGCACCTTAAAACTGTGCCCTCTGGTGTTAGCCATTTCAACCCTGGGGAAAAAACTCCAACTATCCACACAATCAATGCCTCTCATTATCTTGTACACCTCTATCAGTCACCTCTCTTCCTCCGTCACTCCAAGGAGAAAAGGCCCAGTTCACTCAACCTATTCTCATAAGGCATGTTCCCCAATCCAGGCAACATCCTTGTAAATCTCCACTGCACCCTTTCTATGGTTTCCATGTCCTTCCTATAGTGAGGTGACCAGAACTGAGCATAGTACTCCAAGTGGGGTCTGAACTGGATCCTATATAGCTGCAACATTACCCTCACTTCCTAAAGTCAATCCCACAACTGATGAAAGCCAATATACTGTATGCCTTCTTAACCACAGAGTCAACCTGCGCAGCTGCTTTGAGCATCCTATGGACTCAGACCCCAAGATCACTCTGATCCTCCACACTGCCAAGAGTCTTACCATTAATACTATATTCTGCCATTATACCTTCACACTTATCTGGGTTGAACTCCATCTGCTACTTCTCAGCCCAGTTTTGTATCCTATCAATGTCCTGTTGTAACCTCTGACAGCCCTCCACACTATCCACAACACCCCCAACCTTTGTATCATCAGCAAACTTACTAACCAGGTAATTTATAAAAATCACAAAGAGTAAGGGTCCCGGAACAGATCCCTGGGGCACACCACTGGTCACCAACCTCCATACAGAATATGACCCGTCTACAACCACTCTTTGCCTTCTGTGGGCAAGCCAGTTCTGGATCCACAAAACAATGTCCCTTTGGATCCCATGCATTGTTACTTTTTCAATAAGCCTTGTGTGGGGTACTTGTCAAATGCCTATAATATTAAAGAGGATACCAGAAGTTTCTTCAGGTGCATGAAGTGTAAAAGTAAGGTGAGAGTAGATACCAGACCACTGGAAAACAATGCTGGAGAGGTAGTAATCGGGGAAAAGTATTTTGCATCAGCCTTCACTGCAGAAGACACCAGGAGTATGGTGGAAGTTCAAATGTCAGGAGGCTGAAAGTGTGTGAAGTTTCCATTGCTAGAGAGACAATTGTTGGGAAACCAAGAAAGATAGTAAAGTCACCAGATGGTATACACCCCAGGGTTCGGAAAGAGGTGGTATTAGTAATGATCTTTCAAGAATCAATGGATTTTGGCATGGTTTTGGAAGAATGAAAAATTGCAAATTTCACTCCACTCTTCAAGAAGAGAGAGAGGCTGAAGAAAGGAAATTATAAGCCAGTTAGTCAGTAGTTGGAAAGTTGCTGGAGTTGATTGTTAAGGATGTGGTTTTGGAGTACTTGGATAAAGTAGGTGTAGTCAACATGGTTTCCTGAAGGGAAAACATTACCTGACATTTGTTGGAATTCTTTGAAGAAATAACAAACAGGATAGACAAAGGAGAATTGGTGGATGCTATAGACTTGGATTTTCAGAAGACCTTTGACAAGGTGCCGCACCTGAGGCTGCTAATCAAGTTAAGAGCCCATGGAATTACAGGAAAGATACTAGCATAGATAAAACATTGATAAACCTATTGAATGTTGAAGGCCCTCAATAGAGTGGAATTGGAGAAGATGATTCCTATGGCACATGAGTCTAAGATCAGAGTCTAGAATACAGGGGCATCCTATTAGAACGGAAATAAGGAGCCAGAGAGTGGTGAATCTGTGGAATTCTTCACTACAGTCAGGTGACCACATCTTGTCTATCATTTAGTTGTTTCTGTCCTGCCCCTAGTACTTCAGTGCCTGCATCCTGCACTTGGGTCCAGCCTCCTGTCCCCTTATGATGGCCAGCACCAATCCACATGGCACCTCAGTTAGTGTAATGTGTAAAGCACCACCAATCCTGTCCAACAGATTAAAAACCTAAAAATGAGCTTAGTAAGCAACAATTATGTGGAAACTCCCAGAAGTCTGCTAAGTATCGGAGGGAATCCAGTAATAACCCTCTCAATTAATGTAAAGACCTAGGACTATGTCAATAACTGTAGCGGTGAATCCCATCAGTGTATCAGTAACTGCAAAGGGTGCACTTGAGGAGAGTATCAGTAACTGTACAGTGTCTCCATGAGTGTATCAGTAACTATAGGAGGTGTGTCCCATGGCTGTATCAGTAACTGTAGTGGATGTGTCCCATGACTGTATCAGTAACTATAGGAGGCATGTCCCATGATTGTATCAGTAACTATAGGAGGAGTGTCCAATGGCTGTATCAGTAACTGCAGTGGATGTGTCCGATGGCTGTATCAGTAACTATAGGAGGTGTGTCCCATGGCTGTATCAGTAACTATAGGAGGTGTGTCCCATGACTGTATCAGTAACTATAGGAGGTGTGTCCAATGGCTGTATCAGTAACTATAGGAGGTGTGTCCCATGGCTGTATCAGTAACTATAGGAGGTGTGTCCCATGGCTGTAATCTTTAACTATAGGAGGTGTGTCCAATGACTGTATCAGTAACTATAGGAGGTGTGTCCCATGACTGTATCAGTAACTATAGGAGGTGTGTCCAATGACTGTATCAGTAACTATAGGAGGTGTGTCCAATGACTGTATCAGTAACTATAGGAGGTGTGTCCAATGGCTGTATCAGTAACTATAGGAGGTGTGTCCCATGGCTGTATCAGTAACTATAGGAGGTGTGTCCAATGACTGTATCAGTAACTATAGGAGGTGTGTCCAATGACTGTATCAGTAACTATTGGAGGTGTGTCCCATGGCTGTATCAGTAACTGCAGTGGATGTGTCCCATGGCTGTATCAGTAACTATAGGAGGTGTGTCCCATGACTGTATCAGTAACTATAGGAGGTGTGTCCCATGGCTGTATCAGTAACTATAGGAGGTGTGTCCCATGGCTGTATCAGTAACTATAGGAGGTGTGTCCAATGACTGTATCAGTAACTATAGGAGGTGTGTCCAATGACTGTATCAGTAACTATAGGAGGTGTGTCCAATGACTGTATCAGTAACTATTGGAGGTGTGTCCCATGGCTGTATCAGTAACTGCAGTGGATGTGTCCCATGGCTGTATCAGTAACTATAGGAGGTGTGTCCCATGACTGTATCAGTAACTATAGGAGGTGTGTCCCATGGCTGTATCAGTAACTATAGGAGGTGTGTCCCATGGCTGTATCAGTAACTATAGGAGGTGTGTCCAATGACTGTATCAGTAACTATAGGAGGTGTGTCCAATGACTGTATCAGTAACTATAGGAGGTGTGTCCCATGGCTGTATCAGTAACTGCAGTGGATGTGTCCCATGGCTGTATCAGTAACTATAGGAGGTGTGTCCCATGACTGTATCAGTAACTATAGGAGGTGTGTCCCATGGCTGTATCAGTAACTATAGGAGGTGTGTCCCATGGCTGTATCAGTAACTATAGGAGGTGTGTCCAATGACTGTATCAGTAACTATAGGAGGTGTGTCCCATGACTGTATCAGTAACTATAGGAGGTGTGTCCAATGACTGTATCAGTAACTATAGGAGGTGTGTCCAATGGCTGTATCAGTAACTATAGGAGGTGTGTCCCATGGCTGTATCAGTAACTATAGGAGGTGTGTCCAATGACTGTATCAGTAACTATAGGAGGTGTGTCCAATGACTGTATCAGTAACTATTGGAGGTGTGTCCCATGGCTGTATCAGTAACTGCAGTGGATGTGTCCCATGGCTGTATCAGTAACTATAGGAGGTGTGTCCCATGACTGTATCAGTAACTATAGGAGGTGTGTCCCATGGCTGTATCAGTAACTATAGGAGGTGTGTCCCATGGCTGTATCAGTAACTATAGGAGGTGTGTCCAATGACTGTATCAGTAACTATAGGAGGTGTGTCCAATGACTGTATCAGTAACTATAGGAGGTGTGTCCAATGACTGTATCAGTAACTATTGGAGGTGTGTCCCATGGCTGTATCAGTAACTGCAGTGGATGTGTCCCATGGCTGTATCAGTAACTATAGGAGGTGTGTCCCATGACTGTATCAGTAACTATAGGAGGTGTGTCCCATGGCTGTATCAGTAACTATAGGAGGTGTGTCCCATGGCTGTATCAGTAACTATAGGAGGTGTGTCCAATGACTGTATCAGTAACTATAGGAGGTGTGTCCAATGACTGTATCAGTAACTATAGGAGGTGTGTCCCATGGCTGTATCAGTAACTGCAGTGGATGTGTCCCATGGCTGTATCAGTAACTATAGGAGGTGTGTCCCATGACTGTATCAGTAACTATAGGAGGTGTGTCCCATGGCTGTATCAGTAACTATAGGAGGTGTGTCCCATGGCTGTATCAGTAACTATAGGAGGTGTGTCCAATGACTGTATCAGTAACTATAGGAGGTGTGTCCCATGACTGTATCAGTAACTATAGGAGGTGTGTCCAATGACTGTATCAGTAACTATAGGAGGTGTGTCCAATGACTGTATCAGTAACTATAGGAGGTGTGTCCAATGGCTGTATCAGTAACTATAGGAGGTGTGTCCCATGGCTGTATCAGTAACTATAGGAGGTGTGTCCAATGACTGTATCAGTAACTATAGGAGGTGTGTCCAATGACTGTATCAGTAACTATAGGAGGTGTGTCCCATGGCTGTATCAGTAACTGCAGTGGATGTGTCCCATGGCTGTATCAGTAACTATAGGAGGTGTGTCCCATGACTGTATCAGTAACTATAGGAGGTGTGTCCCATGGCTGTATCAGTAACTATAGGAGGTGTGTCCCATGACTGTATCAGTAACTATAGGAGGTGTGTCCAATGACTGTATCAGTAACTATAGGAGGTGTGTCCCATGGCTGTATCAGTAACTATGGGAGGTGTGTCCCATGACTGTATCAGTAACTATAGGAGGTGTGTCCAATGACTGTATCAGTAACTATAGGAGGTGTGTCCCATGTATCAGTAACTGTAGTATTTGGTTTTGGAGAGTATCAGTCACTGTTGGGGTGAGAGGTTTTAGGAGGTTGTCGGCAACCGTAGGTAGGAGGATTAACTGTTAACTCTTGGTGCTCTCACCTTCGGCCTCCAGCTGACTTGAACACGCAGACATTGGGCCTCTGACTACTCCAGCGGATTTGCAGGTCTTTGTAGAGCCAGAGCTCTTGCCAAGGGGATGGTGGTGTGGACCTCACTGCCTGCAGAAAACACTCCTCAGATTTACACACTACCTGGACAAGTACTTGTTCTGTGCGCCTCTGCTGTTGAGTGGGATGAAGCTGCTTTCAGCAACATCGACATCATAGAGTGAAAGGCCTCCTCTTGTTTTTATTGGTTTTCTCTGCAGCCTTGTCTTTGGCTCTGATGTGCAGGCTCTGGTGCCCATCATCCTTTGGACTGAGTTACTGCTCATCCCTATCCATAGGGGCAGGATTTACAGAGTTTTGAGTTTTGATCCACCTCATTTAAAGATCAGTTTTATTTGATACCTGTAAATGGAAACATGCAGCAAAAGGTGTCATTTGCGGCAAATTAAATTAGCGAGGATTGACCACGCTTCTGGTTCCAACACAGCATGTCGACAACTCACTAACCCGAACTGCACATCTTTGGACTGTGGGAGGAAACCATTCGGTCACTAGGACAACATACAAACTCGTTACAGGAATCGAACACCGCTGTAGTAGTGTTATGCTCACCGCTACGCTACCAATATCAACAGAATAGTTTATATCTTCAAAGTCTCTTCACACCCTCAGTATCTGCCACACTCCAGTGTTGCTAAAACCCAACCAATCGGCATCAGCTGCCTCGATGGATAAATTCCTTTGAACTAAGGTCTGGCTCTTCCACCTGCTAAATGCTGGGTGTTCTGCACAGGATCACCAAGAATTTACTTGGCAGTGTTGATGTCAAATGCCGTAGCACACGGTCTGACATCACAACCTGACTCCCCCTGGGGTTGGGGATAGTGCAGGATGGGGCGCTGATTATCCAGGATGAGTTTGATGAGCAAGGTCTGTCAGTTGTGCCACTGGTTATCTGAATCTGGAGAACAGTTGGACCGCTCCTCCAGCTAAACTTAGGTCAAACCAGCAACTATTGTGCTCAGCTTGGGCTTCACTGTATAAAAGGGGGCGCGCGTTCGTGTGTAATACCGCCTCGGGTTGCGTTCTCATTGACTGCCACTTCTCTCAGCTAGAAAACTCCAGCCCTGACACAAACTGACCAGTGAATTGAGACGGTTTGAAGAGAGTGAGGACATTTCCAGCGGAACCAAAAACAGTTCACGGCACTTTTGGTTTCGAAACAAAGCGTTGGGAACAGATATTACAACAGAGGAAGCCGGATCTCTGTCCAGCCGCCACAACGGCAGAAATGCTCTCACTAGCCTCAAGCATTCCCGAGGCAAAAAACAGCACCTCCGGAATTACGCGGGAAGGGAAGAATGGCACCAGGCAGACCAGCACCCTAACTTCCCCAGTCACCCTCCCCAAATTTACCCACGTGGAACATTTTTTTGTTGGGGGAGCTGTATCCATGGCGACCACCGCTCTCTCCCCCCGCCCAACACCTCCGCTCCGCTGATTCGAATGAGGTCCGGCGAGAGCATGATAGGAGCACGGCGATTGGCCGCTGGTCGCCTGAAATTGGATACATGTTGCGAGCAGCTGGGCCAATGACAGCGTTGCTTTCGGCTCGCGTGGCGTTGGCAGGAAGCGGAAAAAAAGTAACGTATGCGCGCGCGGCCGCGTGACGGGGAGCCGGGTCGGGCCGGGCCGGGCGGAGGGAGCGAGCGAGCGAGCGAGCGCCTGGCTGGAGAGAGCGAAGAGCGAACCCGGGCCCGGGACACCGGCGCAGCGTTCAGCACAGGTACTGTATTCAGCCTACACTCCCGGCCTCCCCTCTCAAGGCAAGTGGGGATCACCCTGCGGTCGCCCTCTTCCCTCTCCCCCACCCATCACCCCGCAAGTGACTCATGCAAACTGTTAGTGTCGGAAACAGTTTCTATACAAATTAAAATGGGCGGGGAGTTATTGCGAAAAACAACCGAGTTTATAATGTCATCCAAATTTGCAATCAGTCTTAAAAACGAAACTGTTTCATACTGCAGGGGAATTGTGCTGTATTTTTAAAAGTGATTTTCCCAAAAAATCTTAATATGCTAACGGTCGGTTATTTGTATCTTGATGTAGTTTATGCGTTTAAATTTGCAAGGTCACGAGGTTGTATATTTGGGTGCAGGTACCCACCTTGCTTGTCTGCGAGAGGTGTGGGCTCCTAAGGGGAATCTGTTCACCTTTCGGATTGTTTCTGGCAACTTTAAATGCAATTTTAGATCTCTTTAAGACCACGCAGTCGCACAGACGTTAGGGACCCAGTTAGACGCGAGTAGCTAATAAAGAAAATTATGTTGATGCTTTGTGTATAAAAGATGAAGAGGTTCTAAAGCCCAATGATATTTTTTTGAAAGCTCAACTTTCGGGTTTGGTGTCTAACCTGAGAGTTTCTGACTTTTTTTGCAGGATCGACTTGCCCTTTTTTGTGGTTTCCGAAGGGTGGCCGGTGTTTTACTACCAGGGTATCTGACTGCCGTTTTTCTGCATGAGTATACTGTGATTGAATTTCAGGATGAGATGTACAAAGTAAAATGGTGGGCTTGAAGAAAGGCTACTGAAGAGAGTCGTGCTCAAAGCAAATAGTCTGGAGGCCAGAATTTAAAATCACTCCCTTGGTTAGTTTCCCAATTCTGTGGGTAAATGTGGAGAAAGGAAGCTGTTGGGTCACTGGGACATTTGGGGCTGCCCTGTTGTCCTTGGCCATTGACTTGGGCCACAGGCATGGCAGTGGTGCACCTAACATGTGAGGTCATCGTCCTTCACCTCCCCACTCTTAATCGAGGTTCACATTTCAGAACTGCCACATTCACTGCTATTCCACTTGGAGACTAGAGCACACTCTTGTTTTTTGGTGAATGTTTTGTTTCCCAGGGATTTGTGGAGTCTGCTAAGGGGTAGTGATGAAAAACAAGTAAATGTGAGTGACTTCTCCATCCTCCAACACCATCACACAGATCCCTTTCCCTGGAAATGCCGGGGTTGTCTTTGATCATTCATTGGTCTGGCAAGTAGTCCAGTATGAAATCCTCAGGAGTACTATACAGGGTACTGGTGAGGCTGCACCTGGAGTATTGTGTGCAGTTCTGCTCTCCATACTTGAGGAAAGCTTTGGAGGATGTTCACCAGGTTGATTCCAGTGATGAAGGGGTTAACCTATGAGGAGAGATTGAGTCGCCTGGGACTATACTCTCTGGAGTTCAGAAGAATGAGCGGGGATCTTATAGAAACACACAAAATTTTGAAAGGGATAGATAAGATAAAAGTAGGAAAGTTGTTTCCATTTGTAGGTGAGACTAGAACTAGGGGACATTGCCTCAAGATTCAGGGAAAAGATTTAGGACGGAGACGAGGAGAAACTGTTTTTCCCAGAGAGTGGTGAATCTGTGGAATTCTCTGCCCAGGGAAGCAATTGAGGCTTCTTCACTAAATATTTTTTAAGAAACCATTAGATAGGTTTTTATATAGCAAGGGAATTAGTGGTTATGGGGAAAAGGCAGGTGGATGGAGTTGAGTTTACAGATCAGCCATGATCTTATTGAATGGCGGGGCAGGCTCGATGGGCTCCTGTTTCTTACAATGTCCTTCATGGAGAATGCTTGGGGAGGTGGTTTCACAGGCAGTCAGTACACGGTCCTTGACAGATTGGAGTCAGAATCCAGAATACTCAACTCCATACAGCATTGGGTCTAGCCGTCTTAGGAAATGGAGCCTCTGCCGTGACAAGGTGATGATCCTCCTGCAAGTACAAAGTGCAATGCAAGTGGAGTTGCAGAGCTGCTAATCCTATACTTGACAAATTCTTCTGTGTCTTTCCTATCTAAATACCCGTCCATACCCCTTTGTAACTGTACAAAGAGTGCCTGTAAAGTGTTCACCTGCTTGGAAGTTTTCATATTTTACTCTTACAACATTGAGTCTCAGTGGCTTTTTGACAGTGGTCAACAGAAAAGACTTCTCTGTCCAAGTGAAAACAAATTTCTACAAATTAGCCTAAATTTATTTCAGTTATTAAACACAAAATAATCGATTGCATATTACTCACCCTATTCAAGTCAGTATTTAGTAGATGCACTTTTGTCAGCAATTACAGCTTTGAGTCTGTGTGGATAGGTCTCTTTATCAGCTTTGCACATCTGCACACTGCAATTTTTCCCCATTCTTGTTTACAAAACTGCTCAAGCTCGGTCAGATTGCATGGGGATCATGAGTGAACAGCTGTTTCCAAGCAACACACACAAAATGCTGGAGTATGTCAGCGGGCCAGGCAGCATCTATGAAAAAGAATAAACAGTTGACGATTCGGGCCTACTTCCAGCAAGAATAAACCCAGCCTGTCTGTCTTATATCCACAGCCCTCCCCTCTGGCCTCGTGTATCTTTTCTGTGCTCTCTCTATTGCCGCATTGTGGAGACTACAACTGTGCATGATATTCAATATAAAGTCATTCCGATGTTTTGTACATCACCGCTCTTCCCGGTTCTTTGACACAAGGTCTCAGTCTTTGAAGGCGTTCCATCAACTTTTCACCATTTACTGTTCCCACTTTCAGGGAAGCTATGAACTTGCACCCTGAGGATTCTGTCCATCGGTGCTCCCAAGGTCACTCACTCTCCCTGATCACCTTGTGTGCATTAAGTTGCACGTGTGAATACTCCGTCGAATTTTCCAGCTGCTTTATGACCCTCTATTTTTTGGCGACCAGCATTATGTTCAACATTGTTGTCATCTTTGTTATTAATGAGGATGGAAATGTAGGTACTCTTGAAACATCTCATTCCCATCCCACTTAGTTGTACAGATACATTACAAACAACAAAACACCAGCAAGAATTGAATGGCGGAGAAGACTCGAAGGCCCAATTCTGCTATGAACCCCTGTGGTACAGCACTGGTTACGGGTTACTAGTCAGATAACTATTACCCTCTCAATTTTGAATCCCTGTCACCAACATGCCTTAGATCCTTTGTGCCTTAACTTTCTGGACTGGCCTAGCATGCAGAGCCTTGTCAACAGACTTTCTGACACCAATGCAAACCATCTGTCACTCTGCTCTCGTCAGTTTTCCGAGTCCACCTTAACTGAGATTGTGAGATGTGATCTCTGCACAAAACTATGCTGACAAATGCTACCTTTACAAGTGAACATAAATCCTGTCTCAACAACTTCCTCACCATTGATGCAAGGCTCACTGTAGTTTCCCGTTGCTGTTTGAACAAGGGGACAACAATAGTTGGCTTCCAGTCTTTGCTACCTCATCTGTGGCTAATGAAAATGAGAACATCTCTGTCAGAGCCCCAGATATTGTCTCCCTTGCTCCCCTTTGCAATCTGGGATGGATCAATTCAGTCTTGGCCCAAAACATCGACTGTTTACTCTTTTCCATGGATACATAGAACAATACAGCACAGTTACCAGGACAAGGTTTCCTTTCCAGAGATGTCCTCCTTTGAAGAATGGGTTTCCCTTCCTCCACCATTGTTGGTGCCCTCACCTGCATTTCCTCCACTTCCCAAACATCCACTCTTAACAGGGATAGAATTCCTCTTGTCCTCACCTACCTCCCCATGAGCTTCTTTATCCAACATCATCCCCTGCAACTTTTGTCATCTTCAACAGAACAGAACTCCACCACCAAGTATATCTATACTCTTCTCTCCCCCCACCCCCCCCCCCCCACTCTGCTTTCCACAGGGATTGCTCTAATCTCCCTCCTGGCACTTCTCTCTGCACGCGGGTTAAGTGCCACACCTGGCCTGTGAATCTGTTGGAGTTGTTTATCTGGAGACCCAACATAAATTGGGGGAACCGCTTTGTCGAGCACCACTCCAGCCATTAAAAACAGGATTTCCTGGTGGCCACCCATTTTAATTCTAACCCCCATTTCCATTCATGACCACCCCCCACTGCCATGATGAGGACAAACTCCTTGTATTTCATCTGGGGTATCCAGCATGAACATCAAATTCTCCAACTTCTGTTCATTTTTTCCTCCTTCCTCCTCTTCAATTCTCCACTCTGGCTCCCCTCGTCCCTTCTCCTCACCTGCCTGTCATCAACCCCTGGTGCCACTCCTCCTCCTTTCTCCCATGGTCATGTCTTTCCATGAAAGAGAGATATCTTTCCTTTCCTGTCTTTCCTTTCAGTTAGTCCTGACGAAGGGTCTCGGCCTGAAATGTCGACAGCAGTTCTTCCTATAGATGCTGCCTGGCCTGCTGTGTTCCACCAGCATTTTGTGTGTGTTGTTGTTTGAATTTCCAGCATCTGCAGATTTCCTCGTGTTAACACAATTCGAGTTGTTCTTGGGGGGGGGGGGGGGAGTGGGGGTAGCCCTGCAAATGTCACCACACTTCCGCCACCAATCAGCATACCCACAACTTACTAACACTGACCGTACACCTTTGGAATGTGGGGGGACAGTTGCAGCAGGAGGAAACCCAGGCAGTCTGAGGGAGAACGTACAAACAGCAGTGGGAATGATCACAAATCGCTGGTACTGTAAAGCAGTATGTTAACTGCTATGCAACTGTGGCTCATTGACTGGGTGTTCCTCTCCAGCTGGATTGGGGGCACCTTCACCAGCACGACCAATTTCAAGGTGGCTGCTCCCCACCCCCTCCTCGAGGGCAGTTCAGGCTGCGCAGTCGATACTGATGTCGCTGAGATGCCTACTTCTACTTCCTGAATCACAACTGTCAGTCTCAACTCTTGATCTCCACTGTTCTTGATTCTCCCATTGCCCAAAGATCCAGCTATCTTAGCCAGCGTTATTGCACAATGTTTTGACCCACCATTAATCACTCAGTTTAGAAGCAGAGTAGGTTGTACCTGCCTCTCTTTTCTTTCTCCCCGCACCCCAATTACTGATGCTCTCATATCATGTTCCTGCTCTCTCCCTCTACCCTTGAAGCCTTGTCTGTGTAGAAATTACATACCTGAAACATGTTCAGCAACTGTCTCCACTGCCTGCTGTGGTAGCAAATTTGGATGACTCCTCATCCTCTGAGTGAAGAAGTTTCTATTCAGTCCTGTCCTGTATCCTGAGACTGGCCCCCTGTTCTAGACCTACAGTTAGAAGTGTCCTTTCTCCACCCACTCTCAGACGCTGTTGCATCTTGTAGATCTCAGCGAGTCCCTGGTACCTCTGAACTCTGCTGAGGACAGACTTGGATCTCTCAGGAACTAGCGGTTCTCAACTGGCTAGAAGGCTGCCCATGCCATTCTGAACTGTCTTCATGTCCTCTTGTTAATGACTTGTTGTTCAATGAAAGCCTTCCATTATTTACACTCAGAAGCAGGGTCGATTCTCCTCAGTTTTACAGAAGCATGAACAACAGGGCTTCCTACAGCTTGCCCCTTGCATGCTGCTGCCATATTTTACTGTAATCTTCCATAGTTCTGTATCATGGTGAGGGATGTGCCGAAACAGAGGCCTTGTGCAAGGCCTAAATAAATTCAGCATTAACTATACATCACTCCCTTACAGAACCCCTTCCTCTCTGTCTGCATCTTTAGCATTTAAACCCCTGACTCCTGAATCTTGTTCTCATAGCAACTGTATGAGTCCAAGAGATCCCAAATTGAACTGTCAGCACCACTAATCTGAGGGCAACAGGTCTGAAGAAACAGACCAGTGGCTGTGATCCAAATAACAAACTTCAATTCTGTAAAGGTGAAGGAGCTACTTTAGCTCTCTAATATTCTCAAGTCTGGAACTTGCAGTCTTCTTCCTCTATTTCCTATGGTGTTATTTTCATTCCTGATGTCCTCCAGCATGGCCAGAAAGCCTTTAACTTGAGTGTATTAAAAGCAGTAGCTGATTGATAGTTTTAACTCTGTCAAGCAACACTCTTCACTTTCAGGGCAGTTGATTATCACCTGTGGAACTTGTCTCACTGGTGGGTTTTGAGGATTGGGCTGGTTCCAGTCGTTGGAGTGTTACCACTTTGATGTTCATCAGCTTTATTTTCTCTGGGGTGCTTGCTGACGCAGTCAGATAGTAACATGACATTAAAGGCAGTTTCACTCTCACCTCATCCCCACCCCACCCCCCATTGTCAGTACTTATTCAGCCCTTTGTTCAGTACTTAAACCACAGCTCTGAAGTCTACATTGAGTAACTGTCCCTTGAAAGCAGTATCCATCACTCTTGGTGAGAGTAGATTGTACTGTAGTTCGCACTGAACTTACTGCATGGGTAACTTTCTGCAGTGTGCTCCATAAGTCAGATTGTCCCTTGAATCACCTCACTCTAGAACTTTTCTCTTCCTAATTATTTCTGACCTTCTCTCTTAAGTTCTGACTTGCCTTTCCCAGTGTCTGTCAGGTTGCCCTTTAGACTGATTCGTCCCCCAGGCATGAGTCAATTTCTTCACCCAGACAGTTAATCTGATTACCCATCCTAGTTAGCTCCCCACCCCCTCTATTACCCTCATCATTACACTGTAGACACTTTAAACCCACTTTTTATAATACTATTCACATTGTAAGTGTATTTATTCACATCTTATTCCATATCTGTACTTTAACCTCCAACTGCTTTAACTTATTTATATATCATTCTTTATAATTGTTGAATGTTTTTTATTGTTTGTCACTGCCTAACCAACACACCACAGCCTAATGCAGTGGATTCTGGTTAATTGGGACCTGTACATTTTTGCCCAGTTAAGCAAATTCACCACTTTCTGGCTAAAGAAATTCTACCTCATCGGTTCTAAATGGACATTCCCTCTATTGAGACTGTGCCCTCTGGTTCTAGACTCCCCCACTATACGAGGCATCTGTTCCACATCCACTCTATCCATGCCTTTCAACATTCAATAGGTTTCAATGAGATTCCCCCGCCCCATTCTTCAAATGTTCCTGATATATTAACCCTTTCATTTCTGGAATCACTCTCATGAATCTCCTCTCCAATGTCAGCAAATCCTTTCTTGGTTAGGGGACCCAAAACTACTCTCAACACTCGAAATGAGGCCTCACCAGTGTCTTGTAAAGCCTCAGCATTGCACCATTACTTTTATATTCTAGTCCTCGCAAAATGAATGCTAACATTGCATTTGTTTTCCTCACCACCAACTCGATCTGCAAGTTAATCTTTATGGAATCCTGCACAAGGACTCCCTTTGCACCTTGGATTTTTGAATTTTCTGACCATTTAGAAAATAGTCTATGCTTTTGTTCCTTTTACCAAAGTGTGTGACCATACACTTCCTGACACTGTATTCCATCTGCCACTTCTTTGCCCATTTTTCTGATCTAAGTCCTTCTGCATCTCCCTGCTTCTTCAACATGCTTTCTCCTCCACCATTCTTCACATCATCCGCAAACATGGCCACAAGGCCATCAATTCAGTCATCCAAATCATTGATATATAATGTAAAGAAGCAGACTCAACACAGACCCCTGTGGAAAACCACTAGTCACCAGCAACAAACCAGAAAAGGCTCTCTTTATTCCTACTCTCTGCTCCTGCCAATCAGCCACTGCTTTATCTGTGCTGGTATCTTTCCTGTAATACCATGAGCTCTTATTATATTTAGCAGCCTCATCTGCGGTGCCTTGTCAAAGGCCTTCTGAAAATCCAAGTGAGTAACGTCTGCTTTCTCTCTCCTACCTGTTACTGCCTCAAAGAATTCCAACAGCAAGATTTTTTCTTAATGAAACTATGTTGACTCAAGTACCCTGAGACATCATCCTTAACAATTGACTCTTAACATTTTCCCAACCACTAGGGTCAGACTAACTGGCCTATAATTTACTTTCTGCCTCCCTCCTTTCTTGAAGAATGGAGTGAATATTTGCACATTTGCAGTTCTCTGAAGCCATGCTAGAATCTAATGATTCTTGAAAGATCATTACTAATACCTTCACAATCTCTTCAGCAACCTCTTTCAGAACCCTGGGTTGTAGTCCATCTGATCCAGGTGACTTATCTATGTTCAGAACTTTCAGTCTCCCAAGCACCTTCAACCTAGTAACAGCAACTTCTGCTCCCTGACACTTGAAACTTTCAGCATACTGCCAGTGTCTTCCACAGTGACTTATTTAGTTTTTCTGCCATTTTCTTTTCTGTATAACATCATCATTTTCCAGCAATCCAAAACCTACTCCGGTCTTTCTTTTACTCATTTATTTATTTTTTATCCTCTTTGATATTATTGGCTAGCTTACCTTCATATTTCATCTTTTCCTTCCTTGGGGCTTTTTTTTAGTTGCCTTCTGTTGGTTTTTAAAAGCTTTACAATCATTAACTTACCACTAATTTAGGATGTGGAAACTATGGAAAGGATGCAGAGGAGATTTATGAGGATGTTGCCTGGATTGGGGAGCGTGTCTTATGAGAATGGGTTGAGTGAACTTGACCTTTTCTCCTTGGAGCGACAGAGGATGAGAGGTGACCTGATAGAGTTGTATAAGATGGTGAAAGACATTGATTGTGTGGATAGTCAGAGGCTTTTTCCCAGGGCTGAAATGGCTAACACGAGAGGGCACAGTCTTAAGTTGCTTGGAAGTAAATACAGAGATGTCAGGGGTAAGTTTGTTTTTTATGCAGAGAGTGGTGATTGCATGGACCATGCTGGAGGCGGAAACGACAGGGTCTTTTAAGAGACTCTTGAATAGGTACATAGATCTTAGAAAAATAGAGGGCTCTGGGTGACCCTAGGTAATTTCTAAAGTAAGTACATGTTCAGCACAGCATTGTGGGCCGAAAGGCCTGTATTGTGCTGTAGGCTTTATATATTTCTAATTTTTGCTCTATTCTATGCCCTCTTGTTTGCTTTTGTTGTTTTTGCCTTTGTCAACCGTGGTTACATCATCCTGCCTTTAGAATACTACTGCTTTAGGTTGCATCTATCCTGCACCTTTTGAATTTCTCCCAGAAACTCCAGCCATTACTGTTCTCTTGTCATCCCTGCTCATGTCCCCTTCTAATCAACTTCGACCAAATCTTATCATTCCTTTATTCCACTGTAATACTGGTACATCTGACTTCAGCTTCTGCCTCTGAAATTGCAGGGTGAAGTCGCTCTCCTCCATCGGGCGAACTGGTCCTCAGTTTTCCTTTGGCTCTTCCCACTTTCTCTAAATTTGAGGGGTAGCCGTTGGCTCCAGTTATGCCTACCTCTTCACTGGCTATGTGAAGCAGTCCATGTTAGAAGCCTTCCCCGGTAACACACCACCACTCTTTCTCCTGCATTGGTGCTGCTTCATACACCTCTGCTGGGTTTGTCAATTTGAACAACTTTGCCTCTGACTTCCACCCTACCCTTAAATTCTCTGACACCTCCCTCCGCTTTCTCAATCTCTGGAGACAAGCTCTCAACTGACATCTTTTATAAACCTGATTCCCACAGTTATCTTGACTACCTCCTTCCCACCCTCTCCTGTAAAGATGCTATTCCCCTTTTTTCAGTTCCTCCGCCACATCTGTTCTCAGGATGCAGCTTTAAATTCCAGGACATCAGGAATGTCCTCCTGCTTTGAATAAAGGGGTATCCCTCCAATATTGACTCTGCCCTCACCGGCATCTCCTTCATTTCCCAAGCATCCATGCTCACCCCATCTCCCTGCTGCCCTAACAGCAGTAGAATTCCTCTTGTCCTTTCCAACAACAGCATCCAACACGTTATCTTCTGTTACTTCCTCCATTTCCAAAGGGGTCTATCTTTACCCCATCCTCCTCCCCATCATGCCTCCCAGCTTTCTGCAGGGATCACTCCCTCTGCGATTCCTTTGTCCATTTGTCTCTCCCCACTTATCTCCCTAAAACAAAAGCAGCTAAATTGCTACACCTGCCCATTCACCTCCTGCCTCACCTCCATTCAGGTCCTCAACCAGTCCTTCCAGGTGAGGCTACACTTCACCAGCAAATCTGCAAATCATCCATCGTGTCAGCCTCTAGCAGTGAAACCTGGCGTAAATTGGGGGACCACTGCACCTCCACGTAATCTGCCACAAACAGTACTTCCTGATGTCCAAATATTTTAATTCTAATCCCCAGTCCCGTTCAGACATATTGGTCCATGGCCACCCACAGGATGGATAGCAAGACAGTATATTCCACCTGGATAGCCTCGGAACTGATGGCATGAGTATCGATTTCTTCTACTGGTTTAAAAAAATCACCCCCCTTCCGCCCCCCATTCCCCACTCTGACCTTTACCTTGTCTCAGCTGCCTATTACTTCTCCCTTCCTTCTCAGTCCTAATGAACATCTCGGCCCAAAATGTTGACTGTTTATTCACTTCCATAGATGCTGCCTGACCTGAGGTCCTCCTACATTTTGTGTGTGTTTCTCTGCAGATTTTCTCGTGTTTACGGTATTATGATCAATGTTTGCTCAGGTTTCCTTTACCTTAATGTCCCTGATCATATCTGTTTCATACAGCACCAATCCAGAATTGCTTTTCCCCTAGTGGGCTCAACCACAAGCTACTCTAAAAAGCCATCTCAGAATCAGAATTGAATTGACTACTTTTTACATCCTTCACATACATGAGGAGTAATGAAGTGCAGAGACAAGAAGGTGTCTGTTTAATGCACAGGATGGTACATGTGAATGGTCCAAGTAATGGTCCAGTAATGTCGGGCAGCTGAGGAACTGGTGAATGTTACCTCTACTGGTGCTACAATTCTATGTTCTCTGCAGAGGAGGGCAATTGAGCTGCTGGTGCTAAGGTGCACCTACCCTGTGTTCTGGTTTAGTGCCCCGTACAGCATCAGCTGCACTAAGCTCCCTTCAGTGATCTTGTAGAAGGATTGAGATAGGAGTTGTAATTGAGTTAAAGGAATTCTAATCCCCTTTTTTTTTGCTCCTGATAGTTTATTCAAGTGGGTTAAATCTCCCATGAGCTGTTTGTTGCATAGGACAGGCCCTTCGACCCACAATCATGTGCCAACCTTTTAACCTAATCCAAGATCAAACTAACCCTCCCTCCATTTTATTATCATTCATGTTCCCATGTGAAAGTTGATTAAATGTCCCTAATGTATCTGCCCATGTCAGGGTGTTCTACGCATCCCCCAACTCTGTTGTTTTTTTTTAAATAAATAAATTACCTCTGCCATTTTCCCCTCCCCCTTACTTGTCTCCAATCACCTTAACATTTCTCCCTTGGTGGGGAAACTCTGGCTATCCACTCAGATCATCTGGTACTCTTATCATCTGGTACACCTCTGTCAAGTCACCTCTCATCCTTCTTCACTCCAAAGTGAAAAGTCTTAGCTTGCATACATTATAGTAATCTCTGGAAGTCCGAGGAAGACGAATGTGTTGCACAGTCAATGTCTGTGGGCACGCATATGACTTCTGAGACCGAAGTCCGAAGTGCAGATGGGGCAAGGAGCACCGTCTGTTGGGGCAGGAGCAGATGCCTCCCTGTGTCTTTCTTGACTCGCTTTGAGCTTGGCTCTTTCTTGACTCGCAGATGGCTTGGAAGTTGTTTGCTGCCTTGGAACATAGTTATACTCCAAGCTTGTATAATCTATCCTCAAAAGACATGCCCTCTAATCCAGGCTGCATCCTGGTTAATCTTCTCTGCACCCTCTAAAGCTTCCACATCCTTCCTATAATAAGGCTCTCTGAATTTGCCAAGTGTGGATGTGGAATACTTGCCCACTTTTTTCATTCCTCCACATTTTATTTATATCTTTGCCTGTGACTCTTTTTCATAGAAGGATGAGGGCAACATCAGATCACATGACTCCCCTTTGAGTTTCACATGAGAGGGAACTGGGCCTGTATCCCCTCCATCGTCACAGCACCATTCCACTACAACAGGGGACCCCTCAGTCCATGGCATAAAACGGGTTGGGATCCCCCGCACTAGAAGGACTCGGGCTGAAGAAGGCTGTTCATTGTTGCCTTCTCTCGGGCAATTGAGGAAAGAGCTCAGATAGTAGAGAGCACCCCTGTGGCCATCCCCTCAGTAATGGTTCTCTCGTTTTGGATGCAGTTGGGTGGGGGGGGGGGGGGGGTGACCTGACAGGACAACCACGGTGATCGGGTTTCTGGCACTGAGCCTAGTGCAGAAGGGAAAGGGGAAGATGAGGAATGTGGTAGTCATAAGGGATTCCATCGTGACGGGAACAGACAAGAGATTCTGTCAGCCTGTTGGAGATACCCGCATGGTGTGTTGCCTCCCAGGTGCCAGGGTACAGGATGTCTTGGATCAGGTGCAGAGTATTCTGAAGGGAGAGGGTGACCAGCCACAAGTCTTGGTACACATTGGTACCAATGACATAGGTAGAAAAAGGGAGGAGGTCCTGAAGAGAGAATTCAGGGAGTTAGGTAAGAAGCTGAAAAGCAGGACCTCCAGGGTAGTAACCTCAGGATTGCTGCCTGTGCTACCTGCTAGTGAGTGCAAGAATAGCATAGTCAGGCGTATTAATATGTGGCTGAGAGACTGGTGTAGAGGGCAGGGATTCAGATTCCTGGATCGTTGGGGCCTCTTCTAGGGGAGGTAAGATTTGTACAAAAAGGATTGGTTACACCTGAACCCAAAAGAGGTCCAATATCCTAGCAGGCATGTTTAATGGAGCTGTTTGGGAGGGTTTAAACTAATTCATCAGGAGGATGGGAACTGGAGTGATGGAGCTGAGGAAAAGGAAAACAGAAATAGGTCAAAGACAGCATGCAACAGAGATTATAGAAAGAACAGGAAGGAGATAAAGCTTAATCAAAGCCTGTAGCATGAGTTACAGGGCAGTAGAGGTGTGGTGCAGTTAAAACAGAAAGCAACAAATACTGGATTGAAGGTGTTATATTTGAATGCACACAGCATAAGGAAAAAAATGGTTAGTCTTGAAATTCAGCTACAGATTGGCAAATATGACGTTGTGGCCATCTCAGAAACTTGGCTAAAGGATGGCTGCCATTGGGAGCTGAACGTCCAAGGATATACGGTATATCGGAAAGATAGGTTAGTAGGCAGAGGGGGTGGTGTGGCTCTATGTATAAGAAATAATATTAAATCATTGGAAAGAGATGACGTTGGATTGGAAGGTGTAGAGTCTCTGTGGGTTGAGTTAAATGGCAGGGGTAAAAGGACCCTAAAGGCAGTTGTACACAAGCCTCCAAACAGCATCCGGGATGTGGATTACAAATTACAGCAGGAGATAGAAAAGGCATGTCAGAAAGGCAATGTCATGATAATCGTTGGGGTTTTTAACATGGAAGTGGATTGGGAAAACCAGGTCAGTACTGGACCTTGGGAGAGAATTTGTCGAATGTCTAAGGGAT
Source organism: Hypanus sabinus (assembly GCF_030144855.1). Classification (NCBI taxonomy): domain Eukaryota; kingdom Metazoa; phylum Chordata; class Chondrichthyes; order Myliobatiformes; family Dasyatidae; genus Hypanus; species Hypanus sabinus. Next base: position 149,869,997 of record NC_082715.1, on the reverse strand, counting down.
GGCTTTTTAGAACAGTTTGTTGTTGTTCTTGTTGGCTGTGCTGGATTGGGTGTTGTGCAGTGATCCAGAGGTGATAAGAGAGCTTAAGGTTAAGGAACCCTTAGGGAACAGTGATCACAATGATAGAGTTCACATTGAAATTTGAGAAGGAAAAAATAAACTCCAGTGTGTCAGTATTTCAGTGGAATAAAGGAAATTGCAAGGGCACGAGAGGGAAACTGGCCAAAGTTGACTGGAAAGGGGCATTTGCAGGAAGGACAGCAGAGCAGCAGTGGCTGGAGTGTCTGAAAAATGAGGGAGGTACAAGACAGATGTATTCCAAATAAGAAATTTTCAAAGGGAACAAGGGCACTACTGTGGATGACAAGTGAAGTCAGAGCCAAAGTAAATAGACAATAGGTGCAGAAGTAGACCATTCGGCCCTTCAAGCCTGCACTGCCATTCTGAGATCATGGCTGATCATCTACTATCAATACCCGGTTCCTGCCTTGTCCCCATATCCCTTGATTCCCCTATCCATAAGATACCTATCTAGCTCCTTCTTGAAAGCATCCAGAGAATTGGTCTCCACTGCCTTCCGAGGCAGTGCATTCCAGACCCCCACAACTCTCTGGGAGAAGAAGTTTTTCCTTAACTCTGTCTTAAATGACCCACGCCTTAATCTTAAACCATGCCCTCTGGTACTGGACTCTCCCAGCATCTGGAACATATTTCCTGCCTCTATCTTGTCCAATCCCTTAATAATCTTATATGTTGCAATCAGATCCCTTCTCAATCTCCTTAATTCCAGCGTGTACAAGCCCAGTCTCTCTAACCTCTCTGCGTAAGACAGTCCTGACATCCCAGGAATTAACCTCGTGAATCTACACTGCACTTCCTGTACAGCCAGGATGTCCTTCCTTAACCCTGGAGACCAAAACTGTACACAGTACTCCAGGTGTGGTCTCACCAGGGCCCTGTACAAATGCAAGAGGATTTCCTTGCTCTTGTACTCAATTCCCTTTGTAATAAAGGCCAACATTCCATTAGCCTTCTTCACTGCCTGCTGCACTTGCTCATTCACCTTCAGTGACTGATGAACAAGGACTCCTGGATCTCTTTGTATTTCTCCCTTACCTAACTCTACACCGTTCAGATAATAATCTGCCTTCCTGTTCTTATTCCCAAAGTGGATAACCTCACGCTTATTCACATTAAACGTCATCTGCCAAGTATCTGCCCACTCACCCAGCCTATCCAAGTCATCCTGAATTCTCCTAACATCCTCATCACATGTCACACTGCCACCCAGCTTGGTATCATCAGCAAACTTGCTGATGTTATTCTCAATGCCTTCATCTAAATGGTTGACATAAATCATAAACAGCTGTGGTCCCAATAGCGAGCCCTGTGGCACCCCACTAGTCACCACCTGCCATTCCAAGAAACACACATTCACCGCTACCCTTTGCTTTCTATCTGCCAACCAGTTTTTTATCCATGTCAATGTCTCCCCCCCCCCCCCCCCCCCCACCAATGCCATGAGCTTTGATTTTACCCACCAATCTCCTATGTGGGTCCTTATCAAATGCCTTCTGAAAATTGAGGTACACTACATCCACTGGATCTCCCTTGTCTAACTTCCTGGTTACATCCTCGAAAAACTCCAATAGTAAAAGCAAAAGAGAGGGCATACAAGGAAGCCAGAGCTGGTGGGGAAATAGAGGATTGAGAAGCTTTTAAAAACTTGCAGTAAGAAACTAAGAAGGTACAGAAAGCTTTTTTAAGTATATACAGGGTAAAAGAGAGCCAACACAAAATGACACTGGAGGTATTGTAATCAGAGATGGCAGAGGAACTGAATGCGTATTTTGCATCAGTCTTCACAGTGGAAGACGTCTGCAGTGTACTGGACATCCTGGAGTGTTAGGGAAGTGAAGTTTGTGCAGTGAAAATTACGACTGAGAAGGTGCTCAGGAAGCTTAATGGTCTGAGGGTGGATAAATCTCCTGGGCCTGATGGAATGCACCCTCGGGTTCTGAAGGAAGTGGCTGGAGAGATTGCAGAGGCACTAACGATGATCTTTCAAGAATCAATAGGTTCTGGCTTTGCACCAGATGACTGGAAAATTGCAAATGTTACACTGCTATTTAAGAAGGGTGGGAGGCAGTAGAAAGGAAATTATATACCTGTTAGCCTGACATTGGTGGTTGGGAAGTTGTTGGAATCGATTGTTAGGGATGAGATTACGGAGTACCTAGAGGCACATGACAAGATAGGCCAAAGCCAGCATGGTTTCCTGAAAGGAAAATCCTGCCTGACAATGTGTGGCCTCCGTCAGTCGTGGCCGACCATGGGTACTGCGCCTCTGGTAGTCACTGGGCGTGGCTTCTCCAGGGCAGAGTTGACTTGGAGATCCATCTGTTGCCCGTGCAGTGGGACCCCCCTCTCCATGTTGACGACAAGTCCAAAGGAACGACGGAGGTCGGTACAGTTTTGTGCCAGCAGCATCGCAGGAGTTGCTGTGCCGGTGCTGGGTACAGCAGTCAGCCGCCTTCGGAACTCCGACTCCAGATTTTTCCTCGGGGTTTACTCCCAAAACCTTTCCCGTGAGTGGGTATAGCTGCAAGGTAGCGGAGGTTTGAAACTGGAGTTTTCCCGCTCCTAGATGAGCTACCATCTGCCCGGAGCGGCTGGTTTTAAGGCGCCAGTGGCCCACCTTTGCCCTTTCTCTTGAACTATGCCACATGTGAAGGCCAGGAGTTGGTCTTGGTTGTCAGAGGCTATTTGAGACACACGCCATGAAGAGCATTTGTTTAGCAGTGGGAGCTCGTCCCCACTACCACCCTTCAGCTATGAATATCCTTGGAGCCTGACAAACCTACTGCAATTCTTCGAGGAAATTACAAGCAGGTTAGACAAAGGAGATGCAGTAGACGTGGTGTACTTAGGTTTTCAGAAGGCTTTTGCCAAGGTACTTATTAGGGGGAGCCAACACAGCTTTGTGCATGGCAGGTCATGTTTAACAAATCTATTGAAGTTTTTTGAGGAGGTTACAAGGAAAATGGATGAAGGAAAGGCAGTGGATGTTGTCTACATGGACTTCAGTAAGGCCTTTGACAAGGTCCCGCATGGGTGGTTAGTCAGGAAGATTGGATTAGACATGGGCTCAACGGGAGAAGTCGGAGAGTGGTAGTGGAGGATTGCTACTCTGAGTGGAGGCCTCTGACTAGTGATGTGCCACAGGGATCAGTGCTGTGTCCATTGTTATTTGTCATCTATATCAATGATCTGGATGATAATGTGGTAAATTGGATCAGCAAATTTGCTGATGATACAAATATTGGAGGTGTAGTGGACAGTGAGGAAGGTTTTCAAAGCTTGCAGAGGGATTTGGACCAGCTGGAAAAATGGGCTGAAAAATGGCAGATGGAGTTTAATACAGACAAGTGTGAGGTATTGCACTTTGGAAGGACAAACCAAGTTAGAACATACAAGGTAAATGGTAGGACACTGAGGAGTGCAGTAGAACAGAGGGATCTGAGAATACAGATACACAATTCCCTAAAAGAGAGCTTTTGGTACATTGGCCTTTATAAATCAAAGTATTGAGTATAAGAGTTGGAATGTTATGGTGAGGTTGTATAAGGCGTTGGTGAGGCCAAATTTGGAGTATTGTGTGCAGTTTCGGTCTCTGAATTACAGGAAGGATATTAATAAGGTTAAAAGAGTGCAGGGAAGTTTTACAAGGATTTTGCCAGGATTTGAGAAACTGAGTTACAGAGGAAGTTTGAATAGGTTAGGACTTTATTCCCTGGAGTGTACAGACAGATAGACATACTTTATTGATCCCGAGGGAAATTGGGTTTCGTTACAGCCGCACTAACCAAGAATAGTGAAGAGATATAGAAATATAAAACCATGAATTGAATTGAAAATACACGTGGACTAAGATGTTAACTGTCCTGTGCCTGTGTCCTGATCAGTTGATCTGCCACCTGTTTTCAGGAGTTTCGGCCCACTTATGATCAAGACTCCCTCAGGGTGGTGGGCCAGCAGTGCTAAAGCACCACCTCCCACTGATGAGCTTAACAACTTGGCATCTGCCTCTATTAGAGTTTGTTGGTCGCTTCCATCCAACAGATAGTCTACTCTTCAGGTGTCTATGCAGCTCCTGAAGTGTTTACAAAAGATGGATATACTGTCTGACTATCTGCCCCTCTGGACGTACTTAGTCTACACCCATGATGATCCTGCCTCTGCTGCCTCAGCTACAGCCCTGCTGGTTGACTTGATCTCTCTTCTAGTGAAGCCAAGGTCACGCAGCCACTTCTGGAAAGTGAACACAATAAAGCCACGGCACCCTACTTCGAATGGATAGCATGAGACCTTCCACCCTCTGTCTCTGCACTCTGATCTTAATTCTGCATATTTGGTTAACTTGCGCTCATGGGCTTCATCGATGTTGTCTTCCCAAGGGACTGAGAGTTCACCAATATCCATTTCTCTACTGGTGTCAGAACAGACGGTTATATCTGGACGCAATTCGGTGAAAACTATTTGCTCCGGGAAATTGCCTTTCCCATCCAAGTTGGCCTTGACACACTAATCATTGGCTGAAAAAAGTATGCTTGATCGTGGGCCTGCGCTGTACTCCCTTGATTTAGAGCCTTCTTTCACAAATGATATGCAATGTTCTGTGCAGCACGGGGCATGAGATAAGTTGTGCTGCAGTACTCTCTGCTCATCTGCTTCTGTTACAACTTTGAGAACGTTGTTATGTCTCCAAGTGTACATGCCGCTGGAGAGATTGACTCTGCATGCACTGAAAATATGCTGAAGTGTTCCCTTCTCACCACAAGCAGCACACCTGTCTGTCTTATCTTCATACCAGGTGCTGAGGTTGGCAGGTGTTGGGAGCAGGTCATACACCGCTCTGTATAGAAAAGAAATGTGGAGTGGTTCCATCTGCCACAGGACATTCCAAGATAGATGTCATTGTTCAACACTTTCCCACCAGGTCCAAGCCCCTTGTTTGGTCAGGCCAGCTGCTTTGGCTAACCTCTTCTCCTCTTCTATCTCTCGTATTTCACGCATTACAAGCTCACGACACTCCTTACCTGCAGAAGATGACCACCACTTGTGGGTTGTCCATCCAAGTCCCTGGCAGCCTAGCTGGGTAGCCCCAACCGTCTCCTTGTGCTTCAATCTAGACTCTGCCTCATCAACTGCTTCCCAGGCTGACCATTTCCTGCCTGATCTCACATCCAGCTGGATATTCTTGATGACAGGGTCTTTTGAGTCTCGAAGCATCAAGAATGATCCTACCTTGGCTACCTTGACCTCTTCAACAAGGGATTACACTGGGATGGTAAGCTTTGTCTGTCTACTGTGGATCACAACATTGGTGAGGCTGCTCGGTACTCCAAGCCACTTCTTCACATAAGTGTTGATCTTCTGTTCCATTGCCTCAGCATGGGACATTGCCACTTCATAGACAGTTAATGGCCACATTATCCGTGGTATCAGTCCGTACTGCAAGCACCACAACTTCAACTTGCTGGGCAAGCCACACTTGTCGACAGACATCAGACCTCTGCTGATCGGTTCTCCTGTCTCTTGAACCCCCTTGGTGTCTCTCAGCTCCTCTGTGTACCATCGCCCGAGGTAAATAATTAAATAATAAGTTAATCATGCCAAGTAGAAATAAGTCCAGGACCAGCCTATTGGCACGGGGTGTCTGACACTCCGAGGGAGGAGTTGTAAAGTTTGATGGCCACAGGTAGGAATGACTTCCTAAGACGCTCAGTGTTACATCTCGGTGGAATGAGTCTCTGGCTGAATGTACTCCTGTGCCTAACCAGTACATTATGGAGTGGATGGGAGTCATTGTCCAAGATGGCATGCAACTTGGACAGCATCCTCTTTTCAGACACCACCGACAGAGAGTCCAGTTCCACCCCCACAGCATCACTGGCCTTACAAATAAGTTTGTTGATTCTGTTGGTATCTGCCAACAGAAGAATGAGGGGAGATTTGATAGAGGTATATAAAATTATGCTGGGTATAGATAGTGAATACAAGCAGGCTTTTTCCACTGAGGTTAGGGGAGAAAATAACCAGAGGACATGAGTGAAGGGGGAAAAGTTTAAAGGGAACATTGGGGGGGGGGGCTTCCTCACACAGAGTGGTGGGAGTGTGGAATGAGCTGCCAGATGAAGTGGTAAATGCGGGTTCACTTTTAACAGTTAAAAACTTAGACAGGTACATGGATGAGAGGTGTATGGAGGGATATAGTCCAGGTCAGTAGGACTAGGCAGAAAAATGATTCGGCACAGCCAAGAAGGGCCAAAAAACCTGTTTCTGTGCTGTAATGTTTTATGGTTCTAAGGTGCTGCGCATGAGTCTGCTTAGCAAGATAAGAGCCCATGGAATTACAGGGTAGTTACTAACATAGATGGAGCATTGGCTGGTTGGCAGACAGCAGAGAGTGGAAATAAAGGGAACCTATTCTGGCTGGCTGCGTGTTACCAGTGGAGTTCCACGGGGGTTGGCGTTGGGACCACTTTTTACGATGTATGTCAATGATTTGGACTACGGTATTAATGGATTTGTGGCTAAATTTGCTGATGATACAAAGATTGGTGGAGGAGTGGGTAGTGTCGAGGAAACAGAGGGCCTGCAGAGAGACTTAGATAGTCTAGGGCAGGGGTCGGCAACCTTTACCACTGAAAGAGCCATATGGACCCATTTCCCACAGAGAAGAAAACACTGGGAGCTACAAAACCCGTTTGACATTTAAAATGAAATAACACTGCATACAACGGTTTTTTTGCCTTTATGCTATGTATAAACAAACTATAATGTGTTGCATTTATGAAATTGATGAACTCCTGCAGAGAAAACGAAATTACATTTCTGCATGCAACAAAAACATTTTGAACTGAAAAAAAGATGTTGGGTTGAAGGTTACTCCATAGTTAGCCTACCTTGGATCGAAAAATTAAAAGAAATCGCGTACTGGCGGGTGTCAGGCATTGGGAGTGGTGATGTATATTAATAGCAATAAAAAACACATTGTAGCGGTGTGCTACACGCAGTGCTAAAATAACGACACTGCAGTCAAAGATAACTTTATTCGAACTAAACAGCCTCACTTTAAAGCCTCCCTCAACCCGCCCCCCCCCCCCCCCCCCCCCCGTGGGCGCGGATGCTCCAAAAGACACGTACTCACAAACCCCCGTAGGCTATCTCCCTTAGCCGGAACGGTGGCTAATTGTGAGCCGGTTCGATTGTGCCAGGAAATGGGGTCGCCACAACGTTTTATTTAGATTGTACAAGATCACCATAATCTTCAAATTTCGAATTACATTTCAAAAACTAACAAACCACGGGGAGCCGCAGCACAGAGATGAAAGAGGCGCATGCGGCTCCGGAGCTGCGGGTTGCCGACCCCTGGTCTAGGGGAATGGGCAAAGAAGTGGCAAATTAAATACAATGTTGGAAAGTGTATGGTGATGCACTTTGGTGGAAGAAATAAATGGGCAGACTATTGTTTAGATGAGGAGAGAATTCAAAATGCAGAGATGCAAAGGGACTTGGGAGTCCTTGTGCAAGATACCCTAAAGGTTAACCTCAAGGTTGAGTTCGTGGTGAAGAAGGCGAATGTAATGTTGGCATTCATTTCCAGTGGTATAGAATATGAGAGCTGGGATGTGATATTGAGGCTCTGTAAGGCACTTGTGAGACCACACTTGGAGTATTGTGTGCAGTTTTAGAAAGGATATACTGATGTTGGAGAGAGTTCAGAGAAGGTTCACGAGAATGATTCCAGTAATGAGAAGGTTACCATATGAGGAATGTCTGGCAGCTCTTGGACTCTATTCCATGGAGTTCAGGAGAATGAGGGGGATCTCATAGAAAGATTCCGAATGTTAAAAGGCCTGAACAGATTAGATATGGCAAAATTATTTCCCATGTTAGGGAATTCTAGGACAAGAGGGCACAATTTCAGGATTGAAGGGCGTTCATTTAGAACTGAGATGCGGAGAAATTACTTTAGTGACAGGATGGTAGAGCTATCTAGTCTGTACCAAAGTATTATTCTGCCTAGTCCCATCGACCTGTATCTGGACCATATCCCTCCCAACGTGTACTTGAATTGAGCCCATATCCGCTGGCTGCTCATTAAATATTCACATGACCCTGTGAGTGAAGAATTTTCTGTCAGGTTCCTCTTAAATATTTCACCTTTCACCCTTAACCTGTGACCTTTAGTTGTAGCAGAAGTCTTAAATGTCAATCATCCTGTCACCTGTTTTACAACATCTAATTGTTCTTTGGTTTGTGTTCGAGTATTGTGCTGTGTCTGCTTGACTTCTAGCATTCAATGCTCCTTTCAGGGTTACCACCACACGCACTTCTGTCCACACCTGAGGTTTGCTTTGGTACATTACTCTGAAGTATATTATCCAGTAGGTGCTGCTGCCACAGAGCAACAAGTGTCTTGTAATTAATCTGATTCTGATTCCTGAATCAATTTGAGAGAGGAAGGCATGAGGTGGCACAGGATAGGTTAAATATGATGCAGAATATAGCATTAATGGCAAGACTCTTTGGCAGTGTGGAGGATCAGAGGGAACTTGGGTCCAAGTCCATAGGACACTCAAAGCTGCTACACAGGTTGACTCTCGTTCGGAAAACATACAATCATCAATGGCCTTCATCAACCGTGGGATTGAGTTTAAGAGCCAAGAGGTAATGTTGCAGCGTCAGACCCCACTTGGAGTACTGTGCTCAGTTCTGGTCGCCTCACTACAGGAAGGATGTGGAAACCATAGAAAGGGTGCAGAGGAGATTTATAAGGATGTTGCCTGGATTGAGGAGCATGCCTTATGAGAATAGGTTAAGTGAACTCAGCCTCTTTTCCTTGTAGTGATGGAGGATGAGAGGTGACTGATAGAGGTGTACAGGATGATGAAAGACATTGATCATGTGGATAGTCAGAGGCTTTTTCCCAGGGCTGAAATGGGAAAAGAGGGCACAGTTTTAAGGTGCTTGGAAGCAGGTACAGAGATGTCAGGGGTAAGTTTTTTTTATGCAGAGAGCAGTGAGTGTGTGGAATGGGCTGCCGGTGGTGGAGACAGAAACAATAGGGTCTTTTAAGAGACTCCTGGATGGATACATGGAACTTAGTAAAATAAGGGTAAGCCTAGGTAGTTCTAAGGTAAGGACATGTTCGGCACAGCTTTGCGGGCCGAAGGGCCTGTATTGTGCTGTAGGTTTTCTGTGTTTCTAGAATCTCTCCTAAGTGGAGGGTTTCTGTGCCCATCGCTGAGCGACCTGGCTGGATCTTGAAGGATGTAGCTGACAGACTGATGGGTGCAAACATGAGGAAAGTCCTCATTAAACTCACCCCAGCAGGGATTATTAAGACTAGAGGGGAGCCCATTATTGATCAGGGAGGTGCAGCTGAAAAAGTTTTGTGTGGCAGCAGTGTAGTTTGATGCCTCAGTATGCTGCAGCCACAGAGCTGGGTGAGTCAGTTTGCAGTGAAAAGTGTGGATTATCAATGATGCCTGATCCTGGAAACCCCCTTTATTCTTCCCTGAGGGAGTGGGGGATGTGCCCACCCTGGCCCACGTTCTTTGGTCTGTGTTCTGGCTCTCTAACTGCTCCCATCCAGCTGCCTGATCCTGGAAACCCCCTTTATTCTTCCCTGAGGGAGTGGGGGATGTGCCCATCCTGGCCCACGTTCTTTGGTCTGTCTAACTGCTCTCATGCTCTCCTTGACCAGATAAGTGTTTGTTTACAACTTAGCCACCCAGGTTTTACTCTCAGACACCTCCAGTTAACAAGTTTCTGTCGTCTCCTTCACAGTTCGGGTCATCAACCTATGTTGGCTATGTTTACCTTCCCACAACACCCTGACCTGCTGAATATTTCTAGAACTTTCTGCTTTTTATTCTGGGTGCAAAGCTGTCTTCGATCAGGAGTTGCCTGGATACAATGTAGAATAAACTTATGATAACTTGGCACATTTGGAACTTTGTTGGACTGTCAGTCATAGAACATCACAGCACAGAACAGACCCTTCAGCCATCTAGTCAATGCCAGATTGTTATTCTGCCTAGTCCCATTGACACACCTGGACCATAACCTGGTCCATAAACTGGACCTGGTACATTCCATCAATGTACTTATCCAAACTTCTCTTAAATATTGAAATTGAACCCACATCCACCTTGCAGCTTGTTCTACACTCTCACCAACCTCTAAGTAAAGAAGTTTCCCCTCAGGTTCCCCTTAAGTATTTCAGCTTTCACCCTTGGCCTTTGACCTCATTCTGGTCTCACCCAACCTCAGTGGAAATGCAACACACATAAAATACTGGAGGAACTTAATAGGCCAAGCAGCATCTATGGAAAAGGGTAAAGAGTCAACCCCAAAACATTGAATGTTTTCCATAGATGCTGCCTGATCTGCTGAGTTCCTTCTGCATTTTGTGTGTGTTGCTCAATTAACAGCATCTACAGATTTTCTCGTTCTCATCTCTGTGGAAAAGGCCTGCTTACATTTACCTACATATGTCCTATAAAACCAGATTAGATTTTCTGAACCTTTGGAATTCTAGGATTGTTGGAGTTTTACTAAATACTGTAAGACCTGGTCAGCGATGTCCTGGTATTCCCATTCTTTTCCACAAGTCACTGTGAGGGAAACTTTCCACATTAATGACTCCAGCTCCAACCCATCTAGGCTAGGCAGCCGCGATCATCTGCTTCTCCATCTTTAAACACGCAGAGAAACAGGTCTATCAGCCCATCCATCCTTTGTCATTGAGCACTATCACACAGAAACAGGTCTATCAGTCCATCCATCCTTTGTCATTGAGCACTAACACAGAGAAACAGGTCTATCAGTCCATCCATCCTTTGTCATTGAGCACTAACTCAGAGAAACAGGTCCATCAATCCATTCATCCCATTGACATCGAACACTATCACAGAGAAATAGCTCCATCAGTCCTATCGCACAGAAACAGGCCCTTTGGCCCATCCAGTTTGCGATCAACTGTTATTCCCGTTGACTTACACCTGGACCAAAGCCCTTCAGTCTCCTCCCATCCACACACTAGGGTTACTCTGATCCAAATTCCTAATAAATATTGCAAATGAACCCTCATCCACCACTTAGCTCCACACAGAGCAAGAAATTCCCCTTTAGGTTCCCCTTTCACCCTTAACCTATGACCTCTAGTTCCAGTCTCTCCAACCTCAGTGGAAGAGTCTCCATCCAAACAACTCAATTTTGTACACCACTATCAAATCTTCTGTCATCCTATGCTGCAAGGAATAAAGTCCCAACCTTCTGAACCTTTTCCTTTAACTTGGGTCCAAACTTCAACATAACATCCCAACTTTGATACCCTGTACTCTCTAAAATGTGATACAGCAATTAACCTCCAAACCCTGTGCAGCATGCTACCCAGGAGCAGTGTGGAGGTGAGAACTCTCTGACCACTTGCTCTGTATTAGAATTTTAACACTACAGCAAGTCTCATAATCTTCAAACTGACAAAGTGGAAATCTGGTCTGGGTGATGGTATGATCTAAGTTGGGATGTTGAAGTCCTAGAAGATGTTGGTAAGACCAAATTTGGAGCGTTGTGTGCAGTTATGCAGTACAGGAAATATATCAAGGTTGAAAGAGTACAGAGAAAATTTACAAGGATTTCTTTGGGACTTTAGGACCTGAGTTAAAGGAAAAGGTCCCTTTAGGTGGGTGGTAATGATTCACCAGCCTCTTTGAGTGAATAGTATGAAGCAAGATCCATTGAAGCTGCTTGGATTTTTAGAGCTTTTTCGAATCAGATTTCAGAGGATCTTGCACTTTAGTTAAAGAAAATCGGGCCAGAGATTAAACTGCTTTGTTCTATTAGAGGATAAACTGGGAATTAGCACAGTACTTTGAAGCTTTTATGAATGTTTTCAATAAGTATACAATAATGTTACAGATTCAAGTTTGTTTATTGTCATTCTTCAATACACTGGTGTAAAGGAGAGAAAAATGACTGTTTCTCCGGATCTAATGCAACATTTCAAAATGAAAGCATAAAGGACACAATAAAAAACAATAAACAAAGTACATAAGATGAGCTTATATACATTAATTGTATGCATGTAATGTGACATAAAATGCATTTGTAACAGCAAACATAAGATAGTTTTTAGGAGTAACTTGTCACATATATTTTCGTTTCTACCTTAGCCTGACCTGCCAAGTACCATCTGCAAATTTGGAGAGGGAATCGACATTAATCTTTGGTGTTCTGTCCAGCAGAGCCTGATTAGATCTGGTGAAAAGATCATTGAATTGCAACGGTAAATAAAACAGACTGCAGATGCTAAAAATCGGAAATTTACAAACAAAGTTGGTGCAAGTGTTGGTGCAACTCAGCAAGTTGGGCAATGTCTGTGAGAAAAGAGAACAGTTGATTTCAATGTAAAACATTGCTTCTAGTTCTCCCTCCACAGATGCTGCCTGACCTGTTTCCCCTATTTTCTATTTTTTTTTACACCTGAAACATTAACTTCTTTCTCTGCCACTGTGAGCTGATTTGAGTATTTCCCTGTAGAATTCAGTTTGATTTTCCATGGGGTTACTGCTGGATTTCCTCCTTGTAAGAGATGTTAAACAGGTTGCCTAAATGAAACATGCCCGTACCTCAGCATGTTACTTGCATTGGGCTGGTGGATTTCCATGGGTTTGCAGTAGGAGAGAGGGAGAACACAAACCCGAGTGACTTTCCCCTACCCCACCATTGCTCAGGTCTTGATTCCTGTCTAGCATCTCTTGGTGGACTCTTGCTGAAACACTGCCAGGCTTGGCTCAGTGAGTGGTGGGTATCAGCATTTCTGGCTCAGGAGCTCATGGTTTCAAGTCACAGCCCCTCAAGCATTGTGGTAACTGTTGACTTGTCTCAACTTGCTGAACTTGGGTTTGGGTTGGTCAACCATATAGCTTTGATCTGATGTTTTTTTATTGCTAGTTACAAGTGCTTTAATGTTAATGGTTGGTAATTCCTGATCTAAATGAGAACATTTGGCCACGTGAATGCTGGCTCCTAGAGCAATGCCATTTCTATCCCTCTCTCTCTTCTTCTCCACCCCCCCCCCCCCCCACTGGCTTCCCTGCAAACTCTTCTCTCTCATCCCTGTATTAGGGGCGATTAGTAGTGGCTCATTAGCCTCTTTGGGAGGTGGGAGGGAGTCTGCAGCTCTGTCATGCAAAGTCCATGCGGCATGGGGAGAAATGCCAGCACTGGTGGGTCGGGCTCAAACCAAGGTTGTTGGAACCACAAGTCACTGGCACTACCTGCTGCACAGCTGTGCTTCCATGTGCAGACACAGGCACGAGAGGAATAGGAAGAACTAGATAAATGTTATTTTTTTTCCTAACCCTGTTTAATTTTATATGGGTATAATTTTGTTTGTAAAATTACTTAAGCATAGAATTAGGAAGCGTTTTGAGGTATTCTACAGCTTTGCTTTTGTTTTTTTTTATAGGTGTTACTGTAAGATGAATGCCTAAAAACCTCAGCTCCCTCTTTGTTCCCCCCCCCCTTCTGCCCACCTCCCACAAAGTGAGCAGAGCCAGCAACAGCAGTCATGCTTTCAGCCCTTGTAGGCGGAGGGGTGAGCAGAGGCCAGCAGTTGCAAACGTCTGAAGCTGCCTCCTTCCTCCTGGCTCAGGAGCTCTGCATCAGACTTCGGAACAGGCGAGTGACCAGAGTACCCGTCCCTAACCGGCCGTCGCAGCCACAAGCCGTCCTGCATGGAGAGCGCGATCGCCAGGTGTCCATGTCAGAGGCTGCTTCCCATCTCCTGACGCAGGAGCTTCAAGTTAAGAGAGTGACCAGGACATCCACCCAAAACAAACCTCCTGACCCATCGTCCAACACCCACAATCTGAAATCCAGTGGCCGGGCGGTGAGGAAGCTGAATTATCGGCGGGTAGCCAACCTCGGGCTGGTCAGTTCACCCGATGCTGGGAACAGGAGACGTAGCACCAAGCCCAGGAAAAGCGAGCTACCAGCCACCGGCGAGGGAAGGACAGAGTATCGATTTAATCAGAAGAAGCAGGCGAGTGCAAGGTGGTCTCGGGAAGTTGGAGCGGAGCAGAGGAGGCGAGCGGGGGCTGTGGGCAAGAGCGACGCTGTAGGTCGGCAGAGTAAGCCGCAGTCGGTTGTGTATCCAGGCAGTAACCAGGTGAGAACCCAACACCAGCTCTAGTGAAGAGGCTTAGTTGGGAGTTTGACTGTGTTAGTCTTGCACCTTCTGTTTTTTGGGAAGTCGTGCAGGCTGGTGACTGTTTACTGGGTTTGGTAAGCCAGTATTTACAGGAAGTGGCTCTGTCAAGTTCCTTTGATACAGAAGTTTCTTGTTGACAGGTGAAACTTCAGCATCACCCTGGGCAGGATCCAGTAACTTGCGTGAGAAAGATTTCAAACAGCTCCGATGGGTTTTGGTTTTCAGTCCCACTCACAGAGCACCTTATAATTAGGCTGCTTGTGACTTGTTGGAGCCCTGCCCGCTCTCCTCCTCACTACATCCATTGTTTCTGATAGAAACTGGGAATAAAAGGTGAATGTGAACAGACTGAAAGTGTAACTTGGGCACTCGCAGCTCTGTATTCATCTTTACCTTTGTTGCCTCATGTTTTGTAGATCCAGCCCCAACCTCATCTCCTGCTACCTTGGTTTTCGTCTACATTTTTTTTGGAAGGACAGGGCTAAATTTGTACATCCTCTGCCCATGAAACATGCCTCCTAATTGTACTTCTCCGTATCCTGGCTGTAGTTTTAGGATTAGTTATAAAGTACAGGAATGGTCGTATGGCTCAATGGGTCCATGCTGACCATTTACTTTTTGGAGATTTCCCATTTCCCTCTTAAACCTTGCCTAACAAAGTACTTGGCTAGATATCTTTTAAACATTGTCCCTGTCTCTCCCACTCTCCCTTCCTCCCAGCACTGCTGCCACATTCTTGAACTATTATTTCTACCTCCTATTATTGTCACATCAGTATTTCTTTCTGCATCCTTCGCACCATTTTCTGTTTACGTTTGTCACTTTATTTATTATTACCAGGTATGCTGTTTCCTCCAAGTTTAGTATCTCACCTTGCTGTAAATAGAGATGATAATACAGGAGCAGAATTAGGCCATTTAGCCCATTAAGTCTGCTGTCCCATTTGATCATGGCTGATTTATTTTTCTTCACAACCCCATTCTGCATTCTCCCTCTAACCTTTGCTTTTGCTAATCAAGAACCTATCAACCTCTGCTTTAAGTATACCCGATGAATTGGCCTTCACAGCCATCTGTGGCAGTGAATTCCACAGATTCACCACCCTCTGGCTAAAGAAATTCTTCCTTGTTTCTCTTTTAAAGAGATGTGCTTTTATTCTGAGGCTGTGCCCTCTGGTCTTTTAAATATTCAGCGGGCTTCAGTGAGATCCCCCTTCATTCTTCTGACCCCAGAGCCATCAAGTTCTCCTTGTACATAAACCCTTTCATTCCTGGGATTATTGTAGTAAACCTCCTCTAGGTCCTCCTTTGTTAGCTTGCCTTCTAAATTTGCGAGAATGAGGCTGGGTTTGTAATCTTGTGTTGTAGTATCTTTGTGGCCTACTGTCCTGAGCTGGATTCCTAGAACTAAATGTACTCCAGGTGGTCCTGTAGTACAAGTTCCTCCACTCTGAGATAAGGGCAATGTTCTTTATTCTATTCTGAACACAGTCATGCTCAGAATTCAAACAGAGTAGTGTGAAGGCGAGAGGAGAAAGTGCTGAAAATACTAAGTAGGACAGGCAGCATCTGTAGAGACCAGACCAATTAAGGTTTTGGATCAACAAGCTTTAATCAAAACCAGGTTTTCCAGCAGATTTTAATACCAGCTTTGTGTTTTGTGTACATGGGCACCAAATGATATTGCTTCATTATAGTTCTTAACAATATAGTTCTCCATAATACAATTTGAGAAACATAAGAGTTGAGTAGGTTGGCAGTCCTCACACACTGAACTCCTTTCAGCACAGCTTCTGTTTGTACAGTACTGTGCAAAGGTCTTGAGTGTATATGGTGCTCCAGATGTGGAGTGGAGAATGGGTTTGTAAATCTGGCCGGAGCAGAGGATGTTGGGAATGGCGAGGGTGGAGCGCTGCAGGAAGGGTGTGGGAGAGGTGACAGAGACAGGGGTGTTATGGATGCAGCCTTCTTAATCATGGTTCCCCTCTCCCTCCCCCCTTCCCTCTCACAATCCACAGTCAGAATCAGGTTTATCATCACTCACGTATGTCATGAAATTGTTATTTTTTTTGCGACAGCAGTACAGAGCAATACTAAAACTATTCCTGGATTTAACAGCGTACACCTGCAGCAACACTGAAGTAACGTTTACAAATCTGGTACATTTGGAATCAAGTGAATATGATGCAGTTGAATGAACTGTGGATTCGGAGAGAGCTTTGAGGTGTACAGAGAGCTCTCATTAACTGCATCTTCTTCATGCATGCTTTAAGCTTTAACTGAGCTGACAGGGTCAACACTGAGCACTGCGTCCCTTTCTTCTTCCTTTTGACTATCTGCTGCTCCATTCTGTTTCTCTGGGGCAAGTTGCCTAATGAGCACTTCGTCTTTATTCACACATAAATCACACCCCACTCCAATAAGGAAACAGGAAACTCCATTTGGGAATGTGTGTGTTACTGAATTTTGGTTATAACTGTTGAACAATGCAGTCTTTCGTATTCACAAACAGTAATGACTGCTTCCAATTCAGCTTCTCCCAATCCCTTTCAATTTGTGCCTGCCCTGTCTTTGCTAATCCATAGAAAGCATAGGATACAGAGCATTACAACACAGTACAGGCCCTTGGCCCATGATATTTTGCCAAACTTATAACCTATTGCAAGATCAATCCCTGCTACATAGCCTCCAGTTTTCAATCAATCCATGAACCTACTAATAAATACCCCTACTATCACTACCCCTGACAGGGATGTTTCACGTACCCACTGCTTTTTTTTTAAAAAAAACCTCTGACATTCCCCGTATGCTTCCCACAAGCTTCAAGATCGCCACCATCATGCCAGTGCTGAAACATTCCACTGCCATGGGCCTGAATGACTTCTGCCCAGTTGCACTCACCCCCATCATTGCAAAGTGCTTTGAGAGACTGGTTCTGTCACATCTGAAATCCTGTCTGCCCATTACCCCATACCCCCATCAATTTGCCTGTCACACCAACAGGTCAACAGAGGAAGCCATCTCCACAGCACTTCATTCTGCCCTGACCCACCTGGACAGCCCCAGCTGTTACGTCAGAATGCTGTTCATTGACTTCAGTTCGGCATTCAGTACTGTGACCCCCTCCAAGCTGATTGCCAAACATCGCCAGCTTGGTATCAGCTTATCCCTCTGCAACTGGACCTTGGACTTTCAGACTAACAGACCCCAATCTGTTAAGTTAGACAACCTCTCCTCCTCCACTCTCACCCTGAACACCGGCGTGCTTCAAGGCTGTGTGCTGAGCCCTCTTCTGTACTCCCTTTTCACCTATGACTGTGTTCCTGTACATGGTTCTAACTCCGTAATCAAGTTCACAGATGACACCATGGTGGTTGGCCTGATCAGAGGGGATGACGAGACAGCCTACAGGGACGAGGTCCAGCACCTGGCCACGTGGTGTGCCGACAACAACTTGGCCCTTAACACCCAGAAGACCAAGGAGATCATTGTGGACTTCAGGCATGCTTGGAGCCACACTCACATCCCAACCTACATCAACAGAGCTGTAGTGGAGCGTGTATCAAGCTTCAAATTCCTTGGTGTCCACATTTCCAAGGATCTCACCTGGTCCCTGAACTCCTCCATCCTGATCAAGAAGGCACAACAGCGCCTTTATTTCCTGCGGAGCATCAAGAAAGCTCACCTGTGGCCCAGGATACTGACAGACTTTTAACACTGTACCATTGAGAATATACTCACCAACTGCACCTCAATGTGGTAAGGCAATTGTCCCGTATCGGACCACAAAGCTCTCCAGTGTCTGGTGAAAACTGCCCAGCGGATTATCGGCACCCAATTGCTCACCATTGAGAACATCTACCATAAACGCTGCCTGGTCGGGGCAAAAAGCATTATCAAGGATCCATCTCACCCTAACCATGGACTTTTTACTCTCCTCCCATCCGGTAGGCACTACAGGGGCCTCTGCTCCCGCACCAGCAGACTCGGGAAGAGCTTCTTCCCTGAGGCTGTAACCCTGCTGAACCTCACATCACAGCGCTAAGCAGTACTGCACCCATATTGTATTGTCTCAATACTTCTATGTTTGTGTGCTGTAGCACTTTTTATTCGCAGTTATTTTGTAAATAACACTATCCTTGCATTTCTGGTTAGATGCTAACTGCATTTCATTTGGCTTTGTATCTGTACTTGGCACAATGACAATAAAGTTGAATCTAATCTAATCTAATCACATTTCAGCCTACCTAATCCTGTAGTTAAAATATTTCCAGTCCTGACAGTATCCACACAGATGTCCTCCAGGCCCTCTCCAGGATCGTTGCACCTTTCATCGTATACAGTGGAGTGCTCAAACTGACCTCGTATGCAATGCTAGAATAACTTTGCCACTCTGGAGTCTGAAGGAAGTGCCCTATATTTTACCTTAACCAGTTTATCTGCCTGTTTTTTTTTTATCTCTAAAGATCTGTTGACATGCACTCCATAGATCCCTCAAAGTTGCCGTGCAAATTAATGGAGATGTTAAGAAGGCACACAGTTGTTGGCCTTCATCAGTCAGGGGATTGAGTTCAAGAGTCATGAGGTAATGCTGCAGCCCTATAAAGCCACAGTTAGACCACACTTGGAGTAGTGTTCCGTTCTGGTCACCTCATTATGGGAAGGATGTGGAAACTTCAGTGAGGGTGCAGAGGAGGATGCTGCCTGGATTAGAGAGCATGTTTTGTATAGATAGATTGAGCGAGCTAGGGCTTCTCTTCTTTTGATCAGAGGAGGATGAAAAACAACAATGGAGGTGTACAATGTGGGGCATTCGCAGAGTAGCCAGAAATGGCTAATACCATGGGGCATAATTTTAAGGTGATTAGAGGAAAGTATAGGGGGGCAGTCATGGGTAGGTTTTTCACACAGTGGTATGGGTGTGGAACACGCTACCCACTGGTGGCAGAGGCAGATACATTACGGACATTTAAGAAACTCTTTGGTACGTGGATGATGGAAAAATGGAGGGCTAAGTAGGAGTGAAGGGTTAGATTGATCTTCGAGTGGGTTAAAATGTCAGCACAACATTGTGAACCGAAAGGCCTGTACTGTGCTATAATGTTGCTTGTTGTATATCCCCTCGTATAAATGTATTACCTCACTCTGCCCAGCCATCGGTATCTTTCCTGCTGGATATATTTTTTAAAAACTTCCTCTTACATGTCAACCACACCACCAGTTCTTGTATTGACCTCGAATGACTGGGGTTATTATTGTCGCATTGACCCAGGTACACTGAAATGCTTGTTTTGCATACTGTTCTTATTTATCAGATTATTGCACAGGTAGAATAAGTTAAAACCATAACAGCACAGAATAAAGTGCAACAGCTACAGAGAAAGTACAGTGCGGGTGAACAATAAGGTACAAGATCATGAGGTAGATTGAGGTTCAGATTGCTTTATTGTACTAGGGAATTATTAAAGGTTTTATAACAGTGGAGTAGAAGCTGTCCTTGAGTCCAGGGATACATGCTTTTAGGCTGTTGTGTTTTCTACTTGATGAGAGAGGAGAAATCAGACCTCTGGGTGGATGGGACCTTTATGCTGACTGTTTTACTCGGGCGATGAGAAGTAAAACTGAATCTATTGAGAGGAGGCTGGCTTCTGTCATTTGCTGACCTGTGAGAAAGATACAGACTGGGTTGGATAAGGTAGACCGGGATAAGTTGGGCTGAAACTTTCTACTTGTGCTGTAGTGACCTGTTTCTATAGCTGTTAATGTGGGGTAAATTATATAACCATATAACAACTACAGCACGGAAACAGGCCATCTTGGCCCTTCTAGTCCGTGCCGAACACTTATTCACTTATTCACTAGTCCCATTGAATTGCATGAAAAATTGAATGCTTACCAGCAGGGTTTACTTTGGGATGTTTGTTTCACCAAGATAAGTTTTTTTTTAAATCTATAACGTGTTTACCTCCCTTCTTCAATGAGATAGCATTACTGATTGGGTATGGCTGGGGTATTTTGTTTTCAATCCCTGTGGTGGAAAGGATGTTCAGGCCCTGGGTTTGTTGCAGAATCGATAGAGATTGGGCCAGCTGTCTCTTTTGCTCTATCACAAATGAACCAATCCCACTGCACAGTTGTGTAAATTCACGTCTGGGGTAACATTTTGTTGTAACTTTGTTTACTGGCCTGAGCCTAACAATCCTTTGGAACTCCCTGCTTGGTCTGACCCTTTATCCCAAGAATCTGCCCTCAGCTTCTAAGCTGCAATCAGGAGGAATGTTCTCGTGGCGCTATCTTATCAAGCACCCTCGGAGCCTGGTGACATCACCTCCCTCTGTGTGTAATCCCAAAGCAAAGTGATACAGGTACATCAAATGGGTCCCAAAATGCCCGAAGGAAGGTTATGACCGTGAATGCTAGCACGTTCCCTCTCCACAGATGCTACCTAACTTGCTGAGTATTTCCAGCTTTCTGTTTTTGTGTTTATCGTTCCTTTAGAAAAGGACAAAATTTGCCAAGCTTGGAGCAAGATGAAATATGAAACTTGTTTTATAGTGGCATTTTAATGACTTTGGAGAAAAATAGCTGGATGATTATCAGTGAATATCTTATGTCATCTGATCAGGGCACTGCAGTCGTTTAGCTGTTGGCATGATGCTGTCCAGCTCGAGGTGTCAGGGTCTGAGTTCAATGCCGGTATCCTCTGTAAGGTGTCTCTGTATATCCTCCCCATGGAATGCATCCTCCTGTTTCATCCCACAGTCCAAAGACCTACCAAGTAGGTTAATTAGTCATTGTAAATTCTCTTGTGATTAGATAGGGTTGTCGGGGGGGGGGTTGCTGGGCAGTGAGCTTTGAAGGGCTTATTCTGCGCCGTATCTCCAAATAAAATAAACATCTGTTCATTGTGGTGTTGGGCAGCGGGACAATTTATTTAACTCCCTTAGTGTAAGCAGTGTTGTCAGGTTTGGACTACAATCCACTGTGCATGCCTCAAGTTCCTTTCCACATTCATGTGACTGTAAACAGTTTAGTGTCTGCAGGAGGAAACTAATACAGGAAGTTCTGTTGCACATAAACACTGGAAGAATGTGCTTTCTAAGTATCTTAGTGCTACAGTGGGGGAAACTTTGGCCATCGTTTTGCAGATGGGATTTTGCCAGGAAACAATGAGAAAATGACATGGCATTCAACATCTTTCACAATTCTAGCAGTCCACGTCTGTGGGCATTGGTGAGTGGCGTTTGCAATGCAATGAGAGCTCATAGCTGATTCCCCCATGAGTATCTGACCATCTCCTTGTGAATATCTCCATGACTCTGATGCTCCTTCTCATCTGCATTTAGGGGGAAGCTAATCGTCAAGTGGTTTTAAAGTGGATCGAGTGTGCTTGCTGCATCTAAATTGCTTTACAATCATCTCCCCAGAATCCCACCATCTCGGACACAATTCGACGTTCTTGTAAATTCTCCGCTTAGCTGAGACTGGATTGCCAACAGTACTTGAAACTGGACAGCATGCAGAACCTGTTTGCTTAATTGGCACAACCTTGCTCCCACAGCCACTAAACATGCTCTCCAAATGTTCCCTCTTCAGTGTACACTGCATCTGCAATGTGTGTTACCTACAGAATTAGTTACAGGGGTTTCTTTTTCTGTACCTCCCACACCCATGATTTCTATCTTCAGGAAGGGCAAAAGCAGCAGGGTCCTGCCAGACCACCAGCTACAGGTTCTCCTGCCAGTCACATACCATGCTGACCAGGAACTTTAGCAGGTCCTTCACTGTCACCAGGATATCTCTTCGACATTGCCTCTGTCAGAAGACTGTAAGCAGTTCAAAACAAAACAGCTGACCACCAGGTTTATGGGGCCACTGTGGATGGTCAGTATCTCTAGGTTTTGTTCGTGGCATGTTATCCTATAAAGGAATCTGGTTTTGGGGGGAAAAAGAGTGTGTTTGATGGTTTGTACGCATGTCTGTATGTGTATCCTGGGACAGATGGCACTTTACAGCCTGCAGCTAGCTAATGTAAGATTATTGCACTCAATTTCCAGAGTTGGGAGTCTTAAACCTTCTGCCTCAGTACACTGTTCCCTAAACTTGGCTAACAGTTGGATGTTCTTTTTTCAAACTGACCTCTAAATACTTCATAAAACGTAGGCCAAACACTTTGATTCAGCGATGGCTCCTACTGAGAGTTGGTAGGTCTAAATTAAGCGCTATAGCACAGTACAGGCCCTTCACCCCATGATGTTATGCCAACCTTTTAATCTAGTCTAAGATCAGGTTAACCCTTCCCTCCTGCATATCACTCCTTTTTTTGCACCATAAGGCCTGGGAGCCATTTGGTCCATCGAGTGCTCTGCCATTCTATCATAGCTGTTTTATTATACCTCGCAACCCAATTCTCCTGCATTCCTCCTGTAACCTTTGACACTAATTCATTAAGAATCTATCAATCTCCTCAGATATACCCAATGACTTGGCCTGCACAGCTGTCTGCGGCAAGGAATTCCACAAGATTCACTACTTTTTGGCTAAAAAAAATCTTTCGCATCTGTTCTAAATGGATATCCCTCAATTCTGATGCTGTGCCCTCTGGTCCTAGGCTCCCCCACCATCGGAAACATCTGCTCTATCTAGACCTTTCAATGTTCAACAAGTTTCAATGAGATTCCCCCTCCCGCCCTCCCATTCTAAACTCCAGCCAGTACTAGCCCAAAGCTGTCAAATGCTCTTCATGTTAACCCTTTCATTCTTTGTATCATTCTCACTAATCTCCTTTAGACCCTCTCCAATGTCAGCACATCCTTTCTCAGATAAGAGGCCCAAAACTGTTCATAATACTCCAAGTGTGGCCTGATGAATGTCTTGTAAAGCTTCAGCATTCCATCCTTGCTCTTATGTTCTAGTCCTCTTGAAATAAATGATAACGTTACATTTGCCTTCCTTACCAACATCTCAACCTGCAAGTTGACCTTCAGGGAATCGTGCATGAGGACTCTCAAGTCCCTCTGCACCTCTGATTTTTGAATTTTCTCCCCATTTACAAAATGGCCCACACCTTTATTCCTTCTGCCAAACTTCCCTACACTGTATTCCATCTTCCACTTTTTGCTCATTCCTCTGATCTGTCTTAAGTCCTTTTTCAGGGACCCTGCTTCCTCAACACTACCTGCCCTTCCACCTATCTTCGTATCATTTGCAAACTTGATCACAAAGCAGTCAATTCCTTCATTGACATACAACATGAAAACAAGTGGTCCTTATACCGACCCCTGTGGCACACCACTTGTTACTGGCAGCCAACCACTCTGCCTCTTGTCAGTCAGCCAATCTTCTATCCACGCTGGTATCTTTCCTGTGATACCATGGGCTCCTGATTTGTTAAGCAGCCTTATGTGCAACACTTCGTCAAAACCCTTCTGAAATCCAAAATAAAACATCCACTGACTCTCATTTGTCCCTTTTATTTCTTCAAAGGATTCTAAAAGATTCATCAGGCAAGGTTTTCCCCTTTCAAACGCCTTTTGACTTGGGCCCATTTTGTCACTTGCCTCCCAAGTACCCCGAAACCTCATCCTTACTAATAGACTCCAACGTCTTTCCAACCATTAAAGTCAGGCTAACTGGCCTATAATTTTCTTTCTTCTGCCTCCCTCCCTTAAAGAGTGGAGTGACACTTGCAATTTTCCAGTCCTTCAGAACCATTTCAGAATTTAATGACTCCTGAAAGGTTTCTAATGCCTCCATAATATCTTCAGCTACCTCTTTCAGAACCCTGGGGTGTAGTCCATGTGGTCCATGTGACTTATCTACTTTCAGACTTTTCATATTCCCATGCACCTTCTCCTTCATAATAGCAACAACACTCACTTCTGCCCGCAAACAAGAGAAAGTCTGCAGATGCTGGAAATTCGAGCAACACACAAAATGCTGGAGGAACTCAGCAGGTTAGGCAGCGTCTATGGGGAGAAAAGTACAGTCGACATTTCATTGGCAGAAACCCTTCAGCAGGACAGGAGAAAAAAGCTGAGGAGTAGATTTGAAAAGTACAGGGAGGGGAGAGAGAAACATTGAGCGGTAGGTGAAACCTGGAGGGGAAGGGATGAAGCGAAGAGCTGGGAAGTTGACAGTCACTTCTGCCCCCTGACTTTCACATTTCTGGCATTTTCACCACATTCTACAGAAGATGTATCGAGAGCATCCTGAGCAGCTGCATCACTGCCTGGTTCAGGAATTACACCGTCTCGGATCGCAAGACCCTGCAGCAGATAGTGAAGTCAGCTGAGAAGATTATCAGGGTCTCTTCCTGCTATTACAGACATTTACACCACGTGCTGCACCCACAAAGCTAACAATATTGTGAAGGACCCCACACACCCCTCACACAAACTCTTTTCCCTCCTGCCATCTGGCAAGAGGTACCAACACATTTGGGCTGTCATGACCAGACTGTGCAACAGTTTCTTCTCTCCCCCCCCCCCCCACCCCCACAAGCCATCAGACTCCTCAATGCTCAGTCTAGACTGACATCTACATCATTTATTATTATATTGTAATTTGTCCTCCACTGTGCCTATTGCCTTGTTTATTGATTACTGTACTGCACTGTTTTGTGCACTTTATGTAGTCCTGTGCAGGTCTGTAGTCTAATGCAGTTTTTATGTTTTACATAGTCTAGTGTAGCCTTGTGTTGTTTCATGTAGCACCAGGGTCCTGGAAGAGCATTGTTTCATTTTTACTGTGTACTGTACCAGCAGTTTATGGTCGAAATGACAATAAATTTGACTTCCGCTCGTCTTCCACCGTGTAGACTGATGCAAAATATTCAAGTTCCTCTGCTATTTCTTTGTCCCCAGTTGTGACCTCTCCATTGTTCTCCAGCAGTTCAATGTCCACTCTTGTCTCTCTTTTACTTGTATATCTGGAAAAAGCTTTTTGTATTTTTATATTATTGGTTACTTACATATTTCATCTTTTCTTAATATTGCTTTTTAGTTTCCTTTTAGTTTATTTAAAGCTTCCCAATCTTCTAACTTTCCACCAGTTTTTGCTATATTATATGTCCTCTCTTTTGCTTTTATGCTGACTTTTGATTCCCTTGTCAGCAACGGTTGCCTCATCCTCCCTTTTGAATATATATCATCTTTGGGAATGTATCTATCCTGCACCTTCCGAATTGTCCCCAGAAGCTCCACCCATAGCTGTTCTGCTGCCATCCATTAGTGTCCTTTTCAAATCAACTTTGACCAGATCCTCTCTTGTGTCTCTGTAATTCCATTTAGTTAGATAGATAGATTGATCCCAAAGGAAATTGCAATGTCACAGTAACTTTACAAGTGCACATCTATATATTAAAGAAATAGAGTATTTGTGGTAACTGATATTTTTTCTAACAGGAGGGCGTCATCACTTCCCCAGCTATAGATTGACTCATTATAGAGTCTAATGGCTGAGGGTAAGAATGATCTCATATACCCTCTTTGGAGCAGTGCAGTCATCTTGGTCTATTACTGAAAGTGCTGCTCTGTTCAGCCAAAGTGGCATGCAGAGGGTGAGAAGCATAGTCCAGAATTGCAAGGACTTTCCGTGGGGTCCCTTGTTCTACCACTGTGTCCAGTTTGACTCCTATAACAGAGCCAAACTTTCTAATCAGTTAACTGAGTCTGTTGGCATCACCTGTTTTGATGCCATTGCCCCCAGTGCATCACTGTGTA
Source organism: Hypanus sabinus (assembly GCF_030144855.1). NCBI lineage: Eukaryota > Metazoa > Chordata > Chondrichthyes > Myliobatiformes > Dasyatidae > Hypanus > Hypanus sabinus. Next base: position 149,843,985 of record NC_082715.1, on the reverse strand, counting down.
GAAGATTATAATGCAACAGCAGATTGGTAGAACATGTGAAGAAGAGGCCTGCATACTCCAAAGGACATCTGTCTCCTCAGGAAGTAGAGGCAACTCTGGCCCTTCTTGTACACAGCCTCTGTGTTGGTGCTGCACTCAAGTCTGTCATCCAGGTGCACCCCCAGGTACTTGCAGGTCCTCACCATCAATGGTAATAGAGCAGTGCAGGCTTAGTCTTCCAAAAGTCCATCACCATCTCCTTTGTATTACTGATGTTGAGCTGCAGATGATTCAGCTTGCACTGTCATTCTCCCTTTATACAACCAACTATTGCTGAGTCATCAGAGAATTTCTGCAGATGACATGATTCAGTGTTGTATCTAAAGTCCAAGGTATACAAGTAAACAGGAAGATGATTCCACTATGATATTGATATATTTGATTTTAACTTAACCCTCTCAAACCGCAGGGTGAATTCTATCATATTATCACTGCTTGTTAAGGGTTCCTTTACAAGCCTGGGTTATAAGATAACACATAGTCCAAAACTGCTGTTCCCCTAGTGGGCTCAACTAAAAGCTGCTCCCAAAAGCCATCTAGGTATTCTTCAAAATCACTCTTGGAATCCAGCACCTACCTGATTTTCCCAGTGTACCTACATATTGGAAATCCCCCATGACTCTCATAACACTGCCCTTTTGGCATCTCTTTTCTATCTCCTGTTGTAAGCTGTTCCTCTCTGTGTCTTGTGGTGCATCAGGCAGCAACCCTGCTGTTTCTTTAGTATTTTGTCTGTTTCGTGAAGCAGGGTTGCTAGTTTGATGCTCAACCCAGCAAGGATGGGAAGCGTGCAAGGAGCCGGCTGGATTCGAATCTGGGACCAGTCACCTTGAATATGTCACTACACTACACTACACTGCATCACCGTTTACATCCCGTTGCAATTTGTACCCCACATTCTGGCTACTGTTTGGAGGCCTGTGTATGTAACTCCCATAAGGGTTGTTGTACTGTGCTCACAAGGATTCTACATCTTCTGATTCTATGTCACCTCTTTCTATGGATTTGATTGAATTTCTTTTACCAACAGAGCTACCCATCCCCTCTGCCAACCTGCCTGTCCTTTCAATAAAATGGACAGTACATCCATGTATGTTAAGCCCCAAACTATAATCTTAAGTTGATGCCCACAACATCATACCTGCCAATCTAATTGTGCTACGAGATCATCTACTTTCTTTTGTACACTGCATGAATTAAATGTCAAGTCAAGTCACTTTTTATTGTCATCTTGACCATAACTGCTGGTACAGTACACAGTAAAAAATGAGCCAGTGTTTCTCAGGACCATGGTGCTACATGAAACAGTACAAAAACTACACTGAATTATGGAAAAGCAACACAGAAAAACAACTACACTAGACTACAGATCTATGGGTGACTTCTGGTCACCTCATTATAGGAAGGGTGTGGGAGCTATGGAGAAGGTGCAGTGGAGATTTACCAGGATGTTGCCTGGATTGGAGAACAAGTCATGAAGCAAGGTTAGCAGAGCTGGGACTTTTCTCTGGAGCGTAGAAGAATGAGAGGGGACTTGATGGAGGTCTACAAGATTATGAGAGGCATAGTCAGTACCTGTTTCCCAGGGTACCAAAAGCAAACACCAGAGGGCATATGTACAAAATTAAGGGAGGGAAGTTTAAGGGAGATATCAGGGGTAAGTTTTTTTACACAGAGGGTTATGAGTGCCTGGAATGACTTGCCAGGGATGGTGATGAAGGCTAAAACATTAGGGGTATTTAAGAGCCTCTTGGACAGGCACATGGATGAAAGAAAAATGGAGGGTTATGGGGTAGTGTGGGTTTAGTACTTTTTTTAAAGGATTATATGGGTCTCACAACATGGAGGGCTGAAGGGCCTGTACTGTGCTGTAGTGTTCTGTGGTTACCCAGGACTGCATAAAGTGCACAAAACAGTGCAGGCATTACAATAAATAATAAAAAAGACAATAGGCCCAGTAGAGGGCAGTAAGTTGGTGTCAGTCCAGGCTCTGGGCATTGAGGAGTCTAATAGCTTGGGGGAAGAAACTGCTACACAGTCTGATCGTGAGAGCCCAAATGCTTTTGTGACTCTTCCCAGATGGCAGGAGGGAGAAGAGTTTGTATGAGGGGTGTGTGGAGTCATTAACAATGTTGTTAGCTTTGTGGATGCAGCGTGTAGTGCAAATGTCCGTAATGGCGGGAAGAGAGACCCCGATGATCTTCTCAGCTGACCTCACTATCCACTGCAGGGTCTTGCAATCTGAGATGGTGCAATTTCCGAACCAGGCAGTGATGCTGCTGCTCAGGATACTCTCAATACAACCCCTGTAGAATGTGGTGAGGATGGGGAGTGGGAGATGGACTTTCCATAACCTTCGTAGAAAGTAGAGATGCTGCTGGGCTTTCTTTGCTATGGAGCTGGTGTTGAGGGACCAGGTGAGATCCTCCTCCAGGTGAACACCAAGAAAATTTGGTGCTCTTAACTATCTCTACCAAGGAACTGTCGATATTCAGCAGAGAGTTGTCACTCTGCCCTCCTGAAGTCAACAACCATCTCTTTTGTTCACATTAAGAGACAGGTTATTGGCTCTGCACCAGTCTGTTGGCCACTGCACCTCCTCTCTGTAAGCTGACTCGTCGTTCTTGCTGATGAGACCCACCACGGTCGTGTCATCGGCGAACTTGATGATATGGTTTGAGCTGTGTGTTGCAGCACAGTCGTGGGTCAGCAGAGTGAACAGCAGTGGACTGAGCACACAGCCCTGGGGGTCCCTGTGCTCCGTGTGATGGTGTTGGAGATGCTGCCTCCGATCCGGACTGGCTGAGGTCTCCCAGTCAGGAAGTCTAGGATCCAGTTGCAGAGGGAGGTGTTCAGGCCCAGTAGGCTCAGCTTTCCAAAGTTTCTGAGGGATGATTGTGTTGAGTGCTGAACTGAAGTCTATGAACAGCATCCGAATGTATGTGTCTTTTGTCCAGTTGGGTTAGGGCCAGGTGGAGGGTGATGGCAATGGTGTTGTCTGTTGAATGGTTGGGACGGTACGCAAACTGCAGGAGGTCCAGTGAGGGGGACAGCAGGGTCTTGATGTGCCTCATGATGAGCCTCTTGAAACATTTCATGATGGTGGATGTGAGTGCAATGGGACGGTAGTCATTGAGGCAGGACACTGAAGACTTCTTCGGCACGGGGACAATGGTGGCAGCTTTGAAGCACATTGGAACGATGGTACTGCTCAGGGAGGTGTTGAAGATGTCGGTGAGAACATCTGTTAGCTGGTCTGCACATCCTCTAAGCACTTTGCCAGGAATATTGTCTGGTCCAGCAGCTTTCCATGGGTTGACCCTGCACAGGGTTCTCTTCATGTCGGCCACAGTGAGACTCAGCACCTGGTCATCTGGAGGAGGAGTGGATTTCCTCACCGCCATGTCATTTTCTGCCTCAAAACGAGCGTAGAAGTAGTTCCAACGCATCTGGGAGGGAGGCATCACCCGCACAGTCCGGTGATGTCTTGAATACCCTTCCACATGCACCGCATGTTGCTGCTGTCCTGGAAGTGGCTGTGGATTTGCCGGGTGTATGCACACTTTGCCTCTCTGATGGCCTGGGACAGTTTGGCCCTTGCTGTTGTTAGGGCTGCCTTGTCGCCTGCTCTGAAGGCGGAATCACAGGTCCTCAGCAGCGCATGCTTCAGTCCTGTATTCATCACCATTTTTGATTTTGGTCACCTGTTACATTTTAACTCATCCCCTGACTGCAATTTTGCCCTAAAGCCTCCCTGTCCTTCCTCACAGTCTCACTACACACTGCATCTACTGGTATACCAACTGCCCCATCCTCAGCCCTATCACTCTGGTTCCTATCACCCTGCCAAATTAGTTTAAACCTTCCCCAGCAGCTCTAGCAAACTTGCCCATAAGGTTATTGGTCCCCTCTGGGTTCAGGTGTACCCCGTCCCTTTTGTTCAGGTTATACCTTCTCCAGAAGAGATCCAAATGATCCAGAAATCTGTACCCCAGCCCCCTGCACTAGATCCTCAGCCACGCATTAATCTGCCAAATCCTCCTATTCTTGCGCTCGCTGGCTTGTGGCACGGGCAGTCTATACATCACTATGCTGGAGATCCTGATCTTTAGTTTTCTGCTTAGCTACCTATATTTTCTCTTGAGGACCACCTCCATTTTCCTACCTATGTTGTTGGACCCAATATATACCAGACCCTCCAGCTCTTCATTCTCCATCTTGAGAATGCCGTGGACTCTAGCTGAGACCTCCTTGACCCTGGTACCTGGGAGACAATGTACCATCTTAGAGTGACTACCTCCCTGTAGCTCCTATATTTCACCACCTCATTCTCCCGTATGAGTCGAAGGTCATTGGTCTGCAGCTCCAGTTCCTTCACATGGTCTTTAAGCAGTTGCAGCTCGATGTACCTTGTGCAGATGTAGTTATCAAGCAGACTAGAAGTCTCCCAGAGTTCTCACATTCCACACAATGAGCAATACCACTACCCCTGGACCCATTCTAAGCTCACTAGCTACTAACATCCATGTCCCTATCTGAGTTTCTTAAATGTCCCTGATGTATCTGCTCTACCACTAACTAGCAGGATATTCCATGCAACCACCACGTGGGGTGGGGGGAGCTTACTTCTGACATCCCTCTAATACTTTTGTCCAGTCACCTCAAAATTATACACCCTTTCACCCTGGAAAAAGTCTCCAGGTAACTACTCAATCTGTGCCTCTTATCTTGTACATCTCTATCAAGTCACTTCTCATCCTTCAGTCCAAAGAGGAGAGCGAGTCCCACGACCTCACTTCGGAAAATCAGACCTGACTCCTCCTGGCTGGCTTACAAACAGAAACTGAAGCGGGAGGTCACGGTGGCAAAAGTGGTGTCGTGTTGGACAGAGGAAACTGATGAGGTCCCCCGTGACTGCTTTGAATCAGTGGGCTGGTTAGTTTTCAAGGACTCGGCAGCTAACCTCGATGAGTATGCCTCAGCTGTCACAGAGGACTGTGTGTCTCTCAAGACGATCCGGGTATTTCCTAACTGGGAACCTTGGACGAAGTATGAGGTCCAGTCCCTTTTGAAGGCTAGATCTGTGGCTTTTAGGTCTGGGGATACCAGTTGCTACACAGAATCCGGGTGTGAACTCTCGCAAGCCATTAAGGGCGCCAAGAGGCAATATCGAGCCAAGTTGGAAGCCCAGGCTAACCAGAGGGATGCCAGTAGACTATGGCAGGGTCTAAATGAGATCACTGGGCGCAAAGAAAAGGCTGAGAATATCAATAACTAGCTCTTCTCTTCCTGACGAACTTAATGTATTCTACACAAGATTTGAACAGAAGAGGAGCGTCCTGCCCCCTCCAGATGAACCGGACCTGGTGGCATCAAGATTCATCGTCACCAAGGAGGACGTTAGAAAGGCCTTCCTGAAGATAAATCCAAGGAAGGCGACAGGTCGAGATGGCATCCTGGGACAGGTACTCCGGGCCTGTGCAAGCGAGCTAGCTGGAGTGTTTGCTAACATCTTCAACTGCTCCCTGCTTCAGTCTAAGGTCCCCTCGTGTTTTAAGAAGGCAACGATAATCCCGGTGCCAAAGAAGAGTAAGGTGGCATACCTGATTGACTATTGACCTGTGGCTCTGATATCAATTGCTATGAAGTGCTTCGAGTGATTGGTTATGGCACACATAAACCTTAGCCTATTGGTCAACCTCGATGCTTTGCAATTCGCCTACTGGAACAACAGGTCAATGGCAGATGCCATCTCTCTGGCACTACATTCTTCCTTGGAACACCTGAAGAACAAAGACACATATGTAAGGCTCCTTTTCATTGACTACAGCTTTGCCTTTAATACCATCATTCCAAATAAACTTGATTCCTAAGCTCCAGACCCTGGCTCTTAGCACTCAGATCTGCAGCTGGATCTTCAACTTCCTCACAGACAAGACCCAGGCTGTAAAAATAGGGGACAAGCTCTCCTCTACAATCACTCTGAGCACCGGCGCCCCACAAGGCTGTGTACTCAGCCCCCTGCTGTACTCACTGTACACCCATGATTGTGTAGCCAAATTTCCATCGAATTCAATACTTGTTTGCTGATGACACCACAATTGTAGGCAGTATCTCAGGTAATGATGAGTTTGAGTACAGAAAGGAAATTAAGAACCTAGTGGCATGGTGCGAAGACAATAATCTATTCGTCAACGTCAGCAAGACGAAGGAATTGGTTGTTGACTTCAGAAGGAGTAGCGGACTGCATGACCCCATCTACATCAGTGGTGCGCAGGTGGAACAGATCAAAAGCTTTTTAAGTTCCTTGGGGTCAATATCACAAATGACCTGACGTGATCTAACCAAGCAGAGTCCACTGCCAAGAAGGCCCACTAGCGCCTTTACTTCCTGAGAAAGCTGAAGAAGTTTGGCCTATCCCCTAAAACCCTCACTAATTTTTATAGATGCACCGTAGAAAGCATTCTTCTAGGGTGCATCACAACCTGGTATGGAAGTTGTCCTGTCCAAGACCGGAAGAAGCTACAGAAGATCGTGAACACAGCCCAGCACATCACAGAAACCAATCTTCCATCCTTGGACTCACTTTACACCGCACGCTGTCGGAGCAGTGGTGCCAGGATAATTAAGGACACGACCCACCCAGCCAACCCATTTTTTGTCCCCCTTTCCTCCAGGAGAAAGTTCAGGAGCTTGAAGATTCGTACGGCCAGATTTGGAAACAGCTTCTTTCCAACTGTGATAAGACTGCTGAACGGATCCTGACCCGGATCTGGGCCGTACCTTCCAAATATCCAGACCTGTCTCCCGGTTTTTTTTGCACTACCTTACTTTCCCTTTTCTATTTATGATTTATAATTTAAATTTTTATTATATTTACTATCGATTTGTACTCCAGGGAGTGCGAAGCACAGAATCAAATATTGCTGTGATGATTGTACTCTCTAGTTAATCAATTGTTTGGCAACAATAAAATAATAATAAAAGCCCTAGCTCGCTCAGCCTATCCTCCTAAAACATGTTCTCCAATCCACACGGCATCCTGGTAAATCTCCTCTGCCCCGTCTCTAAAGCTTCCACATCCAAAATGAGTGAATTGAGCATCCTAGTTTGGGTCCACCCAATCCAGGTAAACCATGATCTACCTAAGCAGAGGAGCAAGTCAAGGAGCCTGTTTCTGGTGAGTGGGCTGATAGAACAACATCACAGAAGGTTCAGAGGTGACCCTGGGTAACTAAAAATGGTGTTAAATGGAGTCTTGCTGTATTGTGCACTTCCTAGGAATAAAAATTATCTTTATTTTTAATGGAATTGTGATGTGTGTTCAAACTTAAAATATTCCCTGCATCTGAGCAATTGTTGAAGAAATTTCTTGTAAATGTAACTTGTAGTAAACCAGCTGAAATAGAATGCAACTATTGGTTACCCCCAATGACAGAATTCAGCACTTTATCCCCATGATCTGCAGTGAGAAACCTGTTAGCAAGCTTGTGAAAATCCAAGGTGTATATTTTCTGACTCGTTCTGAACAGTCTGACTGGGAGTTGTGCATTCTACTGAGCAGCATCCTCACCATCTTGTTTTAAAAAAAATTATTTCCCCCAAACCATCAAGCTGATCAACTTGTCCACCCCTTAACCCATCCCACTACCATTACTTACATCCACATCAGCCACTCTTCTGTACCTTTCACAACCCCCATACAGTGCCACATTAACTCACCTCATACCTGCACCGACACACTGTCCAATTGTGTTTTCATATGCCTCACTGCTATCTAGAAGCTCCTCTTGCCAAGAATCACCTTCACTTGTTACAGATGCTCCTACAGCTAGTGTCTCAGTCTTTAATCTCAGCCTCTTTGTATAAGCTAAACTTGTGTATGTACTGTACATTGTGTTTTATAGGATTGGTTTTGTATTTAGGCTTAATGTTTATTTTTATGCTTCATCAAATCTGGAGTAAGACTCATTTTGTTCTCCAGGACTGAAAAATGACAATAAACAGTCTTCAATCTTAGGGCTAGACACTGGGCAGAACACTGCAAAGGTCTTCTCTTCCTTGAAATGGTGCGGGTGGTCTTGGGGCATGTGGTTTTGGTTAACCCTATTGTGCTAGAAGGCACATTAATCCAATTGCTCGGCCCCAGATCGGGATTGGATGCCCCAAGCACCCCATGGTCACAAGGTGTAGTAGTGTTGATGCCCTCTAATCTTTAACCCTTTCTATGTCCACAGGCTGATGCTGAAGTGGCACCTGAGACCTGGTCGTCAACAGTCACTGAGTGAGTATCACCCTGCTAGACATGTTTCCAAACTGGACCACTGAAGGGTTAACCTCTCCTAATTAACTGTGTGTGAACACAGTTGTTCACATGGGAGAGTTAAACCAATATACCTATGCTGATTATTGACATGGCATAGGAGGAGGCTGTTTAACCCCGAGTGGTTTAATGAACTCAATGTGACCTAAAACCTACATCCGTTTATAGTTTGGTTATCAAAAATGATCGGTTTTGCATTCAATATTGTGAAGTAGTATCCAGGGATGAGTTCCAAAGATCCATCTCTCTCTTCCTATTAGAGTTCCCGTTGCTCCGAGACCAGTCTCTGACTACACCCACAAGTCCCTGGTTCCACAACCAACAGAACTGTGTTATCTTCCCCAGTATTAATACCTTCAGTCGAAACACTTTTCCTCACTTTGATGTGAGGAGATTTGCAACTCTGTTTCAGAATTTACTTCTGGTCTACATGTTACTTCCTCCAAGTTCTGTGTAATCTTTACATGCAGAACTGTTCAGAGTTTAGGGCCTGATCTAACCAGGTCTCTGTAAACTTCAGCATAATTCCCATCTCCTTTTACTTTTTTTTAAAGCATAGCATCCCAGTAGTCTTTTCATAATTTTATCCCTGCCTGTGACACTTTAATCTACTTCCCCTCACCTTCCTAACCCTGCAAAAAAAAAATTCTTTGGTTATCCCATTTCTTTGGAAACTCTCCACTTTTAGAAGAGGCTGTTTAGAAACATAAAAACCCTACAGCACAATACAGACCCTTCTACCCACAAAGCTGTGCCGAACATGTCTTTACCTTAGAAATTACGTGGGGTTACGCTCTGTCCACCAGAGAAAGCAGGATCTCCCAGTTGCCACATATTTTAATTCCATGTCCCATTCCCATTCTGATGCGTCTATCCATGGCCTCCTCTACTGTCAAGATGAAGCCACACTCAGGTTGGAGGAGCAATACCTTATATACCAGCTGGGTAGCCTCCAACCTGATAGCATGAATATTGACTTCTCTAACTTCCGTTAATGCCCCTCCTCCCCTTCTTACCCCATCCCTGATATATTTAGGTTTTTTTCCCCCTCTTTTTTTTCTCTCTCTGCCCATCACTCTGCCTGTTCTCCATCTTCCTATGGTGCTCACCTCCCCCTTTCTTTCTCCCTAGGCCTTCCGTCCCATGGTCCTTTCCCTTCTCCAGCTTTGTATCCCTTTTGCCAATCACCTTTCCAGCTCTCAGCTTCACCCCACCCCTTCTGGTCTTCTATCATTTCGCATTTCCCACTCCCCCTCCTACTTTCAAATCTCTTACTATCTTTCCTTTCAGTTAGTCCTGACGAAGGGTCTTGGCCCGAAACGTCGACAGTGCTTCTCCCTATAGATGCTGCCTGGCCTGCTGTGTTCCACCCAGCATTGTGTGTGTGTTACCCATAGCCCTCTATTTTTCTGTCTGACTGGGAGTCTCTTAAAAGACCCTATCGTATCCACCTCCAACACTGTCGCCGGCAGCCCTTTCCATGCACTCACCACTCTCTGCGTTTTAAATAGAACTTACCCCTGACATCTCCTCTGTACCTACTTCCAAGCACCTTAAAACTGTGCCCACTCATGCTAGCCATTTTAGCCCTTGGAAAAAGCCTCTGACTATCCACACGATCAATACCTTTCATCATCTTATACAGCTCTATCAGGTCAACTCTCATCCTCCGTCACTCCAAGGAGAAAAGGCCGAATTCACTCAACCTATTCTCATAAGGCATTCTCCCCAATCCAGGCAACATCCTTGTAAATCTTCTCTGCACCCTTTCTATGGTTTCCACATCCATCCTGTAATGAGGTGACCAGAACTGAGCACGGTACTCCAAATGGGGTTTGACCATGGCCCTGTATAGCTGCAGCATTACCTCTCGTCTCCTAAACTCAATCCCATGATTGATGGAGGCCAATACACCATATGCCTTCTTAACCACCACAGAGTCAACCTGTGCAGCTGCCTTGAGCGTCCTATGGACTGGGACCCCAAGATTCCTCTGATCCTCCACACTGCCAGGAGTCTTACCATTAATACTATATTCTGCCAAAGACTCAAAGCGCAGGCCCACATTAAAGTGTGTTTAACACAGCCTCATCCATTTGCTCACAATCTTTGTGATTTGATGCTTCTGCTTATATGACTCCCAGCATGTCACTGATAAACGTAGGTGTAAACCTTTGGTCTGCCATCCACAGTGATGAACACCCCACAATCTTCATGGCAAGTTTGTACCCCGCCTGTGTGTGTATTTATTTATCACATGAACATGGAAACATGCAACGACATTGCCATTTGACCAACATTCCCAAGGGTGTGCTGGGGGCACACGCAAGTGTAACCACACATTCCGGCGCCAACATAACGTGCCCACTGTGCTTGGCAGAACAACATAGAATACAACAAGCAAGAAAACAAGCCCCATTCCTCCCTCCTATCGTTGCACATACACTCTCCTCTCATCCCCAAGAAAGGCCATTGTCCTCAGCCTTCAACCAACACTGGAGTCTTGACTTTGGAGGCTTTGGGTCATCGACTTCCCCAGCAGACCCATAAAACACTACAGCACAGTACAGGCCTCCAGCATTTAAACAAAATTCTTGCTTTCAAATAGCCGGAACTTTTTAGCTGACAATGTATCATGAGGGATAATCACCTTTACCTTCTGAAAGCTCACAGACGTTCTCGTACACCTGACCAAAAGGAAATACTGGGCCGATGACAGGCGCAGAAGGTACATTCCATTGGTCAGGCAGCCTTGGCGGGAAGACCCGGAGGTATAAAAACAAAATGCTGGAGGAACTCAACAGCTCAGGCAGCATTCCTGGAGGGAAAATTAAAGTAAATTTCTGGAGCAGGGTGGAAGTTGAAGGCAGAGTTGATGACATTGGCAAGCTTAGTGTGGGCGTATGAAGCAGCTCCAATGTAGCCGTTGATATAGCGCACAAAGAATTAGTGTGTGCTTGCAACATGGACTCTTCCACATAGCCATTGTGGGTGCACACAGCTACACCTTGGGTTTGTGGAAAGGGGGAAGAGCTGAAAGAGATTATTGAGGGGGAGAATTAGATGGAGGAGGGTGGTGGTGGAAGGGAAGCGGTTTGGTCTTGTCGAGAAAGAAGCAGAGCACCTTAAGGCCTTGATGAATGAATGGAATGTAGAGGGACTGGACATCCGTAGTGAAAATGCAGCAATCAAGACGAGGGATCTTCAAGGGATTGAAGACATCAAGACCACGTGCAGTGTCTGGGTGTAGGTGAGAAGGGACTGATCCAAGGGCAACAAAATGGTATCAAGATAAACGGACAAGGGTTCATTGAGCCAGAAGCACTGGGCGCCCCCAGACTGTCAGGTTGGTGGATCTTGGATAAGAGGTAGAAACAATCAGTGCAGGGTGAGAGAACTGGGGTTTAATCTGAGTAATTTCAAATTTTTCAGTTGTTGTCTCAAAACTCTGGTCATTTTACTTCCTGAGATATGATTTATTCCTTACAAGTCCACAGTAGAGACCAGTTCTGATCAGCTGTAGAATTTCATTTGCCTAGTCTTTAATCATGGATTCTAGAAACATCTCTGCAAGTTAAATTTTATAAGCTTTACTTTTCTCAATATTGGGAGTGATATGAACAGCTTTTCAACCTAAAGAAATGGTTTCAAGTCCAACATTGTAGTTGCTCCTTATGCAGTCTTCTAGTGTTCCCATTGACCTGTGGTAACCTTTGGGAAGGAAATCATCAGGCCCTTGTAGATTTGTCCACCATGTTGTCTACACCAGTTCTGTTTGCATTAACTTTGGAGGGCCCTGACCCTGCTCAACACGCACTCAATGCTGGAAGAACTCTGCGGGTGAGGCAGCATCTATGGAAAGCAATAAACAGCTTAACATTTTGGGCCAAGATCCTTTATCAGGACTGGAGGGAGGGGGGAGACAGGAGTCAGAATAAGATGGGGGAGGGATGGTGAGGAGTTCAAGCTGGCAAGTGAGACCAGGTGATGGGGAAGGATTGGCGGGGGGGGAGAAGGGGTAATGTGAGAAACTGGGAGGTGATGGGTGAAAGAGCTAAAGAAGGAATCTGATTGAAGAAGTATCGACCATGGAATAAAGGGAAGGAGATGGAGAAAACAGGAGGGAGGTCATGTAATGAGGGAGGAGAAGGGAAGGGGTGAGCGAGTTGCCAGAATGAGAGAAAAATCATTGGCCGTGGGGGTGATGGAGTAATGGTTACCAGAAGTTCGAAAAATCAATGTTCCTGCCATCAGGTTGGAGACTATCCAGATAGAATATGAAATGTTGCTCCTCCAGCCTGAGTTTGGCCTCATTGTGGCAGAGCAGCCCATGGACAGATATGTCACTTATGGTCACTGGGAGATCTTGGCTGTTGTGGTGGACTCTTGCCAGTTTGAACTCCTTCCCTTCCCACCCCTTCAACCTTATGATTCTGGCTTCTGCCCACTTCCTGTCTGGCCTTGGTCTGACATATTGACTGTTTATTCACTTCCATAGATGCTGCCTGACCTGCTGAGTTTCACCAGCATCTTGTGTGTTGCTTTGGAATTCCAGCGTCTTCCAGAATTCCAGAATCTGATGTTTATAATGTTGTCTGTCAGTCAATTCTTTGTCCATACTGCTGCTGAAAATCCATGTACACAACATTGACAGCACTCTCTTCGTCAACCTTCTCTGACCTCATCAGGGAAAAAGAAACATGAGTCAATCATTTTGCCCTCTACAAATTGTGCCATTTCTTTAGTAAAGTAGAATTTCTACTTTTGGGCTTATCAGATTCAAATTGAGCCTGTGTAAGCCTTTTAAAATTAGAATTGGGAGTTTAATAGCAGATCACCAAATATGAAGCTAGTGCAGTCACTCGTGTTTAGAAAATCAAAATTTAAAAAATTGCTTGTTTTTGTATGGGTAACTTGATGCCGTTTGATTTACAATTATGAATTTATCATTAAAAAAAATTTGATAAATATTTGTAAGTGATTGACCATGTTTACAGTTAACCAGATTAAAATATGAATACTAAACAAATGCTGAACTACTTGGTATGTGTGAAAATTATTGTGGGGGGGGGGGGGGGGAGTCTGTGAGAATGTTTATCACCATTTTTTTTAAACATAACTCTTCCCTCATTGAAAGGGTCCCACTGAAGGCTGAGATTCCTCAGGTCCACGTCCAGCCCTGTGTACACCCAGGTGGCTTGAGTGGTGAGTATCTTTTTGTAGGTTAGTCCAACTTCAATATATAGCTTGACCACAACTTGGTTTCATGCATTAAACGTCTACAAATGTAAGGGCAGGTAGCTGGGATATTGGCAGCTTCAAGGTGATAAACAGAAACGATAAAGGGCGCTTGAATATCACACCAAACTGGTGTGGTGTAGACATCCATCCAGCAAGTTTGCTGTTGCCTTTGGACTTGTGTTTTTGTTCAGTTGTCTCAGATCCTGCAGTAAGAAAGGTAAATTCTACCACTGCTTCAGACATTTGATGATGGAGCATGGGACAAAGAAGTTCTCCATGAAACAGTTATCACATGGATTGCCGAGTGCGAGATCCCACTCACTTTACGTGAGCACAAGCCAAATTCCCAAAACTGGCAATGCAGGCGCAGAGGAGCCTCGCTCCTTCATACTCCATTACTACAAACCCAAATACACTGGATGGGCTGCAGGACTGCTCTTTGAACCTGAACTGCTCTTTGAACCTGAACTTGGCTGTTCAGGTAGAGGCAGGAAATCGCTTCCATTGGACAGTGCCTGGCCCAAGGAAAATGAGTTGGCTGTTCAAATCCCTTACATGCAAGGGCTTAAGGTTCTTGTAAATAAGATACTATGACACTTTTCTAAAGAATCTAATGAGATGTCCTGGGCAACATTTCTTTGTCTCTAAAATGACAGGTGCCTTTGTTCACTTATTGTGGAACTGTGCACTGTCTACATCTATGACACAACTATGTACATAAACATTCTTGAAACAGAACCATAAGGATGGTCTTTTGGGGCATTGTCTGGAGCTGCTGTAAAAATCCAGATTCTCTTTCTGCTTGAAACCTGCATTGTATATTCTATTCATAGTGCACCAAGCTGCAGAAATAGGCCCTTTGTCCCATCTAGTTCATGCTAATCCATATAACTCAGGTCCCCAAGTCTGGCAACATCCTTGTAAATTTGCTCTGCATTCTTTCGATGTTTTTGACATCTTTTCTCTTGATAGTTGTCAATGTACACAATTCTCCAAATTGGTCCTCACCAACATCTTATGCAACTTCAACATAACATCCAATGCCCGTATTCATACCACTAATTCAGTATGTCTGCATTGTGGTGTAGAAGTGAGGCTGAAAATCTCTTTAATCCAAAGGCTTCTGAGGATGAGAAGAAAGAGAAATGATTTAAAAAATATATCAGTTGATAAGGTACAGCAAGTGAGCTGGTGTGGTCCATTCCTCTTGATCGGTAACTTGTTAACAAACCCCTTTAAGTGCTCTGGGTTCATTGGCAAACCAGTATCATGATATTCTTCAGAATTTTTTTCAATAATGGAGGAACCATTCAGCCCATCAAGATAAGTTGTCTATAAATATTTTCCCCATTGCTTCACAAGTATTTATTTTTAGTTCTTGTTTTTACTGCATCCTTAGATGCTGTCCAGCTATAGTTATTAACGTCCATCAAGAGAAATTCTACAGATGCTGGAAATCCAAGCAATACACACAAAATGCTGGAGGAACTCAGCAGGCCAGGCAACATCTATGGGGAAAAAAGTACAATTGAGGTTTCAGGCCGAAACCTTTTGGCAGGACTGGAGAAAGAAAGCTGAGTAGATTTAAAAGGTGGGGAAGAGGAGAGAGAAACACAAGGAGAAACCTGAGATGGGAAGGGATGAAGTAAAGAACTGGGAAGTTGATTGGTGAAACAGATAGAAGGCTATGGAAGAAAGAAAAAGGGGGAGGAGCACTAGAGGGAGATGATGGGCAGGCGAGGATATAAGATGAGAGGGAGAAAAGGGGATGGGGAATGGTGTAGGACAGGAGGAGTGGGGGACATTACTGGAAGCTTGAGAAATCGATGTTAATGCCGTCAGGCTGGAGGCTACTCAAACAGAATATAAGGTGGTGTTCCTCCAACCTAAGTGTGGTCTCATCACAACAGTGGAAGAGGCCATGGATTGACATGTCGGAATGGGAAGTGGAATTAAAATGGGTAGCCACTGGGAGATCTTGCTATATTTTGGCAGACAGAGCGTGGGTTTTCGTGAAACTGTCTCCCAATCTATGTCGGGTCTCACCAATATACAGGAGGCCGCACCAGGAGCACCAAACACAGTATATGACCCCAAAGACTCACAGGTGAAGTGTCACCTCACCTGAAAATACTGTTTGGGGCCCTGAATGGTAGTGAGGGGGCAGCTGTAGCACTTGTTCCACTTGCAAGGACAAGTGCCAGGAGGGAGATCAGTGGGAAAGAACGAATGGACAAGGGAATGTTGATGGTGGCCCCCTTCTCTCAATTCCTCGGACTCCACCGTATCTGCTCTCAGGATGAGGTTTTTCATTCTAGAATGAATGAGATGTCCTCCTTTTCCAAAGAAAAGGGCTTCAATGCTGCTCTCAACCACACCTCTTCCATTTCACGTATGTCTGTCCTCATTCTCCTCCCACCCTACCAGGGATAGAGTCCTTTTGTCCTCACCTACCACCCCACCAGACTCCATGTGCAGCACATAATCCTCCGAAACTTACACTATCTCCAACGGGATCCCATACCAAATGCATTTTTCCCTACCCCCCCCCCCCCCCCCACTTTCTACTTTCCGCGACTCCCTTGTCCATTTGTCCCTCCCCACTGATCTTCCTCCCGGCATTTATCCTTGCAAGTGGAACAAGTGCTACACCTGCCCCTACACCTCCTCCCTCACCACCATTCAGGGCCCTAAACAGTCTTTCCAGGTGAGGCAACACTTCACCTGTGAGTCTGTTAGGGTCATATACTGTGTCCAGTGCTCCCAGTGTGGCCTCCTGTATATCGGCGAGACCCAATGTAGATTAGGAGACAGTTTTACCTAGAAAAAGTGGGATCTCCTAGTAGCCACACATTTTAATTCCACTTCCCAATCCAATATGTCAATCCATGGTCTCCTCCACTGTCGTGATGAGGCCACAGGGGTTGGAGGAAAAACACCTTGTATTCTGTTTGGGTAGCCTCCAGCCTGATGACAAGAACATAATTTTTTTAAACTTCTAGTAAGCCCCTGCACCACTCTCCTTCACCATTTCCCAATCACTTTTCCCTCTCACCTTATCTCCTTGCCTGTCCATTACCTCCCTGTGGTGCTCTTCCCCCTCCTCTTTCTTCCATAGCCTTCTGTCCCTTTCACCAATCAACTTCCCAGCTCTTTACTTCATTCCTCTCCCTCCAGATTTCACTTATCACCTTGTGTTTCTCCATCCTCTCCCCCCACCTTTTAAATCTACTCCTCTCCATAGATGCTGCCTGCCCAGCATTTTGTGTGTTGCATAGTCACTAGTGTTTTCTTTTTCACTCATTTGTATGTAATTGAAAAAAAAACATTAAAAAATCCTGCTGTTGGCTCTGTGAAGCTGCACCAGGATCTGTCACCTCTCAGCTGCCTCAACCCTGTCACTCACTACTTTGTACTGACTGTCGCCCCTGTCCTCTCAATTCTGATGCATGGTATAGCCTGGAATGTCAGCTAGCCTCTGCTTCCACAATTTCCAGCAGCTTGTGTGTTGATCCAATTTCCAGCATCCACACTCTCTTGTGCTCTCTGAGTTCTACGTGCCCTTGCAGTTCGAAGCAGAGGCTTCAATTTCAAGCTGAAGGCGGGATTCACAGAGGAGCCGCTACATTGAATTGAGGTGCTGCAGGTCTTCGGAGAACAATAAGAGCTGTCCCCAATCTTATTCTGTGTTTTTTGTATTTCTCACAAAATAGGCCATTGGGCCCATCGAGTCATTACTGGCTCTCAGAACAATCCCCTTCCCCAAATTATTTTCAGATATCCTGTAATGTCACACTCAACATCTCCACACCACACTACTTTGTACCAATTTCCCGCTTCAGTCACTTGTACTGGGGGCAACTCAGCCAGTCAGCTTGACTTCAGGATGTGGAAGGAAACCAGGACACTTGCATAATCACAGTAATAACATGCAAGCTCCACGCAGACGGCACCCAAGGTTGGGGTCAAATTTGGGTTACAGGAGGGGCACTAACCACTGCAACAGCACGCCTACTTGGTTCAGTTAAGTAAACTTCACATCAGCCCATTATAATTGACTAGGATAAAGGCAGGAATAACGAGAATCCATTTCTAACATGTTTCCAAAAGCTTGGTGAGCTAATGTTAGTTGTCTGTCCTGTGACAGGTGAAGATGACTCGAATCGTAGAACAGCCCCAGCCATTGATGAGAGCCGGCGAGGTGTGATGGACTCCTACGAGGGAAGAGGCCCAACCGCTGATGTTCACTGTGAAACACCATGCAGCTCCCCACCGGGCAGTGCTGAGCGCTTGTTCACACCGTTGGTGAAGGAAATGTGTACAGAAAATGGGCCAAGCAGTGATACATCAGAAAGAAATATCTGTCCCAAGATCCCACAATGTGAAGCTCAAGCAATGCATGTTGGGGTAGAGAAGGCCAGGGGGGTAGTTGGAAAAGGCAACAGTGGAGGGGAGAATCTTAAAAAAGTAGTCATACCATTTCCTTCAGTTGCAGCCTCTGAGAAATGTCTAGGAATTGGTTCAGTTCACAAAGTGCCTTTAAGGGGTATAGCAACCAGTGATGTGCCTGACTGGGTGCCTTCGGATCCCATAGCAACCAATGACTTGCCCAGAGGGAATGATGGAACTGGAGTGCTGGCATGTCGTGGAACTCTGACACAGAATGGGCTGCCTTCCAGTAAAGCCCCTGTGGAGGGTGAGGCGATCAGTGACACTCTTGCACAGCGGAGGTTGCCCAGCAAGGTGTTGGAAGGTGAGATGGCTCGCCAGCATGTGGGAAAGGATCAGCCAGCTGAGCAATCAGTAGATACTGCAGGGGACGAGGCCACAGCTGCACCATCAGGAGTTACAGCGACCACTGGTGCAACTAAGAATGCATTGATTAAGACGCCTTCAGAAATTAAAGGGGGTAAAGTAACCTTGGCCATGACTAATGAAGATGTGAGTGCCAGTGAGATATCAGCTGGAAATCAGCGAGTTCCTGACATGCTTGCGGGAAAAAAGACTTTTACAGAATGGACAACCTTTGGACTTTCAACACAAGATGAGCTGGCTGTACCCACAATCACAATGCCCACTCACTTCACTTCAGAAAATACTATCAAACCGGTATCCTCTGGAGTTGTAGCAGCTGGATTTCTCTTTCCCAAGAGTACCATGGCAAAGGTCTCTCCAGAGGTATCTGAGGATGTGATTGTAGAGAGTGAAAGTCCAGTGACCAATGTCCTATTTGGGAAAAGTCAGCTGACTGATGTGTCTCCCTCTCCCACTCCCACAGCCATAATGGAGGCTTCTACACCAGTTGAGCTGACTGCAGGAGTGTTTTATGGTCTGGCGGCTGACGGGGAGCACGAGTTGGCTGACATACCCACAGATGTCACTGGCTTTGCCACTGAGATTTATACTGAAAGCGATCAAGCTGTGGAAGAAAGTGTGTTGGCCGACAAAGCACTTGGACATGGCCTGCAACCTGGGGGTGTGCACGAAGCAGCTGAAGCCACGTTTAGATTTGAAGGTGTCGAGTATGAGGCATTTGCAGACGACGAGTTAGTAGACATACCTACAGATGTAATCAGTGATGTGACAGAAAAAGAAGCAGAATACAAGGTTCAGCCCCTAGGTATGACAACAGCCAGCAACGAGATGCTGGGGAACAGATATTTTCCACAAATCCCAGATTCAATAGCCAACAACATCTTGGGATCAGCTAAAGCAACAAGCTCCAGGGATGTGTTTTCGGTGAGTGAATTCTGTAATCTTTCACTGGAGTCTTCAGCACATCAAGAGGATGAAAATGCCTATGCAGAGGGTGTGGTAAGTTGCAGCCTCACTGAAGAGAAGCTACTGTACAATATGGTCGACGTGGAAAGTGAGCGTATGGCAACAGAAGAACAATTCAGAAAGGGGTTTAAGGGTAGAGTGGAGACCCAGATGTCGGGGGAAGTCTGCAGTGTTCCAGCCTCCCAAAGCAAGGAGTGTAAAATGTCAGCCTCGAAAGAACGAGATGTCTCTGCCCACAGTGGCCATGATGCAGTGTGCTGTGAAGCTAACGACCAGCGAGCTGCTGAGCTGGAGTGCGTTCCACGGCCCGTTTCAAGCACAGCGCAGACACTGTGGTTTGAACTGGAGACGGCCAGTATACCCAACAGGTGTGATCAGCAGTCCATAGAAGGGAAGTGTGAGCTCGATGAATGCAGTGCAGTACTGGTGAACAACGCTGCAGCTCTCCCCTCTGTATTCAGGTGTAGAAACAAGAGGAGAGGATTTACCAGGCTAAAGCGGAGGAAGTTAAACAGCCCAGTGCTTTTCTCAAATTGTGTCCCCAGTGTGTCCACTTTGGGGAAGTTCTGTCTGAGCAGGGCTCCAGCAGTTGTGCAGATTTGCAGGGGAGTGGCTAACTGCATCAATGCTGATTTGTACCACAGCGTCCGACACGTGGAAGAAATAAAACCAAAGAATCTGTCTCTTCTACCACTTAATGATCTAGCACCTCATAAGCTCAGCAAAAAACCCCTGCTGGTGGAACACTTGGAGGCAATTGCCAGTGGCTTGGGTGTGTTCCCCAGCTGTTCAGAAATACAGCAGGAGTTCACTGCTTTATCCAGGCTCAAGTCAGTGGGTGTAAATGGAAGACTTCAAACAAAAAGAATTAAGGAATTACAGTTTGATTTTGGTCAACAGGCAAACTTCTGGGGTGTTCTTTGTCACCTGACCCCGAGGAAAGATCAGTCCCTCCATGCTGGTGCTTGTAGGAGAGCTCAGTCCTGGCTTTCCTCCAGACACTGCAAGCAGTCGCTGCACTTCAGCTGTCCTGTTCTGTCTAATCTCGACCTCTTTTTGCTGCTTTCTTTCATCAGTGACGGAGCAAGAGTTGATTGGCACTGTGTGTCTGAAAGGACAGATTTATCAATTATTTCTCAGTACTGGAGCCAGGACTGGCAGACACTTCCCCAGTGCCCACCCGATTGTGGCCAGGGCTTCTGGCCGCCTCCTTCGCTGGTCAGGGCGGGGAGGTGCTGCTGTGCACGTTCCCGATTTGGCCTGCACACCGTTCTAGCACTTTTGTCTCCAGCTTGCTACAGGTTATGGACAAGGCAGCGCCATTTTGGAAGACTGTCAAGTGCCCACCGACCACTTTTGACTTTGTTTGAAGAGGGTGTAAAGAGACTCATTCCCCTGATTCCTTTGAACAAACCATCTTGGCCACCGTCCTGTAATGTGGCTGGATTGGTGTCATGTAGTCAGCACATTCCATCTACCTGCACATCAACGTCCAACGCCAGTCCTTCAGACAGCTGGAGGCATGGTCGCCTGGCAAATCGCCCCAGGTTAGTGTGGCATGTTTTGTAATCCACCGGGGACAACAGAGGGCAAACACTGATTTATTGAATCGGAAGAGATGGAATTGGTTTATTATTGTCGCATGTAGTGAGATAGAGTGGAAAATCTTGTTTATGCAGAACAGATCATTACACAGTGCATCAAGGTAAAACAATAACAATGCAGAATAAAGTGTAACAATTATAGAGAGAGTGCAATGCAGGTACCCAGTAAGGTGTAAGATTATAGTGAGTTAGGTTGTGAGGTCAAGAGTTCATCATATCTTGCTAGGAAATCATATAATAGTCTTATAACATTGGGGTAGAAGCTATCCTTGAGGCTGGTGTTAAGTGGTTTTAGGCTTCAGTACCTTCTGCCTGATGAAAGAGGAGAGACTATCCAGGGTGTGAAGTGATCTGTCTGTACTTCTCAATGCCTCGGTAAAGCAGCAAGTACCATCAGGGTCCATGTAGAGGAGACTGGTTTCCGTGCTGTGCTGAGCTGTGTCCACAACTCTACAGTTTCCTGTGGTCATGTTCAGAGCAGTAACTACACCAGGCTGTAGTGCATCCAGATAGGATGCTTTCTACGGGAGCAGCTCTTTGAAAGCACTGTGCTTCCAGCTCCCTTAGTCCTGTAGATCAGATTAGTTCTTGCCTTTCAGGCATTATTTTCTCTTGGGCCAACTGTGCCCATGCTGGCCATGTTTACGCAGTGTTTATAGGATTGATGCAGAAGGGGATTTGGTTGGCATGTAGAAGTAGACTGGAAGAATGTAGAAGTTTGAGATCGTGCAGAGGAGATTTACCAAGATGCTGCCTGGATTAGAGAACATGTCTTGAGTTGAGGTAGCTAGGGCTTTCCTCTTTGGAGTGAAGGAGGATGAGAGGTAAACTGATAGAGGCGTACAAGGTAATAAGAGACATAATTTTTTTTCCTGGAAGGGGAAAACGACGCCTAATTTGAAGGTGATGGAGGAGTGTATAGGGGATGCCAGAAGGTGTTTTTTTGTACAGAGTGTTGGGTGCATGGAACATTCTGCCAGGGCTGCTGGTAGAGGCAGATGCATTAGACATTTAAGAAACTCCTAGATAGGCACGTGGATGATGGAAACATGAAGGACTATATAGATGGGAGGGGATAGATTGATCATGGAACAGTTTAAAAGGTTGGCACAATATCGTGCTCCGAAGGGGCTGTGTTCTCTGAAATCCCATTTTCTTCCAATGTCATTCCTATCATCTGTTAGCCTGTGTATGTGAGCTTGTCCCCTATCCCCTATTCAAAGAGCCGGATTATTGTATTATTGAAGTAATATCCACACTGTGGTAATGAATGTTTGAAGTAGTGGTAATGTATGCTTAAAGTAGACTAGAACAAATTACTACAGAGTTTTATGATAGAAAGTGGCAAGGAATGGATCGTGCATTGGAAACAGCAAGTGCTTGCTTTGGTTAGACCTTTCTGTCTTTGTGTTGGAAGGTTCCCAGTGCCGCTTGGGGTAAAGTCATGTCCTTTCTGCCTACAGTGATCATTACAGACAGTCTTGCATCTTTCAGGTGAATCTGTTCAGGGTGCAGTGGTATGTTTAATAACTTGTGTCTGTTCATTCAGTTCCCTCCCGCCCTGTTTGCGTACTGGGAACACAGCCAGTTTGACTGAAGCAAAGTCACTGCGACTTCAGCTGGCCAATAAGAGAAGGCAAGTATTGGAACTGTCCTTGTGGACAATTAAAGGATAATGGTCTTTGATGAGAGAAAACATTGGCTACAAACGTGGGTGCAGGCCAGGGGGTTGCTGCAGACTCCTCCATCTTCTCTCTTCCTTCTAGTTTATTATTTGCTGGCAGGTGCTGTGTTCCAAGGCAATCCTTGTCAGCAGGAGTAATTCCTTCCTTTTTAAAAATGCCACCAGTTTTAATTTTCTGACTCATTGAAACAAGAGTGGGCTTTCTCTAGTGACAGATTGGATTTTTGCCCTGAATAACTGCCTCCTAATCTTCCATTCCTGAAATAAAAGTAGATTGTTTAACACTGATAGCTTCACCTAATGCTACAAAATTCTTGAGTAGTGGTGTGTGACCTCTTCCTCCAGGAATGAGTCCAGGCCTTCATAAATCAAAGTATTAAGTACAAAAGTTAGGATGTTATGTTGAAGTTGTACACAATGTTGATGAAGCCGAATTTAGAGCATTGTGTGCGGTTTATGGTCAGCTACTTACAGAAAAGATATCAATAGGGTTGGAATAGTACAGAAATTTACAAAGATCTTGCAGTGATAAGGGCCTGAATTATAGGGAAAAATTGAATATCTTAGGACTTTATTTTCTGGAGCACAGGAGATTGAGGGGAGGTTTGATCGAAGGATTAAAATTATGAGGGGTATAGATAGGGTAAATGCATGCAGACTTTTTCCATCAAGGTTTGGTGAGACTAGAACTAGGGGTCATAGGTTAAGGGTGAAATGTGAAATATTTAAGTGGAGCCTGAGTGAACGTCACTGTGTTGAGGGTGTGGAATGATCTGTCGGTGGAAGTGATGGATGCAGGTTCAATTTCAAATTTTAAGAGAAGTTTGGATACGTACGTGGATTGGGAGGGGTATGGAGGGCTATGGTCCAGGTGCAGGTTGCTGGGAAGAGGAAGAAGACTAAATGGGCTGAAGGACCTGCTTCTATGCTGTGTAACACAGCAGGTTCACCTTGTGCAGAGTGGCGTGAGGCTGTAACACCATGATATGGAACCCAGCACAAGGCCACTGTGATTCTTCGGAGCATGTTGGGTTTAGTGGCATGCCTTCCCTATTAGGCCTGATCACAGGCCAGGGCACCAGAAGGCTAATGACACCAAGAGTAAGCACGTTTTTGTGAGGGTGGGGCATGGTAGTGCATTTGCTGGGCACCTATTAGTGATATATAATTTTATTTGAGGATCTGGCATCGAGGAGGTAAGTAATCTGTGCCTTTTCTCCCCTCAGTCTTCTACAGCACCTGAGCTTATCCTGCATCCTTGAGCCCGTGTTTGCTTTGCCAGATGCACCTACCTCATCTGCAGCATGCACTGTTGCCGAAAGCACCTTCCCCTCCGCCTCCTCCCCCATTCCCAGCATCACCTACATGGAAACTCAACAGCACACAGAGCAAAAAGAGGCAAGTACAACTCGTCCTGTAACGTGTTCCTGTATCTGTAACCACAGAGGAGGGTGAATTACACACAGGAGGGAAACTAGGGAAAATTTTTGCGCGGGAGCAATATTTTTGCACAGTACTGTACTTGGCGACGTAGAGTGGAGAGCGAGTTTTGAAATCTGGTGGGAACAGAGGATGTTGGGAATGGCGAGGGTGGAGTGCCACGGGAGGGGTGTGGGTCTGGTGGCAGAGAAGTGCTGGGGCAGGAGTGGTGCAGGTGCAGACACACATAGAACATAGAATAGTACAACACATTACAGGCCCTTCAGCCTACAATGTTGTGCTGACCCTCACACCCTGCCTCACATATAACCCCCCACCTTAAATTCCTCCATATACCTGTCTAGTAGTCTCTTAAACTTCACTAGTGTGTCTGCCTCCACCACTGACTCAGGCAGTGCATTCCACGCACCAACCACTCTCTGAGTGAAAAATCTTCATCTAATATCCCCCTTGAACTTCCCTCCCCTTAACTTAAAGCCATGTCTTCTTGTACTGAGCAGTGGTGCCCTGGGGAAGAGGTGCTGGCTCCCAGCCCAAAGCCCAAAGACACCAGACAAGGTCATATTTTTTTGCAAGCAACATTAGATATCATCTTTTTTTTCCCAAAAGTGTTGCTCCCTCAGAATTTGGTTTGTCCGCTTGAAGCTGAACACAAATATAATTTCTGACTATTTGTATGGCATAGGAATTTGGAGAAACAAAATATGAATTGAATATAATGCATTTAATTGTATAATGGTGCTGAAGCTTTTCCTGTAGAATTTGCTGGTACGTCAAAATTCATAGTTCCATCAATGATGGCAAGCCAAGGGAAGCAAAGCAGCCCAAACCCTGACACCGCCACCACTATGTTTCACAGATGGGTTGTAGTGCTTGCTTTTTGCCAAACACAGCACTCTTCACGGCTTAATCATGAAGTTTAATTTGGACTCATCTGTCCACTGAACATTGTTCCAACAGCCTTCTGGCTTATCCACGTGGTCTTTAGCAAACTTTAGGTGGACAGCAATGTTTTTCTTGGAGAGTAGTGGCTTTCTCCTTGCAATCATGCCATTGTTGGTCAGTGTTTGCCTGATGGTAGATTCATGAACACTGACATTGGCTCGTGCAAGAGAGGCCTGTAACTCCTCAGATGTTATCCAGGGCTTCTTTGTGACCTCCTGGAATATTACACGCTTTGCTCATGGAGTGGTTTCTGTTGGTCGACCACTCCTGGAGAGAGTAACAATGGTGTTGAATTTCCTCCATTTGTACACCATCTGCCTGACTGGATTGGTGGAGCCCAAACTCTTTTCAAATGGTTTTGTGTCCTGGTTTTCCAAAACAAATGGTTTTCCAGCCTGGTGAGCATCAACAACTTTTTGTTTTTCTGAGGAACTGAGAAATCTCCTTTGATGGAGGCATGGCACACTTTAAAAAAAAACCTGTGTGGTGAAGATCCAACTTTGATGGTAAAGATCCAGGTTTATGTTCTTTAAATAGGGCAGGGCCTCCCACAGTCACACCTGATTGTCATCCCATTGATTGAAACTCTTGACTTTAATTTCCCCTTTAAATAAACTGATTATCCTAGAGCAGGGGTCAGCAACCTTTACCACTGAAAGAGCCACTTGGACCCGTTTCCCACAGAAAAGAAAACACTGGGAGCCGCAAAACCCGTTTGCATATAAAATGAAATAACACTGCATACAACGTTTTGTTTTGCCTTTATGCTATGTATAAACAAACTATAATGTGTTGCATTTATGAAATTGATGAACTCCTGCAGAGAAAACGAAATTACATTTCTGCATGCAACAAAAACATTTTGACCTCCGAAAAAAAGACGTTGGGTTGAAGGTTACTTTTAAGTAAAATACTCGACGTCTATTTGAGTCCTTCTTGTATTTATGAAAAACGCCAAACTTAAATTTGCCGCCAGCAGCAAACCAAAAATAACGTCAGCCAGCTGTCAACCTGAAAAATAAAAGGACTATTTCACTGAACAATGAAAACATATGAATATACGTAAAATAATAGGCAATTAAAATATTTATCATCCTTGTTCAGGTTGACTCACACCTGACAATGCAGTCGTATTCAGTAGGGATGGATCGATGCTTAGAGGAGTGACCGGGAAGGATAATGTGTTTTTTTCCTCTCTGAACTCACAGAAGCGTTTCCCAAACGATGTTTGCATTGCGATGATTGCAGAATGTAAATACTCCGAATTTATCATGTCGTGACCTTGTTTGAACTCTCTCAAATTGGGGAAGTGAGACAATGTGCCTTTCTGTAAATCTCTAGCAAGCAACGTCAACTTGCGCTCGAATGCCAAAACATCCTCCAACATGTGCAAGGCTGTACGTCCTTACCCCGTTGAAGAGCTGTGTTCAGCGTGTTCAGGTGCGCTGTCATGTCTACCATGAAGTGTAGCTTTTCCAGCCACTCTGGCTGTTCCAGCTCAGGAAAGGTGAGCCCTTTGCTGCCCAGGAAAGTTTTCACTTCTTCCAGACACGCGACAAAGCGTTTCAGCACCTCCCCTCTGGACAGCCAGCGATAAAAACACGTTGTAGCGGTGTGCTACACGCAGTCAGTAAACTGCAGTCAAAGATAGCTTTATTCGAACTAAACAGCCTTGCTTTTAAGCCTCCCTCAACCCGCCCCCCATGGGCGCGGATGCTGCAAAAGACACGTACTCACAAACCCCCGTAGGCTATCTCCCTTAGCCTGAACGCTGGCTAATTGTGAGCCGGTTCGGATGTGTCAGGAAATGGGTCGCCACAACGTCTTATTTAGATTGTACAAGATCACCATAATCTTCAAATTTAGATTTACATTTCAAAAACTAACAAACTAACATAAAATACATTTTAATTAAATACTGACCATGTAGCGGTGTGCTACACGCAGTGCTAAAATTATGACACGGAGTCGGTAACTGCAGTCGAAGGAAAAAACTTTATTCGAAATCTTCAGCCTCACTTTTAAGCCTCCCTCAACCTGCCCCCCATGGCGCAGAGGCTCCAAAGCTCTGTGCTCGCAAACCCCCGTAGGCTATCTAATTGTGAGTCGGTTCGGATGTGCCAGGAAAAGGGTCGCCACAACCAATTATTTCCCAAAGCAACAGGGAGCCGCAGCACAGACGTAAAAGAGCCACATGTGGCTCCGGAGCCGCGGGTTGCCGACCCCCGTCCTAGAGGTTAACATACTTCCCCCCCCCTCCCCCCCCAGACAAATACATGTAATATTGGATAATTTTTCTCAATAAATAAATAGAAACATAAAAAACCTACAGCACGATACAGGCCCTTTGGCCCACTGTGCTATGCGGAACATGTACTTACTTTAGAAATTAACTAGGGTTACCCATAGCCCTCTCTTTTTCTAAGCTCCATGTACCTATCCAGGTGTCTCTTAAAAGACCCTATCGTCTCCACCTCCACCACCGTTGCCTCTCATCCTCCATCACTCCCAAGGAGAAAAGGCCAAGTTCACTCAACCTATTCTCATAAGGCATGCTCCCCAATCCAGGCAACATCCTTGTAAATCTCTACACCCTTTCTATAGTTTCCACATCCTTCCTGTAGTGAGGTGACCAGAATTGAAAGCAGTACTCCAAGTGGGGTCTGACTATGGTCTATATAGCTGTAACTTTACCTCTCGGCTCTTGAGCTCAGTCCCACAGCTAATGAAGGCCAATGTAACGTATGCCTTCTTAACCAGAGTCAACCTGCGCAGCAGCTTTGAGAGTCCTGTGGACTTGGATCCCAAGATCCCTCTGATCCTCCACACTGCCAAGAGTTTTACCATTAATACTATATTCTGCCATCATATTTGACCTACCAAAATGAACCACCTCTCTCTTAACTGGGTTGAACTCCATCTGCCACTTCTCAGCCCAGTTTTGCATCTTATCAATGTCCCGCTGTAACTTCTGACAACCCTCCACACTACCCACAACACCCCCAACCTTTGCCATCAGCAAATTTACTAACCCATCCCTCCACTTCCTTATCCAGGTCATTTATAAAAATTGCGAAGAGAAGGAGTCCCAGAACACATCCCTGAGGCACACTACTGGTCACTGACCTCCAAACAGAATATGAACCATCTACAACCACTCTTGGCCTTCTGTGGGCAAGCCAATTCTGGATCCACAAAGCAACGTCCTCTTAGATCCCATGCCTTGCATGGGGTACTTTATCAGATGCCTTGCTAAAATCCTTATCCACTACATCTACGGCTCTACCTTCATCAATGTGTTTAGTCATATCCTCAAAAAAATTTTCAGGTTCATAAGGCATGACCTGCTTTCGACTAAGCCATGCTGACTATTCCTAATTATATTTTGCTTCTCCAAATGTTCATAAATCCTGCCGCTATCTCCTCTGGTTCCACACTTTTCCACTGTCACACTTGATTGGTCTCATTCTCTTATTCTCTTATGTCTTTTCCTCTTGCTCTTCACAAACTTGTAGAATGCCTTTCCAAGTTCCTGCAGGATAGCTTCATATTTCCCTTTACTCCAACTGAACACTTTCCTAACTTGGCTGTAGCTATTCCACTCCAATGCTATGGTAAAGGAGATTGAATTGTGATCTCACTCTCAATGTACAGATATATTTTTTGTGTTATTTAATTGGGTTATCTTTATCTAGTTTTAGGACTTGCATAAAGATCTGATCACATTTTAGGTCATAATAATGCAGTAATAGAGATTTCTACGGGATTCACAAACTTTCTAGCACTACTGCAATCACAATAATAGACAAACACAATCTGCCTAAGCTAATAACACACAAACAATTGTACTACTGTCCATCAATACAGAGTGCATCATTTAAAAATTACAATCTCAGTTGAAAAAAGAATGTGAACCTCTGGGGCACTGGCTTCTACAAAGGCTATTTGGAGACCGGTCGTCCAATCAATGAGATGAGATTGGAGGTGTGGGTTGTAGAGGTGCCCCACTCTGTTTAATAAAAGCAAAGAAAGAAGACACACAAAGTCAGGTTACTGGCAGAGCCACCTCTTCTCAAGAAAGACCTGTTTATGTGCACCATGTCTCAGTCAAAACAGCTTTCAGAGGACCATAGAAGAATTATAGAGACGAATGCTGGAAAAGGCTACGAAAACATTTCTAAAAGACCCAAGTGTTCATTAGTCCACAGTAAGAGAAATTGTCTACAAATGGAGGAATTTCAGTACTGGTGCTACTTTCCTTAGGATTGGGCATCCTGCAAAAATCACACCAAGAACATAATGTGCAATGCTGAAGGACGTGAAAAAGAACCCAAGGGTAACAGCAAAAGACCTACAGAAATCTCTAGAACTTGCTAAAGTCTCTGTTCATGTGTCCACTATGAGAAAAACACTGAACAAGAATGGTGTTCATGGAAGGACACCACAGAGGAAAGTACTGCTCTCCAAAAAGAAACATTCCTGCATGTCTCAAGTTTGCAGAAGACCACCTGGATGTTCTGCATTGCCTCTGGGACAATGTTCTGTGGACAGATGAGACAGAAGTTAAACTTTTTGGCAGAAATGCACACTGCTATGTTTGGAGGGAAAAGGGCACTGCACACCAACACCAAAACCTCATCCCACCTGTGAAGCATGGTGGAAGGAACATCATGGTTTGAGGCTGCTTTGCTGCCTCAGGGCCTGGACAGCTTGCAATAGTTGAGAGAACAATTAATTCAAAATTCTATCAAAACATCTTACAGAAAAATGTCAGGGTAGCAGTCCACTACCTGAAGCTTAATAGAAGTTGGATGATGCAACAAGACAATGATCCGAAACACAAGAGTAGATCAACAACAGAATGGTTTAAAAAGAAGAAAATTTGTGTTTTGGAATTGGCAAGTCAGAGTCTAGACTTTAACCCAATTGAAATGCTGTGGCATGATCTGAAGAGGGTTATTCATGTATGGTATTCCAGAAATATTGATAAACTGTAACAGTTTTGTATGGAGGAATGGTCTAAAATTCCTCTTCGCTGTTGTGCATGTCTGTTCAGCAGTGACAGGAAACATTTAGTGGTTATTGCTGCTGAAGGGGATTCTACCAGTTATTAAATACATACTTTTCCCAACCTGGAGTGTGAATGATTAAAAAGTTAAATGTTCAATAAAGACATGAAAAGTATAATTGTTTTTGTGTTAGTGGTTTAGGCAGATTGTGTTTGTCTATTATTGTGACTTAGATGAAGATCAGACCATATTTTATGAGTAATTAATGCAGAAAGCCAAGTAATTGCAAAGGGTTCACAAACTTTTCTTTGCAATGGTATACATGCCTAAGATTTTTGCACAGTACTGTACCTGAAGTTTTGAAAGAGATTGGAGTTTTAAGCAAAGGTACATTCATCCCTCATGTTCAATAAAATCTGGAGTGAAATATACTCAGTTTGATTTGCCGGCTCTTTTCTCCGTTCCCGTGGCAAACGATCACAGTGAGCAATAAAAAGGCTTGGTGGTTTAAGGGCATGTCACCAGGATGGGGAAATAGGATAATTGTTCATGCTGGAAGCCAAGTGCAGTACGTGACCTGGTTGTGTTGAATGGTGGTGGTTGTGGTGTAATGTCTCTGTGACAAGTTGTCCCTCAGTATCAGAGTGAACACTTATCACCAGTCCATCAGTGACCTGTACTGAGCTCAGTCCAGTCTCCAACTAGAATGGTTCCCTGTGTACTGGGAACCCTCGCTGAAAGGTTTTTAGTTATGATTCACGGGACATACTGCTGGGGTTATTGAACACAGAACACTACAGCATAGTACAGTACAGGCCATTTGGCCACTATGTTATGCCAACCTTTTAATCTATTCTAAGATCTAACCTTCAATAACCCCTCCATTGTTCTATCATCCATATATCTAATATTGTAAACATCCCTAATGTATCTGCCTCTACCACCACCCCTGGCAGGGTATTCCACACACACATCACTCTGTAAATAAATAAATTTACCTCTGATAATATCCTGCTATACTTTCCTCTAATCACATTAAAATTATGTTCACCCCCTCCATAACTTACTCTTCCACTTCCTCATCCACGTCATTTATAAAAATCACAGTGAGCTGCTATCCTAAGGTAGATCTCTTCAGAGATCTGGTCACTGACCTCCGGGCAGTATATTCGCCGTCTACTTACCATCCTGTCCTTTCTATGGGCAATCCAGATCTGAATCCACACAACACACACAAAACGCTGGAGGAACTCAGCAGGCCAGGCAGCATCTAGGAAAAGTGTACAGTCGATGTTTTGGGCCAGAACCCTTTGGCAAGACTAGAATCCATGCAGCCAAATTTCCCTGGATCCCATGCATCCTGGTTTTGTAAATGAGCCTACTGTGGGAAACCTTGTCAAATGCCTTACTAAAATCCTGTCCTGGAGTTGAGGAGTTACCCACATGTGCGTGTGTATGTGGGAGGAAAAGGACTTGTTTTGCTATTGTTTTGTTGTGTTCTGCTGAGCATTGTTGTGTGTTAGCGTCAGAATGTGTAGCGACTCTCAGCGGTTTCTCCCAGCACGTCCTTGGGTTGTTAACATAAACAAGGTATTTCACTGTACGTTTTGATGTACCTGTGAAAATAACTTGAATCTTAAAAACTTGCTGTCACCTGAAAATGACCTGTCTCGACAACTCTCCTCAGCATCCTGCATCCACGATCAAAGCTGTCAGCAAGTCGAAGGAATCTCTGAGGAAGGTCTCTCAAATTCGAATTCGGAAAACCATTCCAAAGCAGGACACCAACCTGACACCCATGGGGTTGCCCAAACCCAAGAGGTTTGTATGATAGAAACATATAAAACCTACAGCATAATACAGGCCCTTCAGCCCACAATGCTGTGCCAAACATGTATGTACTTAGAAATTATCTAAGGTTACCCATAGTCCTCTATTTTCTAAGCTCCATGTACCTATCCAGAAGTCTCTTAAAAGACCCTATTGTATCCACCTCCACCACTGTGGCCGGCAGCCCATTCCACGCACTCACCACTCTTGTCCGTAAAAATAAATAAATAGATAGATTTAAAAAAAGGAAAGAATTTTTTAAAAAAAAACAACTTATCCCTGACGTCTCCTCTGTACCTACTTCCAAGCACCTTAAAACTGTGCCCTCTCATGCTAGCCATTTCAGCCCTGGGAAAGAGCCTCTGACTATCCACACGATCAATACCTCTCATTATCTTGTACACCTCTTTCAGGTCACCTCTCATCCTCCGTTGCTCCAAGGAAAAGAGGCCGAATTCACTCAACCTATTCTCATAAGGCATGCTCCCCAATCCAGGCAACATCCTTGTAAATCTCCTCTGCACCCTTTCTATAGATTCCACATCCTTCCTGTAGTGAGGCGACCAGAACTGAGCACAGTAGTCCACGTGGGGTCTGACAAGGGTCCTATGTAGCTGTAACATTACTTCTTGCATCTTAAACTCAATCCCACGGTCGATGAAGGCCAATACACTGTATGCCTTCTTAACCACAGAGTCAACCTGTGCAGCAGCTTTGAGTGTACTACGAACCCCAAGATACCTCTGATCCTCCGCACTGCCAAGAGTCTTACTGTTAATACGATATTCTGCCATCATATTTGACCTACTAAAATGAACCACCTCTCACTTATCTGGGTTGAACTCCCATCTGCCACTTGTCAGCACAGTTTTATATCCTATCAATGTCCAGCTGCAACCTCTGACAACCTTCCACACTATCCACAACACCCCCAACCTTTGTGTCATCAGCAAATTTACTAACCCATCCCTCCACTTCCTCATCCAGTTCATTTATAAAAATCACAAAGAGAAGGGGTCGCAGAGCTGATCCCTGAGGCACACCACTGGTCACTGACCTCGATGCAAATATGACCAGTCTACAACTACTGTTGGCCTTCTGTGGGCAAGCAAATTCTGGATCCACAAAGCAATGTCCCTTGGAATCCATCCTCCTTACTTTCTCAATAAGCCTTGCATGGGGTACCTTATCAAATGCTTTGCTGAAATCTATATACACTACATCAATCTGTTTAGTCACATCCTCAACAAATTCAGTCAGGCTCATAAGGCATGACCTGCCTTTCACAAAGCCATGCTGACTATTCCTAACTGTATTACGCCTCTCCAAATGTTCATAAATCCTGCCTTTCGGGATCTTTTCCATCAACTTACCAAGCACTGAAGTAAGACTCACTGGGCTATCTCTACTCCCTTTCTTGAATAAGGGAACAACATCTGCTACCATCCAGCCCTCCAGAACCTCTCCCGTCCCCATTGATAATGAAAAGATCATCGCCAGAGGCTCAGCAGTCTTCTCCCTCGCTTCCCACAGTAGCCTGGGGTACATCTAATCCGGTCCTTGAGATTTATCCAACTTGATGCTTTCCAAAAGCTCCAGCACATCCTCTTTCTTAATACCTATATGCTCGAGCTTTTCAATGTACTGTAAGTCATCTCTACAATCGCCAAGATCCTTTTCTGTAGTGAATACTGAAGCAAAGTATTCATTAAGTACCTCTGCTACCTCCTCTTGTTTCATACACACTTTTCCACTGTCACACTTGATTGGTCCTATTCTCTCACATTCTTATCCTCTTGTTCTTCACATACATGTAGAATGCCTTGGGGTTTTCCTTAATTCTGTCCACCAAGGCCTTCCTATGGCCCCATCTGGCTCTCCTAATTTCATTCTTAAGCTCCTTTCTGCTAGCCTTATAATCATCTAGATCTCTATCATTACTTAGTTTTTTGAACCTTTCGTAAGCTTTTCTTCTTGACTAGATTTACAACAGCCTTTGTACACCACAGTTCCTGTACCCTACCATCCTTTCCATCTCATCAGAATGTACCTATGCAGAACTCCACGCAAATATCCCCTGAACATTCGCCACATTTCTTCCGTACATTTCCCTGACAACATCTCTTCCAAGTTCCTGCCTGATAGCTTCACATTTCCCCTTACTCCAATTAAACACTTTCCCAATTTGTCTGTTCCTATCCCTCTCCATTGCTCCAGATCAAGTACAGCCTCTTCTCTTGTAGGCGTATCTACATATTGTGTTAGGAAACCTTCCTGAACACACCTAACGAACTTCACCCCATCTAAACCCCTCACTCCAGGGAGATGCTAATCAATATTTTGGAAATTAAAATCTTCCACCACGACAATCCTGTTATTATTACACCTTTCCGGAATCTGTCTCCCTATCTTCTCAATAACCTGGGTAGTCTATAAAAAAAACAGCCAGCAGAGTTTTTGACCTGTTCCTGTTCCTAACTTCCACCCACAGAGACTCCGTAGACAATCCCTCCATGACTTGCTCCTTTTTTTTTTTGCAGTTGTTACACTATCTCTGATCAGCAGTGCCATGCCCCCACCTCTTTTGCCTCCCTCCCTGTCCTTTCTGAAACATCTATAGCCTGGCACTCTAAGTAACCATTCCTGCTCCTGAGCCATCCTGAGCCACGCTCTAAGCTCATCTGCTTTGTTCATGATGCTTCTTGCATTAAAATAGACACATCTCAACCATTGGTCTGAGCACATCCCTTCTCTTATCAACTGCCTACTTCCCCTTCTGCACTGTCTTCAAGTTTTCTCGATTTGTGAGCTTCCTCCGTCTCTTCAGTTCAGTTCCCACCCCCCAAAAATCCTAGTTTAAACTCTCCCCAGTAGCCTTAGTAATCCTCCCCACCAGGATATTGGTCCCCCTCGTGTAACCTGTCCTTTTTGTACAGGTCATGCCTGCCCCAAAAGAGGTCCCAATGATCCAGAAATCTGAATCCCTGCCCCCTGCTCCAATCCCTCAGCCATGCATTTATCCTCCACCTCACTCTATTCCTATACTCACTGTCATGTGGCACAGGCAGTAATCCCGAGATTACTACCTTTGAGGTCCTGTTTCTCAACTTCCTTTCTAACTCCCTGTAGTCTGTTTTCAGGACCTCCTCCCTTATTACTCACTATGTCATTGGTACCAATATGTACCACAGCCTCTGGCTGTTCAACTACCCACTTCAAGATATCGTGGACGCGATCAGAAACATCCCGGACCCTGGCACCTGGAAGGCAAACTACCATCTGTGTTTCTTTTCTGCATCCACAGAATCGCCTGACTGGCCCCCTAACTGTAGAGTTCCCTATCAATGCTGCCTTCCTCTTCCTTTCCCTACCCTTCTGAGCCACAGGGCCAGACTCTGTGTCAGAGGCACGGCCACTGTTACTTCCCCCAGATAGATTGTTCTACCCCCCACCCCCACCCCCAACAACACAGTACTCAAACAGGAATATGTGGGACAACCACTGAGGTACTCTCTACTATCTGCCTCTTGCCCTTCCCTCTCCTGACTGTTACCAACTTATCTGTCTCCTGAGTCCCCGGTGTGGCTACCTGCCTATAGCTCCTCTCTGTCACCTCCTCTCTCTCCCTGACCAGGCGAAGGTCATCGAGCTGCATCTCCCGTTCCCTAATGCGGTCCCTAAGGAGCTGCAGCTCGACACACCTGGCACAGATGTGGGAGGCTGGGAGTCTCCCAGACTTCCCACATCTGACACCCGGTACAGAACACCGGCCTCAAAGACATACTTACTGTTTCTGTTCTTCATAGGTAACCTACCTGGCCTCAACTGGTTATCACCGAAGCCCCGTTGAACCAAAGCCCTCCTACTCTGTCTCCCGTACTCCGTCGCCCACTCTATAAAACTGTCTTAAATTTCGCACTGGTCTAACTCGCTGCCGTCTATGCACTTGTGCAGTTGTCCCTCGATCAAAAGATGTATCTGTCTGGCATTTAATTGTGCTCTTTTTATGGAGATCTTGTTTTTAATTACGGACCTTTCTACTTTATAGATTAAAGAAAAAAGAATTTAGTTTGGAGGAGATATACACTAACCAGAATTACAAGTCGCCATCTGCACACAGGTATGACAAGGGGAGGTTTGGTTTGACTTCATGCTCTAAGTTGGCTGCCTCCTCAAAGCTGACCTGACATTTGCTTCATCCCACTGGGTACACTGTCCCAGGGTCAGACCCTTTGACCCACAGGGTCGATGCCTTTCTGCCCTGTGGGGGGTTCGGGACTGAGGCTGGGAACAAACTATCTCTCTAACTGTTGGCTGAAATGGGAGTAATAGATGTTAGGGCCAGCGTAGATCTGGAATTTCCATGGGGAGAATGGCGGGAGGAGTAAATCCACTGTCACTGGTCATTGCCTTAAGCTTAGTTTGGCTCACTTCTTCCAGCTTTCCTGTACTGGGACATCTGGCCAGTCTCAACAGTAATACAGCTCTCAGTACCTTCCCCCTACCCCTCCTCTGCTCCTGACCTGCTTCTCCTCGTGTGACATGTTAGAGCATAGAATACAACAGCACAGTACACACCCTTCTGACCCCAATAACTTTAAGATCAATCTAGCCCTCTGCCAGACAGAGCCCTCCATTTCTCTATCAACCATGTGCCTGTCTAAGGGTTTCCTGAATAAGTCCAATACAGGGGTTCCTAGCATTTTGTACCCAGGCGCAATGCCATTAAGCAGGCATATGGACCCCGGTTGGAAACTTCTGCTCTTATTTATCTGCCTCTACCAGTGCCCTTGGCAGGGTGTTCCACACAATCACCACTCTGTTTTTAAAAAGAAAAACAACTTGCCTCTGATAATGTTAAAATTGTACAAGGCATTGGTGAGGCCAAATTTGGAGTATTGTGTACAGTTCTGGTCACCGAATTATAGGAAAGATGTCAACAAGTTAGAGAGAGTACAGAGGAGATTTACTAGAATGTTACCTGGGTTTCAGCACCGAAGTTACAGAGAAAGGTTGAACAAGTTAGGTCTTTATTCTTTGGAATGTAGAAGGTTGAGGGGGGACTTGATAGAGGTATTTAAAATTATGAAGGGGATAGATAGAGTTGACGTGGATAGGCTTTTTCCATTGAGAGTAGGGGAGATTCAAACAAGAGGACTTGAGTAGAGAGTTAGGGGGCAAAAGTTTAGGGGTAATACGAGGGGGTATTTCTTTACTGAGAGAGTGGTAGCTGTGTGGAACGAGCTTCCAGTAGAAGTGGTAGAGGCAGGTTCGATATTGTCATTTAAAGTAAAATTGGATAGGTATATGGACAGGAAAGGAATGGAGGGTTATGGGCTGAGTGCAGGTCAGTGGGACTAGGTGAGAGTAAGCATTCGGCACGGACTAGAAGGGCGGAGATGTCCATCATGGCAAAAAGTCACTGGCGATCCACTCGATCTATGCTGCTTATCTTGCCTTGAGCCTGGTTCACCTTTCTTCTCCCAGCTGCCCTGGGTTCTCAAGTTAAACTCTCATCCTCCTTCACTCCAGATAGAAAAGTCCTAGCTCTCTCAACCTGTCCTCCTAAGACATGCTCTCTAGTCCAGGCAGCACCTTGTTAAAACTCATCTGCACCCTCTAAAGCTTTCACATCCTTCCTATACTGACAAAAATGAACACATGGTTTTATGGAGCTGTATCATGACATCATGGCTTCTGAACTCAATACCCCCACTAATGAAGGCCAACATATCCTGCAGTGGGAGGGAGAACAGCCAGAGGTCGGGGTACATATTGGTACCAACGACATAGGTAAAAAAAAGGGAGGAGGTCCTGAAAACAGACTACAGGGAGCTAGGAAAGAAGTTAAAAAGCAGGACCTCAAAGGTAGTAATCACAGGATTACTGCCTGTGCCACGTGACAGTGAGTGTAGGAATAGAATGAGGTGGAGGGCAAGTATGTGGCTGAGAGATTAGAGCAGGGGGCAGGGATTCAGATTTCTGGATCTTTGGGACACTTTCTGGGGCAGGTGTGACCTGTACAAAAAGGACGGGTTGCACTTGAATCCGAGGGGGACCGATATCCTGGCGGGGTGGTTTGCTAAGGCTACTGGGGAGAGTTTAAACGGGAATGGCTGGGTGGTGGAAACCGAACTGAAGTGACGGAAGAAAGTGGCTCACAAATAGAGAAAGCTTGGAGATGGCGCCAAAGGGAGGATAGGCAGGTGATAGAGAGAGAACGCGCTCAGAACGATGGTTTGAGATGCGTCTGTTTTAACACAAGGAGTATTATGAATAAAGCGGAAGAGCTCAGTGTGTGGATCAGTACTTGGAGCTATGATGTTGTGGCCATTACAGAGACTTGGATGGCTCAGGGACAAGAATGGTTACTTCAAGTGCAGGCTTTAGATATTTCAGAAATAATAGGGAGGGAGGCAAAAGAAGTGGGGGCGTGGCACTGTTGATCAGAGATAGTGTTATGGCTGCAGAAAAGGAGGAAGTCATGGAGAGGTTGTCTATGGAGTCTCTGTGGGTAGAAGTTAGGAATAGGAAGGGGTCAGTAACTCTACTGGGTGTTTTTTATAGACCACCCAATAGAAACAAGGACAAAGAGCAGATAGGGAGACAGATTCTGGAAAGGAGTAGTAATTACAGGGTTGGTGTGGTGGGAGATTTTAATTTCCCAAATATTGATTGGCATCTCCCTAGGGTGAAGGGTTTAGATGGGGTGGAGTTTGTTAGGTGTGTTCAGGAAGGTTTCCTGACACAGTATGTAGATAAGCCTACAAGAGGAGAGGCTGTACTTGATTTCGTATTGGGAAATGAACCTGGTCAGATGTCAGGTCTCTCAGTGGGAGAGCATTTTGGAGATAGTGATCATAATTCTTTCTCCTTCTCCATAGCATTGGAGAGGGATAAGAACAGACAAGTTAGGGAAATGTTTAATTGGAGTAAGGGGAAATATGAGGGTATCAGGCAAGGACTTGAAAGCATAAATTGGAAACAGATGTCCTCAGGAAATGTACGGAAAAAATGTGCCAAATGTCCAGGGGATATTTTCATGGGGTTCTGAGTAGGTATGTTCCAATGAGACGGGGTAAGGATGATAGGATACAGGAACCGTGGTGTACAAAGGCTGTTGTAAATCTAGTCAAGAAGAAAAGAAGAGCTTACGAAAGGTTGAACAAACTAGGTAATGATAGAGATCTAGAAGGCTGGCAGGAAGGAGCTTAAGAAAGAAATTAGGAGAGCCAGAAGGGGCTATGAGAAGGCCTTGGTGGACAGGATTAAGTAAAACCCCAAGGAATTCTACAACTATGTGAAGACCAAGAGGATAATATGTGAGAGAATAGGATCAATCAAGTGTGACTGTGGAAAAGTGTATATAGAACTGGAGGAAATAGCAGAGGTACTTAATGAATACTTCAGTATTCACTACGGAAAAGGATCTTGGCAATTGTAGGGATGACTTGCAGCAAACTGAAAAGCTTGAGCATGTTGGAAGATGATGTGCTGGAGCTTTTGGAAAGCATCAAGTTGAATAAGTCACCAAGACCGAATGGGATGTGCCCCAGCCTACTGTGGGAGACGAGGGTGGAGATTGCTGAGCTTTGCATCATCAATGAGGACGGGAGAGGTTTCGGAGGATTGGAGGGTTGTGGATGTTGTTCTATTATTCAAGAAAGGGAATAGAGATAGCCCAGGAAATTATAGGCCACTGAGTCTTACTTCAGTGGTTGGTAAGTTGATGGAGAAGATCCTGAGAGGCAGGATTTATGAACATTTGGAGAGGCGTAATATGATTAGTAGTCAGCATGGCTTTGTGACAGGCCTTATGAGCCTGATTGAATTTTTTGAGGATGTGACTAAACACATTGATGAAGGAAGAGCAGTAGATGTAATGTATATGGATTTCAGCACCGCATTTGATAAGGTACCCCATGCAAGGCTCATTGAGAAAGTAAGGAGGATGGATTCCAAGGGGACATTGCTTTGTGGATCCAGGACTGGCGGCTTGCCTGCAGAAGGCAAAGAGTGATTGTAGATGGGTCATATTCTGCATGGAGGCCGGTGACCGTTGATGTGCCTCAGGGATCTGTTTTGGGACCCCTACTCTTTGTGATTTTTTTTATAAATGACCTTGATGAGGAAGTGGAGGGTTGGGTTAGTAAATTTGCTGATGACACGAAGATTGGGGGTGTTGTGGATAGTGTGGAGGGCTGTCAGAGGTTACAGAGGGACATCAATAGGATGCAAAACTGGGTTGAGAAGTGGCAGATGGCGTTCAACCCAGCTGAGTGAGAGGTGGTTCATTTTGGTAGGTCAAATATGATGCAGAATATAACATTAATGGTAAGACTCTTGGCAGTGTGGAGGATCAAAGGGATCTTGGGGTCCAAGTCCATAGGACACTCAAACTGCTATGCAGGTTGACTCTGTGGTTAAGAAAGCATGTGGTACATTGGCCTTCATCAACCGTCGGATTGAGTTTAAGAGCTGAGAGGGGATTTTGCAGCTATATAGGACCCTGGTCAGACCCCACTTGGAGTATTGTGCTCAATTCTGGTCACCTTGGTTCAGGAAGGACGTGGACACCGTTGAAATGATGCAGAGGGAATTTATAAGGATGTTGCCTGGATTGGGGAGCATGCCTTATGAGAATAGGTTGAGTGAACTCGGCCTTTTCTCCTTGGAGTGACGGAGGATGACAGGATCTGATAGAGGTGTACAGGATAATGAGAGGCATTGATTGTGTGAATAGTTAGAGGCTTTTCTCCAGGGCTGAAATGGCTAGCACAAGAGGACATAGTTTTTAGGTGCTTGGAAGTAGGTACAGAGGAGATGTCGGGGAAGTTTTTTATGCAGAGAGTGGTGAGTGCATGGAATTGGCGGCCGGCGGCAATGGTGAAAGCGGAAATGATAGGGTCTTTTAAGAGACTTCTGGATGGTTATATGGAACTTAGAAAAGTAGTGGGCTTTGGGTAAGCCTAGGTAGTTCTAAGGTGAGGAAATGTTCGGCACAGCATTTTGTAGCTGTAGGTTTTCTATGTTCTAACATACCAAATGCCTTCTTAACCATCCTATTAACTCGCATAACGACTTTGGGGGATCCATGAATGTGGTCCCCAAGATCCCTCTTCCTCCACACTGCTGAGAACCCTGCCATTAAGTCTGCACTCCAATCACTTTACATTTTGCCAGGTTGAACTCTATTTGCCACTTCTCAGCCCAACTCTGCATTTTGGTAATGACCTGTTGTAACCTATGACAAATTCTACACAATCCACACTATGTTCTTTGGGAAGTGCGTTAGAAAATCTGTCTGCTGACTCTCATCTGAAGGGAGCTGGAGTTTTGCAACCGGTCCACACCAATATTCCACACTTGAAATATTGTGTTCATTTCTGGTATTCTCAGTCTAGGAAGGATGTGAAAGCTTTAGAGGGTGCAGATGAGTTTTAACAAGGTGCTGCCTGGACTAGAGAGCATGTCTTAGGAGGACAGGTTGAGAGAGCTAAGACTTTTCTATCTGGAGTGAAGGAGGACGAGAGGTAATTTGAGAGCCCAGGGCAGCTGAGAGAAGAGAGGTGAACCAAGCTCAGGGCAAGGACAAGACAAAGCAGCATGTTGTTGAACTTAGTGACCCTGTGGCTCACCTGAAAGCCAGTTAATTGTTTCCACATGGTTCAGGTTTTAGTGTTCGCTAGGGCTTTTCATGGAGATGGGGAGAGTGGGAGGATGGAAGTCTGAGGTGCTGGGTCTGGATTGTGCTTGGGTGAGGAAGGAAGGGGAGCTAGGTGTAGTTCTTTCCCCTTGAGGAGAGGGTAGAGAGAGAGAGAGTAATACAACTCTCCTCATGGATTGACTTATGAGCAAGACTACCTTCACCCTTTTGGTGAAAGCCGATGTTTTAACTAAATGCCAGTTCACCATTAGGCAGGCTTTGAGAGAACATGGCCTGCCTCCTCGTGATGTGGTGGGGAGTTGGTTCTTCCCTCTGTGGGCAGAGTAACTGGGGTTTCATGGGCTTCCCTTCCCCAGAGAGGAAGCTGACAGCTGAAATGCCACGCTGGTTTCATTGGTAGTCATTGTCTCATTCAGCAGACACCAGCATGTAGTGCTGGCATGAGACAACCCGAGCCATTGGGGGTAGTGGGGTGGAGAACCAGATTGGTGGGGTTGTCAAACAACACACACAAAATGCCGATGGAACACAGCAGGCTAGGCAGCGTCCTGACGAAGGGTCTAGACCTGAAACGTCAACAGTGCTTCTCCTTGTAGATGCTGCCTGGCCTGCTGTGTTCCACCGGCATTTTGTGTGTGTTGTTTGAATTTCTGAATTGTTTGAAATCTGCAGATTTCCTCGTGTTTGCTCGGTGGGGTTGTCACTGTGACTTGTACTGAGGTTTCAGCTCTGCTTCACTTGCTAGTACTGTTGCCTTTTGAGTTAAAAGTTTTGGAACATATTACACTACATCAGAGTCCACAGTCCCTTTGGTCTACAATGTTCTGCTAAACTTCCAACCTTCTCTAAAATCAATCAAACCCTCCCCTCCTATATAGGCCTTCATTTTTCCAGTGTCTTTCTGCCAATATGAGTTTGTTAAATTGGCCCTATTGTATCTGCCTTTACCACCACCCAGACACTGTCCACTCTGTTAATAATAAAAACCTGTTGTCCCTCTGACATTCCCTCCACCTATATTTTCCTCCAAACACATTAAAATGTGTTTTACACCTCTATCAAGTTGCTCTCATCCTCCTTTCCTCTAAAGAGAAAAGCCCTGGGTGCTCAACATTTCCTCATAAGACATGCTCAATAATCCAAGCAGCATCCTGGTAAATCTCTGCACCCTTTGTAAAGCTGCCACATCTTTCCTATAATGTGGCAACCCAGACTGAATACAATACTGCAAGAATGGTCTGGCCCACCCTACCATTTCCTCATCTAAGTCGTGTATTAAAATTATTCTCTCTCCCCC
Source organism: Hypanus sabinus (assembly GCF_030144855.1). Taxonomy (NCBI): domain Eukaryota; kingdom Metazoa; phylum Chordata; class Chondrichthyes; order Myliobatiformes; family Dasyatidae; genus Hypanus; species Hypanus sabinus. The sequence goes on along the minus strand of NC_082715.1, from coordinate 149,801,125 downwards.
TCCTTCTGCAGCAAGTACCTGGAGACCATCTATGAAGAACCCGTTCTGAAGAAGGGCTCCTTCGTCTGCACCAGCCTCCAGAAACGCAAGCGCCTGTTGGAGTTCCAAGACTACACGCTTCCTCGGAAGCGGCGTGCTCATGCTGGAGTGAAGGTTGCAAGCCGTACCCGGGGCAGGAAGGCCAGCACTCGGGAAGAGGAGATAGACTCGCTGCTCGTTCAAAAACTGACTGAACTGGAAGCCGACCTGGCTGGAGAGGATGAAGGTCACTGATGGGTGTGACCTGTTGTTTGTGGCACTGCAGTGCCAAGGTCTGTTTTCACTACATTGGGATGTTGCACTGTGTCAGCTACCTGATTTTCTGACTGGGGAAAGAACTGTGTGGAGTTTGTAGGCTGCTGCATGCTTTCCTTTCAAAGAGACATCAAGTCCCAAACAGCCCCCTGTGCAAATAGCACTGCCCCACTCTTGCTGGGAGTGAGTGGAGGAAAGAGATTATCTTTATTCAGAAGGCATCTCTGGAGAATTACTCAGAAGTAAATGGACACGGTGAGGTGAAATTCACCCTATGCTTGCAATCAAATGAAGCTGCTTCACCTTTCTACGAACATTTGATTTGCTGCAAACCAGTTTCTTATCACTTGTAAGAGAATCGCTTAAGCATAAAGCAGAGAGCATCTTTTAATGTTTACAGGATAGTAGATCGAAATATCACTGGTTTCAGCCAAGCTCTGTCGGAGACCTTCTCCTAAGTGGTTTCTAGTTGAGTGTAGCTTGGTATAGGATGGATGCTGATATTTTTATACCTGAATATCTAAACTACTTGAGCCTGAAGTGCTGAAAGTAAAGATTCCAAAGTAAATAATGACTCTGTGCGTGCGTGCAAGTGTGTGTGCGTGCGTGTGTGTGTATGTGAGTGTGTGCGTGTGTGTATGTCCTCCAGAAGTGCAAGTGTAGATGCCAATGACAGATGAAATGTGGAGCAGCAGACGGAGCTGACAATCTGCAGGCTTTCACAATGAAACTGTCTGTTAGGTACAGTGTCAGTCTTTGCAGAACGTGTGCATTACCAGAAGAGCGATGGCTGTACCACTGTGTAGGTTGTGTGTGCATTTCCTTATTTTTTACATAGGCACCATGCATAATTTAAAATTACTAAAGATTTAACTAACCCAGTGCTGTATTTTGGTAATGTTTATTAATATTCAGGCCTCCAGTCATACTGGCAGTGACTAGCCTAACCAGAGTCGGTGGATGTATTGTAGATCTGAGTTGTACAAATGAGGGTTTGTACTCCAGCCTATGCAGAACAGGGTATCAATACCACACCTTAACTCCCCGTAGAGACCTGCGTGGTCACTAAGATTTATCATAAAATCACTGCATTCTGAACTGTGCCACATTCTCTTTGTGCTTTAGGGGTAGTGGATTGAAAATTTAATCCACATTTGGTCTTCCAACACTCTGAGCTTATCCAGTTGGAGATGCTATCATATGAACAGTGGCCATGGAGAGAGTGCTTTCACAGCTGCAGGGAGCTTGCACCCAGGCTGGTGTTAACACTCCAGCCAACAGTGACGTAGCTGCTAAACTTCCCCCGTTGGAATGGGCTGAGACTGCCCTGGCATTCCATCAGAAGGATCGAGCATTAACAGAAAAGACGTGGATTAAGTGTGGAAAGTACCACTTAGTCCAAGCCTTTTCTGTGACTGCACCTGCTCTCTCCCACATCAAACTTCAGTATTCAGTGTACGATGAGCCCCACTGTGAATGGGAACTGGGCATAGCCGATGCTTGAATTATCCCAGGGAGTTCACACAAGAATTAATGTGCTTCATTCGAATGGCCTTCTAGTTAGTGCAGTCCTGGTTCAAGAACTGAGACTGTGGGCTGCTGAATGAATGAGCTAGAACAGATCAAGTTTCCTGTCTTGCCCCCATCCTTCCATTTGGGGTGGGGGGGGGGAGTGGTTTAGGTGCACAAGACCTAATTTCCTTTTGGAATGATTTTAGTGGAATTCTCAGCTCTGGGATTGCTTCAGCTTAAAGAACTCACATTTATCGTCAACTTTTGTACCCTGGGAGCTTCCTGTGTCTTTATGGTCAGTTGATGAGTTCACTGATGTAGTGTACACAGCAGGGCTCCACAAGTTGTAAGAGTCATCTGATCCAGTGACATTGGTGCAGTTAGCCAATGTGACATACGCAGTGGGTTGGAACCATGTGTGGCTCCAGTCGGTGCATGGTGGTCGAGTGATAAGGGATGGTCATGATAATCTTAACAATCCCTTCACCCCCTACACTGACTTCTCAATATGCATCCTTCAAAGGCAGGTTATCAGAGAGTGCATCACCCTCTTCAGTACAGCTCAGAACGCCAGCACGGCAATGTTCCAGCCTCTGCTGCATTTCATGCTAACAGTGCCCTTTTAGTTGTAGACACCTGCTTCCTTGTGCTGGGAGGTTCTCTTCCCCCACACCCCACCCTCATTCCCATTTTCCACTTTAACAAGGTGGAGTCCAATTCACAAGTCAGGAAGAATCTCCTCCCTACTTCTGGTTTCAGATCTGGTGCAATGTTTCATTTGGGGTCAGCTCACCTGGATTTCTGGAAGCCTGACATCATGGTTGATCTTGCCATCTGAAGACCTTCCTACTGTCTTGTTCATAGCAGCCGAGTCTCCGCTGGCCTTTTGGGCAGGGAACTGCTGAAGGTTTGCTGTCTGGCTGAAGAGATTTCGTCCAGTGTTGAATGTTCAGCCTCTTACTGTGACCCGTCTCTACACTCCAGCCAGGGAATACTTCTGCCAATCCTCATCCATTCCTATGGCTTTGTAGATGTGAAATCACTTGTGGAATAAGAGGAAACCTTTAACATAAGCCGGCAGGTAGCCACCTGGAATCATTTAGTTTAACTTTCCTGTTAATTCTCTCCATTGACTTCCATCTGTTACCAAGTATCTCTGGTGATGCAAGTTTTGAGGTTGTCAGTATTTCCCTATTTACTGGTGGTTTGTTCAGAGTGTCAAACTTGTACTGTGGTGGGAGCAGCCAGGCCTCTCACACAGCTGTCCTGCTTAAACCAGAAGTCAATTTCACCAACCAGTGTTCCCAAACTGTCTAATGATGCATCTACAGCACACAACACTAACCTTTTATCTTCGTGTGTGTGTGTGGTCTTTTAAAATTACACTGTGAATCTGTTAATTTTTATTTGAATTACTAACGTTCCTTATTTAATGTGCGTGAAATGAAGGTAAGGGCGGCAAAAGAGTTTAGCCATCTATAAAGTATGTCTGCTTGATGTTTTTCTGCCCTTTAATATGCCCCACATACCCCTGGAGGGAGTCAGGTGTAATCTCCACAGTGGGCAACAACTTTTGAACTAACTCTCCACCTGGTCCCCAGACCCGTGATCTCTCTGTAACTTGCACCTTGCTGTGTTGTGGCCTTGAGTGCCCTCCACAGCTCTGGGACACACCAACGCTCAGGCATGTGAGGAATTGTGGACTGTTCTGCCTGTAGGGATCTGAGCTGGCTCACCTGCTCTGTTTGTCCACCTGGAGATGTAGAGCAGGTGATTGTGCAGTACCGACCTTGGGGCAAATATGAAATCTCCAGTGCAGCCTTGGTGAGGACCAGTTAGCAAAGCAGAGCCTGGGAAAAAGTCCCTGGTGCTCCAGCCAATGCAGAGACTCACGGGAGTCGTTGGGAATTGCCCACTTTTATGCATGTGCTCATGGAGAGATTAGGTATTATACTCCATTTCTTTGTTGCCTTTTAATGTTGTTTTGGAGGTTCCAACCATTGGTTTGACACCAAGGATACTATACCTCATGGATAGTGCTGGTTACTAAGTTGGATTGGTTTTGTTGATCAGAACGTTGTGCATTTGATCAGCTTCTAATCCATTATAGTGCTTTTATTGTAATTAACTGGTACCTTTTGTGTACCTGAGTCGTTTGTGTGCCCTCTCTGTAGATCTTCTATTATGTTCCGTTCAAGAGTTGTCCTGTATATTTTCGATGACACTAATAAAAATGTTTTTAAAATTGTTTGTCTAATTCAGAGTTTGTAGGGAAGGGACCCTTAAGATGGTGAGGGGGAAGAATAGAGTCCTGGGCTTGGCATGGGATTACCTCCTGAGGGGGAAGGGAGAATGCTAGCACTGTGACCACTCCTTGAGGGGGTGAGGTGGTGCCCACAGTCCAGGTGTGTGAAATATTGAGTCAAAGTTGTTATTAAATATATATTTCACTGAAGTTTTCTTGCAAATATTTACAGGAAATAAAGAAATACAATAAATTTTCTGGGGGAAATAACACTAAAGATGGAGAAACAATGTTCGAGAGAAAATGTTATATTGAGGAGAGTACCAGTGAAGCTGTTCGGCACATTGCTGCTGGTCTAATCCTCCCCTCCATCCCACCCACACGTACCCAGTGCTCTGAACTACAACCTTTTCTTGGGGGGCTCTGTGTGGACATCTGCTTCTGGACACTCTGTTTAGTCGTTTCCTTGGGTGGTGAGCATGGAAAAGGAGGACTGGTCAGGAACAGACCATAGAGCTGAATCTGAAATCAAAAACCTGATGTGGTGAAAGTTAATCTTGTTTCCCTAGCCCTAGTTTTGCAGTTGCTTAGGAGGGTGGCTTTGCTTTGTTGCAGCCTTCACCTGGGGCTGTTGGGACCATGGTTCTGGCAGGCTGGAGAGGTGGTTTAAAAAGTGAAATTAGGTTGAGCGAGCTAAGAGCTTTTCTCTTTGGACTGAAGCAGGATGTGAGGTGATGATAGAGATGTACGGAATGATAGTGAATTGCCAGAGTGTTTCCCCCTCCCCCCCCCCAGGGTGGAAAGGGCTAACAAGAGGGAACATAATTGAAGGTGATTGGAGGGAAGTATAAGGGGATGTCAGGAGTAAGTTTTTTTTAAGCTGAGTGCGTGTGTGGAACACTGCTAGAGGGTGTGGTAGAGGCAGATACAATAGGGGCATTGAATAAATTCTTACATCGATGACAGATAAATGGAGGTCCTTGTAGGAGGGAAGGGTTGGATTGATCAGATTAGCTGGGTGTGGATAAATGCGCCTGAGACTGAATTCCTACAGTGAACGTCAATTGTGACGCGAGCTCCTGTTCAGTGTTCTGGCCGGTGACTGTCCAATGGCAACCTGATGCCAAAGTTATTTGGGCAAACTTCATTCCTCACACCTGGATCTTGGTCCCTAAACATTCCACCTTTCACCCAACAACAGTAGAAAAAGCCTGCTTGCATTTACTGTCTCTATACCCCTCATAATTTTATATAGGTCAGTAGACGATGCAGTCAACCTGGGATTGCACTATATCCTGCAACATCTGGATCATCCTGGGACCTATGCTCGGATACTGTTTGTGGATTTCAGTTCGGCGTTTAACACTATCGTCCCTCATACCCTCTGCTCCAAATTGTCTCACCTCACTGTGCCACCTGACCTCTGCGATTGGATTTACAGCTTCCTGACCAACAGAAGTCAGCAGGTAAGGATGGGACAGGTCACCTCGGATACTCAAATCACCAACACCAGGGGTGTGTCCTCTTTCCACTGCTGTTCTCCCTCTACACCAATGACTGCACCTCCTCCAACCCCTATGTGAAGCTTTTGAAGTTTGCAGACGACACCACCATCATCGGACTCATCCAGAACAGTGATGAGTCTGCATATCGACAGCAGGTGGATCAACTGGCGCTCTGGTGCAGTCGGAACAATATGGAGCTGAACACGCTCACGACAAAGGAGATGATAGTGGATTTCAGGAGACATCCCCCCCCCGTTATGTCCCCCCTCACAGTCCTCAGCAGCCCTGTGTCCACCGTGGAGAACTTCAGGTTCCTGGGAACCACCATCTCTCAGGATCTGAAGTGGGAGCAGAACATCAGCTCCATCCTGAAGAAGGCCCAGCAGTGGATGTACTTCCTGCGGCTCTTGAGGAAATATGGTCTGCCTCAGGAATTGCTGCTGCAGTTCTACACTGCAGTCATTGAGTCTGTCCTGTGCACCTCCATCACTGTGTGGTTTGGAGCCGCCACCAAGCAGGATAGAACCGGACTACAGCGCACAGTGAGGACTGCCGAGTGCATCATTGGAGCCTCCCTGCCCTCTATTGTGGACCTGTACTCTTCCAGGTTGAAGAAGAGGGCGGGGAACATCATAAAGGACTCCTTCCATCCTGCGCACGGACTGTTTGAACTGCTTCCGTCTGGTAGGCGCTTCAGATCCCTCCAGACTAAGACTAATAGGCACTGGAGAAGTTTTTTCCCTACTGCAGTCACTTTGCTGAACAGTTAACGGCTGGTTAACTGTCAGCTAACTATTACTTGGATTGCACTACCTGTATGTATAATCTATATTTTCATTTATATTTATCATTATTATTGTTGTGAGTAGAGAGACAACATCTGCCGGAAGTAAATTCCTTGTATGTGCACAGGTACTTGGCGATTAAAGTCTGATTCTGATTCTGATAATTCTATCAAATCCACCTCCTCCCCATGCTCCTGTGCTCCAGGAAGTAAATCCTAACCTATTCAACCTTTCCAATAAGTAGAAATTGTTTTCTTTACCTTTTCATGTCTCTGTTCAATCAAATGTATCTTTGCTTTCAGCTTCACCATGCTTGTGGTGAGTTTTGTATTCTAACCACTGGCTAGGTAAAGAAGGTCTCTGCAGAATTTATGATTAATAAGAATTTAAATTATTCAAAAATTTTCTGTTGTAACAAACAATGACTTTTAGATTTATGCAGTTTTATTGTGGTTGAGGCCAATATTCTGGATTGGGTGTTAGGTAATGAACTGGATTTGATTAGGGAGCATAAGATTTAAAAAAACCTATAGGAGGCAGTGATCACAATATGATGGAATTCGCCCTACAATTTGAGAGGTAGAAGCTGGGGGCAGATGTATCAGTATTACAATGGAGTAAAGAGAATTTAGAGGTACGGAAGAGGAGCTGGCCAAATTGATTGGAAGTGGACACTAGCAGGGATAACAGCAGAGCAGCAATGACTGGAGTTTTTGGAGAACTTGAAAGGTGCAAGATAGATGCATCCCAAAGAAGAGGTATTTATTCTAAAGGCTGGATTTCACAACTGTGGCTGACAAGTCAAAGCCAACATAAAAGCAAAAGACATGATGTATAATAGAGCAAAAATTGTGGGAAGTTAGAGGTTTGGGAAACTAGGCAATGAAAAGGCCATAAAGGTGGGGGGAGGGGCAAGCTAGCCAATAGTATCAAAGACAATGCCAAAAGTTTATTTTCAGATATATAAAGTCCAAAAGAGAGGGAAAGGTATATTTTGGAATACTGGAAAATGACGCCAGTGAGGCAGTAATAGGGGAAAAGAAAACAGTGGACAAATTGATTAAGTATTTTGCCTAAGTCTTTATTTAAGAAAGCTCGTGCTGAAGTTGGAGAGGGGTTTAGAGGAGACTCACAAGAATGATTCTGGGATTGATAGGCTTATCATATTATCAGTGATTAATGGCTCTGGGACTTCACTCACTGGAATTTAGAAGAATGGAGAAGAATGTGTCTCATTGAAACACAGAACATTCATTGAAAGGCCAAGGTAGAGTGGATGTGGAAAGGTTGTTAAGTATAGCAGGGAAGTCTAGGACCAGAGGGTGGTCAATCTGTGGAATTCATTGCCAAAGGTGGCTGTGGAGGTGAGATGATTAGGTTTATTTAAGGTGAAGGTTGACAGGTTCTTGATTAGTCAGAGTGCGAAAGGTTACGGGGGAAAGGCAGGAGAATGGGTTTGAGAGAGAGATGGATCAGCCATGATGAATGCGTGCAGCAGGCTCAAGGGACCACAGGGCCTAATTCTATACTATGTCCCATGGTGTTGTGGTCTCTGCAGGAGAGTTTAAAGTGGAGAAGCAGTTCCAATCCCTCCACCTCGGAACCCTGGGTCCAGTGGTATAAGCAGTTGTCTTTCTTGGTTGCAGTAGATGATCACGACGCCTTCTGTGCCTTGTCATCTTGGTGTGCCCTTTGCTCTCTTTGCAGAACTGTCTTCCTGCCTGTCCAAGAGCGTTTCTTCCCCCCCCCCCCCCCCCAGTAGTTTATTTTGGATGCTGGGCAACGTTCCCTCGAGTTTCTTCTACAGTGTTACTAACCATTGCTCTGAGCAGGAAATTTTTCTGGGGCCTGAAAACTGCAAGGCACGTTATATCAAAGAAATTTTCAGCTGCATGGCAACAAAAGGGCTATGTGCGCAGGAGCATTTCAGTTGCTGTATGGCTTCACATACGCGCAGTGATGCATTGAACATTCCCTCCCCAACCGCAGCTCATGTGAGCACAAGGGAGTCGCGGAACAGAAGGAATGATTAAAGTTCAGGGACAACAGCGTGGCAGGTCTGGACAAGAATGTGGGCTTGCGGTGATGTGATGATCCATTCCACACTATAGTGACCATGCACTGAATGCAGTCTAAATGCTGATCTTCGAGTTGTACATGTTAATCACCAGCTCCTGCTGGAGGCACGTTTGTTGGATCAGCACTTTGAGGACTTTTCTGTGCTGGAGGACGAATCCCTCCTCCCACTCCAAATTTAGCAGTTGGGCTGGGATGCGGAGGCTGGCCAAAAACTTGTAGCCCCTCAAATTAGAATATAAGACACAGGAGCAGATTTGGACAATTTGGCCAATTGAATCTGCTCCATTATTTGATCGTGACTGATTTATTTTCCCTTTCAAGCCCATTCTCCCGCAACCTTTGCCACCCTGACTAATCAAGAACCTATCAACCTCCACTTTAAATATACTCAATGACCTGGCCTCCATGGCCATCAGTAGCAATGAATTCCACAGATTCACCGCCCTTTAGCTAAAGAAATTCCTGTTCTAAGGGGATGTCCTTCCATTCTGAGGCCGTGCCCACTAGTCCTAGACTCACCTTTCTGTATCAATGGTAACACACTCAAAATGCTGGAGGAACTCAACAGGTCAGGAAGCATTTATAGAATGGTTTTGGAAGCCTAGTCTTTTCAATATTCAATAGATTTCATTGAGATCCTCCTCATCCTCTTAAACTTCAGCGAGTACAGGCCCAGCACCATCAAATGCCCCTCATACATTTACCCTTTCATTCTTGGAATCATTCTTGTAAATTCCTCTGGAGCCCCTTTCTCAGATAAGGGACTTGGACACTATTCACATTGACACTACACTTGTACAGCAGTGGTGGTAACAATCGGTGAACAAAAACACACTGGATCAGACCACATTGCAGAGGCAAAGGGACAGAGTTTGGGGGGTGAAAGGTGAAACAAGATGAAGAGGGAATGGGGGAATGATGAAATGAGGTGTGGGAGGCTGTAGAGTCTAGGGTGATTTAAAATGGGAACAGAATGAAAGACCATGGGCGGACAGGCAGAAGGCAGAAAGGAACATGGGTGGGGGTGGGATTGGTACCTGAATTTAGGAAATACGGAAGGGACAGAATAATGGTTCACCACAGACTAAGTGAGTTGAAGGGCCCCTTTCTGTACTGGAGTGCTTTATGACTTCCAGGGCAGTTTAGATTATTTGGAATGCTTGTCTTCCTAGGCTGAAACATCAAGCTGCAAGGGTCCTGTTACAGTTATACAAGACTTTGGTTAGACTACACTTGGAGTACTGTGTACAGTTTTGGTCACCACACTACAGGAAAGGTGTGGGAGCAATGGAAAGAGTGCAGAAGAGATTCACTGGGACATTGCCTGGAATAAAGGGCAGAGATTATGAGGAGAGGTTTGATAGACTGGGGTTGTTCTCACTGGAAAATGGGAGGTTGAAGGCTGAGTTTATAGAGGTGTAAAACATTACAGGGGTATAAATCTGACCTCAGGTGTGGCACAGTTAAGGTGAGAGGGGAGATATTTGGAGGAGATGTGGAGGGTAAGATTTTCATAGAGAAGGTGGTAAGTATCTGTAAGTCAGTAAAACTCCATCTTCCCAAAACATACTGGTTCATTTCGACACTGACAGACATAGAGTATCCTCGCATCAGCCATTACTCTCACAATATGCAAAGACTACAACGAACTGTCAGGTCATTGCCTGCGGTCTACAATCACCGCAGGATGTGTTTGTGTCCAGGACAAAGAAGTGGGCAGGAAAATCATTGTGGACCCCACCCACCCTGCAAACTGCCCTTTACAAAATCTCCCTTCTGGAAAGCACTTAAAGGCTATTGAAGCAAAAACTTCACACCTTCTTAAGTTTCTTCCCCCACCATTCTAGTCAGCCTCCCCCGGCTTCCTTCCAAATATTATCTCAATCACTGTACTGCAAATACCAAAACTACTTTTTATAATGCTACCTACATTGTAAATAAATGCAAGTATTTTTGCACATTTTATTCATATCTGTATTTTAACATCAAACACAATTTTTATATCATTCTTTATAATTGTTAAATATTGGTTTTTGTTGAGCCTTGACCAAGCTGCCAGAGGAGGAAGTGGAGAAGATAGTTACAGTGTTGAAAAGGCGTGTGGACAGGTAAGAGGGTTGGAAGGAACTTAGAGGGTCATTGGCATAATCTTTCCTTATAACTCAGGTACTCCAGTCCTGGCAACATCCTCGTAAATTTTCTCTGTACTCTTTCAATCTTATTTAAATCTTTCCTGCAGGTAAGTGACCAAACCACATACAATACTCCAAGTTAGGCCTCACCAATGTCTTATACAACTTCAACATAATATCTCAACTCCTGTACTCTATACTTTGATTTGCTGATCCAGTTTACCATATTTTCTTCTAGATTGTTGATATAGATGACAAACAACAATGGACCCAACACCGATCCCTGCGGCACTCCACTAGTCACAGGCCTCCAGTCGGAGAGGCAACTATCTACTACCCCACTCTCTGGCTTCTCCCACAAAGTCAAGATCTAATCCAATTTACTACGACATCTTAAAAGCTGAGCAAATGAACATTCTTGACCAGCCTCCCATGCGGGATCTTGTTAAATACCTTGCTAAGTTGATGTAGACAACAGTCCTTCCCTTAATCAATTTTCCTGGTACTTTCCTTGAAAGCTCTGTAAAATTAGTTAGACGTGACCTACCATGCATTTTGACATTCCCTAATCAGTCCTTGTTCATCCAAATACTCGCATATCCAGTTCCTTAGAATACATCCCAATAACTTTCCCACTACTGATGAGGTCACCGGTCTATAATTTCCTGTTTTATTTTTAGAGCTTTTCTTAAACAGTGGGACAATATTAGCTATCGTCCAATCCTCCAGCACCTCACCTGTTATTAAGGATGAATTAAACCTCTTTGCTAAGGCTCCTGCAGTTTCTGCACTTGCCTCCCATAGGATCCAAGAGAACACCTTGTCAGTTACTGGGGGTTTATCAACATTAGTTTTCTCCAAGACAGCAAACACCTCCTCCTCTGTAATCTGTACAGAGTCCATGAAGTTGATGCTGCTTTGCCTCACTTCTATAGACTCTGTGTCCATTTCCTAAATAAATACAGATTTTTTAAAAATCCTTTTAAGATCTCCCTAATGTCGTTTGGCTCCATGGATAGATTACCATTCTGATCTTCCAGAGGGCTAATTCTATCTCTTGCAATCCTTTTGCTCTTAACATAACTGTATAATTCCTCAGAATTATCCTTCACCTTGTCTGCTAAGACAACTTCATGCCACCTTTTAGCCATCCTGGTTTTTTTTGTAAGTGTTCTTTCTGGTATTACTTATACTCCATAACTACCTTGTTTATTCCTACCTGTCTGTTCCTGCTATATATCTCCCTTTTTTCTTAACCTGGGCCTCAGTAACTCTTGAAAACTAAGGTTCCCTTCACTTGTTATCTTTACCTTTTATTCTGACTGTCACATATAAATTTGGTACTCTTAAAATTTTACTTTTGAAGGCCTCCTACTTACCAAGTACTTCTTCGCCAGAAAATGCCTGTGCAAATCCACACTTGTCAGATCCTTTTTGATAACATCAAAATTGGCCTTTCTCCAATTTAGAATCAAAACCCACAGACCAGACCCATTTCTTTCCATATTTACTTTGAAACTAATGGCCTCATGATCACTAGATGCAAAGTGTTTCCTTACACAGACTTCTGTCAGTCTTAATCGCCGATCAAGTATCACACACTCTTTTATCGGGACTTCAATGTATTGATTAAGAAAACTTTCCTGAACATATTTGACAAACTCTATCCCATCTGGTCCTTTTACAGTTTGTGTTCCCAGTCAACATGTGGAAATATATGCAGCTTAGGATATTAGTTGCACCATGCTCAACTTTTGATTCCTAACTTTGTCTTGAGGTCTTAACAACATCTGTCTCCAAAACTGTGGCACAGGTAGCAATCCTGAGATCACAACTTTGGAGCTTCTGCCCTTTAACTTAGCACTTTGAACTCCCTGAACTCACTTTGCAAAACCCTGTCACTCTTCCTACCTATGTCATTGGTACCTACGTGGACCATGACTTTCAGCTATTCACCCTCCTATTGAGGTCTCAATCTGAATAGTTCAGGAGCCTGGCTCCTGGGAGGCAACATACCATCTAGGAATTTCATTCTCATCCACAGAACCTGCTGTTTCCCTAAGTGTTTAATCCCTTTTCCCTTCCTGACCATCACCCAGTTTCCAGTGTAACTACCTCTATATGTCCTATTATACCCCCCAGCCTCGCGAATGATCCGGAGTTCATCCAGATCCAGCTCCAACCCCTTAACGTGGATTGTTAGAAGCTGCCACTGGATGCACTTCTCACAGTTGTAGTCATCGGGGACACTGGAGGTCTCCCTGCCTTCCCATATCCACCAAGAGCAGCATTACACTAACCTGCCTGGCATCTCCTCTGTCTTAACTGAGAAAATATAAAGAAGGAAATACAATAGACTGTGGGGGAAAAAATGACCTGCAGCTTTTCGCTTTCTCTGACTGAAGCCTCAAAGAGCTAAAATCTCAAAATCCCCACTCTAACTCTATCCACTCCAACAGCCCCTGCTCAGAACACCAAAGTAGAAAGGGTGAGCAATTTCAAGTTCCTAGGTGTCAATATCTCTGAGGACTTGTCCTTGGCCCAACGTGTTGATGCAGTTACAAAGAAGGCCCTGCAACAGTTAGGAGGAGATCTGGCGTATCACAAACAACACTTGCAAATTTCAACAGCTGTACCGTGGAGAGCATTCTAACTAACTGCATGACATTCTCATATGGAGAGGGAGCACTGTACAGGATTGAAATGAGCTGCAAAAAGTTGTAAACTCAGCTCCTTCATGGCACTGCTATCAGATTTCTGAATGGCCATTGAACCCATGAACACAACCTCACTACCTTTTTCCCCCTATTTTCCACTACTTATTTAACTTTTTAAATATACATACACCCTTACTGTAACTTACTGTACTTATGTGTTATTATGTATTGCAATGTACTGCTGCCGCATTATAACACGTGCCAGTGATATTAAACCCATTCAGACTGATCAGCTCATAAGATCCATCCTTTTCTGCAGAATGGAAATACAATAGTCCACTGCTAATTAAACATGTCTTTAACTGATCAGTTAAGTAGGGAGAGGGAGTCTGATTCAGCCACACCACTTTCCCACCATAGGCATAAGATGTATTTTCAAGCCAGGCAGCTTTAGCTAGGTGAGGAAACCAACACCAGTCCCATCACCACTTGACAGCCACGTGTTAACAGGTGGGAGAAACGCAAAATCAGAGGAAGCCCATCATCTCTTGGGCCGTGACTTGGGTCTACCCATGGTTCTGTAACAGTCAAAGAAACTCTGATCAGTCACTCCACGCTCTCCGTTTCACACTCCTCTTTACTTCCGACCACATCACACTGTGCTGGGTCCCCTTCCTCTGAGTTCTCACTCGCCCCACAGAGAAGGATCTTTTAAACCTGACGAGCTTCCTCACCCGGTTCTCCGTGGCTCCTGTTGCAAAAGTACCTTCCCAGTAGCAGTTACACTACCTCCAGCTGCTGGGAGCACGTACCCCTGCCAGTTATCCCCACTTAGTCCACTCCAGACTCCGGACCAGGGTACCTTCCCTTGACAGCAACAGTGGGAGTTGAGTCTCCACTCATTCACCTCCTCTTCCACTTTCAACTACCATTTTCTTTTATCTTTGCTTCAGTAAGTACTTTCAGTTCTTCTATTATCCAGGTGGACTTTCATGGTTGTTTTCCAATGAATTTGCTGAGATGATTGGAACAAAGAGCAGTACAGTTCAGGAACAGGCCCTTGTGTCCAACTAATTAAGCTAGTAATGAAACGCCTATCTTAACAGTTCCCTTCTGCCTACATGGTGCCCACATCCTCCCATTCTCTCTATGCCTATCTTATGAACCTCCTAAACACTTTGTACCTGCCTACTCAACTACCTCTAGCAGTAAGTTCCAGGCACCCACCAAACTTGCTCTGCACATCTCCTTTCAACTTACCCCTCTCTAAGTGCATACCCTCTGGTATTAGACAGTTTGACTCGGGGGGGGGGGGAGGGGAGAGATACTAGCCTCTCATAATCCTATTAATATCTATTAAATCACTCCTCAGCCTCCACCAGTCCAGGAAAAACAACCCCAAGTTTATCCATCTTCTCCTTACAGCACATGCCTTGCTCCAGACAGCATCTTGGTAAACCTGTTCTGCACCCTCTCCAAAGCCTCCAATTCCTCTCCACATCAGAATGCAACACTCCACAAGTGGCCAAATAGAGTTCTATAAAGAAATAATATAATTTCCTGACTTTAACTCAAAGCCTCAACTCAGTAAGGCAAGCATGCCATATGCTTCCTTTACCACCCTATTAACCTGTGCAGCCGCTTTCAGGGAGCTGTCAACTTGGACCCCAAGATCCCTCTGTGAATCAATGCTGTTAGTGTATTGTCATTTTACATTTTATCTCTGAAGTGCAACACTTTACAATTGTCCAGATTACCATCTGCCATTTCTCCACCCACCTCTGGCAATCTTCTATACTATCCACAACGCCACCAATCTCTGAATTCACCAACCCACCTGACCGTATTTTCAAGCAAGTTGATTATACTGTTATGTACCCCTAGGGTTCATTTTTTCTGTGGTCTGCCACTTTAAAATGCTGGGAGAATGAGACTGACTTGTGCTCTATTGGATTTCTACTGACTACAGTGTGCTTGGACTTATGTAAGGACACTGCCTGCTTCTGAGTTGCTATGGCGAAGAGAGATGGAGTTATTTGATGGACAATCAATATTATGGTTTCTCTGCAGCTTGTTTACATTTTTCTTGCAGCTTGTTTTGAATATACAAAGACAAACAGAAGTATACAGTTAGAGTCAAGATGGATTCGGTCAGTGGAAGACACCAGTGAGTCGGTCACTGGTTTAAACTTTCAGTAGCCCAAAAGGGGTGAGTTGAGATCGATCCTGAGTATTGATAAATGACTCTCACAAGTTTTCTGCAACTAGAACAAGATTGCAGGGAGAGAAGAGAGGAGAGGTAGAAACCTAGTGACAAAGAGATCACTGTTTGGACTCTCTCTCTAAGTAGCCCGTAAGGTGAGTTTGTTTCCATTCGGCTATGGAAGTGTGATTGTAACTTAGTTAATCCACAGGAGTGGGTTCTCTGGTGAGGGGAAAACCTTTGTGAATACCACGTGTTTGTTTACCCTTTGTCTGGGTGTGGTAGTTCACTCCTGTGGCAAATCACTGTTGGAGTTATTTCCTATGTTGGGGAACTGGATAAGTGGCTATCATGTTATGTGTTTGAGGTAACCTTGTTGAATCTACCGGTGTGTGTTGACCCTTGCCTGGGTGGTGGTTCCCTTGAAGATGGTCCCCTTTGTGATAATCCATACGTGGATTTTGTTTGAGTATCCTGTGGCCACCACTTTCAGATGTCCCTTAGCTGAATTCTGGTGTGGTACCACTTGTGTTGAAAGGATATTAGTTGAAGATCACTGTCAGTGATGCTTCATGTGTGTAGAGTGGAACAACTTCGGAGATAAAACCTACTGCTATTGTTATTTTGTATTGCTGTTGTGGAATCTGTGGAATATCAATGTAATTGCCTTCTCATAACATACGCCTTTGGATTACAAATCTCTCTCTCCTATTCAACTCAATATCACGAACTGAACTGACTTCGTACCTATACCATCATAAGACTGTATCATTTACCACCTAAGCTCGAGGAAGTTTGGGGTTTTATATTTACACACTTACATGTGCATATACTTTGCTAACTTATTAGCTTTATCTTGTTTTATATTTATTACATAGATGCTAATAAAATAGTGTTTGTTAACAGTAGACTGACTCAGACTCCAGGTGTGTTCCATTTCTGCTGGTCCTTTTAACCCGTTACGGGGATGTAACAATACACATCACAACCAGCAGAGGTCTGAGCACAGATCTCTGCAGAAGATGACTAATTATGGACATCGCCCTCTTTGGGCAAGGCCTTTTGAATCCAAGTAGCAAATTCACTGCATTTTCACCTTGTGGATGAGAGACCATGTCAAACACTTTACCAAGACCTATGTAGACAACAACCACAGCTCTACCTGCATCAATCACATTCATCACCTCCTCAAAATCTCTATCAGGTTAGTAAGACATGACCCAGGCTGCATAAAGCCATGCTGATTGTCCCTAATTAGGGATATGGACCACGTGTGTACAAGCAGATGTGGTGTTAACCTGCTATTACGGTTTGGGCTGAAGGGCCTGGTTCTGAGCCCCAGTGGTCTTGGCCCAAAACGCCAGTTGTTCGTTTCCCTCCATAGATGCTGCCTAACTTGCTGAGTTCCTCTAGTACTGTGTTCGTGTGTGTGTCTAGATTTCCAGCATCTGTAGAATCTCTTATGTGGGACTGTTTCTGTTCCCTGTTGTGTACTTAGTGTAGTGGCAGTGACATAAGAGAAGTCTGTGTCCAACTGTGTAGAATGAGGCAGGAAACTGTTTCTCTTCTGTCCACACCCCCCCCCCCCCCACCACCCCAACTTCTGTAGCAGATCTGCATGATCCAGTTAAACTCATTCAAGGGTGGAGGTTCATTATGCACAGACTGGAACAGCTTTCTTTAGTCCTCGCCCTGCTTCGACCCTTACTTGGAGGAGCTTCCAAACCAGCTCAATGGCTCGCAATGCCAGGAACATCTGGCTGCGTTTGGGGGCACTGTTCCCAGGTGCACAGTAACTGAAATGCTCCTGCACACACAGCCTTCATTGCTGCACAGCTGGGATTTTTTTAATATAATGTGGTGCACAGTTTTCAAGCCGTGTAAAAGCTTCCTGCAGTGGTCAGTCTACTCAGTTGTAAATAAAAATGAGAGGGTGTGTTGGTCGGGGGTCAGTGGGAAGAGCAGAGCCCTCTCTCACTCTGCAGCTCTCGATCCTGGGCTTGGAGAGGTCCAGCCACTCCTGGGTTTCCAACAGGGCCACAGTTCAGGAACCAGAGCTGTTGGTCATTGTTATTCCTGCAGATTCAGTGGGTGGGATCCCATCCTGTCAGTCTGTCAAGGGGTATTACAGTGATTCATGTGTCCAACGGCAGGCAAGCGCACAAGCAAACGGAGAAGTTAATTCAATGCCCTCCTCATTTTACACAGTCTGTTACCTTCCCCTACTCCCGGGCGCTTAGCTATGATTATTCACTTCACTCTGGACACTGGTGAGGGGTGTTGTCAATGACCCGTCTGGATGGAGAGGGAAATGAACATGGGGCAATGTGGAGCAGAGAGGCTCTGGGCTCTTCCCGCTGTGACTGCTGGCACCAGCTTCACCAGTGGCTGCAAACATCCCGGTGGCAGAATTCCAGGATTTCTGTGGAGTAACAGGATGGGAGATGTGTTTGAAATCTTTCCGAGGGAGATGATTATTACCCATTGTGATAATCCTGCATGAGGATGCTACCTGAGTGCGTGCAGCTGAAGACAGACTCGGCCAGGCTGACAAAAGCATCGCCCAGGATGTCAGCGTAGCTCAGGTGAGCCGCTTGGCTCAAAGACCGGGTTGCATCCTTGAAGAGCAGGTCACTCTCTTTATATTTTTTGGACTGGAAAAGCTGGAATTCAGAGAGGGAGCTGGGCCCAAAACGTTCCTGAAAAAGATGGGAAGGAACTGGTGAGCAGCTCTTGAAAGCAGTAGGTCCTGAGACAGCAGTAATATTTGTACATGGGGCAGCTTGTGTCACTGGGGCTGTTAGTATCACTCTACCAGTCCAAAACAGTCAAGTGGGCAACTAACAAAGTTTTCTGACCATATCTCAAATCTTACAAATAGAAACTTAGTACTTTGGCTCAGTTTTCTTTTGTGCTTATAAGGAGGAGGGTGAGCATATTCAAACGGAGGGGAGGCTTTGTAGGGTAGAGGTTTATGTAATGATGTATGGTCACTGGAAACAGGTACGTAGAAATCTCTTCTCTCAGAGGGGCTGGATCTCTGAAGATACAAGGCACAGAAGAATCTGGAAGTAAGGGATTACTTCTCAAGATTCAGAGCAGTCAATCTGGAATGGAGATTAGAAGAAACTGCTTTTGCAAAAGAGAAAAGAATCTGTGGGGTTCCCTGCCTAGGGATACAGTGAAGGATACACGAGACACAGTTAGACTTTTGCATAGTAGGGAATTAAGGGTTCTGGGGGAAAGGCAGGAAGGTAGAGCAGAGTCCATGGTTACCTAAGCCTATTGAACGGCAGAGCTGGCTTAATGGGCCAAATTGCCTACTTATGAATCCACCTGTTAAATCTTTCTGCTATAAAATGTACATAAAAATGCTTCTCAGGACTCTCAGATACCGCTGGTACAAGAACCTGGCACAGTTACAAAAGAGTTTGATGGAGTAACGTAGCAAAGAGCTCTCTGCATGCGAGAGTGGAGACACAGGGGAAAGTAGTAAAGATCCACTGGGGGATGTGAGACAGCCTTCCTTTCCCAGAGTGCATGGCGCAGCAGAGCAGAGCACATCCAGATGGAAGAGAGATAGGCAGTAACGTCAACCTGGCTGCATAAAGAGTGACGAGTGGAGGCAGTACATAGTTGTTGGGATGAATGGCCTTTTCCTGTGCTGTAAGTACTTTGTGAGGGTGAAGAAGAAGCTGCTTTCTCCGCACCTTAGACAGTGAGCTGACTGCTGCTTGTTCAGCCATGGGAATGTTCCTCTCTGAGATTAAATACAACAATATCTGGAGCTAAAGCATTGGGATACACCTGTGTTGTCTCTCCCGAAAACTAGGGCACCTGGTCAACCATCTGCATTGCAAACCTGCCATATAGTCAAACTCAGCTACCCTGTGCCAAAGAGTGGCTTAAACACCCACACATCATGGTACTGAGATCTGTGCTCCACAATTAGTTGCACATCTGACAATCTGGTCCCATCCACTTACACCACTGGATCTACTAGACAACATGGGAAGTTTCCCCAGGAGTGTCCTGATCACATGATGCTGGACATGTGATGCACACCAATCGTTGGCAATGTGATGACTGTGGTCATCAGAAATCAGCACTCACTCTCCAATAATCTGCTAACTGATAGCTAGTTTGGATTATTTGAGCCACTTGGCTCCAGACCTGACCATAACCTCAGTCCAGATGTAGACTCAGAGTTACAGAGACTGCTTTCACAATAGTATGCCCTGATAGAGCCAGAACACTCCAGTGGTTGGAGTCACACGTCGCACCAAGGAAGATTCCAGCTCTGTTACATCACCACTGTTCCTCAGAACAGTGTCCTTGGCTAAACTTTCCATCAGTCAGGAGTGGGGAAGTTCTATGACAATTATACAATGTTCAATTCTGTGCACAGCTCCTCAGTTCATGCATGAAAGGAAAAGGGAGTGGCAATCTCCAAGAGAGGGTTTAACCACCTTAACCATCTACCTGAATATTGAATGGTATTATTATTACCAACCCCTCGCCTTCAATATCCTGGGAGGTCATAATGGGAGAGATTTGTTTAACAGTGCATGGTTATTGACAACCGAGGTATGTAGAAACTTCTCTCAGAGAGGCTGAATTTCTGGAGATATAAGGGACAGAGGAATCTAGAACTAGAAGACATAGCCTCAAATTTCAGGGTGAGTAGACTTGGAATGGAATTGACAAGGAACGGTTTTTCCACCATAGAATAATGAATCTGTGGAATTCTCTGCCCAGGGAAGCAGTGGAGAAAAACATTCGACTGGCCAGTCATATTAACGTGGTGGCCACAGAAGCACACCAGAGGCCAGGTCTCCTGCAGCAGGTGAGCCAAGACCAGAGTGTGATGGGATTCTTTCAATTTACCTGAGTGAGTGCAAATGCAGCACCTCTTGAGGAGCTTGGCATCACCCACTCAGAGAGGGGAGCCACTGCGGCAGAGGGAAGGGCTAGAGGAAGCTGACATGTCCCAGGATGTGAAAGCAGGTTCCTTCACCCTGCCAGTGGAACAAGGCCAAATTACATGTGGTTGGTGAAACAGTATTATAGCAGGGACTGCTCAGGGCACAATTCATGCTGCCCCTGTCCAGTTGTTCTCTTTTGACCTGATAGAGGTTTATAAAATCTGAAGGTTATAGATAAGGGGGATGGTCACAGGCTTTTACTCCAGGTAGAGAGTCCGAAACGAGGGATAGAGCAGCACAGTGAGAGAGGAAAGATTTTAAAGCATCCTGACGGGCATCTTTTCCAAGCGGAGGAGTGCAGGTAGGTAGAATGAGGTGGCTATAATTACAACATTCCGACAAGTTCAAGAATATGAAAGGCTTAGAGGCCTAATGCAGGCAAATAGGACTAGCTCAGTAAGACAACCTAGCGTGAATGAATTGGGCCGAAGGGCCTGTTTCTGTGCTGTACATCTCCATGACTCTATTTTTGACTTTCTAACCTATTCATTATCCCCTCTTTTTGGTGGCGATGACAGACCTGGTCATGACAATGTTTGGAGGGACAGCTCCCAGGTTACACAAATCCCACTCTGTGAGTGGGGCACGGCTTCCACCCGGACAGAGCAGCTCGAAGTCATCGGAAGTCCAACCTGTGGCCCAGCCACTCCTGCCCAGAGCTGCAGGGGAAGGGTCACAGTTAATGAACATCTCATTTGAAAGCTGAGAAGAATTTCAGTAATTCCTAATTTCTGTCCTTCAGGCTGTGCCAACATGAAACTGTTCACAGAGGTGAAATCACAGTGAACCCCTGAAATGTGTGATGCTGGCTCTGGGAAGACATCGGCCATTAGTTCCAATTCCTGTTCACCCTGTCTATATCCTTGTTATCCTTTCCTGTCCAGGTATCTGTTCCAACATTGGAATAGAATACACCTCCATCATTCAGCCTTCAGGCTTGCTTCACATATCCAACACAGTGTGTGAGAGAAACTGTCCAGATCGCCTTTAAATTTCTCCTTACACATGTGCTCTCTTGCTCTAGCCTCCCCTCCTGTGAGAAAAAGACTCTCTATCTACCCTATCTATGTCTTTTATAATATTATAAATCTCTGCAAGGTCTCCTCTATCCTCCAACGTTCCAGTGAGAACAAACCCTCTGTATCTAAACTCTCCTTATATCTACTGCCCTACGTTCCACTGGTTCTGAACACTGTAACCCCCGTCCCAATCTGATCATCACTATACATTCCCAACCATTCACAGTTGACACATTTTCATTTTTAACCTATTTAGAACAGAAGCTGAAATCTATCTTACCCTCAATGTTTTCCATTAAGTTGTGATGCTCCAGAAAGGCGACATCTCCAAAGTTTTTCTGATTGGAATTCCCAACTAAACACCTGGAGAAACACCAGCAGTTAATCTCTCCCTCTGTTCATAGTGATACTTCTTCCCTATTCGACTTCGTGTCCTATGATCAAACTTACACTCTACCATTCAGACACCATCCACCACTTCCAGTCTGTCACAGCTCCATCTCCGGTGGCTGATCTGGGTTCCCTGGGAAGGCTGACTGATGAGCAGCATGTGGGCATGACCCATGGAGACGGAACAGGAGAGACGATAAGGGAATGAGATACAGCCCCTCAATGTCCAGTAACAGCAGAACCCCAGACAGTTGTTCTTCCCCAGCAAAACCTTAACAATGGTTGCACTGAGCTTGAGTGCATCCCCCAGCATGTCCTTATGGACATCTCGATGAACTGGAAGACCAACAGGCAGACCAAAGAGCATCTTTCACTGAGTTGAGGATCTTCCAGCAGCACCTGATGTCTGTCTGTGTGTACGTCCCTAGGAACAGCCCATAGATCAGCTGTTAGGCAGCAACTCTGGATGACTTGGGACAGGGATCCTTGCATCCCTCTCCAAAGCCTGTGGGGAGATAGACGTTAATCTCATCCCCGACGCAGCCGTTTGTGAACAGTGCGTGTTGTGGGATGAGACTTGGACAGGCATTCAGAAGCGAGCTTACTCTGGGACTGAAGGTCTATTGCCCCAGGTATAGGAGAGGTAGAGATGGCATCCGTCTATGCCCCCCACCCACGTAGGGGAAGGATTCCAGATGGAGAACTCTGATGTCTTCTCCCTATGAGGATGAGAGAAGGAGGTGGACCCAAAGGGTCAGGTTCATGGCCTCTGCATCTTTTCACTGTTCAGATTCAGATGCATTTATCACATGGACATCGAAACCTACAGTAAAGTGTGCTATTAGTTTTAACAGCCTGCAAGTGTTGCTGTACATTCCAGCGTCAACACAGCATGCCCAGAGTGCTCAGTGGAACAATAAAGAACTCAATGAAACAGAACAAGCAGCAAAACAGCAAAGCAAACCCCTTTACCACCCATGTACACAGACAGTCTTCCAGTGCCAGGGTATGGATTGACTTACAGGCTCCGATCTTCAGTATCAACCACTGGACTAACCAATGATGGGACCCCAAACTTCAGGCTCAAACTCTGGACGTGCCAATTAGACAGCCCTTGGGCTTTTTGCTAGTGTGGACTCCAAGCTCATTTGAGCTCAGGTTAAGACCTAGACTGATACCCTTCACCTGTCTGGACTCTGTCACGGAGCAGAGTGGAGGCCTGACCCCGAACCTCCCCACATTCCTGTCCCTAATCTGACTTCTAACTACTCTCTCTGTCCCAAAAACCATTCCCCTGCCCCTAAAAATAAACAACTAGCTCTGAGCCACAATCTTGATGGATACCACAACTTGGTGCCATCCTGAAAAACTGAGCGAAGACAAACAACACTTTCACGGTCTGTCTGGGTGGTCCAAGTGCTGCCCAGGCAGCTGAATTGAATAAAAACCTCTTCCAGCAGGCAGAAAATACAAAAGCCCGAAAACACGTACAATCACGCGCAAGAAGAGCTTACATTCCACTGTTATCTGACTCTTGAATAGGCCTTTTGTACAATAAGAGGGACTCTCGACCTCACAATCACCTTTGTTATGATGTTGCACCTTATTGTCTAGATGCACTGCACCTGTTCAGTACCTTTTACACGTTATTCTGCGTTGTTACTGTTTTCCCTCATACACTGTGTGATGATTTGATCGTATGCAGGACAAGCTTTTCTCTGTATCTTGGCATAAGACAATAATAAACCAATACTAATAATTTGGGGAAGGAAGTCTGAGAATCAGAACTGGAGTGCTGCAGGAGCCATTTTGATTTTTTCTTCTCGTCGGGGTTAAGAGATGAGACTGCACAGGCGTGTGACATCGGGCAGTGAAGCGTGGAAGATTTAAAAGGAACACAGCCTTATACAGTGGGCAGCATCATTTACAGGCAGCGGTGTGAAGGCTTAAGGGCTTTGGCTCAATGGGCTTAGGCAGAAACAGGCAAGGCAAGGTAGGTTTAGTTTTCAGTTTCTTCCTGTTATTCGAGGAAAGGGGGAATTATGAGTGTGAGGGCAGCTTGTTGTTCTCGGTGTCGGATGTGGGAGGTCCTGGAGTGGGAGCTGCAGCTCAATGACCTTCATGTCAGGGAGAGTGAGGAGTTGATAGAGAGGAGTTACAGGCAGGTGGTCACACCAGGGCCACGGGAGACAGACAAGTGGGTCACAGTCAGGAGAAAGAAGGGGAAGAGTCAGGTACGAGAGAGTACCCTAGTGGCTGTACACCTTGACAATAAGTACTCCTGTTTGAGTACTGTTGGGGGGCACAGCCTACCTGGGGGAAGCAACAGTGGCCGTGCCTCCAGCACAGAGTCTGGCCCTGTAGCTCAGAAGGGTAGGTAAAGGAAGAGGAAGGCAGTAGTAATAGAGGAGTCGATAGTTAGGGGGTCAGATAGGAAATTCTGTGGATGCAGTCAGGAGACCTGGATGGTAGTTTGCCTGGATGGTGCCAGGGTCTGGGATGTTTCTGATCACGTCCAAGATATCCTGAAATGGGAGGGTGAAGAGCCAGAGGTCATGGAACATATAGGTACCAATGACATAGGTAGGAAAAGGGAAGAGGTCCTGAAAGGAGAATATAGGGAGTTAGGAAGGGAGTTGAGAAGAAAGACCACAAAGGTAGTAATCTTGGGATTACTGCCTGTGCCATGCGACAGTGAGAGTAGGAATGGAATGAGATGGAGGATAAATGTGTGGCTGAGGGATTGGATCAAGGGGCAGGGATTCAAGTTTCTGGATCATTGGGATCTCTTTTGGGGCAGGTGTGACCTGTACAAAAAGGACAGGTTGCACTTGAATCCTAGTGAGACCAATATCCTGGCAGAGAGATTTGCTAAGGCTACTGGGGAGACTTTAAACTAGAATGGTTGGGGAGTGAGAATCAAATTGAAGAGTCTAGGACAGAGGAGGTTAGTTAACAAATAGAGAAAGCTTGTAGGCAGCGTGTGAGGGAGGATAGGCAGGTGATAGAGAAGGGGAGTGCTCAGACCGAAGATGTAGAGAGAAGGAAGAAAAAGAAGATAGTAAAGTTGTTTGCACTGTTAGAGATAAACAGAGAGTAAGAGGTGGAGAATTTCTTAAATGCATCTATTTTATTGCTAGGAGCATTGTAAGAAAGGTGGATGAGCTTAGAGCATGGATTGATACCCAGAAATATGATGTTCTAGCTATTAGTGAAACATGATTGCAGGAGGGGTGTGATTGGCAACTAAATATTCCTGGATTTCGTTGCTTCAGGTGTATTAGAATCGGAGGGGCAAGGGGGGAGATGTTGCATTGCTTGTCAGAGAAAATATTATAGCGGTGCTTTGGCAGGATAAATTAGAGGGCTCGTCCAGGGAGACTATTTGGGTGGAATTGAGGAATAGGAAAGGTGTAGTAAAACTTATAGGGGTGTATTATAGACCACCTAATGGGGAGCGAGAATTGGAGAAGCAAATTTGTAAGTAGGTATTTGTAGTAAGCACAAAGTTGTGATTGTGGGAGATTTTAATTTTCCACACATAGACTGGGAAGCCCATTCTATAAAAGGGCTGGATGGTTTGGAGTTTGTAAAATGTGTGCAGGATAGTTTTTTGCAGCAATACATAGAGGTACCAACTAGAGAAGGGATCTCCTGATAGGGAATGAGATAGGTCAGGTGACAGAGGTATGTGTTGGGGAGCACTTCAGGTCCAGTGATCACAATGCCATTAGTTTCAATAATAATTATGGAGAAGGATAGGTCTGGACCCAGGGTTGAGATTTTTGATTGGAGAAAGGCTAACTTTGAGGAGATGTGAAAGGATTTAGAAGGAGTGGATTGGGACAATTTGTTTTATGGGAAGGATGTAATAGAGAAATGGAGGTCATTTAAAGGTGAAATTTTGAGGGTACAGAATCTTTATGTTCCTGTTAGGTTGAAAGGAAAGGTTAAAAGTTTGAGAGAACCATGGTTTTCAAGGGATATTGGAAACTTGGTTCAGAAAAAGAGAGAGATCTACAATAAATATAGGCAGCATGGAGTAAATGAGGTGCTCGAGGAATATAACAAATGTAAAAAGAATCTTAAGAAAGAAATTAGAAAAGCTAAAAGATGTGAGGTTGCTTTGGGAAGTAAGGTGAAAATAAATCCAAAGAGTTTCTACAGTTATATTAATAGCAAAAGATTGTGAGGGATAAAATTGGTCCCTTAGAGAACCAAAGTGGACAGCTATGTGTGGAGCCAAAAGAGATGGGGGAGATTTTGAACAATTTCATTTCTTCAGTATTCACTAAGGAGAAGGATATTGAATTGTGTAAGGTAAAGGAAACAAGTAGGATAGTTATGGAAACTATGATGATTAAAGAAGAGGAAGTACTGGTGGTTTTAAAGAATATAAAAGTGGATAAGTTAGTGTAGAAATAGCAGGGGCTCTGACAAATATTTCAAATGTCATTAGAAATGGGGATAGTGCCAGAGGATTGGCATATTGCTCATGTGGTTCCGTTGTTTAAAAAGGGTTCTAAGAGTAAACCTAGCAATTACCGGCCTGTAAGTTTGATGTCAGTGGTGGGTAAATTAATGGAAAGTATTCCTATAGATGGTATATATAATTATCTGGATAGACAGGGTCTGATTAGGAACAGTTAACATGGATTTGTGTGACAAATCTTACTGAATTTTTTGAAGCAGTTACTAGGAAAGTTGACGAGGGTAAAGCAGTGGATGTTGTCTATATGGACTTCAGTAAGGCCTTCAACAAGGTTCCACATGGAAGGTTAGTTAGAAATGTTCAATTGTTAGGTATTAATATTAAAGTAGTACAATGTATTCAACAGTGGCTGGATGGGAGATGCCAGAAATGAGTGGTGGATCACTGTTTGTCAGGTTGGAGGCCGATGACTAGCGGTGTGCCTCAGGTTTCTGTAATGGGTCCAATGTTGTTTGTCATATACATTAATGATCTGGATGATGGGGTGGTAAATTGGATTAGTAAGTATGCAGATGATACTAAGATAGATGGCATTGTGGATAATAAAGTAGGTTTTCAAAGCTTGCAGAGAGATTTAGGCCAGTTAGAAGAGTGGGCTGAAAGATGGCAGATGGAGATAAATGCTGAAAAGTGTGAGGTGCTACATTTTGGTAGGAACAATCAAAATAGGACATACACGGTAAATGGTAGGGCATTGAGGAATGCAGTAGAACAGAGTGATCTAGGAATAATGGTGCATAGTTCCCTGAAGGTGGAATCTCATGTGGATAGGGTGGTGAAGAAAGCTTTTGTTATGCTGGCCTTTATAAGTCAGAGCATTGAGTATAGGAGTTGGGATTTAATGTTAAAATTATACAAGGTATTGGTGAAGCCAAAGTTGGAATATTGTGTACAGTCACCAAATTATAGGAAAGATGTCAACAAAATAGAGACAGTACAGAAGAGATTTACTAGAATGTTACCTGTGTTTCAGCACATAAGTTACAGAGAAAGGTTGAACAAGTTAGGTCTTTATTCTTTGGAGCTTAGAAGGTTGAGGGGGGACTTGATAGAGGTATTTAAAATTATGAGGGGGACAGCTAGAGTTGACATGGATAGGCTTTTTCCATTGAGAGTAGGGGAGATTCAAACAAGAGGACATGATTTGAGAGTTAGGGGGCAAAAGTTTGGGGGTAACACGAGGGGGAACTTCTTTACTCAGAGAGTGGTAGTTGTGTGGATCGAGCTTCCAGTAGAAGTGGTAGAGGCAGGTTCAATATTGTCATTTTTAAAAAATTGGATAGGTATATGGACAGGAAAGGAATGGAGGGTTATGGGCTGAGTGCAGGTTGGTGAGACTAGGTGAGAGTAAGCGTTCGGCACAGACTAGAAGGGCCGAGATGGCCTGTTTCCGTACTGTAATCGTTATATGGTTACCAAAACACAGCTGAAGTGGTACTTACCGCAGTGCCCCCAGGTTTCCATAGTAGAGTTCATCATGGTTGGCAGCACACCGCAGACCGGAAATCTTTGAACCAGCTTGCTCCCTGCCAACGCAGACTTTACAAAGTTTGCCCATAGTTCTGGAGCCAGGCATGCAGGCCTTACGGAAGTAATTTGTGTAGGCTGTGGGTCAGTGAGAGAGAGGTGTCCGGTCAGAATGTGCAGAGGGCACCTCTGGGAACGTTGGCTTGTTGAGTATGATTGAGGCTAACCATCTGGTGCCTTGGGTTTTCCCAGAGGCTGAAGGGGCAAAGTTCATTTGGTGCTTCATGCCTCCTGCCTACTGCCAACAGTACCTCTCCTGAAAGTGGCTGGATGGTATCGGGTTAATTGTGAGAATGTGGAAAGTGTGTATGTGCCCATTTCACCGCTCGGTGATTCGAATGACCAGGCCTCCTATGCACGCAAGGCTCTTATGCGTGGGTATTCGACAGCGTATATTTTCATCTCTGTGGGCCTAGTTCATCACTGCCACACTGCAAGTTGCCCTGTGTGTACCGTGGTTAACATGATTTAGTAAATGTTTAATCCTGCTTCTCCATTGCCATTCTTGCTCCAAGTATACATAACAGTAGCGTGTGTGGGTGTCAGGATAATGACTTCTGCAGTGCAACAGTCTGTATGAAGACACCCTCTGGACTCAGGGCTGGGCTAGGAATGGGAGGGGGATAGGGATGGACACAGGAGGGAATAGAGAACCTGGAGGTCTTGCCACTCCCACCCTCAAAAATGTTTACATATTCCACACACAAAATGCTGGTAGAACACAGCAGGCTAGGCAGCATCTATAGGGAGAAGCGCTGTCGACGTTTCGGGCCGAGACCCTTCAAATGGTCTTGGCCCGAAACGTCGACAGCACTGCTCCCTATAGATGCTGCCTAGCCTGCTGTGTTCTACCAGCATTTTGTGTGCGTTGTTGTTTGAAACTCCACCATCTGCAGGTTTCCTTGTGTTTACCTATTCCAACTACCTTTCACCCATCTCCAATCCAATTCCTCTATGATCAAATGTATTCGGATAAAATAAAAAAGCAGCCACAGAACCCTGCCATCACTCCTGTGACTTTACTCCTGGGTGTTTGGTATGGTGCACTGGAGTTTCACCTGTAATGCCCTGGGATGGCCGCCTGATCAGTGGACCAGGTGTTGGGTGACCATAGTCCATCCTAAGGAGCAAAAAGGCAACCGGAGTGAAAGGGTGTGGGCAGCAGCATGAGGACTCCCACAACAGTTTCTGAATTTTCTCCCCATTCAGAAAATAGTCTAATCCTTTCTTCCTTCTATCAAAGTGAATGATCATACACTTCTCTACACTATATTCCATCTGCTTCTTCTTTGCCCATTCTCCTAATCTGTCTAAATCAGGGGTTCCTTGGTTAATGGACCCCTTGGTTAATGGTAGGGGTCCGAGGCATAAAAAAATTGGAAACCCCAGTCTAAAACTTTCTGCAGACTCCTCACTTCCTAAACACTACCTGTCCCCCCAACTATCTTCGTATTGTCCACAAACTTGGCCACAAATCTATCTATTGTATCATCCAAATCATTGACATATAACGTGAAGAACAGCTGTCCCAACAAAGACCCCTGCAAGACACCGCTAGTCACCAACAGCCAACCAGAATGAGGGTGAAGTGTCGCCTCACCTGGAAGGACTGTCTGGGGCCCTGAATGGTGGTGAGGGAGGAAGTGTAAGGGCAGGTGTAGCACTTGTTCCGTTTACAAAGATCGCTCCCTATGCGACTCCCTTGTCCACTCGTTTCCACCTCCCACCCCATCCCTTCCCACCAATCTCCCTCCTGGCACTTATCCTTGTAAGCAGAACAAGTGCTACACCTGCCCTTACACTCCCTCCCTCACCACCATTCAGGGCCCCAGACAGTCCCTCCAGGTGAGACGACATTTCACCTGTGAGTCGGCTGGTGTGGTATACTGTGTCCGGTGCTCCCAGAGTGGCCTTTTATATATTGGTGAGACCCGACGCAGACTGGGAGACCATCTCATTGAACACCTATGCTCTGTCCGCCAGAGAAAGCAGGATCCCCCAGTGGCCACACATTTTAATTCCACGTCCCATTCCCATTCTGATATGTCTATCCATGGCCTCCTCTACTGTCAAGATGAAGCCACACTCAGGTTGGAGGAACAACACCTTATGTACCGGCTGGATAGCCTCCAATCTGATGGCATGAACATTGACTTCTCTAACTTCTGTTAATGCCCCTCCTCCCCTTCTTACCCCATCCTTGATATATTTGTTTTTTTCTCTCTCTCTGCCCATCACTCTGCCTGTTCTCCATCTCCCTCTGGTGCTCCCCTCCCCCTTACTTTCTCCCTAGGCCTCCCATCCCATGATCCTTTACCTTCTCCAGTTCTGTATCACTATTGCCAATCACCTTTCCAGCTCTTAGCTTCATCCCACCCCCTCCAGTCTTCTCCTATCATTTCGCATTTCCCCCTCCCCCTCCTACTTTCAAATCTCTTACTGTCTTTCCTTTCAGTTAGTCCTGACAAAGGGTCTTGGCCCGACAGTGCTTTGCCCTATAGATGCTGCCTGGCCTGCTGTGTTCCACCTGCATTTTGTGTGTGTCATGTGTGGCACCTTATCAAAGGCCTTCTGAAAATCCAAGTAAACAAAATCTACTCACTCTCCTTTGTTTATCCTGCTTGTTATTTCCTCAAAGAATTTCAGCAGATTTGTCAGGCAAGAATTTCCCTTAAGGACATGCTGTCTTTGTCTATTTTATCATGTACCTTGAAGTACCCTGGGACCTAATCCTTAATAATGGGCTCTAACACCTTCCCAACCACTGAAGTCAGGCTATCTGGCCTATAATTTCCTGTGTTTTGCCTCACTCCGTTATTAAAGAATGGAGTGCCATTTACAATTTTCCAGTCCCCTGGAACCACTCCAGAATCTAGTGCTTCTTAAAAGATTACTAATATCTCTTCAGCTACTTACACACACAAACACAACTCTATCTCATGAGATACAGAGACAGAGCCTACAGAGTTCCTCAGGGCACCCTCACCTTCATTGATGTCGCAGGTATCCGTGTCGTTGTGAGAGCGAACAGTGAACTTTGCCAACAGCAGCCATCCAGCAGGGCTGTACACGTGGCTGTGACAGCTTCGCCTCCCCGCCAGGTTAAATAAGTTCTCACCCCTGGACACCTTCTTCACCACTGAGACTGCGTAGACAGGAGGTGGACCTACAGTGGGATGCCAAGGTAAGAGAAACATAGAACAGTAAGCACAGGAACAGGCCCTTTCACCCACTGGTCATTATACTAGCAGCGAGAAGGGTAACAACCATTACCACTACCTCACCCTGTGATGGGCACCTGTCATCAAGCACTGACTCACCTGAATCAGCAAGTTATCTGCCCACTTTCAGTGCTCTGATATGTCAGTGGCTCCTCCATCCTCAGCCTCCCACTGACCATCCACCAGCCCCAGCTCCCTTCTCCTGTCATCATTGCACTGTATCCCACCTTTCCCTCTGTGGACACCCGGCTGCAGATGATCCTGCCTTTGCACACCAAGCAGCTGTCAGAAAGCCATAGAGTATGGAAACAGGCCCATCAGCTCACCCCCTTGGTGCTGACCACCAACACCTATTTACACTAATCTCAGGGTGGGCTGAGCAAGCTAAAACTTTTCTCTCTGGGTGATGGAGGATGAGAAATAGAAACATAGAAAACCTACAGCACAATACAGGCACAATACTGGGCTTACCCATAGCCCTCTATTTTTCTGAGCTCCATGTACCTATCCAAAAGTCTCTTAAAAAACCCTATCGTATCTGCCTCCACTACCGTTCCCGGCAGCCCATTCCACACACTCACCACTCTCTGAGTAAAAAAAACTTACCCCTGACATCTCCTCTGTACCTACTCCCCACCACCTTAAACCTGTGCCCTCTTGTGGCAACCATTTCAGCCCTGGAAGAAAGCCTCTGACTATCCACACGATCAATGCCTCTCATCATCATATACACCTCTATCATCCTCCGTCGCTCCAAGGAGAAAAGGCTGAGTTCACTCAACCTGTTTTGGCATGCTCTTCAATCTAGGCAACATCCTTTTAAATCTCCTCTGTACCCTTTCTTAAGAAATGTCTTAACAGAGGTGTGCAAGATGATCAGAGCCACAGATTGAGTGGACAGCCAGAGATTTTATCAGAGGGTGGAAAGAGCAAATAGGAAGGGCATAATTTTAAGGTGATTGGAGGAAAGTATAGGGAGATATCAGAGCTAAGTTCTTTACACAGAGAGAGGAGTGGTGGCAGAGGCAGATACACAAGGAACATTTACAATTATCTCAGATAGACATATGGATAAAAGAAAACTGGAGGACTATGTAGGTTAGATTGATCTTGGAGTAAGCTAAAAGGTCAGCAAAGGGCCTGTACTGTAGTATTCTATGTTCTATGACACACCGAGTAGTTTTGATGATAGAGAAGTTCTGGATATACAGGCAGTCTCTGAGGCACTGAGCATTTTGTATTTATATTCAATGTTCTGTTCATTTTGCATCACGTCGGGAGGAAAGAGCTGAAGAAGGTGATGAAGCACAAGGAGAACATGGACATCTCTGAGCAACCATAAGCTGGAGATATTCCAGTGAAACTCCGCACGAAACCGGGATATTGTCAGAGAGGATAGGAACATCCATTATACATAGAACACTAAAGCACATTCCAGGAGCTTCAGCCCATCATGTTGAGCCAATCTTATAACATAATTCAAGATAAATCTAAGTTTTCCTCCTACATCCTTCTACCAATCTAAGAATTGATTGGCACAATCTATCACCACCCCTGGCTGGGTGTTCCATGCCCACACCAATCTGTGTAAAGAACTTACCCCTGACATCCACCCTATAACTTAAAATTAGGCCCCCCAGTATTAGCCATTTCCATCCTGGGAAAAGGTCCCTGACCATCCCCTCGATCTATGTCTCTTATCATCTTGTACACCTCTATACAAGTGGGACTTCAGCCCACTATACCTGCATTGGACAGTTTTGCTGCATAGTCAAATGGGACTCATTGAAAATGGTAAACAATGAGTCAAAGGCAATGTCCATGTTACTCAAACATTCAGGCTCAACATGTATAGTATATAATTTAGATTCCCCAAGTACTCTACCTTGTCAACTTCCCTGTTGATCTCACTGGCTGATGCACAGCTCCCCCAGAGAAGACAGAAGCAGCATCCTATTAACAGTGAATTCTCGGAGTGGGCACATAATCGGGAGCCTTTACACATGACTTACTTTGCTGCCACTCTGTCTGATATGTTAAGGTGTTCTTTGTGAGAATGTACCCATGACACAGAGCTATAGAATAATTAAGGGCAATCAATAATTGGTATATTCTTGTCACAGGGACCAAGAAATTGCATAAAGCCTTTGTCTGCATACCATGCAAACAGATCATTCTGAACATAGGTACAAAAAATAACTAGAAAAGGGAAAACAATAACAGAATGCAGAGTTACAGGTACAGAGAAAGTGGAGCACAGGCGTTTGACAAGGCTGACAGAGAGATCAAGAGTTCTTCTTTTACTATACGAGAGATATGTTCAAGAGTCTGATAACAATGACTGAATTTTTCATACAGGGGGTAGTGAATATCTGTAATGACCTGCCTGAGAAGAAGGTAGCGGCAGATACAACTACATTACCAAGGCATTTGGACAAGAACCTAGATTGGAAAGGAGTCGAGAGATATTGGCAA
This sequence comes from Hypanus sabinus, assembly GCF_030144855.1. Taxonomy (NCBI): domain Eukaryota; kingdom Metazoa; phylum Chordata; class Chondrichthyes; order Myliobatiformes; family Dasyatidae; genus Hypanus; species Hypanus sabinus. The sequence continues at coordinate 149,767,604 of NC_082715.1, read as the reverse complement.
ACATGAGGAAATCTGCAGATGCTGGAAATTCAAGCAACACACACCAAATGCTGGTGGAACGCAGCAGGCCAGGCAGCATCTATAGGGAGAAGCGCTGTCGACGTTTCGGGCCGAGACCCTTCGTCAGAGATATTGGCAATTGGGATTAGCGTGTTAAAGTCAAAGTCATGTTTATTGTCCTCTGCACAAAAACATGTATGCACCAGTGCAATGAAAAGCTTACTTTGCAGCAGCATTGTTGGCACAGAACATTACAGAACAGTAAAAGCCCTTCAGCCCATGATCTTATGCAACCTTTAAATCTATTTTAAGATTCCTCACCTTTCTCTCCTTTAGAGCCCTCCATTTTTCTATCATCCATGTCCCTAACTAAGAGTTTCTTAAATGTCCTTAATATATCAGACCCTACCACACCCCTGGCTGGATGTTCTATGCATCCATGTTGAGTGTGTAAAAAATCTAAAAAATCTACCTCCGAGATCCTCACCATACTTTCCAGCAATCACCTGAAAATTATGCCCCCTTGTATTAGCCATTTCTGCCCTGGGAAAAAGTCTCTGGCTGTCCACTTGTTCTATATCCCTTGTACTCCTTCTCTCTAAAGAGAAAAGCTTAAGGTCACTCAACCTTTCCTCACAAGACATGTGCTCTAATCCAGCCAGGATTCTGATAAATCTCCTGTGCACCCTCTCTAAAGCTTCTAAATTCTTCCTATAATTGTGCAGGGAGGAGGGATTTGGGGGTTGATAATCATGCTGCCATTCTTTTCTTTCTTGGATTTGTGGCTATCTGGAGAAGAAGAATTTCAGAGTTGTAATAAAGTAACCTTTGAACCTTTGAAATACATTAGACATTAAAGTCAGTATGGGATAGGTGGGCCAAAGGGAAAGCTTCAGTGCTGTGCAACTCCATGACTCCATACTCTTCAGAGTATATAGATCCACACACTTCATTCTAGGGGGAATGGTATCAACCTGGAATCCAAGGTCTCTGCTCTGCTCTATGTATGTACTTTGTACAGCATAAACCTTTCAATCTCAATGTGCCTCATGTTGATGTCATTCACAGTTCAATTTCCACCACAGCATGCACTCCCCATTCTGTATATACAGCTCCTAATCTCAATGAGAGCTGGTCACTCTTCTATCTGTTAGAAAATTGTAATATCAATGTAATTGCATTCATTTGAAGAAGACTAGAATATAAAACCAAGAATGCAATGCCAGGACTTTATGGGCATTGGTCAGACCACATTTGGAGTATTGCGAGCACTTTCAGGCCTCACATCTAAGAGAGGATGTACCGACATTGCAGAGGAACAGAGGATGCTCGTGAGAATGATCCCAGGAACGAAATGAGGGAGCATATGAGGAGCATTTGTTGGCTCTGGGCCTGTACTCATTGGAGTTTAGAAGAATGGGGCAAGGGTCTCATTTCAAGAATCACTAGATTCTGGATTAGTTCCAGAAGACTGGAAAATCGCAAATGTAACTCCACTCTTAAAGGGAGGAAGGCAGAAAAAAGGAAATTATAGATCAGTTAGCCTAACTTCAGTGAAGATGTTGGAGTCCATTAATAAGGATGAGGATTTAGGGTTCTTGGAGGAACATGATAAAATAGGCCAACAGCAGCATCGTTTCCTTAAAGAGAAATCTTGCCTGACAGATCTATTGGAATTCTTTGAGGAAATAACAGCCAAGACAGACAAAGGAGAGTCAGTGGAGGTTGCTCACTTGGATTTTCAGAAGGCCCTTGACATGTTAAATGTCAATGAGTTGGATGATGTAATTGATGGCTTTGTGGCTGTTTGACAATATGAATTCTGGTAGAGGAACAAGTAGTATTGTGGAAATAGGGAGCCTGCAGAAGGACTTATAGAAGTTGGGAGAATGGACGAAGAAGTGGTAGTTGCAATATAGTGCAGCAAAGTGTATGGCCATTCATTTTAGTCAAAGGAATAAAAGTGTAGACTATTTTCTAAATGGGAAGAACATTCAAAAAGCAGAAGTGCAAAGAGACGCATAGGATTTCCTAAAGGTTAATTTGCAGATTCAGTTGGTGATAATGCAAATGCAATGTTTGCTTTCTTTTTGAGAGGACTAGAATATAACGGCATGGGATGTAATGCTGAAACTTTAATTAGACTGCATTTGGAGTATTCTGAGCAGTTTTGTACCTCCTATCTCAAAGGTTTGGTAGCATTGGAGAAGGCCTACAGGAGGTTCACAAGAATGATGCCAGGAATGAAAAGATTAACATATGAAGAACATTTGATGGCTCTGGGCCAGTATTTGCTGGAGTTTAGAGGAATGGGGAGGGGTAGAATCCCATTGAAACTTATTGCATATTGAAAGGTCTAGATAGAGTGGATGTGGAGATGATGTTTCCTATAGTGGGGGAGTCAAGGACCAGAGGGCCTCAGAGTAGAGGGACATTCATTTAGAACAGAGATGAGGAGGAATTTCTTTAGCCAGAGGTAGTGAATCTGTGGAATTCATTTCCACAGACGGCTCAGCAGGCCACGTTATTGAGAACATTCAAAACAGAGGTTGATAGGTTCTTGATTACTCCAGGTGTCAGAGGTTGTCAGGCCTATACAGGCAGGCAGCACCCGGTCTCCACCCAGCTAACACGTCACCTGCCTCTTGTTTTCAACTCATCACCTTCAACCTATTTAAACCCAGCTCCTATCCACAGTTCTTGAACCAGCCAGCCTCAACCAATTGCTCCAAGCCTTCAGTTACCTTGTGTTAATATCCATTCTCTCTTATCTTGTGACCCCTCATGGCTTCTTATTTTGCATTTTATTGGTCGCTCGCTGCTGAACAGTCTCTGTGGCTCTGCTTTGGGGTAAGCCTCCTCTACATTTCCTGATAGGATGGGTGAACTAGCAATTGACCAAGCAGAGTTTGCTCACCTAAAGGAAGTCATCTGCCTTAATGAGTATACAAACCAGAAGCGGCAGGAGACCATCGACCTTCTGTTCACCACTCTCAATCAACCTTCCATCTCATTACAGCAAACCCTCACCAGTCAGCCTCCTCCCTCAGAACCTCATACTGCGGTGCCCGAACATTTCAGCTGATCCTCAACCCAATGCTGCAACTTCCTGTCCCAGCGCATCTTGCACTTTGAGATGCAGTCATCTCTGTGTTCTACAGACTGGGCCAAGTTTGCCTTCATCATTTCTCTTTTAACTGGGCAAGCACTGATTTGGGCCACCACTAACTTGGAACAATTAAAGTATAATCTGCAATAAGTCAGGAGCTGAGATGTGCCAGGTTTTTGACCATCTGGGAAATGGAAGCGAGACAGGAGGTAGGATAGCTCACCTTCATGTATGGAGCTGGATTGCGCCATAGAATTCAGGACACTTATGGCGGAGCACGGCTGGAGCGCAAAAGCACTCCTGGCCCATTACCATCACAGCATCTCTGAGTCCTTGAAAGATGTGCTGTCTACACCAACCATGAAAGCCTCGTCACTCAGGCCCTCCGTGTTAACAAATATCATATTGAACGACCGTCCAGGTCACCAGCCAGAAGCCCAGTTCCATTTCCCAAACCATTTCAGGCTGCAGGTCCCATGCAGTTAGGGAGAGCTCCCTTATCCTGCTCCTACCTCCCAGGAGTGTGAGCATTGGAGAAACAACTTGTCTGCTTACTGTGCCCACTGCATCTGGAAAAACAGCATCACCAGGTTCCAGCCAGCCCCTCGTTCCAGCACCATTGTCCAACTCGCTTTCTCTGTTCTCCTCTACACCCCAACTGCTCTACGTGCACAGGAGGCTCTGGTGGGTTTCAGCACAGCAAGCAACTTCCTAGACTGGACTCTGTGTGTGCAGTTTGGACTCCCAATTGAGCCCATCTTTCACCCTGTCCACATCACAGCCATTGATGGACATCCCTTGGGGTCTGGGATGGTCAGAGCATGCACATTGCCTGTGCACATGGGCATCAGGGAGCACCACAAGTCCATCCAATTCCTCTTGATTGACTCACTCAACACTCCTCTCATCTTGGGTTACCCCTAGCTCTCCACTCACAAGCCTCACTTCAACTGGTCATTCAGTTCACCGCTGAGTTGGACACCCACCTGCCTGCAACCTCTGTCAGCTTCAGCTCATAAACCAGTGGAGACAGAGCTCACCAAACTCTCGCAGGAATACCATGACTTAGCCATCGCCTTCAATAAAGGCAACACCCTGCCACCTCACACACCACACCACACCAGCTAGTGCACAATTCTTCTTTGTCAAAAGGAAAGGTGGGGGACTTCGTCCTGGTATTGACTACAGTGGACTCAATAAAATCACCAGTAAGCACTGCTACCCTCTCCCCTTGACAGGTAGCACATTCGAAAAACTCTGCTGAGCCCAAATCTTCACCAACCTGGATCTACAGAGAATTTACAACCAGATTTGCATCCACTGGGGGGGGGGCAGGGGGATGAGTGGAGGACAGGGTTCATACACACACTGGCCACTAAGAATACTTGTACTTTTGTACTTTCCAACAGTCCAGTGTTCTCCAGGCTTTCATTTACAAGATCCATCATGGCATGCTACACAGCTATGTTTGTTTACCTCAAATACATCCTCATCTTCCCTAAGGCCATATCTGTCACATCTGCTCGGTCCTTCAGCATCTCCTCGAAAACCAGCTGTACTGCAAGATAGAGAAATGCCAGTTCTACACCCCAGTCATTTCCCGTCTGGTTTACGTCCGTAAACATGCGGAAAAGTGAGAAAATAAGCATATTGTAAGTTGCAGAGAAAGGGAAAGGGATGCAAGGAATATGTGGAATAGTGTCAGGTCCAGGGTTCTGAAATAAGGAGAGTAAAAGCTGACAATACTCTAAGTATGATAATAAACCAGGATGCCATTTAGAATCTACACTCTCATTCCCTCCATTATCTCTGATGACCAAACAGACTTTATTAAAAACCGTTTCCCTTTTTTTAACATTCGGCGTTTATTTAATATCTTATACTCACCTCCAACTGGGATTCCTGAATGTGTTATTTCCTTCGATGTGGAGAAAGCATTTGATCATATAGAGTGGAACTACCTTTTTGCAGTTTTAGAAAAAATTGACCTTGGCCAAAGTTTCATCTCTTGGATCCAATTGTTGTACCTGTATCCTACTGCCTCTGTTTTAACCAACTTTCAGAAATCCCAAGTATTTAATCTCAAACGTGGCACCCGCCAGGGATGCCCCTTAAGTCCCTTTCTCTTTGATTTGGCTATGGAACCTCTGGCAATAGCATTTCGAAACTGCCCTGAATTGACTGGGATTTGGAGAGGGGGTGTTGAGCATAAAGTTTCTCTCTATGCTGATGACTTATTACTCTTTCTCTCAAATCCGTCTACATCAAAACCTCTAATGTTTTCACTTCTTGACCAGCTTAGCCAGATCTCTGGCTATAAACTTAATTTACATAAGAGTGAACTTCTCCCAATTAATAAAGAAGCACAAGAACTAACATTTCATGATCTCCCTTTTAAAGTAGTCCATAATCAATTTACTTATCTTGGAATTACAGTCACAAAGAAGTTTAAAGATCTCTTTCGTGAAAACTTTGCCAATCTTTCATATGCTATAAAACAGAGTCTGGAACAATGGTCACCTCTATCTATGTCTTTGGTAGGTCATATTAATGTTGTTAAAATGTATGTTCTCCCCAAACTTTTATACCTATTTCAATCTATCCCAATTTTTATTCCTAAATCTTTTTTTGATTCCTTAGACTCTATTATTTTGTCATATCTGTGGCAGAATAAGCGCTCTAAAATTAATAAAATCCATCTCCAAAAATCTAAAAAAGAGGGTGGCATGGCTTTACCTAACTTTCATTTATATTATTGGGCAGCTAATATAAGTTGTGCTACCTTCTGGTCTTTCTTCCATGGCCAACCCGAGTGCCCTAACTGGGTGGCGATGGAGCTGAGCTCCACTAAAGAATTATCTATCTCTGCACTTCTTGGCTCTGCACTCCCTAGTAGTCTGCCCAGATCAATAGCTAATCCTCTTGTTAGACACACTTTGCGTATATGGGCTCAGATCAGGAAATGCTATGGTTTCCAGGGGTTTTCCATTTCCAGCCCTATTGCTCATAATCACTTTTTTTTACCTACTACATACGATTCAGCATTCCAGGTTTGGTATAGGAAGGGCATTAGACATTTTGAAGATCTTTTCATTGATAATCGCTTCGCTTCTTTTCAGCAGCTCTCTGTTAAGTTCAATCTGCCCAATGCTCATTTTTTCAGATATCTCCAAATCCGACACTTTATTGCTCCTTTAATTCCTAACTTTCCTGAAAGGCCTGCGAAAAATGCTATGGACCTATTTCTTTCCATGAATCCACTAGGTAAAGGCTTAATATCAATCATCCGAGATAAACTAGCAGCCTTACGACGGGCCCCCATGGATAAAATCAAAATGGCCTGGGAGCAGGATTTAAATATCTCCTTATCTGAGGAGAGCTGGGATTCAGTTCTCAAATCGGTTAACTCAACCTCTCTTTGTGCTTGCCACTGCCTTTTACAGTTTAAGATTGTTCATAGAGCCCATTTGTCTAAATCTAAACTATCTCGATTCTACCCTAGCGTTAGTCTGCTCTGTGATAAATGCAAGAGGGGCGTGGCCTCTCTCATCCATATGTACTGGTTCTGTCCGAGCTTGGAGAAATTCTGGAAAGATGTCTTCACTACGTTATCGTGTATTCTGAATCAGCACCTAGAACCAAACCCCTTAATTGCTCTGTTCGGTTTTTGGGGCGAGACAGATTTATGTCTGGGTCCGACCAAATGCCGAATACTATCCTTTGCCTCTCTCCTGGCTAGACGCTTGATCCTCCTCAGATGGAGAGATGTTGCCCCGCCCACTCATGCTCAATGGCTTAACGACATCATGGCCTGTTTGGACCTCGAAAAAATTCATTATTCAGTTCTCAATTCGGATCTAAAGTTCCATAAGTTCTGGGGACCTTTTATCGAGTACTTTCATAACCTTCTTGACTAGGTTTTTTTTTTCTTTTCGGTCCCTTGCTTTCAGCTCCTTTTTTTTTCTAGTAGAAGGCATTATCACCCTCTGTTGCTGAGTGTATTCACAGTCTGGGAGTTTGGCTGTCCTGACTTATACTCTCTATATTGTGTTGTGGTTGGTCTGGAGTTGCTGTTGTTTTTTCTTGTGTTGTGGGGCTTGGGGAGGACACTAAGCTTACTTGTCTTTAATTCAGGTGCTTTTTTTTTTGCTAAATTCTCTTCCTTTGTAGTATATTGTTATTGTATGCTTAATTTTGCACTGTTTTAATGTTCCTCATTGGGATTTGGGGTTTTTAATTTGTAAAATGTTTTGAAAAACTAATAAAAAAAATTTAAAAAAAGAATCTACACTCCACTTCTATGTTTAAATCATTCATGCATGCTGATAATATGGTGCCTATAAAAACTATCCACTCCTCTTGGAAGTTTTCATGTTTTATTGTTTTACAACATTTAATCACAGTGGACTTAATTTGGCTTTTTTGACACTGATCAACAGGAAAAGACTCTTGTGTCAAAGTGAAAACTAAACTCTATAAATTGGTCTGAATTTATTACAATTCTTAAACTCAGAATAATTGATTTTGTAATTATTCATGCCCTTCAAGTCAGTATTTAGTAGATGCACCTTTGACAGCAATTGTAGCCCTGAGTTTGTCTGGATAAGTCTCTATTTGCTTTGCACGTCAGGATACCACAATATTTCCCCATTCTTCTTTGCAAAACTACTCAAGTTCTATCAGATTGCATGGGGATCGTGAATGAACAGTCCCTTTCAAGTCCAACCATAAATTTTCAATTGGATTGAGGTCTGGACTCTGATTTGACCCCTTCAGGACATGAATTTTGTGTTTAAACCATTCCTGTATAGCCTTGGCTGTATGCTTAAGGTCACTGTCTTGCTGGAAAACAACTCTTCTCCCAAGTCGCAGTTCTCTTGCAGACTGTATCAGTCTTCCTCCAGAATTTCCCTGTGTTTTGCTGCATTCACTTTGAACTCTACTTTCAAGCCTCATCCACGAAACATCCCCGCAACATGATGCAGACACCACCATGCTTCAGGGTAGAGATGGTGTGTTTTTAATGATATGTGGCATTTGACTTACACCAAACATAACATTTAGTCTGTTGACCAAAAGCTCAGTTTTGGTTTCAGATCAGCTGATTCCAGAGTCTCCCACATTCCTTCAGGCAACCTGTAGCTGAGATTTCATTTGTTTTTCCCAACAGTGGCTTTCTCTTTGCCTCTCTCCCATAAAGCTGTGACTGGTGAAGCAGCCAGGCAACAGTTGTTGTATGTGCAATCTCTCCCATCTCAGCCACTGAAACTTGTAACTTCTCCAGAGTTGTATGAGTCTCTTGATGGTCTCCCTCACTAGTTCCCTTCTTGCACAGTCACTCAGTTTTTGAGGATGGTCTGTTCTAGTCAGATTTACAGCTGTGCCATATTCTTTCCATTTCTTGAAGATGAGCTTAACTATACTCCAAGGGATATTCAGTCACTTGGAAATTTTCTTGTATCTTGTGCCTTTCAATAACCTTATCGCAGAGTTGCTTGGAGTGTCCTTTTGTGTCCATGGTGGAGTTTTTGCCAGGATACTGACTCACCAGCAGCTGGAGCTTCCAGACACAGGTGTATTTTTACTCCAATCAGCCCTGACTGCACACAGGTGATCTCCATTAACTAATTATGTCACTTGTGAAACCAATCGGCTGCACCAGTGATGATCTGGTGTGTCGTATTAAAGGGGGTGAATACTTATGCAGTTGATTATTTTGTGTTTTCTACTTGTAATTCATTTAGAGTTGTTTGTTATATCTCCCCTCTCGTTGGAAAATGGAGTCACCTCTTTCTCCCTTATTAGGAAAGAGTGAGCCTGCAGCATGTTGAATTACTGCGTAAATAATGTAGCGTCTGGGGTAACTGCAAATCTGTGTCTTTGCTATTACTTTGCTCACGCTTGAGTGCTGGTAGCGGGTGCACTTTAGTTTTGCTGGTGGAGGGAGGGGAATCGTTGCTTGCTGCCACTTACACAAGGGAGGGAGGGGAGCTGGGGGGACTTTGGGGTTCTAACATTTAAGTATCATTCATTCTTGGGGTACTCTGTTTTCGTGGATGTTTGCGAAGAAAAAGCATTTCAGGATGTATATTGTATACACTTCTCTGACATTAAATTGTACCTTTGAGATTTCTTTGTAGAAATCTGTCAAAAACGTCACCTTGACATGAAAGTGTCTTTTTCTGTTGATTAGTGTCTTAAAAAAGCCAAATTAAATGTAGTAATACAATAAAATACAAAAACTTCCAGGGGGTGGGGTGAATATTTATTTAAACACTGTATATTTTATTCCACATTTGTAATTTAACATCTAACTTTGTTTTTATATAATTCTCTATTCTTTATAATTTTTGAATATTAATTACGTGTTTACTTTTTTTTACTATTTACACTATTTGTCCTCTTGGTCCTTGTGTGTGGTTCCTCATGGATTCTATTGTGTTTCTTTATTTTGTGGCTGCCTCCCAAGGCTGTATATGATAGACATACTTCAATAATAAATTTGAACTTTGAATGTTGTTTTTTGTTGCATGTTGCACCCTGACCAACTCACTACAGCAATTTCCTAATACATGTGGTGCAGAAAATTGATCCTGGATCCTCCAGCTCAGTCCAATGGTTGCGTTATTCACAAGTATTTCTTGTCATTGAGGGAGTTTGTCAAAGGGACCAGTTACTCACCGTAGTTCTCTGTTACCACAGGAACCAGACCACATTTCCCAGCGATGTAAGCATGAGTAGCATCAAAAGAAGCTGCGTCCACCTCATCCCTCTGGAAAACAGAAGGAAATTCTGTGGCTAACAGTTTCCCAGTCTGGGGGAAGGCATTTTTCCACGTAAATAGGAATCAAACACTACACATGCTGGAAAGCCGAGATAAAATCCAGCCAACATCTGTGGTTGGCCTGGAATCATTCCTGGAGAGCGTGGCCATGGTTATTCCTGGCATGCAAAAGCCGTGAAGCATACACTGATGGATGAACTCTGCTGGCAGGTACCTGGATAAGGCAGCTTAGGTCCAGGCCCCACAGGATGACAATGCCAGGCTCCTAGCACTGGCTCAGTGAGACCTGCTGCTAACTAGAGACTGAGTGAATGACATTAAAGGGAACAGAGGCAGTGTAGTGGGTAAATTACTGGTAAACCCAGGCAGAACATCACAGGACCCAAGTTTAGATAGTCGGGGGAACGTAACAAAGTTTCCCACAATGAAAAAGAATTCTCCGATGACTCATGAGGGGTTGAAACCAGGAGAGGGTCTCTCCTTGGTGGGTGGGATGCAGGGGGTAGATCTGAGGAATAAGTTCTTTGGAACCAAGAGAACCTTACGGAATAAGAGTGAAGGATGAAATATTTAAGAGGAACCTGAAGAAGAACTTCCCCACTCAGAGGGTGGTGTGAGTGTGGAATGAGCTGCCAGTGGAAGTGGTGGATACAAGTTCAACTGCAATTCTTAAGAGAAGTTTGGATAAGTACATCGATGGGGGATGGAGGGTATGGAGGGCGATGGTACAGGTCAAAGAGACTGGGCAGAATAATGGTTTGGCATGGACTAGATGGACTAGGGGCTGAAGGGCCTGCTTCTGTGAAGTCATGCTTTATGACTGTATGTGCAGAACTATTTTCATCAAAGTGTGGTACAGTACACTTATGAAGGCGTACCACAGGGTCCTTTAGAACCAGTGGTGGATGTTGCATGGACTAAATTACATTCTCAGAAGTCAGTACCTTTATCATTTCTATGCAGTGGCTCGCTGATGTTGCTCTGATGCACACCAGGAGTGTGGATTTTGCATTCAGAGCCCAGTTCTCGCACTTGCTTTGCTCCGCTGTGCTTATACAGCACCACCGTACAATGCTGTTCTCCAGAGAGCTCCCTGACAAAAATCACAGCACAAGGTCACCATCAGAACATGCTCCACACAGCCCTCAGGCCACCAGGCTGACCCACAGCAATGCCCTCCCCCAACTGCTAATTCTGGCTGTATGAACTCCAGGCAATTCCATCATGGGATGTCCTCCCCACCCCCAACAAGTCTAGGGCATACACAATGATTGGTAAGACCCCAGGTAAGACTGAGTAACTGATTGGTTAGCTCACCTTGTATCCCATATATCAATCAGACACAAAATCAGTTTGGTGAAAGGAGTCAGAGGTGTTGGCAGGGGGTTCTTTATCAACTTGTCATTTGAAGTCAGAATACAGGGTTAATGGCAGGATTCTTATTAGTGTGGAGGAACAGAGAGATCTCAGGTCCACGTCCACATCCCTCAAAATTGCCATGCAAATTGATAGAGTGGTTAAGAAAATGTATGGTGTAGGAGATTTGAGTTCAAGAGCAATGAGGTTACATTACAGCTCTATAAACCAGACATGGAATAGTGTGTCAGTTCCAGTCACCTCATTATAGGAAGGGTGTGGAAGCTTTGGAGATGGTGCAGAGGAGATTTACAAGCTTACAAGAAAACAAAGAATATTTTCATTTCAAGGTTCAGAAATCCATTTTTTTGATAATTTTCCATGTGAAATTGTGAAACAATGCACTGCTTTTGGTCCTTCCATGAAACTAGCTTTTCAAAAGAAGCTTTTTCCATCACTACAGTACCCAGCGAAATTAAGGATCATTATTAAAAATTCTGGAATTCATATTTTCCATGATCCAGACGAAGCATTGCATTTTATTAACTCTTTGTCTGATGAGTCCGATGGTGAATCTGAAGTTTGAAGATTGAATGATTTATAATGGTTTGATGGTCTCATGGTGTAAAGTGAAGAAATTGAAAGATTTGATGGTTATAAATGTTTTTACCTTAAAATGTATTTTTATCTCTGAAAAAGTCTGGTTTGGAGGGTTTTAACCGAAGATATAGCGGGAGAACTGTTGAAAGATCGTAGATAATTCTGAACCATTTAGACCTTTCTTTCTGTAGCATCTAAATGTACCAGCTTTTTTTTTGTTTCGTATGCTTTTAAAGTTTCTTTTAAGTAATTATCTGGATTTTCTTATGTTTTAAAGAAAGACTGGACAATTTAAAGATAGTGATTTTTTTCTTCTGTGCAAATATTTCAATGACAATGAATTTGAAGTCTGAAGTTGAATGACTTATAGTGGTTTCAGTGTCTTGCAGTGTAAATACTGATAAAATTGGAAGATTTGATGGTCACAGAAAGTCTATTTTAAAATGTATTTTTATTTTTGAAAAAGACTGGTTTGGAGGGTTTCAACCTTAGAAGATATAGTGCGAGAACTGTTGATAGGTTGTAGTTAAGTTTGAACCATCTAGAACCTTTTTTTTGCAGTATCTAAATGAATCAATTGTTTTTTTTTATTCCGTATGCCCTATTGAAGATATTTTAAAATAATTATTTGGATTTCCTTGTGTTTTAAAGACAGATTTGACAATTTAAGAATGGCAATTGTTTTTCTTTTGTGAAAATATTCCAAGAATTGTTTTGGATATGTTTTTCTTCCCTTATCTAATATTATGAAGGTTACTTTCAAATTGAAGGTTATTTGCTTTCACAAGAAAAGCACTATCCTTCCAAGTTAATTATACTGAGATATAGGTTGACTGAAATGAGATTTATATTCAGTAGAGGGAGATACAGATTACTTTTTAAAAAATTTTTTTACTCAGCTAGGAGGAGCTGTATTCGCGACTATGCTTTTCTTGGGACTTGCGTCGATTGACATTGACTTGTTTCTGGGCTTTGTAGGTTGGGTGGTATTTTTTTTCTTTTTTTTAATCCCCATTATGGAATCCCAGAGAATACGCAAATTATTTTTATTGTTGTTCATCTCCGCCATTTTCGATCACTTTATCCTGACACGAGTCAAGCTACTTTTTTTAGATACGAAGTTTCATGATGACATCTAAACCATTAAATGTTTTAACTTGGAATGTTCGTGGTTGGAATCGTAAGAAAACATTTAAGGTTATAAATCAATTCCAGCTTGATATAATTTTTGCTCAAGAGACACATATCAGGTTATGTGATAAAAATCGATTTTTTTAAATTTTGAAAGGACCCTCTATTTCATGCAAATTCACAGAGTAAAACTAGAGGTATCTCCATTTTTATCAATTCTAATATTCCTTTTAGTTAGGAGGATATTATAGCTGATATTAATGGTAGATTTTTAATTGTTAAAGGAATAATTTGTAATAAGAAAATGGTTTTGGTTAATATTTATGGACCAAATGTTGATGATCCCTCATTTTTAAAAGCTGTTTTTGCTCTATTACCTGATTTAAATGAATATATATTATTAATGGGTGGTGATTTTAATACTTGCTTAAATCCTTTAATGGATAAGTCATCATCCAAACATCAACTTCCTAACTGTTCTGCATCACTTATTAATTCCTTTTTAATTAATTATGGTTTAATTGAGGTCTGGAGGCATATGCATCCTAATGATAGAGAATTCCTTTTTCTCACATGTTCATAATAAATATTTGAGAATTGACTATTTTATAGTCGACCCTCGACTTTTATGTAATGTTCAGAAATGTGAGTATGATGCGATTGCTATGTCTGATCATGCTCCTTTAAATTTAATAATTGAAAGATGTTGTTTCTACCAGACCAGTTTGGCGTTTTCCAGAACATTTTGTTACAAAGTGCAGAATTTGTTGAGTTTATTGAAACTCAGATAAAAGCGTTTTTTCTCTTTAATAATACAGGAAACATCTCCAAGTTATTAATTTGGGATACATTGAAAGCTTATTTACGTGGTCAAATTATATCATATATAGCTAAATTGAAGAAACAAACAAGAATGGAATTAAATAAAATTTCTAAACAAATTAAAGAACTGGATAACATTAATGCAATTTCTCCAAATGTTGTTTCATTTAAAAGAAGAGTAGAACTATAACCACAGTATAACTTATTACTAACATATCCTATTGAAGGATATTTGCTTAAATTGAAAAGTCAATTTTATATCTCTAGGGATAAAAATAATAAGCTCTTAGCTTCCCAACTAAGAGCAGATAGATCTAAAAGACAAATTTTAAAGATTCGTAAAAACAATGGAGATATAGTAAGTAACTATGAGGATATTAATAATACTTTTCAAGATTTTTACTCTATAAATCTCAATTTCCTGCAGATTCCTCCAAAATGGAAGCTTTTTTACGTATTAAACGTCCACAAATTTTGATGAAAATCAACAGAAGCTTGATGCTCCAACTTCCGAGCATGAAATTCAGAAAGCTATTTTATCAATGCAATCAGGTAAAGCTCCCAGACTTGATGGTTATTCGGTGGGATTTTTCAAAAAATTTGGAAGATTACTTTCTCCATATCTTTTGGAAATGTTTCATGAATCCTTTGAGAAGGGTAATTTACCTTTTTATGAAGCATCTATTTCCTTAATTCTTAAAAAAGATAAAGACCCTGTTGAATGTTCATCATATAGACCTATTTCACTATTAAATGTGGATGCAAAAATTCTTTCTAAAATAATGTCTAACCGCTTGGAAAATATTTTAATTAAAATTATCTCTATGGACCAAGACGGGCTTTATTAAAGGCCGTTACTCTTTCTCTAATGTTTGGAGATTGATGAACATTATTTATTCACCATTATCTAAGCAACCTCAATGTGTTATCTCTCTTGATGTAGAAAAGGCATTCGATAGAGTTGAGTGGCCATACTTGTTCAAAGTATTAGAAAAATTTGGTTTTCGTAATAATTTTAATAGATGGATTCAAATGATCTATAAGAACCCTATTGCTTCGTCATTACTAACAATTAGAGGTCTTCTTTCTTTTCACTTTCTCGTGGTACTAGACAGGGATGTCCATTAAGCCCTTTATTATTTAATCTTGTATTGGAGCCTTTAGCTATAACATTATGGGAGGCCAAAAACATTCATGGTATTTCTATAAATGGAACCATACATAAGATTTCTCTTTATGCAGATGATCTTTTGATTTTTATTTCGAATCTTGAGGAATCAATTCCTAATCTTTTGGAAACACTTAAAGATTTTGGAAAATTTTCAGGATATAAACTTAATTTGAATAAAAGTGAATTGTTTCCATTAAATACTTCTGTTAGTACATATAGTGATATTCCTTTTAGAATTGTTAATACATTTAGATATTTAGGTATTATAATTACTAAAAAATATAAAGATCTTTATAAAGCCAATATAGTTCCTCTAGTAGACTCCATGAAATTACTATTTTCTAGATGGAATCCACTTACTCTTTCTTTAATAGGTCACATCCATGCTGTGAAAATTATGAATTTACCTAGATTTTTATATATTTTCCAAAATATACTTATCTTTTTAACTAAAATATTTTTTGATCAAATTGACTCTCTTATTTCTTCCTTTATTTGGAACAATAAGAGACCAAGAATTAACAAATACTATTTACAAAAACCCAAAAAAGATGGTGGACTTACACTTCCTAATTTAAGACTGTATTATTGGGCTGTAAATATTAGACAATTATGTTTTTGGTTATACTGGCTTGATAAGAGCCAAAAACCACTTTGGGTTGATTTGGAATTAAAAGCTGTTAAACAATTTTATTTAACTTCAATATTAGGAGCTCCATTACCTTTACAGCTCTCTAAAATTCCAAATTTAAATTTTTACCCGGTTATTAGACAATCTTTATGGATTTGGATTCAGTTTCATAATTTTTTAAATTTTAAACAATTTAAGTTGTCTAGTTTTTTATATCGAAACTTTTCATTTAAACCTTCAATAACCGACCCCATTTTTCTCCTATGGAAAAATAAAGGGATCCGTTTCTTCACAGATTTATTGTATAATGGTTGACTGATGACTTTTGAAGAGTTAATTAATAAACACTCTCTTGCTCATACACATTTTTTGCAATATTTTCAGGTTAGACATTTTTTTACAACAATATTTACCTAAGTTTCCATACTTACAAGAAACTGATTTGTTGGATACCATGTTGAAAGTGAAAGGTTCCATTAGCAGAATTTATAATTTACTCTTGTTACAAAAAGAGAACCTATCACTAAAGATTAAACAAGATTGGGAGAGAGAACTTAATATGACCTTTGAGAATGAAGATTGGGTTCGAATTTTGAAAAATGTAAATTCTTCTATATGTGCCAATCGCTGTCTAATTCAATTTAAAATTGTCCATCGTTATTATTTAACAAAGGAGAGACTATCTGAAGTATTTCCTAGTGCAGATAATTATTGTGATAGATGTAAAGCAGAAGTAGCTACTTTGTCACATATGTTCTGGTCATATTCATTAAAACTGTTTTGGAAATCTTTATTTTCTACAATCTCTAAAGCTTTGAAAATTAATTTACAACCTAATAGATTAACTGTTCTATTTGGAATAGTTTCACATCATATTCAGGGTATTTCATCTTCAGATCAACATGTAATTGCATTTGTTACATTGTTGGCAAGAAGGGCTATTTTATTAAAATGGAAAGATATATCTTCCCCTACATTAATTGAATGGTTTTCTCAAGTAATGTTATGTCTCAGCTTGGAAAAAATTAGAAGTAGAACTTTTGAAACTCGATTTGATTTTGAGAGAAGATGGGGTTCTTTTGCCAAATATTACTATTTAATTTGAATTATTCTATATGGTTTCCTTCCAATTTTATTATCTTTTTTAAAAAAAAATGTGAACTGGCAGTTGATGAATTTTTTTCTATATATCTAGAAGATGGTTAAATGTATTGCTTCTGGGGGTTGATTCTTTTTCTCAGTTAGATGGGGTTCTTTCTTTTCCCTTTTTTCTATATAATTTTATTTTCATTTTTATATATTATGATTAGTTTTTTCTTCAGCTCTATTAATTGTATTCATATTAATTTGTTGAAATTTTGTATTATTCTATAGTTGTAGAAGATTATGTATTGATAAAAAGATTTTTAAAATGAAAATGAGATTTAAAAGGATATTGTCTGGATTACAAAACATGTCTTATGAGAATATATGGAATGGGCTAGGGTTTTTCTCTCCAGAGCGAATAAGGATGAAAGATGATGTAATAGAGGTAAACAAAATGATTTGAGACATAGTTTGAGACTTTTTCTCAAGGCAGAAATGGCTAATACAAGGGAGTATAGTTTTAAGGTAATTGGAGGAAAGCATGGAAGAGGGGAGAGTGTCAGAGGTAGGTGTTTGACACAGAGTAGTGGTGCCAGAGGTATTGGTCAAGATAGATATATTAGGGATATTTAAAAAACTCTTAAGTAAGCACATGGATAAAAGGGAAAAGGAGGACTACCTAGGGCAGGAGGGCTAGATTGATCGTAGAGTAGGTTAAAAGGCTGGTACTACATCACGGGCCAAAGGGCCTAGACTGTGTCGTAGTGTTCTATATTGGAGACCTGTGACCGGTGGTGTGCACAGGACTTGGTACTGGTGCTTGTCTACATATGATCTATTTGGATGAAAGTGCAGGTGTAATGTTTAGTCTGAAGCTAACACCAGAATTAGTGGAGTCATGGACAGTGAAGAAGATTGTCTAAGATTCAACCGGGGAATTTGGGCAAAGAAATGGCAGATGCAATTTAACTCTGACAGGTGTGAAGTGAAGCATTTTCAAAAATGAAACCAGGACAGGTCATACACGGTAAATGACAGGGCCCTGGGGAGTGTTGTAGAATAAGGAGACCAAATGGTACAAATACATAGTTCCTTAAAAGTGGTGATACAGGTAGACAGGGTGGTAATGAAGGTGTCTTTATCAGACAGGGAATTGAGTACAAGAGTTGGGGCATCATGTTACATCTATTCAGGATGTTAGTGAGATCACACAGCCTAGAAACCAGTACTTCACCCCAACTCATTCATGCCAATCAAGATGTGTATTTAAGCTCGTCCCATTTGCACGCATTTGATCCATATCCTTCTTATCCATGTATCTACCCAAATGTCTTTTCAATATTGTTGTACCTGTCTCAATTCTTTCCTCATTCCAATTACATATGACCCTCTGTGCAGAGAAGCTGCCCTTCTGGAGTATGGTGTACGTTAGTGGTCACCATACGTTGGGAAGGATACGATTAGGCTAGGGAGAGCACTGAACCAATTCATATGGATGTTACCAAAATTATCAGGGGCATACATATAGTGGATGATCACAGTCTTTTTCCCTGGGTAGGGGTAATCTAAACGAGAGGGTGTAGGTTTAAGGTGAAAGGGGAAGAATTTAAAGGGGACCTGAGGGACAGAAGGTGGAGAGGAACAGTATATGGACTGAGCTGCCACTTGACTGAGAAGCAGGTTGAAAGACTTTAGGACAGGTACATGGATAGGAAAGGTTAAACATGGAAAACGGGAAGGCACCTTGGACAATCTGGGCCAATGGGCCTGTTTCCCTGCTGTATAACTCCCTGACAGCAAGGACCAGCCAACACAAGATAAAACCTCCAAGGAACCTTGCCTACGGATGAACCATTCTGCTTTAGTGAGGCTAGAACTCTTTCCAAAGGATTTCATTTCCAGCATTTACTAAATGGGAGCGGGAACCTCAGCAATAGGACCAATAGGCCATTGGATAAAGGTAACAGTATCGACCTTCCACTCTGCCATCCACCAGCATGGCTGAAATAACCCGTAACACCCAGTCCTCTCCGAACTGCCTCCTCCCCAGGTTGCAGTCTTCTGGTTCTTTGGTACCTGGCTTCAATGGTATGAGGTCATAAGGCAAACAGTTCCAATCTTTATAGATAATACAAGAGGCAATGTTTGGTCAACACCAATGGCATTACCTTGATGGCCCAAACCCTTCAAGAGAGTGATGTAGTCTAATCCCAACACCTGGCTGATGTCTGTGTTGTCGGCAAGGAGCATCAGCTTCACTGTGGCATCCCGAAACATGAGGTTCTTCCTGTTGAAACCAGCTGAGCTGAACAACTGGAAAACTTGTCGGTGCTTTCCTTTCAGGCCGAAGAAATACTGCAGTGGGGAGTGACAGTTCCCAGTATTATTCATTTATTCTCATTATTTGCATAATTTATCTTCTTTTGAACATTGGTTGTCTGTCTTTATTATTTATAGCTTTTCATAAATTCTATTGCATTTATTTTCTTGTAACTGCCTGCAAGAAAATGAATCTCAAGGTAGTATACAGCAACATATATGCACTTTGATAATAAATTTACTTTGACAGATTCAAGGCAGAAGACTTGCGTCAGTGCTGCCTCCTCACCACTCTGGAGACCCAGGTTTGACCCGACCTCAGGTGCTCTCTGTGTGGAGTTTGCATGCACTTCCTGAGTGAGATTCCTATGGGTGCTCCGGTTTCCTCCAAATTGTACAAGTCAATAGATTTAATTGTGCGCTGTATAGTCCTCGTAGTGTGTGGGTGAGTGGTAGAATCGAGGAGGAGGGTGTGGGGGCCAATGAGAATGCGGGGAGAATAAAATAGGCTTTGTGGACAGTCGGCACAGACTCAGAGGGCTGAAGGGCCTGTTTCTGTACTCTGTGACTATATGGACCATCATAATTCCCCCCTCCACTGCAAATTCCTCACCATCCCTGAGGTTCATCAGGCTGGCAACACACTCATTTTTAAAATATTTCTTATTGGAATTTATAGTATTTTTTATGTCTAGCTCTGTACTGCTTCACAAAACAACAACGTTCACAACATGGTCGGTGGCAATAAACCTGATTCTGATCACAGCAACTAGGAACTTAAGGAATATTAACTGTCCTCCAAAATGGCTCAACTGCTACAGTACAAAGGAGAAAGAATAAAACAATGTGGATCTTCAGCATCAACCTCACCGCTGGATAGTCACTTCTGAGACATGCTTAACTCGATCAACTTCGCAAATTAATTCTCATCAATATTTGGGGATTGATAAGTAAACAGAATTACCCTGAAAGTGAATTAAGCAACATCCTGGTAAACTCAGATATGTTGGACCAATGTCATCACTATGACTGGGCACTTGGATTTGACAGCTTAATGATATGCATGTAGGAAGGGGTTCCAAGCATGCATTAGGAGTCCCTCAATTACTATTCAATTAAATCACAACTGATCCATTTGCAACCTCAACTCCGCCACCCTAACTTCCCATGGTAACCTTTCTCGATTATAAAACATCATGTATTCCTGCCTCAAAAGTATTCAAAGACTTGAAAGATTCAGCTCCCTCTGATTTGATAAAGAGTTAGAAAACCCAATGTAAACCAAAGAAATGAACTGCAGGAGTGATTGCTTTTGAGATCAGGGCACCACTTGATGGCTCAACCAATGACAGATGGTGCCTGAGAAGGGGGCATCCATCACAAAGAATCCACCACCACAAGTTTCTGGATGGTCCATCAAGCCATGAACACTAATTCATTATTCCTCTTTTGCACTATTTATTTTTGTAAATTATAGTCATTTTTTACATCTTGCATTGTACTGCTGTCACAAAACAACAAATTTCATGACATTTCCATTCCCATTCAGACATGTCAGTCCATGGCCCTCTCTACTGCCATGATGTTTGGAGGAGAAACACCTTGTATTCCATTTGGACGGCATGAAAATAAAATTCTCTGGCTTCTGGTAAATTTTCACTCTTCCTCCTTCCCTCTTCCATTCCCCACTTTGGCTCCCCTCCTACCACTTCTCTTCACCTGCCTATCACCTTCCCCTGGGGCCCCTCCTCATCCATTGTCCACTTTCCTCTCATATCAGATTCCTTCTTCACCAGCCACCTTTCCTAGCTTCTCACTTCAACCCCTCTCCCCCACCCACCTGGCTACACCTATCACCTTCTAGGTTGTACTCCTTCCCCTTCACTACCTTCTTATTCTCCTTCTTCCCCCTACCTTTCCGGTCCTAATGAAGGTTCTCAGCCCAAAATGTTGACTGTTTATTCATTTCCATAGATGCTGCCTGACCTGCTGAGTTCCTCTAGCATTTTATGTGTGTTGCCCTGGACTTCCAGCATCTGCAGAATCTCTTGTGTTTAAAATTTCATCAGTGATTATAAAACTGATTCTGATTCTCACACTGAACAGCAGACAAAATGTGGTTTGAGGATATTTTAAAAGAAAAGGGAGAAGTAGAGGAAGGTGACTGCGAGGGCTTTGGTCAGTGACAGAAGGTACAATCAGCCCATATATGGTAATATCCAGGGAAAGGGTCTCACCCTACCCAGCCAACAAGCCCATGAACACTACCTCAGTATTTTACCCTCTCTTTCTGCACTACTTATTTCATTTAAACACACACACACACACACACACACACACTTCTTCTTCAGCTGTCCATCGGAATCTGATGACGACGTCCACTCCTTTAACGGTGAGATCTTTTATGACTATACAGTCCTATCCTGGACCCTCAAGTTCTATTGCAGGTGGGACATGTATATGTGGTAGTCATGGTCGTGATGGCAACCATGGCTGCATTTCTCCTGGCTCTCTTCTTCTGTCTTCTGGTTGTTCTTTCCATCTCCAGAATACAAAAACCATCCCTACACAGCTGTCACCAAGTGTTACAGTCAGCAGCAACATCCTCCAGGTTGTCAGGTCTGATCTTGCACTTCCTTAAAGCATTCTTCATCTGATCCTTATAGCACTTCTTCAGCTCTCCAGCTGACCGTTGACCATGATGTAGCTGGCCGTATAACACTCTGCGGGGTAGCGGACATGGGGGCATCCTTATCACATGCCCCAGCCACTGCAACTGTAATCATGGCCTCAATACTTCTGCAGTTGGTTTTTACTAGTATTTCAGTGTGAGGCACCCGCTCACACCAAGTAATTCCCAGGATGTGCTGATGGCTTATGTGGAAGCACTCCAAGGACTTGATGTGATGGCTGTAGGTTACCTAAGCTTCACAGCCATAAAGGAGGGTGGTGACATAGACCACATGGTGTACAGCGACCTTTGTGGAGGGACGAAGGCTCCTGTTCTGAAAGATTCTATGCCAAAGTCTCCCAAAGGCAGTTGATGCCTGCTGAATGCGGCTCTGGATGTCGTTGTCAATGCCGCTATCCTCAGAGAGAATGCTCCCCAGATATTTGAAAGAGACAATAGACAATAGACAATAGGTGCAGAAGTAGACCATTCGGCCCCTCGAGTCTGCACCACCATTCTGAGATCATGGCTGATCACTCACTATCAATACCCAGTCCCTGCCTTGTCCCCATATCCCTTGATCCCCCTATCCATCAGATATCTATCTGGCTCCTTCTTGAAAGCATCCAGAGAATTGGCCTCCACTGTCTTCCGAGGCAGTGCATTCCAGACCCCCACAACTCTCTGGGAGAAGATGGCATGACTGACAGGTTTCCATCACCAACAGTGAAGGCAGGTAGGGTGGGTGGGACACTAGTACTCCATTGGCAAACCACTTCTGCCTTGGTGGTATTGACAGTCAGCCCCCATCCTGCTGTATGCTCTCACTGCCACAGCAAAGACAGTCTGAAGATCCTCCGGAGTATGGGCCACAAGAGCACAGTCATCTGCATACTGCAGCTCCAGGACTCGTTCTCTATGGAGCTTGGTGGTTGCTTGGAGCCTCCTGATGTTAAAGAGGTTGTCATTTAATCTGACTTCCACTGCCACATCGCGGCTAACCTCAATCTCGTTGTGGAGAAGCTTGGTAACACACAAGAGGAAGATGTTAAAGGGCACTGGTGCTAGCACACACTCCTGCCACACCTCCGTGCATAGGAGGAAGGGCTCGGACTTTTGTCCTCCTATGGTCACCCGAGCAGCATGGAACTGGGAATGTTCACACACACACACACTTATTTCAATAAACCTGATTCTGAAGTTAAATAAAGTGGCTCTTGAGGAAATATGGTCTGCCTCAGGAATTGCTGCTGCAGTTCTACACTGCAGTCATTGAGTCTGTCCTGTGCACCTCCATCACTGTGTGGTTTGGAGCCGCCACCAAGCAGGATAGAACCAGACTACAGCGCACAGTGAGGACTGCCGAGCGCATCATTGGAGCCTCCCTGCCCTCTATTGTGGACCTGTACTCTTCCAGGTTGAAGAAGAGGGTGGGGAACATCATAAAGGACTCCTTCCATCCTGCGCACGGACTGTTTGAACTGCTTCCGTCTGGTAGGCACTTCAGATCCCTCCAGATTAAGACTAATAGGCACTGGAGAAGTTTTTTCCCTACTGCAGTCGCTTTGCTGAACAGTTAACTGCCGGCTAACTATTACTTGGATTGCACTACCTGTATGTATAATCTATATTTTCATTTATATTTATCATTATTATTGTTATGAGCAGAGAGACAACATCTGCCGGAAGTAAATTCCTTGTATGTGCACAGGTACTTGGTGATTAAAGTCTGATTCTGATTCTGATTCTGATTGAGGAACAAGTGCAAGTTTTCAGAGTCCAGTTATTCTGCAACAACAAAGGCAGATACAACAGAAGCATTACATGAAGGTGCAGAGAATGTAGAGATATGGACATTGTTCAGCTAGATGGGATTAGTGTAATTTGGCATTATTAGTTTAATTAGTTGTGCTGAACATGGGCCTGTTCATGGTCACTGTGTTCACTGCATTTACTAACATTTACCAGACCCCTTGCATTTTCAGAAAACAGTGCAGTTGTCCTGTGCTGTAAGCCAATCAATCATTGATCAAGGAAATAAAGTCCACTCACATATGAATCAGTCTGTGTGTCTGTGAACAGCCCAAGTCCTGTTGCCTAGATGGGTTTAGATATCTGAGTCAAACAGTCCCAGATGTCTAAACCCCTCAGCAGATTAATGACAGTCCTCAACAGATTAACAAAACTGACTCCAATGCGTGAAGGAGCATGAGAGGTGACTTGCTAGAGATATACAAGATGGTAAGAGGCAGAGACTGAGAGGCCAGAGAAACTTCCTATTCTCTCGGTTCTAATGGGCATCTTTTTAAAGTGATTGGAGGCAAGTCAAGGGGAAATCAGGGGTGCAGTACGATTTTTTTTTTACACAAAGAATGGTGAACACTTGGAACATGTTGCCAGGGATGGTGGTAGAGGCAGATACATTACGGACATTTAAGAAGACGGATGATAGAATAATAGAGGGTTAGATTGATATTAGAGTATAAAATTATTAGAGTACCAGGTTATAAGATCAGCATATCGTGGGCATTTACTGCACTGTGCTATGTTCTATATTTCTATAACTCGGTCACACATGGGGGCAGCAAGTGAATGAAATAAAAACATCTAATCTAAACGGAAAATGCTGGAACCACTCAGCAGATCAAGCAGCATCTGTGGTAATTGTTGTTTCAGGTTGAAGTTTGAAGTTTACCCTGTTTCTCTTCCCACAGACACTGTCTGATCTGCTGAGCATTTCCAGCATCTTTCTAGTTTTACATGACACAGAGGAAGAGATGGGACCTGGGCCAGGGCGAGGAATTTCCGAGTGCTCTTCCGGGCGTTGTATCTAGTCACGACTGCATTCCCAGGACCGCGACCCAGGTGGCATGTTCTCCAGTCCGTAACGTTGGCCTGTGTTCCGTCGGTGCACAGCAGTCTATACTTGGCTGCTTCAGATACTGAGGAGAACAAAGGAACAACACTTTGTTAGGTCTAGAAGGCATAGCACTGTTGTGGAAATACCTACAGATGATTGTAAACAACTGTGGTGAATTACGTGTGCCTGTCTGGACACACCCCCTGCTGACTGCTCCTGTGGCTCCTCCCACAGGCCCCTGTATAAAGGCGATTCAGGTCTAATCCTCTGCCTCATTCTCCAGGATGTAATATGATGGTCACTCACTGCTGGTTCCTTCTTCAGTCAATAAAAGCCGATATCTCGCCTTACGTCTCAGAGTGAGTTATTGATGGTGCATCAACAACTTAATCTCCAGTCAACCTGATCTCTACATTCACCTTTGTGTCCCAATTACACCCATGTCACCTATTAACCTACTGTCCCTTATGTGTCTGAAATATGGGAGGAAACCCCTGTGGTCTTGGAGAGAAAGTATAAGCTCCCTACAGACTGTAATTGAATCCAGGTGTTATGGTAACTGCTACACTCTCATGCTGCCCCTAAATAAATTTGGTTTATTATTGTCACATGTACCAAGATACAGTGAAAAGCTTGACTTGCATGCTGTTCAAGTCATCAAACAGTGCATTGAGGAAGAACGAGGAAAAGCAATAACAATGCAAAAATAAAATGTAAAAATGCAACAAAAGTGAGTGCAGGGAAACGATAAAGTTCAAGGTCATAACGGGGTAGATTGTGAAGTCAAGAGTGCATCTTATCGTTCAAGAGGTCCATTCACAAGAGTCTAACAGCAGGAAAAAAGCTGTCCTTGAGCCTAGTGGTATGGCTTTCAGGTTTTTCAGGTTCCAACACTGCCCAATGGAAGAGGAGAGAAAAGTGAATGTCTTTAGCCCTAGATAAAAATGTGGAAAAATTCAAGGAAAAGGAGGCAAGCTGTGGTGAGTAGCCGGTATTTATCCAACACTTAACACTACAGAACTATTACCACGCATTGGGCCCCATTGGGCTTCCAGACAGACAGCAATTCTAAACAACTCCAAGGGATTGAGATGCTGGGACATGCTGAGTTTAGGGAAGGTGCAGGACAAATGTAAACCATTTTTGCCTCTGGAACGGTGCCTTGAAGTGCTGTTCCCTGCAGTATTAGGAAAACATTTATCCACTGTATCTCATTTACTAACAACTGATGGTGACATCTTAGTTCCTTTTACTACTACAACAGTGCAATGGTGAAATTGACCTCACCAACACTGCCATAACAGATACACTATTGAGAGCACCCTGACGGTTGCATCATAGACTGGTACAGCAGTTCTAAAGCACAGGAGCCCAAGAGACTGCAGAGAGTAGTAAACACAGCCTGGTTTATCAGGGATGCAACCACCTCCATCACCGACAGCATCTGCAGGAGGTAGTCCCTCAAGGAGGAGACATATGCCATCAAGGACCCTCACTATCCAGGCCATGCCCTCTTCTCACCATTATCAGGCAGGAGGTGACGAGGCCTGAAGTCCAACACCACCTGGTTAAAGGACAGCTACTTCCCTTCAACCATCAGATTCTTAAACTGAACTGCACAACCCTATCCTTCCCTCAGCAAAGGGCCAGCTTTTGTACTATCATGGAATTGTCTCTGATTGTATTTATTTTTCACTAGTACCTTAAGGACAACAAAGAGGTGATCGCAGGAGGCAGAGGAATGGCTACAAATCGATAGACCTGGCCTTGTTCAAATATCAGAGGATCTGAACAACTATGCCATGGTTGTCATGGACTTCAGATAAAAAAAATGTCGAAGACGAATATGTCCCACAAAATCATTCAGCGTCTTCCCCAATTAGAAGCTCTGGATGAACCAAGAGATCCACAATCTGCTGAGGGGCGGATCAGTGGCATTCAGGTTTGGTGCTCAAGTACGATGCAAGTGGTCCAGATACACTCTCCAGAATGTCATCTTACTTGCAAAGTGGCAATTCTGGACCAAATCTGAATTACTGAAGGATATTTGGCAGCTGTGGCAGGGCTTGAATGCTTCCACCTCCAAAAGAGTGAAACCAAGCGACACAGATGACAGCAGGGCTTTGCTCCCAAATGAGCTCAATGCTTTCTATGCACATTTTGACCATCAAAACATGGAGGAATCTTCACAAACTGCCACAGCCCTTGGTGACCCTGTGCTCTTAGTCTTGGAGGCTGGTGTAAGAGCAACCTTTAAGAAGGTGAGCCCACGGAAAGCATCCGGCCCAGATGGGGTACCTGGCTGAGTACTAAACACCTGTACTGATCAACCGGCTGGAGTGTTCACCAATATTTTCAACCTCCTGCTTCGGCAGTCTAAGTTACCCACCTACTTCAAGCAAACTTCAATTTTACTGGTGCCTAAGAAGAACGTGGTAACCTGACTCAATGATTATTGCCCAATAGCACTTACATCCACTATGATAAAGTACTTTGAGAGGCTGGTGATTAAACATGTCAACTCTTGCCTGAAAACCAACTTAGATTTGCTCACTGACACAACAGGTCAACAGCAGAAGCCATTTCATTGGCTCTTTACCCAACCCTGGAATATCTGGACAGTGAAGACACATACATCAGGATGTTCTGTACAACTACAGCTGGGCATTCAACACTAACATCCCCTCAAAATGAATCAATAAGGTTAAAGACCCTGGCCTCAATGCCTTCCTTCTGTAATTGGATCCTTGATTTCCTCACTTGTAGACCCCAGTCAGTTCAGATTGGCAAAAACATCTCCATTAGCACAGGTGCATCACAAGGCTGTGTGCTTAGCCCCTGCTCTACTCGCTTTACACCTATGACTGTGTGGCTAATACCGCTCCAGTGCTATATTTACATCTGCTGATGACACCACTTTTTTTTGGAGAAATTAAAGGTGATGATAAATCAATATACGGAAGGGAGATTGAAAATCTGGCTGAGTGGTGTCAGAACAACAACCTCTTAACCAGTCAGCAAACCAAGGAGCTGATTATTGACCTCAGGGGGAGGAAATTAGAGGTCCATGAGCCAGTGCTCATTGGGGGATCAGAGGTGGAGAGAGTCAGCAACTTTAAATTCCTCACTGTTATCTTTACAGAAGACCTGTCCTGGGTCCAGCACACAAGTTCCATTATGAAGCACAGCAGTGTCTCTGCTTCCTTAGAATTTTTGGAAGGTTTGGCATGATATCTGAAGCGTTTACAAACTTCTATAGTTGTGTGGTGGAGAGTGTATTGACTGGTTGCATCATGAGCCTGGTATGGAAACACCAATGCCTTTGAAAAGAAAACCCTACACAAAGAAATGGATATGGCCCTATCTATCATGAGTAAAGCACTGTCGCAGGAAAATTGCATCCGTCTTCAAAGACATATCCCACCCAATTTCGAGGCCATGCTTTCCTTTCACAGCTGTCATCAGGAAGAAGGTACAGGAGCCTCAGGATCCATACCACCAGGTTCAGGAAGAGTTATCACCCCTCAACCATCAGGCTCTTGAAGCAGAGGGGATAACTTCACTCATCCATCACTGAACTGTTCCCACAACTGTCCCCACGACTCACTTTCAAGGACTCTGCATCTCATGTTCTCAATATTTGCTTATTTATTTATTGTTACTTTGTTTTTCGTTTTACTTGCAGCTTCTTGTCTTTTGCACATTGGTTGTTTGTCGGTTTGTTGGGTGCGATCTTTCATTGATTCTACTGTGTTTCCCGGATTTACTGTTTTTGCCTGCAAGAAAATGAATCTGAGGGTTGTACAAGGTAACATATAATACTTGATAATAAAGTTATTTTGAACTTGTTCAGCAGTCTTTTTCCCCCATGTTCTGTGTTGTTTGAACCTAAACACTGAATATAAATTGTACATAATAAAGAATATAAATTATAAAATCATAAGACCATAAATATAGGTTCAACAGAACCACACGGACAAGACAAAACAACAACAGCAAAACAAACACCATTCCTCCATCACACCAACTTGATCAGCATGAATGAAACATAGAATCATAGAAAACCTACAGCACAATACAGTCCCTTCGACCCACAGAGCTGTGCTGAACACGTCCTTACCTTAGGAATTATCTAGGGTTACCCATAGCCCTCTATTTTCCTAAGCTTCGTGTACTTATCCAAGAGTCACTTAAAAAGACCCTATCGTATCTGTCTCCACCACTGTCGCCGGCAGCCCATTCCACACACTCACAACTCTGCATAAAAAATTTACCCCTGACATCACCACTGTACCTACTTCCAAGCACCTTAAAACTGTGCCCTCTCGTGCTAGCCATTTCAGCCCTGACTATCCACACGATCAATACCTCTCATTATCTTGTACACCTCTATCAAGTCACCTCTCATCCTCCGTTGCTCCAAGGAGAAAAGGCCGAGTTCACTCAACCTATTCTCACAAGGCATGTTCCCCAATCCAGGCAACATCCTTCTAATCTCCTCTGCACCCTTTCTATGGTTTCCACATCCTTCTTGTCATGAGGTTACCAAAATAGTACTCCAAGTGGGGTTCGACCATCCATCATGGGATTGAGTTTAGGAGCCAAGAGATAATGTTGCAGCTATATAGGACCTATCTCAAAACATGTGATGTGACTACACCTATAGCAAAGGACATACCTGAAAAGAAGGCCAATGCACCGTGTGCCTTCTTAACCACAGCATCAACCTGCATAGCAGTTTTGAGTGTCCTATGGACTCAGACCCCAAGATCCCTCTGATCCTCCACACTGCCAGGAGTCTTGCCATTAATACTATATTCTGCCATCACATTTGACCACTTCACACTTATCTGGGTTGAACTCCATCTGGGATCCCTTTGGATCCCATGCCTCCTTACTTTCTCAATAAGCCTTGCATGGGGTAACTTACCTTACTAAAATCCATATACACTACATCTACAGCTCTACCTTCATCAATGTGTTTAGTCACATCCTCATGTCACATGTTATGAGTGATGGAGATGAACACTGCATAGCCTTTGCATTGCATTACCTTACCACTGCAGAGAAAAATTACACACAAATTGACAGAGAGGCCTGGAGTCTGCTTTGGGATGTAAAGTGTTTCAACCAGTACTTGTATGGGAGAGAGTTTACCCTCATTATTGACCATCAACCATTAGTGTCCATTTTCAATCTAGAGAAAGGTGTTCCACTAACAGCAGCAGCACGAATGCAGAGATGGGCTCGGTTTTTTGGAGGACACAATTACAAATTCAAGAGGACAACTAAGCATAGAAATGGCAATGGATTAGAGTTTACCCTTAGAAAAGGAAATACCTGAAATATTTACAAAAGAGGACACTCCTCTTAATGTGTTCTCTCTAATGCAAATCAAAAGTCTCCCTTTTACAGCCAAGATGATCCAAAGAAAAACCATAAAAGAACCCACACTGTCTCAGGTCTACCTTGCCACCCAAAATGGCTGGAATGTGCAGCAGAAATTCCAGTTCCCCCATTTTTACCAGTGCCAGGATGAACTTGCTCTTGACAGGGATTGAGAGTTGTGGAGATTGAGAGTTTTTCCACCATCCATGCTGAGAGCCAAAGTGATGGAGGAGCTACGTGCAACATTTAGGTTTGATCAAAATGAAAACATTGGCTTGAAGCTTTGTCTGGTGGCCTGGGATAGATCAGCAGATCGAGCAGCTTGCCATGAACTGTGCGGGATGCCATCAAGCCCAAAAGATGCCAAGAGCAACACCTCTCCATCCCTGGGAATGGCCTCACTGCCCAGGCAGAGGATTCATGTGGATTTTGCTGGATCATTCATGGGCACAAATTTCTTAGTAGTAGTGGATGCAGCAACCAACAGGTCAGAAGTGATCCCAATAGCCTCCATTACAACCTTGTACACTGGTGATGTGTTGAGAAGCCTCTTCTCAAGGAAAGGTGCTCCAGAACACTTAGTCAGTAACAATGGGCCACAGTTTGATGTGGAACAGGCTCAGTCATTCTTGAAAATCAATGGAATAAGACATAATACATTTGCACTGTACCACCCAGCTACGAATAACTTGGCAGAAAGGGTTGTCCAGAGTGTAGAGAATGCACTGCAAGCAACGTCAGCTACACTGACACTGAATCAGAAGTTCACCATTTCCTCCTTGCATATCACAATGCAGCACCCTCCACAACCAACAACTCACCAGCTATGGGTTCTGGGTTCCTATGCTTACCCTTGTGTTCACGCTTGGATCTCCCCAAACCCAATCTCAGGAGTATGCAGGAGAAACAGCTGAGACAAACTGAGGGCCACTCAAATAAGATTCAAGGTTTCACTTCAGGACAAGAGACGGACTACAGAGGTGATCAAAAGTGGGTACTTGGAAAGATTAAGGACAGAACCGGACCACTCTCCTACACAGTGGGAAGTGCATCTGGAAAGAATACATTGGTCGATTGAGGAGAGCAGAGTCAAATGTTAGAGAAGAAACGTGTCCAGAGCTGTCAGAACCACTTCCTGCAGACCCAGAGTCAATTCCCACAAGCACCACAGAGGAGGCCCCATGACCTGAGATTGTTTCACAGCCATAAGTCTCACCTGCCAAGCAGAGTGACCCCCACCCCCGCCAGCCAGGAGAGACATTATCTACAAGAGAAATCCTCCACTGTGATTAAATCTTTAGGGCTGAATGGGATAATTAAAAATTGGATGTCTCTATAGTAGCTGAATTATGCAGTATACTGTATATATACGTATATAGATTGAGATGCATTCTGGAGTTTATGACTAAGCAGGGAGGATTGCTGTGTATTTAATATTTCAGTAGTATTTGAGTAATATTGTAAATATATTGTTCAATTAAACATTCTTTCTTGTTTATATAATTCATTACAGATTATATGAATAGTATAGGTCATTATGCCCCCATCCTCACTAAAAGTAAAAAAAAGTTTACACGCATTGATTAGTTTTATGTTTTGAAGTTACAAAACATAACACTTTCACATAACCCTCCACCTTCCTTGCTTAGGCCTGCTTCTGTCAGGTATGACACTATGAAATCCGCCATTCAGAAGCAGAGCTTCAGACGTGGTGTGACCATGCTTTCTGCAGCAGAGTGGCAATCTCTCACTTCAGCACTGGCAGGAAGAACACGATTGGTGGGCACGTTTCTCCCTCTTCATTCTTCTGCTGTCATGGCAACCGTAGGAGAAGCAGACTCACCGCTCATGCTGGCAAAGGCCGAATTGTCCAGAAAAGCCACGTCACTGGTCCCCTGTTCCAAACACCTGCAAGGAAACATTAGCACGTCTTAGAATGAGGCCCGTCTGCCCAAACTCGCCCACCCCTGTTGAAGGCCTGTTGCGTGCAGGGTTGCCATCTTGGTGCTGTGTTACTATGGTACTGGGCCTCCGTGACAATTTCTTGCCCCAAGTTTGGGTGCCTCTTCTCCTTCGTGGCCTCCCTTCCAGTTCTGGAGGAGGAGAGAGGCCAGTAACAGAATGAACAGCTACTGAGGTAGGGCAGACAGTCTATGTCATTGTCTCACTGAGGTCTGACACCCCACCCAATAGACCAGGACTCAACCTTGGCATGTAGCTCTGCAGTCCGACAGGCTCCCGGGATCAAAGACCCTTTATTTGCCATATACATTTGCATGTATTAGGAATTTGCTGTGGTGTTCTGGTGAAGAAGGCAACAGGAAGAACAATATCCATCAATTATAAAGAATAAATTATATACAGTACACTATAAATAAAGTTAGAGGTTAAATACCAATATGGAATACAATGTGCATAAATAACAGTGTGTATTTATAATGTAAACAGCATTATACAAAATTGTTTCAAGTTTTGACGGTGCATTGACTGAGATAATAGAGTTGGGGGGGGGGGAGAGTTAACTAGAATGTGATGACTGTGTTCTCTGACTAAACAGCCTAGGAGTGTGGGTGGGTTTGTCAGGTGAGGTACTAGGTCAAGCTGAAAGCATGATGGGTCCAGGTGAGGGATAAAGCTTTCTGTAACATTTCAGTGTACGTTTGAAACTGACTGCTTCACTGCCACATGAGTGGTAAGGTGCCTCGTGTAAAACTAGCAACTTATAATAGCGCAGAAGACGTCGGACTCACTCAGCCCAGGATCTGGAGGGAGAGACAGGCAGAATGATTCTTTCACTTTGTTTGTCACGTACATATCGAAACACACAGTAAAACCATCCAAGATTGTGCTGGGGGCATCCCCCATGCTTCTGGTGCCAACATAGCATCCCCACAACTCATTTACCCTAACCTGGCGTGTGAGAGGAAACTGGAGTATCCAGAGTGGACCCAGGCAGTCACAGGGTGAATGCACAGAAAATGAGGATACCAGAACCCTGCTTGGTGATTGCGCTAACCACTGCACTACCCTATCGTGCATCGAGACTGTGAAGAAGAGGCAGGGTCACTCATATCTCCCTCAGCCTCCTGCATGATGATTCACTGGCCTGTGTCCACATGAGGAACCCCAAGGTCGAAGGGGTTAACAGTCAAGTATTTGTGCATGGACAGTGTGGCACCCAGACTTCATCCAGAACAGAGTCCAGTAGTAAGAGAAGGAAGGATGTTTACAGGAGAGGAGGAGAATCTAAGGCAGAAATTGACTGTTTTTTGAATGAGAAGGGATTTATGAACTATGGGAAGAAAGTGGGAGAATGAGGTCGAGAAAACAAAATCAGTGGAGCAGATTCAACGGGCCAAATGGCCTAATTCTGCTTCTATAAGATCCAAGGCCAATGGTCTCATCCACTGTGGCACCTAAGATAGGCTATCTGGGTTTCCCCACACTGTTTGACACCCGATACGCTTTCATTGGGTGGTCAGTGTGGTAACACAGAGAATGTAGCAGCTGATGTGTGCACAGCAAGACCTCACAAACAACGGTTTGATAGGTTTCAATGACTAGATTATGTTGGTTGGGAGAATTATTGTTCAGGATGTTTGGGGGAGTATTTCCAAGTCACTCTTCAAGATCTCTCACGTCCACCAAGGAGACCATAAGACTATATGAACAGAATTAGGCCATTCATCCCATTTGCTCCTCCATTTGATCATGGTTGATTTATTATCCCTCTCAACCCCGTCCTCCTGCCTTCTCCCATAACTTTTGGTGTCCTCACTAATCAAGAATCTATCAACCTCTGCTTGAAATATACTCAACAACTTGGCCTCCACAGCATTCCGTGGCAATGAGTTCCACAGATTCAACAACCACTGGCTAAAGAACTTCCTCTTCATCTCTGTTCTAAAGGGTTGTCCTTGTATTCTGAGACTGTGCTCTTAGGTCCTAGACACTTCCACTACTGGAAACATCCTCTCCACATCTACTCTACCCAGACCTTTCAATATTCGACAGGTTTCAAAGAAATCCACCCCTCCCCCCAATTCTTCTAACCTCCAGTGAGTACAACCCACAGCCATCAAACTCTCCTCATACATTAACCCTTTCATTCCTGGGATCATTCTCATAATCTTCCTCGCCAATGCCAACAAATTAGACTCAAAACTACCCACAAGACCTCAAGTGCAGTCTGATCAATGCCTTTTTAAAGCCTCAGCATTACATCCTTGTTTTTATATTATAGTCCTCTCAAAATGAATGTTAATATCGCATTTGCCTTCCTCACCACCGATTCAACCTGCAAGTTAGCCTTTAGGGAATCCTGCATGAGGACCCCCAAACAAGAGAAAATCTGCAGATGCTGGAAATCCGAGCAACACACACAAAATGCTGCAGCAATTCAGCAGGCCAGATAACTTCTATGGAAAAAAGTACAGTCCTGCCAAAGGGTTTCAGCCCAAAACATCGACAATACTTTTTTCCATAGATGCTGCCTGGCCTGCTGAGTTCCTCCAACATTTTGTGTGTGTTGCAATGACTCCCAAATCCCTTTGCACCTCTGTTTTCTGAATTTTCTCCCCCATTTAGTTCAGTGTCTGATCCCAAACTGGTACTGCTGGAGACGTTCCATTTGAATCACTGGACAGAGAACAGACCTCGGGGAGGAACTCAAAAACTTGCAGGAGCTGGAGATGGGAAATAAAAACAGGGAAGTGCTGGCAAGCTCAGCAGATCAGGCAGCATCTGTGGAGGAAGAACAGAGTTAATGTTTCAGGCCACAGCAGATCAGATAGCACCTGCGGAGGGAGTTAATGTTTCAGGTCACAGAGCCTTTTATTAAAACAGGGTAAGTTTTAGGTTGTAGAGAAGGTGGCGGGGATGGAGAGATGGGGCAGTATCTGAGATAGGGTTTGCCCGATCATTTATTTTACTGGGGACAATTATGTAGTAACGCACATATAGGTGCTCCTTCCTATTGGACAGAGGAACACCACCCCCATCACCAATATTCCCTTTGTCTTATCCATTCCTTTCCTGGAGCTTGAAACAGCACTTTCTGGATCCTCCCTTCCCATTTACGATGTACTCACATCGCCCAGTAGCACTCACATCAACAGTGATGAAATGCTTTGAGAGGTTGGTCATGACTAGACTGAATTCCTGCCTCAGCAAGGACCTGGACACATTGCAATTTGCCTATTGCCACAATAGGTCAAAGGCAGATGCAATCTCAGTGGCTCTCCACACCGCTTTAGACCACCTGGATAACACAAACACCTATGTCAAGATGTTGTTCATCGACTATAGCTCAGCATTTAATACCATCATTCCCACAATCCTAATTGAGAAGTTGTAGAACCTGGGTCTCTATACCTCCTTCTACAATTACATATCCTCCTCGCTGACAATCAACACTGGCACACCCAAGGTTGTGAACTTAGACCACTGCTCTACTCTCAATATACACATAACTCTGTGGCTAGGCATAGCTCAAATACCATCTATAAATTTCCTGACGTTGTTGGTAGAATCTCAGGTGGTGACAAGAGGGCGTACAGGAGTGAGATATGCCAACTAGTAGAGTGGTGCTGCAGCAACAACCTGGCATTCTACGTCAGTAAGACTAAAAAGCTGATTATGGACTTCAGGAAGGGTAAGATGAAGGAACACATACTGATCTTCATAGAGGGATCAGAAGTGGAGAGAGTGAGTAGTTTCAAGTTCCTCGGTGTCAAGATCTCTGAGGATCTAACCTGGTCCCAATATATTGATGTAGTTATAAAGAAGACAAGACAGCAGCTATACTTTATGAGGAGTTTGAAGAGATTTGGATATGTCAACAAATACACTCAAAAACTTCTATAGTTGTACTATAGAAAGTATTTTGACAGTCTGCATCACGGACTGGTATGGAGGGGCTACTACACAGGACCAATAGAAGCTGCAGAAGGTTTGGAAATCTAGTCAGCTCCATCTTGGGTACTAGCCTACAAAGTATCCAGGACATCTTCAGGGAGCAGTGTCTCAGAAAGGTAGCGTCCATTATTAAGGACCTCCAGCACCCAGGGCATGCCCTTTTCTCACTGTTACCATCAGATAGGAGGTACAGAAGCCTGAAGGCACACACTCAGCGATTTAGGAACAGCTTCTTCCCCTCTGCCATCTGATTCCTAAATGGACATTGAATCTTTGGACATTACCTCACTTTTTAAAAATATACAATATTTCTGTTTTTGCAAGTTTTTAAAAAATCTATTCAATATACATAATTGATGTTCTTGTTTATTTATTACTATTATTATTTTCTCTTCTAGATTATGTATTGCATTGAACTGCTGCTGCTAAGTTAACAAGTTTCATGTCACGTGCTGGTGATAATAAACCTGATTCTGAAATGTCAGCCGGTTCTCTCTCCACAGACAATGCCTGACCCACAGAATGTTGTAACAGTAAGGACCACAGGGGATGGCTGACACATTATGTGGGAGAACAGTTGGGCTAATCAGAACAGAGCCAGGACCAGTCCCCTGGGTATGGAGACACATTCAGGAAATTCTAACCTGCAGGGAGCAGGTGGCAATGGGTCAGGTTTGGATCCGGACCCTGTCATGGGTACATACCTGAGAGCCCCTTCAGAACCGTAGTATGGCTCATTGTCGGTGGCTTCACAGAAGTAGTTTCTGGCCATGTTGTAGGACTTTTGGCCCCGGCAGAGTGCACAAAGATTCGGGAACAAGGCACCGGCTCCAGGAGCACAGGAGGCACTGAAGAAGCTGCTAGCGGCTGTGGGAGCAAAACACAAGCAATTACAGGGTCAGGCACACATGGCATTGTAGTACAGGGACACATAACACAGATTCATTCCTGGTTTATTTACTAGGACTACTGATAATTACCAAGTTAGTGAGTTGGAGGCCAATGGAATGTTCACTATTGTCCTGCTTGTGTTGCAGATAGTGGGGACACTCTAATCTAGCTGGGGTCTGACCACAGGAGTTCCTCAATACTCCAACCTGACGAGAATCCTTTGGCTTCACTGTTCACGTGGTTGAAATCCGTCACTTCAATTGACTTCAGTTTTGCAATAATCCTGGCACAGCATTATGACTGAAACTGGAGCAGGGGAGTGGAAGAGAGTTTTAAAAACATTCTCTGTGTTGACAGGGTGAGCTACACTATTTCTTCTGTTGAGGATTACAGGTGAACTGCCATCAATTTAAAATTTTCACCTGGATAATGCGTCTGCATGATTTTTAAAGTAGTCAGTAAGAATGTAAATACTTTGGCCAAAGGATCACATCTGTGTATGGTTAAAGGAAATAAAGACTGGCGTGTTTGTGCAGAGAAGAGAGTGTGTTGGCTCAGATCCATGCTGCGTTGTGTTTGGAGTCTAACACAATAAATCATGTTGTCAGAGACGACTACCAGACATTGTCCAGAAACTAA
Organism: Hypanus sabinus; assembly: GCF_030144855.1. NCBI lineage: Eukaryota > Metazoa > Chordata > Chondrichthyes > Myliobatiformes > Dasyatidae > Hypanus > Hypanus sabinus. The sequence continues at coordinate 149,730,230 of NC_082715.1, read as the reverse complement.
ATCACTTAACTGGTAACTGCAAATCAACACACAGCAGATGTGGGTAATCTGAGATAAAAACAGAAAATGGCAATTACTCTGCCCGACACCACGACAAACTACAGAAAGTCATGAACACAGATCGACACATTACAGAACCCGTGAACAACTTCTCGCTGTCTCTGGACCCCGTTCAGCTCCTGTTGGGCAGAAGATACAAATCCCTGAACACGTATGACCGGGTTCAGGGATAGCTTCTATTCCAAAGTTACAAGGTTCTTGGAGAATTGTTCTATACAACAATGGTGAAGTCTTGGTCCCCTAGTCTGCCTTACCATGGTCCTCACACCTCACTGTCTACCTGCACTGCATTTTATCGGTAACAGTAACATTACATTCTGAATGCAAACACTAGGAAATCTAGATGCTGGAAATTCAAGCAACACACACAAAATGCTGGTGGAACACAGCAGGCCAGGCAGCATGTATAGCAAGAAGTACAGTCGACGTTTCAAGCCAAGACCCTTCGTCAGGACTAAGTGAAAGAAGAGATAAGAGATTTGAAAGTGGGAGGGGGAGGGGGAAATGCGAAAAGATAGGTGGAGGGGAAGATATTGTTGAGGAAGCAGGGAGTCTGATTCCCATTCTGATATGTCAATCCATGGCCTCCTCTACTGTCAAAGTGAAGCCACACTCAGGTTGGAGGAACAACACCTTATATTCTGTCTGGGTAGCCTCCAACCTGATGGCATGAACATTGACTTCTCTAACAACCGTTAATGCCCCTCCTTCCCTTCTTATCACATCCCTTATTTATTTATCTATATTCCCCCTTTTTTTCCTCTCTCTGTCCCCCTCACTCCTTGCCGGTTCTCCATCTCACTCTGGTGCTCCCCTCCCCTTTTCTTTCTCCCTAGGCCTCCCGTCCCATGATCCTTTTCCTTCTCCAGCTCTGTGTCCCTTTTACCAATCAACTTTCCAGCTCTTAGCTTCATCCCTCCCCCTCCTGCCCCTCACCCTCCCACTTTCAAATCTCTTATTATCTCTTCTTTCAGTTAGTCCTGACAAAGAGTCTCGACCCAAAATATCAACTGTACTTCTTGCTATAGATGCTGCCTGGCCTGCTGCGTTCCATCAGCTCTTTGTGTGTGTTACTACATTCTCAATCCTAACAACAGACCATAAATATAAAATTCTGAGCCATTATCAAAAGGTTTCAAATTTAAAATAACATCTATTATATTGTTATCCGGGCTGGTAGGAAATATATGTAGTTTAGATCTTAAAAAATCTCTAATCTATAGATATCGATAAAAGTGGGTATTTGATAGCTTATATTTCACCAAGAGCTGCTCAAAAGAAGAAAGATTCCCTCCTACAAACAGATCCTGAAATCGTTTAATGCCTAACCTATCCCATTCTCTAAAAAACGGATCGGTCATAGATGGTTTTTAAAAAATTAGAGAAATATTGACTAGAAAGGTATCTCAATAAACCATAATGTTTTCTAAACTGTAGCCAGATCCTCAAAGTGTGTTTAACCACAAAACTGTCAGTTAATTTATTTAAAGATAAAGGAAGAGAGGATCCAAGAAGAGAAATAATAGAAAATTTCGTAACAGAGTTGGCTTCCAAAAAGACCCATATTGGACAATCCTCACGATTAATATAATATAACCACAATGGAAGATTTTGTATGTTAATTGCCCAGCAATATAACCTAAAATTAAGTAGAGCAAGGCCTCCATTCTTTATTATTTTTTGAAGGTGGGCTTATTTAATCGGGGTTTTCTGTTCTTCCATATATAGGAAGAAAGAATTGAATCTAAAGAATCAAAAAAAACTTAGGATTAAAAACAGGTACATCTTGAAAAAGGTATATAAATTTAGGTAAAATATTCATTTTAATAAAATTGATTTGACCAATCACGATAGAGAGAGGCAACCAATTCATTAATTCATTAAGGTTAGAAAATTTTCTTTGAATAGATCTTTATAATTCTTAGTGATTGTTACACCCAAATATGTAAATTGTTTTCTTACAATTTTAAAAGGAAGGTTAATCACTCTTACGCAAATTCAATTTATATCCTGAAAACTGACTAAAATTAATCAGTAAAAGACTAATATCGGAATGTGTGATTTCTCTGGATGCGGAGAAGACCTTTGATCAAGTTGAATGGAATTACCTATTTAAAACCTTGGAAATATTTAATTTTGGCCCAATTTTATTTATTGGATGAAATTACTTATCTCCCTCTGCTCAGATCCTTACTAATTTTCAGATTTCTAAACCAATTAAACTCCAACGTGGAACCAGACAAGGATGTTCGTTGAGTCCTTTGCTTTTTGATTTGATATTAGAACCTTTAGCAATTGCCTTTCGAGAGTCTAAAGATGTCACCAGTATCTTAAGGAAAGGTACTGTTCATAAAATTTCACTTTATGCTGATGACCTATTGCTTTTTATATCTGATGTTACAACTTCTTTACCTCTGTGTTACTACATTCTGAATTCTGTTTTACTCTTCAATATACTGAGGTACAGAATAATCTGCCTGGATGGAAAGCAAACAAATGCTTTGCACTGTACCTTGGTGCATAAGACCATAATAGAAATATGAGCAGAATATTAAGTCTGCCCCACCACTCATCATGGCTGATTTATTATCTCTCAGCCCCAATCTCCTGCCTTCTCCCTGTAACTCTTGTTATCCTTACGAATCAAAAAGCCATCAACCTCCACTTTAAACACTGTACACCCAGTGACTTGACCTCCACAGCCTTCCGTGGCAATGAATTCCACAGATTCACTACCCTCTGGATGAAGAAATTTCTCAATTCTGTTCTAAACACACATCCTTTCTTACACAAGGGGCCCAAGCTGCTCATAATACTCCAGTGGTCTGACCAGGGCCTAATTAAGCTCCAGTATCACATCCTTTCTTTTATATTGTAGTTCTCTCAAAATTAATGCTAACATTTACCTTTTTCACATCTTATCCAACCTGCAAGTTAACCTTTAGAGAATCTTACACAAGGCCTCCCAAGTCCCTTTGCACCTCTGAACTTTGAATTTTCTCCCCATTTAGAAAATTCTCTACACCTTTATACCTTCTATCAAAGTGCATGATCATACACTTCTCTAAACTATATTCTATCTGCCACTTCTTTGTCCATAAGACCATAAGATATAGGAGCAGAAGTGGGCCATTCAGCCCATCGAGTCTGCTCCACCATTCAATCATGGGCTGATCCAATTGTTCCAGTCAACCCCACTCCCCTGCCTTCTCCCTATACCCTTTGATGCCCTGGTCCATTCTCCCAATCTGTCTAAATCCTTCTGCAGACTCCCTGCTTCCTCAACACTATCTTCCCCTCCACCTATCTTTACATAGTCTGCAAACTTGGCCACAAAGCCAAAGCCAAAGTGGAAACACTCAGCAGGTCAGGCATCGACTGTGGAAAGAGGAACAGAATGAACAAGACTTTGATGAAAGGCCATTGGTAGAGGGGTTCCCAACCTGCTTGATGCCATGGACCTTTACCATTAACTGAGAGGTCCGCAGACCCCAGATTGGGAACCCCAGTCTAAAATTTTGACACTGTTTCTCTCCCTTTGGCTGCTGCCTGACGTGCTGAGTGTTTATCAAATCAAGTTTACTTATCATTCAAACCATACATAGATACAGCTGAATAAGACAGTGTTCTTCAGGAGCCAAGGTGCAAAACATTCAAACTAGGAAGCACACATTCTAAAATAGTGATTTTACGTCACTGACAGGTAGCTGTATTGGAAGAGGCAGCTAGGGATTGGAGAATTGTGTGATGTGTGCCTGAGAACTGTGTAGGCATGCCTGATGCCAGATCTCTCTGGTCATACAAACCACACTTCATTGGCATATGGAAACCCTGCAGACGAGAAATAATCTGTGCTTAGCAAGAGGCATAACAGGGCTGTGTGGGTGACTTGCGCCAGTGCTATTGTGTTCCATTTGCTTTGTTGCAGGTACGTGCTGATCACAATCCACTTTGTTATGCAGGAAACAATGGACACTGTGAGCCTATCAGGACGAGTTGTCAGTTCTTGGCCACAAAGTCAGAATGTCAGAGTTCTGGCCCCTGCAGGAACCCTGTCCACAGGAACATACTGGGATCCACATTAACCGATCCCTCAAAGTTGCTGCTCAAGTTGATAGGGCTGTTCAGAAAGCACGTGGTGTGTTCATCTCTGATTGTTGGATAATTCAGTTCCAGAGCCACAAGGCAATGTTGCAGCCCGGTTAAACCACACTCAGAGTGGTGTTCAGTTCTGGTCACCTCATTATAGGAAGGATGTGGAAACTTTAGAGAGGATGCAGAGGAGATTCACAGGATTCTGCCTGGATTGAAGAGCATGTCTTACGCAGAGAGAATCAAAGTTCAAAGTAACTTTATTATCAAACTACATATATGTAACCATATAGAACCCTGAGACTCATTTTCTTGTGGGCACACTCAGCAAATCCAAGATACATAATAGAATCAATGAAGGAGTGTACCCATCGATTCGGACAAACAGCCAGTGTGCAAAGCACAACAAACTGTGAAAATACAATAAATAATAATAAGTAAATAAGCAACAAATATTGAGAACATGACATGAATAGTCCTTGAAAGATTGTCCATAGATCGTGGGAGCAGTTCAGCGATGGGGCAAGTGAAGTTAAGTGGTTATCCCCACGGATTCAAGACCCTGATAGTTAACTGTTAGTGAACCTGCTGGTGTTGGTCCTGAGGTTCCTATACTTTCTCCCTGATGATCCACAGGCTTTTCCCCAGGGTGGAAATAGCTAATACCGGTGGCCATAATTTTAAGGAAAGTGTAGGGGAGATATCAGAGATAAGTTTTATTTTTACACAGAGGGTGCTAAGTATATGGAACACCTTGTCACAGTGGTGGTAGAGACAGATACATCAGGAATATTTAAGAGACTCTTAGATAGGTACATGGATGATAGAAAACTGGAGGGCTATATAGGAGGGAAGAGTTAGATAGATCTTAGAGCAGGTTAAAAGGTCAGCACGGTATCTGGGCCAAAGGGAATGTTCTGTGTTGTAATGTTCTATTCATACTCACGTGCACAAACACACACTCTCACCACTCCCTGAAGGGCTGAGTAGAGGCCTCAGAATCACAGGGTAAAACAGCTCAGAACCAACACCTTCATCTCACCATGTCCAAACTGATCATCTAATTGATCCCACCTGTCCACATTATGATCATAGCCTTCTATGCCTTGCCAATACAAGTCTCTGAGAACTCCTTCTCCAACATTGCACTTCACCATTCTCTCTGTAAAAATCTCACCCCTCATTAAACCTGCGCCTTCTTGTTTTTGATTCCCCTACCATGGAATAAACTTCTGACATTGCACTCTCTTTCAATAGTGCACTTCAGGCCAGCTTGAAAATGTCTCTAAATAATTATCACCAACTTGTGGATCCAGAGGAGCCAACAGACTGGACCACTGTTACACCACCATCAAAAGCACTTGCCGTGCTATCCCACACCCACACTTTGGAAAGTCTGATCACCTGGCTGTACTTCTACTCCCTGAGTACAGGCAGAGACTGAAGACCACTGCACCAGTAGAGTAAACCAAGAAGGTATGGACGAGGAAGGCAGAGGATCACTTTACAGGACTGCTTTGAGTTGCTGGACTCAACTCCATTCAGGGATTCATCTTCAAGTCTGAATGAATACGCCAGAGCAGTCACTAACTTCAGAATCAGAATCAGGTTTAATATCACTGGTGTATGTCATGAAATTTTTTAACATAGCAGAAGTAGTATAATATGCTGATAATATAGAAAAAAGTACATCAATTACAGTAAACATATATATGTATATTAAATTTAAATAAGCAGAGCAAAAACATAAATAAAAAAGTAGTGAGGTTCATGGGTTCAATGCCCATTCAGAAATCTAATGGCAAAGGGAAAGAAACTGTTCCTGAATCGTTAAGTGTGTTCCTTCAGGCTTCTGTATCTCCTTCCTCTCAGTAACAATGAAAAGAGTAAACATAAAATACTCTGCAGATGCTGGGGTCAAAGCAACATGCACAACACTCTGGAGGAGCTCAGCAGGTCGGGCAGCATCCTTGGAAATGAACAGTCAATGTTTCGGGCTGAGACTCTTCCTCAGGACAATGAGAAGAGGGCATGTCCTGGGTGATGGTGTCACAGCAACAACCTTGCACTCAACGTCAGTAAGACTAAAGAATTGATTGTGGGCTTCAGGAAGGAGAAGTCAAGGGAACACACACCAGTCCTCATCAAGGGATTAGAAGGGGAAAGAGAGAGCAGTTTCAATTCCTGGATGTCAACATCTCTGAGGATCTATCCTGGTCCCAACATATCGATGCAATTACAAAGAAGACATGACAGCAACTATATTTCACTGGATTTCTGAATGGACTCTGAATCCATGAACACTACCTCACTACTTTGTTTTCTTTCTTTTTGCACTGCTTATTTAACTTTTTAAATATATACTGTATAATTCTTAATATAATTTACAGCTTTTACTATATACTGCAGTGTACTGCTGCCACATAATAACAAATTTCATGACCTATTCATTCTTATTCAACGATTCAGATATCAGGTCACCCTTCCAGGAAAAACAGTGTCATGCAGCATTGAAATAGGCCCTTTGGCCCATCATGACCATGCTGACCAGTAGGTACCCATCCATACTAATCCCTCTTTCCACCACATGACCCTGATGCCAGGGTCTCACCTAGACCCATCTGAAGAACTACAGCCCTTCATGTTGCTTGTCCATGTAGAAACACTGTAATAGAGAGCATTAAGAAGAGGTCTGTTATAAATGGGACATTGCTCAGATTCTCTACACCAGAAATGCCTGGAGAGGGAGGAGCCATTTTCCAAGCTGTGCATGAGACACTTCGGCTGCTCTCCACTGCCGGATGACTCCATAGAGCTGAGAGAGCCAGGGTTTCCACCCAGCCACCTCTGGCTGAGAGCCCTGTGCTGGTCCAGGTCCCATGCTGCCCCCTCACTGTGGCCCCAGTCTGCATGCACACATATTTAATGGATTAATGTGGACAATTTCCCAGTTTCTGTTCAATGACTTCATTTCCATAAGACCATGAGACATAGGAGCAGAATTAGGCCATTAGGCTCTGCCATTCCATCATGGCTGATTTATTATCCCTTTCAAACCCTTTCTCCTCCCTTCTCCTCATAAACTTTGATGTCCTGACTAATCAAGAATCTATCAACCTCCGTTTTAAGTATACTCAATAACTTGGCATCCATACCTGTTGGTGGCAAATGAATTCCATACATTCATACCATCTGGCTAAATAAATTCCTCTTTATATCTGTTCTAAAGGGATGTCCCCCTATTCTGAGGCTGAGCCATCTGGTCCTAGACTCCCACACTAGGAAACATCCTCTCCACATCCATTCTATACAGGCCTTTCAATATTCAAGATCCCCTGTCATGTGTGCACAGCAAGACCTCACAAACAACGGTTTGATAGGTTTCAATGACTAGATTATGTTGGTTGGGATAATTATTGTTCAGGATGTTTGGGGGAGTACTTCCTAGTCACTCTTCAAGATCTCTCACGTCCACCAAGGAGACCATAAGACTATATGAACACAATTAGGCCGTTCATCCCATCTGCTCCTCCATTTGATCATGGTTGATTTATTATCCCTCTCAACCCCATCCTCCTGCCTTCTCCCATAACTTTTGGTGTCCTCACTAATCAAGAATCTATCAACCTCTGCTTGAAATATACTCAACAACTTGGCCTCCACAGCATTCCGTGGCAATGAGTTCCACAGATTCAACAACCACTGGCTAAAGAACTTCCTCTTCATCTCTGTTCTAAAGGGACGTACTTGTATTCTGAGACTGTGCTCTTAGGTCCTAGACTCTTCCACTACTGGAAACATCTTCTCCAGATCTACTCTATCCAGACCTTTCAATATTCAATAGGTTTCAAGTATATTCCCTCCTCTTTCTTCTAAACACCAGTGGTTACAGGCCTAGAGTCACCAATCTTTTCAAACCTTTTCAATCCAGAAACATTCTCATGATCTTCCTCTCGACCCTCTCCAATGCCAGCACAATGTTTCTTAGAAAAGGGGCCCAAACATGCTCATAATACTTGAAGCACAGTCTGAACAATGCCTTATAAAGCCTCAGCATGACATCCTTGCTGTTATACTATATCCTCTCAAAATGAATGCTAGCATTGCATTTGTGTTGCTGTGTATATAAATCAATCTCATGTATTTGTATTTATTGTACTTCTTATGTTTTCATTACACTTATTACATATTTTTATGTTGTATCAGATCAGAAGTTACAATTGTCACATACCCCGTGACGGGTTAAAGATCCAGCAGAAATGGAAAACACATTGGAGTCTGGTATTGCTATAAACTAATAGTGTTTATTAGTAACTACGCAATACAGTACTAAAAATGCAGATATTTTATACAGGTTAGCAATGTGTGTGTATGTATATGTGTGTGTATGTATGTGTATATATATATATATATACACACACACACGCACGCATGTATATACACACACACACACACACACACACACAAGTGTGGAAACAGGAACAAATCTAGGCTCTTTCAAACCTAGGGGTGGATGGATATAGTCTTATGATGATGAAGAGAGTTCAGTTCAGTTTGAGATAGTTAGTTGAGTAGTTGAGTAGCATTGGAGAGAGAGAGGTGAGCTGATGCCGTCGATCTTCCTGTTGTCTTCTGAAATCCCCATTGTAGTCGCCAACTATGACCACAATGTACAACTGTTCTTCAGTGATGGAATTGTCACCCAGGCAAGGGCGGACACACAAATAATTCCCCACCGGCCACACCTTTTCACACTGCTAGAGCCACTGATCAATTTCCCCGAATCGATCCTCCAAAAACCCCACCTTCCTGTGGGTGCAACAAAGCTCGTTCAGTGTCCAAAACTGTGTGTCTGTCTGTGTAACAGCAGACCTGGTTTTTATTTCCACATGTTGGACACCAGCTGTCCATCAACTTGCTCCGCCCTCCTCTTTCTGCAAGAACTTTGCAAACAGGCAAAGTTTACCTTGTGGAAAGGTAAACAACTTGTAGAGAAACCATAACATCAATCTTTCGAGCAATTTCTGGCGCTCTCTCTCTCTTAATAACAAAGTCTCCGTGTTGGTCACCTCCCTCTCTCTCTCTTAATAACAACTCAAACAGTATCGAAAAGCCAGTCTCATTCTCCTGACATTTTAAAGTGATAGTCCACAGAAAATATGAACCCTAGGAATACATAACACAATCACCTCGCTCTCCTTTACACTTGTGTACTGAAGAATTACAATATTGATCTACTAGTGCTGTCAAAATGAATGCTAAAACCACATTTGCCTTTTTTACCACTGACTCAAGCTGCAAGTTAACCTTTAGGGAATCCTGCATGAGGACTCCCAAGTCCCTTTGCAGCTCTGGTTTTGAGTTTTCTCCCCATTTAGAAAATAGTCTACGCCTTTATTCCTTCTACCAAAATTCATGATCATACACTTCCCGACACTATGTTCCATCGGCCACTTCTTTGCCCATTCTCCCAATCTGTTGAAGAAGCAACTCCCTGCTTCCTCAAAACTACCTGCTCTTCCACCTACCTTTGTATCGTCTGCAAACTTGAGTGCAAAGCCATCAGTTTCATCATCCAAATCACTGACATGCAATGTGAAAAGAATCAGTCCCAACACAGACTCCTGCTGAACACCACTGACCAACCAGAAAAGGCCCCCTATATTCTCACTCTTTGTCTCCTGCCAGTCAGCCAATTTTCTATCCACACTAATATCTTTCTTGTAATACCATGGGCTCTTAGCTTGTTACAGCACCTTGTCGAAAAAGGCCTTCTGAAAATCCAAGTAAGCAACATCCACTGACTCTCCTTTGTCTATCCTGCCTGTTACTTCCTCTAAGAATTCAAATGGATTTGTCAGGCAAGATTTCCCCCTCAGGAAACCATGCTGACTTCGGCCTATTTTATCATATACCTCCAAGTGCCCCAAAACCTCATCCTTAATAATGGACTCCAACATTGTCCCAACCACTGAAGACAAGCCAACAAAAAGCTCATTTCTTCTGCCTCCCACCCTTCTTAAACTGGAGCAACATTTGCAATTTTCCAGTCCTTTGGCACCATTCTGGAATCTAATGATTGTTGAAGATAATTATTAATACCTCCACAATCTCTTAGCTACCTCCTTCAGAATCCTAGGGTGTACTCCTTCTGGTCCAGGTGACTTATCTACCTTTAGACCTTTCAGCTTCCAAAGCATCTTCTTCTTTGTAATAGCAAATACACTCAACTAAATCAGCAAGGCTCAAACTTCCTTGGGAAAGTAAAATGAAAGAACAAAGAGTGGCACAAGGAAAGATGTTTTTAAGCAGTGAGTAGTTATGGTCTGAATTGAACTGCAAGATAACATTCAAAAGGCAGCTGAATCACTATCTAAAAGGGAAGCGAAATTGCAGAGCTATGGACAGAGTGTAGGAGAATGGACTAGTTAGGTTGCTGTTAGACACAGCCAATCTCTGGTTTTACATTTCACAATTCATGGATTGTATGGATAAATACTCCGCTTTGCCCCATGTATCTTGTGTGGTTCTAGGTAACTCTGTTTATATTTCAAGTTACTAGCATTTATATTTTGGTATTGTTGTAATTTTTCTTCCAATAAATATTATAATTCTTGAATCCATAATAACTGATCTCTCCAAGTGCAGTATGCACCATTGAGTGTAATCCTAGTACAAGTACAACACTTAAAAACACATATTCTACCTGGCTCAAACTATTCATTATGATAGATTTACAAATTTTAAAGTAGAAGGTCTGACTATCTCAGAGGAAGGTGATAATTTTAGTGCAATGCACAAAAATCTGAAAATGACAATTAGCTAGTGTGAAAACTGTCTAGGAATATTACTTTTTATCTGCTGTACAACTGTGGCAACAGCAGCTCCGAAAATAAATTAGTGTGTGCCATACAGCAAAATGTTGTCTTTACAGTGCCATCAGCTTTACCAATTCTGACAGTCATTTGTGGATATTGATTTAACTGCACATCAGTCTAAAATTTCATTTGTCTATAAGTAATGGAAAACACATGAGCCTCAATATGGGCATGCAGGAGAGAAGCTGCTGATGCTGGAAATCTGCAACAAAACACACCAAAAAAAATCTCAATACTTTGAGAAATGTCTTGTGTCTAAATATTTTCACAGCAAAGTATGATCAAGCTGATGATGTTTCTATTCATGATACTGATGATATAAATGATGAAGACAGAGGTAAGAGTTCAAGGTAGTTAAGAAGTAATTCAACTCTTATTTAACAAGCATAAGTCCAGAAGTCAAGGCTCAATGACCGAACCCCCGTCTCGAAACTCTGCGAATCCACTGAAGAAGTCAAGGGTCACAAGTCTGCTGGATCTAGAGGATGTGTATGTGCATGGGTGGATGGGAAGGAGGAATAGGGCTTGTTTAGCTGTTGTTGTTTTGTCACTTGGCATGTTTTGTTTTGCTGTGTTCTGAGCTCTTTTGCTGAACACTGTGGGCATGCTATGTTGGCACCAGAATGTGCGGCCACACTTGCATGCTGCCCCATCACATCCTTGGGTTGGTTAATCCAAATGACACATTTCACTGTATGTTTCAATCTACATGTAATAAATAAATCTGGATACAAAGAATTATATTGTTGATGTGTACTTGTAGGTGATATGTAAAAATGTAGATTAAATTCAAGAGCAGGGAGGTCATGCTGCAACTATACAGGGAACTGGTGAGGCCGCACCTGGAGTACTGTGTGCAGTTCTGGTCTCCATACTTGAAGAAGGATATACTGCCTTTGGAGGCAGTGCAGAGGAGGTTCACCAGGTTGATTCCAGTGATGAAGGGGTTAGCCTATGAGGAGAGATTGAGTCGTCTGGGACTATACTCTCCGGAGTTCAGAAAAATGAGAGGGAATCTTATAGAAACATACAAAATTTTGAAAGGGATAGATAAGATAGAAGTAGGAAAGTTGTTTCCATTGGTAGGTGAGACTATAACTAGGGGATATTGCCTCAAGATTCAGGGGAGAAGATTTAGGATGGAGATGAGGAGAAACTTTTTCTCAGAGAGTGGTGAATCTGTGGAGTTCTCAGGGAAGCAATTGAGGCTTCTTCACTAAATATATTTAAGATACAATTAGATAGATTTTTACATAGTAGGGGAATTAAGGGTTATGGAGAAAAGGCAGGTAGATGGAGCTGAGTTTATGGACAGATCAGCCATGATCTTATTGAATGGCAGGGCAGGCTCAATAGGCCAGATGGCCTACTCCTGCTCCTACTTCTTGTGTTCATATGTTCTTATGTTATGTCCCCTGCCATTCTCGAATTTCTGGCATATCACTGGTGTCCTCCACAGTGAAGACTGATGAAGACAGTGAATATTTGGTCTGCTATTTCTCTGTCCCCCTATTACTACCTCTCCAGCATCATTGTCCAGCGTTCTGATATCCACTCTCAGAATCAGAATCAGAGTCAGAATCAGGTTTATTAACACCGGCATATGACATGAAATTCATTAACTTAGCAGCAGCTGTTCAATGCAATACATACTCTCACATACTCTCTACTCCCTTTCATGAATAAAGGAACAACATCCACAACCCTCCAATCCTCTGGAACCTCTCCCGTCCCCCATTGATGATGCGAAAATCATCGCCAGAGGTTCAGCAATCTCCTCCCTCGCCTCCCACAGTAGCCTGGGGTGCATCTCATCCGGTCTCAGTGACTTATCCAACTTGATGCTTTCCAAAAGCTCCAGCACATCCTCTTTCTTAATGACTACATGCTCAAGCTTTTCAGTCCGCTATAAGTCATCTCTACAATCACCAAGATCCTTTTCCATAGTGAATACTGAAGCAAAAATCCATTAAGTACCTCTGCTATCTCCTCCGGTTCCATACACACTTTTCCACTATCACACTTGATTAGTCTTATTCTCTCACGTCTTGTCCTCCTGCTCTTCACATCGTAGAATGCCTTGGGGTTTTCCTTAATCCTGTCTGCCAAGGCCTTCTGGCTCTCCTAATTTCATTCTTAAGCTCCTTCCTGCTAGTCTTATAATCTTCTAGATCTCTATCATTACCTAGTTTGTTAAATCTTTCATAAGCTCTTCTTTTCTCCTTGACTAGATTTACAACAACCTTTGTACACCATGGTTCCTGTACCCTACCATCCTTACCCTGTCTCATTGGATCATACCTATACAGAACTCCACGCAAATATTCCCTGAACATTTGCCACATTTCTTCCGTACATTTTCCTGAGAACATCTGTTTCCAATTTATGCTTTCAAGTTCCTGCCTGATAGCTTCATATTTCCCCTTGTTCCAATTAAACACTTTCCTAACTTGTCTGTTCCTATCCCTCTCCAATGCTATAATAAAGGAGATAGAATTGTGATCACTATCTCCAAAATGCTCTCCCGCTGAGAGATCTGACACCTGACCAAGTTCATTTCCCAATACCAGATCAAATGCAGCCTCTCCTCTTGTAAACTTATTACATATTGTGTCAAGAAACCTTCCTGAACACACCTAACAAATTCCATCCCATCTAAACCCTTCGCTCTAGGGAGATGCCAATCAATATCTGGGAAATTAAAATCTCCGACCACAACAACCCTGTAATTATTACACCTTTCCAGAATCTGTCTCCCTATCTGCTCCTCGATGTCCCTGTTACTATTGGGTGGTCTATAAAAAACACCCAGTAGAGTTATCGTCCCCTGTCCTGGTCCTAACTTCCACCCACAGAGACTCCGTAGACAATCCCTCCATGACTTCCTCCATTTTTTGCAGTCAGGACACTATCTCTGATGAACAGTGCCACTCCCCCACCTCTTTCACCTCCCTCCCTGTCCTTTCTGAAACATCTAAAGCCTGGCACTCGAAGTAACCATTCCTGCTCCTGAGCCATCCAAGTCTCTGTAATGGCCAAAACATCATAGCTCCAAGTACTGATCCATGCTCTAAGCTCATTCACTTTGTTCATAATACTCCTTGCATTAAAATAAACACATCTCAAACCATCGGTCTGAGCGGGGATGTTGTTTACAAGGATGTTGCCTGGATTGGGGAGCATACCTTATGAGAATAGGTTGACTGAACTCTGCCTTTTCTCCTTGGAATGACGGTGACCTGATATAGGTGTATAAGATGATGAGAGGCATTGATCATGTGGCTATTCAAGGCTTTTTCCCAGGGCTGAAATGGCTAATGTGAGAGGGCACAGTTTTAAGGTGCTTGGAAGTAGGTACACAGGAGATGTCAGGGGTAAGTTTTTTTTATGCAGAGAGTGGTGAGTGCATGGCATGGGCTGCTGGCGACGGTGGTGGAAGCAGGTATGATAGGATCTTTTAAGAGACTCCTGGATAGGTACATGGAGCTCAGAAAAATAGAGGGCTATGGATAACCTGAGGTAATTTCTAAGTAAGTACATGTTTGGCACAGCATTGTGAGCTCTAATTCCCTTTACTGTACTGTTATATTTATACATCTGATTTTAGCTTCTCCCTCTCAAACTGCAGGGAATTCCATCATATTGTGATCGCTCACTCCTATGGATTCCATCACCTTAAGCTCCCTAATCAAAGCTGGTTCATTACACAACACCCAATCCAGAATTCCCTTTTCCCTCATGGGCTCAACCATGAGCTGCTATAAAAAGCCATCTCATAGGCATTCTACAAATTCCCTCTTGGGATCCAGCACCAACTTGGTTTTTCCAATCTACCTGCATATTGACAACCCTCTCAACACCAGGTCTGCCACAAATCTACAACAATGGGCTCAGAGGGAAACAAAAGAGAGCTCTTAAAGAGGAACTGGTTTCCTAATGAAGAAGGGTCTCAGCCAGAAGTATGGATATTGCCTGACCTGCTAAGTTCTTCCAGCATTTTGTGTGTGTTGCTCTGGATTTTCAGCATCTGCAGAATCTCTGGTGTTACGTGTATTATAGATTTGCCGTGGTGTGTTGGCACAATATGCAAAAGTCAAAAAGCAGAGATTGAGTTACCTTCGGCCACAGACTGATTCTCTCTCCACTGGAGGTAGCGATGGGACAGCAGGAAGCCCAGTGGGATATTCCAGCCTGCTGTGCGCCGAGCACCATCATGACAGCTTCTCTTCCCCCTCAGCTGCCAAATGTTGAGGCTCTGGTCCTGCGTGACTGCCACGGAATACAGACACCCTCCTGCAGATAGGATGGCAGGTCAAAGGAGTGAGCTCATTCATATAAGGAGAGACAAGTGGAGAGGGCATGTTGGAAATGATGAGGAGTTGAGAGCAGTAGTTGTTCAGAGGGACAGAGATGGCCTTGTTGATAAATCACTAGAACCCAATAGCAAGCTATAAAGGCAGCAAATGGTACATTAGCCTTTACTAAAATGGCATTTGATCATTAAAATAACAACGCCTTACTCAGTAAGAATAGGTAGCCCCAGAATATAGTGCACTGACTTGGCCTCCCTACCTTGTGTTGGAGGGATTGCAACAAAAATCACTGGATTAAAATCAAAACACGCTACAAATTGTAGGAATGTGAAATTTAAAGAGAAAATGCTGGCAACTCTCAACGCACTTGAATGGTATTGGATCAATTTTGAGAATGTGGCTCTGGCAAAGGGCTCTGGTTTTTGGTGTCGGCCTTCGAGGTGCGCCTTTCCATCGCTCCCGCACTATAAACTGTCCATGCTAACATGACTCAGTAGAAACATCTAATCTCAGGACTCCATTGTCGTTCTTGCTCCGCTCATACGTAACAGAGGCAGGTCAGTGTGTTGTGAGAAGGGGTTTCAATAGATTAGGAAATGCTGATTGACAAAGAGACTTGTTTGGTACTGTAATTGGTGGAAACAACTACTGTACCAACTTTGAGTTATGGTTCACTTTAAGAGTGACATAATGACATAATTACATTAAGGATTTTACATGCTTTGTGTTCAGTTTTTCAAAGTTCGATAAATGAGTTTTTATAGTTTTTTTTTTAAACATAAAATGCCTCTCCTCAAAACATGCACACAGGATAACAGTGCAATTACATTGGGCCATGGTTCTGAGAGGGCTGGACATCATAGGTGTAGAGAATATGTTTTTCCTCCTGAGTGTCCAGAACACAAGATAAAGAAAAAGGGGATTTGGGACTGTGAAAAAAAGTATTTCTTCACTCTGAGGGTTTAGCCCATGGAACTCACTCGGATTGTGGACAGGAGATGCTTGCTGCAGAGTATATTTAAGAAATAAATTTCTAGGTGGCAGAGGCACCAGGGTGTATGGGGAGAGGGGGTCAATATGGGGCTGAGATGGAGGACCTGCCATCAGCCAGGACATGGAAGGGCCTAACCCACTTCTACTTCTCATGTTTCTAGGACAGAGCTTCTATCCTATGACCCTCCATGGCACCGAAAGCGTCTTTATGAGTGCCCACTTCTCACAGCTACTGTGGGGAATTCAGTACGTGAATTGTGTCTCTTTCATAGGAACTTTGGAAGGATTAGGTGGAGATGTCAACGCACAATATCAGATATCTGTGTGTTCTGGGCTCTCTGATTGACGCCCTAAGTTTACCTTCTCCAAGAATGTTGAACCTGAGGTGACCTGGGCATGGGGTCATGCCATTGATGAGGTGACAGTGACAATCAGCTAAGGGTGAACGGCTGTGGGCATCCTGACTGGCCAATCCCAATGCTGTGTGTTGTCAAGTTAGGCTGTCCTTGTCCAGTTACTGTCTCTCTGCTGGGCTGTCAGAGTCGGGCCTGTGAGACCTGACCTTCTCCTCATCGTCCTCTTGTAACGTATCCTTCCTCCTTTCCCACAGCTCCCGGGCAGTTCAGAAAAGGGTTCTGTCTGACCCCATTGTAGGCTGTGAAAAGGGAGTTGGCCCTCTCTGGGAGTGGGAGACAGCAGGGTAGCCCAAGATGATGCAAGTACAGCTAACACACCTGGGTTCAATTCCTACCGCTGTCTGTCAGGAGTCTGTACATTCTCCCCGTGACCACATGGGTTTCCTCCAGGTGTTCCGGTTTCCTCCCACATTCCAAAGATGTAGCGGTTAGTCTGCTAATAGGTCATTGTCGATTGTTCTGAGATTAGGCTAGGGTTAAGTTGGGATTGCTGGACAGCGCAGGTCAAAGGGATGGTTCTGCCCCGTATCTCAATAAAAATAAATACAACACCAGGATAGGGTACCGTCTGTCCAAGAGTGACATTGGTGCCTTGTACATAGAACGTTGGAGTTGAACAATCTACCCCATTATGACCTCCCTTACATTTATAATTTATTCAGATTTATTTGTCACATGTACATAAAATACACGTACAGTAAAATGTGTCATTTGCATTAATAACCAGCACACCCAAACATGTGCTGGGGTCAGCCCACAAGTGTCACCACACATTCTGGCATTAACATAGCAAGCCCACAGTGTTCAGTGAAACAACACAAGCAGTAACAGCAACACAAAAACAAAACAAACCCCTTCCCTATCCATTCCAGCCAACCACCCGCACACTCAGACAAGGCTCCAGCTCTAGGACTGATCATCTCCAGACCCAGTCCTTGTCTAAATAATATTGGTATTGGAATTGGTTCAATATGTACTGATATACAGTGAAAAGATTGTCTTACGTATTGTTCAAATCATTACACAGTCACAGTGCACTGAACAAGGTAAAGCAATAACAATGCAGAATAAAGTGATAGACTCTTGACCTCACAATCTACACTCAGTGGCCACCTGTACATTAATGCAAATATCTAATCAGCCAATCATGTGAAAGCAACTTAGTGTATAAACGCATGCAGACATGGTCAAGATGCTTAGTTGTTGTTCAGACCAAAATCAGAATGGGGAAGAAATGTGATCTAAGTGACTTTG
This sequence comes from Hypanus sabinus, assembly GCF_030144855.1. Taxonomy (NCBI): domain Eukaryota; kingdom Metazoa; phylum Chordata; class Chondrichthyes; order Myliobatiformes; family Dasyatidae; genus Hypanus; species Hypanus sabinus. Next base: position 149,712,224 of record NC_082715.1, on the reverse strand, counting down.
ACTGTGGATTGATTGTTAGTGCCAGATGAGGTGGTTCGATCATTTCAGAAATTGCTGATCTCCTTGGATATCCACTCACACCAGATCTAGAGTTTATAGAGAATGGCGCAAAAAACAAAAAACACCCAAAAACCACTGTCAGTCCTGTGGGTGAAAACACCTTGTTAACAAGAGAGATCAGAGGATAATGGCCAGACTGGTTCAAGCTGACAAATTTAGAAACATAGAAAACCTACAGCACAATACAGGCCCTTCAGCCCACAAAGCTGTGTCGAACATGTCCCTACTTTAGAAATTAATAGGTTTACCTATAGCCCTCTATTTTACTAAGCTCCATATACCTATCTAAAACTCTCTTAAAAGACCCTATTGTATCTGCCTCCACCACCATTGCTGGCAGCCCACTCCACACACTCACCACTCTCTGAGTAAAGACCCTGATATCTCCTCTGTACCTACTCCCCAGTACCTTAAACCTGTGTCCTCTTGTGGCAATCATTTCAGCCCTGGGAAAAAGCCTCTGACTATCCACACAATCAATGCCTCTCATCATCTTATACATCTCTATCAGGTCACCTCTCATCCTCCGTGACTCCAAGGAGAAAAGGCCAAGTTCAATCAACCTATTTTCATAAGTCATGCTCCCAATCCAGGCAACATTCTTGTAAATCTCCTTTGCACTCTTTCTATGGCTTCCACATCCTTTCTGTAGTGAGGCCCAGAACTGAGCACAGTACTCCAAGTGTGGTCTGACCAAGGTCCTATATAGCTGCAACATTACCTCTCACCTCCTAAATTCAATTCCACGATTGATAAAGGCCAATACACCGTACACCTTCTTAACCACTGAGTCCAACTGCGAAGTTGCTTTGAGCATCTATGGACTCGGACCCCAAGATCCCTCTGATCCTCCACACTGCCAAGAGTCTTACCATTTTTTTTTTGAAGGAAAAAAAACAAGATTTACAGAGTGCAATACATAGATACACCTCAACATGACTTGTGTACATTCATATATTGTAATAAAATTGATCAAAATGTTATAGCATATCACATAAAGGTATACCACTCTGTAATCAAAAATTTAAAGATAAGTCATACATCATAAAAGAAATTTTTTATATAAAAAAAGTCAACCCCCTACCAACTACCAAAGAAAAAAGCTGATGGATGACAATGGATAACTAGAAAAAAAAGACATATTCACTTAAGAAGAGAAGATAAAACTATACATAAAAGTCTGTGCACTGTTAAACTTTATAAATTGGAAAAGTAATTTAGGAAAGGTCCCCAGATATCATAAAAAGATTGTTTCATATTTAAGACTGATCTTTTCTAAATTTAAATAAAACATAAAATCACGTAGCCATTGAAGATGTGTAGGAGGAGTAGACTCCTTCCATTTAAGCAAGATTGCTCTTCTTACTAAAAGAGAGGTAAAAACTAAAACCTGTAGGTTAGGAGTATTTAAAGTTATATCTTCATTTGCAATAATACCAAACAAGGCAGTAAGGGGATTTGGGTCAAATTGGACCCTAAAAAGTTGTGAGAAGGTATGAAATACTTACCACCAAAACTCTTAAATTTAGGGCAAAACCAAAACATATGAATTAAAGAGGCATCAGCAGAGTTGCATTTATTACAAAGTGGAGAAACATTCGGGTAAAAACTGGACAGCTTCTGTTTAGAAATGCAAGCTCTATGAACCACTTTAATTGTAGAAGAGAATGACGAGCACAGAAAGATGATTTATTAACCCGTTTTATTCCATCTATTGTCAGAAATCTGACAACTTAGGTCATCCTCCCAAGCTTTTTTTATTTTATCTAAAAAGTCTTGTCTAGAATCAATCAACAAGTTATAGATACCGGTAATAGAACCATTAACAAAAAGTTTTAAACTTAAAAGATCATCCAGTAAATTTTTATCAGGACCTATAGGAAAAGTAGTTAATTGGAAACGTAAAAAATCTCTATTTTGAAGGTATCTGTAATAATGTGTTTTTGGGAGTGCAAATTTATTTGACAATTGGTCAAATGAAGCAAGAGATCCTGAGATAAACAGGTCCCAAAAACACCTAATACCTAGTTCATCCCAATCTTTAAAGATTTTATCTGTCATGGAAGGGATAAAAAAATAATTAAGGAGAATGGAAAATGATAATGAAAAATTCGCTAAACCAAAAAATTTCCTAAATTGAGCCCAAATCCTTAAAGTTTGCTTAACAATTATGTTATCTGTTATTTTATTTGCTGAAAAAGAAGAGTATGATCCAAGAAGAGAGACAATAGAGGAATTTTTTTTTACAGAATTAACTCCTAAGGAGACCCATGATTTGCAATCTTTACGATAAATATAATAGGACCAGAAAGTAATATTCCTTATATTGGCAGCCCAATAGTAAAACCTAAAATTGGGTAGGGCTAGTGCACCCATCTCTTTATAGGTCAACTTTACTTAAACGAGCTTGTTTATTATTCCAAATATAAGATGTTAAAATTGAATCTAAAGAATCAAAGTACGTCTTAGGAATAAAAATAGGTAAGGCCTGAAAAAGATATAAAAATTTAGGAAGAATCTTCATTTTAATCGAATTAATTCGGCCAATTAGGGATAAAGAAAGAGGGGACCATTTAGAAAGTGTCTTTTTCACATAATTCAATAAGGGGTTTAAGTTTTCTTTGAATAAATTCTTGAAGTTTTTAGTAATTGTTACACCTAAATATGTAAATTGACTTGTAACAACTTTGAACGGAAATTTGGCATTTGATGACATTAGGTCATTTAAAGAAAATAGCTCACTTTTATGTAGGTTCAGCTTATATCCTGAAAAAGAACTAAACTGGGAAATTAAAGAAAGAACCAAAGGTAATGAAGTTTCAGTGTTAGAGATAAAAAGTAAAATATCATCAGCATATAATGAAATTTTGAGTCATACCTTCCCTTAGTATACCAGAAATGTCCTTAGATTCTCGAAATGCTATTGCTAAGGGTTCTATAGCTAAAGCAAAAAGTAAAGGACTAAGAGAGCAACCTTGTCTAGTTCCCTGCTGTAATTTAAAGGGCTTAGAAATTTGGGAGTTAGTTATAACCTGAGCGGTAGGAGACAAGTAGATTAATTTAACCCAATGAAAGGCCCAAAATTAAACTTTTCTAAGGTCTTAAAAAGATAATTCCACTCAATCCTATCGAAGGCTTTTTCTGCATCTAAGGATAATATACTCTAATTTTTTTTTTGGATGGTGAATATATCACATTCAATAACCAACATATATTAAAATGTGAGTAACGATTTTTAATAAATCCTGTCTGGTCATGCGATATAACAGATGGTAAAATATTTTCAAGTCTTCGAGCTAAGATTTTGGATAAAATTTTTGCATCAACATTTAATAAAGAAATCAGTCTGTATGAAGAACATTCAGCTGGATTTTTATATTTTTTTAAGAATAAGAGAAATAAAAGCTTCATTAAAAAGATTGAGGGAGTTTACCTGATTTAAAGGACTCTGATAAAACAGAGGATAAATAAGGTGTAAGTAACATAGTGAAAGTTTTATAAAACTCCCCAGGAAAGCCATCGGGTCCTGGGGTCTTACTAGAATGTAAAGCACGTATAGCCTCAACCACTTCTTCAATGGAAATAGGCTGATCTAACTGTGTTAGACTATCAGCAGACAATGTAGGAATGTTGATATTACTGAAATAAGCATTCATATAGGTATCATCTGAAGAAAAGTCAGACTGATACAACTTAAGGTAAAAGTCTTTAAAGACGTTGTTAATTTCAGAATGGTCAGATGTCTTAGTTCCATTATCTTTAAAAATTTCTGTGATGTTACGATTAACTGTAAAAGATTTTAAGCGATTGGCTAATAAACTACCAGTTCTATCCTCGTGAATGTAAAATTGAGTTTTATCTCTCAACAGCTGTCGTTCAATTGGGTAAGTCAGCAGAAGATTATACTTGGATTGGATTTCAATACGCTTATGATATATACTTGGATCTGGAGATAAGGCATACTTTCGATCAAGATCTTTTAATATCACTGCTAGGTCCGACCTTTCTTTGTCAGCTTTTTTCTTTATATAGGTAGAGTAAGATATAATTTCTCCACAAATATGCTTTAAAAGTATCCCAGACTATTTAGCCAGCAGAATCTCCTTTACAATTTTCTTTAAAGAAAAAAGTAATATGGTTTTCCAAAAACTTTAGAAAATTTTTATCAGATAACAGTAAGTTAAAATGCCAACTTCTATTTGGTACAGAGTAAACAGGTAGTCTTAAAGCCAGAAGCAAAGGTGCATGATCAGACAAAGCAATCTCCTTATAATCACAGGATCGTACCAGTGGAAGCAAGTTTCTATCTATAAAAAAATAATCAATCCAAGAGTACATATGATGAACCTGAATATTCTTTTTCTTGGGGGTGTAAAAAAACGCCACACGTCAAGAATACCACATTGAAATGAAAAAGATTTAAAAAGTAGGACTGATTTATTAGTAACAGGGGTTTTACTTGAAGAGCAGTCTAATATAGGGTCAAGCCAAAAATTAAAATCTCCACCCATCACTAAGGAATACCGATTCAAATCAGGCAGAAAAGAGAAAAGCCATTCAAAGAACAAGGAGTCATCTGTACTTGGAGCGTATACATTCACAAATATGATTAGTTTATTCTCAAGACTACCTGAAACAATAACAAAGTACCCATTTGTATCAGAAATTACATTATGTTGAATAAAGGATACATTCTGATCAAACAAGATAGAGACGACTCTCAATCTAGATTCAGAGGGTGAGTGAAAATGTATACCCTTCCATCCTTTGAAAGAACGTGAAATATCATCTTTACGAATATAGGTTTCTTGGAGAAGGATTAAATTAGTTTTAAGTTTCCGGATATAAGAGAAAATCTTATTTCATTTAACACGGTTATTTAGACCTTTCACATTAAAACTGAGTATATTAATAAAAGAATCCATCAAGTATCCTTTAGTAATGTATAAAAGGTAATCACAGACATGTAGATAGTGAATAAATAAAACAGTAAAAACATCCAATCAGCTTTATGGAAGAACCCTTTTCCCCCCTCGCTCCCCCCAAAGAGAGAAATCAGCCAAGGGAGGCTGAAGACTAATTCTAATGTTCTCAACCCAAAACTCCAGTGGCTCCAGAAAATATATATGTGCTGAATAAATGATTGTATATATATATATATATATAAACAACAAAATATCAAAGTAAATAAGTTCGATAATTACAAAAAAAACCATGGGAAAATGTAAGTATTAGTCTCAGTAAAAAAAAAGGAAAGACAGATAAGGAAAATCAATAAGTAAAACAACATATACTCGCGGGTGCAAAAAAAAAGGAGTAAAGAAACAAATAGAAGATAATTAAAAAGGGAAGCGGTTTAGATAGCTTCCTACATGACTAATTTAAGGCATTCAAGGGAGGAAAAAAAGACAAAATGGCAAAATAATGAAAAAAAACAAAACCCAGCAATAAGTAGTATAGAATATTGTATACCATTGAAAAATAGTAAAAGACCAAAAGGTGTAGAAATAATCAAAAGATAGGAAAAATCTGAGTGAATTTATGGTAAAGCAAAACACCCTAGTTTCATTCCTCAGTAATTACTACATGTACACCCTACATAATTACTTTCAGTCAAATTACTAAAAGGAAGGTAAAAATCAACATAACACTGAGAGAATATAACGTATTGTTTAAAAAGAGCTGCGAAAAAGTAACATTAGAGGACCCATATAAAGGCAGAAAACAGCAAAAGAGAAAATGGATGCAGTCTGCCTGCATGTTTTGCATAGTTTGAAAGATAACAAGGCGCCAGTTACTTAATCAAATAAATGATTAAGACTTTGTAAAACCAAGAAACCTTGTTATCAACAAATCGCCAATTACTTGATTGAACACCTGAAATTAAAACTTTTAGCATAAAGCAACTCAAGGTTGAACTTAAGCATGGAGACTATGTAAAAATTTCTTAGCTTCTTCAGGCTTTGTAAACCAAGAAACCTTATTATCAGAAGTAGTAACCTTGAGTTTACACGGATCTCTGAGAGAAAGGCGACAGCCAAGCTTAAAAAGATCAGACATGAGACATGACCACTTTAAAAGCCTGTCTAGCTCTTAGAACTTCCGGTGGATAATCTTGAATGATCCGAAACTGTTAATCATGAAATTGTAGTATACGTTTCTTCCTTGATTCACAAAGGATCTGTTCTTTAATCTGATAATTATAAAAGCGAATGATAATAGAGTGAGGTTTGGCAGGATCCCAATTAGGCGGGGTAACTCGGTGAACGTGCTCAAATTTTGGTAGTTCCGATAATATATCAGGGAATAAATCTTTCAGCATTTGAGCACAAAAATCGGTAGGTTGATTACCCTCCAGTTTTTCAAGAGGCCCAAGAATTCTGATATTGCACCTTCAGTTCCTGGTCTCCAAATCTGTAAGTTACTTCAGTAATGCGTCGTATTTTTAAAGTTGTTCCTTAGAAATTTTCTTGAAACCTTCGACATCCTTCTGCAACACCGGCAGAGATTCTTCGTGTAGCTTAATACGAATTTCGTGGTCATTCACAGTCTGCTGTATACTTCCAAGTTTCCGATTAAGCGTTTTCAGTTCAGATTTAACCAGGTCGAAGGAATTCTGTAACAAGTCAAACTTGGATTCCAAGTCGTCCAGCTTATCCAATTTTTCGAGTTTCTCTGACATTTGTTGAAACATTTCCATCAAAGTCTCTAAAGTAGTCTCTTTTTTTGAGTGTTTTCTACTCATGGTGCTCTCACCGAGATAGGTTTAAATAGCAAAGTAAGCGAATAATTTCAGAGCACGTAGCTACTGCAACCTACTCCATTACAGCCACCGGAAGTCCATGAAGAGTCTTTCCATTAATACTATATTCTCCATCATATTTGACCTACCAAAATGAACCACTTCACACTTATCTGCGTTGAACTCCATCTGCCACTTCTCAGCCCAGTTTTGCATCCTATCAATGTCCCGCTGTAACCTCTGACAGCCCTCCACACTATCCACAACACCTCCAACCTTTGTGTCATCAGCAAACTTACTAACCCATCCCTCCACTTCCTCATCCAGGTCATTTATAAAAATCACGAAGAGTAAGGGTCCCAGAACAGATCCCTGAGGCACCCCACTGGTGACCAACCTCCATGCAGAATATGACCCCTCTACAACCACTCTTTGCCTCCTGTGGACAATCCAGTTCTGGATCCACAAAGCAATGTCCTCTTGGATCCCATGCCTCTTTACTTTCTCAATAAGTCCTGTATGGGGTACCTTATAAAATGCCTTGCTGAAATCCATATACACTACATCTACTGCTCTTCCTTCATCACAGTGTTTAGTCACATCCTCAAAAAGTTCAATCAGGCTCGTAAGGCACAACCTGCCCTTTACAAAGCCATGCTGACTACTCCTAATCATATTATATTTCTCCAAATGTTCATAAATCCTGCCTCTCAGGATCTTCTCCATCAGCTTACCAACCACTGAGGTAAGACTCACTGGTCTAATATTTCCTGGGTTATCTCTACTCCCTTTCTTGAAAAAAGGAACAACATTCGCAACCCTCCAATCTTCCAGATCCTCTCCCATCCCCATTAATGATGCAAAGATCATCACCAGAGGATCAGCAATCTCCTCCCTCACCTCAGCCTGTGATACATCTCACCTGGTCCCGGCGATTTATTTAACTTGATGCTTTCCAAAAGCTCTAGCACATCCTCTTAATTAATATCTACATGCTCAAGCTTTTCAGTCTGCTGAAAGTCATCACACCAATCACCTAGATCCTTTTCCATGGTGAATACTGAAGTAAAGTATTCATTAAGTACCTCTGCTATTTCCTCCAGTTCCATACACACTTTCCCACCATCACACTTGACAGGTCCTATTCCTCCACATCTTGTCCTCTTGTTCTTCACATACTTGTAGAAAGCCTTGGGGTTTTCCTTAATCCTGCCCACCAAGGTCTTCTCATGGCCTCTTCTGGCTCTCCTAATTTCCTTCTTAAGCTCCTTCCTAGTACCCTTATAATCTTCTAGATCTCTAACACTACCTAGCTCTCTGTACCTTTTCTTTTCTTCTTGACTAGATTTATTACAGCCTTTTTGCACCACTGTTCCTGTACCCTACCATAACTTCCCTGTCCCATTGGAATGTACCTATACAGAACTCCACACAAATAGCCCCTGAATATTTGCCACATTTCTTCCGTACTTTCCCCTGAGAACATCTGTTTCCAATTTAAACCTCCAATCTCTTGCCTGATAGCCTCATAATTCCCCTTACTTCAATTAAATGCTTTTCTAACTTGTCTGTTCCTATCTCTCTCCAATGCTATTGTAAAGGAGGCAGAATTATGATCACTATCTCCAAAATGCTCTCCCACTGAGAGATCTGACACCTGACCAGGTTCATTTCCCAATACCAAATCAAGTACAGCCTCTCCTCTTGTAGGCTTATTGACATATTGTGTCAAGAAAACTCCCCAAATACACCTAACAAACTCCACCCCATCTAAAACCCTTGCTCTAGGGAGATGCCAATCGATACTTGGGAAATTAAAATCTCCCATCATGACAACTCGGTTATTATTACACCTTTCCAAGACCTGTTTCCCTATCTGCTCCTCAATATCCCTGTTACTATTGGGCAGCCTATAAAAAATACCCAGTAAAGTTATCGACCCCTTCCTGTTCCTAACCTCCACCCACAGAGACTCGTAGATAATCCCTCCATGGCGTCCACCTTTTCTGCAGCCTTGACACTATCTCTGATCAACATTGCCACACCCCCACCTCTTCTGCCTCCCTCCCTGTTCTTTCTGAAAAATCTCAAACCAGGCACTTGAAGTAACCATTCCTGTCCCTGAGCCATTCAAGTCTCTGTAATGGCCACCACATCATATCTCCAAGTACTAATCCAGGCTCTAAGCTCATCCTCTTTGTGCATAATACACCTTGCATTAAAATAGACACATCTCAAACCATCAGTCTGAGCACATCCCTTCTCTATCACCTGCCTATTCTCCCTCACACACTGTCTACAAGCTTTCTCTATTTGTGAGCCAACCTCCTCTACCCCAGTCTCTTCAGTTCAGTCCCCACCCCCCAACAATTCTAGTTGAAATTCTCCACATGATAGGACTCTCCCTTCCTTGATAGGAAGGAGACAGTAATTCAAATGACCAAAGTGCAGGAGAGCATCTCTGAATGCAGAACACGTTGAATTTCAAAGTGGATGGGCTACAGCAGCAGAAGACCATGAATGCCACTATATTAGATAGAGGACGCACCTAATAAATCGGCCATCAGGTGTATTTTCAAAGCAGGGTAGACAGGTTATCTTTAAACTGGGGCAGAAGGTTGCTGAAATATGGAGCTGAGGTGACAAATCAGCTCATTAGAGAGCAGAGCTAGACTTGATGGGGCATGTGTTCCTTCATTCGTCAAAGGGGTAGGTCAAACATTGTACAAGTAAAGATGTGCACCTACTGCTCTCCATATGTGTATTATATCATGCATGTCTGCTAACATACAATATACATGGAAGAAGCAGCTGCAGCTTTTTGCCTTCTACGGGTATTATTTAGTTACTGAGTTAGCATGGTTAACACACACAGCCAGATGTTTGCCTCGTTCACATTGTAAGAACTTAGAGAGAAGGCAGCATCGATCAATGGGGTCCTCCACTACCTTAGCCAATGCATGCCCCCCTCTCATTACTACAATCAGGAGGTACAGCAGCCTGAAGCCACAGTTTCTTCCCCTCTGGCATCAGATTTTTGAATGGACAATGAACCAACCAATGCACATTACCTCACTTTTTTACTCTCTTTTTGCACTAAATTTACTTAATTTTTATATATATTTGTATTTTCACATGTATATTTGTTGATTTATGAGTTTTTGATGTACTGAGCTGCCTTGCTGCCGTAAAACAACAGATTTCATGACATATGCCAGTGATATTATACCTGGTTCTGATTCTGAGAGGGCAGTCAGCCATTTGTGTTTATCCTGCTGTTCATTGAGAAGCAGGAGACGGGACCTCATCAAAGCTTACAAATGACAATGTGTCGGACTGAAGAAGGAGATAGAGAGCTTAATGACGTGGTATTGTAACAGCAAGATTGAATCTGTCGCTGCGATCTACGTAGCACCGGCTGTGATGGCACAGGTGCTGGGGGTGATTGCACCAGAGACGGTGGTTGTGCTGGCTCCGGCCTAACTGGAAGTGTCAGCCCACTAGGCGTCAGTGATCCCTCATGCGTGTACGAGGCGCCTAGTATATGCATGTGTGAGATGCCTGGTATAGGAGTGTCGTGAGGAGTCTGTGTAGGGCTCGGTGTGTGCAGTGTCACCTCGGGTACAGGGTTCATAGTTACCGTGGACTGTTCGGGGTAGTGGTCTGCTGCTCCTGCGGGCGCCAGGTCGCGGACGGAGACCGTGTCCTCCCGCCCATCAGGTAAGACCACGTAGGCATACTGGGGGTTCGCATGTAGAAGGTGAACCCTCTTGACCAGAGGGGAGTATTTATTGCTCCTCACATTGTTCCGGAGCAGCACTGGCCCTGGGGATGTCAGCCAAGCCAGTAGAGTGGTCCCAGTGGCAGACTTCCTGATCCCCGTAACATAGGCGTCTTGTACTAGCAGCTCCACATGTTGTTCCGCCGTCAGTCCTTTGCAGTCGCAAGCTTGCATGAGTGTCTGCAGGACTCGGAGAAACTGCCCGCTCGACTTGTTGGGTCGCAGCCGCCGCGTCGCTAAGCGATGTCTTGCGTAGACAGTGTTCACTGGCCGCAGGTATTGTCTTTTAAGGGTGGCCAGTGCCCCTTGGTAGGTCGGCAGGTCCCTGATAAGGGAGAATACTTTCGGACTTACTCTAGATAGTAGTATTTTGTACATTGTGGCAGGCTCAGTCACTGGAATCGCTTCCAAGTATGATTGGAAGCATACAAGCCAGAGTTCAAAGGCAAGAGCTGCTTCTGGTGCTTGGGGGTCCACGTCTAATTTTTCCGGACGTAAAATACTTCCCATGTTTTAAAACTTCCAGCCAATAAAGTTGATGCACCATCAATAAATCTCGGAGACGAGAGGCGAGATATAGGCTTTTAATGGCTGGAAGAAAGAACAAGCAGCAATTGACCACCACACTACATCCTGGAGACTGAGGCCGGGGCTCAGGCTCCAATCGCCTTTATACCGGGGTCCGTGGGAGGAGCCACGGTCAGTGGGAGGAGCCACAGGAGCAGTCAGCGGGGGGGCGTGTCCAGACAGGTATATGTAGTTCACCACATATTGTATTGTAACAGCAATCTTTCCCTCCATGTCAACAAAACAAAAGCTGTTCACTGATTTCAGGAAGGGAGACCGTTCTTTAGGAGGATAAAGACTGTCGATTCTTACAAATTTTAATCAATGCACTGGATGTACAGTGGCTGGGTAAGGCTACGAAAACAGCAGTGCGGACGCAGCTCAGAACATCATGGAAACCATCCTTGTCTGGATGGACTCTGTCTATACTTCTCGCTGCCTCAGTGAAACAGCCAGCATAATCAAAGACCTCACACACACTGGGCATTCTTCCTCCTCACCCTCCCATCAAGCTGAAGATGCAAAAGCACATAACAGAAGGCTCAAGAATTGCTTCTATCCCACTGTTATCAGACTCCTGAACTTATCGTTTGTACAATTAGATGGCCTCTTGGCCTCTCAATCTGCCTCGTTATGATCTTGCATGTTGTCGTTTACCTGCACTGGACTTGTTCTGTAGCTGTTACACTTTATTCTGCATTGTTATTGTTTACCCTGTTCACCCTCAATGCACTGCGTAATGAGTTGATTTGTAGGCAAGACAAGCTTTTCACTGTATCTCGGCAGGATGCATGAGGCAATAACCAAAATCAAAGCCCTTGACACAGCTGGAGAGGTGAGCTGCAGGAAGGATGTTTCTGATAGAGCAGAGGGATGGAGTCAGGGGTCACAGGCATAGGATACCAATATGGAGAGAAAATTCTTCACCCAGAAAATGGTGAACTGTACAGTTCTCTAATACAAGATGTAGTTAAGGCCAAACCTTCAGAAGGGTGTAGTATTCATGGTTAAAGAGACCAAAGGATAGGAGAAGAAGACAGGAAGGCAGTACTAACTTGGAAAACCCACCATGATCCTACTGAGTGGTGAAGTAGGTTTCATGGGCTGAAATGCCTACTGCTGCCCCATCTTCTGCGCTCCTACAAGATAATAACACAACTTCCAGTTCAGTGTGCCTCCCTGCCTTACATTTCAATTGAATTTCTGATCGATGTCTTTTAATTTTACTTTTCATCCCAATGGTTCAACAGACCATGCAGCAGGATAACCCCTTTCTCCACACCTGTACTTCTAACAAGATTATTTCAGAGGCAGAGTCATACCAGTATATGCTGTTGTTGACCTGAAAATGCACAAAACATCTTCTTCAGCAAAAATAAGCTTCCAGAGGACTTGTTTGAAGAGTAAGGCAGGGATCAGGAGGTGCCTGGGTCACTGGCCTTTGCTATTGGGAGAGTGTGAACCTCAGTGGATTATGAATAAGGAACTCACCGTCTGGATACATTCCCTTTGCCACAATAGTGAGGTCATAAAATGTCGCTGCAGTGTAGGCGTCAGTGGCATCCAAAGACATTGCATCTGCCACATTTCCCTGCAGAAGGAACAGTCTGTTTAGTTCTCTCGCTATGCCTGACTGCAAGAACAGAAGAACACAGTATTGTACTGGGCTCAAAATAATCAGGGATAAGCTTGCAATCGAGCAAACATTTCCAAGAGATTCAGAACCATTTTTTACATAAAGTACTTTACAACTAGGTACTTCATAGTCCACTATTATCGGCATCCATCATTAGGATGCCACCATCCAGGACATGTCCTCTTCCCATTCCTACCATCAGGGAGGTGGTACTGGAGCCTGAAGACACACACTCAACAATTTAGGAGCAACTTCTTCTCTCCGCCATCAGATATCTGAATAGACAATGGACCCATGAAAACTAATTTTGCTACTTCTTGCACTACTTATTTAATTTTTTATATATTTTCTTATAATTTCAAGTATTTGTTATGTATTGCTCTGTACTGTTGTTGCAAAACATGAAGTTTCACCAAATATGTCAGTGATAATAAACCTGATTCTGATTATATAGTTAAAGGTAATTGAATGAAACTAAACCGCTCTGCATTACAAACATCCAATTAGTCTGCTTGAAATACTTGGGCTTCTTTGTGATACAGTGGGCTCCAATTAATCAGGGTTAAGTTTTACAATGAAACAAAAGGTTCCAAGTGGATCTGAACCATTCTTTACATAGGAGCACTGCTTCTCAAGGCTGGGCCATCATTCTGTATGATCATGGCTGATTGATGCTGGCTTCAATTCTTGTGCCTTATTGTCCTCTATTGCTGATAGAACATAGAAATCTACAGCACTCTACAGGCCCTTCAGTCCACAATGTTGTGCTGATCATGTAACCTACTCTAGAAGCTGCCTAGAATTTCCCTACTGTGCAGCCCTCTACTTTGCTAAGCTCCATGTACCTATCTAAGAGTCCCTTAAAAGACCATATTGTATCTGTCCTCTACCATGCCACCAGCAGTGCATTCCACGCACCCACCAATCTCTGTGTGAAAAACCCACTCCTACATCCCCTCTGTACCTACTTCCAAGCACCTTAAAACTATACCCCCTAGGTTAGTCATTGCAGCCCTGGGAAAGAGCCTCTGGCTATCCACATGAACAATGCCTCTCATCATCTTATCCTCCGTCACGCCAAGAAGAAAAGGAGAAAAGTTTTTGTGAAAATTTATTTATCACCACTTTAAATATTTATAATGATCTAACCACCACAATCCTCAGAGGAGGAAAATTCTGGAGATTCAAGTCAAGTTTGTTGTCATGTGTACAAGTACAGTAAGGTACAGGCTCCCCTGTAGTGTATCTGCCAAACTCTGCCTTGACTAATGCAGCAGACTTACAGCTCTCTGGAGAAGAGAATTCCACAGATTCACCAAACACTGAGAGTCAAAGTTCTGGGGTCGAACAGCACAGAAACAGGGTTCTCCATGCGACTAAACAAAATGCCAATTGCACTGGCCCGCTTTTGTTCCATATCGTTATACACTTTTCCTGTGACTGTACACACTCACCCTCTATGACCCTCACGATCTTATATTTCTCTAGAAGGTCACCTTTCACTCTACTGCAGTCCAGAGAAAAAGGTCCTAAACTGCTCAACATTCAGGCCAGTGTTTCCAACATCTTCATCACCATCCTGTCTACCTGTGACACTACTCTCAGAGAACCACGTATTTGGCTCCAAGATCATAAGACCATAAAACATAGGAATAGAATTAAGCCATTCAGCCCATGGAGTCTGCTCTGCCATTCCATCATAGCTGGTTTATTATCCCTCCCACCCCCATACCACGCAGCCGAAGACTTGGTCTCCACAGCCGTTTGTGGCACTGAATTCCACAGATTCGCTGTTATGAGATGCTCCCAACTATACCGGCATCTGGGCTTTAGACCCTCTAACTCTCCAGAGTATGGATAGTCCTCTTTAGGAGTTCAGGACGGTCCCACTAATTGGCAATCATGCTTAGTGGTGGGGGGAGGGGGGGAAAGAGTCCAAGAATTGAGTCCTTAGCAGCTAAACTGAGGCTCATATCTCAATCGTAAGCCTTACTGGTGTTTTGATTTTGCTCAGTTCTCATTCCAGCTTTATACTATGTCTCAGTTCCAGCCTCAGATACCTCAGCATTTGGAATCCAAACCATCCTCGCCAAAGTACGATTGAGCCAACATGGATTCAGCGGGGTATCAGAGTCTCTTGGCCACTAGCATGAGGCTGGCCTCAATCCACTGCAGTTCCACTCTGCTGATCTTGGACAATCTCCGTAAGTCACAGGAGCAGAAAGGGGCCATCGAGTCGGCTCCGCCATTCCATCATGGCCGATCCCATATCCCACTCAACCCCACACACCTGCCTCCTTGCCAGATGCTTTGATGCCCTGACTGATCAGGAAATTATCAACTTCTGCCTTAAGTATACTCATGGATTTGGCCTTCACCACAGTCTGTGGTAGAGCATTCCATAGATTCACTGCTCTCTGGCTTTAAAAAAAAATCCCCCTTAACTCTGTTCTAAAAGATCACCCCTCACTTTTGATGCTGTGCCCTCTAGTTCGGGATACCCCCAGCATAGGAAACATCCTCTCCACATCCATCATATCTAGTTCTTTCAGATTCCCACATATTCTTGGAGTCATCCATCGCGAATGACCATTCACCCAGGGATTGCCTGGGCGAGTATCGGTGGCCCAGAATGACAAGAGGTTCAACAGTACGTGCAGGTGTGCACCAGGAACAAAAGCCCCATGCCAGACCTCAAGGGCACACATCTCCATGGACTTTGTCATGGGTCTTCCACCATCCCAGGGGAAGACTGTCAACATGGTAATTGTTGATCGGTTTTCAATGACCTCCAAGTTAATTGCCTTGAAAAAGCTACCTTCTGTGACGGAGATGGCCAAAATTGTCCTGGATCAGATCTTCAGGATCCATGGATTTCCGATGGACGTTGTCTCAGATCGTGGTCCATAGTTTGCATCATGTTTCTGGAGGGCGTTCTGTAAGCTGATAACAACTGCAAGCCTTTTCTCTGGGTTTTACCTGCAGACTAATGGCCAACGTGCCCGACGCTGGCTCCTTAGGCCTGAGTCGATGTAATTAACTAATGGCCAGACAGAGCAAACCAACCGGGACCTAAAGTGTCCTAAGATACCTGGCTTCAGAAAGGCCTGATGAGTGGCGGGACCATCTGATGTGGGCAGTGGTCACCCACAACATCTTGCAGCATTCTGCATTAAGGATGCTATTGTTCGAGTGCCAGTTTGGTTGTACTCCGCCCATTTCTGGAACAGGAGACCAAGGCTGGGGTCCCTGTGGCCAAGGATCTCATCCAACACTGCAAGCAAAATGGACTGGGGCAAGAGATTTTGCTGGCCTCCACCCGGAAGGTGAAACCCAGGCAAACTGAAAGATAAAGAAGGGACCCACTTTGCAGCCCTGGCTGTCCACACCCAATTTGGTGGTCTAGAGAGTTGGCACCCAAGTTCATTGGACACTTCAAAAGCCAGGGGAAAGTAAAACCAGGAGGGTTGCGCCTCTAAACTCCCAAAGACCCTCAAGATCAATCGCACCTTCCACATCTCTAAATTAAAGCCTGTCACTTAACCCTATCACCGCCCAGATTTATCGAAGGAGACCAGCGCTTCACGGTGAGAAGATTTTTGGAGCCCCGTACTGTTTGGGAACACCTCGTGGACTGAGAAGGATTCTGATGCAAGGGAGAGTGCTGGGGGCCTGGAAAGGACATCTTGGATCCCACCTCTGATCCACGGCCATTATCACCGTCTCTCCGGGCAGCCAGGGCCATCAGGAGCTGGCCGTAAAAGGAGGGGGCCCTGTTATGAGACACTCTCAACGATGCCAGCTCCCGGGATTTAGACTCTCTAACTCATTGAAGTACAGACAGCTGGCATGGTCCAGCTATCGGCAGTCAGGTTTTGGGTGGCAAGATTTGAGTATTTAAAGAGCACCTGAACTGAGATTCGATGCTTATTCATAAGCCTGGCTAGAGATATTGTCTAGTGTTTTTTTTCTGCCTGTACTCAGTCCAGCTTTATACTGTGTCTTGATTCCAGCCTCGGATACTCCAGCACGTGTCCAAACCTTCCTCATAAAGGGGTCTCTTCATATTCACCACCTTCTGGCTAAAGAAATTCCTCCTCCTCTTTGTTCTGCAGGGACGTTCTTGTGTTCTGAGGCCGTACCCTCTGGTCCTAGACTCCTGCACTATAGGAAACAACCCGTAATGTCTGCTCTACCTAGACCTTTCAATATTCAATAGATTTCACTGAGATTCCAACCCCCCCCCCCCCCACCCCCAATATTCCTGTAGACCTTCCCGTTCACTGTGAAGAAACCCCATTCTAAAAGGTTAGCCTTTACCCTGAATTCTTTGAGGCTGTTCTGGCACTTTGTTTTCAAGTGCTTCCTCTGATGAACTTGAGAGGTGCATTTTGTCACCTGCATCATGCTTTCTGACTTCTCTTTCCTCCAGTACAAAGGGCGTAGCCACGTGGTGGGGGCATTACTGGGGTAATGGCTAGCTTCATCCCCTTAACTTTCGACTCCTGATAAAGGGTCTCGGCCTGAAACGTTGTTTGTTTATTCCGCTCCAGATATGCTGCCTGACCTACTGAGTTCCTCCAGCACTTTGTGTGTTCTTAATGGCATAATAACCAGGATGTTGTTACGTGTTTCTGGAGACCCGAGCTGAAAGTTCACTGAGGCAGCTGGTGGACTTGCACACTGGTAACCTGTAGCTGAAACAAAGGCAATTTTGTGAGCATGACCACAAAAATGGGGACTGTTGGTCCAGGGAGAGAATTGGGGTCTATGTGTGATTCCTGCCCACCAATATCTACCTCAGTGACTCCTCGAGGAGGAATTGGGGTGGACAATAAATCCTGCCATTGAGTGACTTCAACAACCTGAGAAGGCAGAGTACCTCGCCACTCTCTGGGACCCCCTCAGCAGTTGTGCATTCCATAAGACAAAGGAATAGAACTAAGCAATTTGGTCCATTTAATCTGCTTGACCATCCTATCATGGGATTTATTTTTCCCCTTGACCCTATTCTCCTGCCTTCTCCCTGTAACTTTTGATGCCCTTGCTAATCAAGAACCTACCAACCTCCACTTTAAATATACCCAATTGTTGGACTCCACAGCCATCAGTGGCAATGAAATCCATAGATTCTCCACCCTCAGGCTAAAGAAATTTCTCCTCAGCTCTGTTCTAAATGAACGCCCTTGTACCCTGAGGCTGTACCATGTGGTCCTAGACTTCTGCACTATTGGAAACATCCTGTCAATGTTCAGTCTATCTAGGCCTTTCAATATTTGATGTTTCAGTGAGATTCCACCCTCCCCACCTCATTCCTCTAAGCGTCAGTGAGTACAGGCCCAAAGCCATCAAATGTTCCTCGTATGTTAACCCTTTCACACCCAGGATCACACCTGTGAACCTCCTCTGGACCATCTCCAATGCCAGTATATCCTTTCATAGATGAGGGGCCCAGAACTGTTCACAAGACTCCAGGTGAGCCGCGCTGATAAGCTGCCTGCTACAATGATGGAGAACCACGAGGGGTATAGTGGAGCATCAGATGCAAACAGGTTCATTTCTCCAAGAGAATATGCTCAAGGGTCTTTCTTTGACCTTTGCTTCCTTACCCGTATCTTTTTGATGCAGTCCTCGACATTACGTGCTTTGATGCAGGACAGCTTGGTGAGGGAGTTCCTTGCTCTGGGAGTCAGCACTGCCTGGAGAGCATTGGAGAGTTCAGCACACTTCCTCTGTTCCATGTCTGATATATTACACCATCTGAACTTCTTTGCTGCAATTTCAGAAAGGAGATTGTAACTAGAGAACTCTGCTCAAAATGGACAACATCCTGTCTGTCTCATTCTCTATCCCCCACACCCCAGCCCTTTCTCCTATCACCCACCTGCACTGAGGGGCATTTTTAAGCTGCTAACTACCTACCTGGATGTCTTTGGGATGTGAGAGGAAACTGAAGCATCCAGGAGGAAGCTACGTGGTCATGAAAAACTTTCAAACTCCACACAGACAGTGTCCAAGGTCAGGACCCTGGAGTTGTAATGGTGCGGCTCTACATGCTGCATTTCGGTGCTGCCACAATTCAGTGTTGTTTCTGGAAGTCCACCACCAGACATATTCTCCTCACCCTTTCTGAAGAAACTGTTCCCCCTGCTCCTCGCAGTCGCCATCCCCCCCACATCTCCACTGACCACAGTTTCTCCCCAGTACATTGGAACTGGAGAGGGACAAGAACTGTAGGACACAGCTGGTTCAAGGGCTGAACGCCCCCTTTCCACATGGTGACCAATGCAAATCAAAAGCATTAAAATTAAATTTGCATAATTACTTTGGAGAATGCTGGAAGTACCCAGCAGGTCAGGCAGCATCTGTGGAGAGTTAACGTTGCATGTTGATGGCCTTGCATTGGAAATGGAAAAAGTTAGAAATTGCAGAAGTTTTAAGTTGCAGGGAAAAGACAATGTGGGGAGAAGAGAAGTGATGGAATTGGGACCTGGAAAGATACAGCTGGAGATGGAGTTAAAGGACACAGAAAATGGAAGCCTCAATCAGTCATGTTGGATTAGGGTCTAAATTCGTATTTTATATAATCATGAGATGCACTAGTAAGGTCTTTGTTCCAGGGAAAGGGAAACAAAATCTAGAGGAGAGGGGTTTAAGGTGAGAAGGAAAAAAAAAAGGACCTGAAGGGCAATTTTTTTCCCCACACAGAATGATGGGTAATAGAACAAGATACCTGGGAAAGTGGTTGAGGCAAGTACAATGACAACATTTAAAAGACATTTAAATCCAAAAGGTTGACTGGTTATTCCTCTTCATGGCTGCTGCCTGGCCTGCAGAATTCCTCTGGCATTCTGAATATGTTGCATATACTTGGTGCATTGGGCGTGGAGCTTCCCTCTGTGGATATTGATATGCTAAAGGCAACTGATGCAAAACCTTGTTTGATCCAAGTTCCCAGTGTGCACACATGGTCACCTAATGTGCAAACACAAGAGATTCTGCAGAAATTGGAAAGCCAGCGTAACACACACAAAATGCTTGAGGAATCCAGCAGCAACTATGGGAAGGAATAAACAGTCGATACTTTGTGCTGAGACACCCAGTCTTGATGAAGAGTCTCAGCCTGAAATGTCGATTCTTTATTCCTTTCCATTGATGCTGCCTGACCTACTCAGTTCCCTCGGCATTTTGAGTTGACCTAGCCCTTTTGAGGCATCGCTCCTTGAAGATGTCTTGGATACTAAGGAGGCTAGTGCCCATGATGGAGCTGACTAGTTTTACAGCTCCCTGCTGCTTATTTCAATCCTGTGAAGTAGCTCCACACCCCCCCATACCAGACGGTGATACAATCTGTTAGAATGCTCTCCATCTGTACAAATTTGCCAGTGTTTTTGATGACGTACCAAATCTTCTCAAGTCCCCAATGAAATATAGCTGCCATTGTGCCTTTTTTCTAGCTGCATGGATATGTTGGGAAGTCTTCTCCTCCTCCCAGTGAATACAGAGCTTACCTGTTTAACCTCGCCTCATACGACAGCTCTGGAGCTGTTCAATGATGTCCAATCCCACTCTCCCCAACAGAAGCTCTGTCAGTGGGTAGATAACTAGATTGATTTCAACACCTCCTCTCTACCTCCCAATAACACTCCTGACCACAACACACGTGGTTATTTTAGAATCATCAGTGTATTGGGGAGGAAACGGTGCACCTGGAAACCGTCAGGAAAGCTGAAGCCCATGCCTTCTCTGTTCTTCTCTTGGCAAAAGCTGTCTGATTGCGAGCAGTTAGTACAATCACTTTTCAGCACTAGCAATCACCCAGTGGGGTTCGATCCCTGCCGCTGCCTGTAAGGAGTTTGTACATTCCCTCTGAGTGCTCCAGTTTCCCCCCACATTCCAAAGATGTATGGGCCAGGGTTAGTAAATAGTGGTATGCCATATTGACATGAGAAGTGAAGTGACACCTAATCCAATTAACCGCTCAGACCTCCTTTAAATTTCTCCCTTTTCTTCTTAAACCCGGGTCTTCTAGTTCTAAACTTCCCTGTCCTGGCGAAAAGGCCCTGTCTATCTTTTTATCTATCCACCTAAACCAGTCTTGGTGACATTTGGGAAAAGATGCTGTGTTTCAATCCAAATGCTGATTTGAATTGACACAAAATAACACCATCCTCTGTACAATCTTTCAATGTATAAGTCACAAATAAAACTAATCTGAATGTTTCCAGCAGTTTCTTGTTTTTTTTTAAACTTTGCAATACTCAATAAGCTGTATAAAATCCTTCTTATTCTACTTCATAACCAGTGTGTCTTTGAGCCTTAGTTTCCTGTCAATGTACAAGGGGTGATTGATAAGTTTGTGGCCCAAGGTAGAAGGAGTCAATTTTAGACTCCTTCCGCCATAGGCCATGAACTTATCAATCGCCCCTGATGAGTTATTAACTTCAAACTTTCTGCACAATCACTCAAAGAGTTGAACTGCATGTGCACATAACGAGAGCTGTATAATTCATCTCCTTCGTCCTTAGGCCACAAACTTATCAATCAACCCTGCTGTGGACACTTTCTGGAGATCCAAGATCCATATGCTTCACGACCGCTGGACTAAGGGTGTAAATGTAGGAGGGGACTATGTTGAAAAATAAATGTGCTAGGTTTTCTAAAATTGACTCCTTCTACCTTAGGCCACGAACTTATCAATCACCCCTCATATTTTTGCATATTTTGTCACAATTAAACATTGAAATGAAAGCTCCTTATTCCACAAACATGTACCACACTTCAACTGCATTGCTTAAGCCATTCAACGTCAGAGGGAATCCACCCAGAAACATGTACAGTATGTGTCGACATGTTTCCTTTACACATCACAGCTTGTATCTCCACACAGAAAATGCCGGGGGAACTCTGCAGATTCAGATTCAGATTCAGTTCATTGTCATTTAGAAACCACAAATGCAATGCAGTTAAAAAATGAGACAACGTTCCTCCAGAATGATATCGCAAAAAGCACATGACAAAACAGACTACACCAGGAAATCCACAATCCAGAGTCCGGAGAGGCTGCTGCGTATTAATATCGCGCTACCATCTTTTCGTGTTCCCGGAAAGGAGCTCCAAAACCACCAGACTAAACAAGACCAAAAGCTAAAGCTACAAGACCTGAACAAAACCACATAGTTACAACATATAGTTTCAACAGTGCAAACAATAGCATAATTGATAAAAAAAAACAGACCATGGGCACAGTAAAAATAGTCCAAAGATGTTAAAAGACTATAAGTTCGAAAGAAACCATCACACAACTTTCACAAGTCCTCAGGGTCCCGATAGACTCATCATCCCACGCAGGTGGCAGAAGGGAATACCCCCGCTATGGACTTCCACAGCGCCACCCGACTCAGCCTCGCAGACGCAGCACACAGTGAAAGCGACCTGACCGCAGCGGATTCCAAGTCTGTTGAACCTCCAACCATCCCCTCCGGCACAGCTTCTCCAAGCACCATCCTCTGCCGAGGGTATTAAGACGCCCCCGCCAACAGCCATTGGCAATGTGATCCCGAGGACTGGGGGCCCATTCTACCCAGCAGAGACCCGGACCTCACAGCAGCAGCAGCAATGGATCAGGCAGTTTTCAAAATGGGGAGTTTTCAAAATGCCAATCTGTGTTGATCATGTTACTCACCGGCATATTTCCCATCCTTGTCAGACTTATATCTCTCACAGGGAATGTTTCTTCACAAATGACAGTGCTCAGATCATTTCCCCATTGCAGATACTACCCTGTACTTCTACCATCTTCTGCTCTGGCATCTCCAGCCTGGCAGAATAAACTTTATCCCCTTTCAGCCCAGCCCAGCCCAATCTGCCCAAATAAACTTCGTACCCTTCCAGTCCCAGCCCAGCTGCCAGAATAAACTTCATCCCCTCCAGTCCCAGCCCAGCCTGGCAGAATAAACTTCATCCCCTCCAGTCCCAGCCCAGCCTGGCAGAATAAACTTCATCCCCTCCAGTCCCAACCCAGCTGCCAGAATAAACTTCATCCCCTCCAGTCCCAACCCAGCCTGGCAGAATAAACTTCATCCCCTCCAGTCCCAGCCCAGCCTGGCAGAATAAACTTCATCCCCTCCAGTCCCAACCCAACTGCCAGAATAAACTTCATCCCCTCCAGTCCCAACCCAGCCTGGCAGAATAAACTTCATCCCCTCCAGTCCCAACCCAGCCTGGCAGAATAAACTTCATCCCCTTCCAGTTCCAGCCCAGCCTGGTAAAATAAACTTCATCCCCTCCAGTCCCAACCCAGCCTGGCAGAATAAACTTCATCCCCTCCCGTCCCAACCCAGCCTGGCAGAATAAACTTCATCCCCTCCAGTCCCAGCCCAGCCTGGCAGAATAAACTTCATCCCCTTCCAATCCCAGCCTGGCAGAATAAACTTCATCCCCTCCAGTCCCAGCCCAGCCTGGCAGAATAAACTTCATCCCCTCCAGTCCCAGCCCAGCCTGGCAGAATAAACTTCATCCCCTTCCAATCCCAGCCTGGCAGAATAAACTTCATCCCCATCCAGTCCCTTGCACACTAACTCAGTCGAGCCCACAATTTCTATCACGTAAAGTCAAGGTTGAGTTTGTTGTCATTCGCACAACCACACATGTGCATGGTGGAATGAAAATCATTCTATCTCCTGCCCGCTGGTACTTCTCCCCCTCCCTCCATCTTCTTATTCTGGTTTCTGCTCGACCTGTTTGTGAGACCTGACTGACCACAGCAATGATCAATGTTTTCTTAGATAACCATTTACTTTTGGGAAAGGGGAAATCTGACCAGGAGCAATGATGAGGTGGGCCTGAGATTACCCACAAAGGCTCTTACCTAGAGCCATTGTTGGCACAATTGGTCAAACATTTCAGCTACACAGCAATTTTGTTCAGTGATGAAGAACAGGTCACTGTTCTACCAGAGGAGACAACACACAGAAACTATCCAGAATGGGACAGATACAGATACCCCCAGCCACTCCTGGTCTGTTCTTCAGGAGAATCACATAGAAACTATCCAGAATGGGACATAACCCCCAGCCACTCCTCATCTATTCTGTTCTGCAGGAGACATCACAGAGAAATTATCCAGACTGGGACCCCCAGCTACTCCTGGTCTGTGGAAGCTGTCACATTAATCTTCATTTTCCCTGTATCATTCTAACAGACAGCCCTTTAGGTCAATGTAAGAAACAAATAGTGCATCTATATTCTGCATAACACAACATCCAAATGTCTCCACCCAGTTATAGATGTTTATAAACATAGTCACTGTTATAATTTCCATGATAAAGGTGAACAATGAAGTGTAATTTTCAGAGAGGGTGCAGAGAGGGTAATTAGGATGCTGCTGGGATTGGAGAGCATGCCTTGCAAGGAAAGGCTGAGCAAAGCGTGGAGTTTTCTGTTTGGAGCAAAGGAAGCTGAGTGGCAAATTGACAGAGGTGTACAAGATGATAAGAGGCACAGTTCAAGTGCACAGTCAGAGACCTTTATCCAAGGGCAGAAACGAACAATATGAGAGGGCATTTTTTTTTAAGGTATTTGGAGGAAAGTATAGGGAGGATGTCAAAGGTAAGTTTTTTTTTACACAGAGAGTGGTGGCTGTGTGGAATGCCCTCCGAAGTGTGATGGTAGAGGCAGATACATTAGTGGCATTTAAGAAACTTTAGATCGGCACATGGGTGATAAAAAAAATAGAGGGATGTAGAAGGAAAGGGTTAGATTGACCTTAGAGCTGGCTAAAATATAGGCATAACACCATGGGTCACTGGGCCTCTGGTGTGTTGCAGTGTTCTCTGTCGATGAATAGGCAGAAATACCTGTTGGAGTCACAGAGAGAGTTAAACAACACAGAAATGACTAAACTGACAATAAATCACACATGGCCAGCTCTGGTCAGAGGAAAACAGAGATGCAGCTTCAAACTTACCCAAAGCTATTGCAATGAAGAAGACGAGAACAATTCCTCCCTTCATGGTAGGGCTATCAATGTTTGCCTCCACTTCCCGTTAACTCTGCGCTCCAGTAAAAGATCTCAAGCAGAGCTTAGCGAGAGAGCGACAGTGTACCGATAACGTCACAGTGAACGCCTGGCAGCCGCTGGCTCCAACAGTGGAAGG
Source organism: Hypanus sabinus (assembly GCF_030144855.1). Classification (NCBI taxonomy): domain Eukaryota; kingdom Metazoa; phylum Chordata; class Chondrichthyes; order Myliobatiformes; family Dasyatidae; genus Hypanus; species Hypanus sabinus. The sequence continues at coordinate 149,687,280 of NC_082715.1, read as the reverse complement.
CTGTGCTCCATCCATTGCTGGGAAATAACACTTGGAAGCTGCTGGTGTTTGAAATTAACAGTCTTCATGTGGAAGCAATTATCTGCCTCCTTGTATTATATTCAGATGTTTCTCAGAGGTTAACATAATGGAATCTGGCAGCTTTGTATCCACTTGTCAAAGCTCCACAAGTGCTCCGGTCTGCAGCCTTTAACTGTCTCCGACCCACGGACTCCATTATAGAGCACCTGGAGGAAAACACACACAGCCATAGGGAGACCTTACAAACTCCTTACAGAGAGCAGCGGAGCTGAACCCGGGTCACTGGTGCAGTAACGGCCCCACACTACCACCTGCTCCAACATTTAAGAGAAGTTCGGATAGGCACATGGATGAGAGAGATATGGGGAAATGGTTAGGATGCAGGTAGATGGGCTAGGCACAGACTAGATGGGCCAAAGGGCCTATGTTGTAGTGCTCTATGACTCTATAACACAAGCCAGTGTTTGGAAAAATGAAATAAATACGCCTCAGGAACATCTCAACCAGTTATGTCATTCAGACAATACTCCCTAACATAAATTTCATCATATATCAGCCAATGAGACACCGTACCATACACTGACTTTCTCTCTCCACAGACCTGAAGATTATTTCCAGCATCTTCTGTATTTATTCCAGATTTACAGCATCTGCATGCTTTTATTTTGTTTTTCAAGTACATTGCGCTGTCTGGCTGAGATGATACTTCCCCAAACAATTATAATAAAATAATTCTTCTCCACTTTAAGCTCCTCTCTTGTAAAGATGGAATGGAAATCCCAGCGATCAGACAGGTAAAGTTCCACCAAAGGTCTCCATTTCAGCTGAAATCTTTATAAGGTATCTCTTATCACCTCTTACAAAGTAAAATCAGGCAATATAGGGGACAACAGGGCTTTGCTTTCAGATGAGCGCAATCTTATCATCACTTTGACCATCAAAACATGGAGGAACCTTCACAAACTCTCCAAGTCCCCAGATGTCCCTGTGTTTTCAGTCTCCGATGCCGGCATGAGAGCACCCTTCAGAAGGGTGAGCACACAGAAAGTATCCGGCCCAGATGGGGTACCTGGTACTAAAGACCTGTGCTGATCAACCGGCTGGAGAGTTTACTGAGATCTTTAACCTCTCACTGTGGTAGTGTGCAGTCCCCACCTATTCCAAGCAGGCTTCGGTTATACTGGTACTTAAAACAACATAGTAACTTGCCTCAATGACTCATCCAGTAGCACTTACATCCCCTGGGATGAAGTCCTTTGAGAAGTTGTTGATGAAACATATCAACTCCTGCCTGAGAAGCGACTTGGATTCACTCCATTTTGTCACTGTCACAATAGAACCACAGCAGATGCTATCTCGTAGGCTCTTCACTCAACCCTGGAACATCTGAACAGCAAAACAGTGGCATGCAAAAGTTTGGGCACCCCGGTCAAAATTTCTGTTACTGTGAATAGTTAACTGAGCAGAAGATGAACTGATCTCCGAAAGTCATAAAGTTAAAGATGAAACATTCTTTTCAACATTTTAAGCAAGATTAGTGTATTATTTTTGTTTTGTACAATTTTAGAGTGAAAAAAGGAAAGGAGCACCATGCAAAAGTTTGGACATCCCAAGAGATTAGAGCTCTCAGATAACTTTCACCAAGGTCTCAGACCTTAATCAGCTTGTTAGGGCTATGGCTTGTTCACAGTCATCATTAGGAAAGGCCAGGTGATGCAAATTTTAAAGCTTTATAAATACCCTGACTCCTCAAACCTTGTCCCAACAATCAGCAGCCATGAGCTTCTCTAAGCAGCTGCCTAGCACTCTGAAAATTAAAATAAATGACACCCACAAAGCAGGAGAAGGCCATAAGAAGATAGCAAAGTGTTTTCAGGTAGCCGTTTCCTCAGATCGTAATGTTATTAAGAAATGGCAGTTAACAGGAACAGTGGAGGTCAAGTTGAGGTCTGGAAGACCAAGAAAATTTTCTGAGAGAACTGCTTGTAGGACTGCTGGAAAGGCAAATCAAAACCCCCGTTTGACTGCAAAAGACCTTCAGGAAGATTGAGCAGACTCTGGAGTGGTGATGCACTGTTCTACTGTGCAGCGACACCTGCACAAATATGACCTCCATGGAAGAGTCATCAGAAGAAAACCTTTCCTGCGTCCTCACCACAAAATTCAGCGACAGAAGTTTGCAAAGGAACATCTAAACAAGCCTGATGCATTTTGGAAACAAGTCCTGTGGACTGATGAAGTTAAAATAGAACATTTTGGCCACAATGAGGATGTGACTAAACACATTGATGAAGGAAGAGCAGTAGATGTAGTGTATATGGATTTCAGCAAAGCATTTGGTAAGATACCCTATGCAAGACTTACTGAGAAAGTAAGGAGGCATGGGATCCAAAGGGACATTGCTTTGTGTCCAGAACTGGCTTGCCCACAGAAGGCAAAGAATGGTTGTAGATGGGTCATATTCTGCCTAGAGGTCGGTCACCAGTGGAGTGACTTGGGGATCTGTTCTGAGACCCTTCTTACTCGTGATTTTTATAAATGACCTGAATGAGGAAGTGGAGGGATGGGTTAGTAAGTTTGCTGATGACACAAAGGTTGGAGGTGTTGTGGATAGTGTGGAGGGTTGTCAGGGGTTACAGCAAGACATTGATAGGATGCAAAACTGGGCTGAGAAATGGCAGATGGAGTTCAACCCAGATAAGTGTGAAGTGGTTCATTTTGATAGGTCAAATATAATGGCAGAATATAGTATTAATGGTAATACTCCTGGCAGTGTGGAGGATCAGAGTCCATAGGACGCTCAGAGCAGCTGCACAGGTTGACTCTGTGGTTAAGAAGGCGTATGGTGTATTGGACTTCATCAATCATGGAATTGAATATAGGAGCCCAGAAGTAATGTTGCAACTATATAGGACCCTGGTCAGACCCCACTTGGAGTACTGTGCTCAGTTCTGGTGGCCTCACTACAGGAGGGATGTGGAAACCATAGAAAGGGTGCAGAGGAGATTTACAAGGAAGTTGCCTGGATTTGGGAGCATGCCTTATGAGAATATGTTGAGTTAACTCTCCCTTTTCTCCTTGGAGCAAAGGAGGATGAGGGGTGACCTGATAGAGGTGTACAAGATGACGAGAGGCATTGATCATGTGGATAGTCAGAGGCTTTTTCCCAGGGCTGAAATGGTTGCCACAAGAGGACACAGGCCTAAGGTGCTGAGGAGTAGGTACAGAGGAGATGTTAGGGGTTAGCTTTTTACTCAGAGAGTGGTGAGTGCGTGGAATGGGCTGTTGGCGATGGTGATGGAGGCGGATACAATAGGGTTTTTTAAGAGGCTTCTAGATAGGTACATGGAGCTTAGTAAAATAGAGGGCTATAGGTAAGCCTAGTAATTTCTAAGGTAGGCACATGTTCGGCATGTGGGCCGAAGGGCCTGTATTGTGCTGTAGGTTTTCTATGTTTCTATGTTATCATTTCAATAGATTTGTCCTGGGACCAGCACATAAGTCCTATTACAAAAAAGGCACAACAGTTTGCACAGATTCAGCATGTCATCTAAAACTTTGACAAACTTCTGTAGATGCACAGTGGAAGTGTCCTGACTGGTTGCATCATGACCTGGTATGACCAGTGACCTTGAATGGAAAAGCCTACAAAAAGTAATGGATATAGCCCAGTCCATCACAGGAAAAGCCCTCTACACTACTGAGCACATCGACAAGGAGCAGTGTCACAAGAAAGCAGCATCTGTCATGACAGAACCCCTCCATCCAGTCCAGGCTCTTTACTCACCGCTGCCATCAAGAAGGTGGTACAGAATCCCTGGGCCCTACACCAACAGGTGCAGGAACAGCTGTTACCTTGCAAACATCAGGCTCCTGAACCAACATGGATAACTCCACTCACCTCAACTCTGAACTGATTCTACAAACTATAGGCTCAATTCCAAGGCATGACAACTCATGCTCTCAGTATTATTTGTTTATTTATTTATTTGAACATTTTGTCCTTTTTTCTTACATATTAGTTGTTGCTGCTCTTTGTTATGCATATTTTTCAGAAGTTTATTGTATTTCTTTCTGTTCCTTTGAATGCCCGCAGGAAAATGAATCTCAGGGTAGTGTATGGTGACATAGACGTACTTTGACAATAAATTTACTTTGAACTTTTGAACTCTTGTATGATAACACAAGGAAATCGGAAGATGTTGGAAATTCAAGCAACACACACGAAATGCCGGTGGAACGCAGCAGGCAGGCAGCATCTATAGGAAGAAGTACAGTCGACAGTTTGGGCCGAGACCCTTCATTAGGACTAACTGAAAGAAAAGATAGTAAGAGATTTGAAAGTGGGAGGGGAGGGGGAGATCCGAAATGATAGGAGAAGACAGGAGGGGGTGGGATGAAGCTAAGAGCTGGAAAGTTGATTGGCAAAAGGAATACAGAGCTGGAGAAGGGAAAGGATCATGGGACAGGAGGCCTAAGGAGAAAGAAAGGGGGAGGGGAGCACCAGATGGAGAGCAGGCAAAGAGTGATTGTGAGAGGGACAGAGAGAGAGAAAAAAATTATAGATAGATAGATAAATAAATAAGGGATGGGGTAATAAGGGGAGGAGGGGCATTAACGTATTTCGAGAAATCAATTTTCATGCCATCAGGTTGGAGGCTACCCAGATGGAATATAAGGTGTTGTTCCTCCAACCTGAGTGTGGATTCATCTTGACAGTAGAGGTGGCCACGTATAGACATATCAGAATGGGAATGGGACGTGGAATTAAAACGTGTGGCCACTGGGAGATCCTGCTTTCTCTGACGGACAGAGCGTAGGTGTTCAGTGAAACAGTCTCCCAGTCTGCGTAGATCTCACAATCTAACTCATTATGGCTTTGCATCTTTTGGTTTACCTGAATGCACTTTCTTTGTAACTGACACTGCAGTCTGGGAATGTTTTCCCTTGTATACATTGATGTACTGATATGGTGAAATGATCTGTATAGATGGTATGGAAACAAAGCGTTTCATAAACCTTAGTACATGTGACAATTCTAAACCAATTACCATTCACAAATCCTCTGATACTTCATTAGAAGACAGAAGTTTCCATGTGGGAGACTCCAATTGATGCAAGGTAGAATATGGAAGTCTTTCCCAAGATTCTGATTGGAAGGTTGGACATAATACTCGTTGATGCAGGATTCCATTCGCACAGCTGACATGATGCAGAAACCAAGTCAGATGAGCAAGAGAGATCAGTCAGAGGATGGAGGTAGGGTGGAGAAGGATCACATTGGCACACCCTGTTCTATGTTTTTTATTGATTTGCACTAAGTCAAAACTAAACCTTTGGAGATTTGCCCATGATAGAACATAGGACAAAACTGTCTTTTGGCCAATGATGTTGCGCTGACCTTTAAAAAGATCAATCTAAGCTTTTCCTCGTACATTGCCTTTCATTTTCTACCATTCATGTGCCTATCTAGGAATTTCTAAATGTCCTTAATGTTTCTAGCTCTACCCACACCCCTGTCAGGGTGTTCCATATATTCACCACACTCTGTGTAATAAAAAAATCTATTTCAGATAACCCCATTATGCTTTCCTCCAGTCACCTTAAAATTACCCCCCAACCCCACCACTATATTAGCAATCCTGGGAAAAAGTCTATCCATTCAATCCGCACCTCTTATCATCTTACACCTCTATCAAGACACCTTTCATCCTCCCTCACTCCAAAGAAAAAAGCCCTATCTCACTCAACCTGTCCTTATAAGACATGCTCTCTAATCCAAGTAGCATCCTGGTAAATTTCTTCTGCACCCTCTCTAAAGCTTCCTATGAAGTGACCAGAACTGAACACAATAGTCCAAGTGTGGTCTAACCATTGGTTTATAGAGCTGCAACACTACCTTGAGGCTCTTGAACTTAATCCTCCAACTAATGAAGGCCAACACACTAGCTGGCCAACATAACATTTCAGCTAAACCCCATCATCTTTGGGTCCAATTGTATGTTTCACAATTATAGAGTAATATGGCATAGAAACATGACCTTTGGCCTGACTCACTCCTGCCAACCAAGATGCCCATCCCAGTAGCTCTCACTTGGCCTGCATCTCTTGACATTTGCTGCAAACCAACACATTTCACAACACAGGTCAGATTTAATAAATCTGATTCTGATTCAGGGTCCTGCCCATGCACTGGAAAAAGTGGTTTAATTGTGCATATATGTCATTGAGAGTTTTGGTATTTTTTGCTGTATGTTAGATATTAAAAAAAAGAATATTAAAGCTATTACAATATAAAGCTATTAATAGTGATGCAGCTGGCAGAGCTGCCACCTAAGACTTCCCAAAACTTAGATGCAGTTCTGATTTCTGAGGCTGTCTGTATTCTCCCTGTGACCATCAGGTTTCCTCTGAGCTCCCTCTGGAACCTCCATAAACTTCCTGTTGTGTGCTGGTCACAGTATCATACAGCTGCGCCTAACCAGAATTTACCAAGATTCAACATAGCATTTCTGCTTTAGAAACACCTCAGGTGTAAGCTTGCACATTATTGCCCTTCAAAAGGTCCACGCACATGAACCCCACACTCTCTTTACACACAGACCGCCTCTTCCCCTCTTTATGTCTGAATGCATCATGACATATCTCTGTACTAAACTCCATTCCACTCACCTGTTCCACAATGTTGTCTTTAATTGGTATCATTTTCATCATTTGTCATTCCACAAAGTTTGGCACCTTTGGCTAATTTTGAAATATTCCAGCATCCAAGTCGTTAACATATGCAAAGGAAGCAATGGTCAGAGATCCAATTAGAGAATGCCACAAGCTGACATCTTCAGTCAGAAAACAACAGTTTACCACAATTGGTTAATTGTTAATTAATTGGTTAATTAACCCAAGCCAACACTTATCTCTGCACCCTAGGACTTGATTTTGTGAATCATTTTGTTAATGGGATTCTGTCAAATGTTCTCTTAAAATCCATTCACACACCTTTTAGTTGCTGTTATTTCAAAAATAGATTCATCCAGTTAAATCAAACTGGATCTGATCTGCCTCTTACAAGTGCTGCCCTCTCCCTAAATCTTCTTAAGATTGCCACTTTGACAGTGATCAGCTCAGTAATCTCCATTAGCCCGTTAGTTTCTTCTGAAATTACAGTCACAGTTGTTAATGCAGGTCATATTGTAATTCAGAAGATCGGGCAGTATGGGCCCATGATTTCCTGAAGTGAATAACACTGTAAGTGGTCAAACTATTTTAAAATTTCCAGAGATCATATTCCTAATCACCATACAATGTTGAAGTTTGGCTGTAACATACTCCACAGTCAAGTGGAAGCCAACTCACTAAATAGAAACGCAAAGTGTGGTCCAGATGGATTGGCCAGTGACTTTATTTTGAGTAATATAACAAAAAGTAAACATCCTTCAAAGAAGGAGAGAAGCACCAAGGCAGAGGAACAAATCTCTTCCAAATTCAGATTGGTAAATTGCTTTATTTGTACACTGAAATCTGTGTGAAGTTAAATGACCCACTCTGCTCATTAGTTTAATGTTAAAATATGAAGAAGAGGAGAGGAAGGAAGAGGGGTATAATTGCACTGATCAGAGGATAGTGGGAAGCACAAACACAAGGAAATCTGCAGAAGCTGGAAATCTAAAGCAACACACACACAACGCTGGAGGAACTCAGCAGGCCAGGCAGCTGTAAATAGTTGACATTTCAGGCTGAGACCCTTCATCAGAATGTGGGAAGCTTTTGACACTGCAGGACCTGTAGGAAATAAATTTGATTGCAATTTACAAAAGCAAATTAGGGATATACTTGCAAATGTCAAAGCTTTTGAAGGAAGGACTGAGCTAGGAACTTGGATAAAAGACAGAGAATGCAGGGAAGTTGGATAGATGTCCTTTCCTCAGGGAACTGTGAGGTTGCCTAGTAACCTGTTGTGTATGTGGCCGTTTACACAACAATATCATTAATAAAACTGCTGGAGACGGGAGCTATGTTAACAGGTTTCTTTACTAACTAAAACCAAACTGAACACATATATACAGATCAATATGCGCCCAATAGTGCATGCTCAATAATGTGTTACTACGACATAAAATAGTCCCATATAGTAGACTATATGGTACACTCCTCCCCTTTTATTTAAGTGTATCAACTGTTCTTTTTACGCTAAACAAATACTGTATTAATATACAAATGCCTACCCACTGTTTAGTTAAGAACTTAATGATATGAAATTATAACAAAGTAACGTAATAATAATAATTATAATAATTATAACTCGTCTTTGGGGGGGGGGGGTCTTCTTGGCCTCTCTGGGTAAAATCTGCCTTGCAATGTTTGCTTTGGGGAATTAGTCTCCACAGGTACATCAGATGGGTCCTCTGCACTGGTGACAGGCTTATCTGTGGGCGAGGCTGAGGTGGTCACATCAGGAGTGTTTTCTTCTATGTTCAGGGAGTTAGGGTAAGATGTTATTGTGTTTTCCACTGAGCATTCAGGATTTGATCCACATGACATGCTTCTATGTCATGGGAGTCCGGGCAAGGTGTTGTTGAGTTTTTTACCTGAGCATCCAGGAACTGATCCACATGACATCTCCATATATTCTCTCCCACCCGTACTCTATACATCAGTGACCTGTCAATGGCAGAAATCATACCCGGCTGCCACTTTTCAGTTTGGTCATCCTGTGCAAGAATTGACTGTCCCACATGGAAGGTCCATGTTGACTTAGCATTCAAGTGTTTGAACTGTCTGTTCTCTACGTCATGCCGTACATTTGATTTGAAAAGATCCATGTGGGATCTCAGGTTCCTGTTCAGAAACATCATCGCTGGAGTCTGATTAGTGGTTGCATGTACTGCATTACGATGGGCAAGGAAGAAGTTGTCTATCTTGTGTTGCAGTGGTCGATTTTCGCTGTCCATTGCCTTGATGGTTTTCTTGAATGTCTGCACAAATCTTTCTGCCAAGGCACTTGTGGATGGATGGTAAGGGACAGATGTAAAGTGCTTGATTCCATTGTTCTTCACAAAACTTTGGAATTCTTCAGAGACAAATTGTCATCCATTGTCTGTGCAGATTTGCTCTGGTATGCCATTCCTGGGGAACATGGCCTTCAGAACTGTAATGGTCTTTTCCGATGTGGTTGTCTTCATTTTGATGACCTCTGGCCTTTTGGAATGTGCATCAATGGCGATTAAAAAGATAGAATCCACGAATGGTCCAGCAAAGTCGATGTGCACTCATTGCCATGGTGATGAGGGCCACTCCCACAAATGGACAGAGGCTTGTGGTGGTGTATTCGGGATCTTTTGACATCCAGAGCAGTTCTTGGTCGTCCTCAATTTGGCCGCCACACATAGGCACAGGCAAGACCTTTCATCTTCACGATACCCAGGTGCCCCTCGTGCAGTTCCTCCAGCACGCTGGTGTGTAGCTTGGGAGGAATCACAACCTGTGAGCCACACATTAGTGTTCCCCGACACACTGACAACTGCTCCTTCCTCGCTGAGAAGGCTGGAAGTGTGTTATCCCAAGTTGGCCATCCCTTTACTGTGATGTTACTTTTGACATCATAGGGTCATTATGTGTTTCCCTTTCAATGAGGCTGTTTGTTCAATTATTGTCATGTGAAAGATCTCTACTGAGTCCATTTGTGTAGTTACCTCAGAAGTGGGCAGTGGTAAACGTGACAAACCATCTGCTTGGCCGTGTTGCTTGGTCCCCTTGTGTTCAATGTTATACCTGTGACCTCCTAAGAAAAGGGACCATCGCTGCAGCCTTTGTGCTGTCGTCACTGAAATGCCTTTCCTTGGGTTGAAGATTGACACAAGAGGCTGATGGTCAGTCAACAGAGTAAACTTCTGACCCTACAGGTAGTAGCTAAATTTCTTGACTCCCCACACAAGGCTTAGGGCCTCTCTGTCAATCTGTGTGTAGTTGCGTTCAGCTGAATTTAGCATTCTTAAGGCAAAGGCTATTGGTCTTTTGGAGCCATCTGGAAACTTATGCGATAAACAGCTCCTATCCTTTCCAGTATGTGCGAAGTCAGGGCGAGCACAATTGTCCCTGATGACTACACCTGTAAAAGATGCATCCAGCTGCAGCTCCTGACAAACCGTGTTAGGGAACTGGAGCTGGAGCTGGATGAACTTCGGATCATTCATGAGGCAGAGGCAGAAATAAACAGGAGTTTCAGGGAGATAGTCACCCCTAAGAGTCAGGAGACAGGTAGCTGGGTGACTGTCAGGAGAGCGAAGGGGAATAGTCAGGAAGATCAGAGCACCCCGTGGCCATTCCCATCAATAATAAGTATACCGTTTTAGATACTGTTGGTGGGGACTACCTACCAGGGACAAGTTGTAATGGTCACATCTCTGGCACCAAGACTGGACCCTCAGCCCAGAAGGACAGAAAAGAGGAGAGCAGTAGTGATAGGGGATTTGATAGCTAGAGGGACAGATAAGAGGTTCTGTGGGAGAGATTGAGAATCCCAGATGGTGTGTTGCCTCCCTGGTGCCAGGGTCCGTGATATCTCGGATCGTGTTCTCCGTATTCTCAAGAGGGGGTGAGCAGCCAGATGTTGTGGTCCATGTAGGGACCAATGACATGGATAGGAAGAAGGAGGAGGTCCTGCAAAGAGAGTTTAGGGAGTTAGGTGCTAAGTTGAAGGACAGGACCTCCAGGGTTGCAATCTCAGGATTGCTACCCGTGCCACGTGCTAGTGAGGCTAGAAACAGGAAGATAATGCAGCTAAATACTCGGCTAAGGAGTTGGTGCAGGAGGAAGGGCTTCATGTTTCTGGACAATTGGGCCTTGTTCCAGGGAAGGTGGGACTTGTTCCAACGGGATGGGTTGCACCTGAACTGGACGGGGACTAATATCCTTGCGGGAAGGTTGGCTAGTGCTGTTTCGGGGGGTTTAAACTAGATTTTCAGGGGAAGGGGAACCAGAGTGTTAGAGCAGACAGTGAGATGGAGGATAAAGGTCAAGCAAGAACTGCAAGTTTGGTGCATGGAGTAAAGCCAGATTTAACATATAAAGAGGCTTTGAGGAAAGAGAAGCAGAATAAAGGGTGTAAAGGTATTAAGGTAGAAGGGCTAAAATACGCGTACTTCAATGCAAGAGGCATCAGGAACAAAGGTGATAAACTGACAGCTTGGATACATACATGGAATTATGATGTAGTGGCCATTACAGAGACTTGGCTGGCACCAGGGCAGGAATGGATTCTCAATATTCCGGGATTTTAGTGTTTTAAGGGGGATAGAAGGGGGGAAAGGGAGGAGGGTGGCATTACTGGTCAGGGATACTATTACTGCTATAGAAAGGGTAGGTAATGTAGCAGGATCCTCTTTTGAGTCAGTATGGGTGGAAGTCAGGAACAGGAAGGGAGCAGTTACTCTATTGGGAGTATTCTATGGACCTCCTGGTAGCAGCAGAGATACCAAGGAGCAGATTGGGAGGCAGATTTTGTAAAGGTGCAAAAATAACAGGGTTGTTGTCATGGATGACTTTAGCTTCCCTAATATTGATTGGCTCTTGATTAGTTCCAATGGTTTAGATGGGGCAGAGTTTGTTAAGTGTGTCCAGGATGGATTCCTGTCACAATATGTTGACAGACCGACTCGGGGGAATGCCATACTGTATCTAGTATTAGGTAACGAATGGGGTCAGGTCACAGATCTCTCAGTGGATGAGCATCTGGGGGACAGTGACCACTGCTCCCTGACCTTTAGCATTATCATGGAAAAGGATAGAATCAGAGAGGACAGGAAAATTTTTAATTGGGGAAGGGCAAATTATGAAGCTATAAGGCTGGAACTTATGGGTGTGAATTGGGATGTTTTTGCAGGGAAATGTACTATGGACATGTGGTTGATGTTTAGGGATCTCTTGCAGGATGTTAGGGATAAATTTGTCCCAGTGAGGAAGATAAAGAATGCTAGGGTGAAGGAACCATGGGTTACAAGTAAAGTGGAAAATCTAGTCAGGTGGAATAAGGCAGCACACATGAGGTTTAGGAAGCAAGGATCAGATGGGGCTATTGAGGATTATAGGGTAGCAAGAAAGAAGCTTAAGAAGGGGCTGAGGAGAACAAGAAGGGGGCATGAGAAGGCCTTGGCAAGTAGGGTAAAGGAAAACCCCAAGGCATTCTTCAATTATGTGAAGAACAAAAGGATGACAGGAGTGAAAGTAGGTCCAGATAGAGATAAAGGTGGGAAGATGTGCCTGGAGGCTGTGGAAGGGAGCGAAGTCCTCAATGAATACTTCTCTTCGGTATTCACCAATGAGAGGGAACTTGATGACGATGAGGACAATATGAGTGAGGTTGAAGTTCTGGAGCATGTTGATATTAAGAGAAAGGAGATGTTGGAGTTATTAAAATAAATTTGGATGGTTAAGTCCCTGGGGCCTGACAGAATATTCCCCACAAGGCGCACCACAAGGCGAGGGAAGAGATTGCCGAGCCTCTGGCTAGGATCTTTATGTCTTTGTTGTCCATGGGAATGGTATCGGCGGATTGGAGGGAGGTGAATGTTGTCCCCTTGATCAAAAAAGATTCTTAGAGATAGGAACTCTGGGCATTTAGAGAATCATGGTCTGATCAGGGACAGTCAGCATGGCTTTGTGAAGGGCAGATCGTTTCTAACAAGCCTGTTAGAGTTCTTTGAGGAGGTGACAAGGCATGTAGATGAGGGTAGTGCAGTGGATGTGATCTACATGGATTTTATTAAAGCATTTGAGAAGGTTCCACATGGTAGGCTTATTCAGAAAGTCAGAAGGCATGGGATCATGGGAAGTTTGGCCAGGTGGATTCAGAATTACCTTGCCTGCAGAAAGCGGAGGGTCGTGGTGGAGGGAGTACATTTGGATTGGAGGATGATGACTAGTGGTGTCCCACAAGGATTGGTTCTGGGACTCCTACTTTTCATGATTTTTATTAACGACCTGGATGTGGGGGAGAAGGGTGGGTTAGCAAGTTTGCAGATGACACAAAGGTTGGTGGTGTTGTAGAAAGTGCAGAGGATTGTCGAAGTTTGCAGAGAGACATTGATAGGATGTAGAAGTGGGCTGAGAAGTGGCAGATGGAGTTCAACCCGGAAAAGTGTGAGGTGGTACACTTTGGAAGGATAAACTCCAAGGCAGAGTACAAAGTAAATGGCAGGATACTTAGTAGTATGGAGGAGCAGAGGGATCTGGGGGTATATGTCCCCAGATCCCTGAAAGCTACCTCACAGGTAGATAGGGTAGTTAAGAAAGCTTATGGGGTGTTAGTTTTCATAAGTTGAGGGATAGAGTTTAAGAGTTTCAAGGTAATGTTCTATAAAACTCTAGTTAGGCCACACTTGGAGTACTGTGTCCAGTTCTGGTAGCCTCACTATAGGAAGGATGTGGAAGCATTGGAAAGGGTACAGAGGATATTTACCAGGATGCTGCCTGGTTTAGAGTATGCATTATGATCAGAGGTTAAGGGAGCTAGGGCTTTACTCTTTGGAGAGAAGTAGGATGAGAGGAGACATGATAGAGGTATACAAGATATTAAGAGGAATAGATAGAGTGGACAGCCAGCGCCTCTTCCCCAGGGCACCACTGCTCAATGCAAGAGGACATGGCTTTGAGGTAAAGGGTGAGAAGTTCAAGGGGGTTATTAGAGGAAGGTTTTTCATTCAGAGAGTGGTTGGTGTGTGGAATGCACTGCCTGAGTCAGTGGTGGAGGCAGATACACTAGTGAAATTTAAGAGACTACTAGACAGGTATATGGAGGAACTTAAGGTGGGGGAATATATGGGAGGCAGGGTTTAAGGGCCGGTACAACATTGTGGGCTGAAGGGCCTGTAATGTGTTGTACTATTCTATGTTCTATATGTTCTAAACATCTTTACATTACATCTCCATCTAAGTATGCAATCTTTGTAATTTATAATAAATAGAACAATCAAGGTAACATATAAGTACACTCAAATCAGCATGAGTTAATCAGTCTGATGGCCTGGTGGAAGAAGCTGTCCCAGAGCCCTTTGGTCAGGTATATGGATGCAGAGGGGTTTGCAGGTCAGTGGGACTACACAGAAAAATGGTTCAGCACAGCCAAGAAGGGCTAAAAGGCCTGTTTCTGTGCTGTAATGTTCTATGGTTCTATGGTCTTGGCACTTATGCTGTGGTACCATTTCCCAGATGGTAGCAGCTGGAATCGATTGTGGTTCTGGTGATTCGATTCACAACTATCTTTGTAAATGTCCTGAATTATAGGAAGTTCACAACTACAAATGTTCTGGGCTGTCCACACCATTCTCTGCAGAGTCCTGCGAATAAGGGAGATACAGTTTCCATACCAGACAGTAATGCAGCCAGTCAGGATGCTCTCAATTGTGCCCCTGTAGAAAGTTCTTAGGATTTGGGGGCCCATACCAAACTTCCTCAACTGTCTGAGGTGAAAGAGGCACTGTTGTTCCTTTTTCACCACACAGCTGGTGTGGACAGACCATGTGAGGTCCTCAGTGATGTGGATGCTGAGGAACTTGAAGTTATTTACCCTCTCAACCCCAGATCCATTTATGTCAATAGGGGTTAGCCTGTCTCCATTCCTCCTGTAATGCACAACCAGCTCCTTTGTTTTTGCAACAATGAGGGAGAAGTTGTTTGCCAGCTCCACACATTTGCACAGCATTCTTGCTCTGTATAGCCTTTCTCTTCAACTGTTTTGTAAAATATATTCCAGTTCTGCGCACTTTAATTATATTTAATTTTAGGTACTTCACTGATATAGCCCAGCAGTCATTTTTGGCCCCTTATTTCACTGTTACCAACAATGACCTACCTCTCTTTGAGCCACTTGCAGTCTCTGGCTTGGTTGACCAGACCTCATTCCCATAATACAAACACAAGAAAATCTGCAGATGCTGGAAGTCCAGAGGAACACACAAAAAATGCTGGGTCATCTCAGCAGGCCAGGCAACATAAATGGAAAAGAGTTAACAGTCAACATTTCAGGCTGAGACCCTTCATCAGGACTCATCAGGTCTCAGCCCAGAACGTTGACTACCTGCCTCCCCTGGCTGGAGCTTGAGATCAAATCAGTTCAGAGCCAATGAACATTACTTTGTAGGGCCACTTGTTTGCACCCCATCTCAGCATACCCGCTAACCCCCATTCCTGATGAAGGGTCTCAGCTCAAAACGTTGGCTACTCTTTTCTCATGGATGCTGCCTGACCTGCTGAGTTCTTCCAGCGTTGCATACATATTCTTTGATCCACAGCATCTGCAGTTGTATTTTTGTGTTGTGTGCTAACCAATCCTGTTTCCACTCTTGTTAAACTTCAGCTCATCCTAAATGTTACTGCAGCATCCTCCCTGATGGCATGATTCCTGGTCTAGCAAAGTTTTATTTGCCATATACATTTACATGTATGTGACACACAAAGAAAACACAACAACATTCAACAATTATATTAAAGAAAGTTAAAGTATGGATATGGAATAAAATGTACATAAGTACCAATATGTATTTACAAAGCTTTATCAAAACTAGCTTAAAGTGTTTACAGTGCAGTGATGGGAGGAGGGGGGTAATACAGAGAGAGAAAATGAAGGGCTAATTGGAATGGTTAACTCCCTGTTTAAGATGGTATAAGGTTTTTGTTTTAATAGTACATTAGCACTTTCCAGAAGGGAGCAAAAAGCTATTTGCTGAATGTGCAGTTTCTGCAATGATTTTCCTGCCCTCTTCTTTGCCCTGGGCACATACAATTGTCTGCTAAAAATTACATACTCAGTTTTTGAATGCCTTGTGACCTTCCATGACATCATGCCCTTTACTCTTGTCTCCACCAACTCCACTGTCATCTGTGACCTTCGCACACTTTCAATCCAACCTGTGCTCAATCTCCTGCATCTACCATTTCCAGTTCATCCAGAAGGTTTCAAAATGCTCACCAAACAGTTACCATGATTAATAAAAAGCAGGAAAATAAGTCATTCACAAATTACAAGTTGTGGAATCAGGACACACAATCTAATGTCAGAGTTTGATCAAGAGAAAGCAAATGAAAATGGCATTGTAAGAAGAACACAATAAAATGGGAGAAGGCCACAGCTCTTCAAGCCTGCTCCACTGTTCAACATGATCAGGGTGGGTCGATAACGATCTTTTCTTCTATGAGGTGTGGCAGAGGAGGAAGTAGTGACCATTCTGCAGCCGTGTTCTCTACCCATTGTAGCACACCATCCATTGTGCCTTCACCTGTGATGTAACAGGCAAACATTCTTTCTAGAGCCATCACAACAGGAGTTGTCAGTAAGGTGGTGACTTGTTACTGTGTGGAAAACGACCTGCTGGAGTCTGAGTGAGAAAGTAACGTTCATGCACTGGGCAGAAGTCTCCATGGCATTTGTGGGCTGGCTGTCAGGCAAGGTGTATATCTATTGATACCACAGCACCATGGATGATGGAATAGTCTTGAAGAAACGAGGCTACACCTTGGGTGTCAACCTGGGAGAGGGGTCATACGCCAAAGTCAAGTCCGCCTACTCTGAACGCCTGAAGACTAACGTGGCCGTAAAGATCATTGATAGGAAAAAGGCACCTGCTGACTTTCTGGAGAAATTCCTACCCCGCGAGCTGGATATCCTGGCCATGCTCAACCACCGCTACATTGTCAAAACCTTTGAGATTTTTGAGACTTCTGACGGGAAGGTTTACATTATCATGGAGCTGGGTGTGCAGGGAGACTTGTTGGAGTTCATCAAGACCAGGGGCTCCCTGCCGGATGAGGTGTCACGGAAGATGTTCCGGCAGCTGGCTCTAGCCATCAAACATTGTCATGAATTGGGCGTGGTCCACCGGGACCTCAAGTGTGAGAACCTCCTCCTAGATAAGGACTTCAATATCAAACTCTCCGACTTTGGCTTTGCCAAGCGGTGCAGTACAGACGACCAAGGGAGACCCCTGCTCAGTAAAACCTTCTGTGGCTCTGCAGCATATGCAGCTCCTGAGGTTCTACAAGGGATCCCTTACCAGCCCAAAGTGTATGATGTCTGGAGCCTTGGGGTGATCCTTTTCATCATGGTGTGTGGATCAATGCCATACGATGACTCTAATATCAAAAGGATGCTCAGGATACAGAAGGAACACAGAGTAGATTTCCCTCGATCAAAGGTGGTGTCTCCTGAATGCAAAGAGCTGATCTACCGCATGCTCCACCCGGACACCACTAAGCGCCTCACCATCGAAGAGGTACTGGAGCATCCCTGGCTCATCACCAGCAAGATGAAAGACTCTTCTGCACCCAAGAAATCAGAGGCGACCTCGGAGAAGCAAGGGCACAAAAAGGAGGAGAAGCACAACGAGAAAAGTGAGCAAAAGCACGACCAGAAGTACCAGTGGGAGCTTGAAACGGGGCACGAATGGGTGGACATGAAGCACGAGGCAAAGCATGAGTGGATGAACATGAAGCGAGACAGGGCAGACAGCAAGCAGGAAGAGGAAGCTCAGGCCGAGCCCGAAGCCCACCGCATAAGCGGGGCTGAAGAAGAAAGTCAGCAGCAAAAAGGGGAGCTGAAATCAGAGTACAAGGAAGGGACCAATTCCGGGTTGAAGCAGGACAAGTCCAGAAGAGAAAGTGTGATTAGCGGCAAACTAGTGGACGCCAAAATGGAGCCGAAAAGCAGCCGTCGCAAATCTCGGAGCTTCAGAGTGAGCAACGAGGATCAGCCCGACGACAGTGAAGTCTACCCTGACCAGGAGAGCTTGATTGATCCACACAGCAAAGCCGAGCTGAAAAAAGTTAGTTCCAAAAGGTCAAAATCTGTGGAAAAGAAGGGCAAACATTCAAGCAAATCCCGTGCCTAGACGCAGATGCTCAGAAGCTTCTACATACAGTAGCAAAAGACAAATAATCATTTGTAAGGCTACCCAACTCGTTGCCATCTGTTACTTCTGCTTGCACAGAAATCTAATAAAGAATCAGAAAAGAACTAATACCCTATAATATTTGTAAAGTACTCAGGTCATACAGCCTTTGACCAAGTACAGTAACTACCCAAAGTCATGTGCAGGTCAGGCGGAACATTAACGGGAAAAGGGAGTTCTCGGCAGTACACTAAACTGGTCACAGACCAAAGGGAAAAACGTTATGGGACAACCGGATTGGGAACGGCTGCCTGGGGGTCAGAAAGCTGACAGTAGATAAGATCTCAAACCCTCCACTCTGTTGCTCCTGCCCCCAACATAGCTTACATTGGTAAAAGGCAGTCCCAAAGATCTTTTTAACAGTCCCCTCTGAATCAAAACTATTCTCGGTAACAATAGTTCACACTGACCTTGCTTGGTTTCTTTCCATTTTTCACATTTCATTTCCATCTCGTTGCCCCTCATCCTCACCGATTCATCAGCGGCTTGGTTGGTATTCTTTTCCTGGACTAGGATTGCAGACATTACCAGAACCAAAGAAAAAAAAGAGGCCTCTCAATAGATCATGATTGATTCAACATTCCTCAAATCCACTTCCATGCTCTTTCCCCATAAACCTGATTCCCTTATTAATTGGAATCTCCCAATCCTACCCTTGAATACACACAGGGGTTCTGCCCCATGTGGCAAGTAATGACTCACATTAAAAAAATTGTCATCTTAGTCTTCAATGAGCACACTATTATTTTGATACCAAAAGATTCTGTAGATACTGGAAATCCTGATGAACGGTCTCAGACCAAAATGTCAACTGTTTATTCCTTGCTATGGAGGCTGCCTGAACTACTGAGTTTGTCCAGCATTTTGTGTGTTATTCTGATACCAAGTCCTCCGATTCCTTTGTAGCTGCCAATAACTTTCCTCTCAATGCCATTGAGTACAGTCCCAACACTGCTTCCTCTTAGGACAACTCCTCCCAACACAGGTTAATCCTAGTGAACCTTCTGCAAATTGCTTCCAGTGAAATCTTCTTTCCTTAAAAAGAGAAATTAAGATACTTTACAGTTCTCTTAATGTTTTGCACAGTTGCAGTACAATGTCCTTGAAATTTCCATTTACTTTCCAGACTACCTGCTGCACGTGCTGGCTTCCTGTCTCTCAGCATAGGGATCCTCGAATCCCTCTGTGCTACAGCTTTTCTCGTTCTTCCTTTCAAAACCCATTTCACATTTTCCCCACATTATGCTCCACTTGCCAACTTTATGCCTGCTCACTTAACCTATAGATGCTTCTCTGTAAACATTGTATTCTCCACATGCCTATCACTGAGTTGGCCACAAATCTATTTCCTTCCTCTAAGTCATTAATATATCAACAGCTGTGATTTCACCACTGATCTCTGTGGCATCCCATCTAGGTTAATAAATCCCATCTTAAATTACCACATTATCTTGACTTGTTACTTCCATACCCCTCCCATCCATATACTTATCAAAACTTCTCTTAAATGTTGAAATGGAATCAGCATCTATCACTTCCATTGGCAGCTTGTTCCACACTCTAACCGGCAACTTAGTGAAGAGGTTTCCCTTAAACATTTCACCTTTCACCCTTAACCTATAACCTCTAGTTCCAGTCTCAACCAACCTCAGTGGAAAAAGCCTGCAAGAATTTACCCTATCCGTACCCCTCATCATTTTGTATACCTGTATCAAATGTCTGCCCCTTCCTACATGCCAGGGAATAAAGTCCTAACCTATTCAACCTTTCAATCCTGTATCGTTCCCATATGTAGGTGACCAGAACTACACAAAATACTGCAAATTATGCTTCACCAATCTTTTGCAACTTCAAATTAACATCCCAACTCCTGTGCTCTATACTTTGATTTATGAATGCCAATATGTGAAAAGCTCTCATTACGAACCTTTCTATCTGCACCTTCCGGAAATCTAAAGGCACGTTATCAACTTTTCCCCTCTAGCCACTTTGGTCAATACTTCATCAATAAAAGACTAATACATTTGCCTGACACAAGTGCTCTGGGGCAGCATCATCAGCCTTTAGCCTTGATTATTTTGCCAAATACTATTTCTCTAGTGAAGGTGATGGTATTTAATTCCTCCCTGGCAATATTCAGGGTTAAGGGAATGCTTGTGGTATCATAGGGACTGGTGCAAAATACCTGTTTAATTGTGTGTGCCAAGCTGTGATGGTGAATACCTGGTCACATGAAGAAACAGCAATATCACTCATATCCTTCTTCATTCTGGGTTAATTCAGCACCCCCAAGAAATACAGCAATGTACATGTCGTAAATATGAAAAATACACACATTCTTCAAGTTTATTTAAAAAGAGATACACAGAGAAGGGTAAGCCTCTTGTTCCTTGAGCCTGTTGGGCCCATCAATGTGACTTAATTGAATTAGTGACATTACACTACATTCTCCTCTGTGCTTTAATGTCTATTAATTTCAGATTTTAAAAAAACATTATTGGCCTGGTATCAACCAGACTCCAATCACTATTTACATGTAGAAGAGGGAAGACCCAGTTTTAATACTTAAGCCAGTCCTTTCATTCCAGGCATCTTAACTAGTGTGACAACATACCCCGAGTTCTCCCAAATACCTTAACAACTTCATCCAAACCACCCCTCCAGGGAACACTGCGTAACTTTAATGCTGCAGAATAATTCTCTCTAAGCCCAAATATTCTACCAAGGTCACCCTGAGTCCTGCATGTGTGATCGGCCAGGATTTTCGAAAGCTCTGGTTTTATTTGACCATAGCAGCCCTCACCCCAACCCACCCTGTCCACTCGAAATACAATCAACAATCTATGTGGCTTTTTGGGACATTTCCCATGGCCTATGTATAGTAAAGTTCCAAAAAGCAGGAATGCTTGGGACTATGTTGGAGGTTTAGATTTTCCAAACCATCAGATATTTTATTAATATCCCAACACACATGTTTAATTCCCATTTTTAAAGATGTTTCACAGTAACATTTCAATGAACCCATTTAGATTCAGGGGAGCATGGCCAACAAATCGCGTTAAGTTTAAAGGGAGTGTGGGAACTGGGTGTGTGCTGGTGAGCAAGATGTAACTTTGATCCCAGATGTTGCAATCATCTTAGCTTCTGTCAGCTGACTGCATTTGTCAGCAGCAATCATTCGCCACATCTCTGACCCATCATATTGCACTCCACTTGTACATCTGAATGGAGTTTCACTTCTCCCTTGCCTTAGCTTATAACATCTTTTCCAAGGTGCTCAGTATTTCTTTCACTGACTATAGGGAAGGAATTGAAAACCCATTTTCCTACTCTTCTCATCTACACAAAGGTGGCAGATGATCATGAAACACAAGAGGATACTTATTAACTCAGAGATATCAATGGGAATATATATGCAGAAAAGTAGCAAATAGAATTATTTTAGATCAGTGTGAGGTGATGGATTGGAGAAGAAACAAGCAATGAGATGGATTGTAGGAGACTGAGTGCATTCTACAGGGTCCAGATAAGAACTCAGTTCCATTAAATTCTGATAATCCACAATAATTCAACATCTGACTCACTCATTAGGACACCCACTATCCCTGGATCTGCATACTCAGAGACAGCTGCACCTGGGAGCACCAGGGGCCAGGAATGTGAGCAGGAGTTCACAATACGAGGGACCCCAAGGTAGCTTGGATCTGGTGTGCACCCTGAGCAACGTACTGGAGACTCACCGGCTTCTGTTTCCCTGAGCTCCCTTTAAACTCATCAGGACTTGGTTTCCCACTCCCTTGAAATTCAGAACTTACTGGAAATTTATTAAACTATTTGTCACTTTTAAAATATTGGAATAAAATGAGTAATGCCCAGTAGTCTGAAAATATGTTAGTCTGTCACTAAAGTCCCATCCACACAAGATTTATTGCATATAGATAGGAATAAAAGTGATAGGAAAGCAAAAGATAAACATGCCTTCATCAACAAGGAATGAAATGTGAAGATCTGGGATCCATACATTGAAATAAAGACTAGTTAAAACAACTCTGGTCACTTAAAGGAAATACATGATAGCAAAGAATGTGCTTATAAGATGTTGTCAGGATTGGAGAATTGCAGATGTGAAGAATTATTGATTAGATTGACACTGCTTTCTGTAGAAGAGGTGGTAAGGGTTTAATTTAGCTGCAGTGTATAAAATAATGGTGGTACAGGATAAAGAGGAAGGAGTAAATTTGCCCGAACACAGAGAAAATTAAGCAAGAGGCAAAAGTTTGAGAGGTTTAAGAATTAAGGGTAGGAGGAAGTCCAAGGAGTGGTGACGGTTTGGAACTCACTGCCCGTTGTACCAGGAAAGAGGGATTAGCCTGAATCTTCAGTTGCTATGGCTACAATCCCCTGAACAGCCTCCAGCGCCAGAACTTGCCTCTATGATTTAGAGCACCTGTCCAAGTGAGGACATGTTACCGAGGCTGCAGTAAGTGAGTAGATGCAGGAGTTGGTTCCCATCTGGAAGCATTACAGTACTCAAAGTCCACATAAAAAAAGCCGCATATGGTTTCTTTTAACCAGAGGTCATTTCTAGAAAAAAAATTTGTCAGGAAATTTCAGCACAATAACGGAATAAAGACATGTCCAAGGGGGCTCAGGGCAAAGCAAAGACGTGTGTCTGTCTGTCTGCGTCTCCCTGCATACACATATATACACACGCTCGCAGCAAAAAAGGAACCAAAAACATTGTCTGGGGACGGTAGAATGGCAGAGGGAAACAACCCAGGGGAGGGCAAGAGAGAGGATGGTCTGAGAGAGGATGCATCAGACAGACGTGGGTTAAAAACCCTGCCCAAGGCTGATGCAGGTGGAGAAACAAATTTTAATACAGAGGGAGGGCTCGACCTGGGGTGGGGGGGGGGGGGGGAGCCAATAAAGAGATGTGAGAAAGGGAGCACTGATAAGGTACCAACGGGCAGAGAGGGGACACTGATGATGATTGGGAGTGCGGGTACAGACAAAAATGAGTGAACGTGAATGAGCAGCATCCCCTGAACACTGGCACAGTTTGTAGATGGTCGCTCAGGGTGCACGAGAGGGAGACCCTCCAGTTTGTGTTGTGTACAGGGAAAGGTATGTCTCGCTCTCTGTGTCTGTGGGTACACGCAATTAACACACTGATCATTAAGTGGGAAGGCAGTGCCTTAGGAAGTGAGGCCACAGTAGAGTCCCTGAACCAACTGTACTTCCACAACAAAGTCATCAATCCCAAAACCCCAATACTACTAGCCAAAGTAAATGGATAACAGGCTGGACAGAAATGGGCATGAGATGTGCCCATACCAAAATGGTTAATACACAGGCAAAACCTTTGAGCGTTCTTGAGGACTGCAGTTGTATCAGGTAGCGAAAGGCTGAGATGGTCAGCCCAGGCCCATCAACTCGGCTGGCCGGCCTTGGCAGATTACAAGAACACAAGTAGTTTAACAGCCAGCTCATGTGCCGAACTCTCACTGCCAACATGTTGACTGCACCATGTTAGACCTATAGAAGTGGCAGACAGAAACGACATAACAGGACTCCTTAGTAGATGAATGCAGGGCCATAGTTTGTTGTTAAGTACTCCCATCCTCAGTCTGAAGATTTCCCATTTCCACAGGAGAGACGGGACTGGACTGAACCTAGAAGAAGTCCGCTGCTTTCTTTCTCTTGGGCAACTGCAGCAGGTTGTCTGTGATGGAGGTGGGGTCCTGGCTGCTCGGCGTGTGGGTAGCAATAAACGTTTTAGGGGTGACACCAGCACGTGGCGTTTTACACCGTGGCGTCCCTTTGTGTGCCGGCGAGGGCGTGTAACTGGCACGCAGAGCTTTGTCCGTGTATTTGCTGGAGGTGCGGTTCACAAGGCGCTGCAGGGCTGGTGACATCACCGGACTGATACCATGTGGAGAAAGGCTGTGGAGGAGAAACAAATACCTCAACCCTCCAGTGAAGGAATAAGCTGTCATGCTAACACCCCAAATTTAGAACATAGACCACCACAGCCCAATACCGGCACTTTGGACCATAATGTTTTAACCCACCTGCCCTACCTTTCCACATGAACCCTCCACTTTCCTATCGTTCATGTACTTATCTAAGAATTTCTTAAATGTGGCTGATATATCTACCTGCCTCTGCCACCATCCTTGGCTGGGGATTTCACACATCCACCACTCTCTGACATCCCTCCTGTACTTTTCTGCCCACCACTCCCCGTTTTCCACAGGAACACTCTCTCCATGATTCCCTTATCCATACATCCCTCCCCACTTATCTCCCTCCAGGTACTTATCCTTAGAAGTGGTCAAATTGTTACACCTGCCCATTCACCTCCATTCAGGGTCCCAAATAGTCCTTCCAGGTGAGGCAACACCTCACCTACAAACCTGCTGGGGTCGTCTATTGTATCTGGTGCTCTTCAAGTGGCCTCCTCTACATTGGTGAGACCCGTCATAAATTGGGGGACTGCTTCGTCAAGCACCTTTGTGCTAACTGCCACAAGCGGAACTTCCCGGTGGCCAAGTATTTTAATTCTGATTCCCACTCCCGTTCCAGCATGTTGGTCTATGGTCTCTACTTGTGCAACAATGAGGGCATCCTTGGGGTGGAGGAGCAACACCTTATGGCATGAATATCAACTTCTCCTTCCGGTAAAAATATTCCCTCCCCCCCCCCACCATCTTCTATTCACCACTCTGGCCATTTAACTCTTCTCACGTGTCTATCACCTCTCCCTGGTTCTCGCCCACCCCCCCCCCCACCCTTCGCTTTCTCCTGTGGTCCACTATCCTCTTCTATCAGATTCCTTCTTCTCAGCCCTTTACTTTTCTCACCCACCTGGCTTCACCTATCACCTCTAGGTATCCTTCACCTCCGCCAACCTTTTTATTCTGCTGTCTTCCCCCTTCTTTTCCAGTTTTAAAGAAGGGTCTCAGCCTGAAATGTCAACTGCTTACTCACTTCTATGGATGCTGCCTGTCCTGCTGAGTTCCTCCAGCATCTTGTGTTTGTTCCTTTGGATTTCCAGTATTTGCAGAATTTCTTGTCTTTCAAATTATGCCTCTAGGTATTAACTATTTCCACCCTGGAAAAAAGTCTTTGGCTGTCCACCCATTCTATGCCCCTTATTATCATTTACACCTCTCATCCTCCTTCACTCCAACGTCAGATTCCCACATTACTGCATGCTCATATTACTCCCAGAGGGAGACCCATCTGCCTCCCTCCACTACTGATATCCCAGCACAGATGCACTCCCTCCAACCTAAGACCTGCACCCTCCCTTCCCTTGGGTCTGTCCCCAAGCTCACATACATCGGCAGGGTCCAGGTTGTTGAAGGGAAGAGACAGAACTCACCTATCTAGCACCTTTTTGCCAACTAATGGCAAACTGCACCTGTCATTGCGGCCCCCAGCAGTCTTCATAGGTCTGGGTGCTAATCCCTGGGTTGGGGTTCCCACACCGTAATCTCGTTCAAGCACTGTGAAAGGATGATGCCAAGTGTCCACACTCACCTGACCAGACTCTCTGTCGCCT
This sequence comes from Hypanus sabinus, assembly GCF_030144855.1. Lineage (NCBI taxonomy): Eukaryota > Metazoa > Chordata > Chondrichthyes > Myliobatiformes > Dasyatidae > Hypanus > Hypanus sabinus. The sequence continues at coordinate 149,661,753 of NC_082715.1, read as the reverse complement.
TCCTCAAAGCTTCCTGTTTCTTGGTTCTGTTTTTGGCTGCAACCTCATTGACCATTTTAAGGCCCAGTCTCTCTCTCCTGCCTGGTTCCAGAATCTGTGGCAAGAGAGCAGAAGCCAGGAGGTATTGAGTGCACACACAGGTTTCCTAACCACAAACACTCAGTGGCCACTTTATTAGGTACACTTACTCATGAATGCAAAAGCTAATTAGCCAATCACGTGGCAGGAACTCAATGCATAAGAGCATGCAGACATGGTCAAGAGGTTCAGTTGTTGTTCAGAACAAACATCTGAATAGGAAAGAAATTCTGACTATGGAATGATTGGTGATGCCAGACAGGGTGGTTTAAGTAACTCAGAAACAGCAGATCTCCTGGGATTTTCACCCACAATAGTCTCTAAAATTTACAGAGAATGATGCGAAAAAGCAAAGCACCTAGTGAGCTGCTGTTCTATGGGCGAAAGCATCTTGTTAATGAGAGAGGTCGGGGAGAACGGCCAGACTGGTTCAAGCTGACAGGAAGACAGTAGTAACTCAAACAACCATTCATTACAACCACATTGTGCAGAACAGCATCTCTGAAAACACAGCATGCCAAATGTTGAAGTAGATGGGCTACCGGCGTAGAAGACCACAAACATAAACTGTGGCCACTTTATACTGGAGGTGCCTAATAAAATGGCCACTGAATGGAGATGTCTACATTGGCACCCCATGAAATAACAACATATGGTTCCATGGGCAGATCTGCCCTCTGCTGGAGCTTGTTAATTGTTACTGTGTCCCCAGATTTCCATTGTCCATGAGGCTAAAAGGTGCAGAGAGACACAACCCATGTTGTACCAAATAAAATGACCATATCCCAATAGTTCCCTTGTCGCTCACATTCTCCAAGATGGCTGAAACCTTGACTAAACTCCCTTTCCTGCAGCATTGCCACACAGCTTTTGGTGTTTTCTCCTCAATTGTCCATCCACTGCTCTAATTGCTGCTGATGAAGCTGGAGCTTAAAGAGTCACCAGCATAATTTTAAAGGGAATTAGAAATGGACAGTAAATTGGTGGCCTTCCCAGTGAATCCAACATCCCAATTTACCATAAACCTTCTGTAAGGGCCACACATTAATGTTTAAAGATTTTATAGAATATACACAAGAGATCCTCTGGAAATCCAGAGTAATGCAGACAAAATGCTGGAGAAATTCAGCAAGTCAGGCAGCATCTATGGAGGGGAATAAACAGCCAATGTTTCAGGCCAAGTCCTTTCTTCAGGACTGGAAAGGAAGGGGGAAGAAGCCAGAATAAAAAGATAGGGGAAGCAGTAAAAGCTGGCAAGACCAAGAGAGGGGGAAGGAGAGAGGAATAAACTGAGAAGTTGGGAGTTGATGGGTGGAAAAGTGGGTGGGCTGAAGAAGGAGGAATCTGATAGAAAAGGTCAGTGGATCATGGGAGAAAGGGAAAGAAGATGAGGACCAGAAGGTGATAGGCAAGTGAGAAGAGAAGGGGTAAGAGGGAGCCAGAAAAAGAGGAAGGAGAAATTAACAGAATTTAGAGGAATAGATGTTCATGCTGTGACGTCAAATGGAATATGAAGTTCTGCTCCTCCAACCTGAGATTAGTCTCATCATGGCCCTAAACTCACACTTTCTTTCCCCTCTTTAAGCTAATCTTTCCACTTAAATTCAGCTCCCTTGACCTCATTCCCATTAATCTGCTTAAGATCCAGCTTTTTCCATGTGACCAACCTTGTTGCAGATCTGGCGATTCTTCAGGTGTTGTCACAACAGCCTTCAAATCTGCCTCAAAGAAAAGGAAAAGTACATCTACTCCATCACTGCACAGTACCACCCGATTGCTAACTAACCCTTCCCTTCTGTGGCCTTGAATGTATAGCAGCTTCCTAAAACACTCCTTTTTACTTTCTTGGATTCATGACAATGTTTAAAAATCACTTTGGTGAAAACCAAGAGAAACACCTTCTATGATTATGTTGCAAGTAATCAACAGTTCTTCTTATTGACCAACTCTGATACAGATGACAGCAGAACCTTTCTGTAACATATTCTTCATTGTTGTCCACCTGGGTCCGAAGTTATCAATTCCAGTTTCAATAAAAACATTCATTTGCATGATACAGGTGTCACTGGCAAGCCAACAATCACCAACTCAATGCTCTCGAGAAGAGAGAGGTGAGGCTCTCTTGAAATGCCACATTCCCAGTGGTACCTTGCTTTGGGTAAGTAGGTCCACAATTTAAACCAGGAATTCATTTTGAATGATACATTTTCTAGTGCTTGAAGGGGGCTTTCAGGCAGCAGTAACACGTGTGCTTGTCCTTGTTTTTCTAGAAGAAGGAGAAGTGGTGGGCAATGTAGAAGGGAAGGGTTACTTTGATCTTAGAGTAGGTTAAAAAGTCAGCACAACATCGTGGACTGAAAGGCCTGTAATGTGCTGTAGTGTTCTATCTTGTATGGATACTGGAGTAACAGTAAAAAACACTGCTTCCTGAACTTTCTGCTTTTGCTTCAGATTTAGAGTAAATATAGATTTACTTGTATTGTTTTTCATTTACAGCTAAAATGATAGGTCTGGCAGGTGCTGTCTGGATACAGCCCTTGCAGATATCTCTATGTTGCAAATGGTCGTCACATCAGACACAGGGTGATGGTGATGGATTGAGTTCCTATCAAGTCACCTCCTAGTCGCTGAACGGGTGTAAACTCCTCAGGTGCTGTTGTCAGGGCACTCCTGCAGGCAAGTGGGGATGAGTCCATCTGATCTGCTGCTGACCTGTGGGCATAGCTGGATGATGACGGGGACTGAGCAAAGGCTGTCCCACTGAAGGTCAAGGACACGAGTTTCCTGGGACTTAAGTGCATGAGGATCACATGGCATTGCTGAATAATGGCTAGGTTTGGATGAATGATTGAGGAGTGGTGCATGCATCCCCTGATCAGAGAAGGTAAGTTAGTGAAGCAGGTTAATGACACCATCCTGAGGAACTCTGACAATGGTATCCAGGGGCAGAAATGATTAAGCAGGTTTAGCAGTTTGTATGAGGTGTGATTCTAACCAATAGAGCATTTTTTGCAATTCCCAATAAGCAGTTCTTTACAGCCCTCTACATGCTGTCTTTAACAGGAATAGGGGGACAGATGTCTGTCCTTGGTCATTAATGCTCTGCACACAATACCATCTGGTATAAAGGTACCAATGCACAAGATTGATAAAGCTGCATTGGGTTGTAAACTCAGCCAGCTCCGTCATGGTTAAAAGCTTCCACACCAATGAGAACATTGTTAAAAGTTGATGCCTCAAAATGGATGAATCCATTACTAAGTAACCCACCACCCAGGACATGCCATCTTCCTATTACTACCATCAGAGAGGTGGTACAGGAGCCTGAAGATACTCAACAATTTAGGAACAGCTTCTTCCCCTCCCCCATCAGATTCTTGAGTGATCTATAAACCAATGAACACTACCTCACTATTTTCCCTCTCTTTTTGTAATACTTAATTTCTTTTATTATATATATTTCTTATTATAATTTATAATTTTTTATGCATTACACTGTACTGTTGCTGCAAAAACAAATTTAACAACATATCAGTGATAATAAACCTGATTCCGATTCAATGTAGAAACACAAGTGCCTTCTATACTTTGAAACCAGCTACAATTTGCAGCCAGTATTACTTTGCATGTTTATCCTGGTGACTGAGCACAAATTGCCTATTATGATCCAGTCTGTGTATGTATTAAGCTTTGTTTCAAATGTTAAAATGCTCATTCCTATTTTCAAATCTCTATAGTTTCTCAGTTCCCATTTGTCTCTGTAATTTCCTCTATTCCATGAAATGAGTAGTAGTCAGGTTCTGGGCTCCTGATCCAATACAATTAATACAATTGATCCAGTATTAACAAGTGTATCTTTATCTTCAATGACCCAGCAGGAATGCACCATCAATCTTCAGGCCATGCCACTCACTGACCTGTGACAACAGCTGCTATCATAAGTAGATATGCTGTGTGTGACAGTACGTACTGTGTTTTTCACCTTGGCTCCGTCGGAACACTTTTTCATTTAGATGCATACATGTGTGTGGTTGACTGGCAATTAAATTTAGACTTGCTCTGAAATCTTCTTAGTGTTTTGGTGCCAGTTTTGTAAAGGACTTTAAGACTCAGTACAGTCAATTGTGGTTTTTGTACTCAACTCTCTGTAGTATGATGAATAATATCCTAAATTCACCTTTCATCCACCACCCCAAAGTAGAGCTGGCTGAACAGGTACAAAAATCACATGTTAAAATATTAAACACACAAGATTTTGCAGATGCTGGAAATCCAGAGCACCACACAGAACTTAGCAGCTCAGGCAACATCTACAGAGGGGAAATTTCGGACTAACACCCTTCATCAGGTTAACACGTTAATTGACTAGGGAAATGTAGTGAACAGTTTCTACTAGAGGTGTTCTCCCTTTCCAGGATGTACCTTAAATGCAGGTCCTGGTGTCCTGTCAACATGAGGGGTTTCTGAACCGCTCAAATGCAGTGGTGTGCCTTCAATCTCACCCCATGTCATCATCGGTGAGTCCATCACACCTGGGGAATGAGGGGAACAAGCTTTGATTAACGATACAGTCTGATGTCTCAGTTCCAGCAGCACAAATCCAGTCATTGGACAGTCCCACATGTAGTAGAATCACAGCAGCCCTCAGTCAATCGTGCTAAATACAAAATGAATTGAATCATAGAAGCCAAGCACATGTTTAACATGGGCAATCAAGACACACCTCTGCATCAGAGCATCATAGAACCCCAGAGAGCATAACGAGCCCACTCAAAGGGCCCTGCTTCTACACAGACTGACACCTGGCTAATCCACATCCTAGTTTGTGGTCTGTTGACCAACACATTACAGAGGTTCAGGTACTTTTTAAAATAGTGTTTATGCCTCTGCTACCTTTCAGAAAGACCCATTGACCCTCACAGAAAAAATAACTTATTTCTTTTACACCACAAATTAATTTAAATCTATGCCACCAGGTTACTAATTTACTTGACAAGGAAACTTTGCTGCTCTTTCCCTGCTATTCAGACTCAAATTAGTGTGGGTGGCACGGTAGCATAGCATAGCATAGCACAACACTTTACAGTGCAGGTGATCCAGTTTCAATTCCTTTCATGGTCTGTAAGGAGTTTGTTCATTCTCCCTGTGACTGCGTGAATTTCCTCCAGATGCTCCAGTTTCATCATGTATCCATTGGTATGTTAATTGGTCATTGCAAATTGTCCTGTGATTAGGCTAGGGTTAAATTGGGGAATTGCTGGGTGACGTCCCCAAAGGGCCAAAAAGGGCCTATTCTGCACTGCATCTCAATATTTAAAATAAGTAAATAGATTTATGCACCTCAATTATATCACCTCAGCCTTCCACAGCAAAGAAAAAAACAATCCCATCAAAATCCAGTGATATTATCTACTGCCAAATCCCCTATTTCCCCTTCTGCTCTTTACCAAATCCAATATTTCACATTGCCTTAACAACATCAGCAGAATCTAATCCCTTCATTAAAACTGATGCAATGTTTCATTAAATGAAAAAAAATCTAATTCGTACTTTCAGTCTTCCTAAAGAAAGCAACACACACAAAATGCAGGAGGAACTCAGCAGGTCAGGCAGCATCTATGGAAATGAATAAACAGTTGACATTTTGGGCTGGGACCCTTCTTCAGGACTAGAAAGGATAGGGGATGATGCCAGATAAAAATGTGTAAGGAGGGTAGCTAGAAGGTGATAGGTGAAGCCAGGTGGGTGAGAAAGGTAAAGAGCTGGAGAGGAGAGTGGGCCATAGGAGAAAGGGAAGGAGGGAGGTGACCCAGGTGGGTAAGGGAAAAGGTGATCGGCAGGTGAGAAGAGAAAAGAGGTCAAAGTGGGGGGGATGTTTTTTATTCTGGAAGGAGAATTAATTATTCATGCTATCAGGGTGGAGGCTATCCAGATGGAATATAAAGCGTTGCTCCCCCGCCCTGAGGGGGGCCTCATCTTGGCACAAGGGGAGGCCATGAATCAACATTTCAAAACAGAAATGGGAATTGGAATTAAAATGTTTGATTGAAGGAAAGTTCTGCTTTAGGCAGATGGAGCAGAGATGCTCGACAAAGTGGTCCCCCAATTTATGACAGGTCTCACCAATGTAGAGGAGGTCACATCAGGAGCACCAGATACAACAGATGACCCTAGCTGTCAATAGGTGTTGCCTTACCTGGAAGGACTGTTTGGGATCCCGAGTGGTAAGTGACAGGAGGGATTTTAGTGGGGAGGGATGAACGGACAAGGGAATCACTGTAGGATGGGGAGTTGGTAAAGATATGTTTGGTGGTAGGATCCCTTTGGATGATGTGTTGAATGTAGAGGCTCTGGGTAAGGACGAAGGGAACTCTATTACTGTTGAAGCAGCGGGAAGATGGGGTGAATGTGGATGCTCAGCAAATGGAGGAGATGTGGGTGAGGGCAGCATTAATGATGCAGGAAGGGAAACCCTGCTTTTTGAAAGAGGACATCTCTGGAAAGGAAAGCTGCATCCTGGGAACAGATGCTCAGAGATGAAGGAACTAAGGGAAAGGAACAGCATTTTAACAGGAAACAGGGTGGGAAAAGGTATAGTCTAGATAACGGTGGGAATCTGTAGTTTATAAAAGATGCTGGTTGACAGTTTATCACCAGAGATGGAGGCAGAGAGACTGAGAAAGGGAGGTATCAAAATTGGACCAAGTAAATTTAAGTACATGTGTAGAAATTAGAGGCAAAGCTGATGAAATTGACGAGCTCAGCATGACTGCATAAAGCAGCACTAATGATGTCGGAATTGAGGAGCATTACTGGGGAAGGGTTGGAATAATGGGAGACAGAAAGTCATTGATGGCCTATGTTCCATTAAGAGCTATGGGCTCAGGAAGAAAACATAATCCCTGCCACAGCTGACTAGCCTGTATGGGGCTCTGTTTAGGACTCCTTTATAGCGATCATTTCTTGATTTCTTGTAAAGGTCAGGTTAACTGATATGAATATTAGAAGTTCTAGATTTCATAGAGTGTGGATTTCCCGTTTTCAGTTCGGTAAAATGTTAGATTGTCCTCTTTGGCACAGTCCTCAATCCACTTGCTGATGAAGTCCATGACAGTGGTGACACTCATCTAGGATGGCCGCTAAGTCTTGGAACAGGGAATAATCTACCGACAAGACTGACTCTACTGACTGTAATTTGGGAGGGACAAGCATAACTCTCATGTATTAGTATTGCAATGGAATAGAGGGAATTACAGAGGCATGAGAGAGCAGCTTGCCCAGGTGGATTGGAGGGGGATACAGCAGCGGATGACAGCAGAGCAGAGGTAGCTGAGGTTTCTGAAAATAGTTCACAAGCCACAGGATAGATATGTCCCACAGAGGAAGAAGTTCTCAAGTGGCAGTGGTAGGCAACCGTGGCTGACAAGGGAAGTTAAGGACTGTACAAAAGCCAAGGAATGGCATACAAGATAGCAAAAGTGAGTGTTGGTTGATTGGTAAGTTTTAAAAATCCAACAAAAGGCCACTAAAAAAAGTTATAAGAAAAGATGAAATATGAAAAAAAAAATGGCAGATGGAGTTTAATACAGACAAGTGTGAGGCATTTCACTTTGGAAGGACAAACCAAGGTAGAACATACAAGGTAAATGGTAGGGCACTGACCAAGGGATCTGGGAATACAGATACAAAATTCCCTAAAAGTGGCGTCACAGGTAGATAGGATCGTAAAGAGAGCTTTTGGTACATTAGCCTTTATAAATCAAAGAATTAAGTATAAGAGTTGGAATGTTACGGTGAGGTTGTATAAGGTATTGGTGAGGCCGAATTTGGAGTATTGTGTGCAGCTTTGGTTACCAAATTACAGGAGGGATATTAATAAGGTTGCAAGAATGCAGAGAAGTTTTACAAGGATGTTGCCAGGACTTGAGAAACTGAGTTACAGAGAAAGGTTGGATAGGTTAGGACTTTATTCCCTAGAGCGTAGAAGAATGAGGGGAGATTTGATAGATGTATATAAAATTATGATGGGTACAGATAGAGTGAATGGAAGCAGGCTAGGGGAGGAAAAAAAACCAGAGCACATGGGTTAAGGGTGAAGGGGGAAAAATTTAAAGGGAACAGTAGGGGGAGTTTCTTCACACAGAGAATGGTGGGAGTGTGAAATGAGCTGCCAGATGAAGTGGTAAATGGGGGCTCACTTTTAACATATAAGAAAAACTCGGACAGGTACATGGATGAGAGGTGTATGGAGGGATATGGTCCAGGTGCAGGTCGATGGGACTAGGCAGAAAAATGATTTGGCACAGCCAAGAAGGGCCAAAAGGCCCGTTTCTGTGCTGTAATGCTCTATGGTTCTGAGGACAAATGAGCCAATAATATAAAGCAGGATACCAAAAGCTTTTTCAGTTATATAAAGAGTAAAAGGGAGGTGATAATTGATATTGGACCACTGGAAAATGTGCTGTTGAGGTAGTAATGGGAGACAAAGAAATAGCTGATGGGCTTAATGGGTACTTTGCATCAGTCTGCACAGTGGAAAGCACTACCAGTGTGCCAGTGGTCCATGAGTGTCAGGTAGCAGGAGTGAATGCCATTGCCATTACAAAGGAAAATGTGCTACATAAACTCAAAACATCTTAAGGTGCATAAGTCACCTGGGCCAGATGGACTACATCCCTGAGTGCTGAGAGAGGTTGCTGAAGAGATAATGGATGCATTGGTCACGTTCTTTCAAGATTCATTTGATTCAGGCATGGTCCTGGAGGACTGCAAATGTCACTGAACTCTTCAAGAAGGCAAAAGAAAGGAAATTACAGGCCAGTTAGCGTAACCTCAGTGGTTGGGGAAGTGTTTATGAGCCTATTATTAAGGATGAGGTCAGCATGACTAATCTGTTAAGGGTTCTTTGAGGAAGTAACAAGCAGGGTGGACAAAGGAGAGGCATTAGATGGCATTTACTTGGGTTTTCAGAAGGCATTTGATAAGGTGCCACACATGGGGCTGCTTAACAAGATAAAAATACTATGACTGACAGGCAGGAGACAGCCAATGGGAATAAAAGGGGCCTTTTTTGGTTAGCTGCCAGTAACCAGTGGTGTTCCTCAGGGGTTGCTGCTTTTCACATTGTTAGTCAATGATTTAGATAACAGAATGGCTTTGTGGCAAATGCAATGTTGGCATTTATTTCAAGGGGAATGGAATACAAAAGCAAGGAGATAAAGCTGGGCCTTTATAAAACACTAGGCAGGCAGCACTTGGAGTATTGTCAACAGGTTTGGGTCCCATAACTCAGAAAGGATGTGTTGTCATTGGAGAGAACCCAGAGGAGGTTCACAAGGATATTCCAGGAATGAAGGAGCTAACATACGAGGAGGGTTTGGCAGTTTTGGGCCTGTACTCACCAGAATTTAGAAGAATGTCGGGGATCTTATTGAAACCTACCGAATGTTGAAAAGGCACAGCCTCAAAATTGAGGAGCGACCTTTTAGGACAGAGATAAGAAGGCATTTTTTTTAGCCAGAGAGTGGTAAATCTGCGGAATGCTCTGCCACAGACTGCAATGGAGGTCAAGTCCGTGCGTATAGTTAAGGCAAAAGTTAGTTTCCTGATTGGTCAGGACATCAAAGGATATGGCCAGAAGACAGGTGTATGGGGTTGACTGGGATCAGAGATCAGCCATGATGGAATGGTGGCGCAGACTTGATAAGCTGAATGGCCTAATTCTGCTCCTATGTCTCATGGTTTTATGGTCTAAAGCAGTTGCACAGAAGCTCATCTATTTACTCAGACTGCTCGGAATGATTTTCTGTGTCAAATCCTCTGTTTCATTTTGTTTGTATGTAGGGAGAAGGAGCACAGCTTGTTCAGCCTGTTATTCAGATTTACCAATATATGAACAGTGGAGGGGGTAGGCAGTTTGATGGTTGTATAGCAATGGCCAAGGGTGTTTAGGCCCCTGATGCCCTGGTGGGACAGGAGATGTACTGGTAATGTGGTAACAGACTCTTGAGGTTGGCCTGCTTGAAGTCACCGTCAATGATTAAAAAGGCCTCTGGTTCTCCCGTTTCAAGACATCTGACCACAAAGTTCAGTTCCTTGAGTGTAGGCTACACATCCGCTTGTGGTGAGATGAAGTCTGCCAGCAGAATATCTGAAGAGAACTCTCATGGCAGGTAGTATGGACAACACTATTCCTGGCTGGGTGAGCAGGATCTCACCGGTCCAAACACCATGAAGTCTTGACTGGGAAGCAGACAGTTTTGCATCTACTTTGCCCAAGGACATCATATGAACCACCCTGAGAAGCCCTTGGGTTATAAAGCACTCAGGTGAAGCAGGTGTGAGCACACAGCAGTCATATAACAATTACAGCAAGGAAACAGGCTATCTCGGCCCTTCTAGTCTGTGCCAAACTCTTACTCTCACCTAGTCCCACCTACCTGCACTCAGCCCATAACCCTCCATTCCTTTCCTGTCCATATACCTATCCAATTTTGCTTTAATTGACAAGATCGAACCTGCCTCTACCACTTCTACTGGAAGCTACCACTCTCTCAGTAAAGAAATTCCCCCTCGTGTTACCCCTAAACTTTTGCCCCCGTAACTCTCAACTCAAGTCCTCTTGTTTGAATCCTCCCTACTCTCAATGGAAAAAGCCTATCCACATCAACTCTATCTATCCCCCTCGTAATTTTAAATACCTCTATCAAGTCCCCCCTCAACCTTCTACGCTCCAAAGAATAAAGACCTAACTTGTTCAACCTTTGTCTGTAACTTTGGTGCTGAAACCCAGGTAACATTCTAGTAAATCTTTTCTGTACTCTCTCTATTTTGTTGACATCTTTCCTATAATTCGGTGACTGGAATTATACACAATATTCCAAATTTGGCCTCACCAATGCCTTGTACAATTTTAACATTACATCTTAACTCCTATACTCAATGCTCTGACTTATAAAGGCCAGTATACCAAAAGCTTTCTTCACCACCCTATCCACATGAGATTCCACCTTCAGGGAACTATGCACCATTATTCCTAGATCACTCTGTTCTACTGCATTCTTCAATGCCCTACCATTTATCATGTATGTCCTACTTTGATTAGTCCTACCAAAATGTAGCACCTCACACTTATCAGCATTAAACTCCATCTGCCATCTTTCAGCTCACTCTTCCAAATGGCCCAAATCTCTCTGTAAGTTTTGAAAACCTACTTCACTATCCACAATGCCGCCTATCTTAGTATCATAAACGTATCTTAGTGTCATTCCCCGAGTCTCTTTTGGTAGACTAGTCTCGCTCTTAGTTCATTGATAGCCTGGATATTAGCAGGTGGGATGCTGGGAGGGGGGAAACTTGAACCCACACTATTTCGGTCTCGCCTGCAGCCCCCACTTCCGAGGTAAATGGCTGCATCTGATCTGCCCTAAAAAAAAACCTGGAGTGAAAGTAAGTAACTGCTTAAGGACAGACATGGAAGTCCTGGGATGGATTCATCTGATGTGAAAGTTGTTTTTCTCAATGCAGGTTTGAAAGCTCACTGAAGAGGAGTGATCTGCCTCAGCAGGTAAGTAGGGGCATCTGGGAGAGCCTTGTTGTCAAGATTTGACCTTGGATGCTCCGTACGGTCAAGCTTCTGATCCAGAGAAGCCTCGGATTTGGATGCCTCCACAGGTTGGGTGTTCGTTCAGGCTCGGTCTCAAGACTTGGCCCTCACTGCCTATTTGGGATGTGGGAGCGTGGGCCTCATATTTGAGCTCCCCGCCACAAAATTTAGATTGACACTCTAACACAGTGTACCAAGGGTCTATCATATTCTAAAGCAGTCTGTACAGAAAGTGAATTTCCAAAGTGCTGTTGGAGAAGCTGAAAGTTTTCCCAGAATTTTGAGTTGAGGCATAAAGCTGATGAAATAGCCAATTGCTTGCACACTGATTGAGGAATATTGCTGTTAGTCTGGTCTACGCAACAACACCAACCACTTCCAATTGAGTGCTCCAAGTTTCTCACCTACATACAAGTCTTCATTAACTTTATTTTTACTTGGAGATACAGCTCATGAATTAACAAGCCACCTGATTACACCCATGTGACCAATTAACTGACTAGCCCATTTGTCTTTGGAATGTGGGAGGAAACCCAGGCAGTCACAGGGAGAACATACAAACTCCTTGCAGACAACGGCAGGAATTGAACCCAGGTCGTATTACGCCACCATGCCACCCTGAATGCTAGAAAAATAGGGATTTCTGGACAGCGATGCAAGAATGTCAGTGTGAGGCTCCATAACTTACCTGGAGCAGGTGAAGGAGTCCTTACAAAGCCATAGCCATTCACCTTTGGCGACTCCTGTGGGATCAGTTCCTTTCCGTCTGGCCCCACTTTGCCCTGTTTAAACTTCAAAACCAAAGACAACGTGAGTGCATACATTGTGACAAAGCATCAATATTTCATTGCTACAGATGCAAATCAAATTTTCCATTTCTTCTTCCTATAAGTGTATTTAATTCAAGTTTTAACTTGTGCACTCCTCCCTAATTGCCCTTGAGAAGGTCGTGGTGAGTTGCTTTGTACAACTACCTGATGAAGGAACTTGCCAAACACCGTTGATTCAGGGCTTCCAGGATTTAGACCGAGGGATGATGGAAGGTCAGTGACATATTGACAAGTCAGGTTGTTGAACGGTACTCTGTTACGTTTACCAGGATCCTTACCTCTAGTAGTTACTACATTTACGTGACCAATCCTGAGAATTTCTGAATAATGATGACTCTTCTAGGGAAACATTTTCAGGCCAAGTCTGAATGCTGCATGTAACCACAGAGCTGGAGTTTGCTGAGGAGTTGTGAACTGAACAAATAACAGTACAGCACAGTACAAGCCCTTCAGCCCACAATGTTGTGCCAACCTTTATAAACCTAATCCACAATCAATCTAACCCTCCTTCCTACCCAGCCGATAACCCTCCATTTCTCTTACATCCACATGCCTGTCCAGGAGCCTGTTAAATGTTACCTTTGTATCTGCCTCTACCACCACACTTGGCAATGTGTTCCCTGTATATAAAAAAAACTAACTCTGACATCTCCCCTAAACTTTCCTCCACTCACTTTAAAACTGACATCCTCTGGCATCAGCCATTGCCGTTCTGGAGAAAAGGTGCCAGCTGTCCATTCCCCCTGTGCCCCTCATAACTTAAACACCTCTATCAAGTCACTTCTCATCCACCGTCACTCCAACCATTCCTTGTAAGATATGTTCTCTTATCCAGGCAGAAACCTGGTAAATCTCCTCTGCAACCTCTTTACATTCCTCCTGTGATGGGGAGACCAGAACCAAAAACATTACTCTAAGTGTGGTCTAACCAGAGTTTTATAGAGCTACATTAATGTGCCTCATGGCTCTTGAACTCAATCTCCTGACTGACTGATGCAGGCCAGTACACCAAACATCTTCTTACCCCCATATCAACTTGTGGGGCAACTTTGAGTGATAAATGAACTGGGACAATAAGATCCTCTGTTCCTCCCCCTTCAAGTTTGATCTTTCAAAGTGTATCACTTCACACTTGTCCAAATTGACCTCTGTCCGCCACTTCTCCACCCAGCAGACAGACAGACATAATTTATTGATGCCGAGGAAAATTGGTTACTATCTTCAGCCCCCACAATCTTCCATCCTCACCTCCTACCTTCTGCTAGAAGGATGGTCATTGATGAAACAGCATAAGATAGTGGGGCCCAGGACACTGCCCTGAGGAATCCCACACTAATATCCTGGAGATGGCATCATTGACCCTTCCACAGTTCTCTGCCTTTGTGAAATATGTCTCCAGCCACTGGGTATTTATCCTCTTGATACCAATTACGTCAATGCTATCAGGGACTTGGATGCCCCATGCAACCCAACATTACCTTGGTGTCAAGTGCAGGCTAAATCACCTCACCTCTGTAAGTCAGCTGCTTGGAGCCGAATGCCCCTGGCGAAACCCAAACTGGGTGTCAGTGAATAGGTATTGGACAGCAAGTAGCCATTAAAATACTGTGAATGACACTTCGAACATAGAACAATAGAGCACAGTACGGTTCCTTTGACCCACGATGTTCTGCCGACCTTTAACCTCCTCCGGGATCCCTCCCACATAGCCCTCCATTGTCCTTTATCTATGATAAATGTCTAAGAGTCTATTAGATGCTCCTAAGGTATCAGCCTCTACCACCAGCTCTGGGAGGATGTCCAAGCACTTCCCACTCTCTGCGTAAAAAAACTCTGACATTCCCCCTCTACTTCCCTCAATTCACCTTAAAATGATGTCTTCTTGTATTAGTTTACTATCACTTTCCTAATATTGAGAGTGAACTGATTGTAGTGGCTTATTTGCCACTCAAAAGCCGCTTCTGACGTATTGGCCACTGATTGGTGCGTTTAAAAGCTGCAGCCACCCTTTCCCATTGGTTGGCTTGTGTGCCACAGCACCCATTTCCATTTCCAGGTGCCTTAGAGGGTACAAGAATAACACATGCAAGAGGCCCTCTCGCTCAATCCCTTTGTCTCTAAGGCACAGTACACAGACTATTAGGGAGGTATGGTCTGCACTCACTTTTAGCTAAGTCTCTGATTGTTAAATATTTAGTTCTGTGGTTTGTTTAACTTGGGGGAACTTAATTTTTTGTTTATTACTGTTTGTAAGTAAATGATTAATATGCTTTTTGGTAATCAGTGTTTTCTGTCCCACCCACCAAACCCGTGAACCTGCTTCCACAGTACACTGATTGGGTAGACACTACCACATTGCATTTCGTAAACAGGATAAACATTTTATAAACATTGATGCTCAGTTTTTAGCTGCCACTTAGAGCTTTAGAACAACCCATTATTTTTGGTCATCAATACCAAAGACATCTGTCAACATGGAGAGTAGCACTGATGAAAAGAGAGACTTTGCTCTGTGTGTGTGTGTGTGTGTGTGTGTGTGTGTGTGTGTCTGTCTGTCTGTCATGGGCACATACATCTATCTCTGGTAGATTAGGGAAGAGGTGGTCAAGTATATTTATCTCATTTTGGTTCATTTACCAAAATGGCAGACATGGACAGGCAGTAATGCCTTCAGTGGTTACCCTGGCCAATCAGTTGTATCACTTCCTGGCCACTGTTCTAGTGGATAATGAAGTTCCCTCACCCAGAATCCAGAAAGAGAACAGAGAAAATTTACAAGGATGTTGCCAAGACTTGAATTATAGGGAAAGGTTGAATAGGTTGGGACTTTTTCCCTGAAGCAGAGGAGACTGAGGGGAGATTTGACAGAGGTATACAAAATTATGAGGGGTATATATAGGGTCAATATATAGGGTCTCCCACTGGGGTTGGGAGAGAGTAGAACTAAATAAAGGTCATGGGTTAAGGATGACAGGTGAAATGTTTAAGGGGAACTTGAAGGGGAACTTCTTCACTCAGAGGGTGGTGAGGGAGAGTGTGGAATGAGCTGCCAGTGGAAGTGGTGGACATGGGTTCATTTTTAACACTTAAGAGAAGTTTAGATAGGTACATGGATGGGAGGGGTATGGAGGGCTGTGGTCAGAATGCAGGTTGGTGGTACGAGGGAGATTAATAGTTCAGCACGAAGTAGATGACCAGAAGGGCCTACTTCTGTACTGTAGTGTTCTTCTACTAGAGAGTACAATATGCTCCCTTGTTACTGTTAGTGGTTTGGACAGGAGGCAGTAATCAGGAGACTTTCTTGTCCACATTTTACCTAATGCCAAGAAACCTCACAGAGTCAACACAAGAGGGCTGCTACCTCCTGTGAGAGTATCACTCAATCACATCCCCTCTGGTGAATCTGTCCTCTAATGGGGTAGAATTAGTGACGGAGGAGCCCAACATATTGCTTGAAAGGGAAGGTTCTGTAAGAGTCAGGCTGTAACTTGACTAGTCTGTGGGACAACTCCCCAAAACGTGGACACCAATCCCCAGATGTTTGAGAGGAGCACTTTGTAAAAATTGGACAGGAACTACTTGTCACACCCTCATTCAATGCAAGGAGATGCATCAGGTTTTAAACTGTCCCTGCTTTAACGGTTACAATTGCTAAAATAAAACCCAGTGGTTTGTTGCAACATTTCAACCAGCAGTTTAGAGTTCAACCGCCTTGGTGATCTGCAGTAACATACAGAACATAAAACTGTACAGCATGGTACAAGCCATTCAGCCCACCTTGTTGTGCTTATCTTTTAACCTACTCCAGATAAATCTAGCCCTTCCCTCCCACATAGCCTTCGATCTTCTTTCATCCTGCAGATGTCAACTTCTGATTAATAAATAAATTATGTGTGTGTGTGTGTGTGTGTGTGTGTGTGTGTGTGTGTGTATATATATATAAAAAATTATTTGTACTGTCAGAAACTTTCTGTGCCTAAAGTCCATGTTCTCACTGGTTTTGTAGACTAAGGAACGACAGATTTCTTCCTCCGAAAGGTATTAATGACCCAGATGATCTTTTACAGTGATCCAATCATTTTTTTGTTCACCAATATACAAACTAATTGTTTTCCTTAAAAATCAAAGTGTAAAGTTCCACAACTGCTGCCTCAAGTCCTCTGGATTGTTAGCTGTGGAATAAAAACAAAAAAAAAAATTGAAAAACTACTCAACACCTTAGATTTAATGTTTCAAATTAAAAGACCCTTCAGCTGAGATAGGCATTTGATAACTTGACAATGCTGTCACGACTGTATTGGACTACTCAAACCCATGGATTCTTCAGTGCATAGGTACTGAGTGGGGAAGATCAAGGGAACGATTAAGGTGGAAAGGTAGGGAGATGGATGCCCAGACTGTCGAGAAATGATGAAGGAAGGGGTTCTGATGGATGCAGATGAGGGAGGAACAATCACGGTCACATAGTGTGGTTGCAAAAGGGACAGGAGGTGGCCAAGACGTGTCAGGACCAGCTGGAAGGAGGGCCCATTTCACATACCTGCGCATTGAGAGCTGCTGCTTGCTGGAGCTGAGATCTGCTCAGGGTTTGACTGAAAGGGTCACTCTGGAAGCGGGTGTTCTTGTGAATTACCTCACGGGGTTTCTTGAAGAGTTCATCATCCTTCACTCCTACAAAGAGAAAGGGAGAGGAACAGCTGAGTGGACGGAATATCAGATCGACTATAGAGGACCAGAGACTGGTGAAACAACCAGGGGGTGACTTCATAGCACAATGGATAAGCAATTATAGACATCTTTTCACTTGCTGCATCAGATGAGGGTTAAGCAAACAGATGTCAAATATTAATTAAGTAGCTTTTATTAAGGAATTCAGCTAAAAATATCTCAAAATATAGACTGAACAAAAACATTAGAGCTGGAACATACACATAAAACCCTACAGCACAATACAGGCCCATCAGCTCACAATGTTGAGCCGACCTTTTAATTGACTCCAAGATCAATCTAACCCTTCCCTCCCACATAGCCCTGACTTTTCTTTCATCCATGTGTTTCTTAAATATCCCTAATGCATCTGCCTCTATCCCCACCCTGGAAGGCATTTCATGAGCCCACCACTCTGTGTCAGAAACATACCTCCTCCCTTATACTATGCTCCAATCACCTTAAAACGCTGCCCTCTCGTATTTGTCATTGCTGCCCTGGGAAAACGGGACTGCTTGCCCATTCTATCAACTCCTCTTTCTTTCTTTTCTTTTTCAATCTTTTTATTGAATTTCATATATAAAAAAATATTGTAAAATTGAATAGGTTATGGGTACATTAGACTTAGTTAAATTAGTAATAGAATAACAATATCTTATTAAAATATCAGCAAAAAAAAAGTACATTAATCAATGTAACCTATATTAATTATACATGAAAAAACAAGAATAATCATCAAAAGAAGAAGAAAAAAAATTTTTTTTAAATGCAAGAAAAAAAAATATATATTGAAAAAAATAACCTAAACTAAACTAACATGGGCAATAATAACAGTTTATATATATATATGATAGTGTCAAAAACTCCGGAACTCCATACCAGAACAAGAATAAAAAGAGAAAAGGTCTGGAAGAGATCAAATTAATTCATATGAAAATGTCGAATGAACGGTCCCCAAGTTTCTTCAAATTTAATTGATAAATCGAAAATAGTACTTCCAATTTTTTCTAAGCTCAGACAAGAAATAGTTTGAAAGAACCACTGAAACGTGGTAGGAGGGTTTACTTCTTTCCAATTTTGTAATATAGACCTTCTGGCCATTAATGTTACAAAGGCGATCATTCGTCTAATTGAAGGGGAAAACCAGTTACCATCCTCATTTGGTATACCAAAAATTGCAGTAATAAAATGAGGTTGTAAATCAATATTCCAAATTGAGGAAATAGTAGCAAATATGTCCTTCCAATAGTCATGTAAAGTGGACATGACCAAAACATGTGGGTCAATGAGGCCACATCTAAATGACATCTGTCACATTGAGGGTTAATATGAGAATAGAATCGAGCAAGTTTATCTTTAGACATATGGGCTCTATGTACAACCTTAAATTGTATTAAAGCATGTTTAGCACATATAGAAGAAGAATCAACCATTTGTAAAATTTTTTCCCATTTTTCTGTTGATATATTGTATTGAAATTCTTTTTCCCATTCTTGTTTAATTCTACCTGATATTTCTGGTTGTATTTTCATAATCATATTATAAATAAGAGCCACTAATCCCTTCTGACAAGGATTCAAGGTAAAAATCATATCTGAAAAGTCTATCAAAGTTGAATTGGGGAAGGATGGTAGAACTTTATGTAAAACATTTCTGATTTGTATCTAAAAAAATTAGATTTAGGTAACTTAAATTTGTTGGAAAGTAGGGGGGGGGTGGAGTTTCAAGATGGCGACGTAAGCATCTACCTTTTAGGTGCTCTTTATTTTTTCAACTATAATCACCCTTTAATTAGATCTTTTCGAACTTAATCATATGAGTTGCTACTTCTGATTGACCCTTTTTTCCTAAAATAATATTTGATCTAATTTTGTCAAACTTAAAATGGCTACAAGTAAGAAATCGGCTAAGGATCCTTTATCTATCGACACAGTTGCTAACCTTCTGGATTCTAAACTTGCGGGTTTGGAAGGCAGACTAGAAGGTAAATTGGATAGTAAACTGTCAAGTTTGGAAAAAAGGCTTACTACGAAAATATCCGATCCTGAAGGAGTTGTTAGATCGCTTGAAATTAAGTTTCAGTCGCAGGCGTTAGATGTTCAGCGGCATGAAAATAAGATCACGACCCTTGAACAATCAATTTGTGAAAAAGCACGTACAATTGAAGTGTTGGAGAAGAAGATAGAGTCGACTGCTAAAACTTTGGATCAGTATAAGTTTAAAATTACTGATCTTGAAAATCGTTCTCGCAGACAGAATTTGCGCATCATCGGAATTCCCGAAAAAGTTGAGTCCGGTGATTTAACTGAATTTTTCTCTAAATTACTGTGGGAAATTTTCGGTGGTGAAGGTTTGCAAAATGAACCTGTTATCGACCGCGCTCACAGAGTTGCGAGGTTTTCGTCTGCGACTAATAAACCACGAGCGGTGATTGTTTGCCTTCATTATCCTCGTGAGAAAGAGCTTCTAATTCGATTAGCTCGTAAAAAAGGTATGATCTCCTACAAAAACTATTCATTTCGAATTGTTGAGGATTATTCTTATGAAGTAATGAAAGCCAGAATCGCTTTTAAACCAGTGATGGCAGAGATTCATTCGATTGGACTTAAACAAGCTTTAATGTATCCAGCGAAGCTTAGAATTGTGCTGAACGACAACAGTCTACGATTTTTTAACACTCCGGAAGAAGTGAAGAAATTTGTTGAAGAATATCGATCCTCTAGTGCAACTTGAACTATGAGTTACATTGAAGATTTTTTTTTGGAGAGAGGATGCCATTTCATTTTAAGTTTTAACCCTTGAAGTTGGGTTATAACTTCTTATTTTGAATTATGGGTCTGGGTTTTTTTTTACTACTATTATCATTGCTTATAGATGCTGTTTTAATTTTTATAATATCCTTTTTTATACACGTTTGTATTTTGTAATAATGAATTATTTTTTCAAAATGTCGTTTCTTCTTCCCATAAGTCTTTACTTTTTATAAGCGTTTATTTGCTTGCCTGTATTTAGAAATGGAACAAAGGTTTTGAATTCTTTTTTTTAGTCTTTTTTTATATATGTTGTAGTGTCTATTAAATCTTTTTTTTTTAAAAAAAATTCTATTTTGATAACTTTTTTTTTACTAAACTTTCTTATTAGATTGCTGAACTTACATTCATATTTTGTAATATGGTTTTCTCAAAATGTCGTTTCTTCTTCCCATAAGTCTTTGCTTTTGAAACGTCATCTTTGTATTTGAATATGGAATTTTTTTTTTAAAGGTGTATTACACTTTTAAATTTTAATGTTCATTTTTTTTTATTAATGATTTTTCTGGTTTTACTATTTTAGTTTTTTTTTGACTTGACTGATGTGTGTATGTATGTGTATGTATATATATGTATATATATATAAATATATTTTTTTTTTGCAACTCTATATTTTAATTAGGGTGTTATATAGTTTTTTCTTAAAAAAATTTTCTTATGGAGCTGCCATCTTGAAATGGGGGTAATATTAGTATTAGTTTATGCGCCTGCCGCTTGGCTTTCTTTCAAAGGGTGGGGGGTGGGGGGAGGGATCTTTTTTCACGCTTTTGCTTTTTATTTTTTTGCTTTTAGTTTATGGGCTGACTTTAAATTATTAATATTGTTGAGGTGTCAGGATCTCCGGTTGCTCCTGAATCAATTTTCCTTCTTCCTAAATTGTGGGTTATGCGTCTTTTTAACCTTTTATGATACACACAATTAATATTGGTATGATGGATAAATCTATTAACTTTATCTCGTGGAATACTAATGGTTTAAATCATCCGATTAAACGTAAAAAAATATTTAAAGTATTCCATAGATTGAACGCTAATATTATTTTTGCACAGGAGACCCATATTAGGAGGGAGGATAATCAACGTTTTTTTAGGTTCTGGAAAGGCCAACAATTTCACTCAAATTGTACCGCTAAAATTAGGGGTGTGTCTATTTTTATAGACCCCTCAATTTTGTTTACACATTATGAAATTATTTCTGATCCACAGGGTAGATTTTTGTTGATAACTGGTTCACTTTTTAATCGGAAAGTTGTTTTAGTTAATATTTATGCTCCAAACTTTGATTGTCCTGAATTTTTTAAACGTTTATTTACTTCCCTTCCTAACTTGAATGAATATATGTTGATAATGGGTGGAGACTTTAATTGTTGTTTGAATCCTTCAATGGATAGATCTAAACCTATTCGAACTCTTCCGAATAGATCAGCTTTACTTATTAATTCTTTTATGGTTGATTCTGGAATTACTGAAATATGGCGGTTTTTGAACCCTAAAGATAAAGAATTTTCATTTTTTTCACATGTATATCATAGTTATTCTAGAATTGATTATTTCCTTATTGATCATCGTTTATTAACAGATGTTATTGATTGTAAATATGATTCTATTGCTATTTCGGATCATGCACCTTTGAAGTTATCTATCAAGATTCCGGACTCTTCTATCAATACTAGATCTTGGAGACTTAATGCTACTTTGCTTCAAGATCCAGAATTTATTACCTTCATAAAACAACAAATTGACTTATTTTTTTCAACAAACTTTACTGAAGAGATTGATAGAGGAATACTTTGGGACTCTTTCAAGGCTTTTATTCGTGGACAAATTATTTCATATTCCGCTGGTAAAGGAAAACAAAGATATTCAGATATAGCTTTATTGGTGGATAAAATTAAAGAAATTGATAAGATTTATTCCGTTACTCCTACCAAAGAACTTTATAAGAAGAGAGTTGAGCTTCAAATGGAACATAGTTTATTATTATCTTCTTCAATTGAGAATCAATTAATTAAGACTAGGGCTCAATTTTATATTCATAGTGATCGAACTGGTAAATTGTTAGCTAATCAATTAAAAGCTATTTCGACTAAGCGACAAATTATTAAAATTCGTAAACAAGACGGTAATTTAACTACTGATTATAAAGAAATCAATAACACTTCTCAAGATTTTTATAAATCTTTATATCAATCAGAATTTGATGGTGACCGGTTTATGATGGATAATTTTTTTAATAACTTGAATATTCCTAAACTGATAGATGAAGATTGTAGCTTGCTTGATGCTCCTATCTCTATGGATGAAATAAGAGAGGCTATCTCATCAATGAATTCAGGGAAAGTTCCTGGTCCTGATGGTTTTATTGTAGAATTTTTTAAAACTTTTTCTTTATTGCTTTCTCCTTGGCTATGTGAAATCTTTAATGATGCGTTTGTTAAGAAGAGATTACCTCAATCTTTTTATGAAGCTACTATTTCTCTAATTCTTAAAAAAGATAAAGATCCTACTTTATGTGCATCTTATCGCCCTATATCATTATTAAATGTAGACTCTAAGATTCTTACAAAAATTTTAGCCATTAGATTAGAAAAGGTACTACCACAGATTATTTCAGAAGATCAAACTGGTTTTATTAGGAATCGGTATTCCTTTTTTAATATTAGAAAATTGATTAACATAATTTATACTTCATCACCTACAACCCCAGAATGTGTTATCTCATTAGATGCTGAAAAAGCTTTTGATAGAGTTGAATGGACATACTTATTTAATGCATTGAGAAACTTTAATTTTAGTCCTAATTTTATATCATGGATTAAATTAATATATTATAAACCTGTTGCTTCTGTTCTTACAAATAATTATAGATCCTCTTTTTTTCAATTATCTCGTGGTACGAGACAAGGTTGTCCTCTAAGTCCTTTATTATTTAATATTGCATTAGAACCTTTAGCTATTGCTATTCGTGAGTCTCCTAATATTTTTGGTATTATCCGTAATGAGAAGTTATACAAATTATCGCTTTATGCTGATGATTTGCTGTTATATATTTCTAATCCCAGTAGGTCTATTCCTGCTATTTTATCCTTGTTGGCTCAATTTGGTAGCTTTTCTGGTTATAAGCTAAACTTAGATAAGAGTGAGTTATTCCCTTTAAATGCGCAAACCTTATTGAATGACAGGATGCCATTTAAAGTTGTTACTGATAACTTTATCTATTTAGGTATAAAAATCACCAAGAAATATAAAGATTTATTTGGACTGAATTTTTTACCTATGCTTTATCAAATTCAACAACTTACTACAAGATGGTCTCCCTTATTTTTATCATTAGTTGGTCGGATTAATGCTATTAAAATGATGATTTTACCGAAATTTTTATATTTATTTCAAGCTTTACCAATTTTTATTCCTAAATCTTTTTTTGATAATATTGATTCAAAAATTTCCTCATTTGTGTGGCAAAATAAAAATCCTAGGTTAAGCAAAAGGCAATTACAAAAGTCTAAAAAAGATGGTGGTCTAGCTTTACCTAACTTTAGATTTTATTATTGGGCGAATAATATTCGTAATCTAATGTACTGGAAACTAGATTTGGATTCACCTGTGTGCCCACAGTGGGTAAATTTGGAATGTAGTGAGGTAAAGGGATATTCTATATTTTCCGTTCTTGGTTCTTTTCTTCCTATTGATTTAGCCAAATTCAATAAACAGATATCTAACCCTGTTGTCAAACATACACTACGAATTTGGTTTCAATTTCGCAAATTCTTTAATCTGAAAAACTTTGTTCTGGACAGCCCTATTTTATGTAATTTTTTTTTCAAACCTTCACTGACAGATCAAGCTTTTAGCATATGGAAAAGGAAAGGTATAAAATGTTTTCGTGATCTTTTTTTTGAAGGTACTTTGATGTCTTTTGATCAACTTTCCAACAAATTTGAATTACCTAAATCTAATTTTTTTAGATACTTACAAATTAGAAATTTCTTACAAAAAATTCTTCCATCTTTTCCTAATTCAACTCCATCGGATTTTTCAGATTTGATTTTTACTTTTAATCCTTGTCAGAAGGGATTAGTAGCTTTTATTTATAACATGATTATGAAGATACAGCCAGAAATATCGGATAGAATTAAACAAGAATGGGAAGAAGAACTTCGATGTAATATATCAACAGATAAATGGGAAAAAATTTTACAAATGGTTAATTCCTCTTCTATTTGTGCTAAACATGCTTTAATACAATTTAAAATTGTACATAGAGCTTATATGTCTAAAGATAAGCTTGCCCAATTTTACTCGCATATCAACCCTCAATGTGACAGATGTCACTTAGAAGTGGCCTCATTGACCCACATGTTTTGGGCATGTCCCACTTTACATAACTATTGGAAGGACATCTTTGATGTCATTTCCTCAGTATGGAATATCGATTTACAACCCCATTTTATTACTGCAATTTTCGGTATACCAAATGAAGATGGCAATCAGTTTTCCCCTTCAATCAGACGAATGATTGCCTTTGTAACATTAATTGCCAGAAGGTCTATATTACAAAACTGGAAAGAAGTAAATCCTCCTACTACATCTCAGTGGTTCTCCCAAACTATTTCCTATCTGAGTTTGGAAAAAATTAGAAGCACTATTTTTGATTCTTCAATTAAATTTGAAGAAACCTGGGGACCATTTATTCGACACTTTCATATGAATTAATTTGGCCTATTTCAGATCCTTTTCTCTACTTATCCTTGTTCAGGTATGGAGTTCCGGAGTTTTTTTTCTTGACATCTTCATATATTCATAAAGTGCTATTATTGCCCATGTTAGTTTAGTTTAGTATTTTTTTTTCAATATATATTTTCTCATATATATTTTCAAATTTTTTTTTTTGATGATTATTTTTGTTTTTTTTCATATATATTTATATAGACTTGATTGATTTATGTACCTTTTGTTGATTGATGTTTAATAGGATATTATTATCCTATTACTAATGTAATTTCAAGTTTATTGAATTTGTAATCTATTCATTATCATGTGTTGTTTTTTTTATATGAAATTTAATAAAAAGATTGAAAAAGAAAGAAAGAAATTTGTTGGAAAGTTGGTCGAAAGACATCAAACTACCTTCAAAAAAAAGATCTCGAAAACATATTATACCTTTCCTTTTCCATATGCTAAAAGCTTGATCTGTCAAAGAAGGTTTAAAAAAGAAGTTAAGTAAGATAGGGCTATCTAGAACAAAGTTTTTCAGAGTAAAAAACTTACAAAATTGAAACCAAATTCGTAACGTGTGCTTGACAATAGGATTAGATAACTGTTTATTGAATTTAACTAAATCAGTAGGAAGAGAAGAACCAAGAACAGAGAATAGAGAATATCCTTGTGCATCATTACATTCTAAATTTACCCACTGTGGGCACAATGGTGAATCCAAATCTAATTTCCAATATAATAAATTTCAAATATTATTCGCCCAATAGTAAAATCTAAAGTTAGGTAAAGCTAAACCACCATCTTTTTTAGATTTTTGTAACTGCCTTTTACTTAACCTGGGGTTTTTATTTTGCCACACAAATGAGGAAATTTTAGAATCAATGTTATCAAAAAAAGATTTAGGAATAAAAATTGGTAAGGCTTGAAATAAATATAAAAATTTCGGTAAAATCGTCATTTTAATAGCATTAATCCGGCCAACTAATGATAAGGATAAAGGAGACCATCTTGTAGTAAGTTGTTGAATCTGATGAAGCATAGGTAAAAAATTCAATCTGAATAAATCTTTATATTTCTTGGTAATTTTTATACCTAAATAAATAAAGTTATCAGTAACAACTTTAAATGGTATCCTGTCATTCAAAAAAGTTTGCGCATTTAAAGGGAATAATTCGCTCTTATCCAAGTTTAGTTTATAACCAGAAAAACTACCAAATTGAGCCAATAAGGATAAAATAGCGGGAATAGACCTGTCAGGATCGGAAATATATAACAAGTCATCAGCATAAAGTGATAACTTGTATAACTTCTCATTACGGGTAATACCAAAAATATTAGGGGATTCACGAATAGCAATGGCCAAAGGTTCTAATGCGATATTAAATAATAAAGGACTTAATGGACAACCTTGTCTCGTACCACGAGATAATTGAAAAAAGGGGGATCTGTAATTATTTGTAAGAACAGAAGCAACAGGTTTATAATAAATTAACTTAATCCATGATATAAAATTAGGACTAAAATTAAAATTTCTCAAGGCATTAAATAAGTATGTCCATTCAACTCTATCAAAAGCTTTTTCAGCATCTAATGAAATAACACATTCTGGGGTTGTAGGTGAAGAAGTGTAAATTATATTAATCAATTTTCTAACATTAAAAAAGGAATACCGGTTCCTAATAAAACCAGCTTGGTCTTCTGAAATAATTTGTGATAGTAACTTTTCTAATCTAATAGCTAAATTTTTTGTAAGAATCTTAGAGTCGACATTTAATAGCAATATAGGGCAATAAGATGCACATAGAGTAGGATCCTTATCTTTTTTAAGAATTAGAGAGATAGTAGCTTCATAAAAAGACTGGGGTAGTTTCTTCTTAGTAAATGCATCATTAAAGATTTCACATAACCAAGGGGAAAGCAAAGAAGAAAAAGTTTTAAAGAATTCTATAATATAACCATCAGGACCAGGAGCTTTCCCTGAATTCATTGATGAGATAGCCTCTCCTATTTCAGTCATAGAAATAGGAGCATCGAACAAGCTCCGATCTTCATCTGTCAGTTTAGGAATATTCAAACTGTTAAAAAAAATTATCCATCATGGATAGATCGCCATCAAATTCTGATTGATATAAAGATTTATAAAAATCTTGGAAAGTATTATTAATTTCTTTATGATCAGTAGTCAGATTACCGTCTTGTTTACGAATTTTAATAATTTGTCGCTTAATCGAAATAGCTTTTAATTGGTTAGCTAACAATTTACCAGTTCGATCACTATGAATATAAAATTGAGCCCTAGTCTTAATTAATTGATTCTCAATTGAAGAAGATAATAGTAAACTATGTTCCATTTGAAGCTCAACTCTCTTCTTATAGAGTTCTTTGGTAGGAGTCACGGAATAAATCTTATCAATTTCTTTAATTTTATCCACTAATAAAGCAATATCTAAATATCTTTGTTTTCTTTTACCGACAGAGTATGAGATAATTTGTCCACGGATAAAAGCCTTAAAAGAGTCCCAAAGTATTCCTCTGTCAATCTCCTCGGTATAGTTCATTGAAAAAAACAAGTCAATTTGCTGTTTTATGAAGGTGATAAATTCTGGATCTTGAAGCAAAGTAGCATTAAGTCTCCAAGATCTAGTATTGATAGAAGAGTCCGGAATCTTGATAGATAACTTCAAAGGTGCATGATCCGAAATAGCAATAGAATCATATTTACAATCAATAACATCTGTTAATAAACGATGATCAATAAGGAAATAATCAATTCTAGAATAACTATGATATACATGTGAAAAAAATGAAAATTCTTTATCTTTAGGGTTCAAAAACCGCCATATTTCAGTAATTCCAGAATCAACCATAAAAGAATTAATAAGTAAAGCTGATCTATTCGGAAGAGTTCGAATAGGTTTAGATCTATCCATTGAAGGATTCAAACAACAATTAAAGTCTCCACCCATTATCAACATATATTCATTCAAGTTAGGAAGGGAAGTAAATAAACGTTTAAAAAATTCAGGACAATCAAAGTTTGGAGCATAAATATTAACTAAAACAACTTTCCGATTAAAAAGTGAGCCAGTTATCAACAAAAATCTGCCCTGTGGATCAGAAATAATTTCATGATGTGTAAACGAAATTGAGGGGTCTATAAAAATAGACACACCCCTAATTTTGGCGGTACAATTCGAGTGAAATTGTTGAACCTTCCAGAACCGAAAAAAGCATTGATTATCCTCCCTCCTAATATGGGTCTCCTGTACAAAAATAATATTAGCATTTAGTCTATGGAATACTTTAAATATTTTTTTACGTTTAATCGGATGATTTAAACCATTAGTATTCCAAGAGATAAAATTAATAGACTTATCCATCATGCCAATACTAATTGTATATATCATAAAAGGTTAAAAAAATACATAACCCATAATTCAGGAAGAAGGAAAAATGATTCAGGAGCAACCGGAGAACATGACACTTCAACAATATTAATAATCTAAAGTTGGCCCATAAACTAAAAGCAAAAAAATAAAAAGCAAAAGCGTGAAAAAAGATCCCTACCCCCTCCCCCAACCCCACGAGAAAAAGCCAAGCGGCAGGCGCACAAACTAATACTAATATTACCCCCATTTCAAGATGGCAACTTCATTAAAAGAAAGAAAAAAGACTATATAACACCCAGATATAAATACAGGGTTGTAAAAAGAAAGAATATATCAATCAAAATGAAAAAATAATATAACAAAGCAAAAAAAACATTAGTAAAAAAGAATAAACATTAAAGTTTAAAATAGTGTAATATGCCTTTAAGAAAAGATTCCATATTCAGATACAAGAAAATGACGTTTCAAAAACAGAGACTTATGGGAAGAAGAAACAACATTTTGAAAAAACCATCTTACGGAATATAAGTGTAAATTCACCAATCTATTAAAAAAAGGTCATCAAAAAAGGATTAAAAAAAGGTCATCAAAAAAGGATCAAAAAAAGGATTCAAAAATCACTACAATATATATATATAAAAAAAGGTCCAAAACATTCATCCCATTTTCAAATACAAGCAAATAAATGCTTACGGAAAACAAAGTCTTATGGGAAGAAGAAACGACATCTTAAAAAAAATCATTATTACAGAGTATTAACATGTATATCCAATTCAGAAGAAAAGAATTAAGAAAGAAAAAAAAACATTATAGTAAAATTAGAAGAGCTTCTATAAACCATGATAATAAAAAAAGACCAGGTCTACAGACCAAAGTAAAAAGCTATACCACAGTTTCATAAGTTAAAGCCCAAAACGAAATGGCATCTTCTCTCCAAAAATTCTTCAACATAACACATAGTTCAACTTGTACTAGAAGACCGATATTCTTCGATGAATTTCTTCGCTTCTTCCGGAGTATTAAAGAAACGCTGACTGTTGTCACTCAACGTAATTCTGAGATTCGCTGGGTATCTTAAAGCTTGTTTAAGTCCAATCGAATGAATCTCTGCCATCACTGGTTTAAAAGCGATTCTCGCCTTCATTACGTCAAATGAATAATCCTCAACAATTCGAAACTTGATGTTTCTGTGAGAAATCATACCTTTCTGATGAGCTAATCGGATTAAAAGCTCTTTCTCACGAGGATAATGGAGGCAAACAACCACAGCTCGTGGTTTATCTCTCGAGATCGAAAATCTCGAAACTCTGTGAGCACGATCGATAGTAGGTTTAGCCCGCAAAGCGTCCTCACTGAAAATTTCCCACAATAAGTTAGAGAAATATTCAGTTAAGTCACCAGACTCAACATTTTCGGGAAATCCGATAATACGCAAGTTTTGTCTGCGAGATCGGTTTTCAAGATTGGTGATTTTAAACTTACTCTGCTCCACTATTTTAACGGTCGACCGTAACTTCTCCTCCAAAGTTTCAATAGTACGTATTTTCTCACAAATTAACTTGTCAAGAGCCGCAAACTTTTCTTCATGCCGTTCAATATCTGCTGCCTGCGTTTGAAGCTTGGTATCAAACGATCTAACGACTTCTTCAAGCTCAGACATTTTCGCAGTAAGCTTATTTTCCAGACTTGCAAATTTAGTATCCAGTTTAGTATCCAAAAGACTGGAGATTGCCTCAAGAGATGGAGCGTCTTTAGACGATTTCTTAGATACAGACATTTTAAGTTTGAAAAGATTAAATCAAGTATTATTTAAAAAAAAGTAAATAGTGAGTATCAACCCATGTAGATTTGATTAAAGGGTGATTAAAGATTTGATTAAAGGGTGATTATAGTATAAAAAATGAAGAGCGCCCGAAGGCAGATGTCTACGCTGCCATCTTGAAACTCCGCCCCCCAACGCCTCTTATCATCTTGTACAAGTCACCTCTCATTCTCCTTCTCTCCCAAAGAGAAAAGCCCAAGCTCACTCAACCTTTCCTCATAAGACATGCACTCTAATCCAGGCAACATCCTGGTCAATCTCCTCTGCACCCTCACTAAATATTCGGCATCCTTCTGTTAGGCAACCAGAACAGAATACAATACTCCAAGTGTGGTCTACCCAGGGTCTTAAAGAGCTGCAGCATTACCCCAAGGCTCTTGAACTTGACTAATGAAGGCCAACACACCATAAACCACCTTAACCACCCTATCAACTTACATGGCAATGCTGAGGGATTTATGGACATGAACCCCAAAATCTCTGTTCCTCTACACTGCTAAGAACAAGAGTAGATGCTGGCTATAAAGGCAGGCAGATTGGGAACATTGGTGTCCAGTTTCCTCCCTCATCCCACAGATGTGCTGGTCACTATGTTAATTGTTCATTGTAAATCTTGCCCAGTGTAGGTAGATGGTAGGAAATTTGATGGACATGTCAGAGAGAATGGGCACAGGAAAAATGTGAGAGTGACGGCAGTAGTTAGATAGTTGGAAAAGAATGACGTAGGGATATTTATTATGGAGAACATCGCAAAGGCAGAGAGAAGCCAAAAACTATCTGGGCTTTATACCTAAAGTACAAAACCAACGAACTTATTTTGAACCTCCATAAAGCATTGCTCTGAAAGAGAAGCACTTTCAAAAGCACTGGAAAAGAAGAGTCACTGGAACGGTTCCAGAAAGGATGAGCTTCATTTATGTTCTAACTGACAGAAGAGGTCTGTTAGCAATCAAAGTGGACGAGGATCTTGACATTCTTTGTTTTTCACTCCAACTGTGCTCACAACTTGCACTATTCTTTGAAAATCTCCTTGAGAGAGCAATCAAAAATTCAGACCTTCGACTCCTTTCTCTTACACCCCAAATGCTCCAGCTCTCATTGCTTCATCACAAAAAGTATTACATATCCTCTTCTCAATTTCTTGTACCTATCAGCAAAAATAAAACAAACTGCTGGGGGATCTCAGTGGGTCAGATAACATTTGAAGAGAGAAATGGCTGGTCGATGTTTCAGATTGAGACTCTTCATCTGGACTTAATGAATAGAGGGGAAGTAGCACAGAAAAGGAAGAGGTCGGGCAAGACTTAGCAAGCACTACGTGGATTCAGGTGATGGGTTGGGTGATTATATGAATGAAGGAAGGGTGAAAAAAGCAAGAGTCTGGGAGGTGACAGCAGAAACATTAAAGGGCTGCAAATGATGGAATCCAATATCTTCCCAGCTCTTGCCACCCATCCCTCTCATCTCATCTCTCCATCTCTCCTCTGCTCCTTCAGTACCGATGAAGGATCTCGGCTTGAAGTGTTGATCATTTCTTCTACAAAGGCTGTCTGACTCACTAAGTTCCTCCAACATTTTGTTCTGCTTTTACTTGAGATTCCAGCATCCAGCTTGTTTGTCTCTACTTTCTTACTCCAATATTGGCAGAGACAGAGGCTACAAACTGTAGGTGACAGTGTACATGTGGCCCAGTTCTTATCAATACTCTAACAATAAGGGGACAGAGCAAAATAGGATTATCAGTCTGAGCCTTACCTTCTGGGTAATACATCAGAATATTCTTGGCTTTGTACTTCCAGGTTTTCACCCCTGGTTTCCTGTCCTCAATGGCCAAAGCATCAGGTGAAGGTAGTGCCAGCATTTCTTCATGGCCCTGTAATGAGATCCACCATCACCTACGGACTTGGTGAGACAGCAAAACTTTAGCACAGCCCCTCTATAAACCTCAAAGAGCAATTTTTCCTTTATTTTGTATATGTTAAAGCCGGCCGGTGGTGTAGTACCATCCGTACCGAACTTCAAGGAGAGTGGTCCTATTGGAGAATAAATTTGCATCGTTTGCTGTGTGGCCAGAACTATGTGGCCAGCCTTGTGTTTGCTATTTGCTATGTATCCAATTTATTGGCCAGAATGTAATCTCTGTATTGCCTCTGTACTATTGAACGCATCGGTGCCATAAGAATGTAGCTAATAGTGAAAGTAAGCATGTAGAGATAACGGTAGTAGACGGGATCGTGGAGTGGTGTGATGGTATGGGGACCAGTCAAGGCCAGGAAGAGGGACACGTGTTCCAAGGAGTAGACTAAAGTATGAGCTACTGAGCAGAAATATTGGTGGCAAATCAAGAAGCTAATGTGCTGGTGATAAGCATTGCAAGCATATAGAGTATGCTAATGTAACTGAGATAGGAGACGGGGTATGCTAATGTAACTGAGATAAGAAATTACTATAAAGAATACTGTGTACTAGGCTCAGCGGGCAATTAGTGACATGTTCATTAATTGTCTCAGCTTTTGTTTGCAAATAAAAGGCTTAAATTTCTCGAAGAATCTTCTGCATCTCCTGGTTATTTCAAAAAACCATGACAGTCCTGAGTTTGAATCCAGCCGGCTCCTTACAAGCTTTCCATCCGTGCTGGGTTGAGCGTTGAACTAGCAACTCGACTTCGTATAAAACAGACAAATGCTGAAGAAACAGCAAGGTTGCTGCCTGATGTGCCACAAGGCGTGGAAAGGAACGACAACATATATTAGCAATAAATAAGCACTCCATAGGTACATTGCTTCTATATTTCAGCTATTCATTCCTCCCTAAAATCAAAGGGATTTATCCTCCACAAACCATTCAGCAGCAGGAGGATACAGAGTGGAGGGCACCCATTATCAAAACTCTTGAGTCCATTAGTCAGCAGGAGGGTTACAGTTTCCGTGTTTAAGTTGCACTTGTCTGAGCACCAGTTCAGACATACAGCATGCTCCTCCAGAATCAGACAGTATGACTGAGTGGGCACGATCAAGTCAAATTGTCCTCAGCTCTCCTTTGCTACACACTTTGTGATAGAAAACAATGTACAGTGGTGCTAGAAAGTTGTGAACCCTGTACAATTTTCTCTATTTCTGCATAAATATGACCTAAATTGTGATCAAATCTTCACACATCCTAAAACTAGATAGAGAACCCAATTAAATAAATCATGCGAAAAAAATTGTACTCATTCATTTGAGAAAAATGATCCAATATTACATTTATTTGTTAGAAAAAGTATGTGAACCTTTGTTTTCAGTAGCTTGTGTGACCTCCCCCAGCCCCCCGCCCCCCACTTTGTATGCAATAACTTCAACCAAACATTTTAAGTAACCTTTCATCAGTCCTGTATATCGGCTTGGAGGAATTTTAGCCATTCCTCCTTACAAAACTGCTTCAAGTCTGGGATGTTGATGGGCTTCCTTGTATGAACTGCTTGCTTCAGGTCCTTCCAGAAACAAATTTATAGAATTAAGGTCCAGACTCTGTCTTGGCCATTCCAAAACACAAACTTTCTTCTTTTTAAACCATTCTGTTGTTGATTTCTGACTTTCGGATCATTATCTTGTTGCATCATCAGACATCTATTTAGCTTCAAATGCCAGACTGCTACCCTGACATTCTCCCGTAAAATGTCTTGATACATTTTGAATTCATTGTTCCCTCAACTATTGCAAGCTGTCCAGACCCCGAGGCAGCAAAGCAGCCCCAAACCATGATGCTCCTTCCACCATGCGTCACAGTCGGGATGAGATTTTGGTGTTGGTGTGCAGTGCCTTTTTTTCTCCCCAAACATAGCAGTGTGCACTTCTGCCAAAAAGTTCAACTTTTGTCTCATCTGTCCACAGAACACTGTCCCAAAAGCTTTGTAGAACATCCAGGTGGTATTTTGCAAACTTGAGATGTGAAGCAATGTTTTTGTTTTGGAGAGCAGTGATTTCCTCCATGGTGTCCCTATATGAACACCATTCTTATTCAGTGTTTTTCTCATAGTGGACACATGAACAAAGACTTTAGCAAGTTCTAGAGATCTCTGTAGGTATTTTGGTGTTATCCTTGGGTTCTTTTTCACCTCCTTCAATATTGCAAGCTGTGCTCTTGATGTGATCTTTGCAGGATGCCCACTCTTAGGGTGAGTAGCAACAGTACTGAGTTTCCTCCATTTGTAGACATTTTCTCTTACAGTGGACTAATGAACACTCAGGTTTTTGTAGTCTTCTCCAGTTTCATGCATCTCTACAATTCTTCTTCTAAGGCCCTATGAAAGTTGTTTTGATCCAGACATGGTGCACATAAACAGATCTTTCTTGCAAAGAGCAGATTCCATCAGTAACCTGACTTTGTGCGTCTTTTTTAGAAGGCAGGGCACTTCTACAACCCACACCTCCAAATCCATCTCATTGATTGGAATACACAGCTCAAATAGCTTTTGTAGAAGGCATTACCTCAGAGATTCACATACTTATTCCAACAAATACATGTAATATAGGATAATTTTTCTCAATAATTTATTAAGTATAATGCTGTATAGTGTTATTTATTTAATTGGATTCTGTTTATCTAGTTTTAGGACTCGTGTGAAGACCTGATCAACTTTAGGTCATATTTATGCAGAAACAGAGAAAATTCTACAGGGTTCACGAAGTTATTAACACCACTGTATCTATTTATAAAAAGACAGCATCCCTGGGCATCTCACCACATCCCCAAACTGATTTTTCAAAATTATCCAAGGATTTAACTCAAGAAGGAGGTGTGTCAAACATATGTAAAGGGGGTTTCTTTTTTTTCTTTGTTACTGTTGGGAAAGGGTTTCCTTTTGTTAACTAGCAGGAATGCTAATTTACTGATAACGAGAATGGTATTCTTTTGTAAACCAAATGGGGATTAATGTTCTTTCTTCTGAGTCTGTAAGCTTTTGTTGACGGGCTTTTGGGCAGATCGGCGCGAGGGGGTCGAGAGAGAGGATGCAATGCTCTAAGCTGGGCGAGGATCGGACCCCAAAGGGGGGTCCGAGGCCAGGAGATTCTCCGGGGGGGGGGGGGGGGGGATGAAGCTAGATGTGCTTGGTTGACCACTCGGAGGGTCCTGAGCTGTTTGGAGAGTCGAGTTCAGAGGGTCCTGAGCTGCGAGTCGAGGAGTTCGGAGGGGATCGAATGGTAGCCAGAAGACTTCAGTAATTGAGCTCCGATGGTTGTGCACGAAGTGGTTTGGACTTTGATAAGTTTGGCGCCTTTTCTTTAATTTTCTCTTCATATATACTGTATCGTTATTAATCACTTAGTTATAGTAACCTTTATAAATTGTACTCATTTAATCGCATATGGTGTACTGTCTGTTTTGGGCGAGGCGGGGACATCACACAGCATCCACACCAGCTGATTACCCAGTTTGGCGGGGCTGAAGGCTGCTCCCCCTAGACAAGAACGAGCTGAGTGAGCCTGAGGCGACCCAGGGAGTTACACATACTTGCAAATGCACACACTTAGAATATTGTGCACAGTTCTGGTCGCCTCATTCTAGGAAGAATGTGCAAGCTCCAGAGAGGGTGCAAAGAAGATTTACCAGAATGTTGCCTGGACTAGAGAACATGCCTTAATGAAAATCAGTTGAGTGGGCTAGGGCTTTTATCTTAAAGAACAGAGGTGGACAAGAAGTATAGATAGAGTGGACAGCCAGAGGCTGTTTCCCAGGGCAGAAATAGAATAGAAGAAATACAAGAGGGTATAAAGAATAGGGGGAGAGGGGGAAATGTCAGAGACAAGTTATTTACACAGAGAGTGGTAGGTGTATGTAACAAGATGCTAGGTCTTGTGGTAGCAGTAGATATATTACAGGCTTTTAAGAGACTCCTAGGTAGGCACAAGGATGACAGGAAAATGGAGGGATTTGGGCTGTGTAAAAGGGAAGGGTTAGATTGATCATGGGAGTAGATTAACAGGTCAGCATAAAATTCACATATGATGAAGTTAGGGAAAGAAAGTGCACCTGCTCTGATTTTTCCTCTGCCTCATAGAGCCAGGCATGTTTAGCCCTATTCCGCTCTTCAGCAAGCTCCATAATCTGATTGAAGGAAGCATTGTCTTCACTGGTACTTTGCCCCAAGTAAGTGTCCAGAGTTGGCAATTCCTCTTCTTTCTTTTCTCCTGCAAAGTGGGAGACTCAGTAAACTGGGATAGAAACCTTGAGCTCAGCTGGTTAAGACACTGAGGCCAGTTATTATCACAGAATGCCAGAAAGCAAGGAAGAGTTTAAACTCATGAAAATGAAATGAAAATTACCTCCATCACTTGGAGGCTTTCCATCTAATCGGGTTTTACTCTGCGAAGATGGAGAACCTGAGGTAACTTCTGGCGTCTCAAAAGAACCTGGCGTGTGATCTGCAAGACATTAAAACATGAAATGGAGGAGACAGAACATCACGAGACTGACACACACATTACTCCTCCACTCTTCTTGACAACACACCAACATACCTCTCTGGCCTTTGACAACCACTCAGCTCACCACAAACACCTATCACCAGAATGGCCACACCAAACATTTTTAAGGTGTTCAGAGGAAAGCATGGGGGATGTCAGAGGTAAGTATTTTACACAGAATGGTGGTGATAGAGGCAGATACATTAGGGAGATTTAAGACATAATTAGATAAGCACAGGTGATAGAAAAATAGAGGGTTATGTGGGAGGGAAGGGTTAGATTGGTGGCATTCTCATAGTACTGGAATCACAGAATAATAAAATGTTTGAATTCTTTAATTCCTCCTACATAACTAAACATTTTTGTGTGTTCACATATTTTCTTTACCCTTCTTTTGCCACTCACATTAATTTTCTGATGTGACAATTTCTCAGACTGGACAAGCAAGCCATGCCAACCGCTTGCTGTTGAGTTAATATTCAGAACAAGGTTTATAAAAATTACACAAATGTTTTAACCATAGGGAGAATCATAGTAAAGTCCATCCTATTTTCATCTAAAGCACACTTTGCAAAATCCTGGTTGATGCCCACCATTCACCTGCTTCTTTATGAGAACCTCTCGCCTGCAATGCTGAGCTCTCCTCCAAAGCGGAATTCCTCCTACTTTCTGGCATTATCTTTACTTGTTTGAACATCTGGGGAAGGTGTTTTTGGGGGGGGGGGGGGGGGGTGTGGAGAGAGATTCCTGGACCAGAGCTTCAATTTTAACATTTTCATTCTAATTCCCATGGACAACGACTGAGAAAACCTACACTCAGTGGCCACTTTATTAGACACATCGTTAATTCAAATATCTAATCAGCCAATCATGTGGCAGGAACTCAAAGCATAAAAGCACGCAGACATGGTCAAGAGGTTCTGCTATTGTTCAGACCAAACATCAGAATGGGGAAGAAATGTGATCTAAGTGACTTTGACCATGGAATGATTGCTGGTGTTAGAAAGACTAGTTTGAATATCTCAGAAACTGCTGGTTTCCTGGGATTTTCACACACAACAGTCTCTAGAGTTTACAGAAAATAGTGTGTAAAACAAAAAATGCACAGTGAGTGGCAGATGTGTGGGAAAAAATCCCTTGTGAATGAGAGAGGTTAGAGAAAACTGGTTCAAGCTGACAGGAAGAAAGAATGGAAATTCCTACAAAAGGTAGTGGATTCAGCCCAGTATATCATGGGTAATGCCCTTCCAACCTTTGAACACATCTACATGAAACACTGTCCTAGGAAAACAGCATCCATCATCAGAGATCTCCACCAGCCAGGCCATCCTCTTCTCTTGTTGCTACCATCAGGTAGATGGTACAAGAGCCTCAGGACTCGCACCACCAGGTTCAAGAACAGTTACAACCCAATAACCATCAGGCTCTTGAACAAAGGGGATGACTACACTCAGTTGCCCATCATTGAGGTGTTCCCACAACCAACGATCTCACTCTAAGGTCTCTTTATCTCGTGTTCTTGTTATTTATTGCTATTTATTTATATTTGTGTTTGCACAGTTTGTTGATCTTTCATTGATCCTGTTATAGTTACTGTTCTATAGATTTGCTGAGCATGCCCACAGGGAAATAAATCTCAGGGATGTATATGGTGACATATATATACTTTGATATTAAAATTTACTTTGAACTTCCACAGTAACTCAAATAACCATGTGCTACAACAGTGTTACAATATTCATCCAGGAATGAAGGGGTTAACATACGAGGAGCCTTTGGCAGTTTTGGGCTTGTGCTCACTGGAATTTAGAAGGATGCTTAGGGATCTCATTGAAACCTACCAAATGTTGAAAGGACTAGAATACGGTGGATGTAGAGAGGATATTTCCTATGGCGGGGGATATCCAGAACTAGAGGACACAGCTTCAAAATTGAGGAGCGACCCTTTAGAACAGAGGTAAAGAGGAATTTTTTTTTTAGCCAAAGAGTGGCGAATCTGTGGAATGCTCTGCCACAAGCTGCAATGGAGGCCAAGTCCATGAGTATATCTAAGGCAGAAGTTGATCATTTCCTGATCAGTCAGGCCATCAAAAGATACAGCGAGAAGGCAGGTGTATGGGGTTGAGTGGGATTGGGATCAGGATCAGACATGCTGGAATGACGGAGCAGACTCGATGGGCTGAACAACATAATTCTGCTCCTATGTCTTATGGTCTTAAGAGCATCTCTGAATGCACAACACGTCGAACCTTGAAGTGGATGGGCTACTGCAGTAGAAGGTACCTAATACAGTAGCCACTGAGTGTATGGTGCAAGTGTAGTAGTTAAAGAGTCTATGGGCAAAGCAAAGAAAAACTTGTGCAGTCAGAAACAGAGGCAAGAACAGAGAGAAGAACTTACATGGGGCAGGGGTCATCAAATTTGGTTTCCCAAGTGAAGGGCCATATTTTATGGTTATTTCACGCATCTTTTCCATGTCGCCACTCTCTTCAGCCTCCAAAAACTCCTTCTGAGCATTTAGCTTTACCACATCGGGGAAAAAGTCACGCTGGATAATTTTTTCCAAATTCTGTTGGAAGTGCAACAATCAGAGCTGTATTATATAGTAACTCACCTAACATCTTTAACCTAGCAAAAAGGTGCTTTACAGATATTTAAAAACCACAAACATTCACACCTGAGCCATATAAAGGAACTGTTAGGGCAGCAAATGAATCCTGATCAAAGCTAATAGTTAGAAAAGCTGCAAGGGAGGGAAATGGGTTCAAGAGCAGAGCAGCTTTGCAGAGAATACAAGAGAGTTGGCTAAATAATTAAAGTCAAGGATGTAAAATGTCTAGAAGTGGAAGAACACGTCTATGTCACTGGTTACTCTTCTTGAGAAGTTTACTGTTAAGGGAAAGTCTATCTTCAAATAGCGGGGGAAACCTGGACTAGTTTCTTTTATTGCTATTTTGCGTGATTTTGATCGGGGTGGACTTGCTCTGCAGTTTGCAGTTAAAGAACAACACAGCACTAAACTGAACTGAACCAAACTGAACACTTCTAGACTATTTCAAGGACTCCGCAGTTTGATGTTTAATACTCTGTGTATATAGGGTGTTTGATGTTTTTTGAATGGAAAGGCAGTTGCGAAGGAAGGGGGTGGACTCTGTGGTTTAGAAACAGTTCGCAATGGAGACAGAATATAGTCGCTTTGATGTTCTCCATACTGGAGGGGAGTTCTGCTCATATTAAAAGTTATGAAAACTGTGACAATTTGGAGACAGAAGAAAAATCAGGAGAGGCAAGGTAAAACTGGAAGCCAGCAGATTCAGATTGCATCCAGCTTTCAGTGTGGAAACTCACACTGATTTCAGATAGTGTTGTCAAGGATGAAAGGCAACAAGGGGGAGGAGGGGAAGAGTGAGAAAAAGGCATGGTGTCAAATGCTAACCAGTCTAGTAACTGCAGATCAGTGCTGAATGTAGAAATATGTTAGGGCATTTAGAGGTCAAGGAGTAGGAAGTGTCGGGCCTCCACATGTGTATTAAGGTGGGTAAGTCCCCAGGGCCTGATGGGATTTACCCCAGGTTACTGAAGGAGGCAAGAGACAAGATTGCTGGGGCCTTGACCAGTATCTTCATGTCCTCTCTAGACATAGGCAAGGTCCTGGAGGACTGGTGACTGGCTAATGTCATAGCTCTATACAAGAAGGAAACAAGAAAAAATCCTGGGAGGTATAGACCAGTGAGTCTCATGACAGTGCAGGGAAATTGCTGCAGAAGATTCTTAAGGAAAGAATATATGAGCATTTGGAAACCCAGGGCCTAATTAGGGAGAACCAGCATGACTGTGTGCGAGGCATGTCGTGCCTTACCAACTTGATTGAGGTTTTTGATAAGGTGACGAGAGAGATTGATGAGAGTAGAGCAGATGTTGTCTACATGGATTTGAGTAAAGCGTTTGACAAAGTTCCCTCAGGAGAGGCTAATCCAGAAGATTAAGATGCATGGGGTCCATGGGAAATTGGCTATTTGGATTCAGAACATGCTTGTGCATAGATGTTAGTGGTTGAAGGGACTTATTCAAGCTGGAGGTCTGTAATTAGTGGAGTTCCACAGGAATCTGTACTGGGACATCTTCTGTTTGTGATGTATATAAATGACCTGAATGAAAATGTAGATGAGTGGGTTAGTAAACTTGCAGATGATACCAAGATTGGTGAAGTTGTGGGCAGTGTAGCAGACTGGCAAAAAATACAGCATGCTATAGATCAGTTTCAGATACAGTATGGGCTGAGAAATGGCAGATGAAGTTTAACCCAGATAAATGTGAGGTGTTGAACCTCAATAGGGCAAATGCATGAAGACAGTACACTGTTAAGGCCAAGGTCCTCAACAGTGTTACTGAGCAGAGAGATCTTGGGATCCAAGTTCATAACTCCTTGGAAGTGGGTACACAGTTAAGGCAGCTTACGGAATGCTTAATCAAGAGAAAATCTGCAGATGCTGCAAACCCTAGTAACACACACAAAATGTTGGAGGAAGTCAGCAGGCCAGGCAGCACCTATGAAAAAGAGTATAGTCAAAAGAGTAAAGTCAAGAGGTTATGCTGCAACTTTATAAAACTCTGGTTAGGCCACTACAGGAAGCATGTTGAGGCTTTGGAGAGGGTGCAGAAGAGGTTTACAAGGATGTTGTCTGGTTTAGAGAGCACTTGCTATCACAAGAGGTTGGATAAACTTGGGTTGTTTTCTCTGGAGCAGTGGAGACCGAGGGGAGATCTGATAGAGGCTTACAAAACTATGAGAGGCATAGATAGAGTGGACAGAGAGTATCTGTTTCCCAGGGCTGAAATGTCTAATACCAGACGGCATGCATGGAAGGTAAGAGGGGGTAAGTTCAAGGGGGAGGGATGAGGGGAATAAGTTTTTAAATCAGGGAGTCATGAATGGATGGAATGTGCTGCCTGGGGTGGTGGTAGAAGCAAACACGTTAAAGGTTTTTAAGAGACTTCTGGATAGGCACATGGACATAAGGAAGATGGAGGGATATGGACATGTGTAGGTAGGAGGAATTAGTGTTCAGGTGTTTTTGATTTGCTCTTAGCTGGCTTGGCACAACATTGTGGGCCAAATGGCCTGTTCCTGTGATGTACTGTTCATAGACTAACAATCCAGAAACACCAACTGAAATGCACTTTGACAGCTCTGGGATTTAAGTAAAGTTATTGTCAAATTAAAGTTGCTGTGCAAGTTAATAGGGCATATAGTGTGCCGGCCTTCATTAGTCAAGGGAATATGTTCAAGAGCCACGAGGCTAAGTTCCAACTGGTTAGACCACACGTGTTCAATTCTGGTCATCTCATTATGGGAGGCTGCAAAGGAGATTTTCCAGAATGCTGCCTCAATTAGAGAGCATGTCTTAAACAGCTAAGCTTATCAATCTAGGACTTCTCTCTTTGAAGCTAAGGAAGAGGAGAGGTGGCTTGATAGAGGTTTACAAAATGATAAGAAGCATACATCAACTGGATAGCCAGAGAGATTTTCCCAGGGTGGAAATGGCAAATACCAGGGGGTCAAGTTTTAAGGTGATTGAAGGAAATTATAGACATATTATAAGTGTCAGAGTTGGCATTTTTTTTTAAACCAGAGTGTTGAGTGCGTGAAAAGCCCTGCCAGGGATGGTAGCAGAGGCAGATACATTCGGGACATTTAAGAAACTCTTAGATGGGCACAGGGATAATAGAAAAATTGAGGGCTTGTGGTGAACTACATATACCTGTCTGGACATGCCCCCCCCCCCCCCACAATGATTGCTCCTGTGGCTCCTCCCACAGACCCCTGTATAAAGGCGATTGGAGGCACTGCTCCTCCCTCAATCTCCAGGATGTTGTGTGGTGGTCGCTTGCTGCTGACGGTGCTTTCTTCCAGCCAATAAAAGCCTGCCTTGACTCACGTCTCCAAGAGTTATTGATGGTGCATCAGGGCTACGTCAGAGGAAAGGGCTAGATTTATCTAGATGAAGATCTGCAGATGCTGGAAATCCAAGCAACACAAACAAAATGCTGGAGGAAGTCAGCGAACCAGATAGTATCTATGGAAAAGGTTAAACAGTCAACGTTTTGGGCCGAGGCCCTTCATCAGGTAGTTTAAAAGGTCAACACAACATCGTGAGCCAAACTGTATGTAATATTCTATGTCAATACATTTAAAATGAATTATAAAGAACCTTATTAAGAACTACCATAAAACTAACAGACTGTCAAGCATAGACCATCTAGTCCAGTAATGGCCTTCAAATTCAGGCCACCTTGAACTGGTCTGGCTGAACTGCCACTCCAAACCTGCAGCAACATGACCAACTGTTAACTCTCCTCAGTCATGACCATACTGTTGTTAATTAAATGCTACACTAAATCAAAAAGATTATGAAATCAGACAGACCAACCAAAAATCACCCTAAACAATGTTGATATCACATTGTTAACTTTAAAAGTTTTCAAACAACTAAGGAGCGGCATATTAATTGGAGAAATTCAAATGGAGTCACACAATGGTCTAACCAAGTCATAATTACAGAATCAGATTCAAGTCTACATGGCCGACTCCTCCATCAACAATCCTCACAGATATCCTGCTTCACCGATAGGTCAATATGCCTGAATCCTCCATCATAATCCTCACAGATATCCGGTCTCACCAACAAGTCCATATGACTGACTCCACCATCACAATCCTTACAGATATCCTGTCCCACCAACAGGTCAATATGCCTGACTCCTCACAGATACAATGTCCCATAAACAAGTCCATATGCCCAACTCCTCAAAGATATCCTGTCTAAAAAACAAGTCAATATCACAGACACCCATCATAATCCTCTCAGTGGCCCTGACACACCAACAATGATAACCTAACCTTTGCGGCAATACAATAAAGAGCCCACTGCTCTTCACACCATTAACGCACAACTGTACTGCTTTTCACAGCGCTAACAGACAACTGGTCTGCTCTTCACAGTGCTAACGTACAGCTGTACTGCTCCTCACAGTGCTAACAGACAACTGTTCTGCTCCTCAAAGTGCTAAGGTACAACTGTACTGTTCGTCACAGTGCTAAGGTACAACTGCACTGTTCGTCACAGCGCTAACATACAACTGTACTGCTCTTAACAGTGCTAACAGACAACTGTACTGTTCATCACAGTGCTAACATACAACTGTACTGTTCATCACAGTGCTAACATACAACTGTACTGCTCTTCACAGTGCTAACAGACAACTGGTCTGCTCCTCACACTGCTAAGGTACAACAGTACTGCTCTTCACAGTGCTAACAGACATCTGTACAGTTCATCACAGTGCTAACATACAACTGTACTGCTCTTTACAGTGCTAACAGACAACTGTACTGTTCATCACAGTGCTAACAGACAACAGGTCTGCTCCTCACAGTGCTAAGGTACAACTGTACTGCTCTTCACAGTGCTA
Source organism: Hypanus sabinus (assembly GCF_030144855.1). Classification (NCBI taxonomy): domain Eukaryota; kingdom Metazoa; phylum Chordata; class Chondrichthyes; order Myliobatiformes; family Dasyatidae; genus Hypanus; species Hypanus sabinus. Next base: position 149,617,875 of record NC_082715.1, on the reverse strand, counting down.
ACAGACAACTGGTCTGCTCCTCACACTGCTAAGGTACAACAGTACTGCTCTTCACAGTGCTAACAGACATCCGTACAGTTCATCACAGTGCTAACATACAACTGTACTGCTTTTTACAGTGCTAACAGACAACTGTACTGTTCATCACAGTGCTAACAGACAACAGGTCTGCTCCTCACAGTGCTAAGGTACAACTGTACTGCTCTTCACAGTGCTAACAGACAACTGTACTGCTCTTCACACTGCAGACAACTGTACTATTCGTCACAGTGCTAACAGACAACTGTACTGCTCTTCACAGTTCTAACAGACAACTGTTCTGCTCCTCACACTGCTAAGGTACAACTGTACTGTTGTTAACACTGGTAATGTACAACTGTACTGCCCTTCACACAGTTAACATACAACTGTACTGCTCTTCACACTGCAGACAACTGTACTGTTCGTCACAGTGCTAACGTACAACTGTACTGCTCTTAACACTGCTAACGTACAACTGTACTGCTCTTCACACAGCTAACGTACAGCTGTACTGCTCTTCACACAGCTAACATACAACTGTACTGCTCTTCACAGAGCTAACGTACAGCTGTACTGCTCTTCACACAGCTAATGTACAACTGTACTGCTTGTTTTATTATAAAGTGCCAGTAATATTATATTATCGTGTATAAAGATGCACCTCATGCTTTATGTCACTCTGTCAATCTTCAGGCCATGCCACTCAGGGCCTTGTGTTAATGTTGTTTTGTGGTTGTGACTATATGTGCTCAATTGTAACTATACGTGCTGTGTGTGACTGTACGTCTGTGTTTGGCACTTTGACCCCAGAAGAATTCTATTTCATTCACCTGTATACATGAGGATGGCCGAATGAAAATGAACTTCAAGTTGAACCTGAACCTTATTTTCAGACTCCATAATGTGATGTCCCGTATTTGACATCCCATCATGTCAAACATGACTAAGAGAACAATCTGCTGTTCACCAGCTATTGCCTCCTTGAAATGATGAATTATTGCCTCTCCAAGTTGGATAACGCTTGATTAAAACACTGAAAATTGCAAGGGCATAGAATGTAATCTAGACGTCAATGTTCAGATTATAAAATAAGATTCACCTTATTTGCCCCTGTACATTGAAACAGAGGGAAATACTAGTGTCAAATTAAAGCAGCATGGATTGTGCTGGGCAGCCCCCAGCTGTGGCACCCACACAGCTTGCCCACAACTCTCTAACCCTAATCCACGTGTCTTTGGACAGTGGGAGGAAACTGAAGCAGCTAGAGGAAACCCACAGAGTCGCAGGGAGAATCAGACCCTGATCTTACAGCGGGTGCTGAAAAGTACTGTGCTAACCGCTACGTTACCATGCCACCCACATTTATAGCCTGGTGGTCAATATCTGTCGGTGATAATAAACCCGGATCGGATTCTTATGTATCTTGGTAGCACCTACTCTGACTGAACTCACCAAGGTCTTAATGGCATAGCTGGCAGACTCAGTTTATGACAGATCGTGAGGGATAAATGCTTTTGACTTTTTCCCCACTAATCTACCATGGAAGGTGCATCACAGAGTCAAAACGCAGGGAAACAGGCCTTTCGTCCCACTGAGTCCACATTAGCCATCAGTACCCATGCTTACTAATCCCAGTTTACTCTCCCCACATAGCACTACACTCCCCTACGCTAGGGGTCATTTACAGTTGTCCATTCATTTTACCAGTACCCATCTTCAACACATGGGATAAAACTGAACCACTGAAGGAAACCCACATGTTTGTGGGGATAATGTGCAGGCTGCACACAGACAGTATCAAACCCAGCTTGCCAGATGAGTGAGGAAGCCGTTCTATAGGCTGTGTTGAGTCTATGACAGCATGAGTCCTGATTGAGGAAGGCTCCTCATTACACTGAGGGCTAGTCCATATATGGTGTGACGCTAGTGCATTGAATGGGAGAAACTCTGAACAGATCCAGTAGCTAAACATTGAACCACAACAGCAGAAGTGGACATCACCACGTTCTGCAAATTCATCACCTAATCTCTTTCTACCATTAAAATAAAACTAGCTCAATGAAGTGTAGAAAGGGCATCACAGGAGCAACACAAGGTGCCAGGCTGCTAAAACAGTCACAAACATCCACCAAGCCACGAGAAACAAATACAATACCACAGCCAGAGCCAAGTAGTCCCTCAGCTGATTATTAGGGCATACCCCGATGGTCCTGCCAGCCAGATCACAATTACAGGAAAGATACTGGCATGGATCGATGATTGGCTGACTGGCAGGAGGCAAAGTGTCAGAATAAATGGGGCCTTTTCTGGCTGGCTTCCAGTGTCTTGTGATATTCCGCAAGGGTCTACACTTCGACCGCTTCTTTCACTTTACAGGTCAATGATCTGGATGGCGAAAGTGATGGTATTATGGCCAAATATGAGAGCAATACAAAGATAGGTGGACAGGCAGGTAGTCTACATAAGGAAAATAGACAAACAAGTGGCAGATGGCATTTAGTGTATGGTCATGCACTTTGGTAGAAAGAATAAAGGCATAGACTATTTTCTAAACTAGTTCAAAAATCAGAGGTGCAGAGGGACTTGCACCTCTTGTGCAGGATTCCCTAAAGATTAACTTGCAGGTTGAGATGCAGATTAGGAAGGCAAATGCAATGTTAGCATTCATTTCGAGGGGACTAGAATATAACAGCAAGGACGTAATGCTTTGGCTTTATAAAGCACTGATCAGACCACACTTGGAGTATTGGGAACAGTTTTGGGCTCATCATCTCAGAAAACATGAGCTGGTATTGGAGAAGGTCCAGAAGAGGTTCATGAGAATGATTCTGGAAATGAAAGGTTAATGTATAAGGGCCATTTGATGGCTCTAGGCCTGTACTTGCTGGAATTTAGAAGAATGAGGGAAGATTTCATTGTAAGCTATCGAATATTGTAAAGCCTAGATAGAGTGGATGTGGAGAGGATATTTCTTATAGTGGGTCAGTCGATAATCAGAGGGAACAGCCTTAAAATAGAGGGATGTTCATTTAGAACAAAGATGAGCAGGGATTTATTTAGCAAGAAGATAGTGCATCTATGAAATTCATTAGCACAGGCAGCTGTGGAGTGTTGTGAGGGTTTTAATTAGTCAGGGTGTTAAAGGTTATGAGGCGAAGGCAGGAGAATGTGGTTGAAAGGGATAAATCAGCAGTGTTGGAACAGCAGAGCACACGCGATGGACCAAATTCTGCTCCTAAATCTAAACAGTCACAAATGGTCAAATAGCTAACAGGCATAGCTCCAAAAGAATTCCCATCTAACTAAGTGGCACTGGGGATAAGAGTGCAAAAGACTACAGTATTCTTAGTCAGGAGTAGCAAGTGGATGGCCCACCTCAGCCTCTCCGAGATCCCAACCATCAGAGAAGTCATTATTCAACCAATACGGACACAAGAACTGTAGATATTGGAATCTGAAGCAACACGGAAGATGTAAGAGGAACTCAGTGGGTCAGGCTGCATCTATGTAAGGAAATGGACAGCACCCATTTCAAGTCAAGACCAGGTGACGTATCCGAATACTGCCTGACCCACTGAGTGTCTGCAGCATTTTGTGTGTTGTTTCTGGCAATAGGGCTGACTCAAGAATCAGTCAAGGGTTCTGGATTAGGGAGAGGTTATAGGGCCAGTGACACCTTGACTGTACGAGGGAGGGCTACCTGGGGGAAAGGGGGTGGTGGGGAAGAAGAAAGAGAAAAGGGAAAGGAGTGGAAGGAACTGGGGAGAGGGGAGGGGTGGGAAGGAGGCCAAGGCCCATGGATGTGATGGCGGGTCACGGTAGATATGCTGGGCCGGACAGGACGCAGTCAGGAGGCCGGGTCTGTCGTAGGGGCAGGGGACACTGGAAATCTGAAGAGGATCTGGCCTGTGACTTTTATCCCCTACCCCGATGTACGACTCCTCGTCCAGGATCCGTTTCTTGCCCCGGCCACAAAGCTTCCCCGGGCTCTCAGCACTGATACTGGCCAATGCCCGACTCTCGTTGCCATTGCCGCCGTTCGGACCCTTTTCCTCGGTCCCCATCGCAGCGCCGAAGTCGCTAGTAACTGCGGCTGCGCAGCCTCTCGGAGGGAGTCTTCCAGTTTCCCAGCAGTCCCCTCGACCCAAGTCAGCTGATGTAAAGGGAAGCGGCTTTTATCAGTGGGGCCCCTATCACAGGGAGCGAGCGACTGGCGAAATTCTCAGCTCGGTCTTCTCCTGCCCGTTCTAGTCAATGGAAGAGACTGTTCTGGGATCGGTGAGCTCAGTTGTTACCCCGGTCGGGTCAAGGGTTTATTGTCATTAAGCCGAAAAACTGGCTTTCAGCAGCCAGTAGAGATGACACACGATATAAATTATTCGTTAATTACACAAGTCGATGGAGAGGAAAAAAAGCTGTGTGAAAATAACGACACAAAAGACTGCAGAGGCTGAAAATCTGGATGAGAACACACAAAATGCTGGAAGGACTCTGCAGGTCAAATAAAGAGCCCGAAACGTCGACTACTCATTTTCTTCTATAGATGCTGCCCGACCCGCTGAATTCCTACAGCATTTTGTGTGTGTTGTTCAAAAACAAAACGCAGTCAATCCATCATAGAGATGGTCCATGGTGTTCTATTGCTAGGTAGGGTTGGGATTGTATGGATCCAAGAACCTGATGGCAGTAGTTGTCCCTGAACAGTGACGTGGAACTTGAAGACTTTTTTACCTCTTGCTTAATGGTAGCTGCAAGAAGAGAGTATGAACGGGATGGAGGGGATCCTTTATGATAGACGCTGCCTTCTTGAGGCAGCGCCTCCTGTAGATTGTGAAGCAATAAAAACTCACAAGAACAATTGCTGAAACTTCTGTCATTAAGAACCACTATGGATTGAGAACATGATCTTTCCATGAGTAAGACCTTTATTCTTAAGAAAGTGTGTGACCTAACTTTGTCGTACTATCTACAGTTGAACTTGGTGAACTAGAGAGAAATTGATGAATTTAGCCCTTTGAGGGTGCTCCAATTTTCAATGACCTGCCTCAGTTCCACTTCTGTGCACTATTCGTGGAATTCACTGATTTATTTTTTTAAAATGTATATGAATACACTAATTATGACAAAAAAAACATTTGAGGTGCCAGCTCCCAACGGATCTCTCACTAGTCCCATACCGACCAATTCCCCTATGATAGTTTTTGCCACTTAGCTACACTGAGCAATAGTTAAAATAGCCAGTTAACCAACTCATATGCCTTCGGGATGCAGGAAAGAAATCCAGGGAGAACAATCAAACTCAACACCTGCAATTGGGATCAACCTGTATCACTAGAACTGTTTTGAAAGCATTTATGAATGACTCTCAACAGACCTCTTGGGCAAAGAATTCCAACGATCCACTGCATAAAGAAGTTACCCACTTCATTTCTAAATGGTCTATTCCTTATTTTGAGACCCTCCTGAGTTATAAACTCTATAGCCAGAAGGATCCTCCCTGCATACATCCTGACAAGCTTTCTAAGTATTTTGTGTGGTTCAGTGAGGTCACCTCTCATTTTTAGGAGAAGAGGTTTATCCTAATTAATAGCTCCTTGTATGAATGACAGAACTTGTCTGACATTTTGTCAGACAGATACTTATTGTTAGTTTTCTGATAATTGAAAGATTTTTTTCACAGTTTAACAGAAATTCTGAAGTTATCAGTGCAACTTTGCAAATTACATCCCAGTATGTTTAAGTTATGATACAGGAACCTGTTGCCACGTACGTGTTCTTTTTTCTGTATGTCTGCTCTCACCTTCCCCCCTCCTCTTCCCAGAAGTTAAAGAGATAGATCGTCACCTAGTCCTCACCTTTCCCCTCATAGAACACCACATCCAGGGCATCATATTTTGGCACTTCAGCCAGCACCAACATGATCCACCCACCGCCTGTCTTCATGCCAGGGGAAGGAGAGTGGTGGAAAGTGAGAAATGAGTAAACTAGGAAATCACAAAGAAAGCTGTCCCTGTAGAAAGCCATAAGGGCAAGGGCAGTAGAGAGTGGAAGATGTGACTGATAAAAGGTTTCCCAGTCTACGCTTTGTTTCACCAATGTAGAAGGAGTCAGAGTTGAGCTGAATCAGGTTTATTATCACAAAAAAATGTGAAATTTGTTGTTTTGCAGCAGTATATACAAAATTATTAAGTTGTATGTATAAAATTATGAAATGTGCACAAAATAAACTAGTGCAAAAAGAGCAAAATAGGAAGTGTTCATGAGTTCATGAACCCTTCAGAAATCTGATGGTGAAGGGTGGAGAGAGGAAGCTGTTCCTAAAACATTGAGTGTGTGTCTTCAGGCTCCTGTACCTCCTCTCCCATGATAGCAATGAGAAACAGGATTGTCCTGGGTGGTGGAGGTCCTTAATGATAGATGCTGCCTATTTAAGGCATCGCCTTTTGAAGATTTCTTCAATGCGTTGGAGGCCAGTGCCCAAGATGAAACTGGCTGCAGCTTTTTCCAATCCTGTGCATTGGCGTCTCCATACCAGATGGTGATGCAACCATGCAGAGTGCTCTCCACAGTAAGTATGTAGAAAACTTCTCAAGGCTTTGGTGACTTTGCAAATCTCCTCAAACTCCTGTTGAAATATAGCCACTGTTGTGCCTTCTTTGTAATTGCAACAATCTGTTGGGCCCAGGATAGGTCTACAGAGATGTTGACAGCCAGGAACAGGATCTGCTCACCTTTCCGCTGCTGAAGGCACCAAATTCACCTTCTATACTAGGGCTTCCAAATTCCAGAAATGTGACTTCCCCTCTGCTATAGTTGATGAAGTCCTGACATGCATTGCCTCAATTTGCTGCAAGTGTCTTCTCACCCTCCCCAAACACCAAACGGAACAGTAAAAGAGTTCCGTTGGTCCTCACCTTTCATCTCACCACCCTTCACATCCAACTTACCATCCCCTTGTGTTTCTCCTACATCATTCAATTATAGGTCACCTTTACCCCCTCCTCCCCAGCTCACTCCCCCAATTTTTTGCTTCCTGCAGAAATCACTCCCTTCCTGACTGGACCACTCATCTCCCCAACCCCTGCCCAGCACATTCCCTGAACCTTCAAAGTTCAAAGTAAATTTATTATCAAACTACGTCACCACACAACAGCCTGGGATTTACTGTTACTTTCCCCTGCAGCCATAGGAGGTGTAACACCTGCTCCTTAGCATCCTCCCTCACCACCATCCAAGGGACTTAAACAGCCCATCCAGGCGAGGCAGAGGTTCATCTGCACCTCTTCCAATCTGGTTGACTGCATTCTATGCTCACTATGAAACCTCCTCTACACTGGTGAAACCACGTGTAGTTTTGGCAACTCTTGTGTGGATTACCTGCACTCTGTCCGCCGCATCATCTTGAGCTTGCTGTAGCATGCCAATTCCACTCTTCTTCCCAGTCTGATATGGACTTGTCTGTCCTCAGCATCTCCCCTGCTTTGGAGAGGCCAGATGCAAATTGGAATGTCATCATCTTATATTCCAATGAGTTTCCCAATTTCGGATAACCCACACTCCCCTGTTCTCCCCCAACGCAACAGTCATTTAGACATAACTGCAGGGGACATGCTAAGTTTCCAGAACAGACAATGAAATGGAAGGCAGCTTTTGACCAACTATAGCATGGATAAACTAAAATACTAATGTCAAGGGGGAAGTGCTCCAGTGGCTTCACCAATTATTGTTCTTCCAATAATCATAGAGAAGTACAGATTGAAAATTGGCCCTTCAGCCACCAAATTCATCCAGACAATCCTTTTATATGATCCTGGGATGTGAGTCGAAACTGAAGCAAGTGCAGGAAACCCACCTGGTGACAAAAAGTATGTGCACATGGACAGCACCAGAGGTCAGGGTTGAACATGGCTCTCTGGTGCTGAGACAGCAGCTCTACCAGTGGCCCTCCTGTGTTGTGAGCCTTGATGTTTGCTGAGAATTGCTGCAGATTCCCCTTCAAGTCTGCAGTGTAGGAGCACCTTCATGATAAACTGTTTAAGAATGCAGCTGAAGAATGTATTTAATGATTGGCAACAAGTGGTAACCTTGTCAACAAACCTCTGATTCCCAAATAAATGGCAACAGTCCATTTGTCTTTCATGGTGTAGTTGGATAGCATCTTACTGTGTGTCAAATAATCAGACAACCTAATCCTTCTGCACTGTACTGTTCTCCAGTTTCTCCATTTATACAATGTTCTGTTTCTATTAGAACAGTCCAGCACAGGAGCCATCAGTGTTGTGCCAAATCATTTAAACTAGTAATTAAATGCCTAGGCAAGCTAATCCCTTCTGCCTACGCCAGGGGTTCCCAACCTGGAGTCGACGGACCCCTCGGTTAACCATAGGGGAACGTAGCATAAAAAAGTTTGGCCTTCACTATGCATTCTCTGCAACTATATGCCTAACTAAGAGCCTCTAATGTATCTGCCTCCACCACCACCCGACAGCACATTACAGACACCCACCGCTCTGTAAAAAAAAACTCGCTCTGCAGTTACCCTCTCTCATCATGAATGCATGCCATCTATTATTATATATTTTGACCCTGGAAAAAAGATACCTGGCTCCACCTATCAAACTTTCATTTTGTAATCCTTCCCTTCCCTCCACCTTCGTATTCTGGCTTCCTCTCCCTTCCTTTCCAGTACTGTTGAAGGGTCTTGACCCAAAAACATCAACTCCTTAGTCCTTCCATCGATGTTGCCAGACTTATTAAGTTTCTTCAGTATTTTATGTGTGTTGATCTGCATTTCCAGTTTCTACAGAATCTCTTGTGTTTATACAGCTTTCTATTCTATCTATGCCACTCATAACCTTCTAACAGATGTCCCTTTAGCCTCCAGTGCTCCAGAGTAATCAATCTGTTTATCTAACTTCATTGGAGCAGAATTAAGCCATTGGCCTATTGAGTCTATTCTGCCATTCAATCATGGTTGATCTTTTTTCCCCTCCTCAGCCCAAGTCCCCAGCCTTCTCCCTGTAACCTTTGAAGCCGTGGCCAATCAAGAACCTATCAGTCTCCGCCTTCAATACAACTAATGACCCAGCTTCCACAGCTGCCTGTCATAACAAATTCCACAAATTCCCCACCTTCTGGCTGAAGAAATTTTTCCACATCTCTGTTTTAAATGGACACCCCTCTATCCTGAGGCTGTGCCCTCTTGTCCTAGACACTTACACCATGGGAAGCATCTTTTCCACATCTGCTCTGTCCAGGCCTTTCAACATTCAAAAGGTTTCAATGAGATTCCCCCCATACTTCTATTCCAGTGAGCCATCAAACATTAACGTTCCTCATATGACAAACCTTTCATTCCCGGAATCATCCTTGTGAACCTCCTCTGACCCCTCTCCAATGCCAGCACATCTTTTCTTAGATAAAGAGTCCAAAATTTCTCACAGTACTCAAGATGAGACCTCACCAGTACCTTACAAAACCTCAGCATCATATCCCTGCTCTTATATTCTAGAGCTCTTGAAATGAATGCTAACATTGCATTTGCCTTCCTCATCACTGACTCTACCTGCAAGTAAACCATATATAACCATATAACAATTACAGCACAGAAACAGGCCATCTCAGCCCTTCTAGTACGTGCCGAACGCTTACTCTCACCTAGTCCCACCTACCTGCACTCAGCCCATACCCTCCATTCCTTTCCTGTCCATATACCTATCCAATTTTTTTAAATGACAAAATCGAACCTGCCTCTACCACTTCTACTGGAGGCTCGTTCCACACAGCTACCATTCTCTGAGTAAAGAAATGCCCCCTCTGAAACCCCTAACCTTTTGCCCCTTAACACTCAATTCATGTCCTCTTGATTGAATCTCCCCTACTCTCAATGGAAAAAGCCTATCCACGTCATTAACATTTAGGGTGTTCTGCACGAGAACTCCCAAGTCCCTTTGCATCTCAGATTTTTGTATTTTCTCCCCATTTAGAAAATAGACTGCACACTTATTTCTTCTACTAAAGTGCTTGACCATGCATTTTCCAACATTGTATTTCTTCTGCTACTTTCTTGCCCATTCTAATGTGTCTAAGTCCATTTGCAACCTACCTGTTTCCTTAACACAACCTACCCCTCTTCTCAATTACTTTCTCAACTACACTTTGTCCTATCTTGTCCTGTGTCACCAAGTACTCCATAACTTCATCCTTAACACTGAGGACATGGCATCAAAAGTTATGGGGACTGGGGTTGGAGAGAAGAAAAAGAAGGATCAGCCATGATTGAATACCAGAGCAGACTCGATGAGCCAGATGGCCTAATTCTGCTCCTATGGTCTTATCTCTTTCTCTTTTTTTCAATCTTTTTATTCAGTTTCATATAAATATTAAAAAAAACATAACATAATAATGAATAGGTTATGAATACAATAGACTTGAAATTACATTAATAATAAGATAATAATATCCTATTGAACATCAACAAAAAAAAGTACATTAATCAATCAAGTCTATATAATTATATATGAAAAAAAAACAAAAAATAATCGTCAAAAGAAAAAGAAAAAAAATTTAAAAATATATAAAAGAGAATATATATGGAAAAAAAACACTAAACTAAACTAACATGGGCAATAATAACAGTTTGTAAGTATATGATAGTGTCAAAGAACTCCGGAACTCCATACCTGAACAAGAATAAGCAGAGAGAAGGTCTGGAAAAGGCCAAATTAATTCATATGAAAATGTCGAATGAACGGTCCCCAAGTTTCTTCAAATTTAATTGATGAGTCAAAAATAGTGCTTCTAATTTTTTCCAAACTCAGATAAGAAATAGTTTGAAAAAGCCATTGAGACGTGATAGGAGGATTTACTTCTTTCCAATTTTGTAATATAGACCTTCTGGCCATTAATGTTACAAAAGCAATCATTCGTCTGATTGAAGGAGAAAACTGATTACCATCCTCATTTGGTATACCAAAAATTGCAGTAATAAAATGAGGTTGTAAATCGATGTTCCAAATTGAGGAAATGGTAACAAATATGTCCTTCCAATAGTTATGTAAAGTAGGACATGACCAAAACATGTGGGTCAATGAAGCCACTTCTGAATGACATCTGTCACATTGAGGGTTAATATGAGAATAAAATCGAGCAAGTTTATCTTTAGATATATAAGCTCTATGTACAATTTTAAATTGTATTAAAGCATGTTTAGCACATATAGAAGAAGAATTAACCATTTGTAAAATTTTTTCCCATTTATCTGTTGATATATTGTATCTAAGTTCTTTTTCCCATTGTTGTTTAATTCTATCAGATATCTCTGGTTGTATCTTCATAATCATATTATAAATAAAAGCTACTGATCCCTTCTGACAAGGATTTAAGGTAAAAATCAAATCTGAGAAATCCATTGAAGTTGAATTGGGAAAAGTTGGTAAAACTTTATGTAAAAAATTTCTGATTTGTAAATATCTGAAAAAATTAGATTTAGGTAATTTAAATTTATTGGAAAGTTGGTCAAAAGACATCAAAGTACTTTCAAAAAAAAGATCACGAAAACATTTTATACCTTTCCTTTTCCATATGCTAAAAGCTTGATCTGTCAAGGAAGGTTTGAAAAAAAAATTAAATAATATAGGGCTATCAAGAACAAAGTTTTTCAGAGTAAAAAATTTACGAAATTGAAACCAAATTCGTAATGTATGTTTGATAACAGGATTAGATATCTGTTTATTGAATTTAACTAAATCAGCAGGAAGAAAAGAACCAAGAACAGAGAATAGAGAATATCCCTTTACCTCATTGCATTCCAAATTTACCCACTGTGGACACAATGATGAGTCCAAATCTAATTTCCAATACGTTAGGTTACGAATATTATTCGCCCAATAGTAAAATCTAAAGTTAGGTAAAGCTAAACCACCATCTTTTTTAGATTTTTGTAATTGCCTTTTACTTAACCTGGGGTTTTTATTTTGCCACACAAATGAGGAAATTTTGGAGTCAATGTTGTCAAAAAAAGATTTAGGAATAAAAATTGGTAAGGCTTGAAATAAATATAAAAATTTCGGTAAAATCATCATTTTAATAGCATTAATCCGACCAACTAATGATAGGAATAAGGGAGACCATCTTGTAGTAAGGTGTTGAATTTGATGAAGCATAGGTGAAAAATTCAATCTAAATAAATCTTTATATTTCTTGGTAATTTTTATACCTAAATAGGTAAAATTATCAGTAACAACTTTAAATGGAATCCTGTCATTCAATAAAGTTTGCGCGTTTAAGGGGAATAATTCGCTCTTATCTAAGTTTAATTTATAACCAGAAAAACTACCAAATTGAGCCAAGAAGGATAAAATAGCGGGAATAGACCTATCAGGATCAGAAATATATAACAGCAAGTCATCAGCATAAAGTGATAATTTGTATAACTTCTCATTACGGGTAATACCAAAAATATTAGGAGATTCACGAATAGCAATGGCTAAAGATTCTAATGCAATATTAAATAATAAAGGACTTAAAGGACAACCTTGTCTCGTACCACGAGATAATTGAAAAAAAGAAGATCTATAATTATTTGTAAGAACAGAAGCAACAGGTTTATAATATATTAATTTAATCCATGATATAAAATTAGGACTAAAATTAAAATTTCTCAATGCATTAAAAAAGTATGTCCATTCAACTCTATCAAAGGCTTTTTCAGCATCTAATGAGATAACACATTCTGGGACTGTGGGTGATGAAGTATAAATTATAATAATCAATTTTCTAACATTAAAAAAAGAATACCGATTCTTAATGAAACCAGTTTGATCTTCTGAAATAATCTGTGATAGTACCTTTTCTAATCTAATGGCTAAAATTTTTGTAAGAATCTTAGAATCTACATTTAATAATGATATAGGGCGATAAGATGTACATAAAGTAGGATCTTTATCTTTTTTAAGAATTAGAGAGATAGTAGCTTCATAAAAAGATTGAGGTAATCTCTTCTTAGCAAACGCATCATTAAAGATTTCACATAACCAAGGGGAAAGCAAAGAAGAAAAAGTTTTGAAAAATTCTACAATATAACCATCAGGGCCAGGAGCTTTCCCCGAAATCATTGATGAGATAGCCTCACCTATTTCGGCCATAGAGATAGGAGCATCAAACAAGCTACGATCTTCATCTATCAGTTTAGGAATACTCAAATTGTTAAAAAAATTATCCATCATGGACAGGTCACCATCAAATTCTGATTGATATAAAGATTTATAAAAATCTTGAAAAGTGTTATTGATTTCTTTATGATCAGTAGTTAAATTACCGTCTTTTTTACAAATTTTAATAATTTGTCGCTTAGTCGAAAAAGCTTTTAATTGATTAGCTAAGAGTTTACCAGTTTGATCACTGTGAATATAGAATTGAGCCCTGGTCCTAATTAATTGATTTTCAATTGAAGAAGATAATAATAAGCTATGTTCCATTTGAAGCTCAACTCTCTTCTTATAAAGTTCTATGGTAGGAGTCATGGAATAAATCTTATCAATTTCTTTAATTTTATCCACTAATAAAGCAATATCTAAATATCTTTGTTTCCTTTTACCAGCGGAATACGAGATAATTTGTCCACAGATAAAAGCCTTGAAAGAGTCCCAAAGTATTCCTCTGTCAATTTCTTCAGTATAGTTTGTTGAGAAAAACAAGTCAATTTGCTGTTTTATGTAGGTGACAAATTCTGGGTCTTGAAGCAGAGTAGCGTTAAGTCTCCAAGATCTAACATTATTGGAAAAGTCCGAAATCTTAATAGATAACTTCAAAGGTGCATGATCCGAAATAGTAATAGAATCATATTTACAATCAATAACATCCGTTAATAACCGATGATCAATAAGGAAATAATCAATTCTAGAATAACTATGATATACATGTGAAAAAAATGAAAATTCTTTATCTTTAGGGTTCAAAAACCGCCATATTTCTGTAATTCCCGAATCAACCATAAAAGAATTAATAAGTAAGGCTGATCTATTCGGAAGAGTTCGGATAGGTTTAGATCTATCCATCAAAGGATTCAAACAACAATTAAAATCTCCACCCATTATCAACATATATTCATCTAGATTAAGAAGGGAAGTAAATAAACATTTAAAAAATTCAGGGCAGTCAAAGTTTGGAGCATAAATATTAACTAGAACCACTTTTCAATTAAAAAGTGAACCAGTTATCAACAAAAATCTGCCCTGTGGATCGGTCTTATCTCAGTGTATAATCTTGCTTTGATTACCTCCTGAATCTGGGGGTAATATATTCACATAACTACAAAGGTAGTTAACAAACAGAAAATAGAGTCCAGGTAAAGGACTAGTCATCAAGTTGGCAGGTTGGGTTCCACAGTGATCAGTGCTAAGGTCTCAGCATCTTACATTCCATGGTAATGACGTAGGTGAAAGACCAATTATATTGTAACAATGTTTTTGATAATACAAAGGTATGCCTCCACAATCTCTACTGCTATCTCTTTCAGAACCCTAGGTGCAGTTCATCTGGTATTGGTGACTTATGTACTTTTAGCTTTTTGAGCACCTTCTTTCTTGTAATAGTAACTGCACCCACTTCTCTTCCCTCACACCCTTCAACTTCTGACACACTGCTAGTGTCTTCCACATTGAAGACTGGTGCAAAATACTCATTTAGTTCATCTGCCATCTCCTTGTCCCCCATTATTATTTCTCCTGCCTCATTTTCTAGCAGTCCTATATCCACTCTCATTTCTCTTTTATTTTTAACCTACTGGAAAAAGCTTTTACTATCCACTTTGATATTAATTGCTACCTTGCTTTCATAGGTCATCTTTTTCCTTCTAATACTTTTTGTTTCTCTCTATAGGTTTTTAAAAGATTCCCAATCCTCTATCTTCTCACTAATTTTTGCTTTGTTGTATACCCTTCTGCTTTTACAATAGCTTTGTCTTCCCTTGTCAGCCATGGTTGTACTATTTTACCATTTGAGTGTTCTCCATTTTTGGAATACATATGTCCTGCACCTTCCTCATTTTTCCCAAAAACCACACCATTGCTACTCTGCTGACATCCCTGCCATCAGCTCCTTCCAATTTACTTTGGCCAACTCCTCTCTCATACCACTGTAATTTCCCTTACTCCACTGAAATACTGCTACATCAGGCTTTACTTTCTCCATATCAAATTTCAGGTTGATCTCAATCATATTGTGATCATTGGCTCCTAAGGGTTCTTTTACCTTAAGCTCCCTAATCGTCTCTGATTCATTACATAACACCCAGTCCAGTATAGCTGATCCCTAGTAGGCTCAACGACAAAATGCTCTAAAAAGCCACCTCTTAGGCATTGAACAAACACACTGGTGAGATCCATTACCAACCTGATTTTCCCAATTGACCTGCATGTTAATATCTGCCATGACTTCCATAACATTGGCCCTTTATCTCGCCTTTTCTATTTCCTGTTGTAAATGGTAGTCCACCACCCAGCCACTGAGGGAGACCTCTATACAACTGCCATCAACATCCTTTTACCCCTGTATTTTCCAGAAGGATTCAATGTCTTCCAATCCTATGTCACAACTTTCTACTGATTTGATGCCATTACCAGTAGAGACACACCACCCCCTCTGCCTACCTTCCTATCCCTCTGATACAATGTGTAATCTTGGACATTCAGCTCCCAACTACAACCACCCTTCAGCCATGATTCACTGATGGCCACGACATCCTACCTGGCAATCTGTAATAGTGCAACAAGATCATCCACCTTATTTCTTATACTGCGCACATTTAGATCCAACAGCTTGAGTACTGTATTTGCTGTCCTTTCTGATTTTGCATCCCTAATGTTTTGATACTCAGCCTGTTGGCTACAACTAAGTCCCATTACCTGCCTGTCCTTCCTGACAGTCTGACTGCACGCTATCTTTACTTTTTTACTATCCATCCTATCCTGAGACCCTTCTCTCTGGATTCCACACCCCACCCCCACCAAATTAGTTTAAACCCTCCCCAGTGGTTCTAACAAACCTGCCCGTGAGAATATTGGTCCCCCTCAAGTCATCCAGTTGCTGCTCCAGATCCCTAACATGGTCTTTAAGGAGCTGCAGCCAGATGCAGATGTAGTTCGCCTGGTGACTCTGGGTCAACAGTTTTCCAACCTCAGCACAAAGAACACACCACAGCCATTTAAATGGTACAGTAAGTAGAGAGAATAAAGATAAAGTTTTATTAACTGATGCAAATCATAAACACAAGACAGTGTGTAGATGCTGGAAGTCCAGAGCAACACACACACAGTGCTTGAGGAACTCAACAAGTCAGGCAGCATCTGTGGAGGGGAATAAGGTAACTTGCAACCTGCTCTGCTCCACCACCTGCCCATGACTTCCATCTGAAAGCAAAAAGACATTTCATTAGCAGTGGTCCCCAACCTTTTTTATGTCATAGATGAATACCATTAAGCAAGGGGTCTGTGGACCCCAGGGTGGGAATCTCTGTGGTAGAGGCAGATACATTAGGGACATTTTAAGAGACTTCTGATATACATGAAAGAAAAATGGAGGACTATGTGGGAGGGAAGCTTTAAATTGATTGTAGAGTAGATTAAAATGTCAGCACAGCATTGTGGACTTAATGGTCTGTACTGTGCTATAGTGTTTTATATTCAAGTCAAGTTTATCGTCACGTGCACAAGTACAGTGAGGTACTGTACAATGAAAAACACACGTGCAGTAGCATCACAGACAGATTCAGACAATATACAAAACATAAATTATAGAGACAGTGAAAAAAACTAAAACAATACATTAATTATATTGTTAATTATTATAATTATATTATAAAGAAATATGTTGATTATATTGTTCTGTTGCTGAGGTAGGTATCTCCTATCTCCTACCACAAGTGGTGATTAATGAAAGGATATCCTACATTGAGAATGAACTTCCTTGTTCATGATATTTAGTGTAACATTCTGGGCTAAATACATTAAATAGCTTCATGCCAGACCTGGAAAGAGTTGATCAAAGCAATACTTTATCCTGAAAAAGAGTTTTTAACCAATGTAGTCACTGGTTATTCAACACAAAGTAGCTTAAAAATGTTCATGGCACAAATTGATTTTTAGATGAGGAAAACACAGTGAACAAGCCAAGGCTATACTGGGTAGATACCACAGACTGGAGTACTCCAGTTTGGCATCAAACAGGATAAAATAGTCTGGACTTGGAAGTAAATTGGAAAAACACCACACACTGCAACAAACCAGGTAAATGAGAGAAGGGTTAAATTTCAACATTGCCGTCAGATTGTGGCTAAATAAGGCAAGTCCCCAAATCTGGATTGGTAATATGAGAGAGAGGGTGATGGTGGAGAGCTGCTTTCATGAACAGATGTCTGTGACCGGTGGTGTACCACAAACTTACGTATATCATACACATCAAGGGACCAGCCTTGAGTTGGGTTCAACTACCTGGATGTGAATGTAGGCTGTTTCCTTAGATCCTATGCAGATCAACTGGCAGGGGTATTTGCAGACGTTTTTAAACTCTCCCTATTTCAATCTGCAATAAGAAGATCACTAGCATCCTATATCAGATGGCTCTGACATTCACCACCATGAAGTACTTTGAGAGGCTGATCGTGGCACGCATCGACTCCAGCCTTCCAGATAATTACCTCACCCACTGTAATCTCCCTACAGCAGAACCAGGGCACAGTGGACACCAGCTATCTGGTCCTACACTTACCTCTGGAGCATCTAGATAACAAGGACATTAGACTATTATTTATTGACTACATCTCCACTTCAACACCATAATTCCATGTAAAACTCAGCTCCAAACTCTTAGACCTTTGCAACTGGATCCTTGACTTCCTGACCAACAGACTGTAATCAGTGAGGATAGGCAGCAATACCACCACCCCGATTATTCTCAACACTGGTGACCCACAAAGCTGCACCCTCAGCCTGCTACCCTATTCGCTATAGGCTCACGACTGCAAAGCCAGATTGTGCACTAACTCCATCTACAAGTTTGCACATGATACAACTATAGTGGGCTGTACCTCAAATTATGAATCTGAGTGCAGGAAGGAGATTGACATGATATCATGACAACAACCTTTTCAAAATGTCAGCAAAATAAAAAAATGCTGGTAATTGACTTCAGAAAGTAGGATGATGCACATGCTCCTGCCTGCATCAATGGTGCTGAGGTTGAAAGGGTTGACAGCTTCAAATTCCTAGATTTAAAGAAAGTTCACCAGCACCTCTGTTTCGTCAGGAGGCTATGGAAATTCAGCAGGTCCTTGTGACCTTCACTATTTTTTTGTAGATCCCACCCATCCTGGGCATCCTCTCATTTCCCCCCCCCCCCCCCACCCTTAGCATGAGGCAGATAATACAAAAGTCTGAAAGCACATACCACCAGACTCAAGAAAGCTTCTTTCCCATTATTATAAAACTATTTAATGGATATTTTTGTATGATTAAATGGACTCTTGACCTCACCATCTACCTCAGTATTGCCTTTGTGCCTTATTAGTCTGTAATTCTGTAATGTATTTTGCATTCTCTATTGTGTTTCCCTTGTACTACCTAGATGTACTGATGTCATGAAATTGTCTGCAAGGTTTTTAAAGGTTAAATATTTAGCAGTTTTGTTGAATTGTAATACTTCTTTTGTTATTTATTTTTTATTGGTTCATCATCAAACAAACATTTCCATAAGATGTATTTCAGACATTGTACATATATAAATGTATAATACATTATAATGTATAATCATATATGCTACAAATCTCCACATAATATTTATCTGAGGTATACACATAGAAAAGAGAGGAAAGAAAGAACAAGCAAAACTATCTACAAGTAGGGGGTGATCTTTTTTGTTTTACAACATATTCATTGATTTCTGAGGATAAAATCAGGTCTATGAGGTGTTATGTAGTTAAACCATTTTCCCCAGTATGAATCAAATTGTTCCAACTTATGATTAACAGATGCTGTTATCTTCTCCATTTTGTAAATGTCCATTGTAATTTCTATCCATGCATTTAAAGTTGGGCTCTCCTGTGATAACCATTTCCTAGTAAGAGTCTTTTTACCAGCTACCAGCAGTATATTCAGTAAATGTTTATCTCTTTTCAACCATTCTTGAGGTATATACCCAAAATATATGGTCTTACTTTCTAAGGGTATTTCACATATAAAGATGTAGGGCATTGTGTATCCCACTCCCAACAGTCTTTGATAACGGGGCATTCCCAGAAAATATGGTAATGGTTTCCACAATTTCTCCAGCAAACATAGAAAACATAGAAACAGAAAATAGGTGCAGGAGTAGGCCATTTGGCCCTTCAAGCCTGCACCCCCATTCAGTATGATCATGGCTGATCATCCAACTGTACCTGCTTTTTCTCCATACCCCCGATCCCTTCAGCCACAAGGGCCATATCTAACTTCCTCTTAAATATAGCCAATGAACTGGCCTCAACTGTTTCCTGTGGCAGAGAATTCCACAGATTCACCACACCGTGTGAAGAAGTTTTTCCTCATCTCGGTCCTTTATCCTTAAACTGTGACCCCCTGTTCTGGACTTCCCCAACATCAGAAACAATCTTCCTGCATCTAGCCTGTCCAATCCCTTTAGAATTTTATACGTTTCAATAAGATCCCCCCTCAATCTTCTAATTTCTAGTGAGTATAAGCCTAGTCGATCCAGTCTTTCTTCATATGAAAGTCCTGCCATCCCAGGAATCAATCTGGTGAACCTTCTCTGTACTCTGTAAAGCATGTCTTTCCTCAGATTAGAGGTCCAAAACTGCACACAATATTCTAGGTGCAGTCTCACCAAGGCCTTGTACAACTGCAGTAGAACCTCCCTGCTCCTGTACTCAAATCCTTTTGCTATGAATGTCAACATACCATTTGCCTTTTTCACCGCTTGCTGTACCTGCATGCCCACTTTCAATGACTGGTGTACAATGACACCCAGGTCTCATTGCACCTCCCCTTTTCCTAATCAGCCACCATTCAGATAATAGTCTGTTCTTCCACCAAAGTGGATAACCTCACATTTATCCACATTAAATTGCATCTGCCATGAATTTGTCCACTCGCCTAACCTATCCAAGTCACCCTGCATCCTCTTAGCATCCTCACAGCTAACACAGACACCCAGCTTTGTGTCATCCACAATCTTGGAGATGCTGCATTTAATTCCCTTGTCTAAATCATTAATATATATTGTAAACAACTGGGGTCCCAGCACTGAGCCTTGCGGTACCCCGCCAGTCATTGCCTGCCATTCTGAAAAGGTCCAGTTTATTCCCACTCTTTGCTTCCTGTCTGCCAACCAATCCTCTATCCACATCAATACCATACCCCCAATGGCGTGTGCTTTAAGTTTGCACACTAATCTCCCGTGTGGGACCTTGTCGAAAGCCTTTTGAAAATCCAAATATACCACATCCACTAGTTCTCCCCTATCCACTCTACTAGTTACATCCTCAAAAAATTCTATAAGATTCGTCAGACTTGATTTTCCTTTCACAAATCCATGCTGACTTTGTCCAATGATTTCCCTGCTTTCCAAATGTGCAGTTATCATATCTTTGATAATTGACTCTAGCATTTTCCCCACCACCGATGTTAGGTTAACTGGTCTATAATTCCCTGGTTTCTCTCTCCCTCCTTTTTTAAAAAGTGGAGTTACATTAGCCACCCTGGAGCCATGTCTCTGTGATCTCAACTATATGATATTCATTAATAACTATCTGCACATTCAATTCATCCACCTTGTTACGAATGCTCCTTGCATTGACACACGAAGCCTTCAGGCTTTTTTTTACAACACTCTTAGCCCTTATACAATTATGTTGAAAAGTGGCTCTTTTTGCTTTTTGCCCTGGATTTGCCTGCCTGCCAGGTTTACTTTTCACCTTACTACTTTTTGCTTCTACCCTCATTTTACACCCCTCTGTCTCTCTGCACTTGTTCCCATCCCCCTGCCACATTAGCTTAAATCCTCCTGAACAGCAGTAGCAAATGCTCCCCCTAGGACATTGGTTCCAGTCCAGCACAGGTGCAGATTGTCCTGTTTATACCGGTCCCACCTCCCCCAGAACTGGTTCCAATGCCCCAGAAATTTGCATCCCTCCCCCTTGCACCATTTTTCAAGCCACGTATTCATCTGAAATATCCCCCTATTTCTACTCTGACTAGCACATGGCACTGGTAGTAATCCAGAGATTATTACCTTTGTGATCCTACTTTTTAGTTTATCTCCTAACTCTCTAAATTCACCTTGTAGGACCTCATCCCATTTTTTACCTATATCATTGGTACCTATGTGCACCACGACCACTGTCTATTCACCCTCCTATTCCAGAATGTCCTGCAGCCGCTCAGAGACATCCTTGACCCTTGCACCAGGGAGACAACATACCATCCTGGAGTCTCATTTGCGGCCGCAGAAATGCCTATCTATTCCCCTTACAATCGAATCTCCTATCACTATAGCTCTCCCACTCCTTTTCCTTCCCTCCTGTGCCACAGAGCCACCCATGGTGCAATGAAGTCGGCTGCTGCTGCCTTTCCCTGATGAGACATCTCCCCAACAGTATCCAAAACAGTATATCTGTTTAGGAGGGAGATGACCTCAGGGGACTCCTGAACTACCTGCCTACTGCTACGCTGTCTAGTGGCCACCCCTTCCCTTTCTGCCTGTGTAGCCTTTACCTGCGGTGTGGCCAACTCACTGAACGTGCTATTCACGATTTTCTCAGCATCGCGGATGCTCCTGTATGAATCCAATCGCAGCTCCAGACGCTCAATGCGGTCTGCCAGAAGCTGCAGCTGGACACACTTCCTGCACACATAGTCATCAGGGACACTGGAAGTATCCCTGATTTCCCACATGCTGCAGGATGAACAAACCACTGCCATGACCTACTCAATACTTGCCTCAACTTTTGAAACTTTCTCCTTTGAAAGGAACTTACCCGGCCTTACCTCACTTGGAGTGAAGCTCGTCCTCAGCCTCTTCTCGTCGAAGCCTCTCAAGTCAAAGCCTCAAATCTCCACTCCTTCCTTGGCCCACTCACTCACTGGCCGTTTTCCACAGGCCATTCCACTTGAGGTAACCCTCTATTTATTTGTTTGAGCTTTTCAAACTGCTTGGTCACCTGACCTCGATTGCCCAATCAGCTGCTTTCTGCTGAGTCTGAGCTATTCAAATCTTGATTGACTTGATTGCACAGTCCAACTGCCAAAACTGCCAGAATCTCTCGATTCAAAGCCTCAAATCTCCACTCCTTCACTGGCCCACTCTCTCACTGGCCACTTTCCACAGGGAGGTTACTATCATAATGGGATGTCTAAGAGGGTGTAATAAAATATCTTATCAAGTTTTTCCATCTGAACTCCATTTCTGTGAGCTGGTACACTTCCACTGATACCTCCATATTATTGTCCATTCTTCCTCAGATATAATTATCCCTCCTTTCTTCTCCCTTTTGGTTTTAATGTATGAAGTCAAATGTGTTTTAAGATTTGACAGACCCTTATACATGCTTGAAATGATTCTACTACCGTTATCTGAATTATATGTTTTTCTAAATAGCTCTATCAAGCATGTATTTGCCTTGGTTACATTTTTAAGTGTTTATTAACATATTGTCGCATCTGTAAATACCGATAAAAATCCTGTTTTTCTAATAGGTGTTTCTCTTTAAGCATTTCAAAACTTAACAGTGTTCTTTCTTTCATTATATTGCATAGAACTGTTATTCCTTTAGCTGTCCAGTCCTTAAACCTAGCATCCAGTTTATTCAGCGTAAAATTGAGTCATATGCGCACCATTTAAGAATTACTAATCTCCCTCTTTTATATTTTCCCTCTTATATTCTTTTATAATACTTCTATAATAGTTTATATTCTTTTATAATAGTTTTCCATATTTTAAGTCCATTTCACCCATTAGTTATCAATAGTATTTATATAACTTTATAGGTTGTTATCAGCCAAAAGGGTTTGTCTATAATGGAGTTTGTACGAGAGTTGCTGCAGGACACGCTAGTGATTTCTTCGACTATGGAGCTTGAAATTGAGAGGGCGCATCATGCGCTCGCCCCGTGGCCTACAAGAGACAGAGAATATAAGCCATGCTCAATAGTAATTAGATTCCTTCGGTACAATACCAAGGCAGAGATTCTACAAAGGGCCTGGGAAAAGAAGAGGGTGTCTTTGGACAGGAAATTAATATATTTCAATTAAGATTACCCACTGGCGGTCCTGCAGAAACGTAATGAATACTCTCCAGTAAAGCGAATTTTAAAGCAAGGAAAGATTAGATTCCAAACTCCGTAATACTTTTCTGATTGTCAGTATAAATTGCAGAATCATGACCCTATTTGGAACAATGTAATAGAGTGTAATGAATAGAGAAAAATATAATAACAAATGAGATAAGAATAAACTTCATCGTGGCTGGCATTTATGGACTTGCTGGAAGTTTACTGGCTGGTCAGTGATTTGCTCACTGTAGCCCCTCAGTACAGTCACTGTGAGTAAGAAGTTACTGTACATTAACCACAGCACTTATTGTCTTGTCGGATACCACTTCACCTCACTTTCAGCACCTGGCATGTAACCACTTGCTTTTACCTTCTACTTTCACTGCCAAATTGGTAATTTACACTTGCTAAGATCTTTCCATCCAACTCCCAGTAGTTCCTTACGCAGTTTCTTTATCAGGACCCACTCACCAGAAATCAGGTGTGTCTTCCTTTCTTTGGGTCTTCCCAAGCAGCAAATCAGACTGTACAGCTTGGGTAACGTAACTAATGTTATATCAGCCTCTCTAAGATTGAGGGCTCCCGGCAATAACACAGAATGTCCTGTTACCCCTCAAATGGACTTAGTTTGATTTTTTTGTTTGGGGCTGTTGTTAGTCTACACAAGATCGTAGAAAAAGCTGTAAGCCAGGGTATACCTTCCTTATGATACTTAGTCAATGTTTTATGATTCCATTCGTTCATTTGACTGATGATTCTGGTTGTTGTGGACCATTCAATGTTCATCAGTCGACATAATAACTGACAAACACTCCCAGTGAAATGTGTTCCCTGGTCAGAGTCAATGTGACATGGCAATCCCCATCTGGGAATGAGTGGGTGCATGCATGTCAGTGGTTTTCCCTGCTGAAATAGCTTCCACCTATCCACCCTACTTGAAAACTTCCCCACTATTACCAGTACATCTGAGTATCCTTGATACTTGGTGAAGAAATGTCATCTACTTGTAAGTGTAAAAATGGACCAAGTGAGGCCGGAGCACTTAATTGTGATAGCTTTCCTTCAGCTTCAGGATTTGTATCTTGCAAACATTTGTCAGGCTTGTGCCCTGAACTTGAGATTCAATCGCCATTGGGAGAATCTGTTGATCATCTTTTGCACTTCAATGTGTCCTGGAGACTGTATTTGCTGTGCTAGATAAGGAAGCAGTGTAGTTGGGGGCTACCAGTCTATGACTATTGCCATACCTTCCATCATTCTGCACTCCAGGACCATTTTTCCTGATTCAAGCATGGAGCTTGCATCTCTCGAATATCTTGAATGTTCATATGTAATACAGAGTTCAACGTTGTTTCCATAATTCTAATTGGTGAGTTTACTGTATATGTTCTTGGGTCTGCTTTTACTCCTCGGCATGTTGCCTTCTTTACAATTTCATCCACAAATGCACTTCCACGGCTTTCCATTGTAGTCATTTTGGAGTGGCTTTTGTACAGCAACTTCTGTCCACAGTTGTACAACACCCATACTTCAGTTCGTGTACTAATCGACCATTGTTCATTGGGTTCCTAGAGCCGTAAGAGATCCTCTTTGTCTCCATAGTTTCCAAAGCCATGAACGTTGCTCCATGTTTCAAAAGTGTATTAAGAATCAGTGTAGATATTAGCTGATCTTCCTTCTGCCAATTTACAAGCTTCAATCAGAACCTTTAATTCTGCCTTTTGTGCAAAGACACCAGGAGCCACATTTCCTGATGCCATCATTTCAGTTTTGAAAACAACTGCCCTATGGCCATTCAAGTTTCTCTCCTGGTCAATGAGATCCATTAGTGTACAGTATCAGACTTTTGACAGAGTAATAACCAACAATATGCAGTCCATTCTATTACGGGTAACTCCCTCTCCACCACTGCACATCTGCATGGAGTGTTGCTGCAGGAAAGCAGCATCCATCATCTGAGACCTCCACCACCCAGATCATACTCTCTTCTCACTACTGCCTTCAGGAAGAAGGTACAGGAGCCTCAGGACTCAGGCCAGCAGGTTCAGGAACAGTAATTACCCCATTGGACTCTTGAACCAGGGGGGATAACTTCTCTTGCCCCTTCATTGAACTGTTCCCACAACCTTTGGACTCACTTTCAAGGACTCTTCATCTCATGTTCTTAATATTTGTTGCTAATTTATTATTATTAATTATTTTGTATTTGCAGAGTTTGTTGTCTTTTGCACACTGGTTGTCCACTCTGTTGGGTTTGGTCTTCCATTAATTCTATTACAGTTATTGGATTTATTGAATATGCCTGCAAGAAAACAAATCAACAAATCTGAGAGTTGTATGTGGTGACGTGTGTGTACTTTGATAATAAAGTTACTTCAAACTAGCTATTAATCTTATTTACTTGGATTTCCAGATGATGTCCGATAAGGTGCCACATAAAAGACCCATAAGATAGGATATACTGAGGAAGGATATACTGACTTTGCAGGCAGAGAAGAGGAGGTTCACCAGGTTGATTCCAGAGATGAGGGGGTGAGATGATGAGAAGAGACTAAGTCGCCTGGGACTGTACTCACTGGAATTCAGAAGAATGAGAGGAGATCTTACAGAAGCATATAACATCATGAAAGGCATAGATAAGATAGAGACAGGAATGTTGTTTCCATTAATAGGTGAGACCAGAACTAGGGATCATAGCCTTAAGATTCAGCGGAGTAGATTTAGGATGGAGATGAGGAGGAACTGCTTTTCCCAGAGAGTGGAGAATCTGTGGAATTCTCTGCCCAATGAAGCAGTGGAGGCTACCTCAGTAAATATAGTTAAGTCAAGGTTGGACAGATTTTTGCATAGTAGGGAAATCAAGGGCTATGGGGAAAAGGCAGGTGGGTGGAGCTGAGACCATGGCCAGATCAGCTATTGAATGCTGGAGCAGGCTCGACGGGCCAGATGCCCTACTCCTGCTCCTACTTCTTGTATTCTTATGTTATTGTTCCAACACTGTCATTCTCACTAAGTCGCTCGGGGCCGCAGTAGAGTCTGTCATGGACCTTTTGTAATTCCTAGGAGTTCAGATGGTGGCGCTATACAGGGAGGCTGTTCGATATGAACTGTAAATCAACGGGTGGAGCTTCAGAAGTAGGTCAAACACGAGGAAATCTGCAGATGCTGGAAATTCAAACAACACACACAAAATGCTGCCTGGCCTGCTGTGTTCCACCAGCATTTTGTGTGTGTTGTTCAGAAGTAGTGTTGGGGCGGAGCCCAACAGTTACGTCACTCGAAGTGTCACTAGCAGAACCGCCCCCTTGAAATCGCTGTTGTGAAGTGGCGACTTTTCTAATTTATTTAGATAGCTTGGAATTTTGTACAGTGCAGTGTTCTCCTGTTCGTTTGGCCAATGTAAAGTCCTACACCCTATTTTTTACTGTCTATCGTGACGTACTAGTATATCGCAAGTTTTGCATTTCTTTGGTTTAGTAGAAGACTTTACTCGTCCCTTTAACTTCAATCGCTCCCACATTTTGATCAAACTAATCAAGCACTATTATCTGTAAATCAGTAACATCGATATTCATGCATTCATTCTTCATAAACTTAGTATTTTATTTTTGTTATTTTTCGTCCTGACTTTTTCATTGATTTTATCGAATAGAGATAGATCTTAGCTATTGTTTCAATTCGACCTTAATTCTTACATACTTTTATCACTTTGATTAAGATCTCAAAATGTTAATAGATTGTAACCAAATAGCAAGTAGGTTGCTCCGGCAACCAAATAGTTTGCGACCGCATAGGTTGATGCGGTAATCAAATGGATCGCGACCAAATAGATTGTAGAACCACTACTTTCACCAAGTACCAAAATGGATCGTAACCAAATAGGTTAGGACTAAATAGATTGCAACCAATATTGCCACAGCTGCTTCTCTTCTAAATGGCAATGCAGCAATCCTCAATTCTGATTTTCATCCAATGTTCGAAGCCAGAACTTTCCACCTCCGCCCCCCACCCCCCAAGACAACGGGAATTTTTTTACTCTTTTTGTTGCAGCGTTGTCTTCGGAGTATCTCCACCGACTACGCCAGCTGATGGATTTCGATGTTTAAACACGAGGTTCTTTTAGAAGTCAGGAACAAGGCATAAAACTTGTTGCTTCAGAATCGTTTTATTGATAGAACAAAGGGGAGTTGAAACAAACTTGAAGAGAAACTAGAGAAAAGATTTATCAACCCATTTTATCAAAGGATAAGAAAAATTCCATTGAAAACAGAAAATACTTATTCAATGCTGTAGTAAAAAGGTTAGCCAATGAGAAAATACAACCCCAAAGCTTCCAGAACTATCCTTTGTATAGCCAATAAAGGCATATAAAATCGTTATCTATATAAGGGTAACATAGAAACACAGAAAACCTACAGCACAATACAGGCCCTTCGGCCCACAAAGGGCTGTGCCCAACATGTCCCTTCCTTAGAAATTACTAAGCTTACCCAGAGCCCTCTATTTTTCTAAGCCCCATGTACCCATCCAAAAGCCTGTTAAAAGATCCTATCGTATCCACCTCCACCACCGTTGCTGGCAGCCCATTCCACGCAGTCACCACTCTCTGAGTAAAAAACTTACCCCTGACATCTCCTCTGTACCTACTCCCCAGCACCTTCAGCCTCTTGTGGCAACCATTTCAGCCCTGGGAAAAAGCCTCTGATTATCCACATGATCAATGCCTCTCATCATCTTATACACCTCTATCAGGTCACCTCTCATCCTCTGTCGCTCCAAGGGGAAAAGGCCAAGTTCACTCAACCTATTCTCAAAATACTTAAAATACAAGCAGATAATTAATCGTTAAACTTCAAAGAAAATGACAAAATTAAGCAGTGGGATCCAACAATACACTCTGGCCATTTTACTGGGTGCCTCCTGTTTAATGTGTTGTGTTTTCAGAGATGTTCTTCTACACACCTCAGTTGGAAGGCATGGTTTTTGAGTTATTGTCACCCTCCCATCAGTTTGAACCAATTTGGCTATTCTCCTCTGATCTCCCAGTAACAAGATGCTTTTACCCACTGAACAGCCGCTCACTTGAAGTTTTCATTTTGTTTGCAACATTCTCTATAACTATATAACAATTACAGCATGGAAACAGGCCATCTCAGCCCTTCTAGTCCATGCCAAACACTTACTCTCACCTAGTCCCACCTACCTGCACTCAGCCCATAACCGTCCATTCCTTTCCTGTCCATATACCTATCCAATTTTTTTTAAATGACAAAATCAAACCTGCCCCTACCACCTGCCTCTATAAACCCAAGAAACTGCTGTGCGGGAAAATCCCAGGAGATTAGAAGTCTCTGAGATATTCAAACTACCTCGTCTGGCACCAACAAACATTCCATGGTCAAAGTCACTAAGATCACATTTCTTCCCATTCTGTTTGGTCTGAACAACAACTGAACCTCTTGACCATGTCTACATCCTCTTATGCATTGAGTTGTTGCCACATGATTGGCTATTAGATACTGGTTTTGGCTCATCAGGCTTGGGTGAGGTAAATCAGCTTATATGTTACTTTCTCACTCTCTGTTCTTATTTGTTCATTTCTCATCTGTTAGGGCATAGTAGTTTAGTGAGAATGGCTCCAGGGGCAGTGTTTTATACTCTGTGTGGGATGTGGTAGGTCTAAGCACATCTGTACCAGATGCACCAAGCCACAGCTCCAGAGAGAATGTATTAACGAACTGGAGCTGCAGCTCAATGACCTTTGACTCATACGAGAGAATGAGGATGTGTTAGACAAGAGCTACAGGTGTGGTAGTCACCCCGAGGTTGCAAGAGACAGGTAATTGGGTGACTGTCAGGAGAAGGAGGGGAAATACACAGCCAGTGCAGAGTACACCAGTGGCCATTCCCCTCAATAATAAGTATACAAATTTAGATAGTATTGAGGAGGACGACCTACTAGGGGGAGACATAGTGACCCAGTCTCTGGCATTGAGTCTGTGGCTCAGAAGAGCAGAGGTGAAGAGGTAGTGTTGACAGGAGATTCCTTAGTCAGAGGAACAGAGATGAGGTTCTGTGGGCATGATTGAGACACCCAGAAGGTATGTGGCTTTTCTGATGTTAGGATCAGGGATGTCTCAGATCAGGTCCATGGCATTCTCAAGGGTGAGGGTGATCAACCAGAAGTCTTGGTAAGTATTGGCACCAATGGCATAGGTAGACAAGGTGAGGAGGACCTGAAGAGATCTTTTAGGAAGCTAGAGAGAAAACTGAAAAACAGGACCTCCTGGATAGTAATCTCTGGATTGCTGCCAGTGCCACGTGCCAGTGAGGGTAAGAATAGGATGATTTAGCAGGCAAGTTACCCAATGGGCTTCAATATCCTTGTGGGCAGGTTGGCTAGAATTGTTTGGGTCAGTTTAAAATAATTTGGTGGGGGATGGGAACTGGAGTGATGGTGCTGAGGATGAAGTAGTTGGTTTACAAACAGAGGCAGTATGTACTGAGACTCCCAGCAAGGAGAGGCTGATGATAGGACAAGATTGTTAGATAGAGCTCTTAAAGATAGTGGAGTCAAGGGATATGGGGAGAAGGCAGGAACAGGGTACTGATTGTGGATGATCAGTCACATTCATATTGAATGGCTCAAAGGGCCGAATGGCCTACTCCTGCACCTATTGTCTATTGCAGTCAATGGGATGAATTGCAATGTAAAAAGTGGACAAAATCGAAAAGGGTGAATACAGGACTGAAGGTTATATTTGAATGCACGCAGTATACAGAATAAGGTTGATAAGCATTGCAGAGATATAGATTGGCAAGTATGATGTTGTAGGCATCACTAAATCATGGCTGAAAGCAGATTATAGGTGGGATCTTAACGTTCAAGGTTACTCATTGTTTCAAAAGGGCAGGCAGGAAGACAGAGGGGGCAGCGTAGCTCTGTTGGTAAAAAATGAAATCAAATCATTTGAAAGAGGTGACATAGGGTCATAAGCTGTTGAATCATCGTGGATAGAGCTAAGGAACTGCAAGGGTAAAAAGACCCTGATGTGCGTTGTATACAGACCCCCAAACAGTAGTAAGGATGTGGTCTACAGGTTACAATGGGAGATAGAAAATGTATGCCAAATGGGCAATGTTACAATAGACATGGGGGACTTCCATATGCAGGTATATTGGGAAAATCAGGTTGGTGCTGGATTCCAGGAGGGGAAATTTCTAGAATGCCTCAAAATGGTTTTTTAGTGCAACTCGTGGTTGAGGCCACTAGAAAATCAGCTGCTCTTGCAATTTGGTGTTGGGCAATGAACCAGAATTGATTAGAGTTGAAAAGGAGCCTTAGGGGCAAGTTGTCATAATATGATTGATTCCAACCTGAAATTTGAGAAGGAGAAGCTAAAGTCAGATGTATCAGTATTACAGTGGAGTAAAGGGAATTACCGAGGCATGAGAGAGGAGTTGGCCAGAATTGATTGGAAAAGAACACTGGCAGGGATGACGGCAGAACAGCAATGGCTGGAATTTCTGGAAGCAATTTAGAAGGCACAGGATATATACATCCCAAGAGGAAGAAGTATTCTAAAGGCAAGATGACACAAACATGGTTATCAATGGAAGTCAAAACCAACAGAAAAGCTAAGGGCATATAATAGAGCAAAAATCAGTGGGAAGTTAGAGGATTCTGAAGTTCTTAAATATCAACTGAAGGCAACTAAAAAGTCATTAAGGTAAAGATGGAATATGAAAGTAGCCAATAATATTAAAGAGAATACCAAAAGTGTCTTCAAATACATGAAGTACAAAACAGAGGAGAGAATGGATATTAGACTGCTGGAAAATGATGGCAGCGAGGTAGTAATGGGGGACAACAAATGGCAAACAAATTTAATAAGTATTTTGCATTGGTCTCCACTGTGGAAGATACTAGCAGTATGGTGGAAGTTCCAAGTGTCGGGGTCATGAAGTGTGTGAAATTACAATTGCTAGGGAGAAGGTTTTTGGGAAACTGAAAGGTCTGAAGGTAAATAAGTCACCTGGACCAGATGGTGTACACCCCAGGGTTCTGAAAGAGGTGGCTGAAGAGATTGTGGGGGCATTCATAATGATTTTTTATGAATCAATAAATTCTGGAATGGCTCCGGAAAAGTGGAATATTGCAAATTTCGCACCACTCTTGAAGAAGAGAGAGGGGCAGAAGAAAGGAATCTATAGGCCAGTTAGTGTGACCTCAGTGGATGTTCGAGTCGATTATTAAGAATGACATCACAGTGAACTTGGAGGCACATGATAAAATAGGCCGTAGTCAGCATGGTTTCCTCTAGGGAAAATATCGCCTCACAAATCAGTTGGAATTTATTGAAGTAATAACAAGCAGGATAGACAAAGGAGAATCAGTTGATGATGTGTCCTTAGATTTTCAGAAGGCCTTTGACAAGGAGCCATAAATGAGGCTGTTTAACAAGCTACAAGCCCATGGCATTACAGGGAAGATTCTAGCATGGATAAAGCAATAGCTAATTGGCAGCAGGCAAGGAGTGGGAATAAAGGGAGCCTTTTCTGGCTGGCTGCTCGTAACTAGTGGTATTCCAGAGGGGTCTGTGTTGAGACGATTCTTATTGCGTTTTATGTTATGTCAATGATTTGGATGATGGAATTGCTGGCTTTATCGCAAAATTTGCAGATGATATGACAATAGGGGCAGGTAGTTTTGAGGAAACAGAGAGGCTACAGAAGGATTTAGATTAGAAAAATGGGCAAAAAAGTGGCAGATGGAATACAGTGCCATGAAATGTATGATCATGCACTTTAGTAGAAGAAATGAAAGGGTTGACTTTCTAAATGGAGAGAAAATACAAAAATCTGAGATGCAAAGGGACTTGGGGGACTTTGTGCAGAATTCCCTAAAGATTATTTTGCAGGTTGAGTCTGTGGTGAGAAAGGCAAATGTGATCTTAGCATTCATTTCAAGAGGACTAGAATGCAAAAGCAAGAATGAGACTTTATATAATGTTGAGACTTAACAAAGCACTTGTGAGGCTTCACTTGGAGTATTGCAAACAGATTTGGGTCTCTTATCTTAGAAAGGATGTGCTAAAACCGGAGTGGGTTCAAGAGCTCAGGAAAATGATTCCAGGTTTGAATGCTTGTCATATGAAGAGCATTTGATGGCTGTAGGACTGTATTCACTGGAATTCAGAAGAATGAGGGGGTGACCACATTGAAACCTAGTGAATGGTGAAAGGCCTTGATAGAGTGGATGCGGTGAGGAAGTTTCCTTTGGTGGGAGAGTCTAAGACCAGAGGACACAGCCTCAGAATAGAGGGGAGTCCTTTTAGAATGGAGATGAGGAAGCACTTCTTTAGCCAGAGAATTGTGAATTTATGGAATTTGCTGCAACAGGTAATTGTGAAGGGCAATTCTTTATATATATTTAAGGCAGATTTTGATAGTTTCATGATTGCTCAGAGAATAAAGGGATACAGGGAAAAGGCTGAGAGGAAAATTGGATCAGCCATGATGAAATGTAGGAGCAGACTCGATGGGCCAAATGGCCTAATTCTTATGGTCTTAGTAAATAAGCAGGGTTACAGTGTTCCTGATAAAGTAGGCACTGAGTGTAGATAAAAGCAGATTGATGGGTGGAAGCATATTTAGTAACAAGCACCCACTTGGAAAAATATGTGATTCCTGTAAAATAAAGGACCAGAAAGGAAATTTGAAATATACCAAACACCAAAAGGTAAAAAAGATGTAATTAAAGAGGAAAACCAGAGAAATATGTAATTAAAATCAGCAAATTACAGAAATGTAGGATGAATGAAAGTCAGTGTACTGAACAAATCCAGTATGTTTATAAAAGGATAAAATGGTATATAACTCAAAATGCAGCAAATCAAGAAATGTGGGAGAAATTTAAGAACAGATCACTCAAAAATATGGAATGCACCATAAATTGTGACTATTAGGGAATGTGAAATCCAGGATGTCTAGAGAAATTAACGAATAAGATGACAAGTAGAATAATGTACTGGATGTTTAATGACTAAAATGTGGGTACAGCTGATGTTGATGCAATTCTTCTTCTTAAGGCCATCATCCCTATTGGGGCATAGGCCATCAATAGCAGCTCACCAGAGTCCTCCATCCTGAGCCAATGGAAGGTCACTTGGCCCTTTGGCATCCGCTTTCACCACATGACTTCATATGTCTTCCAGGTGAAGTTCCTTCCCCTCCCAGGGATGCAGTCTTTGGAATGTCTGTTGGCTCTGTAGCACTGGGTTTTTAATGGGATGGGGTTGCTAGCCCCATGCCCAACTCTCCTCCTTTCTCAGCAAGGCACAGTGGAGTGGATGCAATTGGTTGCCTGGTGAAAGAGCATTAGTCTGCTGAGAGAAAAGGTGCTGGGTGCAAGGAGTTATCAGTTCTTTGGGCTGAATAGGGGTAGAGGGCTAACATAGAACACAGCACAGCACAGTAGAGGCCCTTCAGCTCATGAAATGCTGCAGTGTTAACCCCCTCCAAGTTTAACTGTTCCACCCCACATAGTCCTCCATGTGCTCACTTAAGAGTCACTTAATGTCCTTAATGTATCTGCCTCTACCACCACTTCTGTAGTTCCATGCACTTACAAAACCAACTGACATCTCCCTCCACTTTCCTCCAATTATCTTATAAGCATGTCCTCTTGGATTAGCCGTTACCACCCTGGGAAAAAGTCGCTGTTTGTCTGCTCTATCTATCCCTGTTATCATCTTATACACCTCCATCAAATCACCTCCCGACCTCCTCCACTCCAAAGAGAAAAGCCCGAGCTCACTCAACCTTTCCTCATAAGACATGTTTTCCAGTCCAGGCAGCATCCTGCTAAATCTCCACTGCTCCCTCTCTTTGGCTTCCACATCCCTCCTACATTCATAGCTCAAACAGCATCTATAAATTGCTCATGATACAACCATTGTTGGCAGAATTTTAGGTGATGAAAGGGCATACGGGAGTAACAAATACCAGTTAGACGAGTGGTGTCACAGCAACAACCTTGCATTCAATGTCAGCAAGATCAAAGACAGTGGACTTCAGGAAGGGTAAGACAAGGGAACACAACCCCAATCCTCATTGAGGGATCAGAAGTGGAGAGAGTGAGCAATTTCACGTTCCTGGGTATCAGTATCTCTGAGGATCTAACCTGGTCCCAACATATCAATGGAGCTATAAATTTATAATTTCTATAAATCTTACATCCATCCCACACTCACTTTAAAAAAACTTTGCGTTATGACTCCGTTGTAATATACAGACATGTGAATTTATAAATCTAGTGGCTTGTAGTAAGAAGCTGTCCCATAGCCTGTTGGTCTTGGCTTTAATGCTGTGGTACTGCTTGCCAGACTGAAGCAGCTGAAACAGTTTATGGTTGGGGTGTCTGGTGTCCCCAATGGTCTTCCAGGCCTTTTTTATGCAACTGCTGCTGCAAATGTTCTCAATGTTTATATCCTCAGATGCACTGGGCAAGACAGCATCT
Organism: Hypanus sabinus; assembly: GCF_030144855.1. Classification (NCBI taxonomy): domain Eukaryota; kingdom Metazoa; phylum Chordata; class Chondrichthyes; order Myliobatiformes; family Dasyatidae; genus Hypanus; species Hypanus sabinus. The sequence goes on along the minus strand of NC_082715.1, from coordinate 149,583,013 downwards.
ATATTTCATTAGGTATTTGAGGAAATGTGGCTTGTCAACTAAGACACTCGAAAACTCTACAAATGTACCGTAGAGAGCATCCTGACTGGCTGCATCACTGTTTTGTATGGGGGTGGGGCTACTACACAAGATTGAAATAAGTTGCAGAAACTTGTAAAACTAGTCAGCTCCATCATGGGTATGAGCCTCCGGAGTATCCAAGACATCTTCAAGGAGCGATGCTTTAGGAAGGTGGCATCCATCATTAAGGATCCCCACCACCCAGGACATACCCTCTTCACACTGTTACTGTTGGGAAGGAGCACAGAAGCCTGAAGGCCCACATTCATTGACTCAGGAACAGCTTCTTCCCCTCTGCTGTCCAATTTCAAAATGGTTATTGAACTCATGAACACTACCTACTTTTTTATTTCTGTTTTTTGCACTACTTATTTTAATAGACGTATATTTAATGTAACTCAGTGTTTTTCCTCTCTGTATTTATCATGTATTTCACTGTACTGCTGCAGTAATGTTAACAAATTTCACACCATATGCTGGTGATATTAAACTTGATTAATGAGACAACTAGAACTGAACACAATTTCCAATTGTGGCCTAAACATCGAGCTGCAATAATACCCCACGGCTTTAAACTCAACCACCAGACTAAGAAAGGAGTGCTTCGTGTTGTAGTTGGGGACAGGTTGTCAATGTTACCAGGCGTAATGCTGCTGGGAGAGGGTTAAGAGACAGCTAGCTGAAGGAGAAGCGGGGGTCCTATAAAAAGGGTTCCCAATCCTGGCATACCCCACACTTTCCAGTTCCTGCGATCCTCTAAGTTATGGGCAGGAGTAGGGTCTGGAGTTCGTGAAAATGCTGAGAGCTACACTGTCATGAGTTGTGTACCTAAGCAATACTGGGAATGATGGAGTTGTGAACAGAATATTGTGGTAAGAGGCTTGTGCCTGGAGTTGGCAAATCCTACCTGAGTAGGGAGAGTGTTTCTCAATACTGATTTGCCACATCCTGTGATGTCGGAGTAGAGAGGAGGGTGTTTCTGCTTTCTCTATACAGATTTGCCTAATCCTGTGATATCCGTGTAGAGGGGAGGGTGTTTCTGGTTTCTCAATACAGATGTCCCAAATCCTGTGATGTCAGAGTAGAGAGGAGGGTGTTTCTGGATGCAGATTTGCCACAGCCTGTGCAGCCATTTTGTTTATTAAGGGTACTGAATTTAACATTATTAAGGTGCTAAAATGTCATTAAATATTGGAATAGTATTCCAAATCAATGATACAGAGTTGTGAGTTGGGGGTTAGGTAGTGAGGAGCTTAAATCACAAATTCAAAATGTAACGGGAAGAACAGGGCAAGCCAGCACCTCGGAATAGGTGGAGCTGTGACCCTCAAGGAAGCAGACAAATCTGACTACAGAGGTACTGTCAGGAAAAGTCCTCCTCAGCCACCTCCTCCTTATGGCCGAACACTGATGGTTGCATGGATTCTGACCATGAAGAAGCATGGGAGGGGTGAACTTCACTCTGCCGTCACTTCAGGAGAGCTGCACAGATGCCCAGATGTGACCTTTTGTTGACCTCACTGAAGCCTTTGAGTCAGTCCATCCCACCACTACAACTGGGTGAGTTGTCCATCCCAACTCACTACAAGTGTCTGGGTGAAAATATCTCAAATCAACGCCAAAGTTAATGTAGCAATAAACCTCTGTCCATCATTTCTCACCAGTCTAATGGACTTGTAACTCCAGGCTGGACATTCAGAGCCGGGAATGGACAGTACATGCCTGTGTTACCAGCTTTGTCCATCTTACTTGTTAGTAAAAATACTAACTGAAAAAGTAAGGCTCCCACCTTCTTGCTCTAACTCTCATCTTTTTTCCAGTCCTGATGAAGGGTCTCGGCCCAAAACGTCGACTGTTTACTCTTTTCCATTGATGCTGCAAGACCTGCTGAGTTCCTCCAGCATCTTGCTCCCAATCTACGTCGGGTCTCACCCATATACAGGAGGCCACACCGGATACAGCAGATGATTCTAACAGACTCGCAGGTGAAGTATCAGCTCACCTGGAAGGGCTGTTCGGGGTCCTGTACGTTAGTGAGGCAGGAGGTGTAGGGGCAGGTGTGGCACGTTCCGCTTGCAAGGATAAGTGTCGGAATGGAGATCAATGGGGAGGGACATGGACGAGGGAGTTGCCTCGGGAGCGAATCCTGTCTATGTCTAAGACAGGGATATGTAACACACAAGGTAGATAATCTCTCCCAAAGCCGCTGTTCAACCAGTTCCAGATCTGAGAGTCACGCCACTTAATCCAGCCTACTTCTGGTACGGACCACACCCCCTCGGGGGATCAGGGCCCCACCCACGTGGCCAGATCCCGCCCCCCTCCGTCCAGCTGCTTCGCTCGCTCGCTCGCTCGCTCGCTCCCGGAATGCTCGGCGCGCTGCAGTCGCCATCTTATGTGTTTCCTAGAGCCTGAGGCTGCGAGCTGGTGCGTGCGGCGGGGCGGGAGCTGCTGCAGCCGGCTGGAGGATGCCTGGCGGATAAATGTGGCCCAAACCCAGCATCGCTCTGCTGTTGTTGCTGATCGCGGTGGTGGCGAAGCCAGAGCGGCCAGGTAACGGGGGCGTGGGGGGGCAAGGCCAGGCTTGGCCTCCTACCTTATGGAGAGCGCTGAGGATTTATTCCCGGGCAGGAAGGCCGTTCCCAGCCTGTGGAAGTGTTGGTTACGTTGGGCGCCTGCAGGGGAGACGGATTATTTCACCACGGCAGCTCTGGTGGAATAATACTGAGTTATAGACACTCCGTCCAGTCCAGCAAACCTTGGGAACCGATCAGAGAACGGTAAACTACCAGCTCTTGCCGTTATGCTCTTCAGATAGGGGTAGATGTGGTGTTGCATATCACTAAGGGCTGTTCTCTCTCTCACCTCATTAGCTTAACAACACTGACCTCAGAAAATGAGCTTGCCGCTTGGATCCACACACGTTTCCAGATAAATAAGTCATATTCCTCTCGCCCCACCCTCAAATAAATCCCTGTCGATACAACAATCATCAGCAAAAACACAAATGTATGGGTGACATTAACTAGGTGGCAGCAAATGGATAAATGGAATGTTTCCTGATTGTCAGGACTTGACAAATGGTGTATGATTGGAATCTGGGTACCTCCCCTATGTGATTTGAATGAAGGAAAATAGAGTTGCGTATTCAGGTTTACAGATGATAATGAATAAAGAAGGGAAGGAGAATCAAAAAGTTATAAAGAATGCAGGCAATTTGAGTGGTATGGCAGATGTTTAATGAACAGTGTGCTGTTACTCATCACTTTAGATTCAAGAGCTGAAATCTTTAGTAAACAACCGGGAATTGTACAGCTGCAGGGAGATTTGGGGTTGTTAGTTCAAAGAAACGAATTTCAAAGGGTTATAGGAAGCATTTATCTCAAGCTGAAGTGGCAATTTGTGGAACACTGAAATCATTTAAATTTGTCTCCAAGTTATATTTGATAAAAATCTGCTCTAACCTCTGCATTTCTGTTTTATGACCTGATCATAACGTTGTTACAATGCTGAGAGTAGCCCATGTTCATTTTGCTTCTTTTAGTTAAAGAAAACAATCCCATTACTCTGCCCTGCAAATTATTTTCCTTTATGTTTATCTAATTCCTTCTTGAATTGCCTGATTGATGTTCCACAAGCACTACAAGAAGAATCTTCCAGGTTAAAACTATTCTGTCTAGAAAAAAAGTGTTTTTCACTTGTGTATTTTGTCCATTATTAATTCTGTCATCTAACAATCTGATAATGTAGTTTACTCTGCTCTGAACAAGTTGTGATCTTAATGTCTCAAGTCTTCCTTGTCCATTGTTGAGATCTTTGACTTTTTCTTCGTTAGAGGAAAATCTTTTTTTTCTGTGAAAGCATTCTAAACTTAGAATGCAACTGTTAAGTGCTCCTGAAGCAAATTCTGTCCTTTCTAGTCACTTTCTGAAACTCAGCTGTCAGTTGAGTAAAACAGTGATTCAACTGAAAGAGATAGTCTGAACTAACAAGGAGAGTTGGTTATATTTTGTGCTATTTTCATAATGACAATAGAGTTAAATGGCTCAAAGGTTGGTGCAAGAAACTGGATCAGTACCACCAGTACTGGGGAAAGAGGGAGCTGTTCCATTGGGATAAGTTTCATTTGAATTCTGCTAGGACCAAAGTACTGCGACATGATTCCTGGAGAGGGTTCTGAGAGACAAGATCTATCTGCATTTGGAAAGGCAAGGACTGATTGGTACCAATGGAAAATCATGTGTCATGAATTTTATTGCATTTTTTTCCCAAAGGGGTACCCATGAGAATTGACAGGCAGAGCAGCAGACACTATGAGGCTTTAGCAAGGCCTTTGACCAGGTCCCACAAGTAGGTTGGTCTGGAAACTGAGATGACGTGGTGTGCAGGATGAGGGAGCATGATAGTGAAAGTGATTTTTAGATTGGAGGCCAGTGACCACTGATGTGACACAGCTGGGTACCTTTTTGTCATGCATAATGATTTGGGTGAGATTGCAGGTTTGGTTCTCATCCAAATCATTAACATGGATATGACAAATAACATGATTAGTATGTTTGTGGTTGACTTCAAAATTGGTGGTGTGGTAGGACAATGAAGAAGGTTGTCAAAAGTTGCAACAGAACTTAGATGAGAAGACAGGCCAAGGATTGGCAGATGTGAAATGAAACATTTTGGGAAGTTTTGCACAATAAATGACAGAGCTCTGGAGCATTTTGTAAAACAGAGTACGTGCTGAGGAACACACTCAAACTTGGTGCAGCCACTGCAAGGGCCTGGTGGGGAAGGACCACAGTCTAGGGTCGTTCTCCCATGGGAGTTGAGGGGTAGGGGTGTGAGGTGTATACCCCTGAGCAAGTGTATGTAAATATGAAGTAACAGAGTGCCACGTGGGTGGCGAAAAGTGTGAAAATGTAAAGACTGTAATGGAAACGGTTATAAAGGATTGAGAGTCATTGAGTGGTTTATTGTATATAATTTTATTTTTGAATAAAGTATATTTTGTTAAAAATATCTTGTAAAATAGAGACTTCGAGGTACAAGTACGTATGTGATGAAGAAGACATATGGCATACTTGTCTTCCTTAGATGAGGCATTGAGTATCAGAGTTGGGAAGTCATGTTACTGTTGTATAGGACATTGGTGAGACTGCACCTAGAATACTGGTCCATACTAAAGGATGTGATTATGCTCAAGAGTATATGGAAACCATTTCACAAGGATGATCCTAGGGCTGGAAGGTACGCATTATAAAGAGAGACCAGATAGGCAAAGGCTGTTTTCCTTGGAGCAGAGGGGTATAATACAAGATATAGGAGCAGAATTAGGCCATTTGGACAATTGAATCTGCTCCCCCATTTTGTCATGGCTGATCCAATTTTCCCCTCAGCCCCAATCTCCTGTCATCTCCCTGTATCCCTTCTTGCCCAAGCGGTGACATTAAAGGTTTATAAAATCAAGAGCCATGGATAAGATACAGTCGTGATTTTTACCCACAGGGTAGGAGAAGAGGTTTAAGATAGGATGGGAAAAGTTTAAAGGGGACCTGAGGGGCAAATGTTTCACACAATGTAATTGATATATGGAACAATCTGCCAGAGGAAGTGTTAGAGGGAGTTTAGAAGAGATTGCATAGGTTAGTGGAAAGGAAAGGTTTAAAGGGCTATGGGCCAAATGTAGGCAAATGTAACTAGCTCAACTGGCAACTTGATTGACATGGACTAGTCTGCTCAAAGGGGCAGTTTCTGTGTGGTATAATTCTATGATTTATCTGCCACTGCAATTTTATTATGTCAAAGATTCCAAAAGGAAAGTTGATGTGATAATTAAAGGCTATTGATCTAAGTGCACAAAACATTCATACCAATTCATTCACAGAGAAAAATGGAAATGTTTTATTAACCATTAGGCAGATATGATTGCAAACTAGCCAAGGCTGGGAACTGTATTTCAGAGGTCTATTTGAAGGATAATCATAATTGAAAACAACTGGTGAGATTGCTCAGATAGTAACCTTAAGACAGTGTGAGAAATTATCTTGGCTCAAAACATGGAAGTAAAATCTGTTTGGATAGAGATCTGAAATAAAAGAGAAAAATGATATTTTGTTGTCTATTAATTCAACAGTACAAGACTAGAGTGTTGGTATTCAGGAAATCTGGGTGTTCTTGCATAAGAAACCATTGGTATGCAGTTTCAACAAGTTTATAAGATGACAAGTATATATTGGCTCCATTACAAAAAGGCTAAGTATAAAAGTGAAAAAATCTTTACTAGGTTCATTCAGTAATGCAAGTATTGACTGAGTAAATTATGTCTACTGTCCCAGGTGTAGAAGAATGAGAATGGTCTTATCAAAGCATGTAATTCTTAGTAGCTTGATATTTCCTATGGTAGAATCTTGAATGGGGGTCATTCTTCAGAGGAGATGCATGCTTGAGATGTGAGGAAAATTCCCTTGAGGTCTGTAAACTGATGGAATTCTGTACCTTGGAGCTGGGGATGCTGTTGAGTTATTGGGCTGCATCCTGTTCAGACTTGCTCGCTCTTGTCCCATCCCAAAGTCAATAATTCAGTGACCTGCAACGAGTACCTTGTTACTGGTTTTCTAGTAAGCTGTGATCAAAGGGAGAGCATGTTGCAGCCCATGCAGTATTTCAAAGCTGAGACAGCCCTTTGGACTACCTGAGTTCATGGATTTGAGGCCAATTCCCAGACCAGTTAATGTTTTATTGAATCTAGGTGGCTCTGCAAATGTCAAAAGTTAGGATTGCTAGCTCTGCTCCTTTACAGTGATACTGTGTATTCACTAGTCAAACTAATTATCATTTTAAAGTAGTAATGACCTCTAGTGTGTGGCAAGGTGTGGGAGTGAGTCTCAGCCAGCTGGTTAGGAACCCTGCTTGACATGGTAACTAGCGTTTTTGTATAATCCAAAATAATCTGGATATCAGCAAGTCGAAACTTGACTGACTGCTGGCTGTAAGATTTTAACTTCTCTAAGATCGCAGGTTACTCATAGAATCGAGGTATAGTGCTGTTTTATTGGTTTCCATTTGAAGAAAGCTCTTTAATTACTGTACTACAACATATGAAAAAGATGTCTGGTTACCTGGGTTTCAGCACCTAAGTTACAGGGAAAGGCAGAATAAGTTAGGTCTTTATTCTTTGGAGCATAGAAGGTTGAGGGGGGACTTGATAAGAGGTATTTAAAATAATGAGGGAGATAGATCGAGTTGACGTGGATAGGCTTTTTCCATTGAGAGTAGGGGAGATTCAAATAAGAGGACATGAGTTGGGTGTTAAGAGGCAAAACTTTAGGGGTAACACGAGGGGGAATTTCCTTAATCAGAGAGTGGTAGCTGTGTGGAATGAGCTTCCAGTAGAAGTGGTAGAGGCAGGTTTGGTATTGTCATTTAAAGCAAAATTGGATAGGTATATGGACAGGAAAGGAATGGAGGGTTATGGACTGAGTGCGGGCCATTGGGACTAGGTGAGTGAAAGCATCGGCATGGACTAGAAGAACTGAGATGGCCTGTTTCTGTGCTGTAATTGTTATATGGTTATATGGTTACCTAACAGATCTGTCAAGTGCTTCAGGATTGACTGAACAGTGAGGTCTCTCAGTAATTGTCTCTATGGTTGTTTTCTCTTCTTGTCTTCTCCATCTCTACTGATCGCAGTTCTAAGAGAAGACGCATAAAAGATTTATCTCTCTTCTCAGTTGATTGCTTTTTATCCTTTGGGCAGATGCTAGTGGTTTGGCCAATATTCCTTATCCAGAATTTTCCTAATTACCTTGCTTCAATCAGTTACACCAACCAGTTTCTCTTCCTATGAATGCGATCCTTGTCAATCTCTAGCTTTAGTTGGGTGATGTTTGGAGGTCAGGATGTTCAGGTAAGGGGTGTATGGCAGCATAGCAATTAGCATCAGACTGATACTGTGCCATTGACCCAGGTTTATTTCCTGCTGCTGTCTGTAAGGAGTTTGCATGTTCTTTGCATGGGTTTCCAACCTCATTTCAAAGACATTGATCACTTGGCTGTAATTGGGTGGTACAGGCTTGTGGGCTGGAAAGGTGCCATATCTCCAAATAAAATAATATTTTAGTACTGACCAAAATGATGCAAACTGTTCTACACAAACTCACTTGCCATAAAGCATCCTAGTTAATGTCATATTTATTTTTCCTCCTGAGATTATTAGTGGTACGTGCCTACTTTTAAAGCTCTCCTCAGACCTAACTGCTGAAGCTTGTATATTGAAGAATACTGTCTCAACATCCTTCTGTTATTCTTTTATCATCTTCCCAAACCCTACAATACCTTAACCATTAATATATGGATAATTTCAAGTAATAAACAACTTAATCTTCTAGCTATACTCCTGACAATTAATTCATGAGTTAACATACAACATATTGATCCTGTTGGGGCCAAAACTATACATGGCTTGTTTCTGTGTTCCCATGGTGATGACACGGTTCTCTGCATCTTGGAGCAATCTATGTAGATTGATCTTTTCTCCCTCATGATGGTGTTTCCTTTGTGCCCTGTCTTCATTTAAGGGACTCTTCTAATCTTGAGTCCCAATGTGAGATCTTTCTCAACTGAGCCTAGAATATTTAGGCTGTTGGTAAAGAAGCATTCAATGTAGAAAAAATCTGGCATTGTTTTAGGGATAGAGTCCAACATTAAACTCTGTGTCCTAATGTATAGGATTATCTATGGCTGTGGTAAACTATTCCTAAGCTGTTCATTCTGTTTTTACAGGTCCACGCCTTGCTCTGGCAAGACTTCTGTCAGGTAAGAGTTTTATGAAAATATGAAGTACAGTTGGCCCTCCATATCCGTAGGTTCCACATGCGTGGATTCAACCAACTGTGGATCAGGAAAACCCGGAAGTCCTCTCTCCAGCACTTGTTGTTTGAGCATGTACAGACTTTTTTTTCTTGTCATTATTCCCTAAACAAAACAGTATAACAACTATTTACATATTATTTACATTGTTTTAGGTACTATAAGTAATCTAGAGATGATTTAAAGTACTGACAGTCTTTAAGTCGGATTTGTACGTAAGTCGGAATAGGTATTATTTAGCGTCAGTTAGTCAAACATTTGTCTTAGTATATAGTAAACACGAGGAAATCTGCAGATACTGGAAATTCAAGCAACACACACAAAATGCTGGTGGAACACAGCAGGCCAGGCAGCATGTATAGGAAGAAATGCTGTTGACGTTTCAGGCCGAGACCCTTCGTCAGGACTAACTGAAAGGAAAGATAGTAAGAGATTTGAAAGTAGGAGGGGGAGGGGGAAATGCAAAATGATAGGAGAAGACTGGAGGGGGTGGGCTGAAGCTGAGAGCCAGACAAGTGATTGGCAAAAGGGATACAGAGCTAGAGAAGGGAAAGGATCATGGGACGGGAGGGCTAGGGAGAAAGAAAGGGGGAAGGGAGCACCAGAGGGAGGTGGAGAACAGGCAGAGAGAGGAAAAGAAAATATCAGGGATGGGTTAAGAAGGGGAGGGGCATTAACAGAAGTTAGAGAAGTCAATGTTCATGACATCAGGTTGGAGGCTATCTAGCTGGTATATAAGGTGTTGTTCCTCCAACCTGAGTGTGGCTTCATCTTGACAGTAGAGGAGGCCATGGATAGACATATCAGAATGGGAATGGGATGTGGAATTAAAATGTGTGGCCACTGGGAGATCCTGCTTTGTCTGGCAGACAGAGCGTAGGTGTTCAGTGAAATGGTCTCCCAGTCTGCGTCGGGTCTCACCAAAAGGCCACACCGGGAGCACCGGACACAGTATACCACACCAGCTGACTCACAGGTGAAGTGTTGCCTCACCTGGAGGGACTGTCTGGGGCCCTGAATGGTGGTGAGGGAGGAACTGTAAGGGCAGGTGTAGCACTTGTTCCGCTTGCAAGGGTAAGTGCCAGGAGGGAGATCGGTGGGAAGGGATGGGGGGGATGAATGGACAAGGGATCCCTGCGGAAAGCAGAAAGGGGGGGGGGGGAGGGAAAGATGTGCTTGGTAGTGGGATCCCGTTGGAGGTGGCGGAAATTATGGAGAATTATACGTTGGATCCGGAGGCTGGTGGGGTGGTAGGTGAGGACAAGGGGAACCCTATCCTGAGTGGGGTGGTGGGCAGATGGGGTGAGGGCAAATGTATGGGAAATGGGAGAGATGTGTTTGAGAGCAGAGTTGATGGTGGACGAAGGGAAGCCCCTTTGTTTAAAAAAGGAAGACATCTCCTTCGTCCTGGAATGAAAAGCCTCATCCTGAGAGCAGATGAGACAGAGGAATTGTGGGAAGAGGAATAGTCTGCAAGAGACAGGGTGGGAAGAGGAATAGTCTGCAAGAGACAGGGTGGGAAAAGGAATAGTCCAGGTAGCTGTGAGGGTCTGTAGGCTTATAGTAGATATCAGTAGATAGGCTGTCTCCAGAGATGGAGACAGAAAGATCAAGAAAGGGGTGGGAGGTGTCAGAAATAGACCAGGTAAATTTGAGGGCAGGGTGAAAGTTGGAGTTAAAGTTAATGAAGTCAGTGAGCTCAGCATTTGTGTAGGAGGCAGCGCCAATGCAGTTGTCGATGTAGCGAAGGAAAAGAGGGGGACGGATACCCGCATAGGCTTGGAACATGGACTCCTCCACAAAGCCAACAAAAAGGCATGCATAACTGGGACCCATGCGGATGCCCATGGCTACACCTTTGGTTTGGAGGAAGTGGGAGGAGCCAAAGGGGAAATTATTGAGAGTAAGAACTAATTCAGCTAGACGGAAGAGAGTGGTGGTAGAGGGGAATTGGTTAGGTCTGGAATCCAAAAAGAAGCTTTGAGATTGAGGTATATAGGGACTGGACGTCCATGGTGAAAATAAGGCGGTGGGGGCCAGGGAAAATCATTGAAAAATTTCAAAGCATGAGAAGTGTCATGAGCATAGGTGGGAAGGGATTGAACATGGGATAAAACAGTGTCGAGATCTGCAGAAATGAGTTTGGTGGGGCAGGAGCAAGCTGAGACAATGGGTCTACCTGGACAGGCAAGTTTGTGGATCTTGGGTAGGAGGTAGAAACGGGAAGTGCGGGGTGTGGGAACTATGAGGTTGGTGGCAGTGGATGGGAGATCCCCAGAGCTGATAAGGTTGGTGATGGTATAAGAGATAGTGGCCTGGTGCTCCTTAGTGGGGTCATGATCAAGGGGTAAATAAGAGGAAGTATCAGAGAGTTGTCACTGTGCCTCAGCCAGGTAGAGGTCAGTACACCAGACTACAACAGCTCCTCACTTATCTGCGGGTTTTATAGTAAGGTTGGGATTGGTGCGGAGGGAGCAGAGAGCAGAGCGTTTGGGAGGAGTGAGGTTGGAATCGGAACACGGTGTGGTGAAGTCGAGACGGTTGATATCCTGTTGGCAATTAGCAACAAAGAGATCCAGAGCAGGCAGAAGACCAGAACGGGGTGTCCATGAAGAGGAGGAGGGTTGAAGACGGGAGAAGGGGTCATCGGTGGGGGTAGGAGAGTCCTTGCCAAAGAAGTAAGCTCGGAGACAGAGCTGGTGGAAGAAGATTTCGGCATCATGGCATACGCGGAACTTGTGTGGGTGAAGGGGGACAAAGGTGAGGCCCTTACTGAGGACAGAATGCTCTGCCTCAGAGAGTTGAAGGTCGGACGGAATGGTAAAGACCCGGCACGGATGAGAGATGGGATCGGGGGGGGGGGGGGGTTGGGGGAGGCTGGTGGTGTCGGTGGAGAGGGGAGGGTTGGGGTGAGAGGAAAATGGAGCCTCGGAGGGCCCAGGAGCTGACGATGGGATCTGAGGGAGAAGGGATTGCAGAGTGGTGGTGGGGGAAGGGGAGATGGGAGTCACAATCGCAGCATTAGAATATAGTATATATTTTACCTCTCCATGCATATAAAACACTTAAGAAACGTATGTATTTCAATAATTAAAGCACTGGGTTGCTTAGTAATAATTGTAGCTTTCATCAGGACAGGGCCTTTCACATGCTCTGTTATTCTTGGTTTATCCTTTAAAATTGTTCAGATCGTAAACCAACTGTAGCCTAATGCTTTTCCAATGACCGATGGCGTTTCACCTCTTTCGGATCGGATTATTATTTCCGCTTTCATTTCAGTCGTGTTTGTTTTCCGTCAACGGAACAGAAACACAAGCTCCCCTGGGTCCTAAAGTCCACCTGCATTGAGACAGGTTAAATAAGGGACTTGAGCATCCAAGTTTTTTGGTATCCACGGGGGGGGGGGGGGGGTCACTGAACCAATCCCTCGTGGATAAGGAGGGCCAACTGTATAGCACATTTGTTAATGTGTGTCATTATGTAATGACTGTATTTATCATTGAATACAAAATAAAACAAATGGACCTATCAGCATGTATCAGGAGTCAGGATAAAAGTCTTTAAAGATATAATTCCTTCAGCACCAGCAACACTTTTATGACTCAAGTTGTCAGATTGTAGTTAACTTTCTGTGTCTGATGGCAATTGATGGGTTTGTATTTGGAAAGGTTTTTGTGTTCTTTGTAAGCTCTCCATACACCTATGGTATATCCGTGGCCTTGAACACCAGTGATGCAGATTTGCTGCCGGTGGACCATGCTGACTTCTGTGAAGGGGTTGGGCTTTAATGAAGTTAAGTGGAAAATGGTGAACTGGAGTGTCCTAAGAATACACTCAATAGACAATAGGTGCAGAAGTAGACCATTCGGCCACTCATTAGGGATTTGAATGCACGAATGAGTCTTTTCCCTCAACTATTGGCAGATCCACTGTTTCATCGTCACAATTACATTTCAGTTCTGTTTCTGACTGGTCTACAGAGAGATGTTGGGATTCTCCCTGTAGTTCTTCCTATTTCAACACCAGTTGAGGAGGGAAAGCTCTGACAGCATGCTGTTTTAAAATAGGAAGTATTGTAGAAACAGCATTTGGACGAGCTGCTGATGTGGTAACATTGCTCATTTCTTTTCGCAGAGCTGCGCTGTACCACTGGAGAATTTGCTTGTAAGACTGGAACTATTCAGTGTATTCCTCAGAGCTGGTACTGTGATGGCTGGCAGACCTGTGAAGATGGCAGTGATGAACTTGACTGTCCAGGTAAAGGATTAAACTAGGATTCGGTCTGTGGTGTGATCTCAAATATGTTATTTTTGGTTTAGTTATATTTGTGACATCAATGCACATGGAAGTAAATGTAAAACCCAAGACTCTTAAGCAAGGTGTCTCACTTCATTTCCTTCTCCGGTATAACCTAAAATAAAGATTTTGTGTCAGAGTATATAGAAACACACAGATTAGTGTTTATAAAATGGTGAGTATTGTGGTACAGGCATTGTTCTGTGATGTGATGAAGTGCTATCGAAGGTTAGTCATGATTAAAATTAATTACTGCCTGAATGCAACAAGTCTACAGTGGGTGCAAACTTACTGGGTCTTCACTTGGCTTTGATTGGTCAAGGGCACGTGGACAATGGCAGTGCGTTGATCAGGATGCTGTTATCTATTACAGCTTGGCACTCATCTCAGCTGTTCACTCAGTACTAAGCAAGTTTCTCAAACTGAGCCTCTGTACCTCCCTCTGGAACTGGATCCTCAACTTGGTTATGGGGAAATTACAGTTAATGCAGATCAGTAACAACATCTCATCTGACAGTCAAAACAGCCGTACCTCAAGGATGAGTAAGAAAGGGGGGGGAGCACCAGAGGGAGATGGAGAGCAGACAAGGAGCGATTGTGAGAGGGACAGAGAGAGGAAAAAAGGAGGTGAAAAAATAATAAATAAATAAGGAAATGGACAAGGGAGTCACGTAGGGAGCGATCCCTGTGGAAAGCAGAAAGCGGGGGAGAGAGTGTGCTTGATGGTGGGATCCCGTTGGAGGTGGTGGAAGTTACGGAGAATTATATGTTAGACACGGAAGCTGGTGGGGTGGTAGGTGAGGACAAGGGGAACCCTATCCCTAGTGGGGTGGCGGGAGGATGGGGTGAGAGCAGATGTGTGTGAAGTGGGAGAGATGCATTTGAGAGCAGAATTGATGGTAGAGGAAGGGAAGCCCCTTTCTTTAAAAAAGGAAAACATCTCTTTCATACTGTAATGAAAAGCCTCATCCTGAGAGCAGATGTGGTGGAGACAGAGGAATTGCGAGAAGGTGATGGCATTTTTGCAAGAGACAGGGTGGGAAGAATAGTCCAGGTAGCTGTGAGAGTCCATAGGCTTGGATAAGCTGTCTCCAGAGATAGAGACAGAAAGATCAAGAAAGGGGAGGGAAGTGTCGGAAATAGACCAGGTAAATTTGAGGGCAGGGTGAAAGTTGGGGGCAAAGTTAATGAAGACAACAAGCTCATCATACATACAGGAAGCAGCGCCAATGCAGTCGTCGATGTAGTGAAGGAAAAGTGGGGGACGGATACCAATATAGGTGCATATACCCATATAGGTGCAAAAATAACAGGGTTGTTATCATGGATGACTTTAACTTCCCTAATATTGATTGGCACTTGATTAGTTCCAAGTGTTTAGATGGGGCAGAGTCTGTTAAGTGTGTCCAGGATGGATTCCTGTTACAGTATGTTGACAGACCGATTAGGGGGAATGCCATACTAGATCTAGTATTTGGTAACAAACTGGGTCAGGTCACAGATCTGTCAGTGGGTGAGCATCTGGGGGACAGTGATCACCGCTCCCTGACCTTTAGCATTATCGTGGAAAGGGATAGAATCAGAGAGGACAGGAAAATTTTTAATTGGGGAAGGGCAAATTATGAGGCTATAAGGCTAGAACTTGCGGGTGTGAATTGGGATGATGTTTTTGCAGGGAAATGTACTATGGACATGTGGTCGATGTTTAAGGATCTCTTGCAGGTTGTTAGGGATAAATTTGTCCCTGTGAGAAAGATAAAGAATGGTAGGGTGAAGGAACCATGGGTGACAGTAAAGTGGAAAATCTAGTCAGGTGGAAGAAGACAGCATACATGAGGTTTAGGAAGCAAGGATCAGATGGGTCTATTGAGAAATATAGGGTAGTAAGAAAGGAGCTTAAGAAGGGGCTGAGGAGACCAAGAAGGGGGCATGAGAAGGCCTTGGCGAGTAGGGTAAAGGAAAACCCCAAGCATTCTTCAATTAGGTGAAGAACAAAAGGATGACAGGAGTGAAGGTAGGACCAATTAGAGATAAAAGTGGGAAGATGTGCCTGGAGGCTGTGGAAGTGAACGAGGTCCTCAATGAATACTTCTCTTCGGTATTCACCACTGAGAGAGAACTTGATGACGGTGAGTACAATATGAGTGAGGTTGATGTTCTGGAGCATGTTGATATTAAGGGAGAGGAAGTGTTGGAGTTGTTAAAATACATTAGGATGGATAAGTCCCCGGGGCCTGATGGAATATTCCCCAGGCTGCTCCACGAGGCAAGGGAAGAGATTGATGAATCTCTGGCTAGGATCTTTATGTCCTCGTTGTCCACAGGAATGGTAGCGGAGGATTGGAGGGAGGCGAATGTTGTCCCCTTGTTCAAAAAAGGTAGTGGGGATAGTCTAGGTAATTATAGACCAGTGAGCCTTACATCTGTGGTGGGAAAGCTGTTGGAAAAGATTCTTAGAGATAGGATCTATGGGCATTTAGAGAATCATGGTTTTGATCAGGAACAGTCAGCATGGTTTTGTGAAGGGCAGATCGTGCCTAACAAGCCTGATAGAGTTCTTTGAGGAGGTCACCAGGCATATAGATGAGGGTAGTGCAATGGATGTGATCTACATGGATTTTAGTGAGGCATTTGACAAGGTTCGACACGGTAGGCTTATTCAGAAAGTCAGAAGGCATGGGATCCAGGGAAGTTTGGCCAGGTGGATTCAGAATTGGCTTGCCTGCAGAAGGCAGAGGGTCGTGGTGGAGGGAGTACATTTAGATTGGATGGTTGTGACTAGTGGTGTCCCAGAAGGATCTGTTCTGGGACCTCTACTTTCTGTGATTTTTATTAACGACCTGGATGTGGAGTTAGAAGGGTGGGTTGTCAAGTTTGCAGATGACACAAAGGTTGGTGGTATTGTAGATGATGTAGAGGATTATCAAAGATTGCAGAGAGACATTGATAGGAAACAGAAGTGGGCTGAGAAGTGGCAGATGGAGTTCAACCCAGAGAAGTGTGAGTGGTACACTTTGGAAGGACAAACTCCAAGGCAGAGTACAAAGTAAATAGCAGGATACTTAGTAGTGTGGAGGTGCAGAGGGATCTGGGGGTACGTGTCCACAGATCCCTGAAAGTTGCCTCACAGGTAGATAGGGTAGTTAAGAAAGCTTGGGGGGTGTTAGCTTTCATAAGTCAAGGGATAGAGTTTAAGAGACGCAGTGTAATCATGTAGCTCTATAAAACTCTAGTTAGGCCACACTTGGAGTACTGTGTCCAGTTCTGGTCGCCTCAGTATAGGAAGAATGTGGAAGCATTGGAAAGGGTACAGAGGAGATTTACCAGGATGCTGCCTGGTTTAGAGAGTATGCATTATGATCAGAGATTAAGGGAGTTAGGGCTTTACTCTTTGGAGAGAAGGAGGATGAGAGGAGACATGATAGAGGTGTACAATATATTAAGAGTAATAGACAGAGTGGACAGCCAGTGCCTCTTCCCCAGGGCACCACTGTTCAGTACAAGAGGACATAGCTTTAAGGTAAGGGGAGGCAAGTTCAAGGGGGGATATTAGAGGAAGGTTTTTCACTCAGAGTGGTTGGTCCGTGGAATGCACTGTCTGAGTCAGTGGTGGAGGCAGATAAACTAGTGAAGTTTAAGAGACAGGTATATGGAGGAATTTAAGGTGGGGGGTTATATGGGAGGCAGGGTTTGAGGGTCAGCACAATATTGTGGGCCAAAGGGCCTGTACTGTGCTGTACTGTTCCATGTTCTATATAGGCTTGGAACGTGGAGTGTTCCACAAAGCCAACAAAAAGGCAGGCATAGGTGCAACCCATATGGATGCCCATGGCTACACCTTTAATTTGGAAGAAGTGGGAGGAATTCTGCTAGGTAGAGGAGAGTGGTGGTAGAGGGGAACTGGTTAGGTCTGAAATTCAAAAAGAAGCAGAAAGCTTTGAGACATTCCTGGTGGAGGATAGAGGTATATAGGGACTGGACATCAATGGTGAAAATAAAGCGGTGGGGGCCAGGAAACTTAAAATCATTGAAAAAGTTCAAAGCATGAGAAGTGTCACGAACATAGGTGGGAAGGGATTGAACATGGGATAAAACAGTGTCAAGATATGCAGAAATGAGTTTGGTGGGACAGCAGTAAGCTGAGACAATGGGTCTACCTGGACAGGCAGGTTTGTGGATCTTGGGAAGGAAGTAAAAACAGGAAGTGCGGGGTGTGGGAACTGTGAGATTGGTGGCAGTGGATGGGAGATCCCCAGAGCTGATAAGATTGGTGATGGTGTGGGAGACAGTGGCCTGGTGCTCCTTAGTGGGGTCAATAGCAGGACATGAAGACCCGGCCTGGAGTCGCAGTTGGAGGCTGCGCAATCGCTTTGAAGGTGTCCATGGTCATTGGAATCTGCATTGATGGTGCTGGAGTCCGGGTTTTGTATATGCCCTGGGTTGGTAGGGCCGCCAAGATCGACTGCGGGGGACACGATCCAAAGTTCATCCCTGCTAGCGTCTGAGTCGGCAGGCTCTAGAGTCTGCAGATGGAGGATCTTGCGATCCTTGCCTAGCTTGACAAAGTCAAAGAAACGGCGATTGCACGCATGGATCTGAAGGAAGGATGAAATAACGGGCAGGTCCATTACAAACGCCGAAGAAAGTGACCCGGAGATGTGGAAGGGACTGGGATAGGGACGCCAGGTACCTCCTCATGGTGGAGTGTGTCACCCTCGGAGCTTGACCGGAGAAACAACGGGAGGCAGAGCCAATTAAATGTGAGTACCTGGGATCCTCAGAAAATCCAAATTCAGAGGCTCGAAAACGAATCCTGAAGCCAACGGGAGTAAGTTAGCAGCAAAGACACGTTCCAAGGAAAGATATATGGCTGTAGTAATGGGTCTGGGTCAAAGTGTGGTCAAAAAGTTGAAGGGCCGAAGAAATTACAGATGCGGAGCAGTGAGAGAGGGTTTCACTAAACTCCCATCGAAGAGAAGATTTAAATTTCTTCAGTGTAGGCATCACTGGAAAAGGCTATACTCCATTAGGAGTTTAAGGAAATTTAGTATCTCACCAAAGATTCTTAAACTTCTCCAACGTACTGTGGAGAGTAATCTGACTGTTTGCATCACTGTCTGGTTTGAAGGCTCCAATGCACAAGATCAAAGGAAGCTGCAGAGGGTTGTAGACTCGGACTGTTCCATCACATGGACAATTCTCCCTCCACTGAGGGCAATTTCAAGTGGTGGTGTCTCATCCATCCAGAGACATAGCCTCTTTTCATTACCGCCATTGACGATGGGGTACAGGAGCCTGAAGGCCCACATTCAGCATTTTAAGGACAACTTCACCATCAGATTCCTGAATGGTCCATGAATAATACCTCATTATTCCTCATTTGCACTGTTTATTTGTAACTTATCTCAGTGTTCACATCTTGCACTGAAAACCAGTTTCACACAACAAATATCACGACACGTCAGTGTTAATAAGCCTGATTTTCATTCTACTTTGGTGGCTAAGATCAAAGAACTTAAATGAGGTGCTTCTTGAATTGAGTAGGTTTGATAAAGAGTGGATAGAAGGGCTGCCTTTTGTCTTGAGTCCTTGATGAAGTTCCTGTAAACTAAAAGCTGTTTTTGGATTTTGTACAATGATTTAGTTCATACACATTGTTGTGTTTTGAATTTAACAGACTAGAAAGCTATAAATAAATTAAATCATAGAGCAGATTTCTGTATTTGTACTCTGGAATGTGAAAGCTAATCTGTCCTGGGTGATCCTGTCAGCAGTTAACATCTGTGTCTTTAGTCTCTTCATCTGTAAGTCATTGAACTGGAATCTGAACTGTAGCCTCTCCTGATAAGGGGAATGGGAGGAGTCTCATGATTGTTTCCTCCAGACGAGGCCACTCCTCGGAGTGGAGCAACATCAAATCAGAGTTGGTGTGACTGATTAGTAGACTCTGATGCAGAAGAATTGCTCCTGACATCTAGTGCACGTGCCCTTCAATAAAAGTTTTGGAGAAACGTTGCTATGCCACTTTGGAGCTAGAGGCTGCTCAGTAGACGGAGAGGAAACATAATGTTCTGGTTGTGGAGATTTTAAAAATATCTCTTGTTCCTTTTCTTTATTGTTTATTCTTTGACCTTTAGCTTGTGATCGTCTTTGTTCTGTGACCCCCTCTGCCATTGAAAACAATTTCCCTCAATCTATTCTGTTTATAAATTTTTCACCGTTTCATGGTTATAAACAACTATCCAGTTCCCGTGCAACCACCTCAAGGAGGACAGCCCCAAATTTTCCAGCCCAATCTTTCTCAAATCCCTTCAAGCCTTTGCATTGTTGCTTAATCAGCAGAACAAGGCACAGCATGTTGCTCTGAACAAAACCAGTGTTTTGTTAAGGTTCTTAGTGATTTTTGTTGATGATATACTCCGTGCCTCTATTTATAAAGCTCAGAATTCCTTGTTCTATTTTTAACTGGTTTGACAACTGGCCCTGCTATTTATATAGCTTTTGGAAAACACTTGCTAATATACTGTTGAAGCTTGTGTAATTGAAAGAAAATTATTGATTTGGTAGAGAATTAGCAGAAATTAAGAAGGAGATAGGTGTGAGGGTTAATGGCAGGAAGTGTTGCCTTCGGGATTCTGCAGTGCAGCCACAAATATTTGACCTATTTATAAATTTCCTACATAATGGAAGAGAGTAGTGTCCTAGTTTGCTGATAATGGATGACATTGTAGGCAGTGAAAGTAGAACATCAATTTAAATAAAAAGGAAAATCTAAAAGAATTTTTGGAGCAAATTTCTGCAGCCCTCTGAGCATCACTGATGATCACATGCATCATTTTGCCTGTACAAGAGTCATCACCAGTCTCAGGAATAGTTACAATCCCTTCATCATCAGGCTCTTGAACAAAGGGAGGTAACTTCACTCAACTTCACTTGCCCCATCACTGAAATATTCCCACAACCAATGGACTCATTTTCAAGTACTCTTCACCTCATGTTCTCTTTTACTAATATTTATTTACTTTTGCATAGTTTGTTGTCTTCTATACTTTGGTTGAACACCATAGTTGGTTGGTCTTTCATTGATTCAGTTATAGTTACTATTCTATAGATTTGTTGAGTATGCCCACAAGAAAATGTATATGGTGCACGTACGTACTCTGATAATAAAATTTACTTTGAACTTTTGAATTTTGAAAATTAGAGCTAGCAAGTGGAAATTAATATAAGCAAGTCTAAGGATATCCAGATTAGATGAGTCAATATAGCAGAGAAAAGTTCTTTCTGAACAGTTAAAAAGCAGGATCAGACAGATGGCAGGTCCCACACTTTACTGAGTGTCATGGGTAGGCCCAGAGAATAATCAGAAAACTTCAAGTTGGTGACTGCTGTACTGAGAACTGAAGAACAATGGGTAACAAAATCCAATCGCATACATGGGCTCAGTGGTAGGGCAAAAGTTAAGTTACCAGACCACTAATTCAGAGGCCTGGATTCTATAATAAAAATCAGATATATTATCACGTATCTATGCCATGAAGTTTGTTTACTGGCAATAGGATAGTGCAAAAACGTAAAATAATGAAAATAAATAAACAGTGCAAAACAAAAGATGAATAACAAGGTAGTGTTCATGGACCCTTCAGAAATCTGAAGCTTGTTTCTGAATCATGGAGTGAGCTTTCAGACTCCTGTGCCACCTTCCTGATGGTATTGTAACCCCCTGGGTCGCCTCAGGCTCGCTCAGCTCGTTCTCGTCTAGGGGGAGCAGCCTTCGGCCCCGCCAAACTGGGTAATCAGCTGGTGTGGATGCTGTGTGATGTCCCCGCCTCGCCCAAAAACAGACAGTACACCATATGCGATTAAATGAGTACAATTTATAAAGGTTACTATAACTAAGTGATTAATAACGATACAGTATATATGAAGAGAAAATTAAAGAAAAGGCGCCAAACTTATCAAAGTCCAAACCACTTCGTGCACAGCCGTTGAAGCTCAATTTCTGAAGTCTTCTGGCCACCATTCGATCCCCTCCGAACTCCTCGACTCTCCAAACAGCTCAGGACCCTCCGAGTGGTCAACCAAGCACATCTAGCTTCATTCCCCCCCCCCCCCTCGGAGAATCTCCCAGCCTCGGACCCCCCTTTGGGGTCCGATCCTCGCCCAGCTTAGAGCATTGCGTCCTCTCTCTCGACCCCCTCGCGCCGATCTGCCCAAAAGCCCGTCAACAAAAGCTTACAGACTCAGAAGAAAGAACATTAATCCCCATTTGGTTTACAAAGGAATACCATTCTCGTTATCAGTAAATTAGCATTCCTGCTAGTTAACAAAAAGAAGAAACCCTCTTTACAGTATTAACGAGAAGAGGAAAATTCAGATTTAAAGTAATTAATAGCAATAGCCACAAAATAGATGATTATATTTTAAAACCCTATTTAGTCTGGTCCTTGGAGAAGGAACCTGCACTTCTCACTTGATTCGGCCTAAAAGTGACTGCAGATCTTCAGAAATGTGATTGACTGACTGGCAGTTGCCTTGTCAAATAGCAAGTTGTTGTTACAGAAATGCTGCGTTTAATAAGAAAAAATGGATGGAGTACCTTGTATCAACCATGGCAGAGTTCATCCCAGCCCAATTGACCATGCATATTCATTCTCAAGCACCCAAAGACTAAATTGGTCATGCTGCCAGTCAGACAATGAAGTCAGACAACAGCCTGACACAGTCATACCAGCGGACAATGTGTAAGTTTCATCCATCACAATCCTTGCAATGCTCCATGCCTCCAGCAGGTCAGACCACCAGAGGACCATTGCAGCATAAGCAGGAGGAAGTAGTATTAACCTCCAATGTGAAGTTTTTTACCATGAGGTCAAACGTGACCAGAAAAACCAGTATTCTATTCTGTTATGTAGGATATCTTTAAATAAGCTGAATATTGTGGCTTCAGTGCAGATTTCTAAAGGCAACATCTCTTACTTCCTGCCATTAATACTTGCACCTACAGTTGCAAGAAAAGGTTTGTGAACTCTTTGCAGTTACCTGGTTTTCTGCATTAATTACTCAAATCATGGTCTGATCTTCATCTCAGACACAATACTAGACAAGCACAATCTGCCTAAACTAATAACGCACAAACAATTGTACTTCTCTTCAATACTGAGCACACCATTTAAACAATCACAGTCTGTTCAAATAAGTATGTGAACCTCTGAAGTAATGCCTTCTACAAAGCTATTTGGAGTCTCGTATTCTAATCAATGAGATGAGATTGGAGGTGTGGGTTGTAGAGGTGCCCTGCCGTATATATAAAAAAAAGACCCACAAAGTCAGGTTATTGGCAGAGCCTGCTCTTCTCAGGAAAGATCTGTTTATGTGCACCATGTCTCAATCAAAACAACTTTCAGAGGATCTTAGAAGAATCATAGAGATGAACGAAGCTGGAAAAGGCTACAAAAACATTTTTAAAGACCCAAGTGTTCATCAGTCCACAGTAAGAGAAATTGTCTACAAATGGAGGAAATTTGGTACTGGTGCTACTTTCCCTAGGAGTGAGCATCCTGCAAAGATCACACCAAGAGCACAATGTGCAATGCTGAAGGAGGTGAAAAAGAACCCAAAGGTAACAGCAAAAGACTTGCAGAAATCTCTAGAACTTGCTAAAGTCTCTGTTCATGTGTCCGCTATAAGAAAAATACTGAACGAGAATGGTTCAAAGAACTTAGAAAATCTACAGCTCGTTACAGGGCCTTCTGCCCACAATGTTGTGCTGACCATGTAACTTACTCTAGAAGTTGCCTAGAATTTCTCTACTGCATAAGCCCTCTATTTTTCTAAGCTTTATATTCCTATCTGAGAGTCTCTTAAAAGACCCTGTTGTATCCACCTCTGCCACCTTAGCTGGCAGTGCATTCCACGCACCCACCAGTCTGTGTGAAAAACTTACCTCTGACATCCCTCTTGTACCTACTTCCAAGTATCTTAAAACTATGCCCCTAGTTTTAGCCGTTTCAGCCCTGGGGGGAAAAAGCTTCTGGCTATTCACACAATCATTTCCTCTCATAATCTTATACGCCTCTATCAGGTCACCTCTCATCATCCGTCACTCCAAGGAGAAAAGGCCAAGTTCACTCAACCTATTCTCATAAGGCACGCTCCCCAATCCAGGCAACATCCTTGTAAATCTCCTCTGCATTCTCTCTGTACCATCCACATCCTTCCTGTAATGAGGTGACCAGAACTGGACCACTTCACACAATCTGGGTTCAACTCCATCTGCCACTTCTCAGCCCAGTTCTACATCCTATTGATGTCCTGCTGTAACCTCTGACAACCCTCCAGACTATCCACAGCACCTCTAACTTTTGCATCATCAGAGACTTTCTAACCAACCCTTCTACTTCCTCATCCAGGTCATTTATAAAAATCACAAAGAAGAGAGTCCCAGAACGGATCCCTGCAGACCTTCATGCAGAATAAGAAGCATCCACAAACCTTATATGGTCAAGCCATTTCTGGATCCACAAAGCAAGGTCTCCTGGATCCCATGCCTCATTACTTTCTGGATGAACCTTGCACGGGGAACCTTATCAAATGCCTTACTGAAATCCATATACACTACATCCACTGCTGTATCTTCATCAATGTGTTTTGTTGCATGTTCATTGAATTCAGTCAGGTTTATAAGGCATGACTTATCCTTGATAAAGCCATGCTGACTATCCCTAATCAGATTATGTCCCTCCAAATGCTTATAAATTCTGCCTCTCAGGATACTCTCCAACAATTTGCCCACCCTGGGTTATCTCTTCTCCCTTTCTTGAATGAAGGAACAACCTTCCAATCCTCTGGTACTTATCCTGTCCCCATTGATGATGCAAAGGTCATCACCAGAGGCTCAGCAATCTCCTCCCTCACTTCCCACAGTAGCCTGGGGTATATCTCATCTGGTCCCAGTGACTTGTTTAACTTGATACCTTTCAAAAGCTCCAGCACATCCTTTCTTAATGTCTATACACTCAAGCATTTCAGTCCACTGTAAGTCATCCCCACAATTGCCAAGGTCCTTTTCACTGGTGCATACTGAAGCAAAGCATTCATTAAGTATCCCCACTATCTCCTCTGACTCCACGCACATATTTCCACTCTTACTTGTGATTGGTCCTATTCTCACATGGCTCATCCTCTTGCTCTTCACATACTTGTAGAATGCCTTGGGGATTTCCTTAATCCTGCTCACCAAGGCCTTTTTATGGCTCCTTCTAGCTCTCCTAATTTCATTCTTGAGCTGTTTCCTGGCACCCTTGTAATTTTCTAGAGCTCCAACAGTACCTAGTTTCTTGAGCCTTTCATAAAGTTTTCTTCTTAACTAGATTTTTTAAATCCTTTGTAGACCATGGTTCTTTTATCCTACCATCCTTTCCCTGCCTCAATAGAACATACCTATGCAGAACACCATGCAAATGTTCCCTGAACATTTGCCACATTTCCGATGTGCATTTCCCTGAGAACATCTGCTCCCAATTTATGTTCCCAAGTTCCTGCCTAAAAGTATCATATTTCCCCCTACCCCAATCAAACGTTGTCCCAAATTCTTTGTTCCTATCCCTCACCAGCACTATGGTGAAGGAGGTAGAGTTGTGACCACTACCTCCAAAATGCTCTCCCACCGAGAGATCTGTCAGCTGACCAGATTCATTTCCCAATACTAGATCAAGTACAGCTTCTGGTTGGCTTATCTACATATTGTGTCAGTAAACCTTATAACACACCTAACAAAATCCACCCCATCTGAACCCCTTGCTCTAAGGAGATGCCAGTCAATATTAGGAAAGTTTAAAATCACCCACCACATCAACCCTATTATTATTGCACCATTCCAGAATCTGCCTCCCTAGCTGCTCCTCAATGTCTTTGTTACTATTGGTGGGGGGTGGGGGGGGTGTCTATGTAAAAAAAAAAAAACACCCAGTAGATTTATTGCCACCTTCCTGTTTCTCTCTTCCACCCACAATGACTCAGTAGACTATTCCTCCATGACTTCCTCCTTTTCTGCAGTATGGTACTATCCTTTATTAGCAGTGCCACTCCCCCAACTCGTTAGCCTCCCCTTTCCTTTTAGAAATATATAAAGCCCAGCACACTCAGCAGCCATTCCTGCCAGAGTCATCTAAGGCTTTGTAATGGCCACAATATCATAGTTCCACATATTGATCCATGCTCTTAAGTTCATCACCTTGCTCATGATACTCCTTGCATTAAAATAGACACATCTCAAGCCATCTGGTTGAGTGCTTCTTTGCTCTATCATCTGCTTATCTTTCTTCATAATCTCCCTACAAGCTGTCACTACTTGTGCGCCAACCACCCCATCCTCTGCCTCTTCACTTTAGTTCATGGAAGGACAGCATGGAGGAAACCACAGCTCTCCAAAAAGAAACATTGTTGAATGTCTCAAGTTTGCAAAAGACCATCTGGTGATCCACAAAGCTTCTGGAACAATGTTCTGTGGACAGGCGAGATAAAAGGTGAACTTCTTGGCAGAAATACACACTAATAGCAAAAGCTCATCCCAACTGTGAAGTATAGTGGAAAGTGCATTATGGTTTGAGGCTGCTTTGCTGCCTCAGGACCTGGACAGCTTGCAGTCATTGAGAGAACAATGATTTCAAAATTGTATCAAGACGTTTTACATGAGAATGTCAGGGTAGCAGTCCGTCTCCTGAAGCTT
This sequence comes from Hypanus sabinus, assembly GCF_030144855.1. Taxonomy (NCBI): domain Eukaryota; kingdom Metazoa; phylum Chordata; class Chondrichthyes; order Myliobatiformes; family Dasyatidae; genus Hypanus; species Hypanus sabinus. Next base: position 149,557,065 of record NC_082715.1, on the reverse strand, counting down.
AATAGACGTTGGATGATGCAACAAGACAATGATGTAAAAGTCAAGAGTAAATTAACACAGAATGGGTTATAAAGAAGAAAATTCATGTTTTAGAATTGCCAAGTCAGAATCCAGACCTTAACCCCAATTGAGATGCTGTGGCATGACCTGAAGAGGGCTGTTCATGCAAGGTATCACAGAATTATTGATGAACTGCAACAGTTTAGTATGGAGAATGGCCTAAAATCCCTCCTCACCATTGTGCATGTCTGTTCACAGCTACAAGAAATGTTTGGTGGAGATGTTTGCTACTAAAGGAGGTTCTACCAGTTATTAAATACAAGGGTTCACTTATTTTTTCCAGCCTGGACTGTGAATGATTAAACAACGTGATCAATAAAGATATGAAAAGTACAATTGTCTGTGTTATTAGTTTAGGCAGATTGTGTTTGTGTATTATTGTGACTTAGATGAATAATGAGTAATAATGCAGAAAACTCAGTCATTACAAAGGGTTCTCAAACTTTTTCTTGCAACTGTATCTCCTTCTAAATTGCTGCCAATTCTTAATGAATGTTGCTGCAGGTTAGACAGCTCTGAATAGAAGAGAATGGCACGGATGCAAAATGTGCTCTGGCTGGATGACCTTAATGTCTGTCACTGAAAAAAGCTTTGTTGCACCAATTGTGACTGCGCTGTCCAGCTGCTGAAAGCTGGAGCTACCAGACAGCCTGTGGAGGTCTAACAGAAGGGATTAACGTGTTTGGCTTTTCCTTTGCCAATCTACATGTGCAAAGGGGGTAACAAATCAGGATATAAGAGGGAGACTGAAAATTTGGTTGAATGATGCCACAATAACAATCTCTCACTCAGCATTAGCAAAATCAAAGAGTTGATTGCAGGAGGAAGAAGCTGAAGGTCCATGAGCCAGGCCTCAGTAGGGGGTCGAAGATGGAGTTCCTTAGTGCTATTGTACCAGAGGATCTGTCCTGGGATCAGCATGTAAGGCCATCACAAAGAAGGCATAGTGGCATCTCTGCTTACATAAAGTTTGCATAGATTTGGCATGTCATCTAAAAGTACAATCAAGGTAGGGTGGGTACAGTTTTAGGATAGGTTAAAAGGTTGGCACAACCTTGTGACTGAAGAGCCTGTGCTGTACTGTAATATTCTATGTTCTATACCTTTTTGTTGTGGACTGCAGTGTCCAGCCATTTGTAGACACGTTCAATTGGAAATATTGAGATTCATAGGATTTTCTCCGCCAAGGTCAATATCGTCACAGAAACCAAACCTAAGCCGGTTCAGTGCACTGCATGCAATATGTAGAAGTGGTTTGGACCAGTGGGTACGGCAAACGTTTGGCATGAAACACCAACCTTGCTGTCATTCTGACATGATGCATTTCAAAACCAGCTGCTCTTCTAGACAAACTGTTCCAGTTCAGAAACAGCATTGGTGTCATTCTAATATTGTAAAAAATTGCCCAGGTATATTGGGTCCAAGTCTAGCTGGTAACCATCCAATCAGTTTATCCTCAAAAATTAGCAAAGTGATGGAGGGTGCTATTTTTTCCTATCCCACTCAATGACATGAGTTTGATTTTGGTTATGACTCATGTCCTCTGGATATAATCATAGCCTTCTTTTAAGAAAAAAAAGTGGGTTGAAGATTTAATTCTCATAGGCAATATCAGAGTTGATAGCCTTTGTCAGGGCAATACTTGACCAGGTGTGCATCAAAGATCCCTGGTGAAACTGGTGGATGAAAAGGAGACCATACAAATACATAACTCAGGAGCAGAGGTAGAATTTTCTGCTCTTCAAGTCCAGTAAGATCATGGCTGTTCAAATTGTAACTTCAACCTCACATTCTTTTCTCTATTTGATAATCTTTTACTCCTTTGCTTATCAAGAATCTTCCATCTTCTGCCTTATTATCCAATGCTTCCACCACCTTTTTGAGGAAGAGAATTTCAAAGATTTTTAACCTGCTGGGAGAAACAATTCAGCTCATCTCTGAAAAGTGAACACTTCTATTTAAAACGCCTACTAGATTCTAGAACAGGAAACTTCCTCTCCACATCCACCCTGTCAGGACCCCTCAGGCTTTAATACATTTCAATCAAATTCTTTCAACTTTCTAAATTCTAGTGTGACAGGGTCCTGAATTACCCCTGTGAACTGTTTTTGAAAAGAGAGAGGGAGTTGTTGTTCAACACAGGACACCTTGTTATCAAGAAAAAGAGAGGCAAAGACTGCTGGGAGATGGTGTTATGGTTTCTCTGCAAGCATGTTTACACTTTTGCAGATAGAAAGCAAAGGGTAGCAGTGAATGGGTGTTTCTCGGACTGGCTGGAGGTGACTAGTGGGGTACCACAGGGCTCTGTATTGGGACCACAGCTCTTTACGATTTATGTCAATGATTTAGATGAGAGCATTGAAAACTATATCAGCAAGTTTGCTGAAGATACTAAACTGGGTGGCAGTGTGACATGCGAAGAGGACGTTAGGAGAATACAGGGAGACTTGGATAGGCTGAGTGAGTGGGCAGATACTTGGCAGATGTCATTCAATGTGAATAAATGTGAAGTTATCCACTTTGGAAGCTGGAACAAGAGGGCAGAGTATTGTCTGAACGGTGTCGAGTTAGGTAAGGGAGGAATGCAAAGAGACCGAGGAGTCCTAGTTCACCAGTCAATGAAGGTGAATGAGCAAGCGCAACAGGCAGTGAAGAGGGCAAATGGAATGTTGGCCTTTGTTACAAGGGGAATTGAATACAAGAGCAAGGATGTTCTTTTGCATTTGTACAGGGCCCTGGTGAGACCACACCTGGAATATTGTGTACAGTTTTGGTCTCCAGGTTTAAGGAAGGACATTCTGGCAATTGAGGAAGTGCAGCATAGATTCACTAGGTTGATTCCTGGGATGGCAGGGCTGTCTTACGCAGAGAGATTGGAGAGATTGGGCTTGTACACGCTGGAATTGAGGAGATTGAGAGGGGATCTGATTGAAAAGTTTAAGATAATTAAAGGATTTGATAGGATTGAGGCAGGAAATATGTTCCAGATGTTGGGAGAGTCCAGTACCAGAGGGCATGGATTGAGAATAAGAGGTCAGTTATTTAAAACAGAGTTGAGGAAGAGCTTCTTCTCCCAGAGAGTTGTGGAGGTGTGGAATGCACTGCCTCGGAAGACGGTGGAGGCCAATTCTCTGGATGCTTTCAAGAAGGAGCTGGATAGATATCTGATGGATAGGGGAATCAAGGGATATGGGGACAAGGCAGGGACTGGGTATTGATAGTGAATGATCAGCCATGATCTCAGAATGGCGGTGCAGACTCGAGGGGCCGAATGGTCTACTTCTGCACCTATTGTCTATTGTCTTTTACAAGGATACTGTCAGCTTCTGTATTCTTACAGAGAGAGAACGGAGGAGCTGTTTGATGGACAGCTGGTGTTCAGCACGGTGAGATAAATAGAAGGTCCGCTGATAGACCTACAGACACATGGTTTTGGACACTGGATGAGCTTTGTTGTGCCCACAGAAGGGTGGGTTTTTGGAGGATCGATCAGGAGAATCGATCAGTGGCTCTGTTAGTGTGAAAAGGGTGTGACCAGTGGGGAGTTATTCGTGGGTCCAACCCTTGCCTGGGTTGATAACTATACCACAGAAAACAGTCTCCTTTTTGTGGTCACATTCGGTGACTTTAAAGTTAGAGAAGAGGGGAGAGGAAGGTTTGAAGCAGAAGAAACCTAGTGACAAAGAGGTCACTGTTTGGACTCTCTCCTCTGTAGCCCGTAAGGGTGAGTTTGAGTTCCATTTGAATACAAAAGTGTGACTGTCATGTAGATAATCCACAGGAGTGGGTTCTTTGGTGAGGGGGATGCTTTTGTGGTTACCACTTGTGTGTTACCCTTGTTTGGGTGTGGTAGTTCACTGAAGAGAAGCACCTCTGTGGCAAATCACTGTAGGAGTTATTTCGTATATCGTGGAACTGGATAACAGCTATCACAGTTGTGTGTTTGAGGTAACGTTGTGGAATCTACCTGTGTGTGATAATCCTGGCCTGGGTTGGTAGTTTTACCACTTGAAGATGGTACCTCAGTGATAAGCTACTGTTGGTGATAATCCATACGTGGATTCTGTTTGAGTATCCTGTGGCCACCATTTTGGGATGTCCTGTAGCTGAATTTGGGTGCGGTACCACTTGTGTTGAAAGGTTATTCGTTGAAGATCACTGTTGGTGATACTTCGTGTGTGGAGTAGAACAACTTCGGAGATAAAACCTACTGTTATTGTTATTTTGGAATATCGACATAATTGCCTTCTCACAACATATGCCTTTGGATTACAAATCTCGCTCTCGCTCTCTCGCTCCATCACTACTCGATACAATACCATGAATTGAACTGAACTTCATTCATCATCGTAAAACTGTATCCATTTACCCCTAGGCTTGAAGAAGCTTGGTTTTCCTATTTCCACACTTACGTATAATCATTGCTAACCTGTTTGATATATCTGCATTTATATTACTGTATTGCGTAGTCACTAATAAATAGCATTACTTCATAGTAATACCAGACTCCACGGTGTTTTCTATTTCTGTTGGTTCTTTAACCCAACCCTGGATACGTGACACTAGCAATTTCAATCCTCATGCTTCCTCATGAGATGCCATGTATCCTAGGTAATGGTAGAGTAAACCTTTAAGCTAAGTGAACTATTAATTTGGTTTCAACATGTTATCGCTGATCTGTGCTACACACAGTTCTAAAGACATGGTTCTACTAATGTTCTACTTTTTTATTCAAGTTCCCTAGCAATAAATGATAACGTATGTTAGATTATTACATAATGCACTTGTATGTAAGCTTTTGCAAATACTGCACTTGGATACCAAGATACCTATATATCTCAGAACTTCTCAATCTTTCATCATTTAGATAATTTTTCATCCTGCCTAGTTGGACAGTTTTGCATTTTCCCAAATTATCCATTTGCCAAATTTTCCCTCACTCACTAACATATCTATCCCTTTATAGCCTTCTACTGTACTTTTTCCAATATACTTTCTTGCCTACCTATGTTGTCAGCAAGTTTAGCAACCATTCCTTTGATGCCTTCATTCAGTACCAATACTTTGGTACAACATTCCTTGCATTTGGTTGTCCAGTAAAAGAACTGTGTATGCCAGGCTGTGGCCATCCCAGAGACTAATCTACCTATCCTTGATATTCAGTGATTGGATTGATAAAAGGAAGATGGTTATCACTGTTGAAGGTGAACTACATTGATGTCACTGCAGAATTCAATACTCTGGGCCTAATCATATTCAGCTGTTTCGTCATTGCTACAATTCATCATAAAATGAGAAACGGGGTTGATTGCTAACAGTAGTACAATGTTCAATAACGCTTGCAACCCCTTGGCAAATCAAATAACCCATGCCTACTAATAAGGTCATGCAATAGCATGACCTTCAAAACCTATGGCCATGAGCTGACGGGTGTTAAGTAACACTGATGCTACAAAAATGCCATGCACTGATAGTAACAGCATTATCATCATTGATTTCCCCTACCATCAGTATCCTAGGGGATGTTCTTGTCTGGAAACTGAACTGGACTGGCTCAACTGGAGCAGGTTTCAGGAGCAGGTCGTGCTGGCGATCCTGGTGTGAGTCGCTCTCCTCCTGACACTCCAAAGCCTTTGCAGCATATGCAAGTCAGGAGCTCAATGGATCAGTGCAACTCCAACAATATTCAATCGAGCCCATCCAGGATAAAGCACCCTGTTTGATTTGCACCCTATCCACTTCCCAAAGATTAATTCCCTGAAACCTTAGCACACTGTTCTACAATATTCACGGCAATACTCACATAAGCTTGTTGCTTAAACAAGCGTATGGAGTCTCCACCACCTGTGTTTTCTCCTCCGAGCCACTCAACCTGTAGCAGAAATTTATGGCTATCCTGCTTTTCTGTGTCAATGTTCTGGAAATACTCCACCTGACTACATTGTTGGTCTTTATCAGAAGGATTCCATCTGCTGAGGAAGGTGCACTTGAGACTCTGCAGTGAATACAAAAATCTTGCAAAAGCTTGACTGTTTAAAAAAAACCCAATTCCAAAATAAACAATGTAAAGGTGTGCTAAAAATCATATGGTCAGGTAGCTTAAGAATAATTCAATTTATGATTTCTCAATTTGGTAAATAATTTCTATGATATGTGGACGGTTTACAATTAAGACCAATATCCTTCATAAGTCAAATTAAAGATTAACTGTATTTGTCAAGTACATCAAAAAATTAACTTGTACAGTGAAATGTATCATTAGCGTAAATGACTAATGCAGTCAGCATGTGCTGAAAGCAGCCTGCAAGCATCGCTCTGCTTCTAATGCCAACATATGCCTACAAATTACTAACCTGTATATCTTTGGAACGTGGGAAGAAATCGGAGCACCCAGAGGTAACTCGTGGTCATAGGGAAAGTATAGTTCCAGTCAAGATGGTGCTTGCATATAGCGCTCCTTTAGTCAACATCTTATGGATAGATCACTGAACCATCTTCTTCACTTTCTTTTATCTATGTTTCTCATCTTGAATGTAATTTTGGAGCTGTTGGAGCCTGTGTTTTGCTGTCTGGAGATCATTTGAGTGCTTCACTGTTCTGTAGTCTCTGAGATTCCGGGACATAGGGGCAGCGTGAGCGAGACTCGTGGTGGGAATGCTGCAGAATAGTACACATGCCAATGTTTGTATCCATTTTGCCAATTATAGCTTCCATTGTTTGCTGATTAAAGGAACAAAGATGATTGAAACATCAAGGTGAGCGTGGAGATCCAGTGCTCTGCAGTCTCAGAGAGGATTCTGGGAGGCAGCATGAGCAAATCTCATAACAGGCAGGCTGCAGGATGGGGTGCAAACCGATGTTTGCCTCCATTTCACCAATTAAAGCTTCAGTTGTTTGCCGATTAAAGCAATGAGAGCAATTGAAGCATCAAAGTGAGTGCGGAGGGTGAGCCTCAGCTCTACTACACTACTAGAGAGGGGAGAGCTTGCCACTGCCAAGAGTGTTGCCCCAAGTTTTTTTGCTGTGTTTTGGATGTGGACTTGGACTATAAAATCTTTTTTCAGCCTTATAGTTTTATAATCTGTATTTTTCCATCCAATCTTCTTGATTTATTTGTGCAGGGAGGGGAATTTGGGGGTTGATAAGCCTATTTCATTTTTGTTCGTATTTTTTTAGGGGGAGGTAGGATTTGGGGGTTAATGACCATGCTGTTTTTCTGTTCTTGGTTTCATGGCTACCCAGGGAATTGAATTTCAGAGTTATATACTTTAATAATACAACGAACCTTTAAATTCTCTACGTACTGTGGTGGGATTGACTTAATACAAAACTGTCAAACACAGTTTAGTCAGGATATGGATCACTTTACCATTCATGCATTGATTTTGGTTCAGTTGTTGAATTGAAATTCAAGTTTCATAGCTTAGTGATTTCTTAGGTATTTTGTACAAAAAGCGATTATGTAGAATTAGGATGTATCAGCCATTCTGGAACAGTTTAGGAGTGACTTAGCTTGCTTTTCTCATGCAGTTCAAGGCTGGATTTTGGAAGCAGTGTAACTAGTGTAGCATCAGTACTAATGGGAGTGCTGTATATTGTGGTAGTAGTGCCTGGTAGCATCAGTGGCTGTTAGTACAGTAATGGGATTACCCATGGGATATGCTGATATTTATTGCTCAGACATAATTTTCCTTTGTGGTGATGGAAAAAATGTTTCTTCAAGTGTTTTAATCTAATTGCAAAGTATCCAGGTGAAGGTACTTTGGGAATTGTATTTGCCCCTGCAAAGATGTTGATGTGGTCAGTCAGAATGGTGTGTGACTTGGAGGAGAACAGGTGGGGAGGTGCCCATGTGTCTGTTATCCTTGTCATTCTAAGTGTTTAGGTTTGCAGATGGTATTAAAGCCTTGGCAATTTGCCAAGGTGCACCAGGGGTGTGCAAATAAAGCAGATTATTTTTTTCACAATAGTATGCAACTGCCTGTCTAGTAATTATTGAGTCCCACATTGACACACGTAGTAAGTTTTCCTTTACATTTCTGACTTGTGACCTGTGAATGGAGTCAGGAAGTAAGTAATTTTCTCTGGAGAATACCCAGTTTCTGAGCAGCTCTTGTCGCCATAGTATTTGTATGGCTGCTCCAGTTATATTTGTGGTCATTGAGGACTCCCTAGATTGCTCATTGTTCAGTTGAAGATAACGTAGTTTGACTGCTGGAGTGGTACTTAAGAATTTTGCCTGCAGTTGTTTGTGATAGCTGCTTTATCTTGCCCTGTCTTCTCTCGCATGCCCCTGCCCTCCTTAAACTCTGCCTAATTATCCTATGGCTTTATTCAGTTGATGTTTATAGTAATTGGCTGAATGCAAAAATTGCTGTTTTCTACATGGTACATTAGTGTGAAAAAAAATTATAAAAGTTTTCTGGGGCCACTGGAGCCCATGAAAAGTACTGCACAAATATCATTTGATCCTTGGGATCCAGATATTATTTCAAACGAACAGACACAACCTATTGTAGCCTTTCAATGGTGTTGATGTTGCAACAACTCGCATTATTCCATGTATGGTCAACTTTGTGCAGCTCTGGCATGACAGAAGAACTTTGCGTTATAGTCCAGGATATCAAGGCATGGATTCATTACTCTTTTGACTATTTTCTGCACATTAAAGACATCTAACGGGCCATACAAAGACTTCTTTTGACCATGTGAACCTCCCATGAATTTTCCTGTCTTTTACTAAACGCTTCTTGCTTCCATAGTGAAAAGATCACACTCGCCTACATTGAAATCCCATTCACATAATCCCCCAATACATCTTTGTAAATTAATACTCCTATATGTAGTGATACAAAAGTAAAACACGCCAAAGCAAAGTGCATGCTTTTCTGTCCCATTATCCAAAACTTAAAAATGATAAAATGCTGTGCTCCCCACTGTTTCTTTTGTAGCGCCTTTAATCACGAACTGCCAGTTTGAGTACCTGTCAACTATAGTTTCTGTTTTTTTTGCTACTGTAGTTCATTCCATTTGTTTATTATACTTTGTATAGATTTTTTTGGGCCACAGCTTCTTTTAACCATGAGACAGGGGTTCTGCTGATTCTGTTAATGACGAATGAAACATTTTGGAAATGTAGGACATGTAGACAAGGTCACAAATAGGACTGTCTGCGTTGGCCATTATGTCCCACTATATTTGTCTATTCATACTTTTATTTTATCCTATCTCCCCTTGTGTCCCACCACCTCATCTTCATTATTGATGTCTAGTCTTTATGCACCTCCATCCCCCATCAGGGAAGTCTTAAAGCCCTCTGCTTTCTGCATCATAGATCCAACCATTTTGCCAAAACTCACTTGCCCAGTTAAACTTGTTCAGGGTAAGAACAACTTCTTGCCTGACTCTTCTCACTTCTCACAGTGCCAGGTTTTAACTATGAGTACCTGTATGGCCCCCACCTATGTCTGTTCCAAACTTTCTCCAGCACCTCTTTCAAACACTTTCTCTGTTACATTGATGACTGTATTGATGCTATTTCCTATTCTTATGTGGATCTCATGAATTTTATCACCTTTGCCACTAACCTCTGTGCATTGTTCTCAAATTCACACAGACCATTTTGACACCTCTCTCCCTTTTCGACATCTTGTCTCCATCCAAGGAGGCAAACTTTAAACTCACCAACTCCTGCATCCATGTAAACTACACCTTTTCCCATTTTGTCTCTTGTAAGAACGCCATTGACATAATTGGGGGGGGGGGGCAAAGATTTATGTGCTCCTCCTTCAATTTCATTCACTACCTTCTATGCTCTTGATGTGGTGATCTCTATGCCAGCAAGACCAAGTACAGATTAGGTGACCTATTTACACATCATTTATGCTCAATCCATAATGGTCATCATGAGGCTACATCCACACTACGCTGGATAAATCTGTAACTGAAGCCTTTTCTCTTCGTTTTTATCCTCCGTCCACACTAAAATGGCGTTTTCGTCCCCCAAAATCGGAGCTTTTCAGAAACGCTGTCCAGGGTGGGTATTTTTGAAAACACCACTCAGGCAGATCAGTGTGGACAGGGTAACCGGAGACTTTTGAAAACGCTGTCAGATGGCAGCATGCTATTTCATTGTTTTCTTGAACGCAACCTAACAATTTCAGAACAGACGGCAATGAGACTGAAGCCAGAAGAGTTAGAAATGAACTCACCAAATACTTTGACCCATAACTTACTGAATAAATAAGTATACTGTACTCACTTTGCCCTGTTTTCTGTCCTTGCTCGTATGAAGGTGGTTTACCTATTTATGCAAGTACTTCTCTGACAACAGATGTGTAACAACCTAATGTAACATTGTATGGAAATACAAGATAACACTGATGCAGACATGTTTTATACATTTAACAAGGTGCTTTATTGATGCAACAGAGTTAGTCAGTTTTTCAATGTTCGTCGTCAGCCAGGTCAATCTGTCAGTGAACTCCCTGTCGGTTGCCGCCGTACACTCCAGTATTTGTCTTTTTTAGTTTTAAAGGTCTCCTGCGCAAGAGCCACCAGCTGTCCATCGTTTTAAGCTTTTCTAGTCTGTAACCACACAAACGTGCACTCTTACAGCGAGATTCGACACCAAACATGTGGCTTGTTTTCGGTAGATGTGTCCTGCGCATGCGCAGGAGGAGATTCACCGAAATCTCCATTTTGGTGTGGATAGAGATATTTTCAAAAACGCATAGTGTGGACACCTATCGTTTTTGTGCAAAACTGGCGTTTTCAAAATTATCCAGTCTAGTGTGGATGTTGCCTGAGTTCCCAGTTGTCCACCATCTCAATTAACCTTCCCATTCCCATACTGTCCTATCAGCCCTCTGCCTTTTGCATTGCCAAGAAGAGGTCCAGTGAAAAATTCTGCCTCGGTTGTTTACAACCCAGTAGAACATTGAGTTTCCCACTTTTGGGTAACCACCTTCTCAGATGGTTTGTTTCCCATTTTCTCGCTCTTCCTTCTGATTTTCTTTCCCTTTGGTCATCCTGTTTTTGCTCCCTTCCCCCTCAAACCACTGCCCAGTCACTTATGAGCCACCTTCATGCTTGGGGTTCGATCCACCTACTACACAGACTGAGCCCTCTCTCCCTCTCCCTCCCTTTGATACAAAGTAACACACCCAAAATGCTGGAGGAACTGGTCAGGCAACATTATCAACACACACAAAGTGCTGGTGGAGTGCAGCAGGCCAGGCAGCATCTATAGGAAGAAGTACAGTCCTGACATTTCAGGCTGAGACCCTTCGTCAGGACTAACTGAAAGAAGGGATAGTAAGAGAAGGGGGAGGGGAGGGATGGAAAATTGTTTGGCAAAAGGGATACAAGACTAAAGAAGGGAGAGGATCATGGGACGGGAAGCCTAGGGAGAAAGAAGGGGGGAGGGGAGCACCAGAGGAAGATGGAGAGCAGGCAAGGAGTGATTGTGAGAGGGACAGAGAGAGAAAAAAGGGAAAAAATAATAAAGAAATAAATAAGGGATAGGGTAAGAAGGGGAGGAGGGGCATTAACGGAAATTAGAGAAATCAATGTTCATGCCATCAGGTTGGAGGCTACCCAGATGGAATATAAGGTGGTGTTCCACCAACCTGAGTGTGGCTTCATCTTAACAGTAGAGGAGGCCATGGATTGACATATCGGAATGGGAATGAGATGTGGAATTAAAATGTGTGGCCACTGGGGGATCCTACTTTCTCTCACAGTAGGTGTTCAGTGAAACGGACTCCCAGTATTCATCGGGTGTCACCAATATATAGAAGGCCGCACTGGGAGCACTGGATGCAGTATACCACACCAGCCAACTCACTGGTGAACTGTTGCCTCACCTGGAAGAACGGTCTAGGGCCCTGAATGGTGGTGAGGGAGGAAGTGTAAGGGTAGGGTAGCACTTGTTCCGCTTACAAGGATAAGTGCCAGGAGGAAGATCAGTGGGAAGGGATGGGGGGGGACGAATGGACAAGGGAGCAACATCTGTAGTGGAAAATAAACAGCCACAGCTTCATGCATAGACCCTTGCAAGAACAGTTACTACCCAACAACTATCAGGCTCTTGAATAAAAGAGACAACTACACTCACCCCATCATTGAAATGTTCCTATAACCAGTGATCTCATTTTTTAAGGACTCTCTCATTATCTCATGTTCTCGCATTTGCACAGTTTGTTTTTTTCTGCAATCTGGTTGATCTTTCACTGATCCTGTTACTATTCTATAGATTTATTGAGTATGAGGAAGTACCTTAAGAAAATGAATCTCAGGGTTGTATATGGTGAAATGTATGTAATTTGATAATGAAATTTACTTTGAACAGAAATATTGACTGTCTATTCCTGCTGGCTGATTTGCTCCAGTGTTTTGTGTGTGCATATTACTCTGGATTTAGAGCATCTGCTCAAATCTCTTGTGTTTATGCATCTTGTTTCTTTTGCCATTCACCTTTCCCTGAATGGAACCATTATCACCAGCTTCAGAAGCCATTTGTGTTCCTACTTATTTCCCTCCAGCAGCAGTATCTGACCTTCATTCCCCCTCCCCCCACACACACACCCACCTTGCTCCATCTGCCTCTGTTTCTTCTCCCTTTGCTGTCTCTTTCTATCATTTATCTGCCACTCCCCTCCTCGACATGTAATGTTATACGTTCCCTCAATCCACCAGTCACCTCAGATTCCTGTCTTGCCACCCCTTTCTCTTTATGCTGGCCATCTTGATCCACAGTTTTGACCTGAAATGTCAAAATTCATTTTCTCCCACTCCTTGATCTGCCGGGTACCTTGAGCAGATTGTTGCTCCAGATTCCAGCACCTGTAGTCTCTTGTTTCAACATGTAGAAAACGCCATTTAGATTCAAGGTGTGGAATTATATATGTTCAGAAAGCATAGTAGCAGTCAGATTATGGCGTGCTGTGAAGGCAAGACTGTGTCCCTGAGGAAAATGCAGTGATTACCCTCTCAGTACTGGATATTTATGGCAGATTGGCAAGGAAAACCACTCAGCCTAGCAGCTGTGTCCACCCTGTCCATTTTTTTATTTTAGTTAGTCATGGGGCTGCAGAATACAGGATTCTTACAATTTTGTTGACGATTATATTGGCCTAATTAGTTTGACTTTTGTAATATTTTGTATTACCTTTGCTCATCCTCTCCTTTATGTTATTTATTCGCATTTGTACTTACTACTTATTCTTTCTAGTATTTCATTACAGTACATGCGCATCTGAATTGTTTCAATTTGGCTCATTTTTAGGTACTGCTCCTGGTGGCCTCCCTGCAGCAAGAGAACCAGGATTGATTTGCAGTGTTGATAGTAAAAACGTAGCAAGGAATTGCTGGGCGTCAGCCTACTGATTGTGGTGAAATACAAATCTGATAGTGGAATTCTTCATGGATACTCTGTTTTGAATTTTCCCTTGGTGGCCAAGGTGCATGGAATGATGGTTTAGTCTCTGAAGATTGACCTTTGCCTCTATCAGGGCATTTTTGGGCACATGCATATGAAGCACATAGATCAGTGGGTACCCCAACTGTCTCATTTTTGCTATCTAATGTCCCACCCCCTCACCTGTATCCAACTATCACCTATTAGCTATTGCTCCATCCTTTCCCACCACCTTTTAATACTGCCTATCTCCCCTCTTTCAGTACAGATGAAGGGTCTCAACCCATAATGTTTACTCCATAAAAATCACCATAACAAGCCAAGTTCTTCTAGCATGTTATGTGTTACCCCATATTCAATCTCCCATTTGTCTTTGTCTTTGGATTCTTTGTAAATTTGCATATCATACCTATCTTTCCTCCATCTCTGTTAATTTAAATTTCTCCAGTCAGCTTTTTTGGATTCTTTGTAAATTTGCATATCATACCTATCTTTCCTCCATCTCTGTTAATTTAAATTTCTCCAGTCAGCTTTACCCCTGCTGTACTACCAAAACTGCTCTGGTCAAGGATACATATAGAATTATCTGATTATCACTAGGGTAATCTACCCCTTCTTATTCTAGACATTAATGTATTTGACCAGTAGGCCCTTACTGATGCTTGACTTGATGGAATTGCATTCTTATAAAATCTATCCTGCAGGATTCAAGACATACAAAAAAGCTGGATGAACTCAGCAGGTCAGGCAGAAGAAGCGGTCAACGTTTCAGATCAAGACCCTTCGTCAGGACTGAAGAAGGAGTGGGCAGGGGCCCTATAAAGAAGATGGGGAGAGGGTGGAAAACCCATCAGAGGAAAGATCAAGGGGTGGGGGAGAGGAAGCATGGAGGGGATAGGCAGGAACGGTGAAGAAGGAGTCTAAGGGGAAAGCACTATGGGTAGTAGAAGAAGGCAGAGTCATGAGAGGTGATAGGCAGCTAGAAGAGGAGACAGTGAAGGTAGGATGGGGGAAGGGAGAGGGAGGGAATTACTGGAAGTTGGAGAATTCGATGTTCATACCAAGGGGCTAGAGACTACCCAGACAGTATATGAGATGTTGTTCCTCCGATCGAAGTTTGGCCTCATCATGGCATTAGAGGAGGCCATGTATAGACATATCCGAATGGGAATGTGAAGGAGAGTTGAAGTGAGTGGCTACCAGGAGATCCTGTCTGTTGTGGCGGACGAAGGTGCTCGACGAAGCGGTCCCCTGATCTGCGTTAGGACTCACTGATGTAGAGGAGGCCACATTGGATGTAATAGACTACCCCAACAGACTCATAAGTGAAGTGTTGCCTCACCTGGAAGGACTGTTTGGGGTCCTGAATGGTGGTAAGAGAGAAGGTGTAGGGACAGGTGTAGCACTTATGCTTGCAGGGATAAGTGCCAGGTAGGAGGAAAAGATGTCCTTAATGGTGGGGTCCTGTTGAAGGTGGTGGAAGTTGCAGAGGGTGATATGGTGGATCCGGAGGCTGGTGGGGTGATAGGTGAGGACAAGGGGGACACGGTCCCTGTTGTGGTGACGCATGGATGGGGTGAGGGCCGAAGTGCGAGTAATGGAGGAGATGCGGGTGAGGGCATCATTGATGACGGCAGAAGGGATACCACGATTCTTAAAGAAAGAGGACATTTGGGATGTCCTGGAATGGAAAGCCTCATCCTTGGAGCAGATGCGGCGGAGACAGAGGAACTGGGAATAGGGAATAGAATTTTTGCATTTGGCAGGATGGGAAGAAGTATTTATGGGAGTCAGTGGGTTTATAGAAGATGTCAGTGGACAGTCTATCTGATGGAGATGGAGATGGAGACCGAGAGATCGAGAAAGAGGAGGGAAGTCTCCGCAACTTCCGCCACCTTCAACAGGACTCCACCACTAAGGACATCTTTCCCTCTCTACCCCTCTCTGCTTTTCGCAGGGATCATATCCTCCATGACTGCCTGGTCCACACACCCCTCCCCACAGATCTCCCACCTGGCACTTACCCTGCAAGCATAAGTGTCTGTCCGCCACAACAGACAGGATCTCCTGGTGGCCACTCACTTCAACTCTCCTTCACATTCCCAATCGGATATGTCCATACGTGGACTCCTCTACTGCCATGATGAGGCCAAACTTCAGTTGGAGGAACAACATCTCATATACTGTCTGGGTAGTCTCTAGCCCCTTGGTATGAACATCGAATTCTCCAACTTCCAGTAATTCCCTCCCTCTCCCTTCCCCCATCCTACCTGCACTCTGTCTCCTCTTCTAGCTGCCTATCACCTCTCATGACTCTGCCTTCTTCTACTACCCATTGTGCTTTCCCCTTAGACTCCTTCTTCACCTTTCCTGCCTATCCCCTCCCCACCCCTTGATCTTTCCTCTGATTGGTTTTCCACCCTCCCCCCACCTTCTTTATAGGGCCCCTGCCCACTTCTCCTTTAGCCCTGACAAAGGGTCTCGACCCAAAACGTTGACTGCTTCTTTCAACGGATGCTGCCCGACCTGCTGAGTTCATCCAGCTTTTTTGTACGTCTTGATTTGACCACAGCATCTGCAGTTTACTTTGTGTTTACTATCCTGCAGGAGTCTATTTCTGCACTGTCTCCAGTGAACCAGCTTCTCTCATTTGTCCTTTTCTATTTCTCACATGTTGCTCTTTCTGACCATAATCTGAAAAAATGTCAGCAGTTTCTACATTTGAACTGATTACCCCTACCATCACTGTACCACCAGTTGACATGATTGCTCTTCTCAGGAGTGAGATGATCAGATAGTTGAGTGGTGTCACAACAACCTTGCACTCAATGTCAGTGAGACCAAGGAATTGATTGTGTACTTCAGGAAGGGGAATTCAAGGGAAAACACACCAGTTCTCATTGAGGGATCATCAGTGGAAAGGGTGGGCAATTTTAAATTCCAA
The DNA here is from genome assembly GCF_030144855.1 of Hypanus sabinus. Classification (NCBI taxonomy): domain Eukaryota; kingdom Metazoa; phylum Chordata; class Chondrichthyes; order Myliobatiformes; family Dasyatidae; genus Hypanus; species Hypanus sabinus. The sequence goes on along the minus strand of NC_082715.1, from coordinate 149,540,641 downwards.
GGTATGAATATATATGAGGCCCAACATAAGACATCTGCTATATTTCCTTAGGCGTTTGAGAAGACTTGATAGGTCACCAAAGGCTCTCTCAAATTTCTGCAGATATAACATGGAGAGCATTCCAACTGGTTGCATTGTTGTCTCATGTGGAGTGACTACTGCATAGAATCAGAAAAAGCTGCAGAAAGTTGCAAACACATTCTGTTCAATCATAGGCACGAGCCTCCCCAGCATTGAAGAAATCCTCAAAAGATGATGCCGTAAAAAGTGGCATCGATCATTAAGGATCCTCATCACCCAGAACAGGCTGTCTTCACATTGCTACCATCAAGGTGGTATAGGAGCCTGAAGATACATGCTCAACATTTTAGGAACTACTTCTTCCTCTCTGCCATCAGATTTCTGAAGTGTAGGACAATGAACTACACTATTTTTTCTTTTTTTGCTGTTTTTACTCTATATACACACACACACACACATATATTTATATTTATATAGAATGTAAAAAATTAGTTTCCATAAAAAGTACTCCAACTCCTCCCTCCCCCGGAAGTTTTCAAGTTTTATTGTTTCACAACATTGAATTTCAGTGGATTTAATTTGGCTTTGACAGGAAAGGGTCAAAAACTCTTGATCAGTATCAAAAAAGCCAAATTGCCAGTTGCAGCTTTATGAGAGAGTGGCAAAAAGAAAGTCACTGTTGAAAAAACTGACATAAAATCTCTGCTAGAGTTTGCCAGAAGGCATATGGGAGACTCTGAAGTCAGCCAGAAGAAGGTTCTGTGGTCTGATGAAACCAAAATCGAACATTTTGGCAATCAGACTAAACACCATGTTTGGCATAAACCAAGCACCGCACATAATCAAAAACACACCATCCCTACCATGACACGTGGTGAGGATGCTTCACTGCAGCAGGCTCTGGAAGTCTTGTGAAGGTAGAGGGTAAAATGAATGCAGCAAATGCAGGAAAATCCTGGAGCAGTCTGCAAGAGAACTGCGACTTTCGAGAAGATTTGTTTTCCAGCAAGACAAGGACTCCAAGCATAAAGCCAAAACTACACAGGAATGGCTTAAAAAGAACAATGTTAATGTCCTGGAGTAACCAAGTCAGAGACCAGACTGCAATCCAATTGAGAATTTGTGGCTGGACTTGAAAAGGACTGTTCACTCATGACCTCCATGCGATATGACAGAGATTGAGCAGTTTTGTAAAGAATTGGGGAAAAATTGCAGTGTCCAGATGTGCAGAGGTGATAGAGACCTATCCACACAGTTTCAAGGCTTTTAATTGCTGCCAACGGTGCATCTACTAAATACTGACTGGAAGGGGTGCATAATTATGCAATCAATTATTTTGTGTTTAATAACTTTCGACCAATTTGTAGAAATTTGTCTTCACTTTGATGCGGGAGAATGTTTTTTGTTGATCAGTGTCAAAAAAGCCAAATTAAATCCACTGTGATTCATATTCTAAAACAATAAAACATGGAAACTTCACAGGGGAATGAATACTTTTTAAGGCACTGTATATATTTATTTCCTATTTGTGAAGGGTTTCGGCCTGAAACATCGACTGTACTTTTTTCCATAGTAGGCCTGGCCTACTGAGTTCCTCCAGCATTTTGTGTGTTGCTCAGATTTCCAGCATCTGCAGATTTTCTCTATTTTAATTTCTAGTTTTGTATTAGGTATAGCAATGTACTACTGCTGCAAAATGAAAGATTTCACGACATATGCCATTGATATTAAACCTGATTCTGATTCAATGGCTTATCCAGCATCCAACAACTGTATAAATGGAAATTTCCTTCAGTTAAACATTGGGAAGACCAGAGCCATCGGGCCAGATTGGGCTGACAGTTGGTGGCCCAATGGAGAACCATGAATTAGTTACATTGTGTGTAGTCTGTGTTCCAGATTTACAGCCTGCATGTTGGCAGGTACATGTGACCTCTCACTTGATCCTGGACTCGCTATCAAGCTCAGTGGGAGTTCCATCAGCTGGTATATCTTAGTGTGGCCTGTTTCTTTTCAATGGGGTGTCTAACCTGTAAGCTTTAAAAATTTAAAATAAATATTAATGTATGCCAGTTATATTTAAAGTGAATTTGTTTTGTCTGTTAACTTTTATTCATTACTAATATTTATTTTTTGGTTGAGAGAGAAGGCCTTTGTGGCCTTACTTTCCACTGCTTGGGCACTGTTTGCCAACCACAGGCAGATTTAACTTGTGTAGTAACTATTTTACTAGAGGCAGCAATATATAAAGAGCAGGTAATTTCATAGGATTAACACAGTCTCAAGCAGAGGCACGGTCAGCTCACTACAGTCACAAGCTCTCTATCCCAACCCGCAAATCTAAACCCCTTCTCCTTCCTTTCAGCCATCTGAAGCTGAAAGAAAGTTATAAACTGAGTTTTGAATCTTATGCCCTTTCTGTCAATAAGAAGTCTATTTTTAACCTCCAGAGCAATCTGACTCCACCCATACCTTTGCTCACACTTGTTGAATTCCTCAACTATGTTTTGGTTATCACTCGGTTCAATTAGATCTGCAGCAGCAAACATGATTTAAATAAATAGAGCTGTGCCTTTCAGGAAGATGATTAGAAACCAGTTCTTAAGCTGTTGCAACCCTGCAATTCCTTCTAACAAATAACTAGTCATACCTGGTTTTTCAGCTTTATGCCATATTTCCATGCAAAAGAGGAAATAGAACAGTTCAGAAATGGGCTCTTCATCCCACAATGTTGCGTCGAACCAGCTAAAAAATTAAATAAAAAACAACCCCCAAAAACTAATTCTTCCCACCTACACAATGTCCATATCCCTCCTTCCTCATATTCACATATTTTGAAAGCCTCTAATATATTTACCTCTACCACCATGTCAAGCAGCACGTTCTAGGCATCCACCACTCGAGTTTAAAAAAAACTTGACTCATATCCTCTGAGAAACTACCCCCTCTCACCTTCAATGTATGCCCTCTGGTATTAGACATTTCAACCCAGAAACAGATGTACTCTGTCCACTCTATCTATGTCTCTCATAATCTTATAAACTTCTGTCAGATCGCCCCTCAGTTTCCACCACCCCAAAGACATCAACCCAGCCTCTCATAATAGTACATGGCCTCTAAACCAGGCTGCATCCTGGTAAAAGCCTCAGCATCCTATACTGTAAAAGGGATGGATGGTTTGGAGTTTGTAAAATGTGTGTAGGATAGATTTTTGCAGTAATACATAGAGGTACCGACTGGAGAAGGGGCAGTGTTGGATCTTGTTAGGGAATGAAATGGGTCAGGTGACAGAGGTATGTGTTGGGGAGCACTTCGGGTCCAGTGATCACGATACCATTACTTTCAATATAATTATGGAGAAAGCTAGGACTGGACCCAGGGTGAGATTTTTGATTGGAGAAAGGCTAATTTTGAGGAGATGTGAAAGGATTTAGAAGGAGTGGATTGGGACAATTTGTTTTATGGGAAGGGTGTAATCTAGAAATGGAGGTCATTTAAAGGTGAAATTTTGAGGATACAGAATCTATATGTTCCTGTTAGATTGAAAGGAAAGGTTAAAAGTTTGAGAGAGCCATGGTTTTCAAGGGATTTTGGAAACTTGTTTAGGAAAAAGAGAGAGATCTACGATAAATATAGGCAACATGGAGTAGATGAGGTGCTCGAGGAATATAAAGAATGTAAGAAGAATCTTAAGAAAGAAATTAGAAAAGCTAAAAGAAGATAAGAGGTTGCTTTGGCAAGTAAGGTGAAAATAAATCCGAAGGTTTTCTGCAGTTATATTAATAGCAAAAGGATAGTGAGGGATAAAATTGGTCCCTTAGGGAATCAGAGTGGACAGCTATGTGTGGAGCCGAAAGAGATGGGGGAGATTTTGAACAATTTCTTTTCTTCAGTATTCACTAAGGAGAAGGATATTGAATTGTGTACGGTAAGGGAAACAAGTAGGGAAGTTATGGAAACTATGACAATTAAAGAGGGGGAAGTACTGGTGCTTTTAAGGAATATAAAAGTGGATAAATCTCCAGATCCTGACAGGATATTCCATAGGACCTTGAGGGAAGTTAGTGTATAAATAGCAGGGGCTCTGACAGAAATATTTCAAATGTCATTAGAAATGGGGATGGTGCTGGAGGATTGGCATATTGCTCATGTGGTTCCATTGTTTAAAAAGGGTTCTAAGAGTAAACGTAGCAATTATAGGCCTGTCAGTTTGACGTCAGTGATGGGTAAATTAATGGAAAGTATTCTTAGAGATGGTATATATAATTATCAGGGTCTGACTAGGAACAGTCAGCATGGATTTGTGCGTGGAAGGTCGTGTTTGACAAATCTTACTGGATTGTTTGAAGAGGTTATGAGGAAAGTTGATGAGGGTAAAGCAGTGGATGTTGTCTATGTGGACCAGTAAGGCCTTTGTCAAGGTTCCTCATGGAAGGTTAGTTAGGAAGGTTCAATCGTTGGGTATTAATATTGAAATATTGAAGAGGCTGGATGGGAGATGCCAGAGATTAGTGATGGATAACTGTTTGTCAGGTTGGAGGCCGGTGACTAGTGGTGTGCCTCAGGGATCTTTACTGGGTCCAGTGTTGTTTGTCATTTACATTAATGATCTGGATGATGGGGTGGTAAATTGGATTAGTAAGTATGCAGATGATACTAAGATAAGTGGTGTTGTGGATAATGAAGTAGGTTTTCAAAGTTTGCAGAGAGATTTAGGCCAGTTAGAAGAATGGGCTGAATGATGGCAGCTGGAGTTTAATGCTGATAAGTGTGAGGTGCTACATTTTGGTAGGAATAATCAAAATAGGACATACATGTTAAATGGTAGGGCATTGAAGAATGCAGTAGAACAGAGTGATCTAGGAATAATGGTGCATAGCTCCCTGAAGGTGAAATCTCATGTGGATAGGGTGGTGAAGAAAGCTTTTGGTATGCTGGCCTTTATAAATCAGAGCATTGAGTATAGGAGTTGGGATGTAATGTTAAAATTGTACAAGGCATTGGTAAGGCCAAATTTGGAGTATTGTGTACAGATCTGGTCACCGAATTATAGGAAAGATGTCAGCAAAATAGAGAGAGTACAGAGAAGATTTACTAGAATTTTACCTGGGTTTCAGCACCGAAGTTACAGGGAAAGGTTGAACAAGTTAGGTCTTTATTCTTTGGACCGTAGAAGGTTGAGGGGGGACTTGATAGAGGTAATTAAAATTATGAAGGGGATAGATAGAGTTGACGTGGATAGGCTTTTTCCATTGAGAGTAAGAGCGATTCAAACAAGAGGACATGAGTTGAGAGTTAGGGGGCAAAAGTTTAAGGGTATCACGAGGGGGAATTTCTTTACTCAGAGTGGTAGCTGTGTGGAACGAGCTTCCAATAGAAATGGTAGAGGCAGGTTCGATATTGTCATTGAAAGTAAAATTGGATAGGTATATGGACAGGAAAGGAATGGAGGGTTATGAGCTGAGTGGGGGCCAATGGAACTACGTGACAGTAAGCGTTCGACATGGACTACAAGGGCCGAGGTGGCCTGTTTCCGTGCTGTAATTGTTATATGGTCCTTCCTATAGTGTAGTGACCAGAACTATATGCAGTACTCCAGATGTGGCCTAACCAGAGTTTCAATAAAGTTGCAACAAAACCTCTTGATTTTTTTTAGCTCATTGCCTCAACTAATTAAAAGCAAGCATGCCATAACCCTTTTAACCATCCTTTCGACCTGTGTAGCCACTTTCATGGAGCTGTGAACTGAGATCCCAAGATCTCTCTGCTCAGAAATGCTGTTAAGAGTCTTGCCACTAATAGTTTACTGTCTCCTTGCATTTGCCCTACTGAGGTGCAACACCTCACATTTATCTGGGTGTAACTCCATCTGCCATTTATCTGCCCGTATCAACAACTGATCTACATTGTGCTGTATTCTTTGCCAGTCTGCTGCACTATCCACAACTCCACCAATCTTGGTATCATCTGCAAATTTAGTAACTCACCATCTACATTTTCATCCAGGTCATTTATATACATCACAAATAGCAGCGGTCGTTGCACAGATCCCTGCAGCTCAAATAAGTCCTTTCAACCACTGCCCCTGTCTTCCATGCACAAGCCAGTTCTGAATCCAAACAACCAAAACGCCATAGACTCCATGCATACTACTCTTCTGGATTAGCCAAACATACTCTTCCTAATTAGGCCATGGGTTTCCAAATGCTCATATCCTATCCTTAACAATTTTTTCCTTCAATTTCCCTACAACTGACATGAGACTCACCAGTCTATAGTTTCCATGATTTTCCCTTACTTTCTTCTTAAATAGAGGTACAAGTTTCATCCCTTTTCAGTCCTCTGGGACCTCACCTGTGGCTCGAAAAGATGCAAAGACATTGGTCAAGGCCCCAGCAATCTCATCTCTTAACTCCTTCAATAACCTGGGGCAAATGCCATCAGATTCTGGGGACTTATTATCTTATTATCATCTTAGTACTCATTAGGAACCCAACATTTCTTCCTCCTTATCTCTGAATACCCCAACATATTTATGCACTTGGCACTGATCTCCTGGTCCTCCGTGTCCTTTTCCTTGGTAAATACTGAAGCAAAGTACTTGAGTACCTCACTCACGTTCTTTGCATCGAAGTAAATGTTTCCCTCTTTGTCTTTGAGTGATCCTATCCTCTCCCTAGTTATCGTATTGCTCTTCATGTATGTTATAAAATACCTTGAGATTCTTTTTAATCCTACTTACCAAGGACTTCTCATGGCTTCTCCTGGCTTTTCTAATTGCCTTTTTTAGTTCTTTTTTGGCTTCTTTACAATTCTTATGTGCTCTGTTTGATCCTAACTGATCCAGTTGACTGAGTTTATTGTGAGTTCCAGATTATTCGCAATTTCACTGTCTATTTCCTTAAAATGTATTTTTAATAATACCCTTTTGTTTCTCCGAAATGGTGCCCAGTTGTACTTTTCATGGAAATTGCTTAGTTGCTTTTTAAGTTTGTAGGGTTGGGTTTGGGGACAGAGGGGAATTAAAGGTCAGGTTAGGGCTTAAGGATAGTGACATGAGGAAGTTGGAGGTTAGATTCTGTTTTTGGGACAGGAATGTGGAGGAATTAAAGGCCAGATCCATGATCCACCTTCGAAGTGTTATATAACCATATAACAATTACAGCACGGAATCTGGCCATCTCGGCCCTTCTAGTCCGTGCCGAATGCTAACTCTCACCTAAACTCTGCACTCAGCCCATAACCCTGCATTCTTTTGCTGTCCATATTCCTATCCAATTTTTTTTAATGACAATTTCGAAGCTGCCTCCACCACTTCTACTGGAAACTAATTCTACACAGCTACCACTCTCTGAGTAAAGAAGTTCCCCCCCCCCATGTTACCCCTAAACTTTTGCCCCTTAACTCTCAACTCGTCCTCTTGTCTGAATCACCCCTGCTCTCAATGGAAAAAGCCTATCCATGTCAACTCTATCGATCCCCCTCATAATTTTAAATAACTCTATCAAGTCCCCCCTCAATCTTCTACACTCCAAAGAATAAAGACCTAACTTGTTCAACCTTTCTCTGTAACTTGGGTTCTGAAATCCAGGTAACATTCTAGTAAATCTCCTCTGTATGCTCTCTATTTTGTTGACATCTTGCCTATAATTCGATGACCAGAACTGTACACAATACTCCAAATATGGATAGGTGACAAAAGGCATCTGCACTTTAGATTGAAGGCCAACAATGTGGAGAACTGACAAAGGTCATCTGTGGATGTCGGGCTCTCCCAGTCTGTGTCCCTATAAGTTGGATGCCTATGTGAGCAGGAGGCATGAGGGCTGGTCAGTAAGTGAGCCCGGAGTTCACTGTTCTGACAGTGCCTTGTCTAGAGGTCAGTGCTGAAGATAGGATCCCAGAGGTTGAAGGTCTAGACCTCGAATCCTGGAGTAGAGGCCTGTACTGGAGTTGTTTGGGGTAGAGGAAAGGGCTTGCAAACCACACATTTCACTATTTGTTTTGATGTACATATGATAAATATATCTGAACCTGCATACTCTTTAACACTCCCCTTATTCTCCCAGGATCCCTATTTACATAAAGATTCATTTGCAGTACCTGGTTAACCTTAACTTTGAGGGGAAACTAGAGCACCCAGTGGAAACCCATGCAGTCAACAGACAGCACCCAAGGATGGAGTCAAATAGTGCAGCTGCCCAGAACACTACTGCAGAATCTAGTTCTTGATTCTGAATCTGAGATTGAGGTACCTTTGAAAAATTATATTAAGGGACATAGGTGAAGGGGAAGAACGTGATGTATTTTGGGCATAACTCATTTATTTATACTAAAATTAATGTTAGAACTGCTTGAAGACAACTATTTTGCCATAGTTGCTAGCTTGGTCAAAAATTTTGTATGTATGATTGTCTGTTTAATAGTTTTAAGAGCCCAGACAGGCCAAAAAAGTTGGGGTAAAATGCTCATAATGCCAGAATTATAGTATCATGTTGAGGGTCTGCATCTCCTCCTGTTCTCATTTTCCTGATTGTTGGAGTTTTGGAATATTTTGTGATGTGAAAGTTTGTGTTCCAGCCACACCTGTGCTTGCTGGAACTGTCACCTTCATTGGCAGAGAAGAGTTAATTTATTCCCTGGTTCTGCTTGCGATGAAATGCAAGTTCTAGTTCCTTTACACCAGAATTGATTCTTTTTCTGGTCAATGCAAACAGTGGAAATAGCCAGCTGGAGAAATTCTGAATTCTAGATCACATTTTAATCCTTTTAGGAAGTGTATGAACCTTGCAGTTGTCTAAAAATTTCTCAAACTTTTGGTCATATTTGTGTGATGCTTGCAGTGAGAGAAGGTGAATAGAATGTATATGTAATCTGGAAGATCTTAGCTCAGAACAGGAAATGATGCTTGCAACTGTACAGGGCTTCAGTCTGCTTCAGAACAAGTTCGCACACACAAAATGCTGGAAGAACTCAGTATGCCAGGCAGTATTTATGGAAAAGAGTACACTCGACGTTTCAGGCCAAGACCTTTCTTCAGGACTGGAGGGGAAAAAAAGATGAGTCAGAGTAAGAAGGTAGGGGGAAGGGAGGAAGAAACAAAAGGTGACAGGTGAAACTGGGAGGGAGGAGTGGTGAAGTAAAGAGCTGGGAAGTTGATTTGTGAAAGAGGTACAGGGCTAAAGAAGGGGGAATCTGATATGAGAGGATAGAAGGCCATGGAAGAAAGAAGAGTGGGAGCAGCACCAGAGGGAGGTAATGGACAGGTAAGAAGATAAGGTGAGAGAGGGAAGGAGAAGAGGGACATCAGTACGGGGTTTGAGAAATCGATGTTTATGCCATCGGGTTGGAGGCTACCCAAGCAGACAAAATGTTACTCCTCCAATCTGAGTGTGGCCTTAATCACGACAGTAGAGGAGACCCTGAACTGACATGTCAGAATGGAGATGGGAAGTAAAATTAAACTAGGTGGCCACTAGGAGATTCCACTTTCTCTGACGGATGGAGTGAAACGGTCCTCCTATCTACGTCCATTTTTACTGATATACAGGAGGCCACACCGAGAGCACCAGATATGGTAGAGGACCCCAACAGACTAATGTGGAAGGACTGTTTGGGGCCCTGAGTGGTAGTGAGAGAGGAGGTGTTGGGACAGGTGTAGCACTTGTTCCGCTTGCAAGGATAACTGTAGGAGGGAGATCAGTGAGGAGGGACCAATGGACAAGGGAATTGCATAGGGAGTGATCCTTGCTTGGTTGTGGGATCATTTTGGAGATAGCAGAAGTTATGGAGAATTATGTGAGGATGGTGGGGTTGTAATTGTGGACAAGAGGAACCCTATCCCTGATCAGGTTGTGAATGACAGAAGAGACAGGCAGAGTGTGAATGATTCAGCAGCATCTTGTTTGTTACCAGTCAGCTGCTGGCTAATTGCTCAGCCGGGGAGTCATTACCTCTGGATCGACTCTGTCAGCCCTCCTGAAGCTCCTGACCTGCTATAGGGGGCGGCAGCTGCCTCTCCTTCATCCCCGGGTATGGAACTTTTACTTAACATAGTAACTACTATCCCCAGGGTCTGCATTTCTTAACAGATGAACCTTCGTGTTTGTGACATATGGGAACCCTGCAGCATGTAGTGGGAAAGGCTATTCAGTCCATCAAGCCTGCTAGCCACTCTGTACAGTCACAGCTGATGACTTGTCAGTTCCATTTCCTAAGGCAGTGAATGTCCCGATCCACTCTGGGCATTCCTTCTTTTCAAACACGAGGAAATCTGCTGATGCTGGAAATTTAAGCAACACACACAAAATGCTGGTGAAACACAGCAGGCCAGGCAGCATCTATAGGGAGAAGCACTGTCGACGTTTTGGGCTGAGACCCTTCGTCAGGACTAACTGACGAAAGTCAATCTTCTCCCCTGTCCCGTTGGGCAGAAGATATAAAAACCTGAAAGCACATACCACCAGGTTTCAGACATTTGAACAGATCTCTCAAACTGAAGTTGAACTCTCGATCTCCCAATCTACCCTTGTGAAAGCCAAGTGTCTAATGGCCACGATATGGTAGTTTCATGACTGACACACACTGTTAAGTTCATCACCCTTGTTCTTGATATTTGTTGCATTAAAATAGACACACTTCAACCTATCCTTTTCTTTCTTCCATGGCCTTCTGTCCTCTCCTATCATATTCCCCTTTCTCTAGCCCTGTATCTCTTTCATCAGTCAGTTTCCCAGCTCTTTACCTCATTCCTTCCCCTCCTCCTCCCGGTTTCATTTCATACCTTGTGTTTCTTCCTCCCCTCCAGCAACACCTTACACTGACTCCTCATCTTTTTTTCTTCCAGTCCCGATGAAGGTTCTCGGCCTGAAATGTCGAATGTACTCTTTTCCACAGATGCTACCTGGCCTGCTGAATTCCTCCAGCACTTTGTGTGTGTTGCGTAGATTTCCAGCATCTGCAGATTTTCTCTTGTTTGTGTCAGGACAAGTTAATACTGAAATGGAGAACTTGCGCAATATTAGCAGACAGTATAATTTCTGAACTGTAAATTCCTGATCAAGGTAAGCAGATACTAGAGAACTGTTCTTGGCATGAAAGCAGAACTTAGAACTGGAATTATCTACAGTTGTTGAAGTGATGCTTGCTGATGCAGACAAGGAACTTGTGGCAACAGTTGTTTGAGTTTAAGCACAGATTTAAAAAGCAAGTGGTTTCTATCAGGACTTCCTGTTGTAGTTGAGATTGTTTGGGTTATTAGACTCTAGGGTCAATAAAAAGAAGTGAGGTATAAGCAGAATAAACATTGTTGGAGTGGGAAACAAGCTGTGGTGAGGAGGGGTGGAGGCTAGGCTGAGGTTTCTTTTTCCTTTTATCTATTTGCACCTAGCTAGAGTAGTGATATGTCAGTAGGTCAGTGGTATGCTCCTCTCGCAAGAAGCGGGACATCTCAGGACCTCCAGTGTCCCTGATCACTACATCTGTGAGAAATTCATCTTGTTATGAACCATGTTAGGAAATGGGAACTGGAGCTGGATGACCTTTGGCTCATTCAGGAAAATGAGGAGGTGATAGGAGCTACAGGGGCATTGTCATACCAATGTTGCAGGAGCTGGGTGACTGCCGGGAAAGGGAATAGGCAGGTAGTGCAGAGTACCATGTGGTCTTTCCCCTTCATAGCACGTACAGTCGGCCCTCCGCATCTGCAGATTCAACCAACCATGGATCAAAAATATTCCAGAAAGTTCCAAAAAGCAAAACTTGAATTTGCCATGTGCTGAGCACTACGCTGAATCCATGCGAATGAAGTGACGGTAGTCTGCTGTAGCCCCCTGCCATTTCACAGATCCTCAGTCTCTCTCCAGCACTCGTTGTTTGAGCATTGTTCAAATTTATAATTTAGCATTCAATTAAGCATCTCGTTTGCTGCTTGTGTTGTAAGTGAGAGGAAGGAGTTTAAGGCTAGTAAGGGATGGCTGGCTAGCTATGTAAAGCGCTACAGCCTCAAGAACTTAAAGACTACCTGAGACTCGGCATCGGCTGATGCCAAGGCGGCATCAACATTCCCAGAAGAGCTACTGAGCATGTACAGACTTTTTTCTTGACATTATTCCCTGAACAATACAGTATAACAACATAGCATTTACATTGTGTTAGGTATTATAAGTAATCTAGAGATGATTTAAAGTATACGGGAGGATGTGCGTAGGTTATATGCAAATACTACACCATTTTATATAAGGGACTTGAGCATCCACAGAGTGGGGGTTCCTGGAACCAATCCCCTGTGGATGCTGAGGGACGACTGTATACTACTTTCAGTACTGCTGTGGGTTGGGGCAGGGTGGCCTACCAGCTGAAGGCCAACGTGACCAAGTCTCTGGCAATAAGTCTGGATCTGTGACTAATAAGGGAAGGGGAGAGAAGTGAACAGTATTTGTAGGGGATTTTATGGTATGGAGCAGATGAGAGTTTTGTGGACATGAAAGAGATTCCTGGATGGTATGTTGCCTCCTAGGTGCAGGATCAGGGACATCTCGGATCAGGTCGACAATATTCTAAAAGGGGCTGATGAGCAGCCAGAGTCATGGTACATAATTGGCACCAACAGCATGGGTAGGAAAAGGAATCTGGTCCTGAAGATAAAATATTCCCAGCTAGGCAGTAAGCTGAAAAGCAGGACCTCAACTCAAGGATCTCTGGATTGCCCTTACGCCACACAACAGTGAGGGTACGAATAGGATGATTTGGCAGATGAATGTGTGGCTGAGGAATTGATGCATGGGACAGGATTTCAGGTTTATGGGTCATTTGGGATCTCTTCTGGGGAAGGTATGACCTGTATAAAAGGGGCGTGTTACACCTGAACTCAGTTGGGGGGGGGGGGGAGAGGGTGGTGGGGACCAATATCCTTGCAGGCTGTTTTGCTGGAGTTATTGGGGACTAGTTTAGACTAGTTTGGAAGTGGGATGGGAGCCAGAGTGATTAGTCAGAGGATGGGGCAGTTATTGTAAAGGTAGGTGAACCCTGTAGAGAGACTGTAAGGAAGTATAGGCATAATTGCAGTCAGTGGGATGTGTGTCTATTTTAATACAAGTACTGTATCAGGAACAAGGGTGATGAACTTTGAGTATATGGATGAGTATGGAACTACTGTATCATGGCCACTTGAGACTTGAGTTTCACAAGGGCAGGAATGGCTGTTGGATGTTCCAAGATTTAGATGTTTCAGAAGGGACATAGAAGGGAAAATAGGTGGGGGAGTGGGATTGCTGATCAGGGATATTATCACAGCTGCAGAAAGGGAGGACAACATGGAGGGATTGAATATTGAGTCAGTGTAGTTGGAACTCAGAAACAGAAGGGAGCAAACACTCTACTGACTCTACTGGGAGTTTATTATGGCAGGTCGGTGGGACTAGGTGAAAGTAAGCGTTCGGCATGGACTAAAAGGGCCGAGATGGCCTGTTTCCTTGCTGTAATTGATATATGGTTATATATCCTATAGACCCCCATTAGCAACAGAGATATTGAGGGGCATATTGTGAGATATCCCTGGTTACTATGGGATACTAGGTAAGAGATTGCTGTGCCCTTGGTGGTGATTTTTGCATCTTCATTCTCCACAGGAGTAGTACCAGGGTAGCAAATCATTATTCCTTTGTTCTAGAAAGGTAATAGGGATAATCCTGGGAATTATAGACCAGTGAGTATTACATCATTGGTGGGCAAACAGAGAGGATTCTTAGAGACAGGATTTAGGATCATTTGGAGAAGCATACTTTGAGGGATAGTCAGCATGGTATTATGAGGAGCAGGTCTTGCCTCATGAGCCTGACTGAATTCTGAAGAAGTGACAAAACAAATTTATAAAGGCAGATCAGTGGATGTGATGTATGTGGATTTTAGTAAGGCATTTGACAAGGTTCCCCTATGGTAGGCTCTTTCAGAAAGTCGAGGGGTGCAGGATCCAGGAAAACATGGCTGCATGAAATTGGAATTGTTTTGCTCACAAAAGACAAAAGATGATGGTAGATGGAGTGTATACTGCTTGGAGGTCGATGACCAGTGGATCTGTTCAGGGACCCTTTCTCCTTTTGACTTGTAAATGACGGATGAGAAAATGGGAGGGTGACTTAGTAAGTTTGTTGATGACATGAATGTTGGTGGTGGTGTGGATAATGTAGAGGGTTTTCTTAGGTTACAGTGGCACATTTTTAGGATGTAGAGCTATACTAAAAGTGGCAGATGGAGTTCAACCCTGAAAAGTGTGAAGTGATTCCTTTGGAATTTGAATTTGAAGGCAGAATTTGGGGTTAATGGCAGGATTCTTAGCAGTGTGGAGGAAAAGGGGGATCTTGGGGTCCATATTCATAAATCCCTCAAAGTTGTAGCACAAGTTGATAGGGTGGTTGAGAAACGTATAGTGCATATGGTATAAAACTCTGGATAGACCACACTTAGAATATTGTTTTCAGTTCTGGTGGACTCATTATAGGAAGGATGTGGTAGCTTTAGAGTGTGTCCAGAGGAGATATACTAGGATGCTGCCTGAATTAGAGAGCATGTCTAATGAGAGGTTGAGTGAGCTAAGGCTTTTCTCTTTTCTCCAGAGGTGACTTGATAGACATAAGTAAGCTGATGAGAGGACAGAGTGGAAGGCCAGAGACTTTTTCTCAGAGGCAGAAATGGCTGATATAAGGGGGCATCATTTTAAGAAAGTTTGGAGGAAAGTATAGGGTGAATGTCAGAGGTAGGTTTTTTTTACAGAGTAATAGTTGCATGGTGGTGGTAGAGGCAGATACGTTAGAGGCATTTAAGAAACTATTAGGCAAGTGAATGAAATATAAAGGGAGGGTTATGAGGGAGGGAAAGGTTGGACTGATCTTGAAGTAGGTTAAAGGGTCAGCACATAGTGGGCTGAAGTGCCTGTACTGTATTGTGTTGTATTGTTCTATATTCTGTGCTGCCCGAGAGCAGTGCGGCAAGTTAACGTTGAAATAAAACATGTCCCTGGAATAATAGAATTCTTAGATTTTGGTGGATTTGATGATGGAAAAAGTACTGATGGAGGATATGTTGAAATAAGCCAAGAACTTTTAATCTCTGGACACTTGATTTGCTGCTTTTGATGGATGCACTGTCTTCAGCTGTGCAAAAAGTCTCCGCAGTGGCATTTGCTGACTCTTCAATGGGTTGCTGATAGCCAGAAAGAATTATTAATTTCTTCAACATGCCCCACCACACTCACTAGAATATGTAACTTTTCATCACATTTCTTAGCATTACCTTCCATTTATCCCATATCCACTCACTTTCACCAGTCAGTCTGTATCTCCTTGAAGTTTGTCACAGATCACTTTTACCTTTGGGTTCTGTAACCATTTGCACATGGAAATATGCCCTACATCCCTAAGTCCAAATGTATAGTAAATATGGTGATTCTTGTCCTCATCCCTGAGGAACTCTGCTGTGCATGTCCCTCGAGTCTTAAAAGCAACCTTTCATGATTAAAGCTTGTATTACTTATTGAAGTTTTGACCATGGTCATCAGTCGTCATGGCAAGCCGTTGTCCAGCATCATAAGAAATGTCTGTATGAACCACAGCCAGCATTTTCCTCAGCCCTCTCTGTTATTTGATCAAAAAGTGAATTAGATTTAATTTGCCTTTACAAATTCATGTACCTGTCTGTAATCAATCTATACTTGTCCAAGTGACTGCTGGTTCTGTTCACTAATTTGTTGTTTCTAAAACTTCCCATTACTAAAGCTAAACTGTTCTGATAGTCCTGGGTTTAATCTCTTCGAACATTTGCAGTTCTCCATTTCTTGGGTCCCAGACCCAAATCTACAGATATTTGTAAGATTGTGGCTATGACCTCTGCATTTTCTGTCCATTCTTCTTGTAAATTATCCCACTCGTACTAAATAATCAATCTGCTTTAATCACAGCTATTCCACCTCTGTCAATATCTAGCTCATCCAAACTCTCAACTGCATTATGCTCTTGACATCTCTCGGCAATAACACTAGCTCACTCTGCCACTCTAGTATGTGGCAAAAAAGCTTAATCTTAATTTAACTGTATTAGTAAGTCAGCACCCTCCTCCATCTCCTGTGCTATATGCACAAACATAATTTTTTCTCTCTGGTCTGATGGTCCTGAACCTGCAATATTTGCTATTTGCAGAAGTGCTGTTTGTCTGCTGAGTTTTATAAGCATTTTGATTTTTTTTTAAATTGCAACTGTCTCTTGTAGCACCACTTCCCTTGAGAAAACTGACATCAAAGGTTAGTGTAATACTATTACAGCACCAGCAACCCGGGTTCACTTCCACTCTTGTCTATAAGGAGTTTGTTCTCCCCTTAACTGTTTTCTCCAGATGCTCTAGTTTCTTCACTCATTCTAAAGATGTAAGGGTCAGTAGGTTAATTGGTCACGGGTGTAATTGGATGCGGCATGTTTGTTGGACCAGAAGGCCTGTTACTGTACGTATCTCCAAATAAATAAATGAACACTAATTCAGTACTTCAGCCACATCTGCGCCCACAAGTGACATTCCTTGGTCCTTGGTCTACCCACTGCTCCTCTTGCAACCATTTTCCAGTTCTTGTGTCCATTTCACTCTATTTCTTTGGTCGTTATTAGAGCTTTGACTTAAATATCTATACTCTTCTCCCTCGTACACCTCCCTAAACAGGATTAGAAACTTCTCAATCTGAAAGCGCTGCCATTATTCAAACATGCTTGGAATGGCTGTTCCTGCACCAGTCCAAACCTGATTCAAGTATAGAGGGAGGGTTTGCTAACTTAATTGCTGAAGATTTGCAGCAACTTTCTGTTCTGTTGGTGGATTGGTTGTATTTGGGATGATGGCAGGGGGAGCCCCAGATGATTTGATTTATTTCATGGAGTGGTACAAAACTGATGTTTTCTATCAAGTTCTGGCCCGCTGTTGTGGCAGCAGAGGCTAAGAACTCAACAGGAAAATAAGCTCTACATATTGAGAAAGCAGTAAAGTTCATGGCAGTGAATTACATAATGAAAGTAAGAGGCAAGGAATTTATAGAGAAAGAAATAATTTGTACAGTTGGCCCTCCTCATCCGCGAGGGATTAGTTCTAGGACCCCTCATGGATACCAAAATTCGCGGATGCTCAAGTCCCTTATTCAACCTGTATCAATGCAGTGGACCTTAGGACCCAGTGGAACCCCAAATCTTATTTAACCTGTCTCAATGCAGTGGACATTAGGACCTGGCAGCAGCGATCTGAATCCAGAGTTACTGTTCACGAAAATAATCACAATCACGATTGAAAATAAAGTGGAAATAATAAAACGAACGGAAAGAGGTGAAATGCCATCAGTCATTGGAAAAGTGTTAGGCTACGTCAGTTAACGATCAGAACAATTTTAAAGGATAAAGTGAGAAAAGCTGTGCCCCGATGAAAGCTACAATCATTACTAAGAAACACAGTGGTTTAATTATTGGGTTTTGGGTTTTTGATTCTCCACATCAACCCGGCACAGTGGAGAGCGCACTTAGGAGCAATCTGTCACTGGATCAAACTCAGGAACTTCTGTTCCCGAGCCCGGCACTGAAACATATATTCTTAATTTTTTTTATGCATAGAAAGGTAAAATAAATGCTATATACGAAGACAAAAGTTTGACTAACTGACGCTAAGTAATACCGGATGTACCTGTTCCGACTTACTTAGTAAGAGAACTTCCAATTTTTTTCGATCCTGATCCACGATAACCCACGCACATCCTCCCGTATACTTTAAATCATCTCTAGATTACTTATAGTACCTAATACAATGTAAATGCTATGTAAAATAGTTGTTATACTGCATTGTTTAGGGAATAATGACAAGAAAAAAAAGTCTGTACGTGCTCAAACAACAAGTGCTGGAAGAGCACTTCTGGGTTTTCATGATTTGTGGTTGGTTGAATTTGCGCATGCGGAATTTGTGGATAAGAAGGGCCAACTGTATTTAAACAAAATGATTATGGAAAATTTCAGTTGTTCATTATCAGACTGGATCAGAAAAGAAATTTATTTTTAATTTAATTGCACTCAAAACTGCTTTTTCCAGTCAATGTGTTTCAGCTCTACCAAGGAAGGAAGGACCATCTTTCATGGTTGCAGAATCCCCGACTAAGAATGGCAGCATTTGGTAGATTACCAAACTATAACCAGTCCCAGTGTAAACACACGCTGAGGGGAAAATGCAGTGGTGCGGTAGTGTAGGGAGGTAAATCACTACTGTGCATTGAATTCTTTTCTACTTAAAAGACAGCTCAAGCTTGATATTAAAGATTATTATCTTGTGCAAGTTATTGAAAAAGGGTGTTTAATTCCAGTACATTATTGATTTCAAGTAATGAGGTGTAATTGTCTTGCCATTAAAATTTGTAGAGTAATGTGGGATAGAAGCAGGCCCTTTGGCCCAGTTTGTCCATGTCAACCAAAATGCCCATCTAAACTAATCCCATTTGCTTACATTTGCCCCATATCCCTCTAAATCTCTTTATCCAATTACTGTACTTGTCTAAATCTCTTTTAAATGTTGTTATTGTACTTGCGTCATTCAAACTGTCATCTGGCAGTTTGTTCCACATATGCATCATCCTCTGCAGTGAGAACTTGCCCTCAAGTCCCTTTTAAATCTTCCCCTTCTCACCTGTGTTCCCTGTTTTTTGATTCCCCTTCTCTTAGGAAAGGTTTGTGTGGCTTCATCCTATCTGCCCCTTGTGATTTTATACACTCCTATAAGGCAAACTCTGACTCCTGTGTTTCATGGAATAAAGTGCTAGCTTATCCTACTTCTCCCTAAAGCTCAGGCCCTCAACTCCTGGCAGCATTCTCATAAATTTTCTTTGCACTCCTTCCAGTTTAATATGTCTTTCCTATAACAGGGTAACTGAAACTGTATACAGTGCCCTAGATGTGGACTCATTTGTACAACTGAAGTACACTTTCTAACTCCTCTACTCAATGCTCTGATTAGATGCCAAAAGCTGCCTTCACTACCCTGTTTTTCTGTGATGGCATTTTCAACAAAAGTTGTATTCCTTGGTGCCTCTGTTCTACAACACTCCCCAGGACCTTACCATTCATGGTGAAATTCCTCCTAAGAATTAGGTTTATTATCGGTGACATCATGAAATGTATTGTTTTACAGCAGCAGTACACTGTAAGGCATAAAAAATTACAATAAATTACAAAATAAATACAGTGTGAAAGATGAATAATGAATGTCATGGGTTTCTGAACCATTCAGAAACCTGGTGGAGGAGAAGAAATTTTTCTTAAAACATTGATTGTGGGTCTTCAGGTTCCTGTCTCTATCTTTTGCTACCTGAGAAATTGGCAACAGTCATTTAACCAGCATATCTTTGGGATGTGGGAGAAATCCCACAGGGAAAATGTGCAGAATCTACTGAAATTTGTTCATAGGTTGCAGGCCCTGACAAAGTTTGCTTAATTTGTTTTTTATTTAGTTCCAGTAAAAAAAATGTATATCCTAACACTAAGTCCAAACTGGCTGACATTTTGCTGACTGCAGAGCTGTGATCATCTGCTAAATTCGCATGGTTTTCTGAGAGGAGATTAAAAACTGCACAGTATTTCAATATACTGTGCTTCAAGTATGATCCCATGAAAGCACTGAACAAATGTTGTAAGACTTGTACTCCACATCACTTAGTGAATGACAACATTGAGCTTATCGCATACCAACAAGGAGACAGACAGATCTCTGAAAGCCATTGTTTACTGGTTACTCTCAAGTTGAAAAATATTCTCCCTACCCAATTCAATAACTATGTTTGTTCATGTCATTTTTTGTGATGGAGGTCATAGGTTTATAAGATGTTTCTGGAGCAGCCGAGGCAAGCAATTTTGTCGAAGGCATAGTTTAGAACTGCGGTGTGACGGGAGTGAGAAATTAATTTCTAGGTTGGTGGCAGGATTGCCAGGAATCAGATTGCTTTATACCAAGTGGTGTCAGACTTCCTGAGAGTTACTGCAGGTAAGGTCACACATTCGAAGGCTAGCAACGTAAATAGATGATGAAGGACATATGGTCAAGACCTCTGCTCCACACTTGAAGGCCAGTGATATGGATGGGTGATGAAAAATGTTGTGGATGTTGGGCTCTCCCCACTGGTGGGCCTGAGATTGGATGGGTTCATGTGAGCAGGAAGCACAGGGGCCAGTCTAGAGGTCAGTACCAAAGATTGGAACCTAAAGGTCAATTGGAAGTTCTGAATTTAAAGCCCAATGGCAGGAGATCGGAGGCTTGTCCTGGAGTTAGAGGACTATCCATATGTGGGTGGCAGGAAAGTGTCTTGTTTTGCTCTTGTTGATTTGTTGCTTGTTTTTTGTTATTGTATTCTCTTGTTTGGCTGAGCATTGTGGGTTTGTTATCAAGTCAAGTTGCTTTTTATTGTCATTTCGACCATAAACTGCTGGTATAGTACATAGTAAAAACAAAACAACGTTCCTCCAGGACCCTGGTGCTACATGAAACAACTCAAGGCCACACTAGGCTACGTAAAAACAACACAAAAACTACAGTAGACTACAGACCTACATAAAGTGCACAAAACAGTGTAGGGCAGTACAATAATTAATTCATTAATAATTAATAAATAAGACAATAGGCACAATTGAGGACAAATTTCAATTTAATAATAAATGATCTAGATGTCAGTCTAGACTCTGGGTATTGAGGAGTCTGATGGATTGGGGGAAGAAACTGTTGCACAGTCTGATCGTGAGAGCCTGAATGCTTCGGTACCTTTTGCCAGATGGCAGGAGGGAGAAGAAGGGTGTGTGGTGTCCTTCACAATGCTGTTAGCTTTGCAGTTGCAGCCTGTGGTGTAAATGTCTGTAATGGCGGGAAGAGAGACCCCAATGATCTTCTCAGCTGACCTCACTATCTGTTGCAGAGTCTTGCGATCCGAGACGGCGCAATTCCCTAACCAGGCAGTGACGTAGCTGCTCAGGATGCTCTCGACACATCCTCTGTAGAATGTGGTGAGGATGAAGGGTGGGAGATGGACTTTTCTTAGCCTTTGCAGAAAGTAGAGATGCTGCTGGGCTTTCTTGGCTATGGAGCTGGTGTTGAGGGACCAGGTCAGATCCTCCACCAGGTGAACACCAAGAAATTTGGTGCCTTAATGATCTCAATGGAGGAGCTGTCAATGTTCAGCGGAGAGTGGTCATTCCGTGCTCTCCTTAAGTCAACAACCATCTCTTTTGTTTACATTCAGAGACAGGTTGTTGACCCTGCACCAGTTCATTAGCCGCTGCACCTCCTCTCTGTATGCTGACTCATTGTTCTTTCAGATGAGACCCACCACGGTCGTGTCATCAGCGAACTTGATGATGTGGTACGAGCTGTGTGTTGCAGCACAGTCGTGGGTCAGCAGAGTGAACAGCAGTGGACTGAGCACGCAGCCCTGGGGGGCCCCCGTGCTCAGTGTGATGATTTTGGAGATGCTGCTCCTGATCCAGACTGACTGAGGTCGCCCAGTCAGGAAGTCTAGGATCCAGTTGCAGAGGGAGGTGTTCAGGCCCAGCAGGCTCAGCTTTCCAATCAGGTGCTGAGGAATGATTGTGTTGAATGCTGAACTGAAGTCTATGAACAGCATTCGAACGTACGCGTCTTTTTTGTCCAGGTAGGTTAGAGCCAGGTGGAGGGTGTGTTCAGCGGTTGGGATGATACGCGAACTGCAGGGAGGGGGCGTAGCAGGGTTTTGATGTGCCTCATGACGAGCCTCTTGAAACACGACATGATGATGGTCGTTGAGGCAAGACACTGAAGACTTCTTCAGCACGGGGACAATGATGGCGTCGAAAGGTGTAATGCATCTTGTGGGCTGTCCTCAGCACATCCCTAGGTTAAATCAAGACACTTCATTACATGTTTTAATATACATGTGATAAATAAATCTGAATCTGAAGTGGCAGTTGCTTCTGACTTGTACCTTGTGGATTGTAGGTAGACTTTTGTGGTGTTGGGAGGTAAATCACTCACCTTGCCATACCAAGAATGTCCCTGGTATTCTTCCTTTCGACTTTCAGAAGCATATCCTGTAAGGCAGTGTTTCATGCATCAATGCTCTTAGTTTTGCCCGGGCCACTCTACTGCAGCATTTGATACAGGTTTGGGCAAGCATGAACAAAAGAGCACAACTTCAGAATGACTGCTCTAAGGATGAATTGTTTCCAAACATCATCATAAGGAAATTCTCACAAATTTAGAAATCAGTAGGTTTGGGTGAACTCTGGAGTTTTGTGTGCAACTAATAAACGCAGATTCAGATGTCACAGTGTGCATTCCTCCATGCCGTGTCTCTAGTCTAACCAGCTACTGCTTCAATGATCACTGTTCATCAGAATTTGAAATGTTTGCTACTAATGTAAAATATTCAGTTTTATTCGCTGTTCCTCAGAAAATCAAGCAGGTTTTGCTTGCATACATCAAGATCTCTAAAATGTTCAAACTTGGCTGATAAATGACAAATAACGAAATCACAAGGAAATCTGCAGATGCTGGAAATCCAAGCAACACACACAAAATGCTGGTGGCCAGGCAGCATCTATAGGAAAAAGCACAGTCAACATTTCGGGTCAGGAATAATGGAAAAAAGAGATAGTAAGAGATTTGAGAGGGGGAGACCCAAAATGATAGGAGAAGACAGGAGGGGGAGTGATGAAGCTAAGAGCTGGGAAGTTGATTGGCAAAAGGGATACAAGGCTAGAGAAGGGGAATATTATAGGACAGAAGGCCTTGGATGAAGGAAAGGGGTAGGGGAGCACCAGAGGAAGATGGAGAACAGGCAAGGAGTTAATGTGAGAGGGAAAGAGAGGGGGAAAAAATATATAATAAAAATAAATAAATAGGGATAGGGTAAGAAGGGGAGGAGGGGCATTAACGGAAGTTAAAGAAATCAATGTTCATGCCATCAGGTTGGAGGCTACCCAGACAGAATATAAGGTGGTGTTCCTCCAAATAACATTCATTCCAGATATCATTACGGGTTTGTCTGTCCATGTACAAAAAATGCACTATTCCAGAAGTGAAGTGTGGGTGACAGTCTGATCCACCAAGGAATTATTTGACAACAGTCAGCACAGCTGAGTCATAACAAGTACCATCTCTAAGAGCTTTACTGTATTCTTTTGAAGTCCAGTGGCATTGTCACAATTAAATCCTTCACCACAACTTCCTGAGGAGTAGAATACATTTGACCAGAAATAAGTAGGGTCATAGTTTGAAAAATATATTAGTTGCAATCGTGTACTGATCCCGGGTCTTTTGCAGTGAGTGATTGCCTCCTGACTTCTGGTTTTCCGCAGTCTGCAATGCACAAGTTAGAAGTGAGGTGTACTAGCTTGCAGTAGGAGTCAAAGCTCCTTGGTAGTGTAACAGCACATCCTCTATCATAAACATTTGCACCCTCTGCATGGCCTACTGCAAACAACAGCAGCAGCAGTTTCTAATCACACCTTGAAGGACAAGGACAGCTAGCAGATGGGATAGCAGCCATTTCCGTTGCCCCTCCAACTCACATACATCTTGCTTTGGAAATGTGTTGGTGCTTGTTTATTGTTGCTGGGTTTAAATTGTGCAACTTCCTCACATATTATCTTTACTGCCATTAGCAAAGAGACTCACTTGACTACCTCTAGGTGAGAAATAGATGGTGGCCTGGACAGCAATTTAGTCCCTTGACTAAATAGAATAGACTTGAAAGAAAGTGGGATCATTTGTAATCATAGTGCAATTGCTGACCACTAAAATGGGAAGGTTGCTCCTGCAGTAATGATTCTCTGGTTGATTCTAGAGCTCTAAGATGCAGAGTATAGAAACAGTTGAATAAGGCAGAGTAGGCAAGAATAGGAGAAATTTCTAGTTGATGGCTGGGTTTCGTCTCAATAGAATTGTGACCTGTGTTCTTGTGCTAGCTCCGGGTGAACCCAGGGGCAAAAAATTTAACAGTGTGATGGACACCAGAATGACAAAGAATAACATCACAGTGAAGGGTAGTAGGATGTACAGTAAAGATAACAGGATGACTAGGATTCGATAGAGGTGAGGTAAAGTTTGAGATAAACTGTAAGGCAATTTAAAATGGGTCTGAAGTGCAGTATATATGGTTATAAGCTACCAATGCAGGTTGCCATTCTTCATGCAAACAGTAACTGCAAGCAAATAGTGTTTCTGAACTGAAATATGAAAGAGAGTCATATAGTTCTGTAGTTCAGCACAGTCTTGTAGTCTTGCAGTGATTGCAACTGGCTCGCACCTCGCCTCAGGGTGCTACACCCTGACCTTTTCAATCTTGCCCAGTGCTTATATCTCCATCTGAACAACAGGTTCTGCCGCTTGGATAAATCTCCCTCTGAACATTGTGTCTGATAGTATTGACATGCTCTAGGGCCTGGAGCCGATGGCTTTGATTAACCTTTCACACTTTTCCATGCAGCTGACTGCCTCAACCTGCCTCAGGAATGCCACATTGAATTGCATCCAAGCCCAAAGGGAAGTTGTAGACTACTGTATTACTTGCGATAATTGTTTGCCAGAAAAAGTGTGGTTAACGAAGTATTTAGTTGCTATCTTTGTTTCGTTAGCCAACAAACAGAAGTCGCTGAGGTCACCAGCACCATCTTAAAATGTGTATCTAAGTTGACAGAGTTGTTGAATTTATTGGAGAGAGCCGAAAAGATGATTATCCTTTGTTGGGTAAACTTTTAGTTGACTGATGAAATACAATTTGATAGAGAAACTAAAAGGCTGGCGGCAGGAGGATCTTTGTACCAGAGAGAATAAAGCTGAAACCCAGAATGTTCTGAGTATCCCACAGAGAACTATATGGGCTCCTGTGGCAAACCCAACAGTTTGAGGAAATGAGAGGCATCAAAGCAGCTCTTCCTAAGTCAGAATGCTGGAGGAAAATTGTGTGGCTTTCATTTAAGAAGGAAGTGGTTCTCTGATTCTAACTATTTTGATGGGTAAATGGGAGTAATTGTGGCCTGTAAACTTTTATTATTTTCTAATCCCTCAATGACCTTGCCCCTTCCTGTGATTATTACCTTCTCCAAGCCTGGAAAGTTCTTGATTTAAAGTATGTTTATTATCAAAGTATATAAAAATTATACAACCATGAGATTTGTCTGCCTACAGGCAGCCACAAAGCAAGAGAAAGAGAGAAAAACAGAAATCATGCAAACGACAGAAGCAAGCAACGGCAATGCAAACCAAATTCAGGCCATAGATCTGAATTTCAGGAGCATCCAGAGTAGGCCCAAAGCCTCTGTCTCATTTCACTATATCAGTGAGATAAATTGCCACGAAGCACGGCAGGCAGAGAGAGGAGTGAACATCACTGAAGACCAAGCAAAATCTGCCCAACCCTCACCTCTGGTCCTGACACACTGTCTTCCCAGTCTATCTGGGCCAGTGTTTACATTGTCCAAACACTGGAATAGGTCTTGCATTACCCAGGCTCCAGTGCAGTGATATGCCCTGGGCCTAGATCTCACTGCCCATCCCAAAGCCATTCTCGACCTCTCAAAATCAGCTCAACGCTTAGAGTGATCCAAACTTGCACCTGGTTTGGGTGGATAGGCATTAAAACTCCTCACCAAATCAATCAATCCAGCTCTGACAGTAACACCATCTCTGTCTGTGACTCTGTCTCAAACACCAGCATGACTCATCCCCCAAATCAGCTTCGTCTCCGCTCGCTTCTTCATTGTTTGCGATGATAGTTTACCACAGTTTACTTCAGAAGAGGTGTTATTAGTGGTGTTTTTAGTTGAATTTCTTGCCTTTTGAACTACCAGTAAGCTGCCACTCACCTTCAGCAGTGCCATTGTAAACTGGATATCTGCTCTCCTGCATTTCTAGCCTCTTGCACATTTCCTTTTTTTTTATTATACTTTTCAGTGTGCCTTCAGTATCTTAATCCCCTGTCCTGTGTCTTGGAATTCTCCTCTTAAATCCCTAATCTCTCTATCTGGCTTTGTTGTTCCTTGTGGCACATCGGGTGGCAACCTTGCTGTTTCTTTAGCATTTGTCTGTTTTTTACAAGGCCAAGTTGCCAGCTCAATGCTTAACCCAGTACAGGTGGAAAACATGCAAGCAGCCGGCCACATTCGAACCTGGGACCACTCACTTTTATGTCTGGTGTGGATGCTACTATACTACCCATTGGCTGCTTGGCTTTACTCATAGATTAAAATCTATCTTTTGACCTCACCTGTTTGAAACTGGATTTTTTAAATGAAGTTGTATGGTGCATTTTACTATATTACATTTGTTCCATACATGAAGTATTTGGTTGTGCAGCTGCAGACAGAATAGCTTGACACAATTTCACTTACGGTCTACTTTATAGGAGTAATTGCTGATCACCGAACACACCACGTAAAGGAAACCACTGACCTGAAACAGGTGCGTGGGAGAACTGCCGAGGACACCCGCTTTTATCCTATCAATGTGGCCCAGCCTTTCCAGTTCACCCGTAAGTTGTAAACTTTTTTTTGAACATGCTCTACAGAATTTTTGCCTGTTGATGTAGGGACAATCTTATGGAACAAAGGTGTGTATTAAGGGGCAAAATTTTCTGAGGGATTCTTTGTTGTTATGTCCTAGTGTACTACAGTTTGAAAAGATCTGAAGGTTTCTCCTGGGGTCTCCTTTCTGCTAATAATATCAGTAGTTCTGGTAGAATTGCTGAAGATGCTACCTCTTACTGGGCTGTCCATAATGAAAGTGCAAATTCCTTGGCATATTTCATGGAAGACATTGAACTTGGTTATGGAAGGAGTTGACTTTGGTACTGTTCTTGAAGCGGATACAGCTCCCTACTGGAGCTGAGGGAGCTGTTTGAGCAAAAGTAACAGATGTATTTCCACCATCTGTTTGTTGTTAGTGGCATATCTGTGTACATGCTCAGATTTCACTAAGTGTTTTTGTAGATGTTGATGTTACAGCAGACCAGTCTTGTTGGTGTGTGCAGTAGTGTATCCGCATTACCTAATGTAGGGAAGGTTGTGTGGTGTTTTATATCATGATAGGATTAACCAGCACTTTTTATTATCCCAAGGCATAAATTTGAGCTGAGTGGCAGTAGAGAACACACATGTATGTGAGTATGCTTCATTAGCTGTTGGTTAAATACATAAATGAGAAACAAATCGCAGAGGTATGAGGAAAGTGCCATGTGATTCACAGGACTCTCTTCTGAAGAACCAGTGAGGAGTAGAGAGACTTCTCTCATTCATTTCTCAGGAAGTGGCTGATGCTGTCATTGACTGCTGTTGAAGTGATTGGCATACTAAGCCAGTCAGAGTGCCAACCATTCTGTTGGCGTGGATCCTTCTGGACTGAGAAAGGTGATTGACTTCCCTAAGTGAGTCTTTTAACAATCCCATCACTAATAGCTTTTTGTTCAGATTGGTTCTCCCTGGTGAAATGATATGATGCTGTGGGCGTAGATATGATGTACTCCTTAAATTCTGTTGCGGGCGTTTCATTACAATACAGAATTCATGCTATCAATTTGGTCTTGTCAACAGGTAAGTGTCCAACAGGCTGGCATCATTATGAGGGCACAGCAAGCTGTTACCGAGTGTATTCGAACAGCGAGGATTATTGGGATGCTGTCCAGACATGTCAACGAGTGAATGGATCATTAGCCACATTCACTACTGATCAAGAGCTGCGGTTTATACTAGCTGAAGAATGGGACCTAGAGGAACGGCCCTTAAGTCGCAAGGACCAGCGGAGGTGAGTCTACGGATGGGGCGGGGTAGGATGCTGGAAGAGGGAGGAGATGAGAAGATTTGAAGTAAGCATGTGCAAATGGAGTCAAAGAGGAGAATTAGGTGGGACAAAAGAGAAATTGGCACAACAAAAGAGGTGAAGATTAAGGAATGAAGGAATGTGGCTAGTTATAAAACAAACCAGGAGACAGAGTGCCAAAGGATAAGTTGGCCAGGACAGTACTTGCGTGGAGAACTGGACTCTCTGACGGTGGTGTCTGAAAAGAGGATGCTGTCCAAGTTGCAAGCCATCTTGCACAGTGACACCCATCCACTCCATAATGTACTGGTTAGGCACAGGAGTACATTCAGCCAAAGACTCATCCAACCGAGATGTAACTCTGAGTGTTGTAGGAAGTCATTCCTACCTGTGGCCATCAAACTTTTACAACTCCTCCCTTGGAGTATCAGACATCCTGAGCCAGTAGGCTGGTCCTGGACTTATTTCCACTTGACATGATTAACTTATTTAATTATTTACAGTTTTTTATATTGCTATATTTCTTCACTATTCTTGGTTGGTGCGGCTGTAACGAAACCCAATTTCCCTCGGGATCAATAAAGTATGTCTGTCTGTCTGAGAGTGGATGAGGGAATAGGGAAGACTTGTGTCAGGAAAATGGGAGCTTGGGCTAGACTGGAGCATTGTGCAGTGGGGCAGAGAAGAGCTGGTGTGAACTTGCTTTCTGGTATCAAGGTTTGTTATTGCAGTGAACAGTTTCATCATTGAAAATTGCAAGTTTATTATCCATCTGATTAATTGTTTACAGGTTCTGGGTTGGCTATCAGTACACGATAACAAACCGAAGCCACACCTCACTAGAGGGGCAGTGGGAAGTGGCGTATAAGAGCAGTAAGTATGCTGAAAGAGAAATTGATGTAAGTACCGCTAATGGTGGCTCAGTACACAGCCTCCTAACTCATTGACAACCTCTTGCTCTTCTGAACATGTATTTGTGCAGTATATGTAACAAGGAGGAATATCCCAAAGAACTTCATGGGTACATTTCAAACAAAAATTTGCCCCTTGAAATGTTTAAGAATTTGTTCAGATAAATGTTAGGAGGAAGAAGTGACAAGGATGGAATTGTCATGTAGGTACAATAGGGCCCAGTAGGACCCTGATAATCACTCCTGTATAACACCAAGGTGGAACAAGGCAAGGGGTTCGGAAGAAGGATCAGATCATTAGAAATTTGTTTGACATTGGCATGGAAGGCACTGGCTTCTATCTTGCTATTATTTATTTGGAGTAAAACTACTCATCCAAGCCTGTACTTTGGACACAATCAGACAATTCAGAAAGAGACGATAAAGTCAAGGTGGAGCACAGTGTTCTTGACAACAGGAAAGTGGGCAACTGGTTTTCAGATATTTTGAAGAGCAGCACGTAGAGGGGATGCCAGAGGTGATGGTGAGAGTAGCTAAGCAATGGCAGTTCGGCTTTTGTACAGTTTTATATATAACTGTCCATAGCAACTACAGTTTGACTAAGCTCAATGACATGCAGTCTTTGAAGGACAATGTTGCACTACTTACAGCCACCCTGGATGGAGTTGACTTGATCTAGCACAGTTGTCCTGGAGACCATTGCTGATGACATGTGGTACCTTCTCCCTGTGTGGACAGTTTGTCTCTCATTACCTCCTGTTGTTGGTTGTGATGCAAGCTACTGCTTCCCCCTCTCTTTGTTTGGCTTCACTACTCTACCCAGCCTAAACAGATCTCCATGGTAATAAGTTCAGTATTGCTCTCTTGGTACCGGCCAGGATGCAACCCTAAACCTGTGACCCAACAGTGAATGGCTGCAATATTCACCCCAGACCTCAAGCAGCCTCTGTATATTCTCCTGCAGTTCAGTCCACACTGAGCCTTGTGGCAATAAGATCACTATACAGTTGTAATAAAAAGTTCATGAACCCTTTGCAGTTATCAGGTTTTAGAAACAGAAACATAGAAAACCTAAAGCACAATACAGGCCCTTCAGCCCATAATGCTGTGCCGAACATGTATGTACTTAGAAATTACCTAAGGTTACCCATAGCCTTCTCTTCTCTTCTCCCTCCTGCTGTCTGGGAAAAGGCTCCGAAGCTTTCAGGCTCTCATGACCAGACTATGTAACAGTTTCTTCTCCCAAGCTATCAGACTCCTCAATACCCGAAACCTGGACTGACTCCTTGCCCTATTGTCCTGTTTATTATTTATTGTAATGCCTGCACTGTTTTTGTGCACTTTATGCAGTCCCGTGTAGGTCTGTAGTCTAGTGTAGCTTTCTCTATGTTTTTTTTTAATGTAGTTCAGTCTAGTTTTTGTACTGTCATGTAACACCATGGACCTGAAAAACATTGTCTCATTTTTACTATGTACTGTACCAGCAGTTATGGTCGAAATGACAATAAAAGTGACTTGACTAGCCCTCTATTTTCCTAAGCTCCATGTACCTATCCAGGAGCTCTTAAAAGACCTTGTCGTATCCACCTCCACCACCATCGCCGGCAGCCCATTCCACGTACTCACCACTCTGTGTTTTAAAAACAAAACTTAAGCCTGACATCTCCTCTCTACCTACTTCCAGGCACCTTAAAACTATGCCCTGTCATGCTAGCCATTTCAGCCCTGAGGAAAAAAACCTCTGACTATCCACATGATCAATGCCTCTCATCATCTTATACATCTCTATCAGGTCACCTCTCATCCTCTGTCGCTCCAAGGAGAAAAGGCTGAGTTCACTCAACCTATTTCCATAAGGCATGTTCCCCAATCCAGACAACATCCTTGTAAATCTCTCTGCACCCTTTCTGCTGTAGTTATCTCCTTCAGTGGTGATTTCATTTGTGCTTTTATTCCTGGAAACGTGCACTGAGCAAGCCACCATTGCAGTCAGTCACCTGTAACACAATTTGTATTCAGGCCAGGGAAGATTACATTACCTTTGTTACATTCATGTAGCATATCACTAGTTGCTGTTCTGTACTTAGGATTCAACCAAAGAGTTCCAGGAAAGTAAATATGAATTTGGAAGGCTGCTCCATGTGGGGAGAAGCGGGAGCTTAATAGTGGAATGCCTGTTTGGTGGGATAGACTAGACAAGAGTTTTTTTTCTATGATATTAAGGGAAACAGGGTAGAAATGTTGTTGTTTTGGCAATGGCACAAAGTCACTAAATTAGAGTCCAGCCTTTCAGAATAAAAATTAGGGAACCTTTGCACAAATGGCATTTGTTGCATATAAATCTGGTGATTAACAAAAAGTACAGAAGCTTGGTTGTGTGATGATGGTGGAAAGCAGGAATTAAATTATAGATCTACAAAAGAACACATGGGAGACATTCATCTTGAATTACATAAAAAGAAAGAGAGAAGGCACAATGGAGGCTCTGTCGCACAGTTCTAAAATGTAAAATGTGCAAAATGATTGCAAAGTGCGAAGGAAAGGGTGGAGAAGGGGTTGACATACATTCAGTGAGCAAAGTGGTGTTCTAGGTTGTAAAGCTACTACAATCTTAAACTCCTCCTAATCCCTATCACCTTTTCCTCAGAATTGCACAAGCCTCAAAATACACAGCACTTTCCTCTTCCCACCTAATCAACCTGTTGCCCTCCAGACCACCCTATGTCTCTGCCACTGAGATACCTCAGCATATACAATCATTGCTTCCTCATGTTCCTCCTACCACTCTTTCCCATCTATGACTTCTTGACACCAGGCTCCCACCTCCTTCGCATCTCCTGACTGCCATTTTGCACGACGTTCCAATCAATTAAGCCTTTCCATCTTTGCTCTCATGGCCCTTTGGTCCCTGCTCCCTTGCCTCTTTGTAAAGATGGTTTCATTTTCCTTCAGGTTCCACAGAGGTGTTCCTTCCCCCAGAACAGGTGCCAACGTTTGGAATGACCATCTCTGAGCAGGAGAATGTGCTGTGTGCTCAACTGCAATGTTCCCACTTCCCCAGCTTGCGGCACCATGGATTACATAGCTGGTATGCAGAGAACTGCAATGAGAAGTCGGCCTTCCTCTGCAAAAGAAGTGAGTGTTGTCTGACCCTGCATCTTGGAATCTGCCAGCCCACCAAGCTGCCAGTGTTACATTTCAGTTACCACGGGAAGGGGCACCAAACGATGAAGCTCAACTTGATGCGAGTTCGATCTGCCCAATTTCAGTTGCAGCTCAGGACAGAAGGAATGTTAGGCCAGGTTCTTATGGCTCATTTTCTCAAAGGTGGTTTGGGGATAATGTAGATCTTTGGCTTGCAAGTAGAGGGATGCTGAAGGGGAATTACTTCATCTATTCACAATTACTTAGGTTCTCTGGTTTAGTCTCCTGCTAAAGAGTGGCATTTCAAGGCCTTGCCTCATGACTTCACTGGGGGTGGCTGGGGTTCTATCCAGATAGTGTAATATCCATGTACGAGGTCAGTCAATGGATGCGGAATATCTGAAATACAGCAGGAAATACTGGATGTACTTGGTAAAGTAAAATAAGATTAAGATTAGTTGTATTTGCCTCATTTACATACAGTGAAATGCATCATTTGTGTCAAATCAAATTATCGATTATGCTAGGCAGCCTGCAACTGTTGTCATGCTTCTGATGCCAACCTAGGATGCCTACAACTTACTGCCACCTCAGCCATCAGGTGCTGGGTACTTATTGGTGTTCAATGTCTCGAATGCTTTCCCTTTAATATTCATTCAAATTCCTCTGTTAATTAATTCACTAGATTTGGTACATTTTTTGTTTTCTTTGGCAATGAAGAAGGAAGACGATATTTGAAGCCTCCTTTCATAATTTCTCACTGAATGCAAAGCTTTAATAGTATGATTGCTTTTCCCCAAAGGACTTCTCTCAATGAGGTTATTAATTCTACCCCTTTTCACCCGATGTGATGCAGTTTAATTTGATTGCATAATGCATTGATCTATGAAACTCGTATCTGTATTCTTCAAACTAATCTTGTTAATTTAAGTTGCCGGTGCATGTGAAAGCTAGTGATTATGTAAAGGCAACGTTCTATTCTGTAGACAAAAAGCTGTTGAGGCTTGTGACACAGGCAGTCAGAAGTGTCAAGGCATTCCATTCCAATCCAGGGTAGTTTCTGGGCTGAACTCTGCACTCAGTTTTTTCCTTGATCACTTTACCTCTGCTTCACCATCCTCCCATCCTTTCTTTCACTGCTTAAGGCTTCTTGGTTTATCTATTAGCTCTACTAAACTACCAAATTGAAACTGAAGATTCAAAACTCTTAAGATGGCAGGTCTTTGACTCAAATGTGCTAACTTGAATCTTCCATTTTTATTTCAATATCCATTGGATATGCTTGCTCTTCATTATTAACTTTTAAAACAAAAAATGTTTATATTTGCCTTTTCTTTGAAGTTGGAATTTCCAAATTAGATTCTGAGCTGTAGAGCTCTGCTGCAACGATTTTGCACTGTTGTTTTCCTCTGACACAAGCTTTAAACGAATGTGGATAGGCTGACAGTTTTGAATTCAAATTCCCAGACTTCAGGATTTAATGAACTGGATGGCCCTGGAGTAGACGAGGCCTCAGCTGCTATGTGTTTCCTTGTAACTAAGAGGGTGATTAATCAGCCTGCAGGTGCTTCTGCCCCTCTTGTGACTGACAAAGTTCAACTGTACTACGGTGTCAATTTTTCTTTGTGTCTTCACCTCCAGTCTTGTCTTTGTTTATTTTTGTCTATCCTATGATTGTTTCTAACTCCCGTGGTGCAAGCTCCAATATTCCTTACCTTGATGCAGCGCCACAATCTGCCTGACCTATTGAGTTCCTCCAGAAGTTATTTTTTGTTCCACATTCCAAAATTTGAAGCCCCTTCTGTTTTCAAACTGCATCAGTCATTCACTACGAAGTCTAAAAACTGAGGAGCACCATGCAGATCCCTATTTGCTGATATACAAGAGAGTTTTAAAACACCTCAACTATATTAATGCTAAGTTTAGTTCAGATGGACGCAACTCCAGGCCATGGGTCCAAACTGGAGGAAGTGTAGTGAGACTAAACACGAGGAAATCTGCAGATGCTGGAAATTCAAGCAACACACAGAAAATGCTGGTGGAACACAGCAGGCCAGGTAGCATCTATATGAAGAAGCACTGTCGACGTTTTGGGCCGAGACCCTTCGTCCGGACTCAACAAAGTGTAGTGAGACTAAGTACTTTTGCCTTCAACAACTGTTCAGTGTTAAAGAGTTCTCATAAAGGAGAAGAATGAGGAAATCTGGAAATCATGTGTTTTGAGGGTTGGATAAAGGGAAAAATAAGGAAAGCACATGGCAGTAAAGAGGAATGAGAACACAGGAGACTTGGCAGGCGTAGAGACATTAAAGTGTACTAAAAAAATTAATTAGGCTAAGGGGAACATAAAATATCACTGGGGGCTAAGATTGCAGGAAATCCTAAAGCATTTTGTAAATGTATTTGGAGATGAGGGTAACCAGGGAGAGAATGGGGTCCATTTGAAATCAGAGGAAATCCGTGCATGGAAGCAGAGAACATAACAGAGGTCTTAATGTTTGTAGGGAAAAAAAAAGAGTATAATTGGAGAATTCAGTGAGGGACATGGTGAAATTCTAGAACATTACCATTTGAAAAGAGGAATTTAGCTCCCTTAGTGAACTGAAGTATGGTCAGAAATGGAGATGTTAACAGAGATATACAGATCCATTTACAAATCCTCATGTCCTGGCAGTTTGTCCCAAAGAGCAACAAAGTTTGAGCAAACTTTTGACTTGGGTGCAAAGGTGGAAAATAACATTAATGCAAGCCAGTAATGAGCTAATGACGATGGCAAAACACTTCCCTAACTAGATATTTAAAAGCACCCACCCTCCAACCAATTCTGATAAACATTTTGCAGCTCAACTTTCAACAGAGACAAATGCACCAACCACTTAATACTTTAGCCATCTGTGCATATCAGAAGCTGGATATTCAGCACCTAGAAAGTCATCTCCTGTTCTCATGGAAATGTACGAAAGAAATGTGGCAAATGTTCAGAGGATATTTGCATGGGCTTCTGCGTAGATACATTCCAATGAGACAGGGAAAGGATGGTAGGGTATGGGAATTGTGGTGTACAAAGGCTTTTGTAAATCTAGTCAAGAAGAAAAGAAGAGCTTACAAAAGGTTCAAAAATCTCGTTAATGATAGAGATCTAGAGGCTAGTAGGAAGGAGCTTAAGAAAGAAATTAGGAGAGCCAGAAGAGGCCATGGGAAGGCTTGGCAGACAGGATTAAGGAAAACTCCAAGACATTTTATACAAGTATGTGAAGAGTAAGAGGATAAGATGTGAGAGAATAGGACCAGTCAAGTGTGTGTGGAACTGGAGGAGATAGCAGAGGTACTTAATGAGTACTTTGCTTCAGTATTCACTACAGAAAAGGATCTTGGCGATTGTTGAGATGACTTACAATGGACTGAAAAGCTTTAGCATGTAGATATTAAGAAAGAGGATGTGCATTGGCCTTCACCAATTGTGATGAGTTTAAGAACCAAGAGGTAATGTTGCAGCTATGTAGGACCCTGGTCAGACCCCACTTGGAGTACTGTGCTCAGTTCTGCTTGCCTCACTACAGGAAGGATGTGGAAACCATAGAAAGGGTGCAGAGGAGATTTACAAGTATGTTGCCTGGATTAGGGAGAATGCCTTATGAGAATAGGTTGAGTGAACTCTGCCTTTTCTCCTTGGAGCGATGGAGGATGAGAGGTGTCCTGATAGAGGTGTACAAGATAATGAGATGCATTGATCGTGTGGATAACCAGAGGCTTTTTCCCAGGGCTGAAATGGGTAACACAAGAGGGCATAGTTTTAAGGTGCTTGGAAGCAGGTACAGAGGAGGTGTCGGGTAAATTTTTTATGCAGAGAGTGGTGAGTGCGTGGAGTAGGCTGCTGGCGGCGGTGGTAGAAGTGGAAACGATAGGGTCCTTTAAGAGACTCCAGGATGGATACATGGAGCTTAGAACAATAGAGGGCTATGGGTAAGCCCTAGGTAGTTCTAAGTTAAGGACAATAATTGGCATGGCTTTGTGGGCCGAAGGACCTGTTTTGTGGTGTAGGTTTTCTATGTTTCTAAGTACAGCCTCTCCTCTTGTAGGCTTATCTACATATTGTGTCAAGAAACTTTCTTGAACACACTTAACAAACTCTACCCCATCTGAACCCTTCGCTCCAGGGACATGCTGATCGATATTTCAGAAATTAAAATCTCCCACCACTGCAACACTTATTATTACACCTTTCCAGAAACTTGAGATGTTGTCACTCTTTACTAGTGGCACACCTTACCCATAATATGTAACTTGTGTAAAATACACTGCCACAACTTCCAGGGAATTTTTCACCAATGCTTCCCAGACCTACTGTGACTACAATCAAGAAGCAGAGTATGTAGTGGGGAAAATCACCACCCACAAATCCCACATCAATTCTAATTTACGTTGCCATTCCCTTATTAATGGGTGAAAATTATGCAGCTCCTTCCTTACTGACACTGAGAATACATTCACCAAACAGAGTACTCTGGCCTATGAGGCAGCTGACCAGCATTTGTGAGGGTGGTTAGGAATGAGAAATAAATACAGTCCTTGTCAACAATGCCCATATCCCATATATGAATACTAAATGGATTCATAATCAGAGTGGATACGATATATGCCAGTGGGATATTCGGAGCCATCTTGACAGAAGTACGTGTTGATACTGTTGACTGCAGC
The DNA here is from genome assembly GCF_030144855.1 of Hypanus sabinus. NCBI lineage: Eukaryota > Metazoa > Chordata > Chondrichthyes > Myliobatiformes > Dasyatidae > Hypanus > Hypanus sabinus. The sequence goes on along the minus strand of NC_082715.1, from coordinate 149,504,033 downwards.
AAGGCCCTCAGCAGTATTTTTGGCCTGACTCAGTTACAGATCGTGATCAGTTTGTTTGTGTTGTGTGATTGTTAATATCAGATTTGTGTGAAAAAGGATGTGTAAGACTAGTCTTCATGCAGTCAGTTCCCAGTGTTGGCCTTGACACCAAAGATCACCAGTACTGTGTTAGCTACCTCTGAAGTCAACCGGATCTTGCTAGCTAGTCAATAATTTTATGCTCATTTCCCTGACTTACATCAGTTAACAAGTGTTATTAAGGCCCTCTTTCACTGAAATTGGTCATAGTCATAACAAATCCAAACACTTCCCAACTATTCCATTTACCCACCAGTCATTTTTAATCTAATTGGGCACTGCTCAAAGAAAGTGGAGGTGCTGCCATGCTTTCTTTATAATGAAACATTGCCTGCTAGACCCAGAACAGATCCTCTGAGGATAACACCGAGGAATTTAAAGTTGCTGATCTTCTCCACCTCTGATCCCTGAATGAGGAATGGCTCATGGGCCTCTGGTTTCCACCTTCTGTAGTCAATGATCAGTTCTTGATATTAAGAGAGGTTGTTGTTCTGACACTACTCAGTCAGATTTTCAATCTCCCTCCTATATGCTGATTTGTCACCACCTTTGATTCAGCCAACGACTGTGTCATCAGCAAATTTAAATAGGGTATTGGAGTGGTACTTGGCCTCAAAGACGTAAGTGAGTAGAGCAGGAGCTAAGCACACAACCTTGTGATGCACCTGTGCTGATGGTGATTGTGGAGGAGACATTGTTGCCTCTCTGAACTGACTGGGGTCTTCATGTGAGGACATCGAAGATCCAGTTGCACAGAGGTTTCAAGGTCCAGGTCTTGAAGCTTATGATTAGCTTCGAGGGGTCGATAGTATTGAATGCCAAGCAGAAGTCAATTAACAGCATCTTAATGTGTGCATCTTCACTGTCCTGATGTTTGAAAGTTGAGTGAAGAACCAAAGAAATGGTATCTGCTATTGACCTTTCTAGTCACTTTTCATTTTAGTTTTAGAGATACAGCACAGGCAGGGCCTTCCAGCCCTTCAAGCCATGCCATCCAGCAACCCACTGATTTAATCCAAACCTAATCATGGGCTAATCTCCAATTGATCTACTCCAGGTACATCTTTGGACTGGGGGGGGGGGGGGAACCAGAGCACCCGGATGAAACCCACATGCACACAAATGAACATACAAACTTGTTTACAGATGATGCTAAAATAGAACTATGAACCCTGACACCCCAAGCTGTAATCGTGGCGCTATGGACCACAGTCATGTCAGCCTCAAAGACTATAATCACAGGGTCACTTGTGGCTGTGTTAATTCATAAAGGTGCCTCCATGTTTTGATAGTCAAAGCGAACACGAAAGACATTGTGTCAACAACACACACAAAATGCTGATAGAACACAGCAGGCTAGGCAGCATCTATAGGGAGAAGTGCTGTCGACGTTTTGGGCTGAGACCCTTCGTCAGGACTGACCGAAAGGAAAGATAGTAAGAGATTTGAAAGTAGTGGGGGGTGGGGGAAATGCAAAATGATAGCAGGAGACCGGAGGGGGTGGGATGAAGCTAAGAGCTGGAAAGGTGATTGGCGAAAGTGATACAGCACTGGAGAAGGGAAAGGATTATGGGACGGGAGGAGAAAGAAGGGGGGTGGGGAGAGCACCAGAGGGAGATAGAGAACAGGCAAACAACTAAATATGTCAGGGATGGGGTAAGAACGGGAGGAGGGGCATTAACGGAAGTTAGAGAAGTCAATGTTCATGCCATCAGGTTGGAGGCTAGCCAGACGGTATATAAGGTGTTGTTCATCCAACCTGAGTTTGGATTCATTTTGACAACAGAGGAGGCCATGGATAGACATATCAGAATGGGAATGGGACGTGGATTTAAAATGTGTAGCCACTGGGAGATCCTGCTTTTTCTGGCAGACTGAGCATAGGTGTTCCGCGAAATGGTCTCCCAGTCTGCGTCGGGTCTCACCAACATATAAAAGGCCACAATGGGAGCACCAGACACAGTATACCACACCAGCCGACTCACAGGAGAAGTGTCGCCTCACCTGGAAGGACTGTCTGGGGCCCTGAATGGTAGTGATGGAGGAAGTGTAAGGGCAGTGTGTCATCTGGGAGCGAAGCCTTCTTGTCACCTATGCCACTTGATTTCACTTTGTAGTTAATGACAGCATTCAAGCCCTGCCACAGCTGTTGTGCATCCTTCAGTGATTCAAGTTTGGCCTGGAATTGCCACTTTGCATGTGATCTGGCTTTCCTAGGTCGTAACTTGTTTTTATTTGGTCACCAGATCTGAAAACCACTAATCTGGCCCTCAGGAAATTGCAGTTCACTCAGGGCTTCTGGTTGGGGAAGACCATTGAGTGTGTGTTTGATGCTCTTCTGCACATCACTGTTGTAACATGTGGTTATTCGAGTTACCGTTGCCTTTCTGTAAGCCTTTCTCATGAACAAGGCATTTTGACCCACAGAAAATACCTTGTTAATGAGAAAGTGGATGCTTTTTGTTTTTCACTCAGTTTTCTGTAAACTCTTAGAGACGTGCATAAAAACCCCAGAAGATCAGAAGACTCTGAGATACTCAAACCACCTCGTCTGGCACCAACAAACATTCCACAGTCAAAGTCACTTAGATCACATTTCTTCCCCATTCAGATGTTTAGTTTGAACGACAACTGAACCTCTTGACCATGTTTGCGTGCTTTTGTGCAATGAGTTGCTGCCCCCGATTGGCTGATTTGCATTAACAAGCAGATGTAAAAGCATGCCTTGTAAAGTGGTCATTGAGTGTACATTGGAATGACTATTAATATGATTGTATCATCAGATTTCTCCAGAGAACATTCAACTCATCCCACTAATCATTCTGGTAAATTGGTTTATTATTGTCAAATACACCTAGATACAGTGGGAAAAACTTCTGTCTTGCACATCATCCATATTGAACATTTCATCACGTTTGTGCATTGAGATAGCACAGTAGAATGATGATCTTGCTCATTGTTTACCTGCACTGCTCTCTGTAGCCCTTCATTTTATTCTGCATTGCTGTTGTTTTACCTTGTTCTACTTCAGTGTACTGTGAAATGGTTTGATCAAAATGAACAACATGCAAGACAAGCTCTTCATTGTACCTTTGTACAATAAACCAATACCTATAAAGTGATATGTTTACAGAGAACGTGCAGTGCAAGCAGACAGTAAGGAGCAAGGCCATAACGAGGTACTGTAGATTGTGAGATCAAGTGTCCTTTTTATTGTTCCATAGTTACTTTAACAGCAGGATTGAATCTGTTCATCAGCCTGGTAGTACATGCTTTTGTACCTCTTTCTTGTGGAGATGGGGAGTAGAGGATATGTCTTGGGAGCAAGATGGGGGCCTTTGATTAAGTTGGCTGCTTTACTGAAGCAGGAAGTAAATTTGTAATTTGTCATTTAGCATGATTTTAATCTCTGCCTGAAGGGGTCTGACCTTGTTCCTGAAGCCTTTTTCCATCAGATTGTGAACATGTTCATTATCGACTCTTAACTAGCTGTCAGGAGCATTAGCAGCGGTTTGAGTTGACTTGATTAAACTTTGAGCCAACATCTGAATTGGGTCTTAGGACCCTTGCTCTAAGTTTTTGTTCAGTCCTTGTAATTTTCAGCCTTGCAGTTGGGATGGGGGATGGGGGGGTGGGTAGGTGTATGGATACGTATTGAACTGTAAACCTTGTCTAAACATGTGCTTATGTTCCAGGTCAAACCTGTGTTGATATCAAAGATAACGTGGTAGATGAGGGCAAGAACTTCACTCCAAAGGGTAATGATCCATGTTTGAGCTGTACCTGTCACAATGGCGAACCTGAGATGTGCGTTGCTGCTCTGTGTGAGCGGCCACAGGGCTGTCAGCACTATGAAAAGGACCCAAAGGAGTGCTGTAAATTCACCTGCCTTGACCCAGGTAAAGCAACCACTATATCTCGATGCAGTTGGTGAGTGAATCTGGGTGTAACACAGATCACATGCTTGATTTTCGAAGTCTGAAGGTCATTGGAGGAAACCTGCACTAGGGTGGATCACTAAAAGTGTGGAGGCTATGAACCAGAACCAGAACCTGTTTGTAAATTGGAGATAGCAGGTCCTTGAGAAGCCAGCCTTGAGTTTATTGTATCTGAAGAGGGAAATTCAGGCACAGTGTCTGGTTCATTGTAGATTGTTTTGTTTTATGGGATATTGAAACGGTAGTACTAGTGGGGGGAGCATTTCTTTTCTTCCTTAATGCTTTTAAACTTGCAATCCTCACGGTGCAGGACGTGGATTCAGGTTTGAGTGTAAATGTTTTGTCCATTACTTCCTTGCTTTGTATTGTCAAAGGTGCCACCATGTGGATGTCGTTAGTCAATGCCTTGTCTGCATCTTGGCCAGATCTTAAGAGAATAAGGGGCTGGCTGCAGATTTCTTCCTCAAGCATTGCATAAGCAGATTGTCTGATTATTAGCACATTGCTGTTTCTGGGAGCTTATACAGAGATACACTGCTGTGTTTTTGACATTTCAATAGTTGTGCAACACAATGTACTGAAGGAACTCAGTTGATCACGCAGCATGTATGCAGGCAAGAGGACAGTCAATGTTTCATGTCTCCATCTTCTCCAGTGGTTGGAATCCTGTATCTTCAAAGGAAGATGCTTATGTCTGTCAAGAGGTCAATTTACACCAGCTCAAGGACACCAAAACAAGAACCTCTCGGCTCAGTCCTCCTCTCATCACCCTTAACTGCTTCAGTGAAGATCCATATTCATTAGACCAACAGAGGCTGGTTCAGTTTTCATTCACAATTTCCCAACAGGTGAAGTAGCCCCTGTCAACATTAAGCACAGGCTGATCGGTGGCAAGTTGGATTTGAATCACTCCAGGGTCTAGGTGTGACCAAACAAAGGAGAATAAATCATTCACCCCGGTCACTTAATGGTATTATACATGGAATATCAGAACAAGACACCAATGGACATTGAATGGTACATGAAATATTAGAACAGGACACCAATGGACATTGAATGGTACATGAAATATTAGAACAGGACACCAATGGACATTGAATGGTACATGGAATATTAGAACAGGACACCAATAGACATTGAATGGTACATGGAATATTAGAACAGGACACCAATAGACATTGAATGGTACATGAAATATTAGAACAGGACACCAATGGACATTGAATGGTACATGGAATATTAGAACAGGACACCACTGGTCATTTAATGGTACATGGAATATTAGAACAGGACACCGATGGGCATTGAATGGTACATGGAATATTAGAACAGGACACCAATGGATATGCCATTTGTTCTATGATTATGTGTTGATTTTGTAAATATTAAACATCATCCTCCTGTGTATCATCCATTCTCTTCACATTCGTGAGTCTATCTAAAAGCCTTTAAAACTCTACCAAGTTGTCTTTCCCCCAGTAACCCACCCCAGTAACCCATTCCAGGCACCTACTACTCTCTGCATTTAAAAAAAATGTTCTTCACATCACCTTTAAGTACTCCCTGCCTCCCTCCCAATCTTAAAATAATGTCCTTTGGGTGTTTGACATATCTACCACAGGGTAAAAGTTATGACAATCTACCCTATCTATTCTTTTCCTAATTTTAAAAACCCAAGTTTGTCCAACCATTCCTTATATTTCACACCCTCTAATCCAAGCAGCATCTTGGTAAACCTCTTGTGCACTCTCCACATCCTTCCTGTAAGGGGGCAACTGGAAATGTACCCAAGTTTAACCTGTCTTAAGTTTCATCATCATTTGGTCTCTAACCATTGCTATCCTGGGGGTGGCTTCACCCTCAACAAGGCTCATGTCGGGCATCTACTGGAACATTCCCTATTTGTTTCATTTGGTACAGTTCAAACAACTCAAATATCATCTACAACCCTAAACCTTTGTTCCTTCTCCTTCTCCCACAGCCACACCGGTTGTGGTGTGTACTGTCAGCCAAATGCATTCCTGTGCGCACCTAATTTATTCTAACAATACCTCCTCTATGTCGACCACTAAGGAGGACGATGGTAGAAGGCAATGTGACTCTTGTAGCCTACCTTCAAAGCTGCAAACCATTCTGCCTTGAAAGTATGTTCCTTTGCAGGTGCTGGCCCTGGATCCTTGAGCTTCTTATCCAACAGTCGTGGAATTGTCTTTACTGAATGGATTGTACTGAATAGCTGATAAGATAGCTACAGAAAGTTGTAAAGTCAGCCACCAATGCTGTAAGCATTAGCCTCTGCATCATCGAGAACATCCTCAAAAGATGACACCTCATAAAGGTAGAATCCATTATTAAGGACCCCTACCACCAGGAGGACATACCCACTTCTCATTAATACCCTCAGGACACGTATTCAATGTTTTAGGACCAGCTTCTTTCTTCCTGCCATCAGATTGCTGAACATCCATACACTATCTCACTATATTTGTTCTGTTTTTGTGCTATTTATTTAATTTAATTACATATTTCTTTTTGTAACTTATAGTATATTTTATGTATTGAACTATACTGTTGCCACAAAAAAACAAACTTCATGATAAACAGTGCCTATAAAAAAAAGTATTCCCTCCCCCCAAAAGTTTTCATGTTTTATTGTTTTACAATGAATCACAGTGGATTTAATTTGTTTTTTTTTACATTTATCAACATAAAAAGACCCTTTTGTATGAAAATGAAAACAAATCTCTACAAAGTGATCTACAAAAATAAAACACAAAATAATTGATTGCATAAGTATTCACTCCCTCTAATATGACACACTGAATCATCACTGGTGCAGCCAATTGGTTTTACAAGTCACATTATTAGTTAAATGGACATCACCGTGTGCAGTGTGGTGTTTCAATCGATTGTAGTAAAGATACACCTGTATCTGGAAGGTCCATCTGCTGGTGCGTCAGTATCCTGGCAAAAACGACACCATGAAGACAAAAGAACATTCCAAGCAACTCTGCGAAAAGGTTATTGAAAAGCAAAAGTCAGGAGATGGGTAAAAGAAAATTTCCCAAGTCACTGATAATCCTTTGGAGTACAGTTAAATCAATTATCAAGAAATGGAAAGAATATGGCACAGCTGTAAACCTGGCCATCCTCAAAAACAGAATGACTGTGCAAGAGGGATACAGTGAGGGAGGCCACCAAGAGACCTATGACAACTCTGGAGGGGTTACAAGATTCAGTGGCTGAGATGGGAGAGATTGTGCATACAACTGTTGCCCGGGTGCTTCACCAGTCACAGCTTTATGGGAGATGGGCAAAGAGAAAGCCACTGTTAGGAGAAAAAAAACTCACATGAAATCTCAGCTAGAGTTTGTCAGAAGCTATGTGGGAGACTCTGAAGTCATCTAGTATGTTCTATGGTTTGATGAAACTAAAATTGAGCATTTTGGCCATCAGACGAAACACTGGTGTAAGCCAAACACCGTAGGTTATCAGACACACACCATCCCTACTGTGAAGCATGGTGGTGGCTGCATCATGCCGTGGGGATGCTTCACTGAGGGTAAAATGAATGCAGCAAAATACAGGGAAATCTTGGAGGAAAATCTGACGCGGTCTGCAAAAGAACTGTGACTTGGAAGATTTTCCAGCAAGATGATGATCCCAAGCATAAAGCCAAAACTATACAGGAATAGCTTAAGAAAAACAAATTTACTGTCCTGGAGTGGCCAAGTCAGAGTCCAGACCTCAACCCATTTGAGAATTTATGGCTGGACTTGAAAAAAAGCTGTTCATTTACGGTCCCAATGCAATCTGACAGAGCTTGAGCAGTTTTGTAAAGAAGAATGGGGAGAAATTGCAGCGTACAGATGTGCAAAGCTGATAGAGACCCGTCCACACAGATTCAAGGCTGTAATTGCTGCCAAAGCTGCATCTACTAAATACTGACTTGAAGGGGCTGAGTACTTAAGCAGACAGACATAATTTATTGATCCTGAGGGAAATTGGGTTTCATTACAGTCACACCAACCAAGAATAGTATAGAAGTATAGCAATATAAAACCATAAATAATTAAATAATAATAAGTAAACTATGCCAAATGGAAATAAGTCCAGGACCAGCCTATTCGCTCGGGGTGTCTGACACTCCGAGGGAGGAGTTGTAAAGTTTGATGGCCACAGGCAGGAATGACTTCCTATGATGCTCATACTCAGCCTCATCTCCCTTGCTGATGCATCTGACTATGGCAGAGTCATCAGAAAACTTCTGAAGATGGCAAGACTGTGCAATAGTTGAAGTCCGAGGTGTAGATGGTGAAGAGAAAGGGAGACAGGACAGTCCCCTGTGGAGCCCCAGTGCTGCTTTCTGACACACAGTCCACACCATCTGACACACAGTGTTGCAAGCGCAATCAATAATCAATGATCCATGACTCCGGGGAAGCATCCACCTGCATCACTGTCAGCTTCTCACCTAGCAGAGCAGGGCGGATGGTGTTGAACACACTGGAGAAGTCAAAAAACATGACCCTCTCAGTGCTCGCCGGCTTGTCCAGGTGGGTGTAGAAACGGTTCCGCAGGTAGACTATGACATCCTCAACTCCTAGTCAAGGCTGGTAGGCGAACTGGAGGGGGTATAAGTGTGGCCTAACCATAGGCCGGAGCTGCTCTAGAACAAGTCTGTCCAGGGTCTTCATGATGTGGGAGGTCAATGCCACTGGTCTGTAGTCATTGGAGCCACTTCGGTATAGGGACAAGGCAGGACATCTTCAACAGCACAGGAACCCTGTTCTCAGGGTTCAGGTTGAAGACATGGTGAAGTACTCCACATAGCTGGGGGGCACAGGCTTTGAGCACCCTGGGGTTGACACCATCCAGGCCTGCAGCCTTGCTTGGGTGGAGACATTTCAGCTGTCTTCTCACCTGCTCAGCTGTGAAGCCCACTGTGGTGGTTTCAAGAGGGGGAGGGGTGTAGTCATGAGAGCAGGGTGGGAGGGGGCTGTGAGGAGGGGTAGGAAGGGAGAGTGGAGTATATGTTGGTTAGGGGCCGACAACAGATGAATCATGTGGGGGATGGGCATGGGCCACAGTGTCAAATCTGTTGAAGAACAGGTTAGGTTTAGGTTTGTTGAACCTGTCCACACTGCCTTCAGCTCCTCTGTTGCTAGTTTGCACAGTGATGGTCCTCATCCCACTCCAGACCTCTCATGTTGTTCTGCTGGAGGATCCACTCAAGTTTCCTCCAATACCTGTTTTTAGCCTCCCTGATCTTGGCTTTCTGGTCCCTCTGTATTGTCCTCAGCTCCTCCCTATTTCCATCTCTAAACTCCCTCTTTTTAGCATTCAGGATGTCCTTAATGTCCTTTGTTACCTGTGGCTTGTTATTTGAATAACAAAGGACAGTTCTTGCCGGAACCTTGCAGTCCACACAGAAGTTGATGTAACCAGTGATGCACTGTGTGAGCCCATCAATGTCCTCTCCATGTGGCTCACAGAGGGCCTGCCAGTCTGTCTCCTCAAAACAACCCTGGAGTGTTGCATAAGCCTCCCCCGACCATTTCCTCACTGTCCTCGAGGCTGCAGGTTTACTCTTTACCAAAGGCACATAGCAGGGTCTGAGATGCACCAGGTTGTGATCTGACCTTCCCAGTGGGGGGAGGGGAGAGGAGCTGTATGCATCCTTAACGTTAGCGTACATCAAGTCCAGGGTCCTCTCCCTCTGGTTGTACAGCTCACATACTGGGTGAAGTTGGGCAGTGTTCTAACCATGGTAACATGGTTGAAGTCACCCGAGATGGTAATGAGGGCACTCGGGTGCTGGGTTTGTAGTCTGGCTATGACTATGTGAATGATGTTACATGCCGACGTCGGGTTGGCAGAGGGAGGGATGTACACAACAACCACAATTGCATGTGAGATTTCCCTTGGCAAATAATATGGCCGGAATCCAACAGCAAGAAGTTCAATATCTGGGTGACAAACACGTCCCTTGATCGTAATATGACCAGGATTGCACCATCTATTGTTAACCAGAACAGCAAGTTCCCCTCCTTTACGCTTACCGCTGTCAGTGCAATTCCAATCGGCCCGAACGATCTGGAAGCCCTCTATGGAAACGTTTTGGTTGGGTATGTCCTCGTGCAGCCACGTTTCAGTAAAACACATAACACTGCTCTCCTGAAAAGTCCTCTGACTCCTGACTAGCGCTGTCAACTCGTCCATTTTATTACCCAGCAATCTCACATTGCCCATAATGAGAGAGGGGAGACATGGCTTATAATTCGTCTTCTCTATCAGTCTCTTGTCTCGACCCGGTCCTCCTCCCTCGCCTTTTTGATCCCCCTCTGAATCCTCTGTGTGTTTTCCTCCAGAATACAGCAGGGGTATCCGCCTCTCTGTTCGCTAAACCAGTCCGGTTAAGTGTGATCTGCTGGTCCCTGGAATAAACAGTGCGACTATAGACGTGTCCGAATGTAAACATTTCCAGTACTAAAAACCAAAATAAAACTCCTTCCAACAGCAATTATTTAGTTTTATATTTTTAATTAATTTAGATCACTTTGTAGAGAGATGTTTTCACTTTGACATGAGAGTCTTTCTGTCAAAAAAAGACACATTAAATCCACTGGTTCAATGTTGTGAAACAATAAAACATGAAAACTTCCAAGGGGGGTGATTCACTGATTGTTGGGAGTGTCTTGCTACAACCCACTGAAGTGGAATTGGAGAATGGCTTTGTCAGTGGCATCCACATCCCCAAAATAAATTAACTGAAATGGCAGTTCTCAACTCCCACATTCAGTGCTCACAGTTTCCTGTATCCCATCCAATGCTCAGGCAAATTACTCCCGCTCCATCGCCACTGTTCCAAACCTGTGCCCCGGCAGTTCTCATCCTGCCAGGCTCAAACTATTTTTCCATTAATCCACCCCTATAATCTGGTGTCTCCCACCAACTCGGTGCTAAGAAATGTAACCAAGATTCTCTGCTTTACAGTCCACCAATCACATTTCCCTTTGTCTTCTTGAAATTGGCCACCACTCCTCTCCACTTTCGCATATGTTACTGAGTTTTGACCTAACATTTCAACAATTCCTTTCCTCTGCTGATGCTGCCTGGCTGCCAAGTTCCTCCAGCAGACTCTGCATCTCTTGCTTGCTTCTGCTCACCATCCCTGTGTTTTGATGTAAATCCAGGCTCTCCATTTCCCCGCTCCTCTCTTTGGGTTGCTCCCATCCTGTGCTTGCACGTGACACAACCTCCTCAATCCACAGCACCAGCCCCACAGACACAACGCAATACCCACGGCCCCGGTCCCACAGACACGGCATGACACAACACAACACAACACACACAGACTCGACGCGACACAACACCCACAGCCCCAGTCCCATGGACACAACATGACAGAACACCCACGGCCCTGGTCCCATGGACACAACATGACACAACACCCACGGACACGACGCGACACAGCACCCACAGACAAGACACAACACGACACAACACCCACGGCCCCGGTCCCATAGAAACAACACCCACAGACTCGACGCGACACAACACCCACAGCCCCGGTCCCATGGACACAACATGACACAACACCCACGGCCCCGGTCCCATGGACACAACATGACACAACACCCACGGACACGACGCGACACAGCACCCACAGACAAGACACAACACGACACAACACCCACGGCCCCGGTCCCATAGAAACAACACCCACAGACTCGACGCGACACAACACCCACAGCCCCGGTCCCATGGACACAACATGACACAACACCCACGGCCCCGGTCCCATGGACACAACATGACACAACACCCACAGCCCCGGTCCCATGGACACAACATGACACAACACCCACGGCCCCGGTCCCATGGACACAACATGACACAACACCCACAGCCCCGGTCCCATGGACACAACGTGACACAACACCCACGGCCCCGGTCCCATGGACACAACATGACACAACACACACGGACACAACGCGACACAGCACCCACAGACAAGACACAACACCCACGGCCCCGGTCCCATTGACACAACACCCACGGCCCCGGTCCCATGGACACAACACCCACAGACACGACGTGCCACAACACCCACAGCCTCGGTCCCATGGACACAACACCCACGGACACGACACAACACCCATGGCCCCGGTTCCAAGGACACAACACCCACGGACACGACACAACACCCACAGCCCCGGTCCCATGGACACAACACACACGGCCCCGGCCCCACAGACACAACGTGACACAACACCCATAGACATAACGTGACAACACCACGGCCCCGGCCCCACAGACACGATGTAACAAACAGCCTGAGCTGTCTAGAATTTCATTTAACCATTGTGACCATGGAAGTGTGAAATGGTGGCTAACGAATTGAATGGGTGTTGGAACGTTATTGGAACTTGTGCCCTGTTTTTCTATCTGTTCTTTCATTGAGCGTTAACCAATACAAGTGTCCCTATTTTGAACTAGGAACAAGGAGACGAATTCCAGTAACCATCTAATTTCAGGGAACAAGTCAGTGGTGTGTCAGTAGCTTCTCATGAAAAATCTGAAGCAGATGGCATACTCAGTGTAACCGTCCTGTTGTATTCCTGTGCCCACAGATGGCAGTGGTATTTTTGACTCCATGGCAAGTGGAATGCGTCTGATCGTAAGCTGTATCTCCTCTTTCCTCATCCTGTCACTGCTCCTCTTCATGGTCCACCGATTACGGCAACGACGGAGAGAGCGTATTGAATCTCTTATTGGAGGCAACTGTGAGTTTCATTCACCATGTAACTGTATAAACACCATTAGAGCCAAGAAAGCTCTTCAGATAGTTTTGATAATATCCAGCTCTTTCACCCCATCACCATCTCTGAAGCACTCTCACCAACTCCAAAAAAAAACATCGGCTTTAAATACAAGAATGGAAGTCTTCCTTCAGTGACTGGAAGCCCCTTTAGGACAAAGATGTGGAGGAGTTTCTTTAGAGGGTAGTGAATCGAATTCATTGCTCCAGAAGGCTGTAGAGGCCAAATTATTGGGTATATTTTAAGTGAAGGTTGATAGGTTCTTGATTAGTGTGGCTGTCAAAGGTTACAGGGAGAAGGTAGGAGAATGGGGTGAGGGGGAAGATAAATCAGCCGAGATTGGTGGAGCAGACTCGATTGGCCAAACGGCCTAATTCTGCTCCTGTGTCCTATTAGAGCACATGTGTCAGTCTGATCTCATTAACTAAGAAAAGATATAGAAGTTAGTAAAGGTTAATCATATTGATTCCCTGGATGGTATGGTTGTCTTATGAGGAGAGATTGAATAATCTGGGCCTGTAGTTCCCTGGAGTCCAGAAGAATGAGAGGTGATCTCAAATATATTTTTAATTAAGCTTATCAGGTTAAATGCAGTCAGGATGACATCCTTGCTGGAGTGGCACAACCTAGGTTCACAGTGTTAAGTAAGGGGTCAATCATTTTGAACAGAAATCTGGAGACATTTCTTCACACAGAGTATGGGATCTTTGGAATTTTATCCCCAAGAGCAAAGGAGTCTCAGTTTTTGGGTGTATCATGATGGATTTTTGTGTGTTAAGGGAATTGAGAGATCTGGGGTTGCTACAGGAAAGTGGTGACGAGGTAAGTGATCACCGGTGATTCTACCAGATGGCAGAGCAGACTCGTGGGGGCAACTAGTTCACTACTGGTGTTCGCTCTGATGCTCTCCCAAAAGTATTTCTTGTTTTAAAAAAATACCCAAGTTCTGCCAACACTCCCATCGGGTTCCTTGCCGTGGTTTCACTGGGGTTGGTTAAAAAAAGAAGACTCATACTTGCTGAGCCACTTTGCCTCCTGATTTAGACACACCAGTTTTTCTCAGCTCGTCTCAATGCACAAAGTTGGCCTGCAGTTTCTGGTCCTTGTGTTGTCTTTCAGGAACGTACCTTGTGACCAACCTATTGGCAGGTTTATTTTGCTGAATTTCCTGTTAGATTTGGGATAGATTGTTGTGTTAAAGTTACAATATTGATACTACTTATTTTTGAATCAATTTCCTCTTCTATTTCAGCTTGCTTGAGTGAAGCTTATGTTTTAAGTTCTGTGCTGAGTGTAACTTGACCAGGAGAGGCGAAGGGGGTGAAGTGGGGATGTGGGGGAGATGTGGAGAAAGGGGAGGTTGGTGGATGGAAGGTGAGATGGAAACGGGGTGGTGAGGAGTGGGCATTGTGGGTGGGCGTGGGTGGAGTGGAGAGAACTCAGGGCAGGAAGGAGGGGAGAGAGGAACAGATTTTTCTTGTAACAGCAATGAGCAGAGTGGAAGGGAAAGGTTTGGGTTTGCTCAGCTGTCAGTGTTGGTTTCTGATTTGATCTGTGGACATTGGCTGACCTTGAACCCAGCTCAAGTTTGCAGCTGATTCTTCTGGTTTTCCTTTCTCAGTGCATCATTTTAATCTCGCCCGAAGCAGAATGCCAGGCTTTGATTACGGTCCAGATAGCCTTGGATCAGGCCTAACTCCACTACATCTGTCTGATGATGGTGAGGGTGGAGCATTCCACTTCCACGATCCCCCACCTCCCTATACAGCTTATAAATATCCAGACATTCAGCATCCTGATGACCCCCCGCCACCGTATGAGGCATCTATCAATCCTAACAGCATGCTTTGTGTCAGTCCAGGTAGGTCCAACCTACTTAATCTCTGTGCATGTTCCTATGATAATTCTGAAGAGGATGGTCTATGGATGTTACAGCCCCCAATCTATCGATATGCAGAGAGATTAGTCATAACAGCTTTCAAGGTAAAAGGCAGAGTGGGATTAGACTGGGAATTTCTGCAGGGATGGATGATTTTGAAGGTTTTTTTCCCCATTCTCTTAGGAGTATGGTGTGCTAGAAAGCTGCGTTGCATTTCTTTAATACTAGATTTTTAATATATTAACAGAATGTGGGTGTTGTTGGCACAGCTTATCCTAGTTGCCCTTGGGGAGGTTGTTATAAGCCATTGCTTTGAACAGCTGCAGTATTTCACAGTATTGTTAGTGGCAAGTTCCAAGTTAATCCAGAACCAAGAAGGGGACCTGTAAGTGGTGGTGTTCCCATCCCCTTATTTTACTGGGTAGTCAAGGTCATGTCTGGGAGGTTGTGTTACACAGTGCCTGACAAATTAGCACAGTATGTTTTGTAGAACGCATGCCTGCAGAAGGTGTGGATGTTTAAGGGGAAAATGTGGGCAGCCAACTTTGGGTGTGTTGGTTGTAACATGTACAATGAATTTCATTGTATGTTTTGATGTACGTGATAAATGTACTTAAATATTGAATCTTGAGATGTTTCAGGGTTGTTGGAGCTGCACTCATCCAATTGCAGTCATGATGTGCCTTGCACTTGGTGAAAGACTGTGGGGATTTGGGAGGTGAGTCACTCACCACTCGATCCCCTGCTCCATATTTGTGTCTCTGGCACATTGAGTTTCTGCTCAGTGGTGCTCTTCAGGATGTTAATGATGTGAAACTTGGCAACAACAGGATGGCTGAACTGTAGCACAGGTGTTCAATTCCCACTAGCTGGAGTAGTCAGTGCCTGGCTCTTTTGTGGCTGAAAAATGAATTGCCATGTATCTGGTCTGGCTGCATGTCAATGTGGGGTGCTTTGTTTACTGAGGAGTTGTGATTTGAAGATGGTGCCATTAACAGCAACATTGCCACTTGGACCTTCTCCTGAATGCTAGGGTCAATATGGGAGCCAACTTGTCCTGCTCTTTTTCTTCATGCTCGAAGCAGCGTGCTGCTATTCACCATTTTGCATACATTAATCATGTGCTTAGCTTCTCCAAATTGACACGGCATTTCTTGGGTACCTCTAATGTTTCTCTCGGCATGCTGTATTGCACACATCAATGCACTGGTATTACAATAATTCAGATAATACAATAATTTATCACATGTACATCAAACATGCAGTGAAATGTGTCTGTATTTCAGGCACAATGGTGTGCTGGGTACAGCTCATAAGTGTTGCCACATGTTCTTGCGCCAACATGCCATGCGCTCCACGCTTGGAGAACAACACTGAATACAGCCAAACAAAGCATGCCAAGTGGCAAAGCAATAACAACTAAACAAATCCCACTCCTCCCTCCTACCATAAGACGGGAGCAGAATTAGGCCATTCAACCCATCGAATCTGCTCCACCATACCATCATGGCTCATCCTGGATCCCACTCAACCCCATACACCTGCCTTCTCGCCATCACCTTTGATGCCCTGACCAATCAGGAAACTATCAATTTTCACTTTAAATATCCTATGGTCTTGGCCTCCACAACTGTCTGGTAGAGCCTTGCACAGATTTACTACTCTCTGGCTATAAAAAAAAAATTCCTCCTTACCTCTGTCTAAGGTTCACCTCGCAATTTTGAGGCTGTGCCCTCTAGTTCTTTACACCCCCACCAAAGGAAACATCCTCTCCACATCCACCTTATCTAGTGTTTAAACAGTTTGTAAGTTTCAATGAGAACCCCTCCCCGCATTCTTCTCAATTCCAGTGAGTACAGGCCCAAAGCTGCCAAACACCTCCTATGTTAACTCCTTCATTCCTGGAATAATCCTCGTGAACCTCCTCTGGACTCTCTCCACTGACAGCACATCCTTTCTGAGATATGGGGCCCAAAACTGTTGACACTATTCCAAGTGCAGCTTGACCAGTGTCTTACAAAGCCTTATATCCTTGCTTTGATATTCTATTCCCCTTGAAATAAATGCCAACATTGCATTTGCCTACTTTACCACAGACTTAGCCGGGAAATTAACCTTATGGGAGTTTAGCACGAGGACTCCTCAGTCCCTTTGCACCTCTGATGTTTGAAGTTTCTCCCCATTTAGATAATAATCTGCACTAGTGTTCCTTTTACCAAAATGCATTATTATACATTTCCCAACACTGTATTCCATCTGCCACTTTTTTATCTGTTCTTCCAATTTGTCTTTAAGTCCTGCTGCAATCGCATTGCTTCCTTGGCATTACCTACCCCTCCACCAATCTTCGTATCATCTGCAAACTTTGCCACAAAGCCAACAATTCCACTATCTAAATCATTGACAAAGCAATATGAAAAGCAGTGGTCCCATTACTGACCCCTGAGGAACACCACTAGTCCCTGACAGCTGATCAGAAAAGGCCCCCTCTATTCTCACTTGCTGCCTCCCACCTGTTAGCCATTTCTCTATCCATGCCTGTATTTTCCTGTAATTAAAACCTACCCACCCATGCACATACACATTCTTTGAACTCCAAGAGAGGCCTTCTTCGGCTTCCAGCCATTAGCAGACTTGAGTATTCAGACTTGGGGTTCCGGCCATTGGGCCCCGATTTCTGGACTTCCGATCAACCTTTGATCTTCAATCAGAACTTCAGATCGAATAATAGTAGAGTAAGATTTCTTCTGTCCTGAGGTTACCAATTGTGTTCAAGTACATTTCTGCAGCTTGTCGTGATCCACAGCACTCAAGAAAGAATGGTCTTGAACTGTTGGACGACTGCTGAATCAGCCCCATTCAGTATGTTGGTTTGTCACACAATATGGTGGAAGGTATTGAGATGGAAATTCCTCTCCACGTGGATGGTGTGATAGATATTTTATTGACCCCAAAAGAAATTACAGTGTCACCATAGCATTGCAAGTGCACAGATATAAATATTAGAAGAGAAGTAGAAGGATTAAAAAAATAAGTTACCTCAAACAGTCTGACAGGAGGAGGTCATCACTTCCCCGGCTATAGGTTGACTCATTATAGAGTCTAATGGCCGAAGGTAATTAGGAGAAGCACTGTTGACATTTCCGGCCGAAACCTTTCGTCAGGACTCAATGAAGGGTCTCGGCCTGAAATATCAACAGTGCTTCTCCTATAGATGCTGCCTGGCCTGCCGTGTTCCACCAGCATTTTGTATGTATTGTTTGAATTTCCAGCATCTGCAGATTTCCTCATGAATGACCTCATATAGTGTTCTTTGGAGCAGTCTTAGTCTATTACTAAAAGTGTGCCTCTGTTCAGCCAAGATGGCATACAGAGGTTGAGAAACATTTTCCAGAATTGCCAGGATTTTCTGGAGGGCCCTTTGTTCTACTACAGCCTCCAGTGTGTCCAGTTTGACTCCTATAACAGCTAGCCTTTCTCATCAGTTTATTGAGCCTGTTGGCATCACTCATGTGAATGTCATTGTTCCAGCACACCACTTGTTACGTGGTGGGCAACAATGAATATAGAATTGAGTCAGGTTTTATAAACAAACATTAACATTTATTAAACTGCAAACAAAAGTGAAAAGTAAATAAATGACTAACTTAACTGGAAGTTAACTGCTATATGGCAATTTACCAAACAGCCAAACTCTGGAATAGTTCTTAAAGTGGTAAATTTGACACAATCTTAAAGTGGCAAATTCAAAAGACCAAGTGATTTATAGTCAGTAAGGAGAGACTTCCCTGAAAACTGATTTCTTCGAAGATGTGACATTACTGCTGATCCCAGCTGAAAGACGCCTTGTCCAAAGGATTCACGACGAAGGAAATAAAACTGCTTAAAGGAACTGACCTTTTTTGCTGGAGGGTGAACACTGCACAAACCTTACTGATCTTGCAGGGGTTATCTCAGATGCAAGCCACTATTCTTGAACGAAGATTCAATAAGGTCAATCCTTTACAAAACAGCCGAGCGACGCCAGCTTTACTCAATCCTTCGGGTTCCCATACTTTGGTAAGGTCTTCACTCTCCATTGCTAGACTGTAGAGGTAAAATAAAGGTGTACAAACAAAAACTGGCAGCGATTGGCGAAACTGCGTCATGAGAACTAACAAACTACCTAATGATCTACCCATGTGACAATAGGGGTTTCTTCTCATATACCTGTTGGAACATGCCATCATGGTACCTCACATCGGTGGGGAAATTACATCATGTGACCTCACACTGGTGGGAAAATTACATCACTGCACCATCAAGACTGTCACAAGATACCCACGGGGTATGTAACACACTGAATAGAAGATTTTACTGGTGACAGAGGCAGCATCTATAGGAGACTGGTAGAACTCCAAAGGACAGTCTCCTCAGGTAATAGAGGCGACTCTGGCCCTTCTTCTACACAGCCTCTGTGTTGGTGCTCCACTCAAGTCTGTCATTCAGATACCACATACTCGCCATTAATAGTAACAGGGAACAGTGCAGGCTTAGTCTTCCTAAAGTCTCCTTTGTCTTACTAATGTTTAGCTGCAGATGATTCAGCTTGCACCACTTGACAAAAGTCCTCCACTAGGACCCTGTATTCATCCTCCCGTCCTTTATACACCCAACTATTGCTGAGACATCAGAGAATTTCTGCAGATAACATGACTCTGTGTTGTATCTGAAGTCCGAAGTATACAGGTCTTGAACCAGTCCCCTGTGGTCTGCCAGTCAGGAACCCATTGTCCAGCATACAATGGAAGTGCTAACCTGCATTGAACAGAGCTTTTCCCCCAGCACTGAGGGCTGTATGGTATTGAAGGCACTTGAGAAATCAAAAACATGATCCTCACAGTGCTGCCCTGCTAATCCAAATAGGAGTAAGCAGGTAGATGACAGCAACGTCAACTCCAATATGCTCCTGGTAGGTAAACTGCAGGGGATCAACAGCTGATCTGACCAGGAGTCAGAGGTGAGCCAGGGTCAGCTTCACTAGGGTCTTCATGATAGCCACCCCTACCACACTATCATGAACAGATACATCTAGAACAGAGAAATTATTGGTGATAAAGTCAAGTAAACTGGAGCTCAGTTGTCACTTTCTGCAGATCTAGTCTGACAGCCTGTGTAGGACTTGGCCAGTTAATCAGTCGTGATGCCAGCAGAGATTCCCTTGCTGTATCCTCTGCTGCTTTCAAGTGAAGTTCACCATTGGGCAGTGGTTTCATTAGCAGACAGGCCAGCTCAGTGGTAATAGTTATGAGGATTTAATACCTGTATTTGACCTGATACTTGGTGAGGTTCAGAGACAATGTTGAGGACTGCCAGAGCTTCCCTCTGTCACTGACCCTTCTCTGGGAGCTTTGTCTGTCTCGTGTGACAGACACTATGACAGGCTGGTCATAGCCCCACGGAAATTTGTTGTGATATTGCAAGTGAACTTATAGGATGGATGTGAAAGCTTTAGCGAAGGTGCAGAGGAGATTTACCAGAATGTTGCCTGGACATGTCATATGAGAATAAGTAGTGTGAACTAGGGCTTCTCTCTCTCTGAAGTAAAGGAGGATGAGGGTGACAAGATGATAAGAGTTATAGATTTTGAGTGGACAGCCAGAGACTTTTTCCCGTGATGGAAATGAGGGGCATAATTTTAAGTTGATTGGAGGAAAGTATGTCGGGGTAAGATTTTTTACACACCCTGCCAGGGGTGGTGGTAGAGGAAGATAGATTAGGAGCATTGAAGAAATTCTAAAGCACATGGCTGATAGAAAACTGGAGGGCTATGTAGGGGGGGGAGGATTAAATTGATCTTAGAGTAGGTTACAAGGTCAGCACGAAATGTTCTATGTTCTTTATAAATGTCTTTTGTTTTCAGATGGTGGTCATGGCCAGGTGGTGGAGCAGACCGGCCAGCTTCACATGGCCGAGGGTGTCATTGGAGAGCCGACAGATACGGGCAGCTTTGCTCTGGGTGCAGTCACTGAGGAACTGGAGGTGTCAGCTGGTAGCGGTAACCTGCTGGTACCACAGCCTGTCCATCCAGAGAGCACGGCACTGGGTCGCAATGGTCAATCTTCAGTAAACACCGTTGTATAAGTAGGAGGGGAGGGGCATTAATCATTGTTTTATGAAATTTGGGCAAACGTTTGCACAATGCTATATCGACAATACCAGTCAGATGACTTAAATAGACTTTGGTTCTGGTATCCAGCAGATTTCCCTGTGTTGATGAATGAGTTGATCATTTGTGTATATATTGATGATGGAATGCAGCACGTTTCCCAGTTCATGGGTATCGTAGGACTTTAGAACCCTAAATGGCAGCTGTTTTTTTTTGTTTTTCTTAAAATAGATTTTGCATACAAATACAGGGCTTAGAATCGAAGCTGGAAGAGATTTGAGGGAATAGGTGGTTCTTTGTGCACCACCAACCTCTGGTTCAGCCGGGGCTCTTGGACTGGGAGTGAACCAGGCCCAATCTTTGGAGAGTGCCAAGTGATACCTCCAGGCAAACAGCAGTGTAACTGAAGCCAGTCGGTGCTGTCACTAGGAGCAGACTGTGCAACAGCAGAGTGAGAGGTAGGTGAATGTATTCATCATTGGGAGTGGAGTGGAGGCCCAGGGAGGTGGGGAGGTCCTGGGGGCAAGGTAGAGGCCTTGGATGGAGTGTAAAGCTTTGCCCCGGGCACTTTAGTGGGGGATGGTTTATTCAGGAGTTGGGGGTGATAGTGGTATATTTGGGGAGGGGGTGCAGGGTCTGCAAGCTCTCATGCTGGGAGCTGTTGGTTTACACATTGTTTCACCACAGGCGGGTTTATGGTCTTTGTCAGGGGTTCTTCTGCAGCAGGAGGGTGGGGAGAGGTTTCCACCATCATTGGCTTTCACAGTAGGCACAATGTACAAGCCCATCTCTCATTGCAGGTTCCCATACAGAAGGATGGGGTTAAGTGTCTGAGTCAGATGTAGTGTACCACAGTGGGAGGTCTTGGCTCAGTTGTCCAGTACTGTATCAGTACTAATGGTCTGGAGCTGAGGGTGGAGGAGGGCTCATGCAGGAGCTAGTCCTATGTATTACATGCTGTTACATCCCTTAGTTCTTTCTTGGCTCCCTGTCCTGGAGATCTTGACTGATGATATTAATCATTGTTATAGATGCAGTCAATAATGAAATGGTGAACAATGTGGGTGTGGTCTAATGATTGCCAACACTGATGTGATTGAAATCAATCAGTGCTGTTAGTGCTCTCTATTAAAGTGGTGGGTGATAATCATGTTGATGTGACCTGATGATACTTACCAATGGGTTTGATGTTGGTTGATGTAACCACTGGGCTTCTGTTGACCCGGTTGTAGTAGGCATTTGGTTGCAGGAAATTGTCTATTCAGATAGGGATTTTTGGGAATTCTACACTGTCTCTGTATTGATTGCTCACAGTCTCTCCCCTCATTCCTCAATTGTCTCAAATAAGCACAAAAGTGTGCACACGCGCTCATAACCTAAACACCGCAGTTAACAGACATTTGTAGTTTGTGATTTGAACTTTCTGTGGCAGTGGAAAGATTTTGATACTCAGTGAATACAAGTAGAGATTAAATTTGATACCATTATTAGGTCATGTGATTGTTCCGGAGTTTCCATTTTTCACTTGTTCTTTTACTGCATCATGTAGGGACTGATTCAATGTCTTGTACTTCTGTTAACAAAATGAAATGCCAAATAAATTCTGAAGTGGAGATAACATTCTGTTATAATATTTTGCTGTCTCTTCCCATCAATACACATCACTTACTCAGTAAGACAGCTGCTGGAATCTCGCTGGACTGAGCCCAGCTGATGGCTCTACAGACTGCTGTCATATCAATGCCTACGCATGGGTTACTTAGGCAATAATGGATCCATGGGCTGCTTATATTAACTAGAACGTAACCTGATGGGATAGTTTTATCTGAGAGTAACAACACTACATACATGGGAGTGTAATTTAATTGAGGGGCCGTATAGACAATAGACAATAGGTGCAGAAGTAGACCATTCGGCCCCTCGAGTCTGCACCGCCATTCTGAGATCATGGCTGATCATTCACTACCAATACCCAGTCCCTGCCTTGTCCCCATATCCCTTGATTCCCCTATCCATCAGATATCTATCTAGCTCCTTCTTGAAAGCATCCAGACAATTGGCCTCCACCGTCTTCCGAGGCAGTGCATTCCACACCTCCACAACTCTCTGGGAGAAGAAGTTTTTCCTCAACTCTGTTTTAAATAACTGACCTCTTATTCTCAATCCATGCCCTCTGGTACTGGAATTCTCGATCCATGCCCTCTGGTACTGGCCTTGTTTGAGGATTGAGGATATTTTGTATGTAAAATAACAAAAATCCAAGGTAAATTATAGATGAATAGAGAGTGAGTGGGTGTATATATACAAGGAATTCTGGTATAAGTTATTGGCTGGGATGATTCCGGAATTGCCCTTATTGCATTCAGTCAGAGGTGCTAATTTAATGTAGACATTCAGTGTTATTTCTCAGGATAATTACAACAAATGAGGCCATTCAGCCCATTGGGTTTGAACTGGTTTTATATAAAAGTTGAGTTTGGGTTAGTGTGTGTATGTAAATTAGATAATAAATGGGAATTAAATTTCATTTTTTTCAATGAGAAATTTAGGGGTTTATATACTTGCATGTATGTACTCAGGGCTGAATTAAAGGCTGGAACCTCACTTAATCTTTTATGTAGATTTTATATGAAAAAATATATGAATACGTTACAGATTAGAATCCAGTCCAAGATTTCTGAACTTATGTAGAATAATAAAGAACCAAGTGTAAACTGTAGGATGCAGTCTGCAGTACCAGGTGGGGCATTGTGTAGGTTAGCAGATTGCTGAGTCGCATAGGGGAGAAAGCCAATTAACAGAATCAGAGAAATCTTTCAGCAAGTTCCAAGCAGGAACTTCAGCAAGTAGAGCTGTGTTTCATTAACAATTGTGTGCAGGGCACCAGGCAAAGGCAGGTGCACTGGAGATGTTAAATAGAGGGTCTCCAGGGAGTTTTATGAAGATAAACCTGCAAGTAAGAGTGATATTGAATATGCAGGTTTGATAAATGGAATATATGCTGATGATCTGCAGGGGTTATAAAAAAAAATGTAACACCAAAGTGATCTTAAAGCCTTGAATTGTGGTTGTTTTAATAAAGAATAATGGGTACCCAGGAAGAGAGTCTTGGGTTGGGGGATCTACTCAAAGGGTTTGGTTAGATTTTAGTATAGAGCCAGTGATGCTTGAAGACTAGAAATTTGTGGGTATTATGCCATTGCTGGGAGGAAAAAAATGCATGTGGGGTAATAAAACAATAACTGGACACTGATCAGGTTGTGCATATCTCGCACAACCTCTTGTGGTCCCAGAACACAATAAGGAAGGCTCACTTAATTCTACAGATACACAGTAGAGAGCATCCTAACAAGTTGCATCACAACATGGTATGGAAACTACTGCGGTGGGTACAATGGGTAGTCAAAACTGCCCAGAGCACCTCTGGTGCCAGCATACCTGTCATCAAGAATGTATGTACAGAAAGGTGCCAGCAAAGGGCCGATAACAACATGAATTATCCCATCCACCCTGCTCATGGACTGTTTGTCTCACTCTCATTAGGGAGGAGCCTATGTAGTACAGTATACATGTAAGGGTCAGTCTCAAAAACAGTTACTTTCCCCAAGCAGTGAGGCTGATCAACACCTCCACCCACTAACTCACCCCACCACACCCCCAACCACCACTACATTATCATTTTCTGTTAGTCAACTTATGTATGGACACTCCTGTGCCTAGCATCACGTAATGGACATACAATCAGTCAGTGTATATAAGCTATCTTATATTTGTTGTGTTTTATTATTGTGTTCTTTCTTTTGTGTTTTTTTTTGTACTGCATCAGATCCAAAGTAACAATTATTTTATACTCCTTTACACTTGTGTACAGGAAATGACATTAAACAATTTTGAATCTTAATCTCAATGGTAGGGAAAGTTCTGGAAGCATCAAGCAAAAACTAGTAGTCACTTGGACACAAGGACCAGTTTGTTAAAGACAAATAATGTTCAACTAACTTGATAGCTTCTTGGATGAAATGACAAAAGTTTGATGAGGGAAATGCAGCAGATGTGATTATATCCAGACTTTCAAAAGGCTGTTGAGGTACCACACAATGGGCTTGTCATCAAGACGGAAGGATCCAGAATAACAAGGGCAGGAGCAGCATGATCAGAAAACTTTAAGTAACAGGAACTAGCATCAGTGAGAGGTTGTTCTTCAGACTGCAGGGAAATGTACAGTGGAGTTCCACGGTGTCAATGTTTTATTAATGATGTGGAGTTCTAAAAAAACACAAAACTTTAGAGTGCAGTATGCTGAGGAGTAGTTCAAATCTTTGCAGAGAGATGGAACAAGTGGAGGAATGGCTGATGACAGTTAATGCTCTGAAATATGCTGCTTTTCAATAGGAGAGTGAAGAGAGGCATATAATCTACAAAAACAGCTCTGGGGGTTGTATCATCATAGTTTAATGAAGCCGGTAGGACAGGTTGAGAACATGGCTTTTAAAAATGGCAACATAGAATACATGAGTGAGGAAGTCGGGATGAACATTTTAAGATCATTGGTTCTGTCAGAATTTGATGATGGTATCCAGTTCTAGGCATTGCACCTTGGGAGAGGGTGCAGAGAGGTTTATCTAAATGAATCCTTAGCTGAGGGACTTCAGTGATGAGGATGTCCTGAAGCAGGTGAGGCTGCTCTCTTTGGAATAAGGGGGAGTGGCTGAAAAAATGGGTATATTATGCAAGATCAGTAAGATTATAGATGGAAAGAAACTGTTCTTATCAATGGAAAGGTCATCAAATGAAGTGACTGGGAGGGAAAAAAACAAGGATAACTTGAGCAGAGTGGTCAAAGTAGAGTGCACTGCCAGAGCTGGAGCAGAGACAGGATCCCCCGCAATGTGCAGAAGGAAGCTGAATAAGTACCTGCAAGAAAAGAGTTGAAGGGAGAGGACAGGATGTGGGACACAGCTGATTGCTGTTTCATGTGCAGGTATGTAACTGACTGAATACTGTTACCACACTGTGATAACAACTATTGGGTGATGATTGAAATGCTGCAGTACAACTCCACTGTCCACACGTTATATAAATGATATCAAACAATGTTATTGATACAGTTTTTTTCTAATTTATATAAAAATATTAGATACCTAGGTGTAAGTTACTGATTAGAATCTAAACTGGTGTTTGATAACACAAAATGTTGGCAGAACTCAGCAGGCCAGACAGCATCTATGGGAAGAGGTAGTGACGACATTTCGGGCCAAAACCCTTCATCAGGAGTTTCGATGAAGGGAGCCTGATGAAGGGTTTCGGCCCAAAATGTTGTCACTACCTCCTCCCATAGATGCTGTCTGGCCTGCTGAGTTCTGCCAGCATTTTGTGTTTTTATTTATTTCCAGCATCTGCAGATTCACTTGTGTTGGTGTTCGATAAGTTCTTTAAAAACAGATTAATAGAAACTTGTTACTATTTGAAGTCCAGTACAATGTATAAAGTGGGAAGTGATAAGACTGCATTAAATGGGAATTCCACAGTACAAATACAGCTATTTTACCAAGGCTAATGTGACCAACATTGATTCTGATGTTTGTCGCTACATATCGATGGCCAATTGAATCCCCTGAACATATTTATACTCTGCTATGACTACTGGAGCAGTCAAAGGAAATTGGAGAAAGATGCGCTGAAGACTCTTCTCAAGAGAAAGGGCACTGACATCACAAATTTGAGGAAATGGTCACGAACCGATTTCAGTGCATCAGAATCTCCAACTTGTGGCAACCTCTTCTTTTACAGTATTTTTATTCAGAAGAAAAAACAAGATTTACAGAGTACAACACATAGATACATCCCAACATAAAGTGTATACATTCATATATTGTAATAAAATTGATCAAAATGTTATAGCACATCACATAAAGGTATACCACTCTGTAATCAAAAATTTAAAGATAAGTCATACATCATAAAAGAAATTTTTTATATAAAAAAAGTCAACCCCCTACCAACTACCAAAGAAAAAAGCTGATGGATGATAATGGGTAATTAGAAAAAAAATTCGCTTAAGAAGAGAAGATAGAAATATACATAAAAGTCTGTGCACTGTTAAGCTTTATAAATTGGAAAAGTAATTTAGGAAAGGTCCCCAGATATCATAAAAAGATTGTTTCGAATTTAAGACTGAGCAGCGGATCTTCTCTAAATTTAAATAAGACATAATATCAGGTAGCCATTGGAGAAGTGTAGGAGGGGGTAGACTCCTTCCATTTAAGCAAGATTGCTCTCCTTGCTAAAAGAGAGGTAAAATCTAAAACCTGTAGGTTAGGAGTATTTAAAGTTATATCTTCATTTGCAATAATACCAAACAGGGCGGTAAGGGGATTTGGGTCAAATTGGACCCTAAAAAGTTGTGAGAAAGTATTCCCGCCAAAACTTTTCAATTTTAGGACAAAACCAAAACATATGAATTAAAGAGGCATCAGCAGAGTTGCATTTATTACAAAGTGGAGAAACGTTCAGATAAAAACTGGACAGCTTCTGTGGCAACCTCGATTTGTGAGAAATATCTTGCGCTCAAAGTTGAAAGTAGATTGGAAGGGAACTGGGAACAAATAAGTCACTTGAAGTAGCTTCAGTTTCAGCAGTGAGACACCTCAGGATCCAGCACTGAACCGTAGTCATATTGAGGGATGGACTGTGATGATGTAAACTTGCAGATAGCTCACTGAATATTCCTATGAATGAATGTGGACTGGAATCTAATATGAGGTGGTATAACATTGAACAGTACAGCACAGGAATAAGCCCTTCGTCTTCAATGTTGCACAAAGCTAATTAAAATAGTAATCAAATGCCCATCTAACCTAATCCCTTCTGTCTACACAATGTCCATATTGCTCCATTTCCTGCACAACACAGCCTCTAACAGCTTCTTCAACTCTGTTGTATTTGCCTCCGTCATCACCACTGGCACCCACCACTCTGTTTTTTAAAAAAAAACTGCACACCTTCTTTGAACTTATTCCCTCTCTACTTAAATGCATGCCTTCAACCCTGGGAAACTTCAACATTTCAACCCTGGGAAAAAGATGCTGAGCGTCTGTCTATGCCTCTCATAATCATTTAACCCTCTGTTAGATCTCCCCTCAGCCTTCACTGCTCCAGAGAAAGCAACACTAAGTGTCCAACCTCTCCTTATAACACATGCTTTCTAATCCAGGCAGCATCCTTGTAAACCTCTTCTGCACCCTCTATAAAGCCTCAATATTCTAGTTATAATTGAGTGATCAGAACTGAATCAATACTCCAGATGTGACCCAACTAGAGTTTTATAAAGATGCAACATAACTTCCTGACTCCAACACAATGCCTTGACTAATAAAGGCAAGCATGCCATATGTTGCCTTTACTGCATCAACCTGCATAGTCACTTTCAATGAGTGATGAGCTTGGATTCTCTGCTCATCAATACTATTAAGGGTTTGTCATTAACAGTGCACTGTCTCATTATGTTTGATCTTCCAGAATGCAACACTTCACATTTGACTGGGTTGAACTCCATCTGTATTTCTCTGCCCATATCTACAGCTGATCTATATTCTGCTGTGTCCTTAGCCAGTTTTCTGTACTAAACACAACATCACCAATTTTTGTAT
Source organism: Hypanus sabinus (assembly GCF_030144855.1). Lineage (NCBI taxonomy): Eukaryota > Metazoa > Chordata > Chondrichthyes > Myliobatiformes > Dasyatidae > Hypanus > Hypanus sabinus. The sequence continues at coordinate 149,475,516 of NC_082715.1, read as the reverse complement.
TATCTGCAGATTTACTAACCCATCTATCTACATTTTTATCCAGGTTATTTATATACATCACGAACAGCGAAGATCCAGTACAGATCCATGAGGAATAGCAGTAATTACAGACCTCTACCCTGGATAAATCCTGGACCACTACCCTTAAGTCTGAATACAAACACCCAATTCATTGTGTATCCCATGCAAATTAATCTTTGAGCCTTCCATGAGAGACTTTGTCAACTAACTTACTAAAATCCATGTAGACAACATCCACAGGTTAACCATCGTTAGTCATCTTTGTCATCAAAAAACTCAATTATGTTAGTAAGATGTGACTTGGCCACAGAAAGCCACACCATTGTTGGTAGAATTGTTGGTACAACCATTGTTGGTAGAATCTCAGATGGTGACTAGAGGGTGTGCAGAAGTGACATATGCCAACTTGTGGAGTGGTGTGGCAGCAACAACCTAGTGCTCAATGTCAGTAAGATGAAAGAGCAGATTGTGGAATTCCAGAGGGGTAAAACAAAAGAACACATACCAATCCTCATAGAGGGATCAGAAGTGGAGAGAGTGAGCAGTTTCAAGTTCCTGGGTGTCAAGATCGCTGAGGACCTAACCTGGTCCCAACATACCGATGGAGCTATCAAGAGGGCAAAGACAGTGACTGTACTTCATTAGAAGTTTGAAGAAATTTGGTATGTCAACAAATATACGCAAAAAGTTGTACCGTGAAGAGCATTCTGACGGGCTGCATCACTGTCTGGTATGCTGGGGGGGTGTCCACTGCATAGCACTGAAAGAAGCTGCAGAGGGCAGTAAATTTAGTTGGCTCTATCTAAGGTACTAGCCTACAAAGTATCCAGAACATCTTCCAAGGAACGGTGTCTCAGAAAGGCAGCGTCCATTATTAAGGACCTCCAGCACCCAGGGCATGTCCTTTTCTCACTGTTACCATCAGGTAGGAGGTACACACACTCAATGATTCAGGATCAGCTTCTTCCCCTCTGCTGTCTAATTCCTAAATGGACATTGAACCCTTGGACACTACCTCACTTTTTTATTATACAGTATAGTATTTCTGTTTTTTTGTATGATTTTTAACCTATTCAGTATATGTATACTGTAATTGATTTACTTATTTATTTTTCTTCTTCTAGATTATGAATTGAATTGAACAGCTGTTACTAAGTTAGCAAATTTCATAGCACATGCTGGTGATAATAAACCTGATTCTGATTCTGACTGTCCCAAATCAGGCCATAGTTTTTCAATTGCTCATAAATTCTATCCTTAAGAAGCCTCTCCAGTAATTGCCCTGCTACTAGTACGAGACACCAGTCTATAAAGTTTCCAGAATTTTCCGTTTCCCTTGTTGACTTCTCAACTTCAGCTATTCACCAGTGCTCTGTGGCTGGAGGGGACACAAAGATGTTAGTCATCTATTGATAACCTGGGCTAAATATATCCCATTAAATCCTTGAAACTTATCCACTTTATACTTTAAGAGACCACACTACCTCCTCCTTTATCTCAAAATCCTAGAAAATTAGCATACTCTACACTGATCTCCCTATGATTCACGTTTTGCTCGCAAATGTTGATGCAAAGTTCTCATTTAAGACTTCACCCATATCCTCTGCCTCCAAGCACATGTTCTTTCCTTTATCCTTGAGTGGTCCAACCTCTTCCTAATTATCTTTTTGCTTTTGATGTACTTGTCAAGTACTTTTTATGGCACCTCCTGTTTTTCCTAATTCCATTCTTGAGTCATTTTTTTCTGGCTTCTTTATATTCTAGGGCTCTTAGCCTTACAGATATTTCCTTTTTCTTGACTAAATCCCCAACTCCCTTGTCTTTCAAGGCTCCCTCATCTTGTCCTATTGGAATATACCTGTCCTGCTAATCATTGAACATCCTTTGCATGTCAGATGTGGACTTGGCCTAAAGCAAATGTTTCCAAATAAACTGTTCCCAGTGCCTGATGCTGTTGTAAATTGCCCTGCTCCAATTTGAAACACATGCACAAGGCCTATACTCATCCTTTAAACTTAAGGAATTGTGGTCACTGTTCCCTAACTCTTCTTCCACTGAAAGGTCAGTCACCTGACCAGACTCTTTACCCAACACCAGGTCCAGTACAGCCCCTTTTCTAGTCCAACTATCTACATATTGATTTAAGAAACCCTCCTGGATGCAAACTGTGCTGCATCTAAACCTCTTGCATTAAGGAGGTTCCAGTTTATATTGGGGAAGTTGAAGTTACTGATTATAACAAGCCTTTTCCTAATCTATCTGTCCCAGTGGCTACTAGGAGGGAGGGAGGACAGCATGAAGGGTCTGTAGTATAATCCATTCAGAGTGATTGCAATTTCTTATTTTTGAACTCTACCCATATAAGTGGCTAACACGAGAGGGCACAAGGGTGCTTGGAAGTAGGTACAGAGGAGATGTCGAGTAAGTTTTTTTAACACAGAGTGGTGAGTGCGTGGAATGGGCTGCCAGTGGTGGAGGCAGATACAATAAGGTCTTTTAAGAGTCACATGGTGCTTAAAAAAGAGGGCTATGGGTAACCCTAGGTAATTTCTAAGGTAACGACATGTTCAGCACAGCATTGTTCCATAAACTTAGTAGACAAGCTCTCCATTATGTCCCCTCCCAGTGAAGCGCTACAGCTTTTGTCCCTGCAGCTCACCGCTCACTCTTTAACCTTTTTCTCTCAATTCCTCCACTTTCTGATCTGGTGGTCTGATTCCCTTGCCCCTGCCAAACTAGTTTAAACCTTCTTGAATAGCACTAGCGACATTAAGATGTGATATAACTAAAAGCCAGTGGTTACTCTCCAGTTTCTTTGTTCATGTGTAGAAGAATAAATTCAAAGAGGGGTGTTGCACATTGATGTCTAACTCTGGAATTGAGAGGTTGATTGAGGACCTTGAATTTAGATTGCCAGAGGAATCAAGTATAACTGATCACTGGGAATGTGGTACAGGCAGGAATCAGGGTTCACATAGATAGTGAATTATGAGCAAGTCTTAGCACATAGAACAATACTGTGCAGCCCCTTTGGCCCACAGTGTTGTGTCAAGCCTTTAACCTACTCCAAGATGATTCTCATCTTTCCCTCCCATAAAACCTTCCATCTTTCTATCATTCCTGTCCCTATCTAAGGGTCTCTTAAATATCCCTAATGTATCTGTCTCTATCACCATCCCTGGCAGGGTGTTCCACATACTTTATGGGGGGAAAAGCTACCTCTGACATCCTCCGCTGTATACTCCTCCAAACACCTTAAAATTCTGTGCCCTTGTTTTAGTTATTTCCACCCTGGGAAAAGTCTCTGGCTGAACACTCTATCTGGGACTCTTATTATCTTCTTCACTTTCATCAAATCACCTTGCAACCTCCTCTCCAAAGAGAAAAGGCCTAGCCTGCTTAACTTATCCTCATAAAACATGCTCTCTAATCCAGACAGCATCCTGGTAAATCTCTGCATCCTCTCTAAAGCTTCCACATCCCTCTGTAATGAGGTGAACAGAACTGGATACAGTATTCCAAGTGTGATTTAACCAGAGTTTTATGAAACTGCAGCATTGCCTTGAACTCAATCCCCCAACTAATGAAGGCCAACACTCCATATGCCACCTAAACCACCCTATCAACTTGTGCAGCAACTTTGAGGAATCTGTGGATGTGGTCCCCAAAATTCTTCTGTTGCTCCACACTGCTAAGAATCCTGCCATTAATCCTGTATTCTGCCTTCAAATTTGACCTTTCAGGGTGAATCACTTAATGCTTTGCTGTGTTGAACTCCATCTGCCACTTCTCATCCCAACTCTATCCTATCAATGTACTGTTGTAACTACAATGACCGACGCTATCCACAACACCAACATCAGTCATGTCATCTATGAACAAACTTATGCACTCTTTCACTTCTTCATCTAAATCACAAAATGCAGATGTCCCCAAACACATTGGCCACCATCCTCCAGGCAGAATACACTCCCAACTATTGCCACGCCCTGCCTTCTGTGGGCAAGCTAATTCTGAATCCACATGTTCATTTCCCTGGATCCCATGACTCCTGACTTTTTCAATGAGCTTATCATAGGGACTGTTGTCAAAATCTATATCCACTATGTTGCCTTCAACAATTTCTTTAGTTACTTCCTCAAAGAATTCAATCAGGCTCACAAGGCATGACATGCCCCTCACAAAGCTATGCTATTATCCCTAATCAGATTATGCTTCTCAAAATGCTCATAAATCCTATTTCCCAAGAATCCACTCCAATAGGTTGCCCACCATTGGTGTTCTATATTAGCGTTCTCAAACAAACATTTGCCACCCTCCAATCCTCTAGCACTACTCCTGTGCCCAGTAGGGACACAAAGATCATCAGCAAAGGTGCAGCAATCTCTTCCATTATTCCTACAGCAACATTGGTACATCCCATTTGGCCCTGGGATTTTATCCATCCTAATCAAATGTTCCAGCACATCCTCTTCTTTAATGTCAACATGCTCCAACAAAACAGCCTGTTCCACACTGACCTCACATACTCTCACTGGTGAATATTGAAGCTAAGTATTCATTAAGGACTTTCCCCACCTCCTGTGACTCCAGGTTCGTTTCCTCTTTTACCCTGATCAGCCCTACCCTCACTCTAGTCATTCTCCTGTTTTCATGTATGTGTAGAATGACTTGGGATTTCCTTTAATCTATTTATCCAGGCCTTCTCGTGTCCCTTTCTAGCTCTCCTAAATCCATTCTTAAGCTCCTGGCTACCTTGTAACATTAGAGTCCTGTCTGATCCTTGCTTTGTAAACCTTAATTAAGCTTCATTCTTGCTGCTGACTAAATATTCCATATTCCTTGTCAACCATGGATCCTTCACCCTATCTTTTCCAATCCTATCCAGCAAGTGCTCCCAAGCAATGTCACATTTCCATTGCGCATTTCCCTGAGTATATCTGTTCCCAACATATGCTCCCAACTTCCTACCTGGTAGCATTTTAATTGTCCTTCCAGCAATTAAGCACTTTCCCATACCATTGGCTCCTATCCCTGTCCAAAGCTATGGTAAAGGTCAAGGAGTTGTGGTCACTGTCTCTGAAATGCTCACCACTGGGAGATCTGACAACTGATATGGTTCATTGCCTAGTACCAGGTTAAGTATGACCTATCCATATTCTATGACGGGAATCCTTCCTGGACACACCTAACAATTCTGCCCCATCTAAACCTGTTGCATGAAGGAGGTGCCAATCAATATTATAGAAGCTAAAGCCATTCTGTTGCAACAACCCTGGTATTTTTGCATCTTTCCAAAATCTGTCTCTTGATCTGCATCTCAGTGTCTCTATTAATATTGGGGAGGGGGTGGATTCGACAAAATATTTCCTGTAGTTCCCTTTCTGTTTCTGACTTCCACCAACACTGTAGACAATCATGTCCTCCCTTTCTGCAGCTGTGATATTATCCCTGATTAGCAATGCCACATCACCCTCCCTCCCTGTCCCTTTTGAAACAGCAGCAATTTCTGCCCTTGTGAATGCTAAGTCTGTAATGGCCTCGGAACTTTTCTAAGGATTCGGGCTCTTTACATAAAATAATTGAACTACGCTGAATCTAATCAGACTTGTCTTAAAGTCAATTAAATATCGGAAGTGAGGTTTGGACTTAAATCGAATCAAGGGATTTGGAGGCTTAAACAAAACGATAAACAAGTAACCAAAGAGAGGCCGGTAGATAGAGGGAGGGGGCGGAATTGTTCACTGGATTTTGGTAATTTCAGTTTGTTTTGTAACAAACCACCAGGGGAATTTTGCTCTCCAGATTTGGTTAAGTCAATGAGATGAGAGTTTATGCTATAGAAAAAATGATTTTTTAGGAATGATGGGGACACTGGGGTGTTCTGGGGCAGGACATCGGTAATGAATTGCATACTGAAAAACAGGATGAAAGTTAAAGAATATAAAGAAAATTGGGGCTGAAGTCCAATTGACTAATGTTTTTTTTTTAAATATCCACTTCCTGGAACTGGGAGTCTTTTCCAGATTAGCGAAAATAAACAGCAGATAGCAGTCGGGAACCTTGCCCATGGGTTGGATGTTTAACCCATAACGTGCCTGGTTTTTAAAACTTTGCGTCTCCATATAGAAAAGCTGAGGCGAGAGTCTAAGGTTAATTCAGTAATAAAAAGTATATAAAAATATAGCATATAAAAATCTAGGGCACAATGGGCGGGTTTAGTCCAAAACGCGTGTGAGAGCTACCCAGCGGTACAGCCCTGATCATCAGAGTCCGGACTTGCCCTTGTCTCCGGGGCTCTGGCTCTGGGTTTGGATTGGTTCTCTCTGTGAGAGAATTGGATATGGACCGAGATACCATTGGTTGCTGGGCAGCAGGTCTAGGTTTCGATTGGCTGTAAAGGTAGGCCTGGATTTGGAGTCGTTGTAGTTCATTCGATGATGACGTGTTGCTGAGCTTTGCATCTGCGTTTTGATTGGTTGCTGGGCTCCTAGTTCTGGTTGGGATTGGCTGTGAGAATTATGGGTCCCGATTGGACGGAGAGCGATACGATGCAGGAACGAGGTTGTTTACAAGTAGCAATGGAACCAGGCGGTGTGTTTTGGGGAACGGGGGACCGTGACGGGAGCCTCCCGGGACTGAAGCGGACGGTGCTCCTCCTGCACCTGCTGGCTGTGGTTGGAGCTGTCCCGCGACCAGGTGAGACCGAGGGGAGTGTGTCAACATCTGGGCGTAGGAGAGGGGAAGCTGATGAGGGCATGTGTTGGAGAAGTGAGGGAAAAATGGGGAGAGGGGTTGGAGAAAGCCTTAACCTGGGATCGGCGATGAGGACGGCTCTGAGTGAGACTCTTTGGAGGTTGGGGAGTGTGTTGTGATTGTTGTTGGGAGGGGAGGGTTTGAGAGTTGGAGTTGTGGTGGGGCCATTTATGGGGGAACTGGCGAGTGCAGATGGTGTGTATGGGGACAGAGTTCTGGAGGTACTGAGGGTTCTCCTCTGACCTACAGCGGGTGAACATTTCTGTATGGATTTGTTGCAGGCTGCCTAACTTCCAATGGAACTGGTTTAAGTGGAGAGCAGCGTATTACGCCTGGAGTACATTGTGCAAACTTGGTGCAGAGTGAGCAGGATGAAAAGCTGAATCTTTCTCAAAACATCACAGGTAGCGGTCATAACTGGTGTTGGGTTCTGGGTGACAACAGCAATCAATGCAAGTGATTTTAGGGTTTAGGGGGATGGAATGAGTTTCCTACAGAGGAGGTAGGCAGCCCCTGATGTGGGGAGGGGTGTACATTTTTTGTAGGGCCAAGGATATTAAGGGTTTTCTTTTAAATTACGAAGGGTGGCGTTTAAAGACGGTGTGTTGGAATTTCTGGAGTGAAAGTGCAGACTGGAGAGGAGGTATCAAGGATGTGGAACACGAGTCGAAAAATATTGCAATGAAGCAGCTAGGGTTGTTTTCGTCCAAACAGAGAAAGCTGACAGCAAATACATAACATTTTGCGGGCCTCGAGAATAACCGGGAAGTATCTGTTTCCGAACGCAGACGGATCAAAAGCCAAGGCCCATAGATTGAAGTAATTGATGGGGGGGGGGAGGGGTTGAAGAAATGTTTTCATCTGGACGGTGTAGGTGTCTAGCTTTCAGTGTTTGAGAGAGTGTGTGTGTGTGGGGGGGGGGGGGGGGGAGAGAATTGTCGCCCTATGTAAACAATACCTGGATGTGCACTGCAAGGCAGGGACAAAGATTCCATCAGGGAACTCCTTTCTCACCAGGACAGTCTCATAAAACACAGAATGCCACAGCACAGTATCAACCCACAATACTAACCGACTTTTAACCCTTTCCACCTACATACAGTATTCCTTCATTTTTTTTATCATATATGTGTGTTTCTTTAAATGCCCTTAATGCATCTGCCTCTACCACCAACCCTGGCAGGCTGTTCCACATATCCCCCACTCTCAGCCAATCCAGCTCTCTTGGTAAAGAGCCTTCCCAGTGGCTGCCTCCCATGCTGTCTCTCTGAAAGCTGTGTGCCTGGCGTGGACAGAGAAGACTGGGCATCACTTGACTTGGTTGACACTGATGGGAGTGGTCTTGGTGTCTCTGCTCACCAGTACACGGTGTGTGCAGGAAAAGACCATTGGACCAAGGGGCTGGAAAGTAATGGTTGTGTATTTCCAAGTTCAAAGTCAATTTATTGTCGAAGTACATGTATTTCACCATATACAGCCCTGAGATTAAGTTTCTTGAAGGCACTTGTAATAAATACAAAGAAACACAATAGAGTCAATAAAAGACTGTGAGCAAGATGGTTAAACAACCAGTATGCAAGACAACAGACTGCAAATCCAAAAAAAACCCACAAAAATTGTGAATAAATAAGCAATAAATATTGAGAACATGAGGGTATTGAGAATATTGAGTCCTTGAAAGTGAGCCCATAGGTTGTGGGAACAGTTCACTGTTGTGGTGAGTGAAGTGAAGTTTCCTCTCTGGTTCAAGAGTAATAACTGTTCCTAAACCTGGTGGTGTGGGTCCTGAGGCTACTGTATCTCCTTCCTGATGGCAGCAGTGAGAGGAGACCATCGCCTGGATGGCAGGGGTATCCGCTGCTTTGTGTAGGCTTTCCTTTCAAGGGCATTGGTGTTTATGTATAGAAGTTGATGGTGGCCAGGCACAAGAAGTGTCGTGGGACAAGGCTGGATTGTCCTTGTGAAGATGAATACGTTGGATGGTAGAAAATGTATTTGCTGGCATTCTAAATGATTTGAATCCTGGAACAGTGGAGTTGTGGGGAAATTCAGTGGTGTAGAACTGAAACGGGACAAAGTTAAGAAGATATAAGTTGTGTTATATAAATGTTTGCACAGACTGTGCTTGAGTACTGTGAAACACACAAAATGCTGGAAGAACTCAGCTGGTCAGACAGCATGTATGGAGAATAAACAATTGACGTTTCAGGCCGAGACCCTTCATCGGGACTGCAAAGGAAGGGGGAAGAAGCCAGAATAAGAAGGTGGGGGAAGGTGAAGTAGTATAAGCTGGCAGGGTACAAGGATAGGTTTGAGTACTGTTCTGTTGTGGGTAGAAGATAGTGACAGAAGAGTGTAGAGGGATTTCATCAAACACAAGGGTGTTCACCAGAATTGTACTCCAACTAAAAGGGTTGGAGTAGATCACAGAATAATCTTAAATAATTATGAAGTGTTTATTTAATGGAACAGAAAGTTTAGGTAATGAAATTCCCCTGGGACAGTCCAGAACAGGGAGCATTCGGTGCTTGCTCAGTCATTTACTAGGCTTGCATCTTGTTAGGTGCTTCCCTAAATGAAGAGCTAAATCACACGACAGGAGAGCCGGAAATGGTGAAGCCTGGGGAGAGGGCAGCTCAGACCAAAGACCAGGTGAAGATGCCTTCTGCCAGCGAGCCCAGTGTTCAACAGCCAGTCAATGGAATTAGCCACCCAGTGAGACAGTCAGCAAAACAGAAACGAGACCTTGGAGTTCCAGGTATGGTCCCTGCACTCAGTGCAATGGTTACAATACAGGAGGGGAAGGCTATTTGGCTTACTGAGACTGTGCTAACTCTTTGTAATATTGATTCCAGTCAGTTGCCTGCAGATTTCTGAAACCCTGCTCTCACATTTGAATTGTCTCATTACATGCAACCTAACCCTCATCACTAATTTATTTTTCCCTAATTTCACCTTGGGTTCTTTAGCTGCTTATCTCCTTTTGATGGCTTCTACTTCTTGACTCCACTTTTGTGATTTTAACAGTCACTCCTCTTGGATCTCTTCAGAACCAACTGTCTCCAAGGAGAACATCCCCTGCTTCTGCAGTCTGCCCATATCTCTATAAGTCACACATTCTCAGTACCTGGAGAAGGTGCCATCTGTCATTACAGACCCTCACCATCTGGGGAGAAGGTACTGCACTCTACATTTTAGGAACAGCTTTTTCCCCTCCGCCATCAGATTTCTGAACTGCCACGAACACTAGCTCATTATTTGTCCTTTTCACTATGTATTTCTTTCGTAACTAATAGTAACTTCTTGTCTTGCACTGTCCCGCTGCTGCAAAACAGTACATTTCACAAAATGTATCATTTAACAAATCTCTTGTGTCCTCTGAAGTGTGGTAATTTTATCCATAGTGTGGCCACCAGATCTGTACACAATATTCTGGCTGTGGTCTCATCAGTGAGTTGTAACATTGCACCAAGACCTCTTATACTTAAGTTCTACATCCTGACTAATGAAGGCAAGCATTTCATGTGCTTCCTTTGTCACTTCGTCTACCTACAGTACGTTGCTGCCTTGTACACCACAGTCTCTTTGTCTTGGGTGCTAATGCTCATGGTGAATGTTCTTATTCTCCACTTCTTTGACACCTCTGAAGGAATCACCATCCTTATCAGCATGAAGTACCTGGTCAGCAATGTTTTGTAGTCTGAATCTACCCTCCTCTGTATCCAAGCAAAACTAATCTTCAAAATTTCTACTAAGCTGTTAATATAAATTTCAGCTAGAGTCCCAGCACCAATCCATGGTACACCTCTTCATATTGAATTCAGCCCTCCACTTTCCGTCTCCTCCTGCAGAGCCAGTTTTGGATCCAATTTGCTGACATAATTTTAAGAAGATCCAGGATAGGTACATGGAGCTTAGAAAAATAGAGGGCTATGGGTAACCCCAGGTAATTACTAAAGTAAGTACATTTGCAGCACAGCATTGCGGGCCGAAAGGCCTGTATTGTGCTTTAGGTTTTCTATGTTTCTATTATTTGAACTCTGTCTACCTGAGTTGCCACTTTCAAGGATCGCTGGACTTGTGCTCAAAGTTCCCTCTGTGTCTCAGGACTAGACCATTCATTAGACCTCCCAAAATGCATCGCCTCCCACCTACTTGGATGAAGTGGCATCAGACGTTGTGCTGCCTTGACCTCACAACCTATCTACCATATTATGATCTTACATCTTGCAGTCTGCCTGCACTGTACTTTCTCTGTAACTGGCAGTCAGTTTACCTGCTTAAGCCCAGGCCGCCAATAGCAGCTTGCCGGAGTCCTCCATCCTGGGCCCAGGTGTCACCCACCTTCTCCTTCCTCTCCCAGGGAGAGGAAGAGGTTTCTATTGGTATTCCTGCAGCTCTGGGTTTTTACAGGATGGGATTGGTGGCCCCTTGCCCAGCCCTCCACCTTCCAGCTGGGTTTGGGAGAGTTAACACTCAATTTGCACTCTGTCTTAGGTTTCTCTTCAACTGTTGCTGAAGTGATGAGGTGACCGATATGGATGGAATGCAAAATGAAGCTTTTCTCTGTACCTCAGTGCTTGTGACAATTAATAAACACATTTACCAGTTTACTGTTAGAACAGACAACATAACCGCATGTTACAGGCTCTTTGGCCCACCATTTTGTGCCAACCTTTTTAACCTTCTCTAAGATCAATCTAACCCTTCCCTCCCACATTGCCCTCCATTTTCAATCATCCTTGTGTCTAAGAGTTTCTTAAATGTCCTTAATGTACTTGCCTCTACCATCACCCCAACTGAGCATTCCATGCACTAAACACTTTATGTAAAAAAAAACTTACTCTGACACCCTGCCCCCATACTTTCCTCCAAAATTATGCCCTCTTGTGTCTCTGCCCTGGGAGAAAGGGCTGCCTATCCACTCTATCTAACCCATTTGGATCTTATACACTCTGTCAAGTAACCTCACATTCTCCTTCATTCCAAAGAGAATAGCACTATCTCGTTAAGCCTATCTTCATAAGACGTGCTCTCTAATCCAGGCAGCATCCTGGTCTGTCTCCTGTGCACCCTCTCTAAAGCTTCTACATCCTTTTTATAATGAGGTGACCAGTACTGAACATTATTCCAAGTGTGGTCTAACCAGGGTTTTATAGAGCTGCAGCATTATCTCATGGCTCTTGAACTCAGTCCCCTGACTAATGAAACATTGTCCATTACCCTCCTCAGAACCTGTCAGTAGGCTCCATTTCCAAAACTCGAAGCTATGTTGGCCAGTGTTTACCCTTAGCTCAGTTGCATGTTTGCATTCGTCACCAAGTAACCATTTTTCAATGTCAGACCTCATTCTGAGGGTTGAGAGCTGTGACTGAGGACCCCCATAACTTCAACCCGTTTTCCTCTGGCAGAGGTTCTGAACAACTTGCCTGTGACTACCCAGCTCTTTTCCCCTCTTTTACATTGGTTTATTTTTCAATCCTAGGTCAGGTCTTGGCGATTATAATGATTGTCATCATCATAGCCTTGGGATCTGGCATCATACTGGGCTACATCTACAAACGGTAAGGACAGGCTTGCTGAACTGACTGGGTGTGTGGTTAGGGATCGAGCAGAGTACTGTGTAGGACTGAGAGCCAAGGGTTGATGCCTGGTCTCTGCGCTGCAAGTGAGCTACTGGTCTGATCATCAATCCTTCTCCATCCTTGTGCCAGCAGGATCATCTGATTCCAAGTGTCCAGAGAGTTAATAAGGAACCTTGGTCACGTTGATGGGTAGGGGTGGGGTGGGGTGGAGGATCAGCCATGACAGTGTTGACTGAGAGAGCGGATTTGGTGGGCTGAATGACTTGCTTGCACTTGTTTTTTTAGAATTTCTGCATTGTTCCTGGCAGAGTTTCCAAAGGTAGAAATGTCCAAATCGAGAGGGCATAGCTTCAAGTTGAGAGAACATGAGGGAAGAGTTTAGAGTAGATCTGGAGGGTCAGGTCTTTGGTATCTGGGTGGTATAGAAGCAGTTTTGAAGCATTTAAGAGGTTTTTCGATGGGCACGTTAATATGCAAGAAATAGAGGTGCTGGATCATGTGCAGGTAGAAGGAATTGGTTTAATCAGCATCACAGACGCTGTGGGCCTCTTCCTGTGCTACCCTGCCCCATGTCCTGCCTGGCTTTGGCCTTTGCTCAACACAAACAGCCTGAGGCTGTGGTTACCCAACCCTCACTGCCCCCTCCTCATTGAAAGTACTGCAGCTGGCCCTCAGCCCAATGCCATCTCCTCACACCCATCAGTCCAAGGAAGGTAGTCATGAATGTGTTGTGACAGAGAGCAGAGAGACTATGCTGAAGCATTTTGAGCACTGAAATCATGTGTCCAAATACCCCTCTCCTTGTCCACTCCACTCATCCCCAGCAGAAACTCAGTACTGTGCTCAGGAATTCCTCCCTTGTTAACACAGAACATTACAGCACACTGAAGACCCTGTGACCTGTGATGTTGTGCTGACCTTTTAATCTACTCTTAAGATCATTTTAATCTTACATAGCCCAACATTTCTCTGTCCTCCTTGTGCCCATCTAAGTGTTTCTGGGATGTCTGCCTGTACCACACCCATGGACTCCATGGGCTCACTACCCTCGGTAAAATAAATAAATAGATAAATAACTAGATAGATAGATAAATAAATAGATAGATAAATAGAGAGATAAATAGATAGATAAATAGATAAATAAATAAATAAGATTTTGAAAATAAACACCTACCTCTGACATCCCAGACATCCCAGCCATACTTTCCTCCAATTAATTTAATTATGCCCCCTTGCATTGGCCATTTCCACCCTGGGAAAAGGGTGCTGGCCATCCACTCTATCAATGACACTTATCATCTTGTACACCTCAATCAAGTCACCTGTCACCCTCCTTCACTCCAAAGAGAAAAGCCCTCACTCACTCAACCTTTCCTAATAAGACATACTCTCCAATCCAGGCATCATCATGGTAAATCTCCTCTGTACCTTCTCTAAAGTTTCTACATCCTTCCAAGATTAATGCGACCAAAACTGAACACAGTACTCAATGTGTGGTCTAACCAGAGTTACGTAGAGCGATCCTTCAACTCAGTCCTGTGGCTAATGAGGGCCAACACACCATATGCCACCTTTTCAACTCGTGTGGCAACTTTGAGGGATCTATGGATGTAGATTGCAAGATCCCTCTGTTCCTCCACACAGCTAAGAATCTTGTACCCTGCCTTCAAGGTCAACCTTCCAAAGTGAATCACTTCAAATTCTATTTGTCATTTACAGTATGAGCTGAGCTCTACATCTTGTCACATCCCTTTGTCACCTGTGATGACCTTCTACATTATCCACATCTCCACCAACCTTTGTGTCATCAAACCCACCTCTCTGCCCAAGCTTTGGTTTGTCCCCTCTGATACAGCTGGATGAGAACTTTCCTTCAATAATGAATCCCTGCATTAATGGTGCTTCATGAACTGATGAGGAATTAACGGGGCCTCCTCCCTTTACAGAGGTCGAGATATAAAGAAGAAACAGGAGCAACGAGCATGTGAACAAGAAATCCATCGCATCATGCTGCCACTGTCAGCCTTCTCCAACCCCAGCTGTGAGCTGGATGATGAAATCACCGTGGTAATGGTAAACCCTCAGACACACACGGGAGAAAGCTGCGAGGGTGACTGTTCACTTCCAGCTGGTACTCCCGGGGCTTGAGCTCAGCACACCAACTGAGAAGATGACTGGCTGTGGACTTCTGATGGGAGAGCGGAACTGGGTCTGTGAGCCATGCCACACCTCACCGGCAGAGAACTCTCCCTGACAACTGCCAGCAAGCAGCCTGACAAATCATGGAATTTGCTTTTCCGAGAAGGATCAGGCCATGTCTGGGTAATCGGTGCATGAACTGCGTCTAGTACAGTATCCAACAGCAAATCACATGCTGGTTTTGTTTTGTATATATTTTAGGCATGATCTGGTTTCGGAAGTGGGAAAGGTGAGCAGCCTGCTATGAGTGTTTTAAACTTCTAACACAAACGCTTGTGGGGAGTGGAGTTATTGTGTGTCAAAAGTGTGGAGGGTGATGTAACCAGTTTAGGAGGAGAGATGAAAGGAGATGGTTCCATTCAATTGATTGGAGTTGACCTGTTTCTTTTCCTGCCCTTTCCGTTAAACCTACTGTGCCCAGGAATCTGTTGATAAGCTGTTAGCATCCTAATAGCCTATTGCATAGAGAGAATTCGGGTCTCTGTGCAGTGAACACTGCAGTAGGGGAGATCACCTCAGCCACACTCCAGTAGAACTTTCTGAATCTCAGTGTGATCCCTCTAGCAGCTATGAACTCCTGCAGCCATCTCCTCTGCAGATAGATCCCTCCAAGTTCCAACAAACACTTGAATGTCTCACTGCTTCGAACACACGAACATCCAGTCTGGAACAAAGTCCAGCAGGTGTCAGAGCACCAGCATTACTTACCCTCTCTACTTGCTGTGACAGCAACTTTCCTGACTCAGTATTTATTAGGTTTTTGAAATGTATGTTTTTATTTTTCACACTACTGTACAATCAGGTCCTTCCTGCCCAATCAGTCTACCACATGACAATCCTTTATCAGCATGTTCCTCATCATTATAGTAATTCCAGTTTCCCAACACCCACTTTCAGAAGCAATCCTTCTCTCCCTACCCCATGGAATGTCCCACTCATCACGGCCATAAAGCGTCCTTCATTAAGTTACAGGTGCAGGGGCGCCTCAGTAAGCTATCTCGAGCTGAGGAAGATGGTTTGATAGGACTGTACCTCAGAATGCATTTGCTATATTGTTGACCCATTGCAGAAACGCAGGCATTGGGTCAGGTTAATGTTCTCCAAATCTGCTGCACCTCATCCGGAATGGAGGAAGACGCTCAGACATGGAGGGGACCACACTCAGTGCAAGTGACCATGAGACATTCACACTGCTCCTAGCCTGGAGTATGAACCTTCTCCAGTTCACTCCACGAGGAATGTCTGAGCACATGGTACACCATACCCCTTTGGTCCTGAACATTAGGCCCCCAGAACAAACTCCAGTTATCTCAACCCAGGGCTTCACTACAAGCGCAAAGCAAGGCAGATCACATGCAAGGTGGACATTGCAGATACAGGAACCTGGAGCACAAAAATAAAATAAACTGCTGGAGGAACTGAGTGGGCATGGCAGCATCTGTGGAGGGAAATAGACGCTGGACATTTTGGATGGAGCACTTCATTTGGACTAGAACAAGGTTTATAATCACTGACATCTACCATGAAAAATGTTGTTTGCTGCAGCACTACAATGTAAGACATAAAAATTATTGTAATATAAATAAACGGTGTAAAAGATGAGGTGGTTTTCATGGACCATTCAGAAACAGAAAGGCAAAGAGGTTGTTAAATTTATGAGTGTGGACCTTCATGTTTCTGTACCTCCTTCCTGATGGTCATGTTGAGAAGGAGGCATGTGAAGGTGTCTAATGATGCTGCTGCCACCTTTGGGTACCATCTTTTGAAGATGCCCTCAGTGGTGGGGAGGGTTATGCAACCCTCTACCTACTTTTTCATTGTTTGATGCTTCCTGATCTGCTGAATTCCTTCACCATTTTGTGTGTTGCTCCAGCCATTTTACTGTGTTCCCACATCACTGCCCTAGACCAGGCTGCCTGCAGCTATTCTCTCAGTATTCCCCCTCCCTTGAATCACAGCTCTGCCCATTAAATTACACCATGTTAATGGGTAATACAGATTTTATGAACTCAAACTCTTTCATTAAAACTTTTAACTAAGCTGTCAAATAGAAAATATTTCATTGTCAAAGTTACCTCCTGAATGCTGTGGAGGAGAAAATTTTCTCTTCCAAGGCCCTCTCCAGATTCACCTGTGTGCTGTAACTGAGAAAATTACACACCAGCACCTTTCCTGCTGTTAAATGGGGTGGGACGTGTGTTGGAAGTGGAGAGGGCAATATTATCAGGTTGGTAAGGGAGGAGAGACAATAGTTCCATTGAGTAGGAATGGGTTCGATATGTTACTTTTCCTGCTCCTAAGTCCCCAGGAATCAGCTGATAAACAGAAAGCATTGTCTGTCATATTTCATAGGATGCCCGTCACTGTCTGGTTGTACACACTAGAGTGGGAAAACCCCACAACATCCACCTAGCCAAGATCTGTAACAACTTCTTCAGTTTCAGTGTAATCACCTCAAGGAATAGAAATGTGGCTGTCCTCTCTTCTTCTGATAACCCCCCCTCCATATTTTGGGAAGTACATAGGTGGCTCATCTCCAGGGGATTCCCTCCCCTGTCCAATGTACACTGTCTTGTCTCTCCACTTACACACACTCCTCCTCCCCAACCCCATTGTAAACAGCCCCTGAGACAGTGTTTGAGCTGCAGGTACTGAATGAGTGACTGCTATTAAATATGCAAGATAAATTTCAGAAATTGAGGGTTTTATGGTTTGTATTGCCTCATTGATTGGAGCTGTTAAGAATTCAAGGATAATCCTGTTTTGTCCAGGAACATTTTATTGAATATTCTGCAATTTTTTATTATGGTGCAATTAAAGTTTTTTATTGTTTTTAAGGAACTATGTTCTAGGATATAAGATGTTGCAGCAGAATTAGGCCATTCAGCCCATCAAGTCTGCTCCACCATTCTTTTATGGCTGATTTATTATACCTCTCAATCCCATTCTCCTTCTCCCCACCCCCCAATAACCTTTGGTGCTCTTATTAATCAAAACCCATCAACCTCTGCCTTAAATATACCAAATGACTTGACCTCACAACCGTCTTTGGCAAAGAATTCCACAGATTCACCTTTCTCAGGTGAAATAAATTTTTCCTCATCTCTGTCCTAAATGGACGTCCCTCAATTCTAAGGCTGGGCCCTTTGGTCCTAGACTCTCCCACTATGGAAACATCCTCCCCACATCCACTCTACCCAGACCTTTCAATATTTGATAGGTTTCAATGCGATTTCCCCCCCCCCCCCATTCTTCTAAACTCCATTGAGTACAGGCCGGGAGCCATCAAATAGTCCTCATCCATTAACCCTTTCGTCCCCAAAATCATTCTCGTGAACCTCGTCTGGACTCTCTCCAATGTCAGCATGTCTTTTCTTAGATAAGGAGTCCAAAACTGCTCACTGTACTCCAAATGAGACCTCACCAATGCCTTATAAAGCCTCAGCATTACATCCTTGAGTTTGTATTCTAGTCCTCCTGAAATGAATGCTAACATTGTATCTCTTCCTCATCACCAACTCAACCTACAAGTTAATCTTCAGGGAATATTGCACAATTACTCCTTTGCACCTCTGATTTTTGAGTTTTCTCCCCATTTAAAAAATAATCTATGACTTTATTCCTTCTACCATGGTGCATAACTATACACTTCCCTACACTGTATTCTATCTGCCTCTTCTTTGTCCATTCTTCTAATCTGCCTAAGTCCTTCTGCAGACTCCCTGCTTCATCAATATTACTTGTCCCTCTACCTATCTTTGTATTGTATGCAAACTTGGTCATAAAGCAATCAATTCTATCACCCAAGTCAATGACGTATAAAGAAGTGGTTCCAATACAGACCCCTGAAGAACATCACTAGTCACCGGTAACCAATCAGAATAGGCCCCCTTTGTTCCCACTCTGCCTCCTGCCAGTCAGCCAGTCTTCTATGCATGCTATCTTTCCTGTAATACCATGGGCTCTTGTTAATTAACTTGTCAAAGGCCTTCTGAATATCCAAGTAAACAACATCCACTGACTCTTTTGTCTACCCTGCCTGTTATTTCCTCAAATAATTTCAACAGATTTATCAGATAAGATTTACCCTTAAGGGAACCTTTGGCCTATTTTGTCGCGTTCTGTTTCTAACATCTTCTATGCCTCTGAAGTCAGGCTAACCAGCCTATAAATTCCTTTCTTTTGCCTCCCCTCCCTTATAAAGAGTGGTGTGACACTTACAATTCTCATACCACCAGAACCATTCCAGAATCTTTTGTTTCTTGCAAAATCATTGCTAATACCTCCATAATCTATTTAGGTACCACTTTTAGAACCCTGGGGGGTAGTCCATCTAGTCAGATGACTTATCTATCTCAGACTTTTCAGCTTCCCAAGCACTGTCTCCTTAGTAATAGCAACTACATTCATTACTGCCCCCGGACACACTCAAATTTCTGGCATACTGCTGGTGGCATGCAAAATACTTGTTAAGTTTGTCTGGCATTTTTTTTTGTTCCCCATTACTACCTCTCCAACATCATTTTCCAGTGATCCAATATCCACACTTGCCTTTCTTTTACTCTTTATGCATCGGAAACATTTTTGGTATCTTCTTTAATATTATTGGTTAGCTTACTTTCATATTTCAACTTTTCTGTCCTTAATGGTTTTTTAGTTGCCTTCTGTTGGTTTTTAAAAGCTTCCCAATCCTCTAACTTCCCAGTAATGTTTGCTATATTGTATACCCTCTCTTTTGCTGTTATGCTGTCTCTGACTTCATCTTCCCCTTAGAACACTTCTACATCTTTGGGATGTATCCATCCTGCGCTTTCCGAATTGTTCCCAGAAACACCAGCCATTGCTGCTCTGCTGTCAACCCTGATCATGTCCCCTAATGTGTCAACCACAAGCTGCTCTAAAAATCCATCTTGTAGGCATTCTACAAATTCCCCCTTTTGATATCTGGCATCAACCTGATTTTCCTGATCTATCTGCATATTGAAATCCCCCATCACTATCATGACATTGCCCATTCTACATGACTTTTCTATCTCCTGT
The DNA here is from genome assembly GCF_030144855.1 of Hypanus sabinus. Taxonomy (NCBI): domain Eukaryota; kingdom Metazoa; phylum Chordata; class Chondrichthyes; order Myliobatiformes; family Dasyatidae; genus Hypanus; species Hypanus sabinus. The sequence goes on along the minus strand of NC_082715.1, from coordinate 149,455,915 downwards.
TGTAACTTGCATCCCACTTTCTGACTACTGTTCAGAGGCCTGCCAATAACTTCCATCACCCCTGCAATTTCTTAACTCTACCCACAAGGATTTTACATCTGATCCTATGTCACCTTTTTCTAGTGATTTGATTTCATTTTTTACCAACAGAACCACCCCATCCGCTCTGCCTGCCTGCCCTTTTGATACAATGTGTATCCTTGAATGTTAAGCTCCCAGCTATAATCTTTCAGCCACGACTCAGTGATGCCCACAATCTCTAAATGCTCAACAAAATTGGTGCATGCATTCAAGTACAACACCTTCAGTCCCATATTCATCCCCCTTTTCAATTTTGCCCCAAGTCACACTTCAACTCATCCCACTGACTGCAGTGTTGCTCCATCATCTGCCTCTTTTTTTCCTCAAGGTGTCATTATGTAATGCATCGACTTGTACACCAATTGCCCTGACCTCAGCCCTATCACTCTGCTTCCCATGCCTGCTAACTTAGTTTAAATCTTCCCTAACAGCTCTAGCAAACCTGCCCACAAGGATATTGGTTCTCTTTGGGTTCAGATGTAACCCATCCTCTATTTACAGGTCATACCTTCCCCAGAAGAGATCCCAATGATCCACAAATCTGAAACCCTGTCCCATGCACCACCCCCTCAGCCACTCATTCATCTGTTCCATCATTCTATTCCTGCCCTGACTAGCCGGTGGTACTGAGAGTAATCCAGAGGTTACTACCTTTGGAGGTCCTGCTCTTCAACCTCTTCCCTAATTCGCTATAGTTTGCACAAGACCTCTACCCCCTTTCTACCTGTCTCATTGGTGGCAGTGTGCACCATAACCTCTGGCTGCTCACAGTCCCTCTTGAGAACCTTCAGCCACTCTGAGGCATCCTGGGAGGCAACACATCATCCTGGTGTCTTTCTCGCGGCCACAGAATCTCCCTAACTCACGTCTCCTATCTCTATCACTCTGCCTGACATTACCCTTCCTGCTGAGCCTCAGAGCCAGCCACAGTGCCACCAGCCTGGCTGCTGCTGAGTGCCCATTGATGGGTCATCCCCTCAGCAGGGGTATACCTGTTACTGAGGGGAATGTCACCAGCTGCTTACTCCCCTTTCCTCTCCTGGTGGTCGCCCATCTACTGTTCGAAGCCTACACTTGGGGTGTGAGCACCTCTGTAGAGGTTTTCAGCCGCCTGGATAGTCCTCATTGGTGGTTGGCTTGGACAATGGATGAAGATCATCACAAGCCTGAGTGGCAGGTCTGGAGATCCTGAGATGCCCAGTCGTCAAGACCTCCCTCTCTGCCTCACCAGTGTTGTCCAAAGGAAACCCTATGGAGCAATACGTTTGTCACTAGCTCGGCTGCAGGGGCTGCCGTGAGGATGTTCAGTGATGTCCAGCGAGGAGGCACTACATGAGGCTTGCTGTTGGAGGGGCTGTGTACTGGTGGAGAGAGACTTACACATCCAGCTATCCTTTTCGTGAGACTGCTAGCCAGCGGTGAAAGCTGAAAGTGAGGGGGACAAGCACTAAGCACTACCCACTACACTACCTCACTAGACACATAACAACCATTTTGACACCTATTTTAGTTGTTAGTTACCCTGGAGTTCCACATTTCACAGGGGAGCACTCCACTGCCTTAGCTCTTATGTTTGTTATACCTCTAACTTCATCCTCCTCCTCCCTTTCCTCACTTGGTTCTTTCTCAGCTGCTCAGGTGTGGTAAGTGTTGGTGTCAGAAGCCTACCGTCTGTTGGTGTGAGGATATGAAACTCAGGATCATTCAAGAGGCTGAAGATATTATAGACAAGACTTTTGAAGAGATGGTCACACCCAGAGTACAGTCTTCAGACAGTAGATGAGTGACCACCAGGACAGGTAAGATGATTAGGAAGTCGGTGCGGTGTTTCCCCATGGCCAGTCCCCTCAGCAACAAGTGTACCCGTTGGATACTGCTGAGCCGACGACCCATTAGGGCACAGCAGCAGCAGAGGGTAACACTCCGGCCCACTCTGAGACTCCGCAGGGAAGGGTAGAGTCAGGCAGAGCAGTAGTGTTAGGAGGCTTGATATAAGGGGGACAGACAGGCCACAAAAGGGACTCCAGGGTGGTGTGTTGCCTCCTGGGTGCTGGGTTCAGGATGTTGCAGAGCAGCTGCAGGATGGGGAAAGAGGCCCTATGCAGTGAGTATGTAGAGTTAGGAAACAGGCTGAAAAGAGGGATATCCAAGGTAGTAATCTCCAAATTACTCCTGGTGCCACGCCCTAGTGCAGGTAGGAATGGGATGATAGCCCAGATGAATGAGTGGCTGAGGAAATGGTGCAGGGGGCAGGGTTTTAAATTCTTGGATTATTGGAGCCTTTTCTGGGGAAGAAGGTGACCTGAATGTTGCACCTGAACTGGAGGGGAACCAATATCCTTGCCAGGAGGTTTGCTGATGTTACTCAGGAGGGTTTAAGCTAGTTTTGCGGGGGTCTGGGAACCGGAGCACTGGGTCAGTAAGGGCAGGATCGATCAGTAAGGCAGATATCAGGGGAAGTATTGAAAGGCAAAATTGAAAAAACAGGTAGGATGGAAATAGTTTGCAGTGTGCATATTTTAATTCTAGGAGTATTATAAATAAAGGTGGTGGTCTTTGAGCATGGATCAGTATATGGAACTATGATGTTGTAACCATTACTGAAACTTGGTTGAGAAAGGGGCAGGAATGGATGATTAATGTACCAGGTTTTTGAAGCTTTAGATAGAGAAGAGGGAAAAGATGAGTTGTGGGGTCAAGGGTTTGCAATACTAATCAGGGACAATATCACAGTTGCACTCACGGGAGTCATATGGAGGGGTCAGACACTTGGTATATTTGGGTACTCAGGAATAGGAAGGATGCAATCGTTGACCACCTAACAGCCACCAGGACATTGAGCAACAGATATGTAATCAGATTAAGGAAATGTATCAAAATAAAAGGGTTGTTGTTATGGGGGATTTCAACTTCCCTAATATAATCTCCTTAGTACAAGGGGTTTAGATGGGGCAGAATTTGTTAAGTGTATCCAGGAGGGGATATGAATTGACTTTATTTCTTACATCATTCACATATATGAGTAAAAATCTTTACATTATATCTCCATCTAAATGTGCAATGTGCAATCATAGTAATTTAGAATAAATAGAGCTGTCAGTGTAACATAGAAATACACTCAGATCAGTGTGAGTTGATCAGTCTGATGGCCTGGTGGAAGAAGCCCGTTGGTCCTGGCTTTTATGCTGTGGTACCGTTGCTGGATGGTAGCAGCTGGAACAATTTGTGGTTGGAGTGAATCAGGTCCCCAATGATCCTTCGGTCCTTTTTTACAAACCTGTCTTTGTAAATCTCCTGAATCATGAGAAGTTCACAACTACAGATGTGCTGGGCTGTCTGCACCACTCTCTGCAGAGTCCTGCGATTGAGGAAAGTACAATTTCCATACCAGGCAGTGATGCAGCCAGTCAGCTGCTGTCTTAGTTGTGCCCCTGTAGAAAGTTCTTAGGATTTGGGGGCCCAGACCAAACTTCTTCAACTGTCTAAGGTGAAAGGCACTGTAGTGCCTTTTCCACCACACAGCTGGTGTGTATAGACCATATGAGGTCCTCAGTGATGTGGATGCCAAGGAATTTGAGGCTGTTTACCCTCTCAATCCCAGATCCATTCAAACCCAAATAATTGTGAGGTATTGCACCGTGGTAGGGCAAATGTTTAAGATGTATAAGATGATGAGAGGCATTGATTATGTGGATAGTCAGAGGCTTTTTCCCAGGGCTGAAGTGGCTAGAATGAGAGGGCACAGTTTTAAGGTGTTTGGAAGCAGGTACAGTGGAGATGTCAGGGATAAGTATTTTACGCAGAGAGTGGTGAGTGCATGGAATGGGCTGCTGGCGACAGTGGTAGAGATGGATAAGATAGGGTCGTTTTAAGTGACTCCTGGATAGGTACATGGAGCTTAGAAAAATAGAGGGCTATGGGTAACCCTAGGTAACTTCTAAGGTAAGGAAGGACATGTTCAGCACAGCTTTGTGGGCCGAAGGGCCTGTATTGCGCTGTGTAGGTTTTCTATGTTTCTAAATGCAAGGAAACAAAACACAGTTAGTGGCAAGACCCTTAACATTGTTGCTGAACAGAGAGATCTTGGGATCCAAGTTCATAGCTCCATGAAAGTGTCTGCATAAGTCACTTATGACTTATGGTTAAGAAGGTTATGGAATGCTTGTTTTTACTAGTTGAGGCATTGAGTTCAAAAGTCAGGAGGTTACGTTACAACTTTATAAAACTGGTTAGGCCACATCTGGAATATGTAGTTCTGGTTGCCCCACTATAGGAAAGATTTGAGGCTTTGCAGAGGGTGGAGAAAAGTTTTACCGGATGCTGCCTGCTTAAGAGGGTGTGTGCTGTCATGAGAGGCTGGATAAACTTGGTTTGTTTTCTTTGGAGTGCCGAAGGCTGAGGGGAGATCTAATGGAAATTTACAAGACTATGAGAGTGGACAGAGAGTATCTGTTTTCCCAGGGTAGATATGTCTAATACCAGAGGGAATGCATTGAAGGTGAGAGGGGGTAGGTTCAAAGAGGATGTGAGGATGTTTTACTCAGAGCAGTGGATGTCTGGAATGTGCTGCCTGGTATGGTGGTAGAGGCAAATACTTTAGAGGCTTTTAAGAGGTATTTAGATGGGCACGTGGATATAAGGAAGGTGGAGGGATATGGACATTGTGTTGGTAGGAGGGGTTGGATTTTTGGGTGGTTTTGATTTATTTTTTAACTGGGTCAGCACAACACTGTGGGCCAAATGGCCTGTTCTTGTCTGTACTGTCCCGTGTTCTATGATGTTACCACTCACGGTATATCTTGTACAATTAGATTTTTTTTTAATGGATCACCTCACACTTAACCAGATCAAATTCCATCAGCCATCGCTCTGCCCCGTTTACCAAAAGATCACTCTGTAGCCGAATGTCAATTTCACTAACGCACCCAATTGTTTTTAGATTTGTCTTCGGAAAATCTACAAATCTTATCTCCTACATTCTCACCTATATACAAAGGATCCAACACTGATCACTAGAGTTCAACATCTAACCACTATGGTAACAGTGACCTGGTTCAATTCCTGCCGCTGTCAGTAAGGTGATTGTACGTTCTCTTCAAGACTGCGTGAGTTTCCTTCGGGTGCCCCAGTTTCCTCCCACAATTCAAGGACGTACCAGGTGGGAGGTTAATTGGTCACTGTAAATTTGTCCTGTGATCAGACTGTGGTTAAATTGGGAGTTGCTGGGCAGCACGGCTCGAAGGACAAGAAAGACCGATTCCAAACTGAATCTCAATAAAATAGAATTTAAAAAAATGTCAGATCCATAGTTGTATTAGTGTAAAGTGTCGTGCTAACCACTACACTACTGAGCTGCTCCAAATGATGAGAGCTCTAAACATGTGGGACCTCAACAAAGGCCTTGCTGATCTGGTAAATCACGTTCACCCCAGTCCTCATCAGTACATTTACTGTAGTTACCTCTCAAGTTGTCAGACAGGTTCTCTGAGCTACAAATCCATGCTAACTACTCCTGATCAATGCCTAAAAGCAGAATAAGCTTGTCCTTCCAAACGTGTTCCATTAATCCCTTTATGACTGATATTAAACGAACAGGCCTGAGATCACCTGGGCTATTCCTGCTGCCCTCCAGTAACTTGGCACCTCACCTGTGACCAGTGAAGATTTAAACATCTCCATCCAGGCCAGAGCAACTTCTTGCTGCCTCACTCAGCATCCCAGGATAAATGTCACCAGCTGCAGGCTCAGGCTTGGTTGATTTGTCCACCTTTATGTTCACTAAGACACTTGGTGCCTTCTTTTTAGTTCTGCCCTGTAGAATTTCAGCAAACCAACTGAAATCTCCATCTACAATGTCTTTGTTATTGAATATTTTTCCATTTGCAATCACTAAGATCTGAGCCTTGTCCTCTGACTCGACACACTAATGGACCGCCTCTCTTTCCCTGGTTACTCTCTTACTCACAATATACTCCTAGATGTGGGAAGGTTTATTCCCTTCTATAGATGTTGCCTGACTTGCTCAGTCCCTCCCACAATTATTTTCACCCTTCTCCTACCTTTTTCCTGTAACCTTAGGTGCCCTTATGAATGAAGAACCTGTTTTAAATATACCCATTGACTTGCCCTTCACAGCCACCTTTAGCAAAGTAGGATTCTCCTTCACCTTACATAGCTGTGACCTTTTGTGAGCCTGTTTTGCCTCAATTACTTTAAGCACTCCCCTGCATTGTCTGTACTGCTGAAGGACCTTCCCCATTTTCAATGCCCTATTCTTACCTATTGCTTTCTTAAAAAATATCCCTCCCCATTATATCCCTTTGTTATCCAGGGTTTTCTGGGCTTTCAGTCCTTCCCACTCCCCTACAGCCCCTGACATCTTACAATTTCACTTTTAATAAATGCCCCAGATATAAATTTATCTGCAACAGCTCTTCCCAGTCTACTTTTCTCTGTTGATATTGAAATTGGCCTTCCTATACCAACAATTCATTTAGAAACATAGAAAACCTACAGCACAATACAGGCCCTTTGGCCCACAAAGGTGTGCCAAACTCGTCCTTACCTTAGAAATTACCTAGGGTTACCCATGGCCCTCTATTTTTCTAGCTCCATGTGCTTATCCAGCAGTCTCTTAAAAGACCCTATCATATCTGGCTCCACTACCGTCGCTGGCAGCCAATTCCGTGCACTCACCACTCTGTGTAAAAAAAAAACTTCCCCATGACATCTCCTCTATACCTACTTCCAAGCACCTTAAAACTGTGCTGTCTTGTGTTTCAGCCCTGGGAAAAAGCCTCTAACTATCCACACAATCAATGCCCCTCATCATTTTATTACATCTCTATCAGGTCACCTCTCATCCTCTGTCACTCCAAGGAGAAAAGGCCAAGTTCACTCAACCTATTCTCATAAGGCATGCTCCCCAATCCAGGCAACATCCTTGTAAATCTCCACTGCACCTTTTCTATGGTTTCCACATCCTTCCTGTAGTGAGGCAACCAGAACTGAGCACAGTACTCCAAGTGGGGGCTGACCATGGTCCTATATAGCTGCAACATTACCTCTCAGCTCTAAATTCAATTCCATGATTGATGAAGGCCAATGTACCGTATGCTTTCTTAACCACAGAGTCAACCTGCACAGCTGCTTTGAGTGTCCTATGGACTTGGACCCCAAGATCCCTCTGATCCTCCACACTGCCAAGAATTTTGCTATTAATACTATATTCTGCCATCATATTTGACCTACCAAGATGAACCACCTCACATTTATCTGGGTTGAACTCAATCTGCCACTTCTCAGCCCAGTTTGGCATCCTATCAATGTCCTACTGTAAACTCTGACAGCCCTCCACACTATCCACAACACTCCCAACCTTTGTGTCATCAGCAAATTTACTAACCCATCCCTCCACCTCTTCATCCAGGTCATTTATAAAAATCATGAAGAGTAGGGGTCTCAGAATAGATCCCTGAGGCACATGACTGGTGACTGATCGCCATGCAGAATATTACCCGTCTACAACCACTCTTTGCCTTCTGTGGGCAAGCCAGTTCTGGATCCACAAAGCAATGTCCCTTTGGGTCCCATGCCTCCTTACTTTCTCAGTAAGCCTTGCATGGGGTACCTTATCAAATGCCTTTCAGAAATCCATATACACTAAATCTACTGCTCAACCTTATCAATGTGTTTAGTCACATTCTCAAAAGATTCAGTCAGGCTCGTAAGGCCTTTCACAAAGCCATGCTGACTATTCCTAATCATATTATACCTCTCAAAAATGTTCATAAATCCTGCCTCTCAGGATCTTCTCCATCAACTTACCAACCACTGAAGTAAGACTCACTGTTTTACAATTTCCTGGGCTATCTCTACTCCCTTTCTTGAATAATGGAACAACATCCACAACCCTCCAATCCTCCAGAACCTCTCCCATCCCCACTGATGATGCAAAGATCATCGCCAAAGGCTGAGCAATCTCCACTCACGCCTCCCACAGTAGCCTGGGGTATATCTCATCTGGTCCCAGTGTCTTATCCAACTTTATGCTTTCCAAAAGCTCTAGCACATCCTCTTTCTTAATATCTACATGCTCAAGCTTTTCAGTCTGCTGTAAGTCATCCCTATAATCACCAAGATCCTTTTCCACAGTGAATACTAAAGCAAAGTACTCATTAAGTACCTCTGCTACCTCCTCCGGTTCCATACACACTTTTCCACTGTCACACTTGATTGGTCCTATTCTCTCATATATTATCCTCTTGCTCTTCACATACTTGTAGAATGCCTTGGGGTTTTCCTTAATCCTGTCCACCAAGGCCTTCTCACGGCCCCTTCTAGTTCTCCTAATTTCATTCTTAAGCTCCTTCCTGCCAGCCTTATAATCTTCTAGATCTCTATCATTACCTAGTTTTTTGAACTTTTTATAAGCTTTGCTTTTCTTCTTGACTTGATTTACAACGCCACGTTCCTGTACCCTACCATCCTTCCCCTGGTCTCATTGGAATGTACCTATGCAGAACTCCACACAATTATCCCCTGAACATTTGCTACGTTTCTTCGGTACATTTCCCTGAGAACCTCTGTTCCCAATTTATGCTTTCAATTCATGCCTGATAGCCTCACATTTCCCCTTACTCCAATTAAATGCTTTCCTAACTTGTCTGTTCCTATCCCTCTCCAATGCTATGATTAAGGAGGCAGAATTGTGATCACTATCTCCAAAATGCTCTCCCACTGAGAGACCTGACATCTGACCAAGTTCATTTCCTAATACAGCCTCTCCTCTTGTAGGCTAATCTACATATTGTGTGAAGAAACCTTCTTGAACATACCTGACAAACTCCACCCCATCTAAACCCCTCACTCTAGGGAGATGCCAATCAATATTTGGGGAATTAAAATCTTCCATCACAACAACCCTGTTATTATTACACTTTTACAGAATCTGTCTTCCTACCTGCTCCTTGATGTCCCTGTTACTATTGGGTGGTCTATAAAGAAACACCCAGTAGAATTATTGACCCCTTCCTGTTCCTAACATCCACCCACAGAGACTCCACAGACAACCTCTCCATGACTTCCTCCTTTTCTGCAGCCATAACACTATCTCTGATCAACAGTGCCACACCCCACCTCTTTTGCCTCCCTCCCTGTCCTTTCTGAAGCATCTAAAGCCTGGCACTTGAAGTAGTCATTCCTGCCCTGCGCCATCCAAGTCTCTGTAATGGCCACAACATCATAACTCCAAGTGCTGATCCACACTCTAAGCTCATCCACTTTATTCATGATACTCCTAGTATTAAAATAGACACATCTCAAATCATCGAACTGATCGCGTCCCTTCTCTATCACATGCCTATCCTCCCTTTTGCATTGTCTACAAGCTTTCTGTATTTGTGAGCCAACTGCCCTTTCCTCCATCACTTCAGTTGGTTCCCACCCCCCCCAGCAATTCTAGTTTAAATTCTCCCCAGTAGCCTTAGCAAACCTCCCCGACAGGATATTGGTCCCCTTGGGATTCAAGTGCAACCCGTTCTTTTTGTACAGGTCACACCTGCCCCAGAAGAGATCCCAATGATCCAGAAATCTGAATCCCTGCCCCCTGCTCCAATCCCTCAGCCACGCATTTATCCTCTACCTCATTCTATTCCTATATTCACTGTCACGTGGCACAGGCAGTAATTCCGAGATTACTATCTTTGAGGTAGTAAACTCAAGATTACTAACTTTCTTCCTAACTCTCTTTTGTCTGTTTTCAGGACCTCCTTTTTCCTGCCTATGTTGTTATATGTACCACGGCCTCCTGCTGTTCACCTTCCCACTTCAGGATATCACAGAGACGATCAGAAACACCCCCAACCCTGTACCTGGGAGGCAAACTACCATCCGTGTTTCTTTCCTGTGTCCACAGAATCGCCTGTCTGACCCCCTATCTCTGCTGCCATCCTCTTCCTTTCCCTACCTTCCTGAGCCACAGGGCCGGACTCTGTTGCTTCCCCCAGACAGGCCATCCCACCCAACCAATGAGCAGGAGTACTCATTGTTAAGTGGGACAGCCACTGGGATACTCTCTAGCATCTAACTCTTGCCCTTTCCTCTCCTGACTGTTATACACTTCTCTGTCTCCTGTGGCCCCAGTGTGACTACTTGCCTATAGCTCCTATCTATCACCTCCTCACTCTCCCTGACCAGATGAAGGTCATTGAGATGCAACTCCAGTTCCCTAATACGTTCCATAAGTAGCTGCAGCTCGATGCACCTGGTGCAGATGCAACCATCTGGGAGGCTGAGAGTCTCCAGGACCTCCCACACCTGACACCGAGCACAGAAAACTGGTCTCACACGCATACTTCCTCTCTGTATTCTACACAGACCTACCTCGCCTCACCCTTATCGCCTAAGGCCTGTTGAGCCAAATCCTCCCTTCTCTGTCTCCCTCTGCTTTGTTGCCCACTCTATAAAGCTGTCTTTTTGAACTCTTCCTGCTCTTCTCAGTAATTGACCTCCACGCTCTTGTGCAATCATGCCTAGATCAAACCAGTGAAGAAATAGTACAGCACAGTACAGGCCCTTCAGCCCACAATGTTGTGCCAGCCTTTAAATCCTGCCTGCCATATAACCCCCCCACCTTAAATTCCTCCATATACCTGTCTCTTAAATTTCACTAGTGTATCTGCCTCAACCACTGACTCAGGCAGTGCATTCCATGAAACAACCACTCTCTGAGTAAAAAACCTTCCTCTAATATCCTTACTTTAAAGTCATGTCCTCTTGTATTGAGCAGTGGTGCCCTGGGGAAGAGGTGCTGGCTGTCCACTCTATCTATTCCTCTTAATATCTTATATACCTCTATCACATCTCCTCTCATCCTCCTCCTCTCCAAAGAGTAAAGCCCTAGCTCCCTTAATCTATGATCATAATGCATGCTCTAAACCAGGCAGCATCCTGGTAAATCTCCTCTGTACCCTTTCCAATGCTTTCACATCCTTCCTATAGTGAGGCAACCAGAAATGGACACAGTACTCCAAGTATGACATAACCAGAGTTTTATAGAGCTGCATCATTACCTCGCGACTCTTAAACTCTATCCCTCAACTTATGAAAGCTTTCTTAACTATCCTATCTACCTGCGAGGCAACTTCCAGGGATCTGTGGACATGTACCCCCAGATCCCTCTGCTCCTCCACACTCCCAAGTATCCTGCCATTTACTTGTACTCTGCCTTGGAGTTTATCCTTCCAAAGTGTACCACCTCACACTTCTCCGGGTTGAACTCCATCAGGCTTGTTAGACACAATCTGCCCTTCACAAACCCATGCTGACTGTCCCTGATCAGACCAAGATTCTCTAAATGCCCATAGATCCTATCTCTAAGAATCTTTTCCAACAGCTTTCCCACCACAGATGTAAGGCTCACTGGTCTATAATTACCTGGACTATCCCTACTACCTTTTTCGAACAATGGGACAACATTCGCCTCCCTCCAATCCTCCGATACCATTCCCATGGACGAGGACATAAAGATCCTAGCCAGAGGCTCAGCAATCTCTTCCCTCATCTCATGGAGCAGCCTGAGAAATATTCTGTCAGGCCCTGGGGATTTATCTGACCTAATGTATTTTAACATCTCCAACACCTCCTCACCCTTAATACCAACATACTCCAGAACATCAACCTCACTCATATTGTCCCCACTGTCATCAAGTTCCCTCTCAGTGGTGAATACTGAAGAGAAGTATTCATTGAGGACCTCGCTCACTTCCACAGCCTCCAGGCACATCTTCTCACTTTTATCTCTAACAGGTCCTACCTTCACTCATGCCATCCTTTTGTTCTTCACATAATTAAAGAATACCTTGGGGTTTTTCTTTACCCAACTCGCCAAGGCTTTCTCATGCCCCCTTCTTGGTCTCCTCAGCCCCTTCTTAAGCTCCTTTCTTGCTACCCTATATTCCTCAATAGCCCCATCTGACCATTGCTCCCTAAACCTCATGTATGCTGCCTTCTTCCACCTGACTAGATTTTCCACTTTACTTGTCACCCATGGTTCCTTCACCCTAGCATTCTTTATCTTCCTCACTGGGCCAAATTTATCCCTAACATCCTGCAAGAGATCCTTAAACATCAACCACATGTCCATAGTACATTTCCCTGAAAAAGCATCATCCCAATTCACACCCGCAAGTTCTCACTTTATAGCCTCATAATTTACCCTTCCCCAATTAATAATTTTCCTGTCCTCTCCGATTCTAATCTTTTCCATGATAATGTTGAAGGCCAGGGAGCGGTGATCACTGTCCCCCAGAAGCTCACCCACTGACAGATCTGTGACCTGACCCCGTTCGTTACCTAATACTAGACCTAGTATGGCTTTCCCCCGGTCGGCCTGTCAACATATTGTGACAGGAATCCATCCTGGACACACTTAAAAAACTCTGCCCCCTCTAAACCATTGGAACTAATTGGGTGCCAATCAATATTAGGGAAGTTAAAGTCATCCATGATAACAACTCTGTTATTTTTGCACCTTTCCAAAATCTGCCTCCCAATCTGCTCCTTGGTATCTCTGCTGCTACCAGGGAACCTATAGAATACCCCCAGTAGAGTAACTGCTCCCTTCCTGTTCCTGATTTCCACCCATACTGACTCAAAAGAGGATCCTGTTACATTACCCATCCTTTCTGCAGCTGTAATAGCATCCCTGACCAGTAATGCCACCCCTCCTCCCCTTTCTTCCCCTTCTCTATCCCTTTTAAAGCACTGAAATATAGGAATATTGAGAATCCATTCCTGCCCTGGTGCCAGCCAAGTCTCTGTAATGGCCACTACATCATAATTCCATGTATGTATCCAAGCTCTCAGTTCATCACCTTTGCTCCTGATGCTTCTTGCATTGAAGTACATGCACTTTAGCCCCTCTACGTTACTACCTTCACACCCTTTATTCTGCTTCTCTTTTCTCAAAGCCTCTTTATATGCTAGATCTGATTTTACTCCATGCACTATACTTGCAGTTCTCGCATGACCTTTATTCTCCTCCACCTTACTATCTGCTCTAACACTCCGGTTCCCCTCCCCCTGCAAATCTAGTTTAAACTCTTCCCCCCCCGCCCCCACCGGAGCAGCACTAGCAAACCTTCCCGCAAGGATGTTAGTCCCCCTCCAGTTCAGATGCAATCCGTCCCATCGGAACAGGTCCCACCTTCCCGGAACAAGGCCCAATTGTCCAGAAATGTGAAGCCCTCTCTCCTGAACCAACTCCTTAGCCACATATTTAGCTGCATTATCTTCCTATTTCTAGCCTCACTAGCACGTGGCACTGGTAGTAGTCCTGAGATTGCAACCCTGGAGATCTTGTCCTTCAAATTTGCACCTAACTCCCTATAGTCTCTTTGCAGGACCTCCTCCTTCCTATCCACGTCATTGGTCCCTACATGGACCACAACATCTGGCTGCACACCCTCCTTCTTGAGAATACTGAGAATTCGATCCGAGATATTGCGGACCCTGGCACCAGGGATGCAACAGACCATCTGGGATTCTCGATCTCTTCCACAGATCCTCTTATTTGTCCCCCTAACTACCAAATCCCCTATCACTACTGCTCTCCTCTTTTCCCTCCTTCCCTTCTGAGCTGAAGGTCCATTCTCGGTGCCAGAGACGCAACCACTGCAACTTGTCCCTGATAGGTCATCCCCACCAACAGTATCCAAAACGGTATACTTATTATTGATGGGAACAACAACAGGGGTGTTCTGTTCTTCCTGTCTATTCCTCTTCCCTCTCCTGACAATCACCCAGCTACCTGCCTCTTGACTTTTAGGACTGACTACCTCCCTGTCTGTTTCTGCCTCTGCCTCTGCCTCACGAATGATCCGAAGTTCATCCAGTTCCAGTTCCCAACTCGGTTTGTCAGGAGCTGCAGCTGGATGCACCTTTTACAGGTGTAGTCATTAGGGACAATTGTGCTCGCCCTGACTTCCCACATACTGCAAACGGAGCACTCGACTGCCCTAGTTGCTGCCTCCATTACCTACTTCTAAGCTAATTAGATTAATTAAAGGAAACTGGGAGCAAGCTCGTCCTCAGCCTCTGCTTGCCGAAGCCTCTCGAGCCAAAGCCTTCCTACTCTGTCTCCCGCTCTGTTAATCTGCTCGCTTTTTAAACTCTCCTGTTTTTCTCACAGGCCGACCTTCATGCGCTTGCACAGTTGTGCCCCCTTCAAACTGCCGAAGAAATTACCGTCACCTTTTAAACTCTTCTCACTGTTCTCAGTGGCTGGCCTCCATAAAATAAGAATTTTACAGCATGGGCATCCCAGTCAAAATGTGGGAAGTTAAAGTCACCTACCATCACCACCTTTCTGTTTCTTGCAACAGTCTATGATCTGTCTACAGTTTCCTGCTCTGCTCCCCACAGACTGTTAGCTGGTCCATGATATAATACAGACATTATGAAGCTAGGTGGAGGGGCAGGTAGTGTAGAGGAAGCAGGGAGGCTGCAGAACTTTGACAGATTAGGTGAAAGGGAAAAGAAGTGGCAGTTGGAATACAGTGTCAGAAAGTGTTGGTTTGTGCACTTTGGTAGAAAAAAGTGTAGAATTTTTTAAATGGGCAGAAAATTCAAAAATTCAAAAAAAGTGCAAAGGGACTTGGGAGTCCTCATGCAGGACTCCCTAAAGGTTAACTTGCAGGTTGAGTCAGTGGTGAGGAATGCAAGTATTGTAGCGGTGTGCTACACACAGCGCTGGAATAACGACATGCAGACAGTGAGTTGCAGTTGTGTAAAAGATTTATTCAAACTTCGCAACCTCACTTTTAAGCCTTCCTGTTTCCGCCCTCCCCGGGCGGGAATGCTGAAGGGGGTGCATATTCACAGTCCCTTCCCGCGCGTGGGCTTTTCCCCTTGCTGGTGAAGAAGGCCTAGGGCCCTTTTTGGGGCCGGCCTCTCTGCCGGCGCGCGCCATTTTGTGAGCCATTTCTAGTGCGCTGGAAAGTGGGTTAGCCTTAATTTCAAGAGGACTGGAAAGAAATGCAAAGATGTGATGCTGAGACTTTATAATGCATTGGTGAGGTCTCCCTTGGAGTATTAAATCAGGTTCACGAGATTGGTGTCAGGAATGTGTTATCACATTAAGTGTGGTTGATGGCTCTGGGCTTGTATTCGCTGGAACTTAAAAGAATGGAGGGGAGGGGAGTGGAGTGGGAATCTCACTGAAATCTATCGAAAGGTCTGGATAGATTGGATGTGGAGAAGATGTTTCCTAAAGTGGGGACGTTTAGAACCAGATGGCACAGTCTCAGAATAGGATATCCATTTAGAATGGAGTCAAGGAGGAATTTCTTTAGCCAGCTGGTGGCAGATCAGTGGAATTCATTGCCACAGGTGGCTGTGGAGGTCAAGTCATTCAAAATTCTTGATTCAGGATGTAAAAGGTTATGAGCTATGATGAAATAGCGCAGTGGTTGGGCCATGTAGCCTAATTCCGCTCTTTTTTCATCTTATCCCATTAATGTGGTGTTCCTTATTCCTCAAATCCACCCAAATAGGCACAGTAGATGAGCTCTCCAGTCTATTCTGTCTGAGCACTACTGTCCTGGACTAGTTTGCAGGGATCAGTGTTGGGTCCATTGTTGTTTGTCATCTTTATGAATGATCTGGATAATAATTTGGTTAACTGGATCAGAAAATCTTGGTATGACACCAAGATTGGGGGTGTAAAGTCTACACTGTAGACTATCAGAGCTTGACTGGCTAGAAAAATGGCAGATGAAATTCAATACAGACAAGTGCGAGGTATTGCACTTCAGTAGGACCAGCCAGGTTTGGTCTCATACAGTGAACAAAGGGATCTGGGAGAGCAGGTCCATAGATCGTTGAAAGTAGCATGACAGGTAGACGTCATAAAGGAAGCTTTTGGTACATTGGCCTTCATAAAGTATTGAGTACGGGAGAAGGGATGTTGAAATTTTGTAAGATGTTGATGAGGCCTAATTTGGAGTATTGTGAGCAGTTTTGATCATCTACAGATGTAAATACAGTTGAAAGAGTACAGAGAAAATTCACAAGGATGTTGCTGAGGACGGGAGGACCTGAGTTATAAGATTGAATAGTTTGGGACTTTACTGTTTGGAACTTAGATCTGACAGAGATATAGAAAATTATGAGGGGTATAGATAGGTTAAATAAAAACAGGTTTTTTCCACTGAAAAACTAGAGGCTACAACTACAACTAGAGGTTATGGATTAAGGGCTACAACTAGAGGTTATGGATTAAGGGTGAAAGGCATAAAGCTTAAGGGAAACATGGAGGAACTTGTTCAAAGGGTCATGAGAGTCTTCAATTTGGGTGCTTTTTCAATTATCTTTCTCTGTATCAGATTGTTATTGTATGCTTATTTTTGCACTGTATCAATGTCCTTCATTTTGATCTGGGTTTTTTTTAATCTGTAGTTATGTAGAAAATGTATAAAAAAACCAAAAAAAAAAAGGATCATGAGAGTATGGAATGAGCTGCCAGCACAAGTGGAGCATGCAAGCTCAATTTCAAAGTTTAGATGAGTACATGTATGGGAGGGGTATGGAGGGTCAAGGTCTAGGTGCAGGTCAATGGGACTAGGCAGTTTAGTTTGGCATGGACTAGATGGGCCAAAAGGCCTGTTTGTGTGCTGTACTTTGCTATGACTTTAGTCTTAATGATCTGATGATAGGGTGGTAAATTGGATTAGTAAGTATCCGGATGATACTAAGATAGGTGGCGTTGTGGATAATGAAGTAGGTTTTCAAAGCTTGCAGAGAAATTTAGGCCAATTAGAAGAGTGGGCTGAAAGATGGCCGATGGAGTTTAATGCTGGTAAATGTGAGGTGCTACATTTTGGTAGGAATAATCAAAATAGGACATACATGGTAAATGGTAGGGCACTGAAGAATGCAGTAGAACAGAGTGATCTAGGAATAATGGTGCATAGTTCCCTGAAGGTGGAATCTCATGTGGATTGGGTGAAGAAAACTTTTGGTATGCTGGCCCTTATAAATCAGAGCATTGAGTATAGGAGTTGGGATGTAATGTTAAAATTGTACAAGGCGTTGGTGAGGCCAAATTTGGAGTATGTGTACAGTTCTGGTCACTGAATTATAGGAAAGATGTCAACAAATTAGAGAGAGTACAGAGATTTACTAGAATGTTACCTGGGTTTCAGCACCTAAGTTACAGAGAAAGGTCAAGTTAGGTCTTTATTCTTTGGAGCATAGAAGGTTGAGGGGGGACTTGATAGTGGTATTTAAAATTATGAGGGGGATAGATAGAGTTGACATGGATAGGCTCTTTCCATTGAGAGCAGGGGAGATTCAAACAAGAGGACATGATTTGAGAGTTGGGGGGGCAAAAGCTTAGGGGTATTTCTTTACTCAGAGTGGTAGCTGTGTTGAATGAGCTTCCAGTGGTAGAGGCAGGTTCGATATTGTCATTTAAAGTAAAATTGGACAGGTATATGGACAGGAAAGGAATGGAGGGTTATGGGCTGAGTGCAGGTCAGTGGGACTAGGTGAGAGTAAGCGTTCAGCACGGACTAGAAGGCCCAAGATGGCCTGTTTCCGTGCTTTAATTGTTATATGGTTAATACCATCCCTCCCCCCCCCCCTTAATCCCTCTCATTCTTTCACATCTAAAGCAACAGAAGCCTGGAACATTTGAGCTGCCAATCTGCCCCTTCTACAACCAATATCATAATTCCACATGCTGATCCAGGCCCTGAGCTCATCTGCCTTTCCTATGATACTCCTTACATTGAAATATACTCAACTCAGAACATTAGTCCCACCATGATCAACCTTTCAATTCCTGAGTTTGTATGTAGTCTTAACATCTTTCCCACAATCACTCCACTATTTGCTCTGGTACTCTGGTTTCCATCCCAGTGCAACACCAGTTTAGACTCCACCGTGCAACATGAGCAACCCTTCCCACAAGGATATTAGTCCCCCTCCAACTCAGTTGTAAACCATCCCTTTTATACAAATCCCACCTTCCCTAGAAGAGCCCAATGATCCAAAAACCTGAAGCCCTCCCTCCTTAGCTACGAGTTAAACTGTTACAGTCTTCCCATTTCTGGCCTCACTAACACATGGCATGGGTAGCAATTCTGAGATCACAGCCCTAGAGGTTCTGTCCTTTAACTTAGAATCTAACCCCCTGAACTCACTTTGCAGGACCTCATCACCCTCCCTATGGCTATCAGCTCAACACCGTTATGGAGTTAAACGTCACCATTGACAGAAAACTTTCAGCCCCATGGTCAGGGCATAAGTTAACTTTTCATCCAAAAATCAGCACTTTCTCACAGGTATTCCCTGCTGCTGAAGGGCCAGCACAGAATGCCATGGGTTAACAGCAACCCATACACCAGCCCAACACTAATTCCATTTAATGTCATGGGTTCACAGCAACCCTTACAACAGCCCAATACTAAGACCATTTAATTCTCATCATTTCCCCCCAGATTTTGTCACTCACTAGGGGCTGTTTACAGTGGCCAATTAACCCAGCAACCCGCACATCTTTGAGACATGAAAAGAAGTTGGGGGAAGAATGTGTGGTTTTTGCAGAGGTTAGGACTGGGACTTTGGAGTTGTGAAGCAGCAGCACTACCTGCCGCACCAACTGTGCTGTTCTGCTTCAAGGGAACCAGGTAGTGCAAGTACTTAAAGCAAACTGCAGAATATAGCCAAGCCCCACCGTTTTCTTGCCACTGATAATGTTTTCAGTAAAATTGTTTTAATATTTCCATTAATCTGGACAAAGAATCTACACTAAGTCAGCAGTCGATTTATGTTCTGTATTTATTTGACATCTGATACAAAGCCAGATATACAATATTAAATTAAAAATACATTGATACATCTAATAGCCACCTGTCTTTGTAAAAAGCTGTTACTCTCTCCCAGTACTGTCAATCTGGCAAGGCAAAGGCATTCCCCATCAATTCCAGCAGCTCCACTAACTAGCTGAGCCATAAGACAGAATCCTAGAGCCTTCCCACAATCCAGTAACCTGGTCTTTATCCTTCATTAACTCACTCCTTCTATCTGGTTGCAGGGCTGCCCACTTCATTCTGCAGCTTGTTACACCCAGGACTGAACTGTAGTGGGGCCTCTGATCACTGACTTAACCTGGCCTTAACCTGTCCCTTTAAACAACTCTCAGAGTGTCTTCTCAGGGTCTCAGAACAAGCTGAACCCTGGATCCTCAAGTTACAGGGAGAGTCCAAAAGATATTTGCTGTTTTACCCTACCTACAATTCTAGACTCACTAAAGTGGTCAAGAGTCTTCTGAAATGGCTCAAGGGGCAGGTAATTGCTGTCGAGGTGCAGGTCCCATGAATAATTAATAAAAAGTGCTGATGAACAGCTTTGTTAAAGGGAAATCCATTATTACAGTCACCGGAGTAGGTAATTGGTCACTGAGAAATTTCTCTCAATATTAGTGTCTCAGCAGGGATGTGTAGAACCAGGTAGACCATTACTGAGTGACCAGGAAGTGTGCAGATGAAAAACAAGTCCTTTTGTCACTGTATAACATGACATCTGAAATTAAAAGAAACAAAACAAGGAAATTACAATTATTAACACCCTCAATTTACAAAAATCTTCACAACCAAGAAGTTGTTTTGAACTATAGTCAATATTATGTAGAAAAAAGTGCCAGTCAGTTCAGGTCCTGTGAGATCCCACAATGATCATTACATAAAGGAGTAATGTTTCTCACAGATTTCCCAGTCTTTCTTTGAATAGTATTGTAGGAAATTTTCTATTCCATTGAGCAGCAGATGGGTTTCTCAGCACCAGTTTGCACTGCTGCTCAAGTCGAGTGGAGTTTACACACTTGCCTTCATCAGATGATTTAAGCAACCAAGCTGTCTGATATATGCTGCTTAAATCTCCAGGCTCTTTCACTCAAGGGCTATTTCTTCTATTAGCAAACAGCTTCCCTCACCTTTGCACAATGACAGTGCAGCAGTGATTACAGACACCACTCCAGTAAGTGGGCACACCACTCAACCTCACTGAAACAGACACTGCGACAAAATTACAGCCCTAGAAAAGAAGCCTTTTAAATTCATTCACAGTTCATTAAAACCTATCCCATTAGAAGCTGATTTTAGTTTCTATTTGATATAATTTTTGCCCCTAATACGTATCCAAAGGTAGAAAAACAGAGAATCCTGGGATGGTTCATTGCCCACATTTCAGACCACACACGGGACTCGTGTTAAGGATTGCGGTTTGTCCTCAGGCAATGAGGAGCCAAAACATTATCACAAGAGCCACGAAGAGGAAGAGGCGAGATAAGAACTGTTCATCCACATGTTGGGGTGTTCCAGGGACTGCTGTGGGGTTAGAGAGGAGAAAAACACTTAGAATCCAGAGATGGAGACCATTAATGATACAGAGTCTTGCAACATTTCTCAATATACAAATACACAATAACTACAGATTATTAATAGATTTCAGTGCCTAGTTAACCACTGCCCCACCCATCTCTATTACCAGTCAATGCACTGTAAAGACTTTAAACCATCTTTTATCATGCTGTTTACATTGTAAATACATGCTGGTATTTATGTACTTATGCACATTTATACATTAACCTCCAAGTTTATAACCATATAACAATCACAGCACGGAAACAGGCCATCTTGGCCCTCCTAGTCCGTGCCGAACCCTTAATCTCACCTAGTCCCACCTACCCGCACTCAGCCCATAACCCTCCACTCCTTTCCTGTCCATATACCTATCCAATTTTACCTTAAATGACACAACTGAACTGGCCTCTACTGCTTCTACAGGAAGCTCATTCCACACAGCTATCACACTTTGAGTAAAGAAATAGCCCCTCGTGTTTCCCTTAAACTTCTGCCCCCTAACTCTCAAATCATGTCCTCTAGTTTGAATCTCCCCTACTCTCAATGGAAACAGCCTGTTCACGTCAACTCTATCTATCCCTCTCAAAATTTTAAATACCTCGATCAAATCCCCCCTCAACCTTCTATGCTCCAATGAATAGAGACCTAACTTGTTCAACCTTTCTCTGTAACTTAATTGCTGAAACCCAGGTAACATCCTAGTAAATCGTCTCTGCACTCTCTCTAATTTATTGATATCTTTCCTATAATTCGGTGACCAGAACTGCATACAATATTCCAAATTTGGCCTTACCAATGCCTTGTACAACTTTAGCATTACATCCCAACTTCTGTACTCAATGCTTTGATTTATAAAGGCCAGCGTTCCAAAAGCCCTCTTCACCACCCTATCTACATGAGACTCCACTTTCAGGGAACTATGCACAGTTATTCCTAGATCTCTCTGTTCCTCTGCATTCCTCAATGCCCTACCATTTACTCTGTATGTTCTATTTGGATTATTCCTGCCAAAATGTAGAACCTCACACTTCTCAGCATTAAACTCCATCTGCCAACGTTCAGCCCATTCTTCTAACCGGCATAAATCTCCCTGCAAGCTTTGAAAATCCACCTCATTATCCACAACACCTCCTACCTTAGTATCATCGGCATACTTACTAATCCAATTTACCACCCCATCATCCAGATCATTTATGTATATTACAAACAACATTGGGCCCAAAACAGATCCCTGAGTCACCCCGCTAGTCACCGGCCTCCATCCCGATAAACAATTATCCACCACTACTCTCTGGCATCTCCCATCTGGCCACTGTTGAATCCATTTTATTACTTCAGCATTAATACCTAACGACTGAACCTTCTTAACTAACCTTCCATGTGGAACTTTGTCAAAGGCTTTGCTGAAGTCCACTGCCTTACCCTCGTCAACATTCCTCGTAACTTCTTCAAAAAATTCAATAAGGTTTGTCAAACATGACCTTCCACGCACAAATCCATGCTGGCTACTTCTAATCAGATCCCGTCTATCCAGATAATTATAAATACTGTCTCTAAGAATACTTTCCATTAATCTACCCACAACTGATGTCAAACTGACAGGTCTATAATTGCTAGGCTTCCTTCTAGAACCCTTTTTAAACAATGGAACCACATGAGCAATACGCCAATCCTCCGGCACAATCCCCGTTTCTAATGACATATTAAAGATCTCCGTCAGAGCTCCTGCTATTTCTACACAAACTTCCCTCAAGGTCCTGGGGAATATCCTGTCAGGACCCGGAGATTTATCCACTTTTAAATTTCTTAAAAGCGCCAGTACCTCCACCTCTTTAATTGTCATAGGTTCCATAACTTCCTTACTTGTTTCCCACACCTTAGACAATTCAATATCCTTCTCCTTAGTGAATACCAAAGAGAAGAAATCATTCAAAATCTCTCCCATCTCCTTCGGTTCCACACATAGCTGACCACTCTGATTCTCTAAGGGGCCAATTTTATCCCTCACTATCCTCTTGCTTTTAATATAACTGTAGAAACCTTTCGGATTTACTTTCACCTTATTTGCCAAACCAACCTCGTATCTTCTTTTAGCTTTTCTAATCTCCTTCTTAAGATTCCTTTTACATTCTTTATATTCCTTGAGCAATTCCTTTACTCCATGCTGCCTATATCTATTGTAGACATCCCTCTTTTTCTGAACCAAATTTCTAATATCCCTTGAAAACCACTGTGCTCTCAAACCTTTAACCTTTCCTTTCACCCTAACAGGAACATAAAGATTCTGTACCCTCATAATTTCACCCTTAAATGACCTCCATTTCTCTATTACATCCTTCCCATAAAACAACTTGACCCAATCCACTCTCTCTAAATCCCTTCGCATCTCCTCAAAGTTAGCCTTTCTCCAATCAAAAATCTCAACTCTAGGTCCAGTCCTATTTTTATATAATTATTTTTATATATTATATTTTTATATAATTTTTTATTCTTAGAAATGTTTAATGTTATTGTTTTTGTTGCACGTTGTGCCGACACACTATAAATTCCTAATACCTGTAAACGTATAGGGTGAATAAAGTTGATCCTTTTTTAAAACAAAAACCTCAATTCACTCTTTGGAAGTCTGAGGTTTTGACGGAGTTCCAAAGTGCCCGTCTGAGGTAACACAGTCGCAAGACACATCACAAAAAGTCAAAGATGGAGGCATGCAGTGCTGTGGTGAGTTTAGCCCACAGAAAACTGAAGATAAAACAGTCTCAAGGACGATCCTCACAAACAACCTGTATTCATGACAACTTGTACAGTAAGTCTGCAAATCAGATGATGATGTTAGGTTCTGTTGATTTCTAATTCAATGTTCTTTCAGAAGTCAGGGAAGAGAACAAGCTTGCTGCTGCAAATCATTTTATTAAGCGTTAATAAAACAAAGAAAATTGAAAACAGACAGTAACAGTACTAAGAGCAGAGACGAGCAAGTAAAGGGAGAGAAGAATGGAGGCGCCTTGTGGTTGACCCTTCTTATACCACAGAATTAAGCACATTCTATTCAGATTTGTAGATAAGAATTAACCAATCGATGCCCCCATTTAAATACTGCCACACTGAACAATTGCACATACATACTGTGACCACTAGGAAATATACTAAATAGTTATATGTATACAAGTATTATAAACATACTAGCATGTAATTGATTGTTAAGATACAAATAAAATCACAATTAAACAGTCTAATCCAACAGTTTCTTTGAGAGTTGCAACAGCAATAACGCAATGGAGTCAATTTAAGGCGAACAGATGCAAAGTTATGTCTGCCCCAATGAAAAGTTGCAAGATTACAAAAGATTCCTTGAGGCAAGACATGTAGATGAGTGGGTCTGAGCTAGTGGAGAAGACTATACCTGAGAAGCATTGAGAAAGATCACTTTAACACACCAGAAATAAACTACAACACAAGTGGTTTCTCCGACATCATAATCTGTATAAGTTTACAACCTGTGAGAAGTGGTATGCTTACACACCGAGCCAGATGGACTAAATGCCAAGAATGTAATTAAGGCCATTAGATAAATAGTAACATGAGAAACACAATGAGTCACTTCGGTGCACTAAAAGGGATTGCACAAGTTACAAGAGGACAGTAGGTTAATGTGTTACATACTAAAATCAAATAACTACAGCATGTTGACTTATTAAGAGCACAGCAGCTGGACACCAACACTATGAATAGCCCAACTCAGGAGCTTAGAGGTATTGGAGCTTCTAATCTGCTCACACTGATTAAAGATAGAACTGCTCACACAACACCTGTTGGATCCTCTCATGTCTGTACAGCAAGCTCAAGTTCAATTTACACAAGTACAGCATTAAAAATAAAAAGCACTAAACATCTAATTTTCAGTGCCTAAGTCACCTACAGCAGCCTGGGTGTGATCAGTCCTGTACACAACACTAATAATGCAGTTAATGCTTCTGAAGACATGCAGCATTTTCTGAACAACTTGGCCCTGATTTCCTCTCTCAATACTGCAGAGTAAAGGGACAAATGGAGCTGGAAGTCAGATAAAGAACGAAGTCCTGAGTGTGGATTTAACAAGCAACTGGAAACGTTCCTTAGAGATTCTGATCTATGTGAACTTGATAGCGTTATGTAGTTGCTGCAATTTTGTTGGATGCACCAGCCTGAAACGCTGACACAAGGCAGGGTGGATCCACAGATTCATGTTGTTTAAGACAAATTCTCTACCATCTGCATGTCACAGCTGAAATTGAGTTTCATAGATAGATAGATAGATACTTTATTCATCCCCAAGGGGAAATTCAACATTTTTCCAGTGTCCCATACACTTATTGTAGCAAAACTAATTACATACGGTATTTAACTCAGTATAAATATGATATGCATCTAAAATCACCCTCCCAAAAAGCATTAATAAATAGCTTTTAAAAAGTTCTTAAATAGTTTACTAAAGTGCATTGAGTGGTAACTTAAGCTCAGTCCTAACCCCGGCACTTTAACATGTCTTGCCCCTGGTGGTTGAATTGTAGAGCCGAATGGCGTTGGGGAGTAATGGATCTCTTCATCCTGTCTGAGAAGCATTGCATTGACAGCAACCTGCCACTGAAGCTGCTTCTCTGTCTCTGGATGGTGCTGTGCAGAGGATGTTCAGGGTTTTCCATGATTGACCGTAGCCTACTCAGCGCCCTCTGCTCTGCCACCAAAGTCATACTCTCCAGTTCTGTGCCCACGACAGAGCCCGCCTTTCTTACCAGCTTATTAAGACGTGAGGCGTCCCTCTTCTTAATGCTGCCTCCCCAGCATCCCCACCACAAAGAAGAGGGCACTCTCCACAACTGACAGATAGAACATCTTCAGCACCTCACTACAAACATTGAATGACGCCAGCCTTCTGAGGAAGTACAGTCGACTCTGTGCTTTCCTGCACAGGGCATCTGTGTTGGCAGTCCAGTCTAACTTCTCGTCTAACTGCACTCCCAGATACTTGTAGGTCTTAACCTGCTCCACACATTCTCCATTAATGATGTTTTTCATTAACCAGGTGTTTTTCCAATCTTAAGCTACCCAGTTTGGCTGAGTCTGTGCCCACCATAGCCTCAGTTTCCTTTACTTAGCTGACAGGAATAGAACCTGGTGTACTCTTCTGCTGCTGAAGCCCATCCATTTCAAGGTTCAACATCTTGTGCGTTCAGAGATGCTCTTCTGCTCACCCTGCTGTAAAACAAGATCGTTTCAACTACTGTCACCTAGCCGTTCTTCTCTGACCTCCCTCGTTAACAAGGCGTTTTCATCCACAGAACTGCTGTTCAATGTATGTTATTTGTTGTTCACACCATTCTCAGTACACTCTAGGCATTATTGTGTGTGAAAACCCCCAGGAGATCAACTGCCCACATGGAGAATGGTGTCTACTACATCAGAGTGCAGTTCATTCACTTCAGTATCATTATTCTTCAGAAGCTGGTGGGTCAACTGGCCATGTTGGGGTCTCAACACCTTTCTCTGTATCTGGATTTTGGAATTCTTGACAGAGACACCTCAGGCAGTCTGTGTCAGCAGCAATGTCTCTAGCTCTGTCACACTGAGCACTGGTCTCAGCTCACTGCTAACGCCTGACTGTAGTGCTAGATCCAACTCTAATCACATCAAGTTGGCCATTGACACATCAGTGGTTGGCCTCATTGGCAATAATGAGTCGGCGAGGAGCTAGTACAGCTGTGGACTGGTAAGAAAACATCAACCTGGGTCTCAATACAGACAAGACCAAAGAGATATTTGTGGACTTCATGAAGGTGCAGGCTGGCCACTCTCAACGGTTCCTCACTGACTTTCTCCTCGAACATCAAATTTCTTGGTGAGCATATCAGACGATCTCACCTGGACCCTCAACACCACAGGAAGTCAAGGAAGCACAGCAATGCCTCCACTTCCCGAGGAGATTAAGGTGAGCGAGGGTCCCCACCCTCATTCTACCACAGCACCATCAAGAGTGCCCTGACCAGCTGTATCACTGTCCGGTATGGGAATTGCAAGGCATCTGACTGCAAGACTCTGCAATGGATTGTGAGGACTGCTAACAGAATCAATGGGGTCTCTCTCTCCCAACTACCCACACCCCCATCTAGGACAAATACCAGGTGCCACATTTGCAGAGACCTCAGCATTGTGGGATGCCTCTCATCAGCCCCACAAACTCTTTGACCTCCTACCATCAGGCAGAAGATATGGCAGTACAAGAACAAGGGGTGTATGGGGTGTCACCTCTGGTGGCAGGCTTGTCATGCTCCACCCAGGGGCAGTTTGTCCATCTTTGGTCCCCACCTGCCTACCAGCTCTCACCTGTGGCCCCAAGTAACTGTTGTGTGCAACAGAGGCCACACCCAGGTACACTGCTTTGACAGGCAGGCTAAACCCGGTGAATGTAGCTGGAAACCTCCAACCCCGGTGAGATAGCCTACCCCAGCATGTGAAGCCAGATCCAGCAGACTGGGTGGATGAGATTAACTACAAGATCCAACAGCCAAGAAGGCAGTGCTGCAACACTTAGTGGAGAGCGAAGGGCATGACAAGACACAGAATGTATTTGTAATTCTTTTGGTTCACTTTGAGGAGATACATTTTCACTTTAACACGAAAGTCTTCTTCTGTTGATCAGTGCAAGAATCCAAATTAAATCCACAGTGATTCAGAGTTGTAAAACAATAAAACACGAAAACTTTCAAACGGCATGAATACTTTTTATAGGCTCTGTATATCTTCATACTTCACACTTCGCTTCTGTTTCATTGTACCGCCTTAATGTACTATGGACGATCAGTCCAGTTGTTATGCAAAATAGCTTTTCACTGTATCTTGGAACATATTACAATAATAAACGATAGGGTCTTTTAAGAGGCTTTTAGATAGGTACATGGAGCTTAGTAAAATAGAGGGCTATATCTAAGCCTAGCAATTTCTAAGGTAGGGACGTGTTCGGCACAACTTTGTGGGCTGAAGGGCCTGTATTGTGCTGTAGGTTTTCTATGTTTCTATGTTTCTTTTCTTAATGCGTCATAGCTATTTGCTACAGCCAAGGAAGTCTCTGGTCATGATGATTTTCATACCATTGGACCAAGATTTCTGAGGCCGAGAGAATGGAACTGCCCAGGTACAGTGAACTTTTCACTGTAAAACTCCTCCCACACAAGTTTACGTCATTGTCAAAAACAATGGACAAGCAACACAAACACATAAGAACAAGGACTGTTAGGCTAAGTAACAGCTTCTTCCTTGTTTGTCACTATTTCTCAAAACTTTTCAAAACTGGCCAATGACCTTTGGTACCAAAAAACTGTCAAAAAACCATCAAGATCATCCATGGAGTGTAACTCCAGTTTGGGCTATAGAATTACTATTTTTCTTGTAGTTTAACTTTCCTATGGCTGTATTTTTATATAATCACCCACATACATGTATTTTTTCCAGATGAATTTTCTGGCAATTATGGTACAGTTGCTTCTTTATGTTTATAAAGCTTCTTCATTTTCAGTCAGTGTCACATCACTTGAATCTGGCTATTTGATAGGTTAATAGTTATCACTAGAATTTTTATTGCCTCTAGTCTGAGTATGAGATGACCACCACTGCTTCGTCCTCTTCTTTGTTCTCTCCGGTCCTTTCTCTTGTTTGTTTTCGACTCACACTTATTAGAACAATCATAATAATTAAGCTTGTGCCTCATTCTTGACTTCGGATCACTTGTTATTTGCGGCTCACTGAGGTCAGGGATCCTCCAGGTCTCACTACAAGAACGGAGACTTGGCCTCATGGGGCTTATCACTGATTCTCAAACATTTCAAAACTGGCCGATTGCCAGTTCCACCATCTGAGGCCAAATTTCAACTCTTTCAGTGGGACCTTGAGGATGCTGACCTAAGTGCAGCCACAAAACAACAAGAGCAATGGATCAAGCTCCTAGATTCCTCACCACATACATTACGAAATGAAGGCCATGAGCCCTTTGGTCACCCTAATCCAGACTGCAACAGTAAGTTTACACATTGACAGTAGCATGTTAACTTTCTAGACAATATATAAACTCTAGATGTAAAACTAAAGTGTTACAGGGAAAGAGCAGGGGAGTAAGACTAATTAGCTCTTTCAAAGATTCAGTTAAGGTCAATTTAATGAATTGCTAGCCAGCTAAGGGCAAGCCAAAACTACTAGTCACAATCATCAGCCTGAAAATGGGTTACTACTCAGCCTTACAGAGCACACCATTATCCACTCTTGTGTCATTTAACATTAGCTCTTTCATGCAAAATTCATAAGATCCATTAACAGTGTTTAGTAGAATGCAATGCTAGATGAAGACTCTGTAATACAGTTTCAATATTCGGTTTCAAAGCTGGGACTGAAGATGCTGCCTGTCCTAAATTTTCAAAGCAATGTGCAAAAGCAAGTGTAGATGGAGACCAATCCATACAAAACTAACAGAAAGACAAATTTTCATCTGTTTGATGCAGTAAGTACATATAAGGAGAAAGGTACCTGGTGGTGGACGGCCATCATTAATATTAAAAGCTGTTGCAAAAATTCCAAACGGAAATGCACCAATCCCGAAAGACATCTGGAATCCTCCATCTCCAAACCCAAAACCTTGGAAACCCTGAAACAGGATTATGACAGCAACTTGACAAATGTCCAGAATAAGCATAAACATGATCAAGGCCACCCCTTTGCAACAAAATGAAAACCCCACAACACTCAAAAATGAAGGAAATCTACTGGGGAACAAACATATCAATGACAAATTGTCAGAGCTACATATCTTACACATTGACAGCACAGAGTTAATCATAGTAAATACTGTGGATAATTTAAAAGTTGTCATCCATGGGTCAGTCAGAAGTTGACGATTCTCATCCTATTCCAATATCTCAGGCTGGCACCCCAGGAGAAACCATGCTTCAGGGGATGTGGTAATTAGTCCTGCTCTACGAAGTCGATGCAAATAAGCACATGAGATGATTTGAAAAGCTGCAGAGGAGTTATCTCTGGAGCCTTAATCAGTATTTATTCCTCAAACAATGTGACTAAAACAAATGTTCAGATGATCTCAGTGCCTTGTGTGAGCTGGACGTGGTGCTCGCGTGAGCTGGACATGGTGTTTGTGTGAGCTGGATGTGGTGTTTGTGTGAGCTGGACGTGGTGCTCGCGTGAGCTGGACGTGGTGCTCGCGTGAGCTGGACGTGGTGTTTGTGTGAGCTGGACGTGGTGCTCGCGTGAGCTGGACGTGGTGTTTGTGTGAGCTGGACGTGGTGCTCGCGTGAGCAGGACGTGGTGTTTGTGTGAGCTAGACGTGGTGTTTGTGTGAGCTGGATGTGGTGTTTGTGTGAGCTGGACCTGGTGTTTGTGTGAGCTGGACCTGGTGTTTGTGTGAGCTGGACGTGGTGCTCGCGTGAGCTGGATGTGGTGTTTGTGTGAGCTGGACGTGGTGTTTGTGTGAGCTGGACCTGGTGTTTGTGTGAGCTGGACCTGGTGTTTGTGTGAGCTGGACGTGGTGCTCGCGTGAGCTGGACGTGGTGTTTGTGTGAGCTGGACATGGTACTCGGTGAGCTGGAAGTGGTGCTCGCGTGAGCTGGACGTGGTGTTTGTGTGAGCTGGACCTGGTGTTTGTGTGAGCTGGATGTGGTGCTCGCGTGAGCTGGATGTGGTGTTTGTGTGAGCTGGACGTGGTGCTCGCGTGAGCTGGACGTGGTGTTTGTGTGAGCTGGACCTGGTGTTTGTGTGAGCAGGACGTGGTGTTTGTGTGAGCTGGACCTGGTGTTTGTGTGAGCAGGACGTGGTGTTTGTATGAGCTGGACCTGGTGTTTGTGTGAGCTGGACGTGGTGTTTGTGTGAGCTGGACGTGGTGTTTGTGTGAGCTGGACGTGGTGCTCACGTGAGCTGGACGTGGTGTTTTCAGCTGTTAAACAGCACTGGGAAGACCATTGTACCATTGTTTTAAAAGGAGTCACTCATTTAGGCCAGATGAGACAAAATCTTCTCGCACAGACAGGTGGATGTTTTAATCTATTGTCACTAATGGATAGTAAAAATGAAGCTTTTGAATAGTCTTAAGAGGTCAACATCAGAATATCCTTCAAGAGGGTGAACACTCACAAGATTTCAGGCCCCAATGACATACCTTGCAGGATACCATGCCAACCAACTGGCAGGAAAGTTGAAGGACATCTTCAATCTCTCACTACTGCAGTTGGAGGTTCCCATCTGCTACAAAAGGGCATCAATCATACTGGTGCCCACGAAGAGCAGGGTTAACTGCCTCAACAACTGTCACCCAGTAGGACTTACATCTATTGTGATGAAGTGCTCCGAGAGGTTGGTCATTAGAACCAGCCTGAGCAAGGACCCAGACTCATTATAATTGGCATATGGCCACAACAGGTCTACAGTGAATGCAGTCTCACTGGCCCTCCACTGGGCTTTGGACCACCTAAACAACAGCAATATCTACATCAGGCGGCAGCTCAGCATTCAGCACCATCATCCCTTCAGTACTAATCAACAAGCTTCAAAACCTGCACCTTCCTCTGAAATTGAATTCTTGAGAGCCTATTGGGAGACCACAGTCTGTCTGCATTGGTGACAACATCTACTTGCCTACCAATCAATACAGGCACACTGCTCTACTCTCTCTATACTCATAACTGTGTGGCTAAGCACAGCTCAATAGCATCTATAAATTCTCGGAGGGCGACAAGGAGGCATATATGAGCAAATATATAGGCTGGTCGAGCGGTATCACAATACCAACCTTGCACTCAACATCAGAAAGAACAAGGAACTGACTATGGCTTCAGGAAGGGGAAGGAGAACAGACACCAATTTTCATTGTCGTGGAAAGAGTATGCACTTCTGTTTCTGGGCGTCAACATCTCAAGATGATCTACCCTGGGCCCATCATATCAATGCTATCATGAGAAAGGCATGCCAGCAGCTATACTTCATTAAGAAACACAAAGTACACTGCAGATGCTGTGGTCAAATCAACATGTACAAACAAGCTAGATGAACTCAGCAGGTTGGGCAGCATCCGTTGAAAGGAGCAGTCAATGTTTTGGGCTGAGACCCTTGGTCAGGACTAAAGGAGGAGGGGGCAGGAATTCTCCAACTTCCAATAATTCCCTCCCCCTCCCTTCCCCCATCCCACTTTCACTCTGCCTCCTCTTCCAGCTGCCTATCACCTCTCTCGTGATTCTGCCTTCTTCTACTACCCATAGTACTTTCCCCTTAGATTCCTTCTTCACCTCCCCCACCCCTTGATCTTTCCTCTGATTGGTTTTTAACCCAACACCCACCAGCCTTCTCCTTCCCAGCCTCCCCCCACCTTCTTTACAGGGCCCCTGCCCCCTCCTTCTTTAGTCCTGACGAAGGGTCTCAGCCCAAAACATTGACTGGTCCTTTCAACGGATGCTGCCCAACCCACTGAGTTCATCCAGCTTGTTTGTACGTGTTGATACTTCATTAAGAATTTGAAGAGATCCGTCACATTATAAAAAAACGAGCAAAGCTTTACTGATGTACTGTGGAAAGCATTCTGGCAGGTTGCATCACCATCTGGTATGGAAACACCACAGCACAAGAACAGAGGAAGCTTCAGAAGATTGTGGACTCAGCCGTCTCCATCACAGGCACAAGCCACTGAGGACATCTGCAAAAGGCATTGCCTCAAGAAAGTGGCATTTATCATTAAAGACCCTCATCATCCAGGACATGCCTTCTTATTACCACCACCAGGGAAGAGGTACAGGAACCTAAAGACCCACTCTCAATGCTTTAGGAACAGTTCCTTCTCCCCTGCCATCAGATTTCAGAATGATTCATGAAAACCACCTCACGATTTCTCTTCCACACTATTTATTTATGTTTATTGCAACTTATAGTAATTTGTTATGCTTGCACTGTTCTGCTGCCACAAAGAATTCCACAACTAATATCAGTGACAATAAACTGGATTCTGAGATAGATGGATATTTAATGAGAGGGTGAAAGATTATGATGTAAAAAAGATGCAGAGATGAGGTTACAAACAAATTAGCCATCACTTAATATAATGACAGAGCTCAGTTCTATCTATACTTCATTATGTGTAAAGTACTTAAGGACAGGTACTATGCAAATTCAACAAACAATCTGCTGGAGTAAAGGAACTGTCTATGTTTTACATCAAAACACTGTATCAGGACAGGTGGTGCTCCAGCCAGCTGAGTTCCTCTAGCAGATTATTTGTTGCTCTGGATTCCAGCATCTGCAAACTCATCACTTCAATACACAAATTCAAGTCTTGTTTCCTTTCAAAGAGACTTTTATAAATGAAGGTTAATTTTCAGGTTGAGTCTGTGGTGCGGAAGGCAAATACGATGTTAGCATTCATTTCAAGAGGACTAGAATATAAAAGCAAGGATGTAATGTTGAGACTTTATAAAGCACTGGTGAGGCGTCACTTGGAGTATCGTGAGCAGTTTTGTGTCCCTTATCGAAGGAAGGATGTGCTGAAACTGGAGGAAGTTCAAAGGAGGTTCACGAAAAATGATTCCAGTATTGAATGGGTTGTCATATGTAGAGCGTCTGATGGCTCTGGGCCTGTATTCACTACAATTCAGAAGAATGAGGGGTGACCTCATTGAAACCTATCGGATGGTGCAAGGACTTGACAGAGTGGCTGTGGAGAGGATGTTTCCTATGGTGTGAGTGTCTAAAACCAGAGGATACAGCCTCAGAATAAAGGGGCATCCTTTTAGAACAAAGATGGAGAGGAATTTCTTTAGCCAGAGAGTGGTGAATCTGTGGAATTCTTTGTCACAGATAACTGCAGAGGCCAGGTCTTTAAATATGTACATTTAAGGCAGAGGTTGATAGATTCTTGATTGGTCAGGGCATGAAAGGATATGGGGAGAAGGCAGAAGATTGTGACTAAGAGGAAAATTGGATCAGCCATGATGAAATGGCAGAGAACACTCAATGAGCAAAATGGTCCAATTCTGTTCCTATATCCTATTCTATTCCTGTTTAAGGAATGAAGGGTTATAGGCTGAGTGCAGGTAGGTGGGACTAGGTGAGAGTAAGCGTTCAGCACGGACTAGAAGGGCCGAGATGGCCTGTTTCCGTGCTGTAATTGTTGTATGGTTATCCTATGGTCTTAAGACTAATGGATAGTGAATATGCCCAGGATGGCATGGGATGTGATGGAACAGTGCTGCAGATGGGGATGCTCTCATCTGCCTGCTGCCCCTATTTCAGTTTGGGAAGTGTTCTTGGAGTACCTCCAGCACACTTGTAGATGATATGCATTGTAGTCACTGAGCACCAGTAGTGGAGGGTCTGAATAGTTAAGCTGCCAATGGGATGCCAACCAAGTGGGCTACACTGTCATGTCTAATGTTGGCTTCTTGGGTGTTGTTGGGTGCATATTCATCTAGGCAAATGGGAAGCATTCTGGGCACTCCTAACTTGTGCTTGTAGGTGCTGGAGAGGCTCTGGGAAGTCAGGAGGAAACCGACACATACCAATATTCCATGTCTCCTCTAGGTGCACCTACATGGGAGGAAGCATGTGGAATATGACACCAGCACTCAGCAGTTGAATCTGTAATTTCTAAATAGCATGTTGGGATTAAATGTGGATATGTGGTGTCTGTAGGTGTTTCAGCATTGGTCTGATTTTCCTCAATTCTTTCAAAGCCTGCAGAAGCACATGGACAATCAGCACTCATACAAGGTACAGATGGAGCATATCTAGACAAGGCTCAACATTTAATCAGGTGAGAAAGCAAGGCAGGCAGTTGGCCAGAGCAGTCATGAACTAATTCACTGGCAGAAGATCAGAGTAACTGATCGGAAACACTCAATTGTTCTTATAGCAAAGATTACCCAGAGTTATATAAAGGGACATTTACAGTTAAGGGAAAGGACAATTTTGCAATGCAGTGGTAAAATGGGTAAAAGTACTCAGAGAGAAACAGAAAGGGATGGTGCTTACAAATATAGTTGATATGCAAATAGAGAAGGGAAAAGGTGGCTAAAAAGGCAAACAAAAAATCTTTCAACCAAGCATGTGGCAACTGTTGATGATGTAATGAGAATGATAGAAAAAGTTAATCTGAAATTCAGCACAGAGCACAGTGAGAATGGCTGTCAACTGAAAACTTAATATTTCAGAAGGTTAATAAGATGGATAGCTCAGTGAGAAAAGAATTAGGCTCAAATGTAGAAACAGCTTTGATGAAGAAATAAGGGAAGGTTATTAACTGTGAGCATAGTTAGTAGACCTGTGACAGTAATTGCCTAGGTCAAGAAACATTTTTGGGACTCATTAGATATGTACTATAATAACCAGTCCTGATGCACAGTTTCGACCCAAAATGTCAACCATTCCTCTCCTCCCACAGATGATGCACAAATTGCTGAGTCTCTCCAGCATATTGATTGTTGTGGGTCCTGGTGCTTCACTCACTGCTCTTCCACCAACAATATATTACCTCGATGTGGTTGTGTGTAATCAGATGAAATAATATGTTAACATGAGTAAGAGAATTAGCACAGTTTGAGATTGAGAATCTTGGGTTGCAATTATATCTTAGTGATGCAAGGAGAGAGTTGCCTAAAGTAGAGACTAGAAACTTATGGGCTTTCTTCATAATTTTCAATAAAGACACATTCTATTTAGATTCTTAAGAAAAAATCCTTCTGTGGTTGCTTAAGGGATTTTTAGAAAGGTTTTAACTGAAAGAAAAGGCTTACAATATTGTTAAATTTAGTGGCACAGCCAGATGATAGCGAAAATTTGAGAAACTAAAATAAAGAAGAAAACAGACGAAGAGTGAAAGCTGACATAAAATATACAGCAAGAGCTTCTCTGATAATACAAGTAGCCAAAGTTAACAATCCCATAGAGCAGTGGCTCCCAACCTTTTTGAATGAAAGCAACACTTAATGAAATGAAACCACTCACCCCTCTGCTCTCTGGCTCAGGCCTCTGTCCCTGTGGTCTTGGTGGAGTTTTCTCTCTGAAATAAGGTAAGTCAGCTGTAACATTAAACTCAACAGACATGAGAAAAGGGCTGTACATGAAATGTACCAGATTGGATGTAACTGCTCACACATATTCCCTTCATTAAAGAAGGAACACTATAGTTACTTCACACAACTTAATAAACAAATTGAAAGTCAGAAAATTGTCATATGTGTTCTACAAAGTATCTTTAAGATCATAAATTCCAAGGAGTACAACTCAAGCTTGTGCAATCTTTATGATTTAATCCATGAAGTTCAGATAAGATTTTTGTAAACCACTTAGACTGATATACAATGCCTTGAGAATGTATTCAGCACCCAACCCTTTGTTCATATAAATGAGTATTAAACCAAGGATTTTGATCAATTTAATTGAGATTTTAATTTGTGAATCACATGCTCTTCCCCCCCCCCCCCCCAGAGTAAAGCCAAAAAAACAGCAAAAATTGTAAAGCATGAAAACATAAAATTGAATTTAGGAGAATTCAGGTAATGCTGCAGCTATATAGGACCCTGGTCAGACCCCACTTGGAGTACTGTGCTCAGTTCTGGTCACCTCACTACAGGAAAGATGTGGAAGCCATAGAAGTGTGCAGAGGAGATTTACAAGGATGTTGCCTGGATTGGGGAGCATGCCTTATGAGAATAGGTTGAGTGAACTTGGCCTTTTCTCCTTGGAGCGACAGAGGATGAGAGGTGACCTGATAGAGGTGTATAAGATGATGAGAGGCACTGATCGTGTGGATAGTCAAAGGCTTTTTCTCAGGGCTGAAATGGTAGCCACAAGAGGACACAGGGTTAAGGTGCTGGGGAGTAAGTACAGAGGAGATGTCAAGGGTAAGTTTTTTTACTCAGAGAGTAGTGAGTGCATAGAATGGGCTGCTGGCAATGGTGGTAGAGGCGGATACGATAGGGTCTTTTAAGAGACTTTTGGATAGGTACACGGAGCTTAGAAAAATAGAGGGCTATGGGTAAGCCTAGTAATTTCTAAGGTAGGGGCATGTTCAGCACACCGAGGAAGGGCCTGTATTGTGCTATAGGTTTTCTACATTTCAATTCAAAAGTCCTCCTTTCATCAGTACTTAGCTGAACCACCTCTTGCAGCTATTACAGCCAGTAGTCTTTTTGGATAAGTCCCTGTTAGCTTTACATACTGTGATGGAGAAAGATGTGCCCATTCCTCCTTGCAAAATTGCTCAAGCTGTGCCCGGTTAGTTGGACAGTGGTGGTTGGACAGCAATCTTGGGGTCTTACCAGAGATGTTCAATCAGGATATTTGAGGTCTCTGACTAAACCACTCAAGGACATTAATATTCTTCATTTGAAGCCACTCTAGGATTGCTCTGGCAGAGGCTAGCAGGTTTTTACCCAGGATCTCTCTGTATTTAGCAGCATTCATCTTCCCAACAATTCTGACAAGATTTCCAGTTCCAGCTGCTGAAAACCATCTCCACCATACTTTACACTAGGGATGGTATTATCTACCTGATGTGCAATATTAGATTTATACCACATGTACTGCTTAGTGTTGAGGCCAAGATGTTCCACATTAGTTTCATCCAACCACAAGATCTTCTTCCACATC
This sequence comes from Hypanus sabinus, assembly GCF_030144855.1. NCBI lineage: Eukaryota > Metazoa > Chordata > Chondrichthyes > Myliobatiformes > Dasyatidae > Hypanus > Hypanus sabinus. Next base: position 149,418,746 of record NC_082715.1, on the reverse strand, counting down.
TTTACAGTATCTTCTAAGTGATGCTTTGCAAAGTCCTTAGGGGAAAAGGATAATTGTTTTTTTTTAAATCCAGGGCTTTTTCATTGCCACTCTTCCATAAATACTCTTTTTGCGCAAGATTTTAGAGATTGTGGAGCCGTGAACTTTATCTCCAGTTGCAGCCATTGACTTCAGCAGCTCAGTAAGTGACTGTTGGCATCACAGTTGCCTTTCTTACAAGTCTCATTCTTCTCTGGTGATTAGGGGCAACCTGATCTAGGCAGTGTGGCTGTGGTTTCACGATGGACTGCACTGAGCTCTGATGTATGCTCAGTGCCTTTGAGCTGGTCTTGTACCCTTCTCCAGATTGGTGCTTCTCTATTATTATTTCTCTGGCTTGTCTTGAATGCACTTTTGTCTTCATTTTGGTTTGTTCGGTTGAAAATCTGTTGGACCTTACAGAGGGAGCAGGTGAATTCATTGAAAACAGGTGATTCTCCGATTTTCTGCATCAACACAATGGGTGAGTTGGTAAGGTAAATCAGCATTTTGCTGTTAAGGAAAGTTAGTGTAGTAATTGCAAAGGAGATTACATTACACAGCCATGCCTGACTTTATACTTTATCAGCCTCACAATTTTGGTTTTTAATTTTTAGTAAGTGGTTGACAGGTTTTGAAATTTTTCGATTTGATGTAACCCCTTCACTGTAGGCTCGTAATAAGTTATTTGTTACTGTGAATACAAACTAACGGCAACATATCTCCACAATGTATGAGGAACATAGAACAGTACAGCACATTACAGGCCCTTTGGCCCATAATGTTGTGCCGACCCTCGAACCCTGCCTCCAATATAACTCCCCACCTTAAATTCCTCCATATACCTGTCTTGTAGTCTTTTAAACTTCACTAGTGTATCTGCCTCCACCGCTAACTCAGGCAGTGCATTCCACGCACCAACCACTCTGAGTGAAAAACCTTCCTCTAATATCCCCCTTGAACTTCCCTCCCCTTACCTTAATGCCATGAACTCATGTACTGAGCAGTGGTGTCCTGGGGAAGTGGCGCTGGCTGTCCACTGTCTATTCCCCTTTATTCCCCTTAATATCTTGTACACCTCTATCATGTCTCTTCTCATCCTCCTTCTCTCCAAAGAGTGAAGCCCTAGCTCCCTTAATCTCTGATCATAATCCATACTCTCTAAACCAGGCAGCACCCTGGTAAATCTCCTCTGTACCCCTTCCAATGCTTCCACATCCTTCCTATAGTGAGGCAACCAGAACTGGACACAGTACTCCAAGTGTGGCCTAATTAGAGTTTTATAGAGCTGCATCATTACCTCGCGACTATCCCTCGACTTATGAAAGCTAACATCCCATAAGCTTTCTTAAGTTGCCTGTGAGGCAACTTTCAGGGATCCGTGGACATGTACCCCCAGATCCCTCTGCTCCTCCACACTACCAAGTATCCTGCCATTTACTTTGTACACTGCCTTGGAGTTTGTCCTTCCAAAGTGTACCACCTCACACTTCTCTGGGTTGAACTCCATCTGCCACTTCTCAACCCACTTCTGCATCCTACCCTAGATCTAGTTTGGCATTCCCCCTAGTGGGCTTGTCAACATACTGTGACAGGAATCCATCCTGGACACACTTAAATTCTGCCCCATCTAAACCCTTGGAACCAATCAATATTAGGAAAGTTAAAGTCACCCATGATAACATGTTATTTCTGCACCTTCCCAAAATCTGCCTCCCAATCTGCTCCTCGGTATCTCTGCTGCTACCAGGGGGCCTATAGCATACCCCCAGTAGAGTAACTGCTCCCTTCCTGTTCCTGACTTCCACCCATACTGACTCAAAAGAGGATCCTGCTACATTACCCACCCTTTCTGCAGCTGTAATAGCATCCCTGACCAGTAATGCCACCCCTCCTCCCCTTTCTCCCCCCCTCTCTATCCCTTTTAAAGCACTGAAATCCAGGAATATTGAGAATCCATTCCTGCCCTGGTGCCAGCCAAGTCTCTATAATAGCCACTACATCATAATTCCATGTATGTATCCAAGCTCTCAGTTCATCACCTTTGTTCCTGATGCTTCTTGCATTGAAGTACACACACTTTAGCCCTTCAACCTTACTACCTTTATACCGCTGCTCTTTCCTCAAAGCCTCTCTATATGTTAGATCTGGCTTTACTTCTTTCACTGCTTTATCGCTCCAGGTCCCATCCCCCTTGCAACTTAGTTTAAACCCTCCCGAACCATGCTAGCAAACCTACCAGCAAGGATATTGCTCCCCCTCAAGTTCAGTTGCAACCCATCCAATCTGTACAGGTCCCAGAAGAGATCCCAATGATCCAAAAATAAAACCCTGCCCCCTGCACCAACTCCTCAGCCACGCATTCAACTGCCATCTCCTCCAATTCTTACCATCACTATCACAGTACTGGCAGCAATCCTGAGAGCGCCACCCTTGAGGTCCTGTTCTTCAGCCTTCTGCCTAGTTCCCAATAATCTCACTTCAGGACCTCATCCCTATTCCTGCCTATGTCGTTGGTCCCAACATGTATCATGACTTCTGGTTGCTTTCCCTCTCGTACCAGGATGTCACGCACCCGGTCAGAGACATCCCGGACCCTGCCCACCCGGGAGGCAACAAACCATGCAGGTTTCCTTCTCACGTCCACAAAATCTCCTGTCTGCTCCCCTGACTATAGAGTCTCCAATGATGACAGCTCCCCTCTTCTCCGTCCCATCCTTCTGCACCACAGGGTCAGACTCAGTGCCACCGGCTCTGCCACCATGGCTCACACCTGGTTGGTCGTCCTCACCAACAGCATCCAGGACTTATTATGACTTATTATTCAGGGGAATGGCTACAGGGGTGCTCTGCACTAACTGTCTACTCCCCTTCGCTTTGGCGCTGCCTTTCTGAGACACTGCTCCGTGAAGATGTCCTAGATACTTTGTAGGCTAGTACCCAAGATGAGCTGACTAGAATCACAACCTTCTGCAACGTCGTTTGGTTTTGTGCAGTAGCCCCTCCATACCAGACAGTGATGCAGCCTGTCAGAATGCTTTCCACGGTAATCTACGTGTAAAGGGGGTTTCTTCTTTTTTCTTTGTTGCTGTGTATGTAATCAAAAGGGCTTCTTTGTTTTGTTAACTAGCAGGAATGCTAATTTACTGATAACGAGAATAGTATTCTTTTGTAAACCAAATGGGGATTAATGTTCTTTCTTCTGAGTCTGTAAGCTTTTGTTGATGGGCTTTTGGGCAGATCGGCGCGAGGGGGTCGAGAGAGAGGACGCAATGCTGTAAGCTGGGCGAGGAATGGACCCCAAGTGGGGTGTCCGAGGCCCGGAGGTACTCCGAGGAGGGGGGATGAAGCTAGATGTGCTTGGTTGACCACTTGGAGGGTCCTGAGCTGCGAGTCGAGGAGTTCGGAGGGGATCGAATGGTGGCCAGAAGACTTCAGTAACTGAATTCCAACGGTTGTGCACGAAGTGGTTTGGACTTTGATAAGTTTGGCGCCTTTTCTTTAGTTTTTCTCTTCATATATACTGTATCGTTAGTAATCACTTAGTTATAGTAACCTTTATAAATTGTACTCATTTAATCGCTTATGGTGTACTGTCTGTTTTTGGGCGAGGCGGGGACATCACACAGCATCCACACCAGCTGATTACCCAGTTTTAGCGGGGCCGAAGGCTGCTCCCCCTAGATGAGAACGAGCTGAGCGAGCCTGAGGCGACCCAGGGGGTTACACTGATAAGTTTTTGAGTGTATTAATTGACATACCAAATCTCTTCAAACACCTAATAAAGTATAGCTGGTGACTTGCCTTCTTTATAACTGCATCGATATGTTAGGACCAGGTTAGATCCTCAGAGATCTTGACAGCCAGGAATTTGGAACTGTTCTCTCTCTCCACTTCTGATTGGTATGTGTTCTTTTGTCTTACCCTTCCTGAAATCCACAATCAGCTCTTTCATCTTACTGATGTTGTGCCAGGTTGTTGCTGCAACACCACTCCACTAGTTGGCATATCTCACTCCTGTACGTCCTCTCGTCACCACCTGAGATACTACCAACAATGGTTGTATCGTCAGCAAATTTATAGATGGTATTTGAGTTATGCTTAGCCTCACAGTATGTGTGTATAGAGTACAGCAGTGGGCTAAGCACACACCATTGAGGTGCACCAGTGTTGATCGTCAGCGAGAAGGATATGTTATCACCAATCCTCACAGATTGTGGTCTTCCGGTTAAGAAGTCAAGGAGCCAACTGCAGAGGGAGGTACAGAGGCCCAGGTACAGCAAGTTCTCAAACAGGATTGTGGGAATATGGGAATAAGCACAGAAAGAGCATAATATGGACCAATTTTGAAAGATATCAATAACCAGGAGACAAATCTAATCTGTGGAAGAAATGGAAGGGGGCTGGGTAAAACACTACCACTGAGATGGTCAAGGGGAGGTGGCAAATGGTGGAACTTTAGCGGTGTGCTACACACAGCGCTGGAATAACGACACGCAGACGGTGAGTTGCAGTTGCGTAAAAGATTTATTCAAACTTTGCAGCCTCGCTTTTAAGCCTTCCCGTTTCCGCCCTCCCCGGGCGGGAATGCTATACATATGACTATGCATATTCATAGTCCTTCCCGTGCGTGGGTTTTTCTCCTTGCTGGTGAAGGAGGCCTGGTGCCCTTTTTGGGGCCGGCCTCTCTGCAGGCACGTTCCATTTTGTGAACCAGTTCGAGTGCACTGGAAAGTGGGTCACCACATAGCCCCCCCGCCCCCCAAAACTGGCAATACACCCCCCAATGTCCACAGTCTGAGTCACCGCCTCATGGGGCGACATGAGACGGGATGATGGGGCGAGGTTGGCCAGTAGCTACGTCACACAATAGGGTCCTCTCACCTGGGCCTACAGGGAAGTCTCAAAGCTGCAAACCGGAGACTGCAGTCCTGTAACTAGGGATCTCATCGTCTGTCTGCTGCGCCTCCGCCAGCACTGCATAGTCCACCCCCTGGGTCGGGGCCTGGATGGTAGGTCTGAACAGTGCATCCGCCACGATGTTGTCCTTTCCCCAAGACATGTCGGATGTCTGTCATGTATTCGAAGATGTAGGACAGATGTAGCTGCTGGCGGTACGATCAGGGATCGGACGCCTTTGTGAACACAAAGGTAAGCGGTTTGTGGTCCGTGAACGCGATGAACGGCCTACCTTCTAAGAAGTACCTGAAATGCCGGATTGCCAGGTATAGTGCCAACAGCTCCCGGTTGAAAGCACTGTATTTGAGTTCGGGTGATCGTAGGTGTTTGCTGAAGAATGCCAGGGGTTGCTAGCGACCCTCAATGAGTTGTTCCAGCACTCCACCGACTGCTGCGTTGGATGCGTCCACTGTGAGGGCGGTAGGGACCTCTGTTCTGGGGTGCACTAGCATCGCGGCGTTTGCCAAGGCTTCTTTGGTTTTAATGAAAACAGCTGTGGCCTCTTTGTCCCAGGTAATGTTCTTGCCCTTACCCGACACCAGGGTGAACAGGGGCACATGATTCGGGTTGCTGAGGGGAGGAAGTGGTGGTAAAAATTCTCCATACCCAGGAATTCCTGCAGGCCTTTGAGTGTGTTGGGTCAGGGGGAGTGGCGGACCGCGTCTACCTTGGCGGGCAGAGGGGTTGCCCCGTCTTTAGTAATCCTGTGGCCCAGGAAGTCGATGGTGTCAAGTCCGAACTGGCATTTGGCCGGGTTGATTGTTAGGCCGTATTCACTCAGTCAGGCATAGAGTTGACAGAGGTGGGACAGATGCTCCTGACGACTACTGCTGGCTATGAGGATTTCGTCCAAATAGATGAATGCAAAGTCCAGGTTGTGTCCCACCACGTCCATGAGCCACTGGAACGTCTGTGCAGCATTTTTTAGGCCGAACTGCATGCGGAAGAACTCGAAAAGGCTGAACGGGGTGATGATTGCTGTTTTGGGGACGTCATCCGGATGCATCAGGATTTGATGGTATCCCCGGACGAGGTCTACCTTGGAAAAGATCCTTGCGCTGTGCAGGTCCTGAATGTGTGGCACAGGGTAGCAGTCCGGTGTTGTAGCCTCGTTCAGTCTGCGGTAGTCGCCACATGGTCTCCCCCTTTGGGCACCATGTGCAGGGGGGAGGAACATGGGCTGTCAGACCGCCGTATGACCCCAATTCCTCCATCCTCTTGAACTCCTCCTTTGCCAATCGGAGCTTGTCCGGGGGAAGCCTTCGAGCACGAGTGTGGAGGGGTGGTCCCTGGGTCGGGATGCGATGCTGTACTCTGCATCTGGGCATGGCTGCCATGAACTGCAGTGCCAGAACTGATGGGAAGTCTGCCAGGACTCTGGGGAATTCGTTGTCGGACAGCGTGATGGAGTCCAGGTGTGGGGCTGGCAACTTGGCTTTACCCAGGGAGAACGTTTGAAAAGTCTTGGCATGGACTAGTCTCTTCCCTTGCAGGTCGACCAGCAGGCTGTGAGCTCTCAAAAAATCCGCCCCCAGGAGTGGTTGGGCCACAGCGGCCAGTGTGAAGTCCCACGTGAACCGGCTGGAGCCGAACTGTAGCCACACTGTACGGGTGCCGTAGGTCCATATTGCGCTGCCATTTGCGGCCCTCAGGGTGGGTGCCGGTTCTCTGATGCGGGTGTTGTAACTTGTCGGAGGTAAGACGCTGATCTCGGCTCCAGTGTCGACCAAAAAGCGACGTCCTGACTGTTTGTCCCAGACATACAGGAGGCTATCCCGATGGCCAGCCACCGTAGCCATTAGCGGCGGCTGGCCCTGGGGTTTCCCTAGAAGTTGCAGGGGGGGCTACAGCGGCGGGCTTCTGTGCCCCACCGCTGGTGGTAGAAGCACCATTGTTCGTTGGCCTCCGCACTTCTGCCTCTGGGTTTTGTGGGCTCTGCTGCCGAGCCTGGTCTGGTCTGCTGTTGGGCGTGTGGCTTGGTGATCTGTGCGACAGACGCCCTACTCTCCTTCTTGGCTTTCCACAGCACATCTGCCTGGGCTGCCACCTTCCGGGGGTCGCTGAAATCCACGTCGGACAGCAGCAGGTGTATGTCCTCGGGCAGCCGTTCTAGGAATGCCTGCTCAAACATGAGGCAGGGCTTGTGTCCTTCAGCCAGGGCCAGCATCTCGTTCATTAATGCCGACGGTGGCCTGTCTCCCAAACCATCCAGGTGTAGTAAGCGGGCAGCTCGCTCGCGCCGTGAGAGTCCGAAAGTCCTTATGAGCAGGGCTTTGAATGCTGTGTATTTGCCGTCCTCCGGGGGCGACTGTATGAACTCCTCAACCTGGGCCGCTGTCTCCTGGTCGAGGGAGCTCACCACGTAGTAGTAACGTGTGGAATCCGAGGTTATCTGCCGAATGAGGAATTGGGCTTCTGCTTGTTGGAACCATAGGTGAGGTCGCAGCGTCCAGAAGCTTGGCAGTTTTAACGAAACTGCATGAACAGATGCGGCGTCGTTCATCTTCGGTTCAAATATCGTTTGAGCCGTTGGGGTCACCAATTGTAGCGGTGTGCTACACACAGCGCTGGAATAACGACACGCAGACAGTGAGTTGCAGTTGCACAAAAGATTTACTCAAACTTTGCGGCCTCGCTTTTAAGCCTTCCCCTTTCCGCCCTCCCCGGGCGGGAATGCATATTCACAGTCCCTTCCCACTCGCGAGCTTTTCTCCTTGCTGGTGAAGAAGGCCTGGCGCCCCTCTTTGGGGCCGGCCTCTCTGCCGGCACGTGCCATTTTGAGCCGGTTCAAGTGCACTGGAAAGTGGTCACCACAAGACCAACTACCCAAAGTATGCAACATTTTTTTAGCCACGTTCAAATTGCAAGTGCTTTAAGTGGTGGTGGGGAGGGTCTGTAATTCATTCTCTCAAGAGGGTGGTAGAAGCAGAAACCAAGACAGCTAAAACGTTGCACACTGAAGAGCTGAACCTGGGAAGTGGAATTAACCACCAACATTTGGCTATCGACCACGTGGATGGATCAACCCATCCCAAAGCCTCCTGTGATTATCTGACAGTCAGCCAGGCAAACTCAAGAAAATGCATGAACTCAACAAAGACCAGAAGCCTGTGGAAAGACAATCAGTTCAGTCCAAGGTCCTTTTGTCAAAACTGATGAAGGGTCTCAGAACCTGAAGCATATGAACTGTTTCTTTTTCCACAAGTGCTGCCTGGCTCACTGGGATTTCCAGGATTGTCTGCTTTTATTTCAGTGCTTTTGATTTTCAGGGAAGAGAGCGATGAAAATATCTCAAAGAAAATCCATTCTTTATAGCCCACCGAAGTGCAAGACTAGTGGTCGAAGCAGGAGTCAGAGGGATAAATTAAGGCATGAATTTTAGAGTTACACCACCACTGACAATGGTCAGGGTAAAAGGTGACTGGACTAGCCAAGCATTGAAGTTGTGGAACTAACAGTATTTTATTTGCACCACATTCAAGATATTAATATTGTCTCAGCCTGCTTCACAGTAAATATTCCAGAGCACTGCATTCACTAACTACTAAATGCCACTCAGGTTTCTATTAAAATTGTGAAAATTCCACATATCAGAATTACTAAGTTTCCCCTTTGACCAAATTCTCAACCTTACATGAAGTTCATATGAAATTAAGACAGATCAAAGCAGAATCTCACTAGGGCAGGTCAAAACAGCCTTGCTTACCTGGGATCCTGCTGACCAGTACTTCCTCTTCCATAAAGGGGAATCACTTTGTCTCGACTGATGCCTGCTTTGCATACAGGGCAAACCTGTCGATTAGGTCTGGTCTCCAACCACTGTCAGAACACAGACACCAGAGATTTTCTGTTAGTGATAATGTCAAGGCAAACTGAACACCCATATCTAACATAATTTAGAGAATACTGTCGAGGCTATGCTGACAGAGCAGTTACTGTGTAGCTACAATACTACCAATACAATTGAAGGTCAGTTCTTGTGTATCTTGCAGCAAATGGCTCACTATTGACTCTTCAAAGTCTTTCATCATCATGTATAATCATAGGCACCCCATTCAAAACACCCACCAGCAAACTATTCTAAGTCTACTGCAGTCTCAGATAAAATGCCGTTTTACCAATTACAAAACTTCCTTATAATTATAAAAAGTAAAATACCATTTAGCTTCTTAATTACATGGAATACCTGAACACCAAGTATCTGTGTTTCATCTGGAATGAGAATGGCAGAAATTTGCGTTGTAGCAGCATTATAAATACAGTCAAATGCTGAACAGCACATCATGAAAATATCAAACACAAGCCACGTGAGGAGGTGTTGAGGAGGGTGGATGACCAATAGCTTGGCCACAGAAATAGTTTTAAAGGAGCATCTTATAATGAGTCCTAATGAACAGTCTAGGCCTGATTCCATTGATGCTGTCTGAGCTGCTGAGTTCCTCCAGCACTTTGTGTGTAACATCTTATACTGAGAGGCAAGATTCTGAGAAGCAAAATTCCAAAGCTTAGGACAAAGTAACTAGAAGTAAAGGCAATGGTATCATAAGAAGAGTTGAACATTCCCAACAGGAATGAGTTGAAGGATCATAAAGATCTTAGAAAACAGAGGAGGTGAGAAAAATAGGTCATGTAATAGAATCACACAGCATAGAAACTGGCCCTTTGACCAAACTCATTTGTGCTGATCTAAGCTAGACACAATTGTCTGTGTTTAACACAAGTCCTTCTACGTCTAGAGAATTGTTAGAGAGATTCTGGGGCTTAGGACATATACATTTAACAACTGACTTTGGCTACCAGTCTTCACATCTGAAAATGTATTGTGCATTTAATTTGGAGTTCAGCTCTGAACAGTGGGTTCCTAAAAGCTATGAATCACTGTCCAGACAATGCTGATTAAAATTCATTTGATTGTCTATGGTGTGAATGTGAATTAGGAGGTGTGAAGGTGTATGTAGTTTCAAAGAAAGCGTTGTCCATACATTGTAAATATGGAGTTCCCCTTTGATATTGGGCACATAAAATACTGAGCCCATGTCAAGCCAGCAGACCTTTCCACTGAAAGTGTCTCCATGTGATGCCTGCTGTACCTTGTTTTGTTGAATAAGAAGCTGCTTTTGTACCTACCAGTGATTTTCTCCACTGACTTCATTCACGCAACAAGAATTATATAAAGAAATTTTATAACAAAAATCTATGCACACCAACATTCACTATTTTCACTTTTGTGCCTTTTCTGTTTCTTTACCAAAATAGATATTTTTAAATGTATTATTTACATCTGACATGGCCAATAATTGCAGAATGTTCAGTTCCATTTGTAACTTCTGGGAAAATGCAAAGCTCCACACCTCCAATGCAGAAAGGCCCAGGAAAACCTTCAAGAAGGGTTGCTTGCGGCATGAATGAACTTGTCACATAAGTACAATCAATGACAACCACCACCTACGCTTGAAAACATACCTTCTTACTCATCATAAAGGTCAGCAGACTACCGTAAGTTACCTACACTGGAGGCAAGTGTGATGAGGAAGAGGTCACCTGATCAGAAAATCCAACCAGGTCAGCCATATAAACATTGTGGCTACAAGGTTATCTCGCTTGCACTTCTTCCAATGTAAGGCATCTGATGCTTATAATGTAGTTTCCTCTACACTGGAAAACCCAGCTCATATCACTCTAGTCACCCAATTTGCAAATTTCATTCTATCCGCAATGTTGAATTCAGCAATTTCAGAAAACCAGCCCTTCCTGTTTGTGTAAAAGCTGGCCAGTTCTGCAATAAGCCCATCCACCATCCACATAATCTCAGCGTTTCCCTCCCTGAACAACTACTGAGCATTTTCTAGGAAATACTCCTTTACACAGAACACTACAGCATAGAAACAGGCCCTTTGGCACTTCATCTGGCAGCTCATTCCACACTCCCACCACTGTGTGTGAAGAAGCGCCCCCCCCCCCCCAATGCTCCCTTTAAACTTTTCCTCCTTCACTCATGTCCTCTGGTTTATTTCTCCCCTAGCAGTGGAAAAAGCCTGCTTACATTCACTCTATCTATACCCCTCATAATTTTATACTCCTCTATCAAATCTCCCCTCATTCTTCTACGCTCCAGAGAATAAAGTCCTAACCTATTCAACCTTTCTCTGTAACTCAGTTTCTCAAGTCCCAGCAAACATCCTTGGTAAACCTTCTCTGCACGCTTTCAACCCTATTAATATCCTTCCTGTAATTAGGTGACCAAAACTCGCAATACTCCAAATCCGGCCTCACCAATGTCTTATACAACCTCACCATTACATTCCAACTCTTATACTTAATACTTTGATTTATAAAGGCCAATATACCAAAAGCTCACTTTACTACCCCATCTACCTGTGATGCCACTTTTAGGGAATTTTTTATCTGTATTCCCAGATCCCTCTGTTCTACTGCATTCCTCAGTGTCCTACCATTTACCTTGTATGTTCTACCTTGATTTGTCCTTCCAAAGTGCAATACCTCACACTTGTCTGTATTAAACTCCATCTGCCATTTGTCAGCCCATTTTTCCCGCTGGTCCAAATCCCTCTGCAAACTTTGAAAACCTTCCTCACTGTTCACTACACCTCCAATCTTTGTATCATCAGCAAATTTGCTGATCCAATTTACCACATTATCATCCAGATCATTGATATCTGCTCCAGACAGATCTATTATGATTAACATCCACCCTCTAGGAGACATTACTAAAACCACGTGCCATTTCGATTCTCTTAGGTCTCTATTCCATCACAGTTCTCTGTTCTCACTATCTTAAAACACGTTTTGTTTTCTCATTTTTCCAGTTCTGATGAAGGGTCACTGACTATTTCTCTATGAATACTGTCTGACCTGCTGAGGATCAACATTTTATGAATTCATTATTAAAACAGGTGAGAGCTCGGGTATCATGTAATAAAAGACACATCTAGATAGCCCAGAACTTCTGCACAATTTATAAGACACACATAAGAAACAATTTGGAACTCTTCATTTGCCTGAGTGAGTAATAGCACCAACAAGCAGCTCAAAGCATACAGAAAAAGTTCAATTGTTCCATTTAATGTCAGAGAAGTGTATACATTATACAACCTGAAATTCCTGTTCTTCACAGACATCCACAAAAACAAGAGTTCCACAAAGAATGAATGAGTTAAAACGTTAGAACCCCAAATCCCCCTCACTCCCACGTACAAACAGCAGAAAAGCACCAACATACCCACCCCCATGCTCTTCTTCAAAAACTCATCAGGACCCTCCACCCACCAAGCAAAGCCCCCAATAAAGACCATGATTTGCACTAAAACAAAAACTAAATGTTCACCCAACAATTGGACATACCACAGGCTCACTCGCTCTATTGCAAATAAAGGTTCCTAATGCTTTTTTTGTGTAATGGACCCCTACCATTAACCGAGGGGTTCATGGACCCCAGGTTGGGAACCCCTGCCCTAGAGCAACAGCAGCACCAGCAACCCTGTAGCACAATGTTCTCAGCTCCTGGAGATTTGACATATCCACCATAACTAGTGCTTATGATGATAATTGGGTTTCTACCACCATCACCGAATGTGCTACCACTACATCTCAGTTTAGCAGCCAATGGATGGATTTGAACATCTGAATTCACTTGTAGTAAGTAGCCTCTCATTTGTTCTATCTTTAAAGTTAAAACAAAGTTAAAGTAACAGAAACTTACCTGATGTAAACAAGGCCAGCTGTAGATATTCACAGTTTGCAGCAAAAAAGAGAAATAGCAAGTTAGCGTATTAGAAACAGCGTCATAACCCTCTTCAGTACATTCCATAATCACCCTTCCCGATAGCAACACACTCCAGTCTATTTCTCCACTGCCCACCATCCAACCTCTCCCAAACACCTGTTCCCGTGATCCATGTTTCACCACCTCCACAACCCCTAATGTCTCTTCCTTCATTTTGCCAGCAGTTTAATGCCCACTGTACATTTCCATCTGCCTATCCTTCCAAACCTAACCTCCATCCTTTCCCTCATCCCTTACTTACCTCCCCATCCACACCCATCACTTCCTCCTTCTCATATCCCACAAGACCCCCTTTCAACCCAAACCCCCACCGGATCCTCCCCTCTAACTCTATCCACCCTCCTCCAAACCCATATCCCCGCAGGTCTCCCATCCACATCCCACCCCACAGACCTCCTTCCCACCCCATTTGTTACCCCATTCCCTCCCTAGAGGTCATTCCCATCCCAAGACCTCACCAGAACAGGTGACCACAGAGGCTGATCACTGCGTCCTTGGCCGTGTCCAGACAGATGTTGCACTCGAACGTGCTGTCTTGGCTAGCGTTCTCTCCGGAGGAGCGACCAGGACCGGGGCCTCTATCCGCCCCAGGCGCCGCCGCGCCCGAACTCGCCATTTCCCCACCAACAACACGCAGACATCCGGCCCGTCACCGGAACGGACTGTACCTTAGCAACCACTCCGGGCGAGAAACCAAGTACGCTTCCTATGCGAACACGGTCCGATGGAATGTTCCGGGTTGGAACTGACCCATTACAGGGACAGCTGATATTCATTTTTTCATTTAAACATTCAGCTAACCGTGCATGGGCACTGTTTTAATGCGGATCCCAGCAGGTCACCATTTACGCTACGGAAATCGCATGTATTTTTTCATATGCAAGAAAGAGAGCAGCCAATTTGTGCACAGCAAATTCCCATAAAAGAAACTGTACAGGAACAGTCACTGGTATTATTAAAAATAAATATTGATACGTACCCTAAGTTAAGGCTGTTAACCTCCCAGTACTACCACTAACGCTATTTTGTACCCACCCAAGGAATTGGTTCCCCTAAAGTTGCTTCCCACACTATCATGTCAGAGCAAACAGCCAGTTATAGATCTCTTATATTATCTTTCTGGCACTAAGCACATATCCTATACCATCAAAATCAACCTCTCTATTGCAGGCTAAGTTGTTTGGAGGGGTTGGGGAGTTTTCATGTTAGATTGACAGCTATTGATATAGTTGGTACAAAATGAAAGTCATGTAATCACACACATGAAATAAATACTTAAACTCAAGATTTGGCTGGAATGTTGTCAACTGGAAAAAAATGTGGTTTCTTCAAACTTAATGTGCTTGGAACACAGTCATTGTTTTATAGCCAATATTCAGCTACACCTCCAATCAACAAACAACAAAACAATGTAAAGGTATTCATCAAACAAAACCTTAATTAGAAATGGTGCACAGTATATAACCTCAGAGAACTCTTGCAACTCCCATGCGCAGAGATTTGTACTTAACCAGAGCAAATCTAACAAATGTCCTGGTTAGTCAGAACATTGCTATTCCACTCAGTTTGACTTGACAACAAACCTATCAACTTCTCAAGAAATGCTCTTGAGGAATGGTTTAAATTGCATCCTCAAGTCCAGAGAGAGCTGCTTCCCCCAGATTAACTCCATCAAGTTTCAGCTAACATAGCCATAACCCACCCACATACCAGCCAGAGTCAAAGAGCTTGGAATGTTTATGGATATCTTCAACCTGCAATATTCAATTTCCAATTGTAACTGCTGGAAACAGCAGACAATTAGCTCTCTATGACTGAATTTGAACATTGGAGCACCACCGGAACGAAAACAGCAAGCAATTTTCAGAGTGTTTTTGACTAAATAGTCATCAAAAATGACCTGGATTGTCAATCCAGCCCTTTCTCCAAGTAAGTGCATCACTTAATTAGATAATTTTGATTTTGCGTGGCGATGTAAAAGAACAGCTTTGTGTTGGTAGCTCGTGTCTTTGCTGATAATTTTTCCTGTTTATAGCTAACATACAAGACAATATTAACTACAATTTCTTCCCTTTTACCTATATGGTTTTTCACACCACTATTAATGCTTCACACTTTCACCCAAATTAGGCAATTGTTTGCTTCCACTAATAATCCTAAGAACTTCAAATCCATCATGATGAACAGCAGTGATGCTTTACTACCAGATGAGCTCAATGCCTTTTATGCTTGCTTTGAACATGAGAATAAAACCACAGCTATAAGGACCACTGCAGCATTCAGTGACCCTGTGACCTCTGTCTCGAAGGCTGTCTTTCAGGATGGTTAACCTTCGAAAGGCAGCAGGGCCTGATGGAGTATCTGGTAAAGCTCTGAAAACCTGCATTAACCAACTGGCAAGAGTATTCAAAGACACTTTCAATCCCACCTTTTTCCAAAGGGCAACAATAATACCAGTGTCCAAGAGTTGCCTTAATGACTGTCATCCAGAAGCACTCACATCTATGGTGATGAAATGCTTTGAGAAGCCGGAATCAACACTCATCTCAGCAAGGACCTGGACCACTGCAAATAGCCTATTGCCACAATAGATCTACAGTAGACATGATCTCAATGGCTTTCCACATGACCTTGGATCACCTGGACAATGCAAACACCTATGTCAGGATGCTGTTTATTAACTATAGCTCAGCATTTAACACCATCATTCCTGCAGTTCTGATTCAAAAGCTACAGAACCTGGGCCTCTTTATTTCCTTCTGCAACTGGATGCTCGATTTCCTAACTGACAGACCACAATCTACGTGGATTGGAAATAACATCTCCACCTCGCTGACAATCAACATTGGCGCACCTCAGGGGTGTGTGCTTAGCCCACTGCTCTACTCTCTATATACACATGACTGTATGGCTAGGCATAGCTCAAATACCATCTGAAAATACAACTATTGTTGGCAGAGTTTCAGATGGTGACTAGAGGACATACAGGAGTGAGATATACCAGTTAGTTGGGTGGTGTCACAGCAACAACCTTGTACTCAATGTTAGCAAGACCAAAGAGCTGATTATGGACTTCAGGAAGGGTAAGGTGAGGGAAAACAAACCAATCCTCAGAGAGAGATCAGAAGTGGAGAGAGTGAGCAGTTTCAAATTCCTGATTGTCAATATCTATGAGAACCTAAACTGGACTCAACATATTGACGCAGCTATAAAGAAGGCAAGGCAGGAGCAATATTTCATTAGGAGTTTGAGGAGATTTAGTTTGTCAACTAAAACACTTGAAAACTCCTACAAATGTACCATGGAGAGCATTGTTACTGGCTGCATCACCGCCTGGTATGGGGTGGTGAGGGGAGAAGAGATACTGCACAAGGTTGAAGCAAGCTGCAGAAACTTGTAAGATTCACCATGGGTACTAGACTTTGTAGTATCCAAAATACCTTCAAGGTGTGGTGCCTCAGAAGGACCCCCCCCCCCCCATCAACCAGGATATACCCTCTTCTGATTGTTACTGAAAGGTAGGAGGTACAGAAGCCTGAAGGCACATACTCAGTGATTCAGGAATAGCTTCTTCCCTTCTTCCATCCGATTTCTAAATGGGAATTGAACCCATGAACACCAACTCACTACTTTTTGTAGTTACTTGGTAGTTAAAATACTTATTTTAACTTAACCAAAGACATATTTACTGTAAGTCAATTTTTTCTCTATGTTTATCATGTATTTCATTGTACTGCTGCAGTAAAGTTAACAAACTTCAAAACATATGCTGGTGATATTAAACCTGATTGACTTTTTAAGTGGTCATTCAATTTTAACTGAACTAATCATATTATTGGATACTATTAAATGGCCCACTGTGCACCATGTGGATACTGCTTAGAAAGCAGGCAAATTTAGAAGTGTTTTCTTCAGAAATTTCTGGATAAGTATGGCAAATGCAAATAAGATTTAATTAAAGGATTTCCAAATTTTCTTACTAGGATATACCATCATTTTTTTGTAGCATAGTTGTGTCCAGGCCATGGTTCCAACCATAGTTCTGTCTATTATGGGTAATAAATGCTGGCTTTTACAGCAATATTCAAATCCCAAAGAATTAAAAAACAGGGCAGTGCACCTGAGAGTCAAAAGACACTGGAGAGAAAAACAATGCTGAGGGAGTTCAGATAGAAATATATATCCAAACTGTAAATAGGGGGATAGAATAATTATTGGAAATTTCAGATAGCACCACTGTAACCCACCCAATAAACCAGCCAGAGGCAATGAATGGAGAAAGGATTGAGTGACTAATTGGACAATTCCAAATGAAGAGGTAGCACAGTTGCACAAGGAGGGTGATCTCATTCTGTGCTGTTATTTCCAATCATCTGTCATTTTGGAACAAAAACTTCCTTTGATCACTGCTGTACGTTTAAGAATAAACAGAACAATGATGTGCAAACAAAGTTTATTGAGTAAGTATCAAAAGTGAAAGTTGGACTCCTGTACAGCTAGAAATAGTGGAAGAATTGTAAGATCAGTCAAAGTTTTGTTTTCTTCAGATAAATACGTGGTTCTTGATGGGCTACTCCAGACTCATTGCTCAAAGGCATCTATTCACCGGCTGCAAACTCTAATCCAGACTGCTGATTAACAAGAAATCTTCCAACATGAATATTGTATTCAGATTTGACTTCCTTGAAGTCCTGGACAATGGAGATACTTGTTCATTTTGGCTTTTGAACAGAATTTATTGGCCAAATGCTTTTTCAAATAATTGGTAACCTGCTTTGGTCCACCACTCCCTGTTCAAAATCTAACAGGAAACATAACCTGCTCATAATATAATCTAACCTGCTCATTACAGCTTTCCTCTAGATTGCAAAAGCAAACTTATTTGCTCAAAGGGAAAGCTATTTTATTGTCCGTCTGGTGACAAACTGCCAATCAAAGATTAAAGCAGTCATGAAAGTGTTTGAAATTTATCTTGCGTTTAATGGTCACTTCAGAATCAAACTTCTTATGCAGGGTTTAATAGTGCATTTAAGTTAATTGTAATTTATTTTGTCCCACTATTGTGTTTAGACCAAAATTCTGCTCACAAAAGCTAACAAGCATCACTGGGAAGAGTCAGCTGAAAGTGCTGATAAATTTGCAATGTGTAACCTGAAAGACTGGCTGCCATCCACTGTACACATCAATTCTCCAAATTTAATATAATTTTCCAGGTGCTCTCTCAGACTCCTTTCATCCATTCTTCTAATGATACAGATAGATTTGACTTATTCAGGTTGCCCTTCCTCTTTGGGGGACTCGAACTGTGCAAGCTGTGGGTAACAAAATGAAACTAATTAGTGCATTACCAAATATTTCCACAGCTGATTTCTGCAACAGAACTATGTTATCAGTTATCTGGTAATAAACCTGGAATCTCTGCAAAGCTCCTTGTAAGACAGATTAAGGTCAGTCAGACCTCTCCCCACATCCCCTGTAAAATAAGGTAACACTACAAAAAGAACACAAAGTTCAAAGTACATTTATTACCAAAGGATGCATACATTATACAATTGTGAGATTCACCTCCTTACAGGAGCCACAAAACAAAGAGATCCCATAAAATCACTCGCCAAATGTGCAAAGGGAAGGAGTATCTACAGGACTGCTTTGAATCAGTGGACTGGTCTATAGTCAGGGATTCAGCTTTGAATTTGGATGAGTATGCTGCAGTTGTTACCGACTTCATTAAAACCTGTATGGATGAGTGTGTGCCTACAAAGATTTACTGTACATTCCCAAACCAAAAGCCGTGGATGAACCAGGAGGAACATCGTCTGCTGAAGGCTAGATCTGTGGCATTCAAGTCTGGCAAACGGGCCTGTACCAGAAAATCTGGTATGATTTGCAGAGGGCTATTTCAAGGGTGAAGAGACAATTTCAAATGAGGCTGGAGGCAATATCAGATGCACAGCAATTCTGGCAGGGTCAGCAAGACATTACTACCTACAATGCGAAACCCAACAGTATAAATGGCAACGATGCTCCACTACCAGATGAACTCAACTATGCATGCACGCTTTGAAAGGGAGAACACAACAACAGCTGTGAAGATCCCTGCTGCACCTGATGACCCTAAGATCTCCATCTCAGAGGCTGATGTTAGACTGTCTTTAAAGAGAGTGAACCCCTGCAAGGCAGAAGGTCCCGATGGAATACTTGATAAGGCTCTGGAAACCTGTGCCAACCTATCACATAACTATGATATAGTTGGGATCACAGAGACATGCCTCCAGGGTGACCACGGATGGGAGCTCAACATCCAGGGATATTCAATATTCAGGAGAGAGACAGGAAAGAAAAGGAGGTGAGGTAGCGTTGCTGGTTAGAGAGGAGATTAACGCAATAGAAAGGAAGGGCATTAGCCTGGAGGATGTGGGATTGATATGGGTAGAGCTGCATAACACTAAGAGGCAGAAAACACTGGTGGGAGTTGTGTACAGGCCACCTAACAGTAGTAGTGAGGTTGGGAATGGCATTAAACAGGAAATTAGAAATGCGTGCAATAAAGGAACAGCAGTTATAATGGGTGACTTCGATCTACATATAGGTTGGGTGAACCAAATTGGTAAGGGTGCTGAGGAAGAGGATTTCTTGGAATGTATGTGGGATGGTTTTCTGAACCAACATGTCGAGGAACCAACTAGAGAGCAGGCCATTCTAGACTGGGTATTGAGCAAAGAGGAAGGGTTAGTTAGCAATCTTGTCATACGAGGCCCTTTGAGTAAGAGTGACCATAATATGGTGGAATTCTTCATTAAGATGGAGAGTGACATAGTTAATTCAGAAACAAAGGTTCTGAACTTAAAGAAGGATAACTTTGAAGGTATGAGACATGAATTAGCTAAGACAGACTAGCAAATGATACTCAAAGGGTTGACGGTGGATACACAATAGCAAGCATTTAAAGATCGCATGAATGAACTACAACAATTGTTCATCCCAGTCTGGCAAAAGAATAAACCAGGGAAGATAGTGCACCCATGGCTGATAAGGGAAATTAGGGATAGTATCAAGTCCAAAGAAGAAACATACAAATTAGCCAGAAAAGGCGGCACACCTGAGGACTGGGAGAAATTCAGAGTCCAGCAGAAGAGGACAAACGGCTTAATTAGGAAAGGGAAAAAAGATTATGAGAGAAAGCTGGCAGGGAACATAAAAACTGACTGTAAAAGCTTTTATAGATATGTGAAGAGAAAAAGATTGGTTAAGACAAATGTAGGTCCCTTACAGTCAGGAACAGGTGAATTGATCATGGGGAACAAGGACATGGCAGACCAATTGAATAATTACCTTGGTTCTGTCTTCACTAAGGAGGACATAAACAATCTTCCCGAAATAGTAGGGGACCGAGGGTCTAGTGAGATGGAGGAACTGAAGGAAATGCATGTTAGTCGGGAAGTGGTGTTAGGTAAATTGAAGGGATTAAAGGCAGATAAATCCCCAGGGTCAGATGGTCTGCATCCCAGAGTGCTTAAGGAAGTAGCTCAAGAAATAGTGGATGCATTAGTGATAATTTTTCAAAACTCCTTAGATTCTAGATTAGTTCCCGAGGATTGGAGGGTGGCTAATGTAACTCTACTTTTTAAAAAAGGAGGGAGAGAGAAATCGGGGAATTATAGACCAGTTAGCCTAACATCGGTGGTGGGGAAAATGCTAGAGTCAGTTATCAAAGATATGATAACTGCACATTTGGAAAGCAGGGAAATCATTGGACAAAGTCAGCATGGATTTGTGAAAGGAAAATCAAGTCTGACGAATCTTATAGAATTTTTTGGGGATGTAACTAGTAGAGTGGATAGGGGAGAACTAGTGGATGTGGTATATTTGGATTTTCAAAAGGCTTTCGACAAGGTCCCACACGGGAGATTAGTGTGCAAACTTAAAGCACACGGCATTGGGGGTATGGTATTGATGTGGATAGAGAATTGGTTGGCAGACAGGAAGCAAAGAGTGAGAATAAACTGGACCTTTTCAGAATGGCAGGCAGTGACTGGCGGGGTACTGCAAGGCTCAGTGCTGGGACCCCAGTTGTTTACAATATATATAAATGATTTAGACAAGGGAATTAAATGCAGCATCTCCAAGTTTGTGGATGACACAAAGCTGGGTGGCTGTGTTAGCTGTGAGGATGCTAAGAGGATGCAGGGTGACTTGGATAGGTTAGGCGAGTGGGCAAATTCATGGCAGATGCAATTTAATGTAGATAAATGTGAGGTTATCCACTTTGGTGAAAGAACAGGAAAACAGATTATTATCTGAATGGTGGCCGATTAGGAAAAGGGGAGGTGCAATGAGACCTGGGTGTCATTGTACACCAGTCATTGAAAGTGGGCATGCAGGTACAGCAGGCGGTGAAAAAGGCGAATGGTATATTGGCATTCATAGCAAGAAGATTCGAGTACAGGAGCAGGGAGGTTCTACTGCAGTTGTACAAGGCCTTGGTGAGACCATACCTGGAGTATTGTGTGCAGTTTTGGAAAGACATTCTTGCCATAGAGGGAATACAAAGAAGGTTCACCAGATTGATTCCTGGGATGGCAGGACTTTCATATGAAGAAAGACTGGATCAACTAGGCTTATACTTGCTGGAATTTAGAAGATTGAGGGGGGATCTTATTGAAACGTATAAAATTCGAAAGGGATTGGACAGGCTAGATGCAGGAAAACTGATCCCAATGTTGGGGAAGTCCAGAATGAGGGGTCACAGTTTAAGGATAAAGGGGAAGCCTTTTAGGACCGAGATGAGGAAAAACTTCTTCACACAGAGAGTGGTGAATCTGTGGAATTTTCTGCCACAGGTAACAGTTGAGGCCAGTTCATTGGCTATATTTAAGAGGGAGTTACATATGGCCATTGTGGCTAAAGGGATCGGGGGTATGGAGAGAAAGTAGGTACAGGGTTCTGAGTTGGATGATCAGCTATGATCATACTGAATGGCGGTGCAGGCTCAAAGGGCTGAATGGCCTACTCCAGCACCTATTTTCTATGTTTCTATCACCTCTCTCATGATTCTACTTCTACTATCCATAGTGCTTTCCCCTTACTTCCCTTCTTCACCTTCCTGCCTATCCCTGCTTCCCCTCTTCCACCCCTTGATCTTTCCCCTTACTGGTTTTTCACCTGGCACCTACCAGCCTTCTCCTTCCCACCCTCCCCCACCTTCTTTATAGGGCACCTGCCCCCTCCCTCTTCAGTCCTGACAAAGGGTCTCCGCCCAAAACGTTGACTGCTCGTTTCCACGGATGCTGCCCGACCTGCTGAGTTCCTCTAGCTTGTTGTACAGAATATCATTATTCTATCTGCAATTTCTACCCAGGTAGAAATGACAATAGAAAGAAGAGACTACAGATGCTGTATATCTGGAGCTACACACAAAAAGCTGGAGGTACTCAGAGGAACACACACAAAATGCAGGAGAAACTCAGCAAGTCAAACAGCATCTATGTAAACCAATAAACAGTCAACATTGCTGGCCAGGACCTTTTATCAGGTCTCTGTTGAAACCCAATCCGGATGAAGGAAGGGTCTCGACCTGAAAAGTCAACTATTTATTCCTCTCCAGAGATGCCATCTGACCTACTGAGATCCTCCAGTGTTTTAGGTTTTGTTCTGGAGTGGCAGCAATTGTATGAGAAACCCACTGGGTCGAGCAGCATCCACGGAGGGGAAAGCCAGTACTGTCCTAAGGATAATGAAGAAAATAATACACTGGCAGGCAATCTTTAAGGATCATTGTATTTCCAGTCCAACAAGGGAGGAAACATATTGGACTACGTCCAGGAAATGGTGCAAGGTAAGTGGACGTATTCAACGGTTTTATTATACTGAATCGTTTCAAGGGAAACCATATAATGACAAGTATTACCTTGGTTTTTAATTCCTTATTTTCCTCCAGCAGGGCCTCGTATTTCTGTCTCAGTTCTGTCACTTCAAGTCGCAGTGTTTCCACATCTGCAGTCTCGGGGCCTGCTGATCCTAAATGCTGTTTCAAGAAACTAACAAGTTAAGGAAATGCACAATGCACCTGTTAATACAATGAAACTGTAACAGCATCCCACCTGCATGATGTGTGAAATTGCATGTATGGGTAGACTCAGTAACCTGGTGAGTGAGCTCATCTAATATTGCAAGTCAGTACTAATGGAATATGAAAATAGACTTATTTTGTATACAAAATGTAAAAATGCCTCTGTACATTACTAATCATAATCAGTTCACCTGCATGAATTATAGGAAAAGAGAAAAACTGAAGATTAAAAAAATCAAAACACAATAAGCAAGCCGACAAAATTAAAGGAAATCACAGCCTTTTCTACAAGCAGGAGATTGAGGAGAAAACCCTTTTTACATGGAGTGCATTGGAGAAACATTGCTCTTTTTTTTAAAAAAGGGAGATGGACAGACAGCCCCTTCGTGTAGAGAATAGATAGGGTGCAAAGCACAAATTCTCTCTAAAGATAGTGGAAACAAAGCCCCTTTACTGTGGACTGGATTCAAGCAAACCCTGCTCGTAAGTTAAACTCTACTTAATGTTGCCTGAAAGATCTGGGATAAAGGATACTCCATTGCATTATTAGGCTTCTCCGGCTCCTCGTAGAGAGCAACCAGCACTGAAAAATAAAGCATATTCCATTTTGTATTACTTTGCTCAAAGGCTGAAGCAACAGATACATAAATGACACCACTAGGAACTGATTTATTTTCTAATAAAGTAAATAAGATCAAAGACACAAGAAATACAGACATTAAGAAAGAGGATGTGCTGGAGCTTTTGAAAAGCATTAAATTAGATAAGTCACCAGGATCAGCAAGGGAGGAGATTGCTGAGCCTCTGGTGATTTTTGCATCATCAGTAGGGATGGCAGATGTACCAGAGGACTGGGGGGTTGCAAATGTTGTTCACTTGTTCAGGAAAGGGAGTAGAAATAACCCAGGAAATTATAGACCAGTGAGTCTTACTTCAGTGGTGGGCAAGTTGTTGAAGATCCTGAGAATCAGGATTTATGAGCATTTGGAGAGACATATCTGATTAGGGACATTCAACATGGCTTTGTCAAGGGCAGGTAGTGCCTTACTAGCCTGATTGAATTCCTTGAGGATGTAATAAAACACATTGAAGGTACAGCAGTGGATGTAGTGTATATGGATTTCAGTATGGCATTTGATAAGGTTCCTCATGCAAGGCTCATTCAGAAAGTAGGAAGCATGGGATCCAAGGAGACCTTGCTTTGTAGATCCAGAATTGGCTTGCCCACAGAAAGCAAAGGGTTGTGTTGATGGTTCATATTCTGCATGGAGATCAGTGACCAGAGGTGTTCTGCAGAGATCTGTTCTAGGACCCCTGCTCTTTGTGATTTTTATAAATGACCTGGATGAGGAAGTGAAGGATGGGTTAGTAAATTTGCTGACGACACAAAAGTTGGGGGTGTTGTGGATAGTCTGGAGGGTGTCAGAGGTTACAGTGCAACATCAATAGGATGCAGAACTGGGCTGAGAATTGGGAAATGGAGTTCAACCAAGATAAATGTGAATGTCAAATTTGGTAGGTCAAATTTGAATACAGAATATAAATGGTAAGACTCTTGGCAGTGTGGAGGATCTATGATCTTGGGGTCTGTGTCTAGAGGCCACTCAAAGCTGCTGCCCAGGCTGACAATGTTGTTAAGAAGGTGTACAGTGTGTTGGCATTCAGCAACCGTGGGACTGAGTTCAAGAGCCATGAGGTAATGCTACAGCTATACAAGACCTTCATCAGACCCCACTTGGAGTACTGTGTTCAGTTCTGGTCACCTTATTACAGGAAGGATGTGGATACTATACAGAGAGTGCAGAGGAGATTTAGAAGGTGTTGCCTCAATTGGAGAGTGTGCCTTAAGAGAACAGGTTGAGTGAACTTGGCCTTTTCTCATTGGAGTGACAGAGGATGAGAGGTGACCTGACAGAGGTACATAAAATGATGAGACACTGATTGTGTAGATAGCAGAGGCTTTTTCCCAGGGCTGAAATGGCTAACACGAGGGGGCATAGTTTTAAAGTGCTTGGAAACAGGTAGCAAGGGGATGTTAGGGAAGTATTTTTTTTTAAATACACAGAGTGTGGTGGGTGCGTGGAATGCACTGCCAGCGAAGGTGGTGGAGGCGGATACAACAGGGTCCTTTAAGAGACTCTCAGATAGGTATATGGAGCTTATAAAAATAGAGGGCTGTGCAGCAGGGAAATTCTGGGCAGTTTCTAGAGTAGGCTACATGGTCAGTACAACATTGTGGGCCGAAAGGCCTGTAATGTGCTATGTTCTATAAGAGCAGAATTAGGCCATTCAGTCCATCAAATCTGCTCTGCCATTCCATCATGGCTGATTTATTATCTCTCAGTACAGTATACAGAATTACTCAAAGTTTTATTTGTCACGCGTACATTGAACCATACAGTGAAATGCATCATTTGGATTAAATCAAATCAGCGAGGATTATGCTGTACACAGCATGGCCACAACTCACTAACTTTGACGATACATTTTTGGAATGTGGGAGGAAACTGAAGCTTCTAGGAAACCCATGTAGTGGCTGAGTGAACACATACACCCCTTAGACAATGGTAAGAATCAAACGTCAGTCTTACAGCTGATGCTGTAGTAGTGTTGTGCTAACTGCTAGCCTAATTCAGGAGTGGGGATCAGTGAGCTTCCATGGTACACTGTCTGGACCTGTGAAAAGCTGATTTGAGTGGGTCCAGAAATGGTCTGACATGGTGACTGGCATATCCTCCCTGTCACTTCATGTCAGGAGCACAGACTTGAAATGCAGCCAAGACTTAAGGGGCAACTGCTTCAAATGCAATTTCACAAAATCCTGAAACAGAGACTCTTCCAGGCTTCAGAGGTTACAATGGGCCTGGGTGCGTGTCAACACTTTTTAATAATACTTTAAATAGACTACCGTGTAATATTGTCAATCTCGGATGCCGATGAGAAAGTAAGAACACCTTTACAGATAACTCTCTTCTTCACAACCGAATGTTAAAAGGTATAGCCCTATGTGACAAGGGTGAGGAAGCTGGCTCTCCAATAATTCTGCTACATTCATCAAAAGCATTGTCTCCATCCCACATTTGTTTGACTTTTAACAAAGATGCTAAATTGTTTTTATATTTCTAACAGATTCATACCCAAAATCCCTCCATTTAAAAAAATATTCATCTCCATTTCCTCAATCTCATGCAAGCTTTGTTTTGACCATTCAATGCACGCTTGCTGAGAATTACGAAAAACAACAAAATGCCTGCTGGCAATTTTCCAATTTATGTTGCTTAATTTCATCTCATATCAACAAAACTGACAATCTAAAACTATCTTCAGTTTTTACCTTTAGTAAGTGCATCCAACACTCCACTTTTTTCTAAATATCTTCGAAATTGTTCTCTTCGAGAATCGCCAGCCTAGTGATGATAATGAGGGATGCATATCTCACAAATATATAGTTACATCCACAACCATTTCACTCCCTACCATCCAACCCCTTCCTTCAGCACCTACCTCCTCACCACATTACCTACCTCCTAACTTCTATTTAAATATCCTCCATCTTATCTATTCCACACCTTCCTCTCTTCAATGTTATCTCCGCATTCTGTACCTTTTGAACCTCTACCCCATCCTTTACCCTTCTAAGGGTTTCTACACCCCTACCGTTTCTTGCATCTACCACACCCTCTACTCACTGGGGTCACCTCCTTTACACAGTGCCACAAACTCCCTCCTCTCCTCAATCCTGCATACTTCTTCAGCCACTCTCCTCCTCCCCTTCCACTTGTCCCTATACACTCCTCCTCTCCATTCGTTCCTCTTCTGCCTTCACTTTCTCTCCCATCAGTCTTCTGCTTTTCCCTTGCCCCACCTTATCTCGCTTTCCCATCTCTTTGCCCTATCCTACCCCTGACCAGCCCGCTTCCACGCCCACCCCTGACCACTCCCCAATCCTCTACCCCACCCTGACCACTACCCAGCCATTTCTCTAACCACTACCCCAACCTTCTGCCTCACTCCCACCACCTACACCTCAGCACTCTTCCTCTCTCCCACCACTGACCACTTACCCAGCCCACTCCCTCTCCCACCCTTGACCACTCCCGCCCCAGACACCACTCCATAGCCCTCTTCATCTTCCCCTATGTCGGTGTCGAGTCCCCGTCGGTATCGCGGCGGACGCTGCCTGCTCACCCGGTAATGCGCCATCTTCCTCCTCTGACGGTAACGTCAACACGTTCCAAGACGCACCGGCGGTTCCGCGACTCAACGTTTCCATGACGACCGGAGGAGCAACGCAAGCGCAGAGATGATGAGTGCGCGCACGCGCAATCTTAGAGTACAACACAGTCCCGGGAACACGATCAGTACAGACCATCGGCCAACACAGTCCCAGTAAAACGATCAGTACAGACCATCGACCAACACAGTCCCGGGAACACGATCAGTACAGACCATCGACCAACACAGTCCCGGGAACACGATCAGTACAGACCATCGACCACCACAGTCCAGGGAACACGAACAGTTCAGACCATCGCCCACCAAAGTCCCAGTAACATGATCAGTACAGACCATCGACAGACACAGTCCCAGTAACATGATCATTACAGACCATCGACCAGCACAGTCCCGGTAACACAATCAGTACAGACTATCGACCAGCACAGTCCCGGTGACATGATCAGTAGAGATCATCGACCAACACAGTCCTGGTAACAGGATCAGTACAGACCATCGACCAACACAGTCTCAATAACACGATCAGTACAGACCATCAACCAACATGGACCCGGTAACACGATCACTACTGACCAGTGAACAATGCAGTCCCAGTTACACGAGCAGTACAGACCATCGACCAACACAGTCCCAGTAACATCATCCGTACAGACCATTAACTAGCACACTCCCTGTAACACAAGCAGGACAGAACTTCGACTAACACAGTTCTTATAACACAATCAGTACAGACCATTGACCAACGCAGTCCCGGGAACACGATCAGTACCGATCATCGACCACCACAGTCCTGGGAACACGATCAATACAGACCATCGACCACCACAGTCCTGGGAACACGATCAGTGTAGACCATCGACCACCACAGTCCCAGTAATATGATCAGTGCATACGTCGACCAACACAGTCCCGGTAACAATATCAGTACAGACCATCTACCAACACAGTCTTGGTAACACGATCAGTACAGACCATTGACGAACACAGTCCGAATAACTCGATCAGTACAGACCATCGACCAACACAGTCCCAGTAACATGAGCAGTACAGAAAATTGACCAACACAGTTCCAGTAACACGATCAGTACAGACCATTCACCAACACAGTCCCAATAACATGATCAGTACAGACCATCAACCAACACAATCCCGGTAACACGATCAGTACAGACCATCGACCCACACAGTCCCGGGAACACGATCACAACAGACCATCGACCAACACAGTCCCAGTAACATGAGCAGTACAGACCATCGACCAACACAGTCCCAGTAACATGATCAGTACAGACCATCAACCAGCACAGTCCCAGTAACACAAGCAGTACAGACCATCGACTAACATAGTTCTTATAACACAATCAGTACAGACCATCGACCAACACAGTCCCGATAACACGATCAGTACAGACCATTGACCAACACAGTCCCAATAACACGATCAGTACAGACCATTGACCAACACAGTCCCAATAAAACGATCAGTACAGACCATCAACCAACACAGTCCCGGTAACAAGATCAGTACAGACCATTGACCAACACAGTCCCAATAACACGATCAGTACAGATCATCGACCAACACAGTCCTGCTAACACAATCAGTACAGACCATCAACCAACACAGTCCCAATAACACGATCAGTACAGACCATCGACTAACATAGATCTTATAACACAATCAGTACAGACCATCGACCAACACAGTCCCGATAACACGCTCCGTACAGACCATCGACCAACACAGTCCCGGTAACATGATCAGTACAGATCATTGACCAACACAGTCCTGGTGATACAATCGGTACAGAACATTGACCAACACAGTCCCAATGACACGATCAGTACAGACCATCGACTAACATAGATCTTATAACACAATCAGTACAGACCATCGACCAACACAGTCCCAATAACACGATCCGTACAGACCATCGACCAACACAGTCCCGGTAACATGATCAGTACAGACCATCGACCAACACAGACCCGGTAACATGATCAGTACAGACCATCGACCAACACAGTCCCAGTAACACAATCAGTACAGACCATCAACCAACACAGTCCGGGGAACACGATCAGTACAGACCATCGACCACCACAGACCTGGGAACACGATCAGTGTACACCATCGAGCACCACAGTCCCAATAACATGATCAGTACAGACCATCGACCAACACAGTCCCGGGAACACGATCACTATAGACCATCAACCACCACAGTCCTGGGAACACGAACAGTACAGACCATCGACCACCACAGTCCCAGTAACATGATCAGTACAGACCATCAACCAACACAGTCCCAATAACACGATCCGTACAGACCATCGACCAACACAGTCCCGGTAACATGATCAGTACAGATCATTGACCAACACAGTCCTGGTGATACAATCGGTACAGAACATTGACCAACACAGTCCCAATAACACGATCAGTACAGACCATCGACTAACATAGATCTTATAACACAATCAGTACAGACCATCGACCAACACAGACCTGGTAACACGATTACAGACTATCGACGAACACAGTCCCGTGAACACGATCAGTACAGACCATCGGCCAACACAGACCCGGTAACACGATTAAAGACCATCGACCAACACAGTCCCGGGAACACGATCAGTACAGACCATCGGCCAACACAGACCCGGTAACACGATTACAGACCATGGACGAACACAGTCCCGGGAACACGATCAGTACAGACCATCAGCCAACACAGACCCGGTAACACGATTACAGACCATCGACGAACACAGTCCCGGGAACACGATCAGTACACACCATCGACCAACACAGTCCCGGGAACACGATCAGTACAGACCATCGACCAACACAGTCCCGATAACACGATCAGTACAGACCATTGACCAACACAGTCCCAATAACACGATCAGTACAGACCATTGACCAACACAGTCCCAATAAAACGATCAGTACAGACCATCAACCAACACAGTCCCGGTAACAAGATCAGTACAGACCATTGACCAACACAGTCCCAATAACACGATCAGTACAGATCATCGACCAACACAGTCCTGCTAACACGATCAGTACAGACCATCAACCAACACAGTCCCAATAACACGATCAGTACAGACCATCGACTAACATAGATCTTATAACACAATCAGTACAGACCATCGACCAACACAGTCCCGATAACACGATCCGTACAGACCATCGACCAACACAGTCCCGGTAACATGATCAGTACAGATCATTGACCAACACAGTCCTGGTGATACAATCGGTACAGAACATTGACCAACACAGTCCCAATAACACGATCAGTACAGACCATCGACTAACATAGATCTTATAACACAATCAGTACAGACCATCGACCAACACAGTCCCAATAACACGATCCGTACAGACCATCGACCAACACAGTCCCGGTAACATGATCAGTACAGACCATCGACCAACACAGACCCGGTAACATGATCAGTACAGACCATCGACCAACACAGTCCCAGTAACACAATCAGTACAGACCATCAACCAACACAGTCCGGGGAACACGATCAGTACAGACCATCGACCACCACAGACCTGGGAACACGATCAGTGTACACCATCGAGCACCACAGTCCCAATAACATGATCAGTACAGACCATCGACCAACACAGTCCCGGGAACACGATCACTATAGACCATCAACCACCACAGTCCTGGGAACACGAACAGTACAGACCATCGACCACCACAGTCCCAGTAACATGATCAGTACAGACCATCAAACAACACAGTCCCAATAACACGATCCGTACAGACCATCGACCAACACAGTCCCGGTAACATGATCAGTACAGATCATTGACCAACACAGTCCTGGTGATACAATCGGTACAGAACATTGACCAACACAGTCCCAATAACACGATCAGTACAGACCATCGACTAACATAGATCTTATAACACAATCAGTACAGACCATCGACCAACACAGACCCGGTAACACGATTACAGACTATCGACGAACACAGTCCCGTGAACACGATCAGTACAGACCATCGGCCAACACAGACCCGGTAACACGATTAAAGACCATCGACGAACACAGTCCCGGGAACACGATCAGTACAGACCATCGGCCAACACAGACCCGGTAACACGATTACAGACCATGGACGAACACAGTCCCGGGAACACGATCAGTACAGACCATCGGCCAACACAGACCCGGTAACACGATTACAGACCATCGACGAACACAGTCCCGGGAACACGATCAGTACAGACCATCGACCAACACAGTCCCGGGAACACGATCAGTACAGACCGTCGGCAAACACAGACCCGGTAACACGATTACAGACCATCGACGAACACAGTCCCGGGAACATGATCAGTACAGACCATTGGCCAACACAGACCCGGTAACACGATTACAGACCATCGACGAACACAGTCCCGGGAACACGATCAGTGCAGACCATCGGCCAACACAGTCCCGGGAACACGATCAGTACAGACCATCGGCCAACACAGACCCGGTAACACGATTAAAGACCATCGACGAACACAGTCCCGGGAACACGATCAGTACAGACCATCGGCCAACACAGACCCGGTAACACGATTACAGACCATGGACGAGCACAGTCCCGGGAACACGATCAGTACAGACCATCGGCCAACACAGACCCGGTAACATGATTACAGACCATCGACGAACACAGTCTTGGTAGCACGATCAGTACAAACCATCAACCAACACAGTCCCAATAACACGGTCAGTACGGACCATCGACGAACACAGTCCCGGTAACATGATCAGTACACACCATCAACCAACACAGACCCGGTAACACGATCAGTACAGACCATCGACCAACACAGACCCGGTAACATGATCAGTACAGACCATCGACCAACACAGTCCCAGTAACACAATCAGTACAGACCATCAACCAACACAGTCCGGGGAACACGATCAGTACAGACCATCGACCACCACAGTCCTGGGAACACGATCAGTGTAAACCATCGAGCACCACAGTCCCAATAACATGATCAGTACAGACCATCGACCAACACAGTCCCGGGAACACGATCACTATAGACCATCAACCACCACAGTCCTGGGAACACGAACAGTACAGACCATCGACCACCACAGTCCCAGTAACACGAGCAGTACAGACCATCGACCAACACAGTCCCAGTAACATGAACAGTATAGGCCGTCAACCAGCACAGTCCCGGTAACACAATCAGTACAGACTATCGACCAGCACAGTCCCGGTGTCATGATCAGTAGAGATCATCGACCAACACAGTCCTGGTAACAGGATCAGTACAGACCATCGACCAACACAGTCTCAATAACACGATCAGTACAGACCATCAACCAACATGGACCCGGTAACACGATCACTACTGACCAGTGAACAATGCAGTCCCAGTTACACGAGCAGTATAGACCATCGACCAACACAGTCCCAGTAACATGATCCGTACAGACCATTAACTAGCACACTCCCTGTAACACAAGCAGGACAGAACTTCGACTAACACAGTTCTTATAACACAATCAGTACAGACCATTGACCAACGCAGTCCCGGGAACACGATCAGTACCGATCATCGACCACCACAGTCCTGGGAACATGATCAATACAGACCATCGACCACCACAGTCCTGGGAACACGATCAGTGTAGACCATCGACCACCACAGTCCCAGTAATATGATCAGTACAGACCATCGACCAACACAGTCACAGTAACACGATCAGTACAGACCATTGTCCAACACAGTCCCGGGACACATGATCAGTGCATACGTCGACCAACACAGTCCCGGTAACAATATCAGTACAGACCATCTACCAACACAGTCTTGGTAACACGATCAGTACAGACCATTGACGAACACAGTCCGAATAACTCGATCAGTACAGACCATCGACCAACACAGTCCCAGTAACATGAGCAGTACAGAAAATTGACCAACACAGTTCCAGTAACACGATCAGTACAGACCATTCACCAACACAGTCCCAATAACATGATCAGTACAGACCATCAACCAACACAATCCCGGTAACACGATCAGTACAGACCATCGACCCACACAGTCCCGGGAACACGATCACAACAGACCATCGACCAACACAGTCCCAGTAACATGAGCAGTACAGACCATCGACCAACACAGTCCCAGTAACATGATCAGTACAGACCATCAACCAGCACAGTCCCAGTAACACAAGCAGTACAGACCATCGACTAACATAGTTCTTATAACACAATCAGTACAGACCATCGACCAACACAGTCCCGATAACACGATCAGTACAGACCATTGACCAACACAGTCCCAATAACACGATCAGTACAGACCATTGACCAACACAGTCTCAATAAAACGATCAGTACAGACCATCAACCAACACAGTCCCGGTAACAAGATCAGTACAGACCATTGACCAACACAGTCCCAATAACACGATCAGTACAGATCATCGACCAACACAGTCCTGCTAACACGATCAGTACAGACCATCAACCAACACAGTCCCAATAACACGATCAGTACAGACCATCGACTAACATAGATCTTATAACACAATCAGTACAGACCATCGACCAACACAGTCCCGATAACACGATCCGTACAGACCATCGACCAACACAGTCCCGGTAACATGATCAGTACAGATCATTGACCAACACAGTCCTGGTGATACAATCGGTACAGAACATTGACCAACACAGTCCCAATAACACGATCAGTACAGACCATCGACTAACATAGATCTTATAACACAATCAGTACAGACCATCGACCAACACAGTCCCAATAACACGATCCGTACAGACCATCGACCAACACAGTCCCGGTAACATGATCAGTACAGACCATCGACCAACACAGACCCGGTAACATGATCAGTACAGACCATCGACCAACACAGTCCCAGTAACATAATCAGTACAGACCATCAACCAACACAGTCCGGGGAACACGATCAGTACAGACCATCGACCACCACAGACCTGGGAACACGATCAGTGTACACCATCGAGCACCACAGTCCCAATAACATGATCAGTACAGACCATCGACCAACACAGTCCCGGGAACACGATCACTATAGACCATCAACCAACACAGTCCCAATAACACGATCCGTACAGACCATCGACCAACACAGTCCCGGTAACATGATCAGTACAGATCATTGACCAACACAGTCCTGGTGATACAATCGGTACAGAACATTGACCAACACAGTCCCAATAACACGATCAGTACAGACCATCGACTAACATAGATCTTATAACACAATCAGTACAAACCATCGACCAACACAGTCCCGATAACACGATCCGTACAGACCATCGACCAACACAGTCCCGGTAACATGATCAGTACAGATCATTGACCAACACAGTCCTGGTGATACAATCGGTACAGACCATTGACCAACACAGTCCCGGGACACATGATCAGTACAGATCCTTGACCAACACAGTCCTGGCAACACGATCAGTACAGACCATCAACCAACACAGTCCCAATAACACGATCAGTACAGACCACCAACGAACACAGTCCCGGTAACATGATCAGTACAGACCATCGACCAACACAGTCCCGGTAACATGATCAGTACAGATCATTGACCAACACAGTCCTGGTGACTCAATCGGTACAGACCATCGACCAACACAGTCCCAATAACATGATCAGTACAGACCATAAACCAACACAGACCTGGTACCACGATCAGTACAGACCATTGACCAACACAGTCCCGGGACACATGATCAGTACAGACCATCGACCAACAGTCCCAGTAACACGATCATTACAGACCATCGACCAACACAGTCCCGGGAACACGATCAGTACAGACCATCGACCAACACAGTCCTAGGAACACGATCAGTACAGACCATCGACCAGCACAGTCCCGGGAACACGATCAGTACAGACCATCGACCAACACAGACCCGGGAACACGACCAGTACAGACCATCGACCAATACAGACCCGGTAACACGATTACAGACCATCGACGAACACAGTCCCGGGAACACGATCAGTACAGACCATCGACCAACACAGTCCCGGGAACACGATCAGTACAGACCATCGGCCAACACAGACCCAGTAACACGATTACAGACCATCGACGAACACAGTCCCGGGAACACGATCAGTACAGACCATCGGCCAACACAGACCCGGTAACACGATTAAAGACCATCGACGAACACAGTCCCGGGAACACGATCAGTACAGACTATCGGCCAACACAGTCCCGGTAACACGATTACAGACCATGGACGAACACAGTCCCGGGACACGATCAGTACAGACCATCGGCCAACACAGACCCGGTAACACGATTACAGACCATCGACGAACACAGTCCCGGGAACTCGATCAGTACAGACCATCGACCAACACAGTCCCGGGAACACGATCAGTATAGACCATCGGCCAACACAGACCCGGTAACATGATTACAGACCATCGACGAACACAGTCCCGGTAACACGATCAGTACAGACCATCGGCCAACACAGACCCGGTAACACAATTACAGACCATCGACGAACGCAGTCCCGGGAACACGATCAGTACAGACCATCGGCCAACACAGACCCGGTAACACGATTACAGACCATCGACGAGCACAGTCCCGGGAAAATGATCAGTACAGACCATCGGCCAACACAGACCCGGAAACACGATTACAGACCATCGACGAACACAGTCCCGAGAACACGATTAGTACAGACCATCAGCCAACACAGTCCCGGGAACACGATCAGTACAGACCATCGACCAACACAGTCCCGGGAACACGATCAGAACAGACCATCGGCAAACACAGACCCGGTAACACGATTACAGACCATCGACGAACACAGTCCCGGGAACACGAACAGTACAGACCATCAGCCAACACAGACCCGGTAACACGATTACAGACCATTGACGAACACAGTCCCGTGAACACGATCTGTACAGACCATCGGCCAACACAGACCCGGTAACACGATTACAGACCATCGACGAACACAGTCCCGGGAACACAATCAGTACAGATCATTGACCAACACAGTCCTGGTGACACAATTGGTACAGACCATTGACCAACACAGTCCCAATAACACGATCAGTACAGACCATCAACCAACACAGACCTGGTAACACGATCAGTACAGACCATTGACCAACACAGTCCCGGGACACATGATCAGTACAGATCCTTGACCAACACAGTCCTGGCAACACGATCAGTACAGACCATCAACCAACACAGTCCCAATAACACGATCAGTACAGACCACCAACGAACACAGTCCCGGTAACATGATCAGTACAGACCATCGACCAACACAGTCCCGGTAACATGATCAGTACAGATCATTGACCAACACAGTCCTGGTGACTCAATCGGTACAGACCATCGACCAACACAGTCCCAATAACACGATCAGTACAGACCATAAACCAACACAGACCTGATAACACGATCAGTACAGACCATTGACCAACACAGTCCCGGGACACATGATCAGTACAGACCATCGACCAACAGTCCCAGTGACATGATCATTACAGACCATCGACCAACACAGTCCTGGAAACACGATCAGTACAGACCATCGACCAGCACAGTCCCGGGAACACGATCAGTACAGACCATCGACCAACACAGACCCAATAACACGGTCAGTACAGACCATCGACGAACACAGTCCCGGTAACATGATCAGTACACACCATCAACCAACACAGACCCGGTAACACGATCAGTACACACCATCGACCAACAGAGACCCGGTAACATGATCAGTACAGACCATCGACCAACACAGTCCCAGTAACACAATCAGTACAGACCATCAACCAACACAGTCCGGGGAACACGATCAGTACAGACCATCGACCACCACAGTCCTGGGAACACGATCAGTGTACACCATCGAGCACCACAGTCCCAATAACATGATCAGTACAGACCATCGACCAACACAGTCCCGGGAACACGATCACTATAGACCATCAACCACCACAGTCCTGGGAACACGAACAGTACAGACCATCGACCACCACAGTCCCAGTAACATGATCAGTACAGACCATCAACCAACACAGTCCCAATAACACGATCCGTACAGACCATCGACCAACACAGTCCCGGTAACATGATCAGTACAGATCATTGACCAACACAGTCCTGGTGATACAATCGGTACAGAACATTGACCAACACAGACCTGGTAACACGATCAGTACAGACCATTGACCAACACAGTCCCGGGACACATGATCAGTACAGATCCTTGACCAACACAGTCCTGGCAACACGATCAGTACAGACCATCAACCAACACAGTCCCAATAACACGATCAGTACAGACCACCAACGAACACAGTCCTGGTAACATGATCAGTACAGACCATCGACCAACACAGTCCCGGTAACATGATCAGTACAGATCATTGACCAACACAGTCCTGGTGACTCAATCGGTACAGACCATCGACCAACACAGTCCCAATAACACGATCAGTACAGACCATAAACCAACACAGACCTGATAACACGATCAGTACAGACCATTGACCAACACAGTCCCGGGACACATGATCAGTACAGACCATCGACCAACAGTCCCAGTGACATGATCATTACAGACCATCGACCAACACAGTCCCAGGAATACGATCAGTACAGACCATCGACCAACACAGTCCTGGAAACACGATCAGTACAGACCATCGACCAGCACAGTCCCGGGAACACGATCAGTACAGACCATCGACCAACACAGACCCAATAACACGGTCAGTACAGACCATCGACGAACACAGTCCCGGTAACATGATCAGTACACACCATCAACCAACACAGACCCGGTAACACGATCAGTACACACCATCGACCAACAGAGACCCGGTAACATGATCAGTACAGACCATCGACCAACACAGTCCCAGTAACACAATCAGTACAGACCATCAACCAACACAGTCCGGGGAACACGATCAGTACAGACCATCGACCACCACAGTCCTGGGAACACGATCAGTGTACACCATCGAGCACCACAGTCCCAATAACATGATCAGTACAGACCATCGACCAACACAGTCCCGGGAACACGATCACTATAGACCATCAACCACCACAGTCCTGGGAACACGAACAGTACAGACCATCGACCACCACAGTCCCAGTAACATGATCAGTACAGACCATCAACCAACACAGTCCCAATAACACGATCCGTACAGACCATCGACCAACACAGTCCCGGTAACATGATCAGTACAGATCATTGACCAACACAGTCCTGGTGATACAATCGGTACAGAACATTGACCAACACAGACCTGGTAACACGATCAGTACAGATCCTTGACCAACACAGTCCTGGCAACACGATCAGTACAGACCATCAACCAACACAGTCCCAATAACACGATCAGTACAGACCACCAACGAACACAGTCCCGGTAACATGATCAGTACAGACCATCGACCAACACAGTCCCGGTAACATGATCAGTACAGATCATTGACCAACACAGTCCTGGTGACTCAATCGGTACAGACCATCGACCAACACAGTCCCAATAACACGATCAGTACAGACCATAAACCA
Source organism: Hypanus sabinus (assembly GCF_030144855.1). Lineage (NCBI taxonomy): Eukaryota > Metazoa > Chordata > Chondrichthyes > Myliobatiformes > Dasyatidae > Hypanus > Hypanus sabinus. The sequence goes on along the minus strand of NC_082715.1, from coordinate 149,379,995 downwards.
ACACAGACCTGATAACACGATCAGTACAGACCATTGACCAACACAGTCCCGGGACACATGATCAGTACAGACCATCGACCAACTGTCCCAGTGACATGATCATTACAGACCATCGACCAACACAGTCCCAGGAATACGATCAGTACAGACCATCGACCAACACAGACCCAATAACACGGTCAGTACAGACCATCGACGAACACAGTCCCGGTAACATGATCAGTACACACCATCAACCAACACAGACCCGGTAACACGATCAGTACAGACCATCGACCAACACAGACCCGGTAACATGATCAGTACAGACCATCGACCAACACAGTCCCAGTAACACAATCAGTACAGACCATCAACCAACACAGTCCGGGGAACACGATCAGTAGAGACCATCGACCACCACAGTCCTGGGAACACGATCAGTGTACACCATCGAGCACCACAGTCCCAATAACATGATCAGTACAGACCATCGACCAACACAGTCCCGGGAACACGATCACTATAGACCATCAACCACCACAGTCCTGGGAACACGAACAGTGTACACCATCGAGCACCACAGTCCCAATAACATGATCAGTACAGACCATCAACCAACACAGTCCCAATAACACGATCCGTACAGACCATCAACCAACACAGTCCGGGGAACACGATCAGTACAGACCATCGACCACCACAGTCCTGGGAACACGAACAGTACAGACCATCGACCACCACAGTCCCAGTAACATGATCAGTACAGACCATCAACCAACACAGTCCCAATAACACGATCCGTACAGACCATCGACCAACACAGTCCCGGTAACATGATCAGTACAGATCATTGACCAACACAGTCCTGGTGATACAATCGGTACAGAACATTGACCAACACAGTCCCAATAACACGATCAGTACAGACCATCGACTAACATAGATCTTATAACACAATCAGTACAAACCATCGACCAACACAGTCCCGATAACACGATCCGTACAGACCATCGACCAACACAGTCCCGGTAACATGATCAGTACAGATCATTGACCAACACAGTCCTGGTGATACAATCGGTACAGACCATTGACCAACACAGTCCCGGGACACATGATCAGTACAGATCCTTGACCAACACAGTCCTGGCAACACGATCAGTACAGACCATCAAACAACACAGTCCCAATAAAACGATCAGTACAGACCACCAACGAACACAGTCCCGGTAACATGATCAGTACAGACCATCGACCAACACAGTCCCGGTAACATGATCAGTACAGATCATTGACCAACACAGTCCTGGTGACTCAATCGGTACAGACCATCGACCAACACATTCCCAATAACACGATCAGTACAGCCCATAAACCAACACAGACCTGGTACCACGATCAGTACAGACCATTGACCAACACAGTCCCGGGACACATGATCAGTACAGACCATCGACCAACAGTCCCAGTAACACGATCATTACAGACCATCGACCAACACAGTCCCGGGAACACGATCAGTACAGACCATCGACCAACACAGTCCTGGGAACACGATCAGTACAGACCATCGACAAGCACAGTCCCGGGAACACGATCAGTACAGACCATCGACCAACACAGACCCGGGAACACGATCAGTACAGACCATCGACCAATACAGACTCGGTAACACGATTACAGACCATCGACGAACACAGTCCCGGGAACACGATCAGTACAGACCATCGACCAACACAGTCCCGGGGACACGATCAGTAGAGACCATCGGCCAACACAGACCCGGTAACACGATTACAGACCATCGACGAACACAGTCCCGGGAACACGATCAGTACAGACCATCGGCCAACACAGTCCCGGTAACACGATTACAGACCATGGACGAACACAGTCCCGGGAACACGATCAGTACAGACCATCGGCCAACACAGACCCGGTAACACGATTACAGACCATCGACGAACACAGTCCCGGGAACTCGATCAGTACAGACAATCGACCAACACAGTCCCGGGAACACGATCAGTACAGACCATCGGCCAACACAGACCCGGTAACACGATTACAGACCATCGACGAACGCAGTCCCGGGAACACGATCAGTACAGACCATCGGCCAACACAGACCCGGTAACACGATTACAGACCATCGACGAACGCAGTCCCGGGAACACGATCAGTACAGACCATCGGCCAACACAGACCCGGTAACACGATTACAGACCATCGACGAGCACAGTCCCGGGAAAATGATCAGTACAGACCATCGGCCAACACAGACCCGGAAACACGATTACAGACCATCGACGAACACAGTCCCGAGAACACGATTAGTACAGACCATCGGCCAACACAGTCCCGGGAACACGATCAGTACAGACCATCCACCAACACAGTCCCAGGAACACGATCAGAACAGACCATCGGCAAACACAGACCCGGTAACACGATTACAGACCATCGACGAACACAGTCCCGGGAACACGAACAGTACAGACCATCGGCCAACACAGACCTGGTAACACGATTACAGACCATCGACGAACACAGTCCCGTGAACACGATCTGTACAGACCATCGGCCAACACAGACCCGGTAACACGATTACAGACCATCGACGAATACAGTCCCGGGAACAAGATCAGTACAGATCATTGACCAACACAGTCCTGGTGACACAATCGGTACAGACCATTGACCAACACAGTCCCAATAACACGATCAGTACAGACCATCAACCAACACAGACCTGGTAACACGATCAGTACAGACCATTGACCAACACAGTCCCGGGACACATGATCAGTACAGATCCTTGACCAACACAGTCCTGGCAGCACGATCAGTACAGACCATCAACCAACACAGTCCCAATAACACGATCAGTACAGACCACCAACGAACACAGTCCCGGTAACATGATCAGTACAGACCATCGACCAACACAGTCCCGGTAACATGATCAGTACAGATCATTGACCAACACAGTCCTGGTGACTCAATCGGTACAGACCATCGACCAACACAGTCCCAATAACACGATCAGTACAGACCATAAACCAACACAGACCTGGTAACACGATCAGTACAGAGCATTGACCAACACAGTCCCGGGACACATGATCAGTACAGACCATCGACCAACAGTCCCAGTGACATGATCATTACAGACCATCGACCAACACAGTCCCGGGAATACGATCAGTACAGACCATCGACCAACACAGTCCTGGAAACACGATCAGTACAGACCATCGACCAGCACAGTCCCGGGAACACGATCAGTACAGACCATCAACCAACACAGTCCAGGGAACACGATCAGTACAGACCATCGACCACCACAGTCCTGGGAATACGATCAGTGTACACCATTGAGCACCACAGTCCCAATAACATGATCAGTACAGACGATCGACCAACACAGTCCCGGTAACACAAGCAGTTCAGACCATCGACCAACACAGTCCCAGTAACACGAGCAGTACAGACCATCGACCAACACAGTCCCAGTAACATGAACAGTATAGGCCGTCAACCAGCACAGTCCCGGTAACACAATCAGTACAGACTATCGTCCAGCACAGTCCCGGTAACATGATCAGTAGAGATCATCGACCAACACAGTCCTGGTAACACGATCAGTACAGACCATCGACCAGCACAGTCCCGGGAACAAGATCAGTACAGACCATCGACCAACACAGGCCCGGGAACACGATCAGTACAGACCATCGACCAATACAGACCCGGTAACACGATTACAGACCATCGACGAACACAGTCCCGGGAACACGATCAGTACAGACCATCGACGAACACAGTCCCGGGAACACGATCAGTACAGACCATCGGCCAACACAGACCCGGTAACACGATTACAGACCATGGACGAACACAGTCCCGGGAACACGATCAGTACAGACCATCGGCCAACACAGACCCGGTAACACGATTACAGACCATCGACGAACGCAGTCCCGGGAACACGATCAGTACAGACCATCGGCCAACACAGACCCGGTAACACGATTACAGACCATCGACGAACACAGTCCCGGGAACACGATCAGTACAGACCATCGGCCAACACAGACCCGGTAACACGATTACAGACCATCGACTAACACAGTCCTGGGAACACGATCAGTACAGACCATCGACCAACACAGTCCCAATAACATGATCAGTACAGACCATAAACCAACACAGACCTGGTAACACGATCAGTACAGACCATTGACCAACACAGTCCCGGGACACATGATCAGTACAGACCATCGACCAACACAGTCCCAATAACATGATCAGTACAGACCATAAACCAACACAGACCTGGTAACACGATCAGTACAGACCATTGACCAACACAGTCCCGGGACACATGATCAGTACAGACCATCGACCAACAGTCCCAGTAACACGATCATTACAGACCATCGACCAACACAGTCCCGGGAACACGATCAGTACCGACCATGGACCAGCACAGTCCTGGGAAAACGATCAGTACAGACCATCGACCAGCACAGTCCCGGGAACACGATCAGTACAGACCATCGACCAACACAGACCCGGTAACACGATTACAGACCATCGACGAACACAGTCCCGGGAACACGATCAGTACAGACCATCGACCAACACAGTCCCGGGAACACGATCAATACAGACCATCGGCCAACACAGACCCGGTAACACGATTACTGACCATCGACGAACACAGTCCCGGGAACACGATCAGTACAGACCATCGGCCAACACAGACCCGGTAACACGATTAAAGACCATCGACGAACACAGTCCCGGGAACACAATCAGTATAGACCATCGGCCAACACAGACCCGGTAACACGATTACAGACCATGGACGAACACAGTCCCGGGAACACGATCAGTACAGACCATCGGCCAACACAGACCCGGTAACATGATTACAGACCATCGACGAACACAGTCTTGGTAGCACGATCAGTACAAACCATCAACCAACACAGTCCCAATAACACGGTCAGTACAGACCATCGACGAACACAGACCCGGTAACACGATCAGTACAGACCATCAACCAACACAGACCCGGTAACATGATCAGTACAGACCATCGACCAACACAGTCCCAGTAACACAATCAGTACAGACTATCAACCAACACAGTCCGGGGAACACGATCAGTACAGACCATCGACCACCACAGTCCTGGGAACACGATCAGTGTACACCATCGAGCACCACAGTCCCAATAACATGATCAGTACAGACCATCGACCAACACAGTCCCGGGAACACGATCACTATAGACCATCAACCACCACAGTCCTGGGAACACGAACAGTACAGACCATCGACCACCACAGTCCCAGTAACAGAATCAGTACAGACCATCGACCAACACAGTCCCGATAACACGATCCGTACAGACCATCGACCAACACAGTCCCGGTAACATGATCAGTACAGATCATTGACCAACACAGTCCTGGTGATACAATCGGTACAGACCATTTACCAACACAGTCCCGGGACACATGATCAGTACAGATCCTTGACCAACACAGTCCTGGCAACACGATCAGTACAGACCATCAACCAACACAGTCCCAATAACACGATCAGTACAGACCACCAACGAACACAGTCCCGGTAACATGATCAGTACAGACAATCGACCAACACAGTCCCGGTAACATGATCAGTACAGATCATTGACCAACACAGTCCTGGTGACTCAATCGGTACAGACCATCGACCAACACAGTCCCAATAACATGATCAGTACAGACCATCAACCAGCACAGTCCCAGTAACACAAGCAGTACAGACCATCGACTAACATAGTTCTTATAACACAATCAGTACAGACCATCGACCAACACAGTCCCGATAACACGATCAGTACAGACCATTGACCAACACAGTCCCAATAACACGATCAGTACAGACCATTGACCAACACAGTCCCAATAAAACGATCAGTACAGACCATCAACCAACACAGTCCCGGTAACAAGATCAGTACAGACCATTGAGCAACACAGTCCCAATAACACGATCAGTACAGATCATCGACCAACACAGTCCTGCTAACACGATCAGTACAGACCATCAACCAACACAGTCCCAATAACACGATCAGTACAGACCATCGACTAACATAGATCTTATAACACAATCAGTACAGACCATCGACCAACACAGTCCCGATAACACGATCCGTACCGACCATCGACCAACACAGTCCCGGTAACATGATCAGTACAGATCATTGACCAACACAGTCCTGGTGATACAATCGGTACAGAACATTGACCAACACAGTCCCAATAACACGATCAGTACAGACCATCGACTAACATAGATCTTATAACACAATCAGTACAGACCATCGACCAACACAGTCCCGATAACACGATCCGTACAGACCATCGACCAACACAGTCCCGGTAACATGATCAGTACAGATCATTGACCAACACAGTCCTGGTGATACAATCGGTACAGACCATTGACCAACACAGTCCCGGGACACATGATCAGTACAGATCCTTGACCAACACAGTCCTGGCAACACGATCAGTACAGACCATCAACCAACACAGTCCCAATAACACGATCAGTACAGACCACCAACGAACACAGTCCCGGTAACATGATCAGTACAGACAATCGACCAACACAGTCCCGGTAACATGATCAGTACAGATCATTGACCAACACAGTCCTGGTGACTCAATCGGTACAGACCATCGACCAACACAGTCCCAATAACACGATCAGTACAGACCATAAACCAACACAGACCTGGTACCACGATCAGTACAGACCATTGACCAACACACTCCCGGGACACATGATCAGTACAGACCATCGACCAACAGTCCGGGTAACACGATCAGTACAGACCATCGACCAACACAGTCCTGGGAACACGATCAGTACAGACCATCGACCAGCACAGTCCCGGGAACACGATCAGTACAGACCATCGACCAACACAGACCCGGGAACACGATCAGTACAGACCATCGACCAATACAGACCCGGTAACACGATTACAGACCATCGACGAACACAGTCCCGGGTACACGATCAGTACAGACCATTGACGAACACAGTCCCGGGAACATAATCAGTACAGACCATCGGCCAACACAGACCCGGTAACACAATTACAGACTATCGACGAACACAGTCCCGGGAACACAATCAGTACAGACCATCGGCCAACACAGACCCGGTCACACGATTAAAGACCATCGACGAACACAGTCCCGGGAACACGATCAGTACAGACCATCGGCCAACACAGACCCGGTAACACGATTACAGACCATGGACGAACACAGTCCCGGGAACACGATAAGTACAGACCATCGGCCAACACAGACCCGGTAACACAATTACAGACCATCGACGAACACAGTCCCGGGAACTCGATCAGTACAGACCATCGACCAACAGAGTCCCGGGAACACGATCAGTACAGACCATCGGCCAACACAGACCCGGTAACATGATTACAGACCATCGACGAGCACAGTCCCGGGAAAACGATCAGTACAGACCATCGGCCAACACAGACCCGGAAACACGATTACAGACCATCGACGAACACAGTCCCAAGAACACGATTAGTACAGACCATCGGCCAACACAGTCACGGGAACACGATCAGTACAGACCATCCACCAACACAGTCCCAGGAACACGATCAGAACAGACCATCGGCAAACAGAGACCCGGTAACACGATTACAGACCATCGACGAACACAGTCCCGGGAACACGAACAGTACAGACCATCGGCCAACACAGACCCGGTAACACGATTACAGACCATCGACGAACACAGTCCCGTGAACACGATCTGTACAGACCATCGGCCAACACAGACCCGGTAACACGATTACAGACCATCGACGAATACAGTCCCGGGAACAAGATCAGTACAGATCATTGACCAACACAGTCCTGGTGACACAATCGGTACAGACCATTGACCAACACAGTCCCAATAACACGATCAGTACAGACCATCAACCAACACAGACCTGGTAACACGATCAGTACAGACCATTGACCAACACAGTCCCGGGACACATGATCAGTACAGATCCTTGACCAACACAGTCCTGGCAACACGATCAGTACAGACCATCAACCAACACAGTCCCAATAACACGATCAGTACAGACCACCAACGAACACAGTCCCGGTAACATGATCAGTACAGACCATCGACCAACACAGTCCCGGTAACATGATCAGTACAGATCATTGACCAACACAGTCCTGGTGACTCAATCGGTACAGACCATCGACCAACACAGTCCCAATAACACGATCAGTACAGACCATAAACCAACACAGACCTGGTAACACGATCAGTACAGAGCATTGACCAACACAGTCCCGGGACACATGATCAGTACAGACCATCGACCAACAGTCCCAGTGACATGATCATTACAGACCATCGACCAACACAGTCCCGGGAATACGATCAGTACAGACCATCGACCAACACAGTCCTGGAAACACGATCAGTACAGACCATCGACCAGCACAGTCCCGGGAACACGATCAGTACAGACCATCAACCAACACAGTCCAGGGAACACGATCAGTACAGACCATCGACCACCACAGTCCTGGGAATACGATCAGTGTACACCATCGAGCACCACAGTCCCAATAACATGATCAGTACAGACGATCGACCAACACAGTCCCGGTAACACAAGCAGTTCAGACCATCGACCAACACAGTCCCAGTAACACGAGCAGTACAGACCATCGACCAACACAGTCCCAGTAACATGAACAGTATAGGCCGTCAACCAGCACAGTCCCGGTAACACAATCAGTACAGACTATCGTCCAGCACAGTCCCGGTAACATGATCAGTAGAGATCATCGACCAACACAGTCCTGGTAACACGATCAGTACAGACCATCGACCAGCACAGTCCCGGGAACAAGATCAGTACAGACCATCGACCAACACAGGCCCGGGAACACGATCAGTACAGACCATCGACCAATACAGACCCGGTAACACGATTACAGACCATCGACGAACACAGTCCCGGGAACACGATCAGTACAGACCATCGACCAACACAGTCCCGGGAACACGATCAGAACAGACAATCGGCAAACACAGACCCGGTAACAAGATTACAGACCATCGACGAACACAGTCCCGGGAACACGATCAGTACAGACCATCGGCCAACACAGACCCGGTAACACGATTACAGACCATGGACGAACACAGTCCCGGGAACACGATCAGTACAGACCATCGGCCAACACAGACCCGGTAACACGATTGCAGACCATCGACGAACGCAGTCCCGGGAACACGATCAGTACAGACCATCGGCCAACACAGACCCGGTAACACGATTACAGACCATCGACGAGCACAGTCCCGGGAAAACGATCAGTACAGACCATCGGCCAACACAGACCCGGTAACATGATTACAGACCATCGACGAACACAGTCCCGGGAACACGATCAGTACAGACCATCGGCCAACACAGACCCGGTAACACGATTAAAGACCATCGACGAACACAGTCCCGGGAACACGATCAGTACAGACCATCGGCCAACACAGACCCGGTAACACGATTACAGACCATGGACGAACACAGTCCCGGGAACACGATCAGTACAGACCATCGGCCAACACAGACCCGGTAACACGATTACAGACCATCGACTAACACAGTCCTGGGAACACGATCAGTACAGACCATCGACCAACACAGTCCCAATAACATGATCAGTACAGACCATAAACCAACACAGACCTGGTAACACGATCAGTACAGACCATTGACCAACACAGTCCCGGGACACATGATCAGTACAGACCATCGACCAACACAGTCCCAATAACATGATCAGTACAGACCATAAACCAACACAGACCTGGTAACACGATCAGTACAGACCATTGACCAACACAGTCCCGGGACACATGATCAGTACAGACCATCGACCAACAGTCCCAGTAACACGATCATTACAGACCATCGACCAACACAGTCCCGGGAACACGATCAGTACCGACCATGGACCAGCACAGTCCTGGGAAAACGATCAGTACAGACCATCGACCAGCACAGTCCCGGGAACACGATCAGTACAGACCATCGACCAACACAGACCCGGTAACACGATTACAGACCATCGACGAACACAGTCCCGGGAACACGATCAGTACAGACCATCGACCAACACAGTCCCGGTAACACGATCAATACAGACCATCGGCCAACACAGACCCGGTAACACGATTACTGACCATCGACGAACACAGTCCCGGGAACACGATCAGTACAGACCATCGGCCAACACAGACCCGGTAACACGATTAAAGACCATCGACGAACACAGTCCCGGGAACACAATCAGTATAGACCATCGGCCAACACAGACCCGGTAACACGATTACAGACCATGGACGAACACAGTCCCGGGAACACGATCAGTACAGACCATCGGCCAACACAGACCCGGTAACATGATTACAGACCATCGACGAACACAGTCTTGGTAGCACGATCAGTACAAACCATCAACCAACACAGTCCCAATAACACGGTCAGTACAGACCATCGACGAACACAGACCCGGTAACACGATCAGTACAGACCATCAACCAACACAGACCCGGTAACATGATCAGTACAGACCATCGACCAACACAGTCCCAGTAACACAATCAGTACAGACTATCAACCAACACAGTCCGGGGAACACGATCAGTACAGACCATCGACCACCACAGTCCTGGGAACACGATCAGTGTACACCATCGAGCACCACAGTCCCAATAACATGATCAGTACAGACCATCGACCAACACAGTCCCGGGAACACGATCACTATAGACCATCAACCACCACAGTCCTGGGAACACGAACAGTACAGACCATCGACCACCACAGTCCCAGTAACAGAATCAGTACAGACCATCGACCAACACAGTCCCGATAACACGATCCGTACAGACCATCGACCAACACAGTCCCGGTAACATGATCAGTACAGATCATTGACCAACACAGTCCTGGTGATACAATCGGTACAGACCATTTACCAACACAGTCCCGGGACACATGATCAGTACAGATCCTTGACCAACACAGTCCTGGCAACACGATCAGTACAGACCATCAACCAACACAGTCCCAATAACACGATCAGTACAGACCACCAACGAACACAGTCCCGGTAACATGATCAGTACAGACAATCGACCAACACAGTCCCGGTAACATGATCAGTACAGATCATTGACCAACACAGTCCTGGTGACTCAATCGGTACAGACCATCGACCAACACAGTCCCAATAACATGATCAGTACAGACCATCAACCAGCACAGTCCCAGTAACACAAGCAGTACAGACCATCGACTAACATAGTTCTTATAACACAATCAGTACAGACCATCGACCAACACAGTCCCGATAACACGATCAGTACAGACCATTGACCAACACAGTCCCAATAACACGATCAGTACAGACCATTGACCAACACAGTCCCAATAAAACGATCAGTACAGACCATCAACCAACACAGTCCCGGTAACAAGATCAGTACAGACCATTGAGCAACACAGTCCCAATAACACGATCAGTACAGATCATCGACCAACACAGTCCTGCTAACACGATCAGTACAGACCATCAACCAACACAGTCCCAATAACACGATCAGTACAGACCATCGACTAACATAGATCTTATAACACAATCAGTACAGACCATCGACCAACACAGTCCCGATAACACGATCCGTACCGACCATCGACCAACACAGTCCCGGTAACATGATCAGTACAGATCATTGACCAACACAGTCCTGGTGATACAATCGGTACAGAACATTGACCAACACAGTCCCAATAACACGATCAGTACAGACCATCGACTAACATAGATCTTATAACACAATCAGTACAGACCATCGACCAACACAGTCCCGATAACACGATCCGTACAGACCATCGACCAACACAGTCCCGGTAACATGATCAGTACAGATCATTGACCAACACAGTCCTGGTGATACAATCGGTACAGACCATTGACCAACACAGTCCCGGGACACATGATCAGTACAGATCCTTGACCAACACAGTCCTGGCAACACGATCAGTACAGACCATCAACCAACACAGTCCCAATAACACGATCAGTACAGACCACCAACGAACACAGTCCCGGTAACATGATCAGTACAGACAATCGACCAACACAGTCCCGGTAACATGATCAGTACAGATCATTGACCAACACAGTCCTGGTGACTCAATCGGTACAGACCATCGACCAACACAGTCCCAATAACACGATCAGTACAGACCATAAACCAACACAGACCTGGTACCACGATCAGTACAGACCATTGACCAACACACTCCCGGGACACATGATCAGTACAGACCATCGACCAACAGTCCGGGTAACACGATCAGTACAGACCATCGACCAACACAGTCCTGGGAACACGATCAGTACAGACCATCGACCAGCACAGTCCCGGGAACACGATCAGTACAGACCATCGACCAACACAGACCCGGGAACACGATCAGTACAGACCATCGACCAATACAGACCCGGTAACACGATTACAGACCATCGACGAACACAGTCCCGGGTACACGATCAGCACAGACCATTGACGAACACAGTCCCGGGAACATAATCAGTACAGACCATCGGCCAACACAGACCCGGTAACACAATTACAGACTATCGACGAACACAGTCCCGGGAACACAATCAGTACAGACCATCGGCCAACACAGACCCGGTCACACGATTAAAGACCATCGACGAACACAGTCCCGGGAACACGATCAGTACAGACCATCGGCCAACACAGACCCGGTAACACGATTACAGACCATGGACGAACACAGTCCCGGGAACACGATAAGTACAGACCATCGGCCAACACAGACCCGGTAACACAATTACAGACCATCGACGAACACAGTCCCGGGAACTCGATCAGTACAGACCATCGACCAACAGAGTCCCGGGAACACGATCAGTACAGACCATCGGCCAACACAGACCCGGTAACATGATTACAGACCATCGACGAGCACAGTCCCGGGAAAACGATCAGTACAGACCATCGGCCAACACAGACCCGGAAACACGATTACAGACCATCGACGAACACAGTCCCAAGAACACGATTAGTACAGACCATCGGCCAACACAGTCACGGGAACACGATCAGTACAGACCATCGGCCAACACAGACCCGGTAACACGATTAAAGACCATCGACGAACACAGTCCCGGGAACACGATCAGTACAGACCATCGGCCAACACAGACCCGGTAACACGATTACAGACCATGGACGAACACAGTCCCGGGAACACGATCAGTACAGACCATCGGCCAACACAGACCCGGTAACACGATTACAGACCATCGACTAACACAGTCCTGGGAACACGATCAGTACAGACCATCGACCAACACAGTCCCAATAACATGATCAGTACAGACCATAAACCAACACAGACCTGGTAACACGATCAGTACAGACCATTGACCAACACAGTCCCGGGACACATGATCAGTACAGACCATCGACCAACACAGTCCCAATAACATGATCAGTACAGACCATAAACCAACACAGACCTGGTAACACGATCAGTACAGACCATTGACCAACACAGTCCCGGGACACATGATCAGTACAGACCATCGACCAACAGTCCCAGTAACACGATCATTACAGACCATCGACCAACACAGTCCCGGGAACACGATCAGTACCGACCATGGACCAGCACAGTCCTGGGAAAACGATCAGTACAGACCATCGACCAGCACAGTCCCGGGAACACGATCAGTACAGACCATCGACCAACACAGACCCGGTAACACGATTACAGACCATCGACGAACACAGTCCCGGGAACACGATCAGTACAGACCATCGACCAACACAGTCCCGGTAACACGATCAATACAGACCATCGGCCAACACAGACCCGGTAACACGATTACTGACCATCGACGAACACAGTCCCGGGAACACGATCAGTACAGACCATCGGCCAACACAGACCCGGTAACACGATTAAAGACCATCGACGAACACAGTCCCGGGAACACAATCAGTATAGACCATCGGCCAACACAGACCCGGTAACACGATTACAGACCATGGACGAACACAGTCCCGGGAACACGATCAGTACAGACCATCGGCCAACACAGACCCGGTAACATGATTACAGACCATCGACGAACACAGTCTTGGTAGCACGATCAGTACAAACCATCAACCAACACAGTCCCAATAACACGGTCAGTACAGACCATCGACGAACACAGACCCGGTAACACGATCAGTACAGACCATCAACCAACACAGACCCGGTAACATGATCAGTACAGACCATCGACCAACACAGTCCCAGTAACACAATCAGTACAGACTATCAACCAACACAGTCCGGGGAACACGATCAGTACAGACCATCGACCACCACAGTCCTGGGAACACGATCAGTGTACACCATCGAGCACCACAGTCCCAATAACATGATCAGTACAGACCATCGACCAACACAGTCCCGGGAACACGATCACTATAGACCATCAACCACCACAGTCCTGGGAACACGAACAGTACAGACCATCGACCACCACAGTCCCAGTAACAGAATCAGTACAGACCATCGACCAACACAGTCCCGATAACACGATCCGTACAGACCATCGACCAACACAGTCCCGGTAACATGATCAGTACAGATCATTGACCAACACAGTCCTGGTGATACAATCGGTACAGACCATTTACCAACACAGTCCCGGGACACATGATCAGTACAGATCCTTGACCAACACAGTCCTGGCAACACGATCAGTACAGACCATCAACCAACACAGTCCCAATAACACGATCAGTACAGACCACCAACGAACACAGTCCCGGTAACATGATCAGTACAGACAATCGACCAACACAGTCCCGGTAACATGATCAGTACAGATCATTGACCAACACAGTCCTGGTGACTCAATCGGTACAGACCATCGACCAACACAGTCCCAATAACATGATCAGTACAGACCATCAACCAGCACAGTCCCAGTAACACAAGCAGTACAGACCATCGACTAACATAGTTCTTATAACACAATCAGTACAGACCATCGACCAACACAGTCCCGATAACACGATCAGTACAGACCATTGACCAACACAGTCCCAATAACACGATCAGTACAGACCATTGACCAACACAGTCCCAATAAAACGATCAGTACAGACCATCAACCAACACAGTCCCGGTAACAAGATCAGTACAGACCATTGAGCAACACAGTCCCAATAACACGATCAGTACAGATCATCGACCAACACAGTCCTGCTAACACGATCAGTACAGACCATCAACCAACACAGTCCCAATAACACGATCAGTACAGACCATCGACTAACATAGATCTTATAACACAATCAGTACAGACCATCGACCAACACAGTCCCGATAACACGATCCGTACCGACCATCGACCAACACAGTCCCGGTAACATGATCAGTACAGATCATTGACCAACACAGTCCTGGTGATACAATCGGTACAGAACATTGACCAACACAGTCCCAATAACACGATCAGTACAGACCATCGACTAACATAGATCTTATAACACAATCAGTACAGACCATCGACCAACACAGTCCCGATAACACGATCCGTACAGACCATCGACCAACACAGTCCCGGTAACATGATCAGTACAGATCATTGACCAACACAGTCCTGGTGATACAATCGGTACAGACCATTGACCAACACAGTCCCGGGACACATGATCAGTACAGATCCTTGACCAACACAGTCCTGGCAACACGATCAGTACAGACCATCAACCAACACAGTCCCAATAACACGATCAGTACAGACCACCAACGAACACAGTCCCGGTAACATGATCAGTACAGACAATCGACCAACACAGTCCCGGTAACATGATCAGTACAGATCATTGACCAACACAGTCCTGGTGACTCAATCGGTACAGACCATCGACCAACACAGTCCCAATAACACGATCAGTACAGACCATAAACCAACACAGACCTGGTACCACGATCAGTACAGACCATTGACCAACACACTCCCGGGACACATGATCAGTACAGACCATCGACCAACAGTCCGGGTAACACGATCAGTACAGACCATCGACCAACACAGTCCTGGGAACACGATCAGTACAGACCATCGACCAGCACAGTCCCGGGAACACGATCAGTACAGACCATCGACCAACACAGACCCGGGAACACGATCAGTACAGACCATCGACCAATACAGACCCGGTAACACGATTACAGACCATCGACGAACACAGTCCCGGGTACACGATCAGCACAGACCATTGACGAACACAGTCCCGGGAACATAATCAGTACAGACCATCGGCCAACACAGACCCGGTAACACAATTACAGACTATCGACGAACACAGTCCCGGGAACACAATCAGTACAGACCATCGGCCAACACAGACCCGGTCACACGATTAAAGACCATCGACGAACACAGTCCCGGGAACACGATCAGTACAGACCATCGGCCAACACAGACCCGGTAACACGATTACAGACCATGGACGAACACAGTCCCGGGAACACGATAAGTACAGACCATCGGCCAACACAGACCCGGTAACACAATTACAGACCATCGACGAACACAGTCCCGGGAACTCGATCAGTACAGACCATCGACCAACAGAGTCCCGGGAACACGATCAGTACAGACCATCGGCCAACACAGACCCGGTAACATGATTACAGACCATCGACGAGCACAGTCCCGGGAAAACGATCAGTACAGACCATCGGCCAACACAGACCCGGAAACACGATTACAGACCATCGACGAACACAGTCCCAAGAACACGATTAGTACAGACCATCGGCCAACACAGTCACGGGAACACGATCAGTACAGACCATCGACCAACACAGTCCCGGGAACACGATCAGAACAGACCATCGGCAAACACAGACCCGGTATCACGATTACAGACCATCGACGAACACAGTCCCGGGAGCACGAACAGTACAGACCATCGGCCAACACAGACCCGGTAACACGATTACAGACCATCGACGAACACAGTCCCGTGAACACGCTCTGTACAGACCATCGGCCAACACAGACCCGGTAACACGATCAGTACAGACCATCGACCAACACAGTCCCGGGAACACGATCAGAACAGACCATCGGCAAACACAGACCCGGTAACACGATTACAGACCATCGACGAACACAGTCCCGGGAACACGAACAGTACAGACCATCGGCCAACACAGACCCGGTAACACGATTACAGACCATCGACGAACACAGTCCCGGGAACACGATCAGTAATGATCATTGACCAACACAGTCCTGGTGACACAATCGGTACAGACCATTGACCAACACAGTCCCAATAACACGATCAGTACAGACCATCAACCAACACAGACCTGGTAACACGATCAGTACAGACCATTGACCAACACAGTCCCGGGACACATGATCAGTACAGATCCTTGACCAACACAGTCCTGGCAGCACGATCAGTACAGACCATCAACCAACACAGTCCCAATAACACGATCAGTACAGACCACCAACGAACACAATCCCGGTAACATGATCAGTACAGACCATCGACCAACAGTCCCAGGGACATTGTCATTACAGACCATCGACCAACACAGTCCCGGGAACACGATCAGTACAGACCATCGACCAACACAGTCCTGGAAACACGATCAGTACAGACCATCGACCAGCACAGTCCCGGGAACACGATCAGTACAGACCATCGACCAACACAGTCCCAGGAACACGATCAGTACAGACCATCGACCAACACAGTCCCCGGAACACGATCAGTACAGACCATCGGCCAACACAGACCCGGTAACACGATTACAGACTATCGACGAACACAGTCCCGGGAACACAATCAGTACAGACCATCGGCCAACACAGACCCGGTAACACAATTACAGACTATCGACGAACACAGTCCCGGGAACACAATCAGTACAGACCATCGGCCAACACAGACCCGGTCACACGATTAAAGACCATCGACGAACACAGTCCCGGGAACACGATCAGTACAGACCATCGGCCAACACAGACCCGGTAACACGATTACAGACCATGGACGAACACAGTCCCGGGAACACGATAAGTACAGACCATCGGCCAACACAGACCAGGTAACACAATTACAGACCATCGACGAACACAGTCCCGGGAACTCGATCAGTACAGACCATCGACCAACAGAGTCCCGGGAACACGATCAGTACAGACCATCGGCCAACACAGACCCGGTAACATGATTACAGACCATCGACGAACACAGTCCCGGTAACACGATCAGTACAGACCATCGGCCAACACAGACCCGGTAACACGATTACAGACCATCGACGAACGCAGTCCCGGGAACACGATCAGTACAGACCATCGGCCAACACAGACCCGGTAACACCATTACAGACCATCGACGAGCACAGTCCCGGGAAAACGATCAGTACAGACCATCGGCCAACACAGACCCGGAAACACGATTACAGACCATCGACGAACACAGTCCCAAGAACACGATTAGTACAGACCATCGGCCAACACAGTCCCGGGAACACGATCAGTACAGACCATCGACCAACACAGTCCCGGGAACACGATCAGAACAGACAATCGGCAAACACAGACCCGGTAACAAGATTACAGACCATCGACGAACACAGTCCCGGGAACACGAACAGTACAGCCCATCGGCCAACACAGACCCGGTAACACGATTACAGACCATCGACGAACACAGTCCCGTGAACACGATCTGTACAGACCATCGGCCAACACAGACCCGGTAACACGATTACAGACCATCGACGAACAAGGACCCGGGAACACGATCAGTACAGATCATTGACCAACACAGTCCTGGTGACACAATCGGTACAGACCATTGACCAACACAGTCCCAATAACACGATCAGTACAGACCATCAACCAACACAGTCCCGGGAACACGATCAGTACAGACCATCGACCAACACAGACCCGGGAACACGATCAGTACAGACCATCGACCAATACAGACCCGGTAACACGATTACAGACCATCGACGAACACAGTCCCGGGAACACGATCAGTACAGACCATCGACCAACACAGTCCCGGGAACACAATCAGTTCAGACCATCGGCCAACACAGACCCGGTAACACAATTACAGACCATCGACGAACACAGTCCCGGGAACATGATCAGTACAGACCATCGGCCAACACAGACCCGGTAACACGATTAAAGACCATCGACGAACACAGTCCCGGGAACACGATCAGTACAGACCATCGGCCAACACAGACCCGGTAACACGATTACAGACCATCGACGAACACAGTCCCGGGAACTCGATCAGTACGGACCATCGACCAACACAGACCCGGTAACACGATTACAGACCATCGACGAACGCAGTCCCGGGAACACGATCAGTACAGAGAATCGGCCAACACAGACCCGGTAACACGATTACAGACCATCGACGAGCACAGTCCCGGGAAAACGATCAGTACAGACCATCGGCCAACACAGACCCGGAAACACGATTACAGACCATCGACGAACACAGTCCCAAGAACACGATTAGTACAGACCATCGGCCAACACAGTCCCGGGAACACGATCAGTACAGACCATCGACCAACACAGTCCCGGGAACACGATCAGAACAGACCATCGGCAAACACAGACCCGGTAACACGATTACAGACCATCGACGAACACAGTCCCGGGAACACGAACAGTACAGACCATCGGCCAACACAGACCCGGTAACACGATTACAGACCATCGACGAACACAGTCCCGTGAACACGATCTGTACAGACCATCGGCCAACACAGACCCGGTAACACGATCAGTACAGACCATCGACCAACACAGTCCGGGGAACACGATCAGAACAGACCATCGGCAAACACAGACCCGGTAACACGATTACAGACCATCGACGAACACAGTCCCGGGAACACGAACAGTACAGACCATCGGCCAACACAGACCCGGTAACACGATTACAGACCATCGACGAACACAGTCCCGGGAATACGATCATTACAGATCATTGACCAACACAGTCCTGGTGACACAATCGGTACAGACCATTGACCAACACAGTCCCAATAACACGATCAGTACAGACCATCAACCAACACAGACCTGGTAACACGATCAGTACAGACCATTGACCAACACAGTCCCGGGACACATGATCAGTACAGATCCTTGACCAACACAGTCCTGGCAGCACGATCAGTACAGACCATCAACCAACACAGTCCCAATAACACGATCAGTACAGACCACCAACGAACACAGTCCCGGTAACATGATCAGTACAGACCATCGACCAACACAGTCCCGGTAACATGATCAGTACAGATCATTGACCAACACAGTCCTGGTGACTCAATCGGTACAGACCATCGACCAACACAGTCGCAATAACACGATCAGTACAGACCATAAACCAACACAGACCTGATAACACGATCAGTACAGACCATTGACCAACACAGTCCCGGGACAAATGATCAGTACAGACCATCGACCAACAGTCCCAGGGACATTGTCATTACAGACCATCGACCAACACAGTCCCGGGAACACGATCAGTACAGACCATCGACCAACACAGTCCTGGAAACACGATCAGTACAGACCATCGACCAGCACAGTCCCGGGAACACGATCAGTACAGACCATCGACCAACACAGTCCCGGGAACACGATCAGTACAGATCATTGACCAACACAGTCCTGGTGACTCAATCGGTACAGACCATCGACCAACACAGTCGCAATAACACGATCAGTACAGACCATAAACCAACACAGACCTGATAACACGATCAGTACAGACCATTGACCAACACAGTCCCGGGACAAATGATCAGTACAGACCATCGACCAACAGTCCCAGGGACATTGTCATTACAGACCATCGACCAACACAGTCCCGGGAACACGATCAGTACAGACCATCGACCAACACAGTCCTGGAAACACGATCAGTACAGACCATCGACCAGCACAGTCCCGGGAACACGATCAGTACAGACCATCGACCAACACAGTCCCAGGAACACGATCAGTACAGACCATCGACCAACACAGTCCCGGGAACACGATCAGTACAGACCATCGGCCAACACAGACCCGGTAACACGATTACAGACTATCGACGAACACAGTCCCGGGAACACAATCAGTACAGACCATCGGCCAACACAGACCCGGTAACACAATTACAGACTATCGACGAACACAGTCCCGGGAACACAATCAGTACAGACCATCGGCCAACACAGACCCGGTCACACGATTAAAGACCATCGACGAACACAGTCCCGGGAACACGATCAGTACAGACCATCGGCCAACACAGACCCGGTAACACGATTACAGACCATGGACGAACACAGTCCCGGGAACACGATAAGTACAGACCATCGGCCAACACAGACCAGGTAACACAATTACAGACCATCGACGAACACAGTCCCGGGAACTCGATCAGTACAGACCATCGACCAACAGAGTCCCGGGAACACGATCAGTACAGACCATCGGCCAACACAGACCCGGTAACATGATTACAGACCATCGACGAACACAGTCCCGGTAACACGATCAGTACAGACCATCGGCCAACACAGACCCGGTAACACGATTACAGACCATCGACGAACGCAGTCCCGGGAACACGATCAGTACAGACCATCGGCCAACACAGACCCGGTAACACGATTACAGACCATCGACGAGCACAGTCCCGGGAAAACGATCAGTACAGACCATCGGCCAACACAGACCCGGAAACACGATTACAGACCATCGACGAACACAGTCCCAAGAACACGATTAGTACAGACCATCGGCCAACACAGTCCCGGGAACACGATCAGTACAGACCATCGACCAACACAGTCCCGGGAACACGATCAGAACAGACAATCGGCAAACACAGACCCGGTAACAATATTACAGACCATCGACGAACACAGTCCCGGGAACACGAACAGTACAGCCCATCGGCCAACACAGACCCGGTAACACGATTACAGACCATCGACGAACACAGTCCCGTGAACACGATCTGTACAGACCATCGGCCAACACAGACCCGGTAACACGATTACAGACCATCGACGAACAAGGACCCGGGAACACGATCAGTACAGATCATTGACCAACACAGTCCTGGTGACACAATCGGTACAGACCATTGACCAACACAGTCCCAATAACACGATCAGTACAGACCATCAACCAACACAGTCCCGGGAACACGATCAGTACAGACCATCGACCAACACAGACCCGGGAACACGATCAGTACAGACCATCGACCAATACAGACCCGGTAACACGATTACAGACCATCGACGAACACAGTCCCGGGAACACGATCAGTACAGACCATCGACCAACACAGTCCCGGGAACACAATCAGTTCAGACCATCGGCCAACACAGACCCGGTAACACAATTACAGACCATCGACGAACACAGTCCCGGGAACACGATCAGTACAGACCATCGGCCAACACAGACCCGGTAACACGATTAAAGACCATCGACGAACACAGTCCCGGGAACACGATCAGTACAGACCATCGGCCAACACAGACCCGGTAACACGATTAGAGACCAAGGACAAACACAGTCCCGGGAACAAGATAAGTACAGACCATCGGCCAACACAGACCCGGTAACACGATTACAGACCATCGACGAACACAGTCCCGGGAACTCGATCAGTACGGACCATCGACCAACACAGACCCGGTAACACGATTACAGACCATCGACGAACGCAGTCCCGGGAACACGATCAGTACAGAGAATCGGCCAACACAGACCCGGTAACACGATTACAGACCATCGACGAGCACAGTCCCGGGGAAAACGATCAGTACAGACCATCGGCCAACACAGACCCGGAAACACGATTACAGACCATCGACGAACACAGTCCCAAGAACACGATTAGTACAGACCATCGGCCAACACAGTCCCGGGAACACGATCAGTACAGACCATCGACCAACACAGTCCCGGGAACACGATCAGAACAGACCATCGGCAAACACAGACCCGGTAACACGATTACAGACCATCGACGAACACAGTCCCGGGAACACGAACAGTACAGACCATCGGCCAACACAGACCCGGTAACACGATTACAGACCATCGACGAACACAGTCCCGTGAACACGATCTGTACAGACCATCGGCCAACACAGACCCGGTAACACGATCAGTACAGACCATCGACCAACACAGTCCGGGGAACACGATCAGAACAGACCATCGGCAAACACAGACCCGGTAACACGATTACAGACCATCGACGAACACAGTCCCGGGAACACGAACAGTACAGACCATCGGCCAACACAGACCCGGTAACACGATTACAGACCATCGACGAACACAGTCCCGGGAACACGATCAGTACAGATCATTGACCAACACAGTCCTGGTGACACAATCGGTACAGACCATTGACCAACACAGTCCCAATAACACGATCAGTACAGACCATCAACCAACACAGACCTGGTAACACGATCAGTACAGACCATTGACCAACACAGTCCCGGGACACATGATCAGTACAGATCCTTGACCAACACAGTCCTGGCAGCACGATCAGTACAGACCATCAACCAACACTGTCCCAATAACACGATCAGTACAGACCACCAACGAACACAGTCCCGGTAACATGATCAGTACAGACCATCGACCAACACAGTCCCGGTAACATGATCAGTACAGATCATTGACCAACTCAGTCCTGGTGACTCAATCGGTATAGACCATCGACCAACACAGTCGCAATAACACGATCAGTACAGACCATAAACCAACACAGACCTGATAACACGATCAGTACAGACCATTGACCAACACAGTCCCGGGACAAATGATCAGTACAGACCATCGACCAACAGTCCCAGGGACATTGTCATTACAGACCATCGACCAACACAGTCCCGGGAACACGATCAGTACAGACCATCGACCAACACAGTCCTGGAAACACGATCAGTACAGACCATCGACCAGCACAGTCCCGGGAACACGATCAGTACAGACCATCGACCAACACAGTCCCGGGAACACGATCAGTACAGACCATCGACCAACACAGTCCCGGGAACACGATCAGTACAGACCATCGGCCAACACAGACCCGGTAACACGATTACAGACTATCGACGAACACAGTCCCGTGAACACGATCAGTACAGACCATCGGCCAACACAGACCCGGTAACACGATTAAAGACCATCGACGAACACAGTCCCGGGAACACGATCAGTACAGACCATCGGCCAACACAGACCCGGTAACACGATTACAGACCATGGACGAACACAGTCCCGGGAACACGATCAGTACAGACCATCGGCCAACACAGACCCGGTAACACGATTACAGACCATCGACTAACACAGTCCCGGGAACACGATCAGTACAGACCATCGACCAACACAGTCCCAATAACATGATCAGTACAGACCATAAACCAACACAGACCTGGTAACACGATCAGTACAGACCATTGACCAACACAGTCCCGGGACACATGATCAGTACAGACCATCGACCAACAGTCCCAGTAACACGATCATTACAGACCATCGACCAACACAGTCCCGGGAACACGATCAGTACCGACCATGGACCAGCACAGTCCTGGGAACACGATCAGTACAGACCATCGTCCAGCACAGTCCCGGGAACATGATCAGTACAGACCATCGACCAACACAGACCCGGTAACACGATTACAGACCATCGACGAACACAGTCCCAGGAACACGATCAGTACAGACCATCGGCCAACACAGACCCGGTAACACGATTAAAGACCATCGACGAACACAGTCCCGGGAACACGATCAGTACAGACCATCGGCCAACACAGACCCGGTAACACGATTACAGACCATGGACGAACACAGTCCCGGGAACACGATCAGGACAGACCATCAGCCAACACAGACCCGGTAACATGATCACTGACCATCGACGAACACAGTCTTGGTAGCACGATCAGTACAAACCATCAACCAGCACAGTCCCAATAACACGGTCAGTACAGACCATCGACGAACACAGTCCCGGTAACATGATCAGTACACACCATCAACCAACACAGACCCGGTAACACGATCAGTACAGACCATCGACCAACACAGAACTGGTAACATGATCAGTACAGACCATCGACCAACACAGTCCCAGTAACATAATCAGTACAGACCATCAACCAACACAGTCCGGGGAACACGATCAGTACAGACCATCGACCACCACAGTCCTGGGAACACGATCAGTGTACACCATCGAGCACCACAGTCCCAATAACATGATCAGTACAGACCATCGACCAACACAGTCCCGGGAACACGATCACTATAGACCATCAACCACCACAGTCCTGGGAACACGAACAGTACAGACCATCGACCACCACAGTCCCAGTAACATGATCAGTACAGACCATCAACCAACACAGTCCCGGTAACACAAGCAGTTCAGACCATCGACCAACACAGTCCCAGTAACACGAGCAGTACAGACCATCGACCAACACAGTCCCAGTAACATGAACAGTATAGGCCGTCAACCAGCACAGTCCCGGTAACACAATCAGTACAGACTATCGACCAGCACAGTCCCGGTAACATGATCAGTAGAGATCATCGACCAACACAGTCCTGGTAACACGATCAGTACAGACCATCGACCAGCACAGTCCCGGGAACACGATCAGTACAGACCATCGACCAACACAGATCCGGGAACACGATCAGTACAGACCATCGACCAATACAGACCCGGTAACACGATTACAGACCATCGGCCAACACAGACCCGGTAACACGATTACAGACCATCGACGAACACAGTCCCGGGAACACGATCAGTACAGACCATCGGCCAACACAGACCCGGTAACACGATTACAGACCATGGACGAACACAGTCCCGGGAACACGATCAGTACAGACCTTCGGCCAACACAGACCCGGTAACACGATTACAGACCATCGACGAACACAGTCCCGGGAACTCGATCAGTACAGACCATCGACCAACACAGTCCCGGGAACACGATCAGTACAGAAGATCGGCCAACACAGACCCGGTGACATGATTACAGACCATCGACGAACACAGTACCGGGAACACGATCAGTACAGACCATCGGCCAACACAGACACGGTAACACGATTACAGACCATCGACGAACGCAGTCCCGGGAACACGATCAGTACAGACCATCGGCCAACACAGACCCGGTAACACGATTACAGACCATCGACGAGCACAGTCCCGGGAAAACGATCAGTACAGACCATCGGCCAACACAGACCCGGAAACACGATTACAGACCATCGACGAACACAGTCCCGAGAACACGATTAGTACAGACCATCGGCCAACACAGTCCCGGGAACACGATCAGTACAGACCATCGACCAACACAGTCCCGGGAACACGATCAGAACAGACCATCGGCAAACACAGACCCGGTAACACGATTACAGACCATCGACGAACACAGTCCCGGGAACACGAACAGTACAGACCATCGGCCAACACAGACCCGGTAACACGATTACAGACCATCGACGAACACAGTCCCGGGAAGACGATCAGTACAGATCATTGACCAACACAGTCCTGGTGACACAATCGGTACAGACCATTGACCAACACAGTCCCAATAACACGATCAGTACAGACCATCAACCAACACAGACCTGGTAACACGATCAGTACAGACCATTGACCAACACAGTCCCGGGACACATGATCAGTACAGATCCTTGACCAACACAGTCCTGGCAACACGATCAGTACAGACCATCAACCAACACAGTCCCAATAACACGATCAGTACAGACCACCAACGAACACAGTCCCGGTAACATGATCAGTACAGACCATCGACCAACACAGTCCCGGTAACATGATCAGTACAGATCATTGACCAACACAGTCCTGGTGACTCAATCGGTACAGACCATTGACCAACACAGTCCCAATAACACGATCAGTACAGACCATAAACCAACACAGACCTGATAACACGATCAGTACAGACCATTGACCAACACAGTCCCGGGACACATGATCAGTACAGACCATTGACCAACAGTCCCAGTGACATGATCATTACAGACCATCGACCAACACAGTCCCGGGAACACGATCAGTACAGACCATCGACCAACACAGTCCTGGAAACACGATCAGTACAGACCATCGACCAGCACAGTCCTGGGCACACGATCAGTACAGACCATCGACCAACACAGACCCGGGAACACGATCAGTACAGACCATCGACCAACACAGACCCGGTAACACGATTACAGACCATCGACGAACACAGTCCCGGGAACACGATCAGTACAGACCATCGACCAACACAGTCCCGGGAACACGATCAGTACAGACCATCGGCCAACACAGACCCGGTAACACGATTACAGACCATCGACGAACACAGTCCCGGGAACACGATCAGTACAGACCATCGGCCAACACAGACCCGGTAACACGATTACAGACCATGGACGAACACAGTCCCGGGAACACGATCAGTACAGACCATCGGCCAACACAGACCCGGTAACATGATTACAGACCATCGACGAACACAGTCTTGGTAGCACGATCAGTACAAACCATCAAACAACACAGTCCCAACACACCATCAACCAACACAGACTCGGTAACACGATCAGTACAGACCATCGACCAACACAGACCCGGTAACATGATCAGTACAGACCATCGAACAACACAGTCCCAGTAACACAATCAGTACAGACCATCAACCAACACAGTCCGGGGAACAAGATCAGTACAGACCATCGACCACAACAGTCCGGGGAACACGATCAGTGTACACCATCGAGCACCACTGTCCCAGTAACATGATCAGTACAGACCATCGACCAACACAGTCCCGGGAACACGATCACTATAGACCATCAACCACCACAGTCCTGGGAACACGAACAGTACAGACCATCGACCACCACAGTCCCAGTAACATGATCAGTACAGACCATCAACCAACACAGTCCCGGGAACACGATCAGTACAGACCATCGGCCAACACAGACCCGGTAACACGATTACAGACCATCGACGAACACAGTCCCGGGAACACGATCAGTACAGACCATCGGCCAACACAGACCCGGTAACACGATTAAAGACCATCGACGAACACAGTCTTGGTAGCACGATCAGTACAAACCATCAACCAACACAGTCCCAATAACACGGTCAGTACAGACCATCGACGAACACAGTCCCGGTAACATGATCAGTACACACCATCAACCAACACAGACCCGGTAACACGATCAGTACAGACCATCGACCAACACAGTCCCGGGAACACGATCAGTACAGACCATCGGCCAACACAGACCCGGTAACACGATTACAGACCATCGACGAACACAGACCCGGTAACATGATCAGTACAGACCATCGACCAACACAGTCCCAGTAACACAATCAGTACAGACCATCAACCAACACAGTCCGGGGAACACGATCAGTACAGACCATCGACCACCACAGTCCTGGGGACACGATCAGTGTACACCATCGAGCACCACAGTCCCAATAACATGATCAGTACAGACCATCGACCAACACAGTCCCGGGAACACGATCACTATAGACCATCAACCACCACAGTCCTGGGAACACGAACAGTACAGACCATCGACCACCACAGTCCCAGTAACATGATCAGTACAGACCATCAACCAACACAGTCCCGGTAACACAAGCAGTTCAGACCATCGACCAACACAGTCCCAGTAACACGAGCAGTACAGACCATCGACCAACACAGTCCCAGTAACATGAACAGTATAGGCCGTCAACCAGCACAGTCCCGGTAACACAATCAGTACAGACTACAGACCAGCACAGTCCCGGTAACATGATCAGTAGAGATCATCGACCAACACAGTCCTGGTAACACGATCAGTACAGACCATCGACCAGCACAGTCCCGGGAACACGATCAGTACAGACCATCAACCAACACAGACCTGGTAACACGATCAGTACAGACCATTGACCAACACAGTCCCGGGACACATGATCAGTACAGATCCTTGACCAACACAGTCCTGGCAACACGATCAGTACAGACCATCAACCAACACAGTCCCAATAACACGATCAGTACAGACCACCAACGAACACAGTCCCGGTAACATGATCAGTACAGACCATCGACCAACACAGTCCCGGTAACATGATCAGTACAGATCATTGACCAACACAGTCCTGGTGACTCAATCGGTACAGATCATCGACCAACACAGTCCCAATAACACGATCAGTACAGACCATAAACCAACACAGACCTGATAACACGATCAGTACAGACCATCGACCAACACAGACCCGGTAACACGATTACAGACCATCGACGAACACAGTCCCGGGAACACGATCAGTACAGACCATCGACCAACACAGTCCCGGGAACACGATCAGTACAGACCATCGGCCAACACAGACCCGGTAACACGATTACAGACCATCGACGAACACAGTCCCGGGAACACGATCAGTACAGAAGATCGGCCAACACAGACCCGGTGACATGATTACAGACCATCGACGAACACAGAACCAGGAACACGATCAGTACAGACCATCGGCCAACACAGACACGGTAACACGATTACAGACCATCGACGAACGCAGTCCCGGGAACACGATCAGTACAGACCATTGGCCAACACAGACCCGGTAACACGATTACAGACCATCGACGAGCACAGTCCCGGGAAAACGATCAGTACAGACCATCGGCCAACACAGACGCGGAAACACGATTACAGACCATCGACGAACACAGTCATGAGAACACGATTAGTACAGACCATCGGCCAACACAGTCCGGGGAACACGATCAGTACAGACCATCGACCACAACAGTCCGGGGAACACGATCAGTGTACACCATCGAGCACCACTGTCCCAGTAACATGATCAGTACAGACCATCGACCAACACAGTCCCGGGAACACGATCACTATAGACCATCAACCACCACAGTCCTGGGAACACGAACAGTACAGACCATCGACCACCACAGTCCCAGTAACATGATCAGTACAGACCATCAACCAACACAGTCCCGGGAACACGATCAGTACAGACCATCGGCCAACACAGACCCGGTAACACGATTACAGACCATGGACGAACACAGTCCCGGGAACACGATCAGTACAGACCATCGGCCAACACAGACCCGGTAACATGATTACAGACCATCGACGAACACAGTCTTGGTAGCACGATCAGTACAAACCATCAACCAACACAGTCCCAATAACACGGTCAGTACAGACCATCGACGAACACAGACCCGGTAACACGATCAGTACAGACCATCAACCAACACAGACCCGGTAACATGATCAGTACAGACCATCGACCAACACAGTCCCAGTAACACAATCAGTACAGACCATCAACCAACACAGTCCGGGGAACACGATCAGTACAGACCATCGACCACCACAGTCCTGGGAACACGATCAGTGTACACCATCGAGCACCACAGTCCCAATAACATGATCAGTACAGACCATCGACCAACACAGTCCCGGGAACACGATCACTATAGACCATCAACCACCACAGTCCTGGGAACACGAACAGTACAGACCATCGACCACCACAGTCCCAGTAACACAATCAGTACAGACCATCGACCAACACAGTCCCGATAACACGATCCGTACAGACCATCGACCAACACAGTCCCGGTAACATGATCAGTACAGATCATTGACCAACACAGTCCTGGTGATACAATCGGTACAGACCATTTACCAACACAGTCCCGGGACACATGATCAGTACAGATCCTTGACCAACACAGTCCTGGCAACACGATCAGTACAGACCATCAACCAACACAGTCCCAATAACACGATCAGTACAGACCACCAACGAACACAGTCCCGGTACCATGATCAGTACAGACAATCGACCAACACAGTCCCGGTAACATGATCAGTACAGATCATTGACCAACACAGTCCTGGTGACTCAATCGGTACAGACCATCGACCAACACAGTCCCAATAACATGATCAGTACAGACCATCAACCAGCACAGTCCCAGTAACACAAGCAGTACAGACCATCGACTAACATAGTTCTTATAACACAATCAGTACAGACCATCGACCAACACAGTCCCGATAACACGATCAGTACAGACCATTGACCAACACAGTCCCAATAACATGATCAGTACAGACCATTGACCAACACAGTCCCAATAAAACGATCAGTACAGACCATCAACCAACACAGTCCCGGTAACAAGATCAGTACAGACCATTGACCAACACAGTCCCAATAACACGATCAGTACAGATCATCGACCAACACAGTCCTGCTAACACGATCAGTACAGACCATCAACCAACACAGTCCCAATAACACGATCAGTACAGACCATCGACTAACATAGATCTTATAACACAATCAGTACAGACCATCGACCAACACAGTCCCGATAACATGATCCGTACAGACCATCGACCAACACAGTCCCGGTAACATGATCAGTACAGATCATTGACCAACACAGTCCTGGTGATACAATCGGTACAGAACATTGACCAACACAGTCCCAATAACACGATCAGTACAGACCATCGACTAACATAGATCTTATAACACAATCAGTACAGACCATCGACCAACACAGTCCCGATAACACGATCCGTACAGACCATCGACCAACACAGTCCCGGTAACATGATCAGTACAGATCATTGACCAACACAGTCCTGGTGATACAATCGGTACAGACCATTGACCAACACAGTCCCGGGACACATGATCAGTACAGATCCTTGACCAACACAGTCCTGGCAACACGATCAGTACAGACCATCAACCAACACAGTCCCAATAACACGATCAGTACAGACCACCAACGAACACAGTCCCGGTAACATGATCAGTACAGACAATCGACCAACACAGTCCCGGTAACATGATCAGTACAGATCATTGACAAACACAGTCCTGGTGACTCAATCGGTACAGACCATCGACCAACACAGTCCCAATAACACGATCAGTACAGACCATAAACCAACACAGACCTGGTACCACGATCAGTACAGACCATTGACCAACACACTCCCGGGACACATGATCAGTACAGACCATCGACCAACAGTCCGGGTAACACGATCAGTACAGACCATCGACCAACACAGTCCTGGGAACACGATCAGTACAGACCATCGACCAGCACAGTCCCGGGAACACGATCAGTACAGACCATCGACCAACACAGACCCGGGAACACGATCAGTACAGACCATCGACCAATACAGACCCGGTAACACGATTACAGACCATCGACGAACACAGTCCCGGGTACACGATCAGTACAGACCATTGACGAACACAGTCCCGGGAACATAATCAGTACAGACCATCGGCCAACACAGACCCGGTAACACAATTACAGACTATCGACGAACACAGTCCCGGGAACACAATCAGTACAGACCATCGGCCAACACAGACCCGGTCACACGATTAAAGACCATCGACGAACACAGTCCCGGGAACACGATCAGTACAGACCATCGGCCAACACAGACCCGGTAACACGATTACAGACCATCGACGAGCACAGTCCCGGGAAAACGATCAGTACAGACCATCGGCCAACACAGACCCGGAAACACGATTACAGACCATCGACGAACACAGTCCCCAGAACACGATTAGTACAGACCATCGGCCAACACAGTCCCGGGAACACGATCAGTACAGACCATCGACCAACACAGTCCCGGGAACACGATCAGAACAGACAATCGGCAAACACAGACCCGGTAACAAGATTACAGACCATCGACGAACACAGTCCCGGGAACACGAACAGTACAGCCCATCGGCCAACACAGACCCGGTAACACGATTACAGACCATCGACGAACACAGTCCCGTGAACACGATCTGTACAGATCATCGGCCAACACAGACCCGGTAACACGATTACAGACCATCGACGAACAAGGTCCCGGGAACACGATCAGTACAGATCATTGACCAACACAGTCCTGGTGACACAATCGGTACAGACCATTGACCAACACAGTCCCAATAACACGATCAGTACAGACCATCAACCAACACAGTCCCGGGAACACGATCAGTACAGACCATCGACCAACACAGACCCGGGAACACGATCAGTACAGACCATCGACCAATACAGACCCGGTAACACGATTACAGACCATCGACGAACACAGTCCCGGGAACACGATCAGTACAGACCATCGACCAACACAGTCCCGGGAACACAATCAGTTCAGACCATCGGCCAACACAGACCCGGTAACACAATTACAGACCATCGACGAACACAGTCCCGGGAACACGATCAGTACAGACCATCGGCCAACACAGACCCGGTAACACGATTAAAGACCATCGACGAACACAGTCCCGGGAACACGATCAGTACAGACCATCGGCCAACACAGACCCGGTAACACGATTACAGACCAAGGACGAACACAGTCCCCGGAACAAGATAAGTACAGACCATCGGCCAACACAGACCCGGTAACACGATTACAGACCATCGACGAACACAGTCCCGGGAACTCGATCAGTACAGACCATCGACCAACACAGACCCGGTAACACGATTACAGACCATCGACGAACGCAGTCCCGGGAACACGATCAGTACAGAGAATCGGCCAACACAGACCCGGTAACACGATTACAGACCATCGACGAGCACAGTCCCGGGAAAACGATCAGTACAGACCATCGGCCAACACAGACCCGGAAACACGATTACAGACCATCGACGAACACAGTCCCAAGAACACGATTAGTACAGACCATCGGCCAACACAGTCCCGGGAACACGATCAGTACAGACCATCGACCAACACAGTCCCGGGAACACGATCAGAACAGACTATCGACCAGCACAGTCCCGGTAACATGATCAGTAGAGATCATCGACCAACACAGTCCTGGTAACACGATCAGTACAGACCATCGACCAGCACAGTCCCGGGAACACGATCAGTACAGACCATCGACCAACACAGACCCGGGAACACGATCAGTACAGACCATCGACCAATACAGACCCGGTAACACGATTACAGACCATCGGCCAACACAGACCCGGTAACACGATTACAGACCATCGACGAACACAGTCCCGGGAACACGATCAGTACAGACCATCGGCCAACACAGACCCGGTAACACGATTACAGACCATGGACGAACACAGTCCCGGGAACACGATCAGTACAGACCTTCGGCCAACACAGACCCGGTAACACGATTACAGACCATCGACGAACACAGTCCCGGGAACTCGATCAGTACAGACCATCGACCAACACAGTCCCGGGAACACGATCAGTACAGAAGATCGGCCAACACAGACCCGGTGTCATGATTACAGACCATCGACGAACACAGTACCGGGAACACGATCAGTACAGACCATCGGCCAACACAGACACGGTAACACGATTACAGACCATCGACGAACGCAGTCCCGGGAACACGATCAGTACAGACCATCGGCCAACACAGACCCGGTAACACGATTACAGACCATCGACGAGCACAGTCCCGGGAAAACGATCAGTACAGACCATCGGCCAACACAGACCCGGAAACACGATTACAGACCATCGACGAACACAGTCCCGAGAACACGATTAGTACAGACCATCGGCCAACACAGTCCCGGGAACACGATCAGTACAGACCATCGACCAACACAGTCCCGGGAACACGATCAGAACAGACCATCGGCAAACACAGACCCGGTAACACGATTACAGACCATCGACGAACACAGTCCCGGGAACACGAACAGTACAGACCATCGGCCAACACAGACCCGGTAACACGATTACAGACCATCGACGAACACAGTCCCGGGAAGACGATCAGTACAGATCATTGACCAACACAGTCCTGGTGACACAATCGGTACAGACCATTGACCAACACAGTCCCAATAACACGATCAGTACAGACCATCAACCAACACAGACCTGGTAACACGATCAGTACAGACCATTGACCAACACAGTCCCGGGACACATGATCAGTACAGATCCTTGACCAACACAGTCCTGGCAACACGATCAGTACAGACCATCAAACAACACAGTCCCAATAACACGATCAGTACAGACCACCAACGAACACAGTCCCGGTAACATGATCAGTACAGACCATCGACCAACACAGTCCCGGTAACATGATCAGTACAGATCATTGACCAACACAGTCCTGGTGACTCAATCGGTACAGACCATCGACCAACACAGTCCCAATAACACGATCAGTACAGACCATAAACCAACACAGACCTGATAACACGATCAGTACAGACCATTGACCAACACAGTCCCGGGACACATGATCAGTACAGACCATTGACCAACAGTCCCAGTGACATGATCATTACAGACCATCGACCAACACAGTCCCGGGAACACGATCAGTACAGACCATCGACCAACACAGTCCTGGAAACACGATCAGTACAGACCATCGACCAGCACAGTCCTGGGCACACGATCAGTACAGACCATCGACCAACACAGACCCGGGAACACGATCAGTACAGACCATCGACCAACACAGACCCGGTAACACGATTACAGACCATCGACGAACACAGTCCCGGGAACACGATCAGTACAGACCATCGACCAACACAGTCCCGGGAACACGATCAGTACAGACCATCGGCCAACACAGACCCGGTAACACGATTACAGACCATCGACGAACACAGTCCCGGGAACACGATCAGTACAGACCATCGGCCAACACAGACCCGGTAACACGATTACAGACCATGGACGAACACAGTCCCGGGAACACGATCAGTACAGACCATCGGCCAACACAGACCCGGTAACATGATTACAGACCATCGACGAACACAGTCTTGGTAGCACGATCAGTACAAACCATCAAACAACACAGTCCCAACACACCATCAACCAACACAGACTCGGTAACACGATCAGTACAGACCATCGACCAACACAGACCCGGTAACATGATCAGTACAGACCATCGAACAACACAGTCCCAGTAACACAATCAGTACAGACCATCAACCAACACAGTCCGGGGAACAAGATCAGTACAGACCATCGACCACAACAGTCCGGGGAACACGATCAGTGTACACCATCGAGCACCACTGTCCCAGTAACATGATCAGTACAGACCATCGACCAACACAGTCCCGGGAACACGATCACTATAGACCATCAACCACCACAGTCCTGGGAACACGAACAGTACAGACCATCGACCACCACAGTCCCAGTAACATGATCAGTACAGACCATCAACCAACACAGTCCCGGGAAAACGATCAGTACAGACCATCGGCCAACACAGACGCGGAAACACGATTACAGACCATCGACGAACACAGTCATGAGAACACGATTAGTACAGACCATCGGCCAACACAGTCCGGGGAACACGATCAGTACAGACCATCGACCACAACAGTCCGGGGAACACGATCAGTGTACACCATCGAGCACCACTGTCCCAGTAACATGATCAGTACAGACCATCGACCAACACAGTCCCGGGAACACGATCACTATAGACCATCAACCACCACAGTCCTGGGAACACGAACAGTACAGACCATCGACCACCACAGTCCCAGTAACATGATCAGTACAGACCATCAACCAACACAGTCCCGGGAACACGATCAGTACAGACCATCGGCCAACACAGACCCGGTAACACGATTACAGACCATGGACGAACACAGTCCCGGGAACACGATCAGTACAGACCATCGGCCAACACAGACCCGGTAACATGATTACAGACCATCGACGAACACAGTCTTGGTAGCACGATCAGTACAAACCATCAACCAACACAGTCCCAATAACACGGTCAGTACAGACCATCGACGAACACAGACCCGGTAACATGATCAGTACAGACCATCGACCACCACAGTCCTGGGAACACGATCAGTGTACACCATCGAGCACCACAGTCCCAATAACATGATCAGTACAGACCATCGACCAACACAGTCCCGGGAACACGATCACTATAGACCATCAACCACCACAGTCCTGGGAACACGAACAGTACAGACCATCGACCACCACAGTCCCAGTAACACAATCAGTACAGAACATCGACCAACACAGTCCCGATAACACGATCCGTACAGACCATCGACCAACACAGTCCCGGTAACATGATCAGTACAGATCATTGACCAACACAGTCCTGGTGATACAATCGGTACAGACCATTTACCAACACAGTCCCGGGACACATGATCAGTACAGATCCTTGACCAACACAGTCCTGGCAACACGATCAGTACAGACCATCAACCAACACAGTCCCAATAACACGATCAGTACAGACCACCAACGAACACAGTCCCGGTACCATGATCAGTACAGACAATCGACCAACACAGTCCCGGTAACATGATCAGTACAGATCATTGACCAACACAGTCCTGGTGACTCAATCGGTACAGACCATCGACCAACACAGTCCCAATAACATGATCAGTACAGACCATCAACCAGCACAGTCCCAGTAACACAAGCAGTACAGACCATCGACTAACATAGTTCTTATAACACAATCAGTACAGACCATCGACCAACACAGTCCCGATAACACGATCAGTACAGACCATTGACCAACACAGTCCCAATAACATGATCAGTACAGACCATTGACCAACACAGTCCCAATAAAACGATCAGTACAGACCATCAACCAACACAGTCCCGGTAACAAGATCAGTACAGACCATTGACCAACACAGTCCCAATAACACGATCAGTACAGATCATCGACCAACACAGTCCTGCTAACACGATCAGTACAGACCATCAACCAACACAGTCCCAATAACACGATCAGTACAGACCATCGACTAACATAGATCTTATAACACAATCAGTACAGACCATCGACCAACACAGTCCCGATAACATGATCCGTACAGACCATCGACCAACACAGTCCCGGTAACATGATCAGTACAGATCATTGACCAACACAGTCCTGGTGATACAATCGGTACAGAACATTGACCAACACAGTCCCAATAACACGATCAGTACAGACCATCGACTAACATAGATCTTATAACACAATCAGTACAGACCATCGACCAACACAGTCCCGATAACACGATCCGTACAGACCATCGACCAACACAGTCCCGGTAACATGATCAGTACAGATCATTGACCAACACAGTCCTGGTGATACAATCGGTACAGACCATTGACCAACACAGTCCCGGGACACATGATCAGTACAGATCCTTGACCAACACAGTCCTGGCAACACGATCAGTACAGACCATCAACCAACACAGTCCCAATAACACGATCAGTACAGACCACCAACGAACACAGTCCCGGTAACATGATCAGTACAGACAATCGACCAACACAGTCCCGGTAACATGATCAGTACAGATCATTGACAAACACAGTCCTGGTGACTCAATCGGTACAGACCATCGACCAACACAGTCCCAATAACACGATCAGTACAGACCATAAACCAACACAGACCTGGTACCACGATCAGTACAGACCATTGACCAACACACTCCCGGGACACATGATCAGTACAGACCATCGACCAACAGTCCGGGTAACACGATCAGTACAGACCATCGACCAACACAGTCCTGGGAACACGATCAGTACAGACCATCGACCAGCACAGTCCCGGGAACACGATCAGTACAGACCATCGACCAACACAGACCCGGGAACACGATCAGTACAGACCATCGACCAATACAGACCCGGTAACACGATTACAGACCATCGACGAACACAGTCCCGGGTACACGATCAGTACAGACCATTGACGAACACAGTCCCGGGAACATAATCAGTACAGACCATCGGCCAACACAGACCCGGTAACACAATTACAGACTATCGACGAACACAGTCCCGGGAACACAATCAGTACAGACCATCGGCCAACACAGACCCGGTCACACGATTAAAGACCATCGACGAACACAGTCCCGGGAACACGATCAGTACAGACCATCGGCCAACACAGACCCGGTAACACGATTACAGACCATGGACGAACACAGTCCCGGGAACACGATAAGTACAGACCATCGGCCAACACAGACCCGGTAACACAATTACAGACCATCGACGAACACAGTCCCGGGAACTCGATCAGTACAGACCATCGACCAACAGAGTCCCGGGAACACGATCAGTACAGACCATCGGCCAACACAGACCCGGTAACATGATTACAGACGATCGACGAACACAGTCCCGGTAACACGATCAGTACAGACCATCGGCCAACAGAGACCCGGTAACACGATTACAGACCATCGACGAACGCAGTCCCGGGAACACGATCAGTACAGACCATCGGCCAACACAGACCCGGTAACACGATTACAGACCATCGACGAGCACAGTCCCGGGAAAACGATCAGTACAGACCATCGGCCAACACAGACCCGGAAACACGATTACAGACCATCGACGAACACAGTCCCCAGAACACGATTAGTACAGACCATCGGCCAACACAGTCCCGGGAACACGATCAGTACAGACCATCGACCAACACAGTCCCGGGAACACGATCAGAACAGACAATCGGCAAACACAGACCCGGTAACAAGATTACAGACCATCGACGAACACAGTCCCGGGAACACGAACAGTACAGCCCATCGGCCAACACAGACCCGGTAACACGATTACAGACCATCGACGAACACAGTCCCGTGAACACGATCTGTACAGATCATCGGCCAACACAGACCCGGTAACACGATTACAGACCATCGACGAACAAGGTCCCGGGAACACGATCAGTACAGATCATTGACCAACACAGTCCTGGTGACACAATCGGTACAGACCATTGACCAACACAGTCCCAATAACACGATCAGTA